>NW_028081528.1:1974571-4374571 GCF_014824575.4 Sturnira hondurensis
CAGAAAGAAAGAAGGAGCTCCTACCTTTTGCAACAACATGGATGGAACTGGAAAGCATTATGCTGAGTGAAATAAGCCAGGTGTTGAAGGACAAATACCATATGATCTCACCTCTAACAGGAAGCTAAACAACAAAACAAACAAGCAAGCAAAATATAACCAAAGACACTGAAATAGAGAACAGGCTGACAGTGACCAGAGGGGAGAGGGGAGGGAATTTCAGGGGAAATAAGGGAGGGATTTAGAGGAACCTATATAAAGGATACATGGACAACAACTGAGAAGGGTGGAAATGGGAGGGAGGGGGGAGGATGGGGGGTGGGATGGGATGGGAGTAATAGACAGAAAACTGTACTTGAAAAATAATTAAATAAAAAAAATTGGAAAAAATAAAAATAAATAAAAATAAAAATAAAATATCTAGGTGAACCTAAAAATGTTGCTGATGGGCTTGCTTGCAATAAAGTAGGCTAATTCCAAAAACTCAAGGCAGTTTTGGACATTGTAGTCAAGGTATGGATCCGAAGCCAGGAGCCTGGCGGCAGGTAAGATTCTCTCCTGACCCCTTGCGGCCAGATCACTACACGGCTCCATACCAGCGGGGCTGGGGCACAACACCGCCATTTGAGGACTTGAATTCTTTTGACTGTGTAATCACCATGCTACTTAGAGGCCACAAAACAACAGAGGACAGCACGCCCAACAGATTTTACACGAACAGAAAGCCCAGGTGATTTGCAGTGCACAAGCAGGGCAACCTTAGTGCCAGCCTGGACAGACAGGTATTTCTTGTTTAATAGAATGTGGGTTTTCCTGAGAAATGTTGAGCGCTGAAACATCTAATACTAATATAAGGGAAGAGGGGGAAGGTTTGTGGGAAAAATAGCACAAGGACAGTAAAGACAAAAACCACTCTGATTTGTAATTACAGCCGTCGCAGAGATTTAAAATGCACAGAAACAAGAGTGAAAATTATAGAAACCCGTTGAAAGGAGAACAAATGATGAATCAGCGTATGATAACACGGGGGATGGATGTCTCGGCTGAGAAGCTGCCCTTCAGGCTGGCCCAGGAGGAAGTCAGCCTCCGCCAAGAGCAAGGGGACCTCTGGGAGGTCAGAGCGGAGCAGGTGCTCGCTTTTCATCTTCCCAGGCGTGTCCTAAAAGAGAGCCTGCAGCTATTTTTTTACTGTGAGTTAATTACATTAACTGTTCATCACAGAAATAAATAATAACTTTGGGAAGCTAAAATTGGTAGAACTAAACTGCAGACAAGAATAAATTATATTGGAATGAGAATGTTCAATGGATAATTAAAGTATGCTGAATCGGTGTTTTGCTTTGGAAGACAGAAATTAGAAACTTCACAACTAACAGCTAGTTATACATATTTTTGTGATGTTATTTATTTAAGCCATATACAACTATATTTTATAGTTTCTAACTTGCAGAGGGAAAAACGTATTATGTATATCAATGCAGCAACGAGTAAGGAAGGAGCAAGTCGTAGACAAAACAATTGGCCTACAGCAACAACGAAATAAAATAAGCTTGTAGAAAGAATCCCAAATACAAAACTAATAAAAATAAATGTAATACATTTAACTCTTTCATAAGAGACAGATTTATCAAATTGGATTTTTAAGAAAAATCTAACAATATACTAGTTGTAAAATAAATATCAAAACATCATTATCCTAAAAAGTACAAAAGAAAAAGATGAAAAAGATATTTTATGCAGTTCTACCAAAAATAAATGTTTTAGCAATATAGTACCTAGTAGGATTTAAAACAAAAAATATTAATACAGATAAAAAGGAATAGTGCATAATAAAAAATTATAACCATAATCTTATTACTAAGAACATAGATTTGTATGCACAAAGCAAAAATATTGACTGAATTATAAGAACACAATTTCCAAATTCATAAACATAGAGTATGATACATCACAGTTCTCTTAGAAACTAATATAATAATCAAATGAAAAACGAATGGTGCAAAGGCTTCTGCTTCCAGTGCAGCAACTGAGTTGAGGTTTTTGTTTGTTTTTTTACCTTTCCTTCCAAGTTTCTAGTCCTATTCCTGCTTTTCTGCTTGTTCTGATCTAGGAAAAGTTGCACATGAGCTTATGCTACTTCTGCATTACATGGACCTAACTCCCTTATTTATCAATACCATGTAAACTAATTTTTCTTAGAAAGGCACGTTCTATAGCAAACATACTGAGGTTGAACTAAAGGTCATGGTACCGTGCTTTTTAAAAGTTCTTGCCAAGTCATGAGATGTCTAAACAGGGACAGGAAGACTTTCCACTCAGCTACAGATCTATAAGATATAGATAAGGTATATCTATAGATAAGATATCTATATCTAAGACATCTTATCTATATCTTATCTATACCTTATGTTATAAGATATAACATACTCTAGCTCCTTGGAAAGAAAAGAGTAACAATATGTACACACACACAAAGAATCAGTAGGCTGATGCTTTTCAGCACAGACTCCATGAATTAAACTAAGGAAATGGTGCATAAAAGTGAGTTCCAGGCAAGCTATTTGGACATCTACAAACTGCCTATGTTTTCCCATCAAAACAAGTGCTTAAATTATAGGGAGCCCTGACTGGGTATCTCAGTTTGAGTGTTGTCCTGATGTGTCAAGGCTGCAAGTTCGATCTCCAGTCAAGGCACATATGAGAAGCAACCAAATGAATGCATAAATAAATGGAACGACAAATCAATGCCTCTGTCTCTCTCTCTCTGTTCCTCTCTCTCTAAAATCAATCTATAAAGAACAATTATAGGGAAACTTAATCATGTAGTAAAAGAACATAGGAGATTAATACAGGTTCTTTTCTTGAGTAGTATGTGCTGAACACTGTGCTAGTTGACATAATTAAATTTTAAGTAAACAGATGTTGACCTTAGGAAGTGTACAACCAGGTTGACAAAATACAAGCGTAAACAAAGAGGATGCATCTCAAGAGTTCTCTTTCATTGGCTAGGAAGGCCTGGTGACACGTGAGAAGCAGAAGATAAACTTCAGCAGGCATACTTCCTAATGCCAATACCAGAAATCCTAAGCATACTCTTCTCATTGTGCCACTAATTTTAACCCTCAAAATATACCAGCAACTTAGGCGTTCCAAGAAAAATTTTGGTTGTTACAAGAACATAATCAATTTTAATTTTTTTTATTTTTAAAAACTGGTAGGTTTATATGACAACAGCAGAAGGTCACAAAAATGATCATGAGAATCAAAAGAAATATAAATGTTTTTGCTCTCATAAAACAAACGTACAGCCTGGGCAGGCTACATCCATTGAAATAAAGCAAAACACTCATCTAGGTTGAGCTCTTTGATCTCTGTTTTACTGTTCACGAACCTGCTACATGTAAGTTACACTGACAGTAATTCCCAGTTAGGATGTCATTTCTAGCAGTCCTTTTCCACGCACATGTAAATGAGGATAAGGATTGCTTCCTACACCCCAAAGTGTGCATTTTTTAAAGGTAGCAAATTCACGCCTATAAAGTAGCAAATCACTTGAACACATAACATGCAAGTAACTACCCAACTTTGTGAATGAGCCAGGTTTCCACCCACGAATTTTGGTAAAAAATTCTCTTTGCCTCACATCTACATGCAGTCATACACATGCTTTGTGTTTGTCTCGTAACCATTTCATATGTCCCTGGTCCCAGATGAGTTCTAATTGATTTTTTTATATTTTAAAATGTGATTTTTCACCTGTCTCAAAAGACAGGTACATGAAATAAAAAACAATAATTAATACCACATACGATATTCTCTAAACATCAGGAATGTTCCATAATCCATATTTAATACTTCTTTCCGTCCAGAGTCCACATTCACAGGAAGGCCTGAGAAGGGAGTCAGGATTCATAATAAGAGGGAAAATACACTCTTTGGTTATCTGACTAGGAAGAAGGTCAACTTGTGAAGCATAAGTATATATCCCAATAATGCACTGCTTAATCCCACCAAAGTGGAAGGAAGAACAGTCTAAATGAAAGTTCTGGTAATTATCAAATAATTGAGTTAGAAAGATTCAGCAGATACACCAGAGGTTCTCTAAATCCAAACAATAGATATCACAAAATTATCTACATATGTGTACAGACAAGTAAATTGTATGAAGTAGGCTCAACAACATCCTCAAAAACTGTACTTTCCAAAAGAAATATGAGGTAAGTCTAATAACTGATGAAACTGGCCAATAGTAAACAGATCAAAGTAACACTGCATCTTAAGGATTAAAATATATTAGAAAAACTTTTGTCTCACTCCAACTATTTATAAATTATCTGGGTTCTATTCCTGAAAATGGCTTTAACTTAATGAATTGTACTATTAAAAAGAAAAAAAGAACAAGCTTTCAATATTGAATCACTGCATTTTAGAAGAAATTTAAATCAATGCCATCATGAAATTTAACTCACACTTCTGATGAATGGAAACTAATGAAGTTATAAACTATCATGAAAACTCAGAGCACAGGTTCAACAACTCATTTGCAAATCTAACAAAGTAAAATGCCACCAAAACTGGCAGATTGAAAATAACAGCACGTAACAAAAGGTAGAAAATAAAATGACTGTACTTTGCATTAAATTATTAACCACACAATAGATTTGAAATGTTTCTATTTACCCAAAGAACTTTTTAAAAATGAGTGTTATAAGGTTATATTTTTGTACACTTTTTTCAGATCTTATTTAAAAGATTAAAGAAGAAATGAACCCAGAACTTCACATTTTACACAGTTCATAGAAAAACCTAACATTACTTTAAAACATTTTAAAAATTCAAAATGAACACTTTTTTAGTAACTTACAAAGTAATTTCTCCTATAAGACCACAACTTTGCCTCTGTGGTATAGCAGCACAATTATCTGAAGCATTATATACATCTATAATTAACATCTGTAGCCTCTGCAACATACTTTACAATCAAAAGTTAAAAGATATTCAATGATTAATATGAAGCATTGATTTATCTAACATTATTTAAAATATACAACTATATTTATTTACTAATTTTTCTCTGAAAAGTTTTCAGAGAATATAAATCACAAAAGTTACAAAAAGCAGGTATGTGACTTTTTAAAGAGTTAATATATAATCTTTACATATTTTAGTGACTTGCTAAATTTTCACTTTGCAAGATAAAATTCACTACTGCTTAAGCAACAATCTATAATTATTATTGTGGTTGTCCAAAAGCCACTTAGATAAGCTTTATGTGGTATTTAAAAAAAATAAATTTGAACATTTTTGCAAGTTCAAAAATAGACATTTTATGCATTTAGGCCAATATTAAACATTAGTCTTTAAAAAAATACAATACCCAGTAATTCCAATTAGAGTGCTTCCAATAACCAGTTGAAGGATCAATGAAATTTGCTTTATTGAGCTTTTTAAAATTAAGATAAAGCGCTAACCTAACTTCTCCATGTCTAAGAACTTTGTTTCCATAAAGCTACACCACATAAAAGGGTGATTCAATACAAGGATGTCCAAAGGAAACATAGTCTGGAATTGCGCTGTCTCCACTAGAGTAGCCACTAGCGATACATGACTATTTTCATTCCATTAAAATTTATTAACTTAAACAAAAACACAGTAGCTACACCTCAAGTGCTCATAGCCATAGGTAGTAGTGGCAACAATACACAAGAGTATAGAGATGAAGTATGTCCCACACTTGTCTAGCACAAAAGTTTATGTAATATTATTATTGCTGGCCATACGTCCCATTGATATATTTTGGTTATTAACTTACGTGTTTGTTATCACAAAAGGAATTTTCATTCCCGCCTAAATGTTCTGTTATTACTTAAAATCCTGCTCTGAGAAATTATATCAGGAATAGACAAAATTATATAGAGTATGAGCTAACACAGACTGAGCTTTTCTTCTTTACATGTAAAATACATTCCTGAAAGTGTGGATGAATATAAAAGGTGTGAAAATAAAAGGTTCAAACTGTGATAGGCCCAGCTTCTTTCCACCCAAGCAGGAGTAACACATCCTAAATTTACTTTCCCACCTGAAACAAATGAAAAAGTGTACAAACTATATGAAAGAAAGATTTCAATGACATAATGCACAATGCAACAGGGACACCTCTGAGAAAGGAGAAACAAATGAGGCGAGGCCTGTTTGCCCCAACTCACTGCTGTAAAAACAGTGGGACAGCCTTGGTTGGCTCTCCAGATTTTAGAGCCTGTGACTGACTACCTGGGAGGAGACAGGCGCACAGAGCGAGAGCTCGGGAGGTTACGTAAGTGTCATGCACTCCGTAGAGTATGGGTCAGGGCATGCATCCGAGAAAACTGTCTGGGGCTGGGGAAAATCCATCCACCAAGATTAGAAGCAACGATGCTGTTTTGGCCACCAGGGTCCGGAAAAGTGGTGGTAGCCATCAGTCAGGCTAGAAAACTTCATCATTTTCAGTGCTTTAGGTACAGGGCGAAGAAGGAAATGGTTACCCTGTACTAAATACACTAACTAGTCCCACCCAAAGACCACACAAACAATATTTAAAAGGTAAAATTGTTTCTAATTAACTGCATTCTGGAACAAAGCTCGAAGTATTTGGCTGCTGGCACAAAAAAAAATCCAATACCTACCAAGGTAAGTTTCAAAATATCTAGCAGCTAATCAAAAAATATCAAACCTGGCTGGTGTAGCTCAGTGAATTGAGCACAGGCCCGCGAACCACACAATCATGGTTTGATTCCCAGTCAGGGCACATGCCTGGGCTGCAGGCCAGTTCCCAGCAGGGGACTCACAAGGAGCAACCACACATTGATATTTCTCTCCTTCTCTCTTTCCCTTCCCCTCTAAAGATAAATAAGTAAAATCTTAAAAAAAAATCAAATGTGCAAAAAAGAGAAAAAGCAGAAAAATATGACCCATAACTAGAACAAATATCAGTCAAGACCAATTTCAAAGTGACACAGACATTAGAGTTAATAGAAAAAATATTAAAATTATTTTACAACTGTGTTCACGTGTTCAAAAAGCTACAGGAAAGAATGAGCATGTGAAACAGAGAAGAGAAAAATGTAAAATAGACCTAAACCTAACTTCTAAGGAGGAAAACAACATCTGAGATTAAAAAATAAAATATAATGCTGGAGGAATTAACAGCAGATTAGACAAGGCAGAAAAAAAGATTAGTGAACTTGAAAATATACTAACAGAAACTATTTAAAATAAAACTTAGAAAAAAGAAAGACTAAGAACAAAAAAAGGAAAAACCAACAGAGCATCAGTGAGATATGGATTGACTTCAACAGCCTAATATACAGGTAACTGAAGTTCCCAAATGGGGGAAAAAAGCAGAAAAATTAATCAAAAGGTAATGGCCGAAAATTTTCCAAGTTGATAAAAATTAAAAACCCATGTAAGACACCTTAAACATACAAATGTTTAAGCAAACATAAAATTCCAGGCATATAAAGAAGCCGAAAAAACGGGCTCCATAATAAGGAAATAAATACATCACTTACAACTGACTCAAAACTGATCAAGATGTTCACATTAACAAAGATGTGAAAATTATAACTGTATCCCATATATTCCCAAGTTGAATACAGAAATAGAACACATAAAAAAGTGTGCAAATCCATCTTGTAGAGATGAAAACTACAATGTCTAAGATGAAAAATGTATTGTATTTTTTTTCATTCAGTCCTGGGTATGTCTGCACACACGGAATGCACTGACTAGGTGCACTTTCATGGCACATGTGCACTGAGCTCAGTTGAATGGCCAGCAGGGCCAGGAAACATCTGCTTAGCACATGCGTTCATGATGGAGTCAGAGTAAGCTGAGTAACACAGATCAATGTGTGCAATAACACATTCCGGTGATAACTTGTAATCTTAGTATGTAAGTTTGAAGATGACTTTTGATCAATATATTTATGGCAAGCACACAGTCTACTTACTTTTAGCCTTCTGGACCCATTTACTTGAAGAAGATAGAGTACAAGAAAAAACGCTTCTTCAAATGTTAACATTGTAAGTATCTAATAGATTGACCAGTTTATTTCACAATCCAAATACAACGCAAAAATAGTCTAGGAAAAGAAACCTCTATCTTCCATAATCCTTGATTCAAGCTTTTATCTTCATCAAAGTAACCTAATATTTCTTATTAATTACATACATAAGTAAATGTGCCCTGTCTCGTGTGGCTCAGTGGATTCAGTGCTGACCTGCAGACCAAAGGATCACAGATTCAATTCACAGTCAGGACACATGCTCACATTTCAGGCCAGGTCCCCAGGACGGGGCATGTGAGAGGCAACCACATATGTTTTGCCTATGAGGCAAAGAGGGAGATCTTTTTTCCCCTCTCCTTCTCCCTCCCTTCTCTTCTCTCTAAAAATAAATAAAATCTTTAAAAATACATAAGTGCTACCCAGGTGAATTAAAAGATAAAAATCAATGCTTCTAAATGCAAGCTTTTTATTTGCTTAATACATTGTAGTAGTAATCCACTTAAAATTAATTTTGAAATAAAAAATTCCTCCTCTCTAAAATGTTAGAAAACCATGCCCTAAGTTCAATTTACAAGAGAAAAATTAAGTCCCACTTAAGAATGAGAAACACTTCAAAGTTTAATTCTATCTTTTAGAGTAAAAACAGAAAATGAATTGAAAGAACACAAGTAGTCATTTATTGACACAATGAGGTATACTTCCTAACACGAAGCATGAAGATAGAATTCACAAAAACTAAAAACAGATATCTGTAAATTAGACATTTATCACGTTAAATGCAACAAAAATTCTTTTTTGAAAAGGCAAAATGGGAAAAAAATGAAACTACCAAAAATAAGAAGGATAGCATAAATCAAGATAGTAAAATTCATAAATCTAAATTTATACATAGTAAATAACAGTCTAAAGTCTCAGGTAGAACTAGCAGCATTATTCTCCTTAATAGAATGTAGCTATTATTTGAGATGTAATTTCTGTTTAGCTCCTCATACCCAGTCTCCTTCATTTCTGTAAGTCACCACAAGGCATTTCCCTGAGGCAGCAGCCTAGGAACAGGGTGGGACAGAAGGCATCACGACTAGGAATGTCAAGGCAAGTTCAAGTCAATAAACATTTCTGAATGCCTGTTTACACTGTGTGGGGAAAGGGGGAAAGAGTCTGGGCACAGGGGTGTGAAGGAAGGATTGCAAGAAGGAATGCTGTACTCAAATTTTAAGGATAAGAGTCACGCAAGCAAATACTATGAAAATGGTGTTTCAGGTAGAAAAACTCAATAAAGGAAACATCAGTAGGTTAGGTAACATGGGGCATGTGGAAACTACATCAGTTCAGTGTTACCGGAGAGGAAAGTGCTCAGTGAGAAATGAGAGTAAGAGCTATAAAAGTTAGCAAGAGCCAGCCCAGGCTGTCTTTGTGATCTGACTGACCTTTGTCCACTAGGGATCAGCAGCCCCTGGCAGATTTTGGTAAGGAGAGTGGCTTGGTCAATTTGCAATTAGCAAAGTTTGTCATGGTGGCTACAATGAGGTCAGAATAGAAAAGGAAAAAAGAGAGAGACTTTTGGGAAGGGATAGTTCCTGGAGGGAAGAAGATGAATTCAAATTTTTCAAACTTCTTGCCCTTGAACATTCCTGTCAAAACTTAGGAATTGGTACATGAGCAACACTTCAAATCATGAGACTTGATGACTCAGAAAGCATATGCCTACTAAAGAACTTTCTAATGGAAATTTTAAGCAATGGTACTAATTAACTGTGACAAAGGGTTATACAGAAATGAAAAATCTAAACCAAACTTTGGAAAACAATGGTCCATGGGTTCAATTCAACCTCCTGGTTTTGTTTTTGCCTTTTTTTGTAAATAAAGTTTCATTGGAATACAGCCACAGCAATTTTTTAAAATATTGTGTATAGCTGCTTTTGCATTATAACAACGGAGTAGAATGTTGCAACAGCAATGGCCCATAAAGCCTACAGTATTTCCTATCTGCCCCCTTCACAAGAAAAATCACCATTCCCCAGTACAAAGAAGTTATCCCAAATCCAGGTAAAGAAAAGGGCCTGGCTCATCTCTGACAAAAGGTGAGCATGCTCCTAAATGGATTTTAAGATCCTTTTCTCCTCTTACAATGTGGTTTCTAGTACTTGAGAAGGGAGAACATTTACATCCCTAATGATCGTTGGGTGGTAAAGTGAAGAGTATGGGATGGTTCTTACAGAGATAATGGCATCTCTGATAACCAGCCCTCAGGACTGCTCTGAGGATTAAAGGGATCAAGGATTTTAAAGAAAAGAATGATGATTCACTGTTTAAAGTATTCAGTAAGTGCCTGTGATTGCTAACCTCAACATAATTATACTATAAATATGCATCAGCAGGCCAGTTATTGCTGAGGGACTGAGTATAAATGTAGCAGGAGTTTCAGCTCCCCCAAATTGAACACAAAACACAAAATCATAGTTGGAGTCTTGTCTGTGAAGTAAAAAACTCAGAATGCTGTCATTTCTATAGACACATTAAACTTCAAAAAAAAAAAAAAAGAAAGAAATTTTCCCTCCTCTAGCAAGAGATCTGGAAGCGGGTGTAGTACCTAAAGGACTCAGGGGAGACATGCAGGTGATGAGAACTAGCCCTATCACTCCCACATAAGAACTTCCAAAGCCCACACCACCATTATCTCTGCCACTCTTACTCTGTCCCACCTTAGCGGGTACCAGTGAATCAAGTACCCCAGCATTTAAGTAGAATCAGTTAAGCTTCAAAAGCCCATAAAATAAAACCTCACATGCCTGGAAAGTTAAATCATAGCACACTTTTCAAAAGTATTAAGTATCACATATAACTTTATTACAAACAGCATTCAGGCCAAAGCATGTCTGGATCAAGAAGCTTTTTGCACTGACTCCATCACCTTTATATGCTCTCAATAAAGTGCCTTCAATAAAAAAGGTTTTCCAGAACACTGCAAAAGCAATCTATTCGTAGGTGGCTATTGATTTTTATGCTAAAGGAGCAGAGCTTAGGCCTGGTAAGATTCTTACCACCTTTCTATCCACTAGTGATTTTATTCTTACCATTTTTCTAAATACTAATGTTTTGACTCTTGGGCAAGGTGTTTTTCTTTTTTTTTATTTTATATTTTTCAGAATATGAAGCAACCGCACAGAAAAATTTTCATAAAAAACATGATCATGCAAACACTAGATAAGACTTGGCAAAATATTGTAATATCAAAGATATATATTTTAAATTGTGCCTATACCTGAAATTCTACTAAAATTCAAGCATTAAGGAGGCCTGGAAAAATATATCTTACCTTTCAAAAAAAGCTTTAGGATAAGCTCTTTTACATAGAAAATAAACACACACACACATAAAGGAATAGAAAGCTTTTGAATATAAGTGAAATCATTCTAATTATCTGTCAACAAAGTTGGGATAATTATCTGCTTACTCAACCTTCAGAAACAAATTTTAAAAATCCTCTAATGTCCCCAACTTACTATCATTTATCCAGCCTCACGAGATATCAAATCAGAATTTTCTCTCTCTCATTAAATAAAGTGATTATTCTTAGCGCTTCTATGTTTTCGATATATCTTGATTCCAGCTATTTCTGCCATCCACTCTAGAATTACTATAGTCTTAGCTGCCACCATTATTTCCGGGACTACTGAGATAGCCTCCTAAGTAAACCAAATGCATCAAGGAATCTCTCTGATCTCTTTAAGTGTTTCTCTGTGAGGCATCCAGAGGATGTGTAAAATGCAAATCTCACTATATCAATTTCTACTGGGCAGTGATGCTTTACAGAGTTCAAACTTCAAAGGCCCACCTTGACCTAGATCTGGCTAGCCCACGCTTCAACTCTCCCCAATGTGTAATTCATTTTGTTTCTGGTCCACTAGCTCTTTCCAGCTCCTACTATTCTCATGGGCCACTCTTTCCATATAGAAATGCTGTTCCACCTACACTCACAGAACTGGACCCTGTCCGGCCTTCCAAATTTCAGCTTCCTCTCCTGTCATTAACAAGATCTCTTTTGATCTTCTATTTCAAGCTAACTTGCCTCTTTCTGCAGAAGACCTAGTTAAAGTTACCACCTTGGAATGGTGGATAGAAGGGACAGTGACCAGGATTCCAGCCACTGAATCATTTCTCAGGCTAACTGTGGTCATTTAATTAAGCTCATATTCTCAATAATCTTTATTCTGGAAAATAAATCAATACTATTTCCTTATTAAGACAAAATCATCTAGAAAATTAGCTAGTACAAATATGTCATTCTGCTAAAGTACAATGCTGTTTTTTTCAAAACTATTAACTATTAAATAAGCCACATGTATGTCAAAATACCTGTCACACAGAAGTTCAAAAAATGTTACATAAATCTATATTAATCAATCAATTGGTAACAAAGAGAGTAGGCTATAGTTCCCCGGAAAGTGCCAACTCGATAGCACCTAAAGTGAGTTTTCAATGAACTGGCAATAAGAAGCATCAGTGTGAGCTCCAACGATTAAGGAATCATTTCCAGAAGACAGTTGCCTGGACTAGACATGGAAGGATAGATTCTTTGGGAGAGGGGTATGGGTCAAGGGGAAGATTAATCTTGAAACTGTTATTAAACAGAGAGGGAAAAAGAGGAATGAATATAAAAATAGAAGAGCTAGACTTAACCTAATAAAAACCAGACTATAAAAAGAAGATACGTAAGAAAGGCATAAATAAAGATAAACCATAAAAAAGTGTCATGAATCTTGTGATCAGGACTAAAGCTAGAAAGGTCTCCAAATTGGCTCAAAAAAGAAATACCATAGCACCTGATTCTTATTTAGCATGGCTGCAATCATTTGCATTATTCTACTATATATATATAAGGTATATATGTATATATATATACCTTATATATACATATAATCTTTATAACATATTGTAGTATAAGAAGTAGTTTTAGAAAGAGAAGCTACTCAGACGTCTTAGAGAGCTTCCAACTCTATTTCCAGATAAAGATTATGAACTAAATTCAGAAACATAAAGTTACTTGGTCAGGTTAATAGACTGGTCATTTGAAAACATAGTATCAATACTTGTACCTTGAACCCCACTCCAGGTTCAGCATCCTTACCATGACGAAGATCTCCTAAAACTAAAATAACAGTCAATTCTTTCTATACAATGCCCCCTTTACAACAGTATAATTTACTTTTCTTCATGCAGTAAAACCCTTTTCAATATTATAAATAAAGTCAGGCTTAGCATATTTATATTAGTATTTGTATTAGGTTAATTTATTATTATTATAGAAGTATAACATTTAATTTTTAAATATTACATGATATTAAAGTATATTTGATTCTAATTTGTAAAGAAATATCATAACATAAATGAGCTAAAGAACATTTCCATTATTTAAAATAAAATCAAGTATGCACACACACACATCTAACAAAACTCCCATGCATATTTTTTGAAAAACTGAATGACCAAACCCATTATTCAATTTCTTTTCTAGGACCAAAATTAATGTAAGCTGCCTAACGAAGGTGAGTTTCATTTATTTTGCCTCCTGTGCATTTCATGTTGCCCTGTATACTCTGATTTATTGTCCTAGAAGAGCACTGGCAGATAAATTCTCAAACACATTTGCTTAACTGACTAAGCTCAGTAAAATATTTAAAGTAGGAAAATAAATAGTGATTCCAAACCTGGTGCTTAATCAAGAGAAATAAGTATTCATAAAACATGGGAAGAGTCTTCTGGAGTTCATTCTAGTTGCATGCTCCATTAGAACACAATTCTACCCGAAAATGAACAGCCCATATTCACGAACAGAGAGAACACTAGGAATGCGTGTCCTGGGAGAGTCACACCTTCACACATCACCGATTACATGTGCTTCACAATGCACCTTAGGGAATGTCTATATCCCACAATGCAAACCTTCCAGTGACCAGTTAGCCACAAGCAAAAATCTCCTAAAACTTAAAATAACAGTCAGTTCTTTCTACTCAACACCTTCTACAAGAATGACTTCATCATTCTGCATCTTTGTTTTAGAAATGAATCCCTTCAAGACTGAAATTGCAAAAAGGTTCTAAAGGCATTTTAAAACAGAATTATCCAGATTTTATCATTGATTTAAGCAGGAAATACCTCAGATTTACTATATTAGCAGAAAACAAATAAAAACATTTGTAGAATTGTGAAATTGATTGCATGTTTGCCACCGAAGCTGTGTACAACCACGAAAGAGAAAACTTTAATGTATCTTAAGTGAAAATATGCTACAAATTCAACATAAAATAAAGTTATAATTTTCTGAAGGAAAAGACAAGGAATCCACAAATGTACAGTAGCAACATGGTTGAGAATGAAGTAGAAGAGGTATTTGAACCTATTCCCTAGGTCACTCACTGCCAGTTAAACACATAAACTATCCATTTGAAAATACACACAAAAAAACTAGAGATCTGATATACATATAAAAGTAAACCCAACATGGAAACAGCAAGAATTATAATAGCCAGCTCTGTTTTGTTTGTTTTGTAATAATTTATGCCTTAAAGTAAATTTTCTTAGTCCAGTGATAATGGGGTTAACAGGCAGAAGGCCATAGAACAAATAGTTAACAAACAGTTAAGTAAAAGTTGACAAAGATACATGTCTGGGATCTGGTAAGAAGTTTCACAGAATTATAGTGTTTTTATAAATATTAAATTCAATAAAGGCCCAATACCCTGTGAAGCTAAAGTAAGAACTCATTAGCACTTAAAAGAGGGAATCTATATGTTTTTCCAATTGTCATTTGTTCTTTATTAGGAAGAAATATTAAATACATATACTTTTGTATATGTATATTTTTAATCTTGTTCCATCTTATTATTTAACACATTCATGAGAGCATAAAAGTAACAAGTGTATTTGATACATTGCATATTGGATTGATTCTGGTCCTGGCTTTGACACTGGTGAGCTGTGGAATGTTCTGGAAACAATTTACATCTCTGTGACAGTTTCCCCAGATGTGAAAGTATCAAGTGTCAATGGAGAGTGGCTTTCTATTTTTTTATTTGCTGACATGTTCAAATATTAAACATTTTGAAGTATTTTACAGATCGTATATTCTGATCTGTTGTGGCAATAAACTACTTCCTGGTAACTAGAACTAAATTAGGCACTTTTGAAGGTTTATTTATATGTTTTCCAAGCATTACAACTCCATATGATAATTTGTTTTGCTG
This sequence comes from Sturnira hondurensis, assembly GCF_014824575.4. Taxonomy (NCBI): domain Eukaryota; kingdom Metazoa; phylum Chordata; class Mammalia; order Chiroptera; family Phyllostomidae; genus Sturnira; species Sturnira hondurensis. The sequence continues at coordinate 1,989,860 of NW_028081528.1, forward strand.
AAGCAAATTCACAAAGAGATTCTTATCTCTCATAAAGCACTATTAAAATTGCCAGAGAAAGTAGAACTCACATGTAATTGTCCAAATTTTTACTGTAAAGTTATTTTGCTGTGGAGAAGTGATAAACTATTTTATTAAGTAAAATTAAAGAGCTTGCTTCATGTCTCAATTTTAAACTTCTATTTCAATTTGTTGCTATTTACTTTCTGCTTTTAAAAGTTAATCATTTCTTTGGTGCCTATTATATGAAGCAGTTATGATCGTTGAAAAAATTAGCTTTAAATAAGAATATTCTGTGAAAATCTTGCCAGATCCAAATAAATTAGAATCCCTAGTTTACTTTCAGAACAGGCGAAGTTATTACTTTTTCAGTTTTACATAATCTTGATGAGAAAACAGCTATAGTAGTATTGTCTCCTGAAACTCTCTTGCGCCTTATTACGAAAAAAAAAGCTCTCTGATTATTAATTTCTAAACCAAGAGTTCAGTCTATAATTCATTTTGGGCACTGTTTAGTTTTGTTTAGCCTAGGTAAAAAGACTATGTTCTCTTGGAGTGATTTTTATATCAGAAATTTGATGAAATTGCCTTATACTATTTAAATACATATATCACTTTACTAAATAAATGCTCATCAGTATTTAAAAGCAGTGAACAAAAACACATAAAAGGGGTAGAAAATAGAAAACTGAACACGTCCCATGGAGATGGCTATTGTATCAGGTGATTCCAAACAGAGTGTCCACATTGTCCTCTTGAGAGTGGCCACTGGAAAAGCTGCTAGACCACAAATAAGGGAAGCCTAACAACAGTAACTTCAGTCAACTCGGGATAAAAACTTTGGCTCCATGATAATTTACACAATAGACTAAATGGCATCTGAAAAGACCTCTCAAACATAATCTCTGAACTATTTAACTTCACAAAAAATAAGTATTGATTTTTAATGTTTATAAGGTTTTCTTGTTAAAAGACATAAAAAGGAATCTAACTTTTTAAAAATTTTAAAAGATTTTATTTATTTATCTTTAGAGGGGAATGGAAAGAGAGAGGGATAGAAATACCAGTGTATGGTTGCCTCTTGTGTGTCCCCTGCTGGGAACTGGCCTGCAACCCAGGCATGTGCCCTGACTGGGAATCGAACCTCCATCCTTTGGTTCCCAGGCCCATACTCAATCCACTGAGCTACACCAACCAGGGCAGGATCTAAATTTTTAAAATTCCTTTTGCCCACCAGTCTGCAATAAAAACAGTGTTAGTTTTTTATTTATTTATTTTCTTTCAAGAAGGGAGCATTCTCCTAGTACAAGGCATGATCGTGATCTCAGTGTCTGCTTCCACAGGCTTGCAGTGAAAAGACTGCCTGTGATGATACAAAATACACACACAGAGATTCGCCGAGAACGGAACACTGCTCAAGTGACCCCATCGACCATCTCTGCCCTTTTGAATGCTGGCATGGCCTTCAGCCCAAGTAGTTAACATTACCATCAGTCCGTCTCAAGTTGACTGTAGAAATTTAGGAAATTCTGATAATTTAATATAATTACAACCAAATTAGGTCACAGCTACCAAAAACTAGGGTGTCATAAAGTTGATCAAATTAACATTTGTAAACTCCTTGAATCATATCCAACTCCATCAGCAAATGAGAACTTGGCAAAATTACACAATTTAAAATATATGAAAAGAAAATAAGAATAGAGCTCCAAAAGAACATGTTGAACATCAAATTATTATTAACAAAGGATATTATTACAAAACTAAAAATGCCCAAAATATTTTATAAAAATGACCACTTGAAAGACATCACAATATATAATCCTTATACTGTCCACAAAATTATGCAATACAGTTCAGTTTTGCAAACATAACCAAATTTTCTTAAATAGAAGATAAAATAAAATTATTTTAATAAGTACCTTAGTACTTTAAAGATAAAGTCCTAGTTATTTTTTTCTACTCCACAGAAAATTTTGTTTCTTTCTCTACGTGCTTCTTAAAGCAGTAGGCTCTACCCACACTAGTCTACCTTAGAAAAGAAAAAACCTCCTACGTTAAATGTTCCCAGTTCACTTACGTAACAGCCAAAGAGAACTGACATTTTAACAATCAAGACTCGTTTAGAACCTGAAATAAAATCTAGCTACACTAAATACCCATTCTTTATGTTCTTAGTGATTTGCTTCATCCTAAGGATGCATATTCTATATTATGTTCTAGTGACATTTTCCTGTTAATTTTAATAACACCCTTAATATCAGCGCAGTGAATCCATTTACACAATAAGAAAACAATGGGTGTATAAATATTAAAATTATGGAGTGATAATGCTCCAATTTAAAATGAGTATTTTACAGTGTTTATAGTATGTTGATTTATAGTATACAGACTTATAGCATTCTCACACTAGTTCTGAGAGACGTTTCTTCTCTATCTAGAGGACTGTCCATCTTCTCCTTCAGTTTGAGACAGACCTCCAGGTAGCCAGACAGTCTTGCATTTACTGGGGCACATAAAATGGAACTCAACAGTAGTCAATGGAAAATTAAATGCAAATGTTTATGGGAAGTGATACAAAGGACTGAGGCTAAGATACAACAGTAGAAATGAAATAGAAGAACAACAGTTTAAACAACTGTGTGTGTGTGTGTGTGTTTGACAAAGAGAGGCAGAGGGAAAAGGTACAAAGCAAATTCAAAAGTGACACTGATTCCCACCTGGGTACCTGCCACAGTGACATTGCCAGTAAGAGAAGCCAACAGAGGCAGACCGTGCTTTTGGGATAGATCTGGCAAGCCAGGTATGAGAAGACAGCTAAGTACTCAAAATGAAGTACCTAACAGAATGTTGGCAAATGCATGACTGAAGCTCAGGAGTCCAATTAAAGCTAGGGAAGTAAACTTTGAGTCATCCCATACCAACTGTAAATAAAAGGAGCTAGCCTCGTAAAGGAAACCACCATTGTGTTCCCGCCAAGAGCCAAGCACTGTGATGTCAACTACAATTTGCATTCATTCATTCTAATCCTTGCTGATTTAACAGGTAGGGTTATTAGCCTCATTTCCAAATGCAGAAAGCGAGCTCCATAAAAGTTCAGAAACATTATCAAGGAACTGAGGCATTCTGAGTTGTAAGCTCAAGAACAGTAAGTTCTCATCACAGCACTGTACTGCCTCTTTAGAACAATATCGGGGAACATGAACGAATGAAATTTCTAAGCAAGTTACAATGTGCACAGAGGGATAAAGAGCCTAACACAGGACTCTGAACTCATCACTATCACACTAGTTCTGAGAGATGTTTCTTCTCTGTCTAGAGGACTGTCCATCTTCTCCCTCAGTTTGAGACAGAGCACCAGGTAGCCAGACAGTCTTGCATTTACTGGGGCACATAGAATGGAACTCAACAGTAGTCAACGGAAAATCCTACAGAGCCTTAGAGCCTTCCAGCACTGGGTACATTTCATAATGTTCCTAAAAAGTCTCAATGAAAACACCTATATGGCTGTTAAAATTAGTCACACATGGAATTTATCTTTGGGGCATATAACTAAGTACAACAGGACAGTGAAATAAACCTCCTTCAATTGCTAATTTGTTTCTACTTGCACTGCTTACTCTAGAACTACCTACTTGTAGTGCAAATTATCTTTACTCTGTATGAACGATCTTGACTAACAAGAATTAAATCACCATACTATAGAACAGGCCTGAGCTTTAGGAACGAGGCACAGTGGGCACTTGTCTTGACAGTGCCCTGTTTGGAACCCCTTCCCACAGCAAAACACTGCAAACCAAATCGGGCTCTTCAGCCCCCGCAGCAGGCGGGGCCTCTGACATGCTTTCTCCCTGGTGTTGCTCTCTGATATTCCCCTCGGCTACACAATTAAATGCTATACTAAACGTGACACTTTTAGTCTTCCACAGAAATCTCTCCCCCAAATTTGTATGGGTTCTTCTGCTGGGAATTCTCTCAATCTGTTGTTCACTCCGCTTTGTCTGTCTATGGAACAGAGAAGATGAGACAACCTAAGAATAAATTTTCTTCCATCTGATTTTCCCCTCATTTTTTTTAACGTCAGGAATCCTTCTCTAACAGCATCCTGATAATACTCTAGATAAAGCTCTTTTACATTATCCAAACTAGTCGACTCAGCAACACACGTTCAGATTCTAATGAAGAAAATGAAATGAAATTGGTTGCTAGGTTGAATTACAGTTTTCCAAACCTGTCTTCAACCAAATAAGAGCAGGCAGTCAATAGTAATCACGGCAGCAGAGTGAGTTCAAGAGTCCACAAAGAAGACTTTCTTCTTTGGGGTGTGGATGGATTTCCTCCACTTGATAAAATTTTGTTAAATGAAAAGTTGAATTCCAAAAGGAAAGCACGTGTTTAAAGTGAAAAATCTGCATTAATTCACTTACTGAAATAACAACAACAGGATACAAAATGGAAAGGTTACTCTCTTTAAGTATATTCAGTAATTTCTGGGTTTCTTCAAATTCAGAGGTCATAACCTAGAAGACCAGACAGATAAAAGGGAGTTAAAAGACATTCTTAAATGATTTAAAAGTTAATTCGAGGAGAAAACATGCAAAACTTTATGTAATCATTCAAAATGTGTACAAAGCCCATTTTTAAAATTTTAATCTATTTTAAAGGCCATCTGTAAGTTTATAATTACTAAAATTTGTACTATTTATTCATTCAAACCTGCGTAGCCTTAAAACAGAAAATTATACATGCTGTCTAAAGAATTATTATCACTATCTCCTCTTTATAGGAAATGTTATTTTCCTATTTCAAAAAATAAAAAATAAAGTTTCCAAATACATATTAAAAACCACAGCTCATCTATCAAAATCTTAAAGTCAAATATTTAATAACCAAGAAACATAAGGTCTCTCCCACATCACGTTTATAAGATCCTCAAAGTGCTTTCCGTCGTTTATGTTTACGACTTACGTTCACACAAACAAAACTGTAGCACTGCTCTAGGAGGACTTGCTGGAGGTCTCTGCCAGCATGACACAGAGACACAGATGTGACTTTCAGATGCTGCGAGAAAAACAAAATAGAGAAAAAAGAGTTTACAAATTAGATGGGAAGACCAAACATGAACATAAACAAGCAACTTTGTAACAAATGAGCACAAAATTGCTATCAGCACATAGAGCCAAGGACCGTATGTAAGTAAAACAAAATAATTTCATTTATGACACCATCATCAAGAATAAGGAATTTGAACCAGCCCATAAATAAATATTATCTTTAGCAAACAAGGATATTGAGACATTATTTCAGATAAGAAAACATGTAGAAAAAGCACAGGGTATATTCTGGCATAGGCAAGTGGCCCATTTTTTTCTTATACAAAGAATGTTTGCAAAGAATGTTGGAATAAAATTAAAAGGTTGGTTAAACAGAGATTGTCTGACGATTCTGGAAGCACAATAAATTAATTCCAGTCACAAACAATAGGTTTAAGAAAACCTGAAATGACCAGAAGCAGAGAAAGTGAAAAGAAATCACCATAACAACACATGATAGAGAAAAACAGTTGATCTAGGATCAAAAGAAGAGACTAAGGGATGGTTACCAGTGCTGGTCCCAGGCTAGACTTAGAAAAAAAATGGTGCATATGTTATTACAACAACTTACCTAATATGACTTTTATCCCATATAGTTCAATATTCTAATTAATTTCTATTTTTTTTTCTATTACAACTATATATATATAAACAATATAACTACTAAGCAAGGGATCTTCTATAACATTATCTCTGCTATAATAGTTCCACAGGAAGTCACATTTCAGTGGTTAACACTGGCATTACATTTAGAATGTTGTACAAATTTATATCTAAAACAGGTTTTCACATTCCGTAGTAAAGCATAAAACTCTGTAACTCTCAATTTTTTCCAATTAAGAATGGACGATTTAATACATATACACATATATTACATGAATGTGTATATAATTCCTATTAAATCCACAATTATGAATTTGTCATTAAAGTACTTTAAATCTACTTACATTGCATTCAAATCTTAACCATCCAGCTCCACTCTTCAACACAAATATTCTTAAACTCTAAGGCCATTTTCTTCTGTTGTCACAAACACTGGGCTCACTCTAGCCTGTGATGGCCATCCCATATACTTGTCTCCTTATTAAAGCTATCGTAGATACATATATTTCTAAAACTCAATTATTAACAGTTAATAAATACAACATAAGCTCTTAGAAAATAGAATAGGTATAAAAAGCACAGTGCCCAGTCACAATATTAGTTATTATTATTATTATTATTAAAATGTATTTGCTCAGCTAGTATGTGATAAATTAAAAATTCCAATTAAAAGATAAAGTCATTTACCAACTAATGCCCACAGACTAAGGCAGAAATACATGCAATATTTTTACACAAGGTACTAAATATTAGCATTTTTGCAGCCCCTTTGGGAAAAAAACACAAAAACAGAATTACAATTTCTTTCCTTCTTGAAATTGAGATTCTTTTAATAATCATTTCCAGTCAAGCGCAATTCTTTTATTTGGTCATACTGCTTTCCTCCCAACCAGAAACAAACAATATTTTCCATGCTTGAGTAAAGAAATTTAGATTTAACCTAAATAGAGCAAAGGGGCCTTTGACACCTTTAATAAACAAAAACCGCATTAGACAACGCTATTAGGTTGTTTATGAAAAAGCTCTGTGGCATCGTCTGATGCTGTCATTCCCAATGTTTCCACACTCAAACACAGCAAATGGAACAATCCGCGGGCTAGAGGAACTCCTTGTTCTGTAAATATTTTGGTTCAAAGAACATTTAAACAAAATTTAAAACAACCTTCCAATGTGTTCAGTACAATTAAAGAAGTGTACAAAAATAAAATAAAATATTTTCTTTACATCATAACAAATAAAAATTTAGAAAAGATTTAGTAGTAACTAAATGCAAACATCTGCATATGTAGAATGCTATTTGAAGCATGAATTTTAGGAAGGAAGATAGGTTGTCGAAAAAATATTTTCCATTTCAAGAAGAGTTAAGGCTTAACTAAGCCTGAAAGCCTTTGGTTTGAGTCCCATGAATCAGAAGTTCAAAAATGTGTTTCACTTTTTACAGACAGAATATGTTGGCTGGATCATCTCTGATTGTGAATCCATCAATTTTTCACCTCCCTCCTGTTCAAACAAATGGCACTAATGTGGGTATAAACAAGGAAACTGGAGAGAGATGCACTTTCGTCTCAGGGGCTGGGGTGTGGGGGGGTGGGAGAACATTGGTTTAAGGGTACTCAGTTTTAGTCACATAAGATGAATGGATCACATAAGGTCTAATGAGCAGCACAGTGACTACAGTTAACAATGCGGTATTGTATACTTAAAATTTACTAAAAAGGTAGAACTTACATGCTCTTACCAAGACAAAGAAGAAGGAAGGAAGGAAGGAAGGAAGGAAGGAAGGAAGGAAGGAAGGAAGGAAGGAAGGAAGGAAGGAAGGAAGGAAGGAAGGAAGGTGAGAGGGAGGGAGGGAGGAAGGGAAGGGAGGGAGGGAGGGAGGAAGGGAAGGGAAGGGAAGGGAAGGGAAGGGAAGGGAAGGGAAGGGAAGGGAAGGGAAGGGAAGGGAAGGTGGTAACTATATGAGTTGATGGATAAGTCAATTACCTTCACTGTGATGATCATTTCAAAGTATATATGTATATCGAAATATCAGTTTGTACTCCTTAAATATATATAATTTTTATTTTTCAAGTGTACCTCCATAAAGTAGAGGGGGAGCAGGGGGAGTCTTTCTGCATTGCAAATTCAGATTTTGGAAGGGAATCTTGTGTAGCCAGGACTGCTGCCAACTGAAGGCTGAGACTGGGCTGCCAGCTCATCAGTCACGGTCTTCAGCAGAGTTGTCTCTGGCTTGAGGGCGCTGCGTCTGGACCTTCGGCCAGAGCCTGTCCATCTCTATTTTTAGAAACTGCCACCTGAGATACTCCTTTAAGTAGTCACCATTTTCAAATTTTGAGCTGCCAATTAAAATGTACTTCATGGTTATTTTTAGACTTCTGTGGAAGTTTTGTCCCTCTAGGATTCAGCACTTACTGTACTATTTTTATTTTCTATTTTTTAGAATTAGCTTTAAAGCATCTTTTTGAAATTATAAGCATGACCTTTGGATGTGAATAAACTCTGCAAAACACCTGCTGTGTGACTGTGGGTAAATTCTTTAAGGACTGTGGCTCAGTTTATTCAGTAAAAAGGAAATACTTTAAAACTGTTAGGAAGGTTGATTAAACTAATATATGAGAGTTAAGGATTAATATTTCTAGGAGTCATCCCTATAGGTCAGCCTCCTGGAAAGCTTCAGAGAAAACAGCCACAGTTCTAAGGCAATGAATCTTGGCAGAGTTATGAGGTACTAAATGAACCAGGTCCCTATTCTGTCGTGTTCAATGGATCTCCAACCATGAGCACTGAGCTGTGGATTGTACCAGCGGCCCCTACAAGGCTCAGACCCTAGCCTGTTGAATACTCTGAGGAAAGTCTGGATATTCTCCCAATCCTAAACACTGGACAGGCAGAATAGCACTAGAACCAAGGTTTTGCCATGTTGCTCTGGTGTTGAATTCCAGGGGAATTCTGGTGATTCTTCAGTAATGTAGCTTAAAAGCCACACTGCACAGAGACTGGTGTCTAACATTGATTGAGACCTGAAGATCCATTGGCAATGCCAGCGCTGGACACTCTCTCTGTTCCTGAAACTGTGGACTTTTTATCAATAATCATTGTTCTAGAAAGTCTAATGTCTAATGTGAATGCTGCCATGTCAATTCATACCTATCTGCTAATCACCATCCTTGCACATATTGATATGTTAAATGTTTGCTATTATTATTCTACTCCTTTTCACTAATTTCCACCTCCAAAGGACATTTTAACACATCGACATATCTACACAATACCTTCACATTTTATACCTTGCTTTTATTGAGGGCTTTACCATTTGTTCATTAAAGTATTTCACACAGATTCTGACAATTATCTTACTAAAACTACATAGCAAATCTAGGCACATACTGTTGCATGTTTAAAGTATTTAACACCATAGCATGTTATAGATAAAAATGCTGAGACACCAAATTTTAAATAATCTGTTAGAGATCATAGAGCCAATAAGGCGTAGTGCTCAGATGAAGGTCTATGGGAACCTCAGGTCCACATACTTAGCTCTGAAGCCCACTGGGTCTCAATGAACTTCATACCATTGACTAGGTGTCAATGTCCTCCACGTGATTACTACCTCATCACGGGAGTCACAAGACCTTTACTTAGAGCAGAATGCTACTACAGATCCCAAAGTCAGCTGAAGGGACACACCTTATCTGGAGAAAGCCATCTGGGTACTACAAAGCTTAGGTGCTTCCATACTCACTCCTCTAACTCATATCATCTTTCTGGGTCCTGGACATGGAAGAATGAACCTAAGAAAGTCCTCCTGGATATTCAGATTTGATCCTGGAAAAGAGTCAAGTGCTCTGAACCACTGCATTCCGTACACATCGAGCACCTGGTAGTGGCCACAGGCGTGATCCCTGTGGTACTGCTCCCTCGGTGCAGCCCTCTCTCACTGTTAAAAGTCCCTTTGAAGGCCAACTATTGTCCTGATGCAAAGCTACAGGACTGCAGAATGGAAAACAAAAGGCTTAATGCTAACAGACCTGAGTACTATCACAAAAAAACTCAAAGTTGCCATTTTATCATGCAGATTATTCATCCAAAGCTAAGTAATGTGTAATCAAAAAACAGCTACTAAATGTACATCTGCTCAAGCTTTTTTTTCCCACTGAGTTTTATTACAGAATACTGTACTACATACTACTAGTGGACAATATCGTAATAAGTGAAAAGTGACTGGGGGTTGCTCATATACACCATGTTTGGCAGGCATATTTTATAAATATTATCTGTTTTTTAGTTCTGTAAATGGCAGGATGAAATTTTAAAATGTATATGCAGCAATAAACCTCTTTTTGGTTCTTAGTAATGCGTAAAGTATTTGCAAGCTGAGAATTGGCAAGGTGACAGAAACAAATTTTGTCTTAATTTAACAAAAAAATCACGAAGAGTAGAGTATCTTATCCACTGATGGATTAGTTTCTTTCATTCAACCAATAAATATTTATTGAGGGCTCTGCGCCAGACACTTGATTGTGTGTTGAAACCATGGCGACAAACCAAAGTTCCAATGCTCGTGGAACTTACATCATACTGAGAAGAGAAAATTAAGATTCTACCTGTGTTTCTCCAATTTCAATATGCATAAGAATCTCTAGGAATCTTATAAAGTCTCAATGGTCTCAAATTTTGAGACCATCAGATGTGGTGTGGAGTCTTAGGATGTGAATTTATAACAAGCTGATGTTGTTATAAGTGGCCCACGGACCACACTCTGAAGCAGCAAGAGGTTAGATCATTTGGACGCACCTTACTGTACAACTCCTTCTCCATTTTCAGTAGATGCAGGTCCTGAGGAGTGTGCTTCCATGCAGGAATCAGAAGGTGAGTTTCACCTGGACTCTGCCATAGCTATTGCCTTATGTAGCCTCTAAAATAGATTACCTGCATCTTTATTAAATCTATCACTGTGGCAAACACAAGTGACTAAATTGAAAAATTTGTTGCTTCAACTGTTTTCCCCCCAAACTCTTGCCAAATTTATAGCATAATCTAATTTATGTTTATAAATTTTAACTTTTTCTAAATAATATAGACACTCCCCAGATGTATATACAGTAGTATAATGAAAGCCTGTTTTCCTAATACAGTATGTACAAGTAAATTATATTCTAATCAAAATATTAATTTGAAATTAGTCATTAATATTGTTTCTGATCAGTTTTATAGATGATTTAAAGTCTACAAAACAATATAGTTTATTACCGTTAGCTATGTATTCATTTTAAATTATAAACATGGTTTATATAACTTCAACCCCAAGCCATCGTAAAATTGAGTGTGCTTGGAATGGAACAGGAGAGAGCAGCAGTTGGTAGCTATGGGCAACTTTGTGCTTAGGGGTCACTGAGCAAGGTCAGGGCACATTTTTAGTTTCCACAGTGGGCTGGGAAGTACTACTGGGGCCTGGTGGGCAGAGAAGACGGGGATGCTATTAAATATTCTACAATGCACACCCAGGGCAGCCTCTGGTGCAAAGAATTAACTATATCAAGAATCAACAACAGCATAGCTATCGCAAAATTCAGGGTGGCATGGAGAATTCTAGTGCTTGGTGTTCAGCACTTATTCATGAACCAATAACTGACACAAAAAACAATAATATTGTAACAACTTTACAGCTTCAGAACAGTAATTTTTTTTACATGGGAAATACTAAGACTGTATTTTATCAGACAAGTGTTTTAGTGTAATTTTTAAATGACATTATACCACAAATGTGACAAGTGTCCAAAAATGGCTAGATAAGGGATATATTAAAAACAGATCAGCTATCTAGTTTTCACACTATCTCTAATTTTAAATTAGGAAATAAACAAGAAAACTAAAATGATTTATAAACACATATGAGTAACTTAGTGAAGAGTTCTTGCATGTGAAATCGCAAAGAAACTACACACTAGATTAACTTTTAAGGGATATTTAACACCACCCAATACACACATAATCCAAATACTATCACTATAATTCTTCAAACCCTACATAGTAGGCAAACTGTTTTTATTAATATACATTTCTCCCCAGTGAGAAATATAATTGCTATATTCACATTTAAAATAAAACGTCTATTTCATACAACTGTCTATTACCAGTTACATATTAGTAACCTATTAAATGCCTATCATTTAGCCTATAGATAAGAATATTTTAAATGGTAAGAATAAATAATATTTTGAGCAAAAATAAACATAATCATGTGACTTATTTTAGAAGTATGTGAGCATGTGTCTACCTCAGGATATTTTTCAAGTAGTACATTTCTTAATAACAGAGCAGGGTAGATTCATATCTTAATATAGAATCTTATTACAGATTCTAAAGAAGAAATCTTGTTGTCCACGGGCCTAGCTCCTCACCCCTCCATAACACTCCCTGCGCAGCTCCTTTCTCCCCCAAGAGTCTGTCTCCCCTTCCCTGACAGAAGGCCGCTGGCCACCAACGCATCCCCGTGGCTTCCTGCCGTTCAGCTAATCTCTGCAACATCTGCTCTTTCCCCCTCTCTTCCCTCCTTTTGTGAAAACAGTTTTCTTCTGGCGGGGAAGTCAATTAGAACTTCGTGGGTGCACTTTGTATTCTAAGCTTCTCAACCGTTCCCATGATTGATGGACACCTAGCGGCTGCCTCTTTATCTCCAGAAACATATCTGGCTGCTGTCCGGGTGGGGAGGCACTCCAGAAGCGTTCTTATTCGTCATCCGATCCCCATTAACCACAACTATTCCCTGGCTCCCCATCGTATGTGCGAGGGATCAGCACTGTGCAAGGGATCAGTGATCAAAGAGAGTGAGAGAGATGTAATGCATAATAACAATAAAAGTAACAACAGAAAGCAGGATGCGCAGAAACTCAACCACTGTGGGTGAGTAGTTTAGGAAGTTCAAGAACGAGAAAAATGGGGACAACCTCATGAAAAGAGGAACATTAAAGACTTAAATAAAATATCAAGCTGAGAAGGAGAGACAACATTCAGTCAAGCACAATGCTGCAGTGCACTATTTAGCTAAAGCCAGCAGAACAGTAGGATAATCCAGTTTTTGGTGTCATAGAATTATACTGCGTGCAAATAGTGAAAATGAAATACATCGCTGAATGCAAGTTTTAGAGGAAATACATTAATTATAAGTATAAAATAATATTTTAAAACTACTTTGCTATATTTGTAAAAAATCAATAAAATAAACTCATAGTGAATAAGCTTTGACTTTATATACCTCAATTAAAATAGCATAAGAAAACCAGTATATGCATATTCACCAAAATCAACTGTTGAAGGTTAAAAACCATAACCTACATTCCAAAAAGCATTTTTTTCAGGTTTTTTACAAGGATTTTCCTTCTACACTTACCATGTGTATAAAACCAATTTCCTGATTTAGAAGACTTGATTTTTACAAATACATGTCCAAAGCTAGATGTCAGCTATTCTTTTGGTTTATTTGTTTATTTTTAACTCAGCATAACAGCTGACCTCATTCCTAAATGAACAAAGATGTATAATATCGTTTTCCCAAATTAACCATCTGGTTCCTTTAGGAAGAGTAATATTTCAATAGGTGGTTTCTCAAAGATACAGACAGATATAAAAGGTGAAGATACGTTAGGTATATAAAGAAAAAATAGAGGAAGTGCCATTTAAGGAGAATTTTCCTTACTCCCTCGTTAATAATCACATTGTAAAATCACGACAACATTATTAGAATTATAAACTCTTAATTTTATTAAATACAGCATGAACATAATTGATACCATCCCAAGCAACGAGGTGGTCCGGGAATTCTGAACCTTCTTTTCGCCTCTGGAAAACTGATCAGGAAACCTGGCTGACATCCCAAATAAACCGAACAGAGTTAATTGCATGGTCTTCAGCTAGTTTCTGTAGTCTTGTGCACACACCAAAACCGCGTGCTCTGGCTGAGTTAATGTTGTTGGGGTTGTTCAAAGTCAAAGGCCCAATGGGAGTGTTTACAGTGTTATTTTACTGTTATTACACCGCCTTGCAGTGTTCTGCTTCAAAAAATAGAAAAATTTGTATCTCTAATTTTGATGTTATAATATATGTAAAAATAAGCACACAATAACTCTATTTTGAATGAGTCTTACAATGCTGGAATGGCTTAATTTGTTCTGTTTCTTTTATTTCTGCCTTTTTTCATTTGCTATTTTTGATGTTTTGTTTGATAAATATGTCATGCGCCGAATTCAGTTAGGTCTATAAGGAAAGGCAGAGATCCGTACCCTGGACACAATCTTGAGGGCATTAGGAAAATAAACTAGGTACCACAGACAACCTCAACAAAACCAAGGCATGCCTTACACCCAGGAAAACAAATGATTTTCAGGCATATCCTGCTTGTCATCTGTGGTTACACAAAACAATAATTAAATTATGTGCTCCAGGAAACAGGAAGGAATGGATAAGCAAAATACATGAAAAGAGCCTACAGTCCCTATTTGTCCAAAATATAAGTCAGCACTCATTTATTTTGTTATAGGAATGAAAATGGGGTTGAAGTAATGTGTTCTGGGGGGTAATATGATATTTGAAAGCATTTAGATACTACATGTTTTCTATACAATTTTACTGTTAAGGAGCAACAGCCTACATAATCTTTTCGTAGAAGTAAATTGGATCATATCATTGTCAGCTAAAGTTTTCCATCACTTCATGTTGCTCTTAGCACCAAATACAAGCACAGTAGTGGTAACGACAGTGTTGGTAGTAGCCTTAGTAAGCTCAATACAGACTGCAAGGCTGCATTGTAGCCTGTGTCCATCTCTCTCCTAGCCTCCCACCCCTCTCCGTCCATTCTGATCAGGTCGTTACAATCATGGAAGTCTTATTTAAGCGACCACAGACAAAGGTCTTTATGTGCCTTTCTCACACTCTTCCATCTGCATTTCTCTTCCAGTAGCTAATTCCTGATTACCCTTTTAGACCTAACTAAATAATGCACCTACCAAAAGATTTTATCTCACTACCCTCCACTCCCAATTTAAATCATTTCCAGGTCTTTCTGTCATCAGCACAGTTTGCTTTTTCCTCAGAATAGTTACCACCATATGCAATTAAACACATTTTTGTGTTTTACTGTTTTATCCCCAACTTAACAAACAGCATGATCCCTGAGGACAGAGAACCACACTTGCTTAGTTCAACTCCCAGTATCCAATGACTACATATTGATAAGCATTTATTATTTGGGAAATCAATTAGTGAATTAAGAAATTAATTGAAAAAACTGATCTCATCTTCCTACTTAAGAATTCCTTACTACTTTCAGCACAGTATATAGTATAAACTATTCTTCAACATTTGTCAAGTGTTTGAAAAAACCAAAAGCAGTCTCTTCGTGATGTATCTCTGGAGACCTCTACCTGCAATGTAGGAAGGTTCTGTGAAATACTTCAAATGCCCTAAGAACTCAAAGAATGACTATGACAAGCCTGATAACAATGCCTTGAAACTCAAGTATGAGTATGAAATTTAAGAAATGTGCATGTATATGAAGAGTGGAGGGCTGTGCCATACCCAGTTAGTTCCTTGTTTTACTTTTTAAACAACCTCTTCCCCTTATGTGTTGTGTATCATTACATTTGGGTTCATACAGTCAGCTCACCTCTAAGGTATATCTCAAAATCAAGCAAAGCATACCCAACCTCTTCCTTTAGTGTCAATGGGAAACATTTTTTCTTTTCAAGCCAGTGAAACAATCCTCCCATTGTGTGCTGAGCAGCTCCACCCCAGACTGGTCTCCTCTGCAGGTGCCTGGATTTCAACAGAGGTGACTTCATCCTTTTTATATTTCTTTTCAAAATGAGACAAAAGCTCTGGGAGGTAAAAATGTTCAAATGCATGGCATTAGATGTTTGGAAGTTATGGGCTGAAAATGCCAGAAGATAAAGTTGTCCTTAAAAGGGGAGAGAAAAATTATATAAAACTAGATCTTTTCTATCCTAAGGGGACCTCTTTCTGGCCTTAGGTATAAGATCAAGGAAAAAAATTCTGTTTTATTTCTTTTTTTCTTTTTCTTTTTTATTTAATTATTGTTCAAGTACAGTTTTTTGTCTTATACTTCCATCCCAGCCTACCCACCCAATGCTCCCCACCTCCCTCCCATTCCCCCCCTTAGTTTTTGTCCATGTGTCCTTTATACTTGTTCTTGTGTCTGTTTTATTTCTTTTATTCCACCTTTGCATAGTAGAATATTAAGTAGCATAAATTATAATGAATCAACTAGGACCTACATTCATTAGGTATGTGATCTCAGGAAAATCATTAAACCACAAGAATTCCCCCTTTTCTTTTTGTAAAACGGGGTGGGGGGGAATCATAAGTTATTCTGCAGGATTAAGGTGTGTAGCACTGTCTCTGGCCCATAGAAGGTATTCCATAATTGTCTGAGCTCTTGAGTGAGAGAAACACTCTGTTTAAGTCCATATGGTTTAAAATTTTTTAGGCAAATCTAGAAGACAGGACAGATTTAGAAGAAATGAATATTTCCTTCCAAGGTCAACCAAGATTCACTGATGAACCTAAGAGGACACACAAGATTCATTTTTACAAGTTCTACATTACCTCCTAGTTCAACAAATCTAATCTACCTCCTTAAAAGCTGGCGTTGCAATTAAGAGGTACTTGAGAAGCAGTAGTATTTCTTTCTTTTAAACATTTGTATTCTTGGCTTTGTTTATTATACAAATAAAATCCCCGAGTTCAAGTCAAGCCTAATTTTTAAAAACTCTGAAGTTGTTATCTGTGGTCATAGATAAATTAGAAACTTGCAATTATCAAACAGAGAAATTTAAGTGCTGAAAAACTATAACTGCTATGCACAGCATACATACAGAATAAAGAAGATTTTGGAAATACAGTTTTTAGTTTTAAAATCTTTGCAGATTCCTCCATAAAAATAGTGCATGGAGGACTTCAAAAATCCATAGATAACATCTCCCACTGAATGAACATTTGCTAGAAATTAACTGTCAGGAATTAAAAAGGCCCACACAGTTTAAGAAACTGCACATGAGAAAGAAGTGGGGAGGAGAGAAGCTGAAAAAGAAAAAAAAACAAAAACACAAATCATCATCAGCTACTCTCTGCACAGCTTAGTGGGCTATTCTGGAAATAGAAGAATCAAGAAAAGGTGTTTGGAGGCTTTAATTCAGAGTCGAAAACAGAGGAACCACATCATAAAGATCCCCGCTCTACTGGGATATCAAGGGGTCTGGGCCCAAGGAGCATTCCAACCTGATACAGTGAGGCACCATCATTTATCAAAGCAGCAGCCTACAAAGAACAGACTGACGGAGGGAGGTGCACCAAGAATGAAGAAAGAGATGGTGCAGGTAAGGGAGAAGGGCAGTGGAGGTGGAAGCTCAGAATGAGCACGGCCCTCTCTCCCACCTTTTCCTGAAAGCAACTGAATAAGAAGCATGATGCTGGTAAGACAGAAAAATTATTATGACCTACCCCTTTCTTGGAAAAATTGATAAAATTCTCTTACTTTTAGGACCAGGAGAGGACCTAAAAAAAATCTCAAATATATTTTAGATGAAAAAAATAATATAGCCTTGGCCAGGTGGCTAAGTTGGTTGGAACATGGTCCCCCACATCAAAAGGTTGCCAGTTGGATCTCTCATCAGGCACACCCCTGGTTGCAGCTTTGATCCCTGGTTGGGGCACACATCTCAGTTGCAAGTTCGGTCCCTGGTCCGGGGCCATATGGGAGAAAACCAGTTGATGTTTCTCTCTCACATGGATGTTTCTCTCTCTCTCTCTAAAAATCAATGATTATAGCCTTGGGTGAGGATAAAAAAATAAATACCACTAAATATAAGAGTAAAGGGGAAAATAATGTCCCTACAAGCAATACATGCACACCAGAAAGATGTGTTGACATAATAAATGAAAACGGCAACCCAACATTTAATAAGAAGGTAAGAGAATCTAAGAAAACTATAGAATTATAAAAGTAAGAAGCAGAATAAATCAGAAATTGATTAAAGCAGGAAAACTGAATAATGTTTCAGAAATAAAGGGTAAATTAGGAAGGATACAAAATTGAATAAAAACCATGGATAATGCCTAAGGAAAAATATAAGATTGAGAGTCTGAAAAGTTAAAAATCAAAAAGACATTTTAAAAAATCCAAGATAAAATAATAGTTATACAGGTGGACAAAGAGCATGTAACCTTTATGTAATGGGAATCTTTGAAAATGAAAGCTAAAGCAATGGAAAAGAAAATATTAGAAATAGTCATGCCATAAAAAGCTTAATGAAATGTGTAAAATTATACAATTTAAAAAGCATGCTGTGTAAATAAGAATATCAACCTAAAATGGCCAAGAATGAGTAAATTCTGGTAAAAATATTGGACTTCAAATAAAAAAAATTTCTTGGGCATTGAGACAAAGAGACCAAGTCATTTATCAGACAAAGAAAATCATATTTTTATCATACTTCATAAAAATGCTTTATGAT
Source organism: Sturnira hondurensis (assembly GCF_014824575.4). Lineage (NCBI taxonomy): Eukaryota > Metazoa > Chordata > Mammalia > Chiroptera > Phyllostomidae > Sturnira > Sturnira hondurensis. Next base: position 2,008,083 of record NW_028081528.1, read on the forward strand.
AAAGACAATGGAGAGGTATATTTAAGATGATCATGGAGAATTTTTTGAAGCAAGGATTTTTTTATCAAACCAAAATAAAAATGTATATTTTCAACCACAGAAAAATTGTATTCATATGCAAGAACTTGGGAATATTGTACCCAGGAAAGCTTCCAGGGAACTCTATCGGAAGATTAGTTTCAAAGAACCAAAAGGATTTGCAAGATATCAACAAAGGGCTTCATAGTGGGCATTAACTATATATTTTCTTATGGACCAAAGAATAAATCATGGTTTTGAGAGACACTTTAGTATATAATTACATATAAATGGGAGAGTATTGTCTTAACATTTATTAACTGTGTTTAAAAATACCAATTCAAAATAGATACTGAAAGAGGGAAGGTAGAAAAGAGAAGAAACTAATATCAATGTAGCCCAGAATAGAGAACCATTAGACAATAGCCAAAATATTAAGGTTAATAAGTAAAAGACAAAAGATTTTATTTATTTATATTTAGAGAGGGGAAGGGAGGGAGAGAAACATCAATATGTGGTTGCCTCTGGAGCACCCCCTACTGGGGACCTGACCAGCAAACCAGGAATATGCCCTGACTGGGAATTGAACCAGTGACCCTTTGTTTCCCAGGCCACTGCTCAATCCACTGAGCCACACCAGCCAGGGCAAGACAATAGTATTTGATAACAATATTAATATCAATGTATTAATATTGATACATTGGGGGGAAACCATAATAAATGTAATTATTTTTCTTTAGCAAATAGAGGATATGTGAAGCCATTAGCATGGTTTTCTGGGGGGGGGGGGGAATCCCCACTCAACTATGTAAAGAAACCTAAAAATTAGAAACAGAATCCTACAAAAGAAACTGAGAAAAGAAAGCCCAAAATACAAAAGGAACAAAAAATAAGATATTACAAAAGCCACAGAATGAGATTTTTTTCTAAAAGTATTAGACAAGAGAGTCAAGTCCTGCAATAAATCGGGGTAAAGACGGATAAATGCCTCGTGGTCTGTGCATAAGGAGGCCACTTAAGGACCTCCCTGAGAGCAGTTCCTATAAAAGGTTAAGGCAGAAGTCAGATCACAAAGGATGCGAGAAGAAAAAAGAAAGTTACTTAAAGAAGTTTGGCTGCAGGGTAACCTTGGGTTAAAAGAAAATGATTTGTTTGTTTGCTTTGCTTTAATTAATGGCAGGAACTGGAATATGTTGTAATGTTGATAAGAGTGAGGTAGAGAGGGAGGGGAGCCAGAGCTCAGGAGAGAAAACAGTCTTCCTAAGAGGATGGCAACAGATGCAAGATTCTCTAGAGATTTGGCACGGGGAAGATAGGGATGTCCCCACGGGGAAGGGTGTACTTCTGCTCTGAAGTAGAGGGCAAGGCCATATCTAGGAATGAAGGTCAAGATGGAAGGGTTATACCAGTAGTTCCTACCTGCAGGATTATTTTGCCCCTATCCAGGCAACACTTAGCAACATCTGGAAACATTTTTGATTGCTACAGCCAGGGGGTGGGGGTGATACAGGTATCCAGTGGGCAGAGCAGGGGTGCTCTGAAACAGTGTACTAAGCACAGGACAGGGCCTCACAACAGAGAAGCATCTAACCCTGATGCCAAGAGTGCTGAGGCTAACCATCTCTGGGTCAGCATTTGAAGAGGTTTAAAATAGTCACAGAGGAGCATGGGCAGCTGACTATGGAATCATGGCCACTTTAAAACAGTCAGCACCCACTAAAGAACAATCTGCATTGTTGTATAATTTTCCCCAACAGTATCAAGATTAAGTGAAAGCTTAGAGAACTAAAAAGTTCTGACTAATACATAGATGGGAAGTTACCAAGTGGGTGCATTCTAAAGACAAGAGAATTGAAGATATCAGTAAAAGATCCATTATCCACCCTGGTTGATGTGGCTCAATTGGTTGGAGCATCATCCCATAACCAAAAGGTTGCAGGTTCAATCCCTAGTCCAGGCGCAACCAGGCGCAACCCCTGGTCCTGGTGCCTGCAGGAGGCAACTGATCAAAGCTTCTCTCTCACATTGATGTTGCTTTCTTTCTTCCTCTCTCTCTAAAAGCAATGAAAAATGTTGTTGGGTGAGTTTTAAAAAAAATGAAATAAAACCCATGATCCACTGAAGATTCCAATGGATTACGGAATCTAAGCTAGTTAAGGAAAAGGATAAAACAAAATGGAGCTGAAGAAAGAAAAAAGACGAGGAGTCTGGGGTTTCCTATTGTTGGGAACCACTCTGCCTGGTTTCAGGAGTTGTGACTGCCCCCCATGGCTAAGACTGAATGAGCAACCTCCGGAATGAGAGCCACAAGGAGACAAAGCTTGACTCTGCTTCCTCCCCTACCCCCAATGCTTGGTCAGTTAGTCTATGATGGGTACAACCCCTCAGAGGGGGGCAACTAAGCCAGGCACAATCAATTGGGAGGCCATGTTGGAAGGACTCGGGGCAGGTGGGGGGGGCTGCAACAAAGAGGGAAAAGAGGGAGCGATCAACCTTCGCACCACCCCCCCTCCGCCCCGCTATTCTGACATAGCCCAAGTCCCCATTTCCGTCTGGGAGAAGCGCTTCCTGGCTCTAATCCACTTAAGCCTAAAAACCCATGACAGGGAAGGTGGTGCAGCCCCTTGCCAGCTAGAGCAGTATCCAGGGCAATCAGGCCTAAGAAAGAATATGTAAAATCCTGTGAAACCTGCTTTGTTTAGTTAGAATGCTCTCATTTAAATGACAAGGGTCCAAGCAAGAAGTTTGTTCCTCAAAGTTTTATGGCTCTTTAGCTATCTGACCCTGACTGAGAATAGCCCTTATGGTTCTTGGAATGCTATCTATTATTTGATCCTTACCTGTACTCTTGTGCAAACAAACCCAATAAAAGCCCTTTCAGGAAGGGGCTCTTGGCCCTTCCCCTTTGAGGGATGGGCCACCTCTCTTCCCAAAGCAGATCATGTCTTGGTAGTCTCACTTTCATGTGTAGCAGATGGGGGACTTTGTGGGCAAAGTTGCCCCCACATCCTATTTGAAATATGTGCCATAGGAGTAATTTAGTAAAAGATATGAAATGACAAAATATGATGGTCGGAAGTTGCAAATAGACTTAGTATTTACTTCTCAATACAATGAAGATAATGGGCCCAATGGGGAATAAATGAAGTGCACTGAAAATAAAGGTCCCTGGAATGAGAAGGACAAGGACCTGAGAGGCCAGAGTGATGAATGGATCAGAGAAGGCCAGTGTGCATCCCTAAGTCCTATGTCATTTTGTCATTAAACACATACAGGAGAAGCAGTAAAAAAAAGTGGGTATTATAATAATTGTAACCAAAGGGCTCTTTGCAGGGTCTAATACTAAAAAGACCAATCAAGGAGTTAGTCATACAAATCCACCAGCTAGGTGCTCAAGGTATAGAAAAACCCAGCTCTCTAAACTTTGGGTTGGTTGATAGCCAGAGTGCCAATAATATACTTTCAGGGCCCCATCTTACCAGTTTTGATATTGATTGGATAAAGGATGAATGAGATTATTCAAGAGTAAAGGACCATTTTTGAGACAAAAGGGTGCTTCAGTGGGCCAGGCAGTGGCAAGTTACCAACAGTTAAGTATTCTGCAAGGTACAGCAGTGAAATCAAGGCACAGAACTTAGTCACAGATTCTTAACAGGCAGACCTGACACAGAAAGTGAAGAACAGGTTCTAAAATCCCAACAACAGAGGGGAAAGGCCCAGAAAGCCACTGGATAAAAGCAACACTGGAGATTGCAACATAACCTTTATGCCTAAGAGACATAAAGGTTAAACTAAGATAGTCATTATCTTCTTTTCAGCCTTGGGTTGTTGCTGTAAATGCTACAGGTAGAATTTGGGTAGATTTGGATTGACTGCCATCAAATCACCTGAGGGAACTTCTTAAAAACCTAGATTCCAGAACTAATCCCAGACCATGGTTCATTAAATTTACATATCCCAGGAACCTACATTACTAACAGTTCATGTAGCTAATACAGAACTGAAGTTCAGGAACCACTACTACCAACTACTTAGTATTGTCATACCTCAGCCTCAGCTCATCCTCAAAAGTTGAATTATCACAGTTCCCATTCATTGAAAACTCACTGCAAGTCAGAGACATTTCTGAGCAGTTTAAGTATATTTATTTTATTCAGTAATTCCATCAAATTTTTCATGTAGATGTTATTAACATTTTCAACTTGAGATAAGGAAATTAGGCAGTGAAGCTGACATCTGGGCACAGACAGTCTAATAAAAAAGCCAGTACTCTTTCTAACAGTGACATTATGATAAAATTAGCTAAATAAAATGAACTTTTTCTTTCCGCTTTTAACTACAATTTTATTGCATATATTGTTAAAAAGTCATTGCATGTTTATCATAAGCTCTGATTGGTGATGATACATTTCAATGAGAACAGGGAAATTAAAACTTAAAATCCATTTGGTAAACCAAACATTTCAAACACACTGCTGTCATAAAAATCTACAATGGAAGTCCTTACTGGTAAAAGTTGCAAATTCCTCTGGGCCTCCTCACACATTATCACTTCTTCCATTTCCTTAGACCTGATATTAGATGTGAGTTTGATTAGGAAGTTGATCAGTTCACCAGAACAAGGGGAAGAACAAAGGACATACGTTCACCTCTTCAATATCATTAAACTCAATATTTTAATACTTACATTCAATTCATTTTTTAGCATTTCTTCAAGATGATGGCCTACATGTTCTTCATCTTCTTTGGTATCCATAACTACGCAAATCTGTTGTGAAATTCTTTCTAAGATAAAAAAAAAAAAATTAAAGAAGTTAAGTTCCAAACACAATATGGAACAAAGCCCTAGGACACTGAAACTTATGCTTACCTACTGTTCATAGCTATTGAACAAGAATAGGAAGGTTTCAGCTTTGGGCCAAGTGGACTGACTTGGACTACATGCTGAGATGTCCTTGACTCTCTTAACCCCAGACAATGAATCCATCTATTTTACGCTTTGTGGGTAGCTAAATACATGTAGAAGCAATGGAAACAAGAGATCGTAAGATACATTCGAAAGGGAGTAACTGGAGATGAGAGCCATCTGGCTCGCCAACTCGATCTTCCCATGTTTATAAGGAGTCTTACAGAATCTGATAAAACCAGCTCCCTGGCAGATCCTCTCTGTAGATTCTTGTCTTTGTGTGCAGCTCACTGTGCCACCTGGTGTCCCGATTGAGTATAGCATTTTCCTTGGCTTTCCTCTAGATTCAATCAATTTAATACAATTACGTTCCTATCCACTTAACTATTCCCACAACAAGTAAAAATGCTAAAGGGACTTTCTTCAAAGTTGGAAGGCTTACTTCGCATGGTTTAAAGATGTAAGCTATATGACATAGTGGTATCCACGTTTGGGAACCCAGGATGCAGTCTCCCCAAACCTATGCAGTCCTCCTCTACTGTAGATAAATCTGAAATACTAAGCAATGGCTAAATTGCTCCCAGTCAAAGAGACAATTCACAGTATTATGTCATGGATAATGGAAAAAAGTGTCATTTTAAATAGGAATCCCACATGAAAAGCCACTTCTTACATGGGCAACTTTATATAGCATGCCTTAAAACATTAATCTGGCAAAAGTTAATGACTCTTCCAAGCAAGGCTGGGGAGGACAGACCATTTAAAATAATAACATCACCAGGTAATAGTACTCTTATTACTCACTACCTCCCACCTACCAAGAATATTGTTCAGAAGTGAGCAAAAGCAGGTTTACATAATGCAAATAAAGAATACAATAATTAGAAAGTAATAATACAAGAATAAACCGTGTTTCACATACAACTGTAAACCTACTTTTGCTTCCCTCTGTACTTCTTCTCTTTAGGATTCTGTTTACACATCTGCAAGCTTCCTACCAATTTTTAAATGTCTGTATTTCTAAATTACATGATTCTAATAAAATTAAGACATAATTTTGAACATAAATGAATGGTCCAGATAGTAAGTGCTGTGAAGCATCATTTTGTTAGAGACATAAACTGATTAACAATATCAGATAAATCTTTATAATAAAAATTATCTAGGAGCTCACTGTTGAAAGGTTAGAAGGACTTGCTTATAGAGGCAGGGGCTTTGAAAGTAAGAGGGATAAGATTAAAAAATACTTTTAATGTACTGAGACAGGAACAGTGTGGGCATCAGCTTCGTGTGACCAGAGATGAGATAAGTCCTTGAAAGCCATGGGAAGATTTAGAAGTGGAAGTGGGACAGGCAGTGACACCAGACCATGGAGGCAACACGCTGTCTCAGATACTCCGCCGTCCCCAAAGTTTTAGACCAGAAGGTAACTGTAATACAAGCAATGGCTTGAAAATAGTTCATCCAAACTTACGCACTGTCAGATTACTAAATGTTTAGAGAAATTTGTACTTTGTCTCATCCTAGTAAAAATTAAGACAACTTTCAAATGCCTCTTATACACACAAAAATATGATTAATTTTTTATTATATGGCAATAGTTAAAAAAAAACAACTCCAAATTATTGGATTTAACATTTTTTTCTTACTACATAGATTTAGTAAAGACCCTACATTACAAGATTTTAATGAGGAATAAGTGAGCTGGTATGTATACAGTTGTGTAGAGCGTCTGGTGCAAATAGATCTCAATAAATCACAGAATAATCCTTTTGTCATTATGGTCATACACATTCAATAAGAATATAAAATAAGATTCCTTTTGTCTACTCAAAACACACTCATTCCTAACTTCAAACTGTCCCTTGTGGGCTTAATACTTCAAAGTTGGGTAAATAATCTCCACCGATTTTGTCCCACTGAGGCTTCTTTTCAAACTTCAAAGTCTGACTAATACGCAGTTGTTATGTGTAACATTGGAATACCTATCTTGAGTAACAAACAATCCTATGTTTTCATCCCTGAATTCCCTTGAAATGAAAATGTATACCTTCTACTTAGGACCATTCATTTGCATCCCTGTTTGTCTATTACATCTAGGTTGAAGCATCCTACGGGATTTCTGCTAGTAATCTCACAAACATACACTGACCATCTTAAATGGGAATGTTAACGTACTTAAGATCTTCATCAAAAAAAAAAAAAGATAACAGCCGCAATGATTATACTTGTGCCATACATCTGAAAGGCCAAAATGAAAAAGAATGTAGCTATTGGAACAGGGTTCAAATAAACTGAACCTCTTTAATTCCATAGCTATTCTAGTATTGCCCAACTCATAGAGAGAGAAAATATATATATATATAACATTTAAAAAATTTTTTACATGAAGCACAAAACTCTTTCCAAACATAACATGATTAATCTTCATTGTTTCTCAAAACAGACTCTTTAACAACTTCCTTGAGGTTAATGATGAAATCAAAACAAGAATAAGAGGCTTCAGGATTACCCTGTCAATTTATTAATATGGCACATCTTAGAAATTTTCAGAGGTTAAAATAAAACAGAAGCACTGGGTTAACAGAAAACTATAAAATCATGTTACTTCCCAGAATCATAAAAACTCTAAGCAAGAATTTAGCCTTTGTTCTCACTCCTGAAAACACCTAAGGATAAATAAGAAAAATACTGGAATGAACACTAAATCATACCTTACCTGTCAACTTGATGACTACTGTTAATCTCTGAGATTTAGTTTTCACACTACCTTCTAGCTTTTCAAAATCTTCCTAAAAGCAAACTTGTGTCACATGATGAAATATTTTGATAACTAAACCATTATAATACATTCTCCCCCAAATTATTTTTAACATGTACTCTCTGATTCAAATGGAATGAACTCTTCATGTGTATACAGCTTCCGAGTGTCACATAGTTCAATGTGACTTAGCAGAGAGAAAATTCAAACTGGAATATGACTTGAAGTCTACAGGTTAGTATTAAAAGCTGTGAGCATTAGTTAATAAGTCCAGTTAATACCTTGTTCCCATGTGTGAGAACTTGTAAATGGTCAAGGTATCATGGACAATGACAATACAGTAGTAGTTACCCCTTTATCTGCTGGGTGTATGTTCCAAGACCTCCAGTGGATGCCTTAAACCACCCATAACCCAAACCCTATATATAACGCTGCTCCCTGTATATACATACCTATGATAAAGTTTTATCTATGAATTGGGCACAGCAAGAGATTAACATTTTGGTTATTATAATTTTTTTCAGTTCTAAATTTCCATTTGGCTCTTCTTTATGTTTTCTATGTTGCTGAGATTTCTTGTTTTCATTTCAAAAGCATTCCCATGATTGTATAACCACTATCCTGTACACCTGAAACTAGTATTAAATAATACTGAATGTAAAGTGTAATTGAAAAAAATAATTTTTCAAAAAAGATTCCCCCATATTTGTGGTAGCATTTTTAAAATCAGTGCTAAGTATTTGTCAGATAATTCCAACACCTATGACTTCCCAGCACGGTAAGTGTATTGATTGTGTATTGATTGTTCTTTCTCCTGTGAGTTTAGGTTTTCCTGGTTCTTTGTGTGCCAAGTGATATTGGAGTATATCCTGTGTATTTGGGTAATATCCTCTCTTACCACCATCTCTCCTACGCATTTCACTTCTCTAATGCAGCCCTTTTTAGTGCTCCACAATGTGTTTTCATAAGTATTTAATTCCAATGGCACTTTAGCTAAAGTCCTTCATAAAAGTTTATGATTGAGACCAAAATTTAATTTGTAATATACTCATCTTTCAATAGTTCCTCTTGATATACATAAAGTACACTGGCTTCATCCAAAGATTAAAAAAATAGATGCAGTTTGGGGTCTTTTCATTTAACTTCACAAAATAGTGATATGTACAACTTCTAATTTACAAAGCTTTCTCTTTGCCACATGACAGATACACTGACATATTAAGGAGAAAAGACATCTAGAAATGGGCCTCCATCAGCTAACCATCAGCAGAGACTCATGAGTGCTCAGGATGGTGTTTGTAGTTCACAAGGAACTTTCAAATAGCAAAGTTAAATAGTATGTTTTTCCTCACTTTTCCACAAGTGAGGAAAAAAAATCAAGAAATCAGCCTTCAGTTTCCCTGAAAATAATCAACACCATTACTTCATAAGGTCTCATTATCCACTATACTGACCTCTTGAGACAAAATATTAGTGTACTGAAGTAAATAAGAAACAACTGTATCAAATCCAATTGTAATCCTTTGCAAAAGATGTTTGAAGCCTTACTCCATTCAAAGGGCAGTTATCCTCTATTCTCCTGTGGAGTTCCTTGAGTCAAAAGCAAATCTGCAGGGTCCATTTTCTGTCTCACATGGGAAATTTTAAAGTAGTGTTACTAAAAACAGAACTGCCTTGTGACCTCATAATTCCACTGCTGGAATCATACCCTGAGAATCCTGAAACAACAATCCAAAAGAACCTATGCACCCCAATGTTCATGGCAGCACAATGTACAACAGCCAAGTGCTGGAAGAAACCTAAGTGCCCATCAGTAAATGAACGGATCAAAAAAACTATTTGTACAATGGAATACAATGCGGCAGAAAGAAAGAAGGAGCTCCTACCCTTTGTGACAGCATGGATGGAACTGGAGAACATTATGCTAAGTGAAATAAGCCAGGTGTGAAAGACAAATACCACATGATCTCACCTTTAACAGGAACCTAATCCACAAAACAAGCAAGTGAGCAAAATACAACCAGAGACATTGAAATTAACAACAATCTGACAGTAACCAGAGGGGAGGTGGGAGGGGAGAATGGAGGGAAGGAGGAAGGGTTTTCAGGAACAACTATAAAGGCCACAATGACAAAATCAAAGAGGAGTGGAAGCAAGGGAGGGAGGTGGGGATGGCTGGAGTCAGGGGAGGGAGTGGGGGTGGGGGATAAGTGCAGACAAATGTAATTAAACAATAAAATAATACTTTAAAAAAAGAAATCACTACTGTGGAGCCTTGAAGTCCTGGACTCAGCCTCACCTGTGGAAAGATGCCTGAGGTTCTCTGAAGACACTGAAAGAGGAAGCTATTAGGACACCAAGAGGGATGGCAGGTGATTGAGGAAAAGCAGCCAAAGAGCCATTGCTATCGGACAAGTGGACAATGGGGCAGCAAACAGAGACTCACAGGAGAACCATACACCCCACATTAAAGGGTCAAAGTGGTCTTCTGAGAAGTTAACGCTATTGTTGACTGTGCATGTTTCAACTGGAGGGCAATGGTATGTAGGCAGATTTTGCAAAAAAGATGTTTTATATCAGATCTTAACCACATTTGTAAATGAGTCACTAAATACAGGATGAAGTTTCCTACCTTACAACTAGAAGTAAAGAACAGACCTGTGACATCTTGTTTCCTGCACATGTTTTTACATGTATGTATATTACCATTTTCCAAGTAGATGATGAAGTATTCTTTTTTCTTTTCAAAGTACATATTCTTTCTCAATTAAAAGAGAAATAAATTTAAAGGAAATGCTAGTGACTCATCAGTACATTTACAAAATGTATAATTGCTTTGAGCAAAAATGTCATGTTTGGATTTTTTGTTGCTGTTTTTTTTCCCTACCTACATCAGAGTAAAATACAATTGGCTGGCTTTTGACTGTTATCAGGTCTTATTTAGCTGCTTCATACTGCACTGTGATCTTAGAAGCTTTTCATCATGACAAATTTACTTGACTATGTTTGAATTCGCATCCCACTAATGACAAATTTAAAAATTTATAAAATTGAAGCAAAGTGAACTCTACTTTCTCTAATCTGGACCTAAATATTTAACTTTCCAATGGAATGCTTTAACAATAATATTCCAAGGAAACCAAACTGCTATTAAATCATACTATAATCTTCTTATTCTTATTAATTAAAGGTTGACACAAATGCTCTTACAGATTAGCGCAGGATAGAGTCATAGCACTCTTATTTTTAAGAGAATGAAGAACAAAAACTATACTATGTACAAAGAACTTACAGTATTAATGTGAACACTTGGGAAATGAAGCATCACAGTCAAAAAACAGACACCAAAAATTACATTTGCCATGTAAATCTTAGCTGTTACTTTGTATTGTCTGTAAAGTATAGTTAATAACATGAATGGTGCCATCACTGAGTATTAACAATAACAATGTGATGAAGACTCCCACAGATGCAAAATACCATCCAGTTACAGATGCAGAAGACCTGATTTAGAGTGTCTCTTTTTCAATTTGATTTAAAATTTTTAAAAAGTACTTTTCACACAAAATGCCTTGATTTTAAGTGAAAATATTAATGGATCACTAAACAATTAAGGGATTAGTTTCTTCATATGTATAAAATATGCACTGTGACATAATGAATCATCTTTTCCCATAACACAGACTCAATTGTATTTGAATGTGGTTTTATTTTATATTCTTTAAGGCAGAACCCATTTAAAAGTGCACTCAGCTATTTTCAAAGTACAATATAAGCACAAAAAGATTCATTTGCTTCCCTATTGGTAAAATAATTTAAACTGTATAAAATATAAAAAAGCAGGCCCTGTCTGGTGTGGCTCAGTGGATTGAATGCTGGCCTGCAAACTAAAGGGTTACCAGTTAAATTCCCAGTCAGGGCACATGCCTGGGTTGCAGGTCAGGTCCCCAGTCGGGGACACACAAGAGCAACCACACATGGTGTTTCTTTTCCTTCTCCTCTCTGAAAATAAAAAAGATTAAAAGTATATATATATGTATGTGATATATATATATATATATATATATTATATAGTATGTATATAATATAAAGCAGGCATTTGAGGACTTATATCTTGACTTTATAAATACTTAACATTATAAGACATCACCTCTATCACTAAGATTGAAAATAAAAATGTATTTTTGGAATATAGTCTAAATTTCTGAACCAATAGGAGATGTGGTATGACTAAGAAATTCAATTAATTTCAGTTAAAATAAAGCGCTTCGTTAAATAAAGAAAATGCATACTGACTGGTAAAAGACATGAATTTTTACATGAACATTAATATTAACCATTATAACTAGTATTAAATAAAGGCAGTTAAAAACAAAATAATTTTGAATTTGACTATTTTATTTTTCCATTTTTATACAAACCACTATATGAAAAGAGGCACCATGAGGCTTTTTTGTATCACATCTTTGCTTAGGTTTGTACAATCATAACCAGGAAAGAATAAAATATAGTAAGGTCAAAAACACTCTTAACAAAATTAATATATTAAAAGATCTGAGGAGGAATGATGGTAGAAAATAAATACAATCATCTATTTAGAAGTTCAATAGAGACTTCTCTTCTTAGAAGATTTCAGAATATTGATCATTTTACCAGGATCTGGTCAGCATATTAAATCAAATGCGGGTTGGGAGTGTCTGGTGTGTGTGAGTCTAGATAATGTTACTGCTGGCATCTGTTATCACTTTGATAGTTGGGATCTGTTTGAGCATCCAGAGCAGGCTTGGGTGGGCTCAGCCAGCCTGTGCGCCAAAGGCACAATACCTCTTTGTTAAGTGGCTGTTTACACACTGATCAGTCAGCCAGTGTCTTGTGCCAATTAATCACACTACTCCCGAGAAAAGTTTATGTTTAAAATTTCACTCATAGTCAAAGCCTAAAAGGGATAAACATTACAAAAAAATGACCAAATCCAACTCTCTGCCTCAAAAAAATATTAAGAATGCGTTATGAGCTGTAAATTTGTTATTAACTGTACATTTTTCAATGCAGACAGCATGTGAAAGAGAAATAAGAGAGTGCTACTTTATATATGCTTTATATTATTGAACTGTTTACTATAAATAAAAACCTAGGTAAGTAAAACAGTAACGTTAAAAATAAAACTTATCTAACGACAAAATAAAAGTCAGATTTTGGGTCTTGTTATAAATCACAATTTGAGGATCTTATTCAAAAGCTTATCTGAAGTTAGCTGCATCAAAATTCCATAGTAAACTAAAAGTACAAACTTGGACATAAATCAGGATGAATCAAAATATACATGCTATTGTAGTGACAAGCAAATTTTAGATTACTAAGTGCTTTTGCAAGACATGACATTTACCAAATAAATGTTTCACGTAAGTCTGAAAAAACTAAACAAGAAAATAGTTACATCAAATATAGTTTTTTAACCAGCAATAACTGGTATTCAAGTAAAAACAGCGCAGGGAAAACAACTTACAGAATACTAAGCACTCATATCACAGCATGAAAAAAAAAGAATTCCATCCTAGAATAGAAAAACTGTTATGTCTAGGTACTAAATGCTAAACTACCAGAATTAGCACAAAAAGAAAAAAAACTAAACAGTATCCAACCAATCATTTTAAAAGTATTATTCAGATTTTGAATTTTAACCTTTCCTCTTTCTGTGCTGGTATCTAGATCAGCCATTTCAATGTTACAGGTTTTTCTCACACTTTCTAGAAGACTACTGTGTGCTAAGCACAGTACTGGCAGAAAACATCTTGAGTCTCAACTGGGTGATTATTCTTCATCAGGCCAACTGAAGATAACAGCTTCAGCCAAACAGAATCAGAGTTGGACAGGCTGAACTATATAAGCCATTCATGGTACCCACCAAAGAGAGAGATTAAATCCAGTGTTCACTTTAGTGGTCAGCATGAGTAGCTCCATGACTCAGAGGTACAAAGTGGCCAAGTTCCCGAATAGAGTCAGACTCATGAAAAGGGAGACCTTTTTAAATTGTGGGTCTTGTTGTTATTGTGTAAGCCAGAGGAAAGTACCTAATCTCTCTAAGTCTCACTGTTCCCACCTGCAAATGGGAGCAACAACATCTACAGCACCTCATTTTTGTAAAGAATAAATGAGATGGCTTTAAATATAAAGTACCTGTCATATGCTCCAAGCCCTGGTTTTACACCTTGACAAAAATGCATAGTCAGACATTATATCATCTTCCTTTTAAAAAGGAAAATTAAAAAGATACATGATATTGGGATAGATTCACTAGATCCCAGTATGCATCCGTTCCCAACATGCAAGGCAGAAAAAAGTGTGGCTGCACCCTTTAACAGGTTTCTCAATTCAATTCAACTCAATGTTAGAGGGCAGAAAAAAGGAAAAAGACTAGACATTCTTCCCACCTTCACTGATTCACAACCTAAAAACCCTTCACACCAAGTTATGGGTGCGATGCTGAAATCCAAAGAGTTCTTAAAAAACAGTTTTTAAAGTGTTGCAATATATAAATTTGGTGGCAAAATCAGTCCTGAATTTGAACTGGCTAGATGCTTTACAGTTATTACTCCTGCACTAAATGTAAACATTTATGCATTTCAAGTCTCATTATGTGGTGAGGTCCCAAATCCCACTGATGATGTGACCTAATACATGGCAGAATGCAGTAGCTTTGGAAAACATTAAGTATTCCAAGTTCCAAAACACATGTAGCCCCAGGATTTCATAGAAGGAAATCTGAACAATTTCTGCTTAAGGAATCAAAGGGAGACAAGCGGTATAAAAGGGTAAAGTGCCTGAGGTGGAAAGCTGCATTGAAGAACATATTTTCTATTTTTCTTAAGTTAGAATTTGCTTAGAACCCTTGGATGTGCTATAACATGGAAACAACACTACTTACATTACTGTGTTCTGGGAAAAGCAAGTAAAAATACACATGAAATGTTTTAAACAATGATTGGCACAAAGTAAATACCAATAAATGCTGTGTAGTGGAAGTACCTAGAAAAAGACTTTGAACACATTCTAGGAAAAGGCAAACAGGTAAATATACAGTTCAGACAGTTAACTGGCTATATACCACATTATATTTTGGAACTTGGTTTTTAAAAATCCAAGAACTTTCTTTTTCCTCTGCCCAGAGGGCCTTCTACTGTCAGAGCTCAGAGGCTCAGAGGCAGTGTTCGTTAGTACCAGTCCTTGGAGGCAGGTGACCAATCACAGTTGAACAAAGAAGCATCTGGAGCCAAGGGAACAAACTAAGATGTCAAGCTCTCCATGTAAAATACACTATTTGGAGAGAAGTAAACTACGAAGAGCAACCTGGAGGGATGCTTCCAGAATTCAACATACAAACTAATCAGTTTTTGTTAAAATGCAGACTCTAACTTGATGCGGTGGGACCGGACGTTCCACATTCCAGTTCTCAGGTAATCCGAGCGCTGCCGGCCCGCCCTGAGGGCAGGACGGCCCCAGAGCAGCGGTCCTCAAAGTGCACCAGGGACTTCAGACTCTGCTGGGGATGATTAGAAATGCACGCCCTGGAGCATAAGGAGGCATTGGGAGACCCTTGATCTAAGTCAGACGTTCCCTGAGAATAAAAGTAGAATACTTCTACAATACTTCAAAAATAAAAGGAGTATAGTAAGTCATGTTACCCAAGTAAGAAAACCAGAGAGATCTGCAAACGATTTCCAAAATGACAGCCCCTGCAACTACACTTCCGGTGCAGGCTTTTACATGATAGGAAGCCTGCTCTGCTAATGCATAAGCAGAAGTGCGTAAAATTCCCAGTTGACCCACTCACCAACTATTCACAAAACAGATCACTTCCATTTGACCTAGGTAACAGAAATATGGCTTTGTCGAGACCAAACTGAGTTTTTTACTTTCTTGTGCTAAGAATGTAATCCAACCACATCATGGTTTAGTCAACTTCTCCA
Source organism: Sturnira hondurensis (assembly GCF_014824575.4). Classification (NCBI taxonomy): domain Eukaryota; kingdom Metazoa; phylum Chordata; class Mammalia; order Chiroptera; family Phyllostomidae; genus Sturnira; species Sturnira hondurensis. Next base: position 2,023,735 of record NW_028081528.1, read on the forward strand.
GAGTAATGTTTATACATCTCCTGGCTCATATGTAAATATGTCAACATTTTGATTTATAGCTATAGGTGATCTGTTTACACACACTGGTACACAGACACAAATTACAGCACATTAATGGTCTGAAACACAATATTCTTAAAGGACAAAAACTTGAGGCTAAAGTATAAATATAGAACGTCATGACCAGAGAAAAATTTTCGTTTTCGGAATGTGAAGCCAATTGACTGTCAAACAGCTGGTTTTCCCAAAACTTTATAATAACCTGATGCATTCAGAATTAAGATTCAGGGGTGGGTTTTTCTTTTCAACTTCAAAGTTTGAATTTACAAGTTCACCTCCCAAACAAGCTTACAAGTTCACCTCTCAAAACCTGAGCACACAGTTCGATCCTTAACCTGTTTTTGAAAGAGGCAGTCACTAACCCTGTGAAGCACAACACCTGCTTCAGGGATGGGGGGGCCCTCTGATTTCTGTTAGGACCGCATCTCTAAAACAGTGCTGCTGTCAGAAGACATCCCTGACGTTCACACACAGGGAGGGCGGGGAGGGAAGAGGCTTCTGCAACCTAGTGAGCAGAGGCCAGGCATACGGCTCCACAACCCAATGCAGGAAACAGACCCCTCCACAAGGAATTACTACTCAGCCAAAAATGCCACTAATGCCAAGGTGAAGAAAGCTTGACTGGAGCGATGGAGGCTGCAAAAACACAGAATGGATGTGCTGTGTGTGTGTCACCATTACAGTCCCAGCACCACGGGAAGCACAGTAATAAATAATTGTTGACTAGCAAATAAACTACCTCTGCGTAACTGGGATATTAGAGTCATAGAGATGAAAAGGAATGAGAAAGGCATTACTACATATGTAATATCTCAAATTACAAAGCAAAATTAGTCACTGTCAAAACTAGGAGGAAAATGGAGACAACTGTAATTGAACAATAAAATGTTTTTAAAAGAAAACAAACAAACAAACAAAAAAACCCCCATTCAGTCCAATTTCTATATTTTGGTTAAAAATTGTCTCCCACAAAAAAATGTTATCTAATGTATTGTTTTTACAGTGATGGGAGTATAAGTTCTCTTAATAGTAAAAGTAAAATATAAAATCTTTATAAACATATTAAAATATCAGTTTTTCTAATAGTGCCAATGTCCTGCATTTTTTCAAATTAATAAAGCATTTCCTTTATAAAAAAGTAAAACAAAACCAATATGACATAAGTCATACATAATAAGTGATATTCCACAGGCGGGAAACCAAACAAAATGTAATTATTTTTCAAAAAAGCAAATCACAGACTTCCACAGCCTGCAGGCATTTATACTTCTGAGAATTTGGAGATCTAAAATGTCATGAGAAATTCTGAACTGGCTTACATTTTTGAAACACAGGAACTGAGAGTCACAAGGCCAAACATACCCTTAATAATCGATTCAGCGGCATACAAATCTCGTTTGTAGGTCACCTAAAGGACAGATAAACCTCATTAGACTTAACAGAGCAGGAAGGAATGTGAAAGCAATAAAATTATGCCCCCAAGGAAATTCTTGATTTTGGAGAAACTATAAACACATTAATACTGACAATTTCTAAATGACGACATCAGCAAATTCAGAATAATGTATTCTATTTCTGTGAGTGGTTCAAGATTTTTTTAAATCTTTAAATAAATAGAGATACTATATGGAAGTGGTTACCAAAACCTTATTAGTGTATCTGAAGTATTATATCAAAGAATGTGTGGTTGTATTGAAATAAAAGTTTTACCACTATTGTTTAACAGTAAGGTCTTACTTTGAAAAGAAGAAAACGTAAGTGTCACAAAAATCACCAAATTGCATTTTTAGTTGAAATGAGGAAATTCTCAAAGATCAATTCACAGTAAGAAGGGAGTTCCTTCGGAATTGAGTGTAACTGTATACACCCAGGCAAGGTTCACCTTGTAAGGATTTTATGGCTCTGATAAAAACAGCCTGGAAGGCATCACCATAAGAACAATGACAATCTTTCCTTACAAACATACAGCCTCCTTGCAACTATATCCTGCTCTTTGGAATGTAACAGAACCTGGTCCCATGGCAGATACTTCCCAGGCCACGTCCACTGAACTTAGGTATAGAACACGTCAGGTGCGTTGCACTGCAGAATTAGTTCAGTTCTCCTATCTCACAGAACTGAAATGTAGTGAATAATGAACTATACTAATATCACCAAGGTCTTAGGAACTCATCAATTAAGTGCCCAGATGATTCTGATGCTGATGGTCTAAAAACCCACTTTGAAAAGTACTCATCAAATTAGTACCTGTCTATGCCTACAAATTCAAACTTTTCTCCTCCAAATCACCTCATATCTAGACATACAGAAATTTTGTTCAGCTCAAGTGGCTCAGGACACTTCTACCCAAAATAGACTCCTGTGCTGTGCCTTTATCATAGCAGGTAAATCCCAGTCCAGATTAAAATAGTAGTTAAGCCCTGGCTGGTGTGGCTCAGTGGATTGAGTGTCGATCTGGAAACCAGTGGGTCACTGGTTCAATTCCCAGACAGGGCACATGCCTGGGTTGTAGGCCAGGTCCCCAGTAGGGGGCCATGTGACAGGCAACCACACATGGATGTTTCTCTCCCTCTCCTTCTCCCTCCTTTCCCTTCTCTCTAAAAATAAACAAATAAAATCTTTTAAAAAATAAAATAGCCGTTAATTTGTAAGACAGATGACAAGCTGTTCGAGTACTCAACTAATCTATTTAAATGAAATGTGACATTGGCTACATTATCTCTAAAACCAGCACATGGCCAACCAAAATTAGTACTGTGTACAGTGGTTACTGATCCAAAGTGTGATACTATTATCTGGAAAAATATCAATAGAAAACAGACATTTAAAGGTCTATGGTATGCATTTTACCAAATTAAGGAACGTATAGATCTCACTCATTCATTCAAAAAATATTTATCAAAAACGACTGTGTTCTAAGTCCTGCTCTAATTGCTGGGAATACAGCAATCAAAAGAATGAGGAAAGCTTCACTTGTAACAACTGCATTTTAGTGGAGGAATTTTTCTTATTTAATAAGAATTAAATAAGTTACAATGTTTGCAATTTAAATAAGAAAATGCTTTTCTTCTATAACTGTCTGCTGTGTAGGCTAAACTCAGGAATTAATGGGAAGATAGTTAATTACCATTATTCATTTCTCATCCCTTCCTGCTTTTGTTGAAGGATTAGCACTGCATTCCAACTTAAACCAGAACTATGAAAGTACCTTTTTCTTTTTTCAAATAAACCTTAATGATGGGTTTTTAAATTTAAAGAAAACGTGGTTTCAAAAACTAAAATGTTTTTTCTAGCATTCTTGCAACACAACATTTTTATACTGGAGTCAGTCTTATGAATAAAATACATGTTTTTATTACCCAAGGTTCCTTTCTTAACTGTATAAGCAAGAAAGACTCCTCAATTTCCTTTTCTGTCTACTTTTTCCTATAGGCTGTGGACACCTACTGATATTCTGATTAAAGATTTTGTACTTTATTAATATCTTCAATATAAAGCTTTATTGAATATCTCCACTATACTTCTTATGCACTTTATACCCCTAAACACTGAATTAGTGAAACTAAACTACAAAATATTTCTGACAAACTTGTAAAGTACTGTGTTTAAAACACCTTATTTTTGTCCAAATAAAATATCTAATATACATCAAAGGGGAAAGCTTCAGGAAATGCAGTTCTCAATTGATGAATTCCTCTTTTCCTGCCAAACTCTTACAGTAATATGGCTTACCCTTTCCTTATTTTTAATTTCAAAACACTTTAATAATCAGTTTTGAAGTTGACTTTCTTCTGTCAGCATGTTCTACAGTTTTTCCTTGGCTTTATACAATAGAATTTTTTTTTAATCAGCCCTGCAGTGATGGAAGACAACCAGTCCTCTGATTTACTGGTTCTCACACTGTGTGCATTACAGCCTCGGGGGCGCCTGCAGACCAGGGAGGTGCTCTGAGCAGCCAGGACCCTGAGCCCCACATCTGCCGCTCAGATAGTGAAGCTCAGTGGCTGTCTGTTTTGTCCCACTGTGCTTCAGTGCCATATTTCATCTGAGTAAAATGGCTAGCTAACATATATATTTTTTTCAATGAGACAAGCCTGAAACCATGAGCCACAAAGATAGTTTTCTTCCAACTCCTAGGCCAGGGCGATGGCAGCTACCTCAAGATGAGCTCCGAAAGACACAAACACTGTCGCGCCTTCTTGGTGTTGCTCCATCTGTGCTGACGCTCAGTTTCACAAAGTAGACTTTTCAGAGCCCAGTGCAGCTGGCTACCATCTTACATGAGTTAGCTGACGCCACACTCAATGTTCTGCCGTCTTTCACCTCACGAGAAAATAAGCATGGAACTCCAATATTCTGGCATTCCAGAAAATCTTAAATTTTAAATACATGGAATGTTTATTAGATACAAATTTAGACTGAGGAGCATTTATTACATTTCTTTCCGTCTCATCGATTGCATCTATGTTGAAAAGACTGGGTAACTAGATGAAAACTTCTAAAGAGAAATGATGCCACCACAGTGCATGTATGAGGTTAACGGGAAAAGGCCAAAAGTGAGACTGCTGTGTTTCTTTTATTCTTAACAAAGATGCTTTAACATTTGGATCTTTAAAAAAATGTAGTTCACATCAAAAAGAATCCTCAAAAGTCACCCATTCTAGTAATATTGTGATGACTAGAACACTTCAGAAAATCTAAAGAAATACTTTCAGATTTCAGACCGTGGGACAGAGTTGAATCACTTAAATAAATGACTATAAATCTTTCATAAATCTGTCAAGCCTTGGGGATGATTTTAGACTTTAGAAGTAAGATGTCTGTTCAATTAGGTCTGTAAGGTGTAGTAATGGGCCAAATTGTTAAGTTTATTGGGACCAAAACCATAGTACCGTTATAAAGAAATGAAAGGTCTTCTGTAGACCAGGTGAGAACTCACCACAGTGAGGACGTGTTCACTCAGCCGGGCAAGGCACTGCCACGCAGAATGCAGGAGAGCGGGTAGCTGCTCCTGGGAGTCAGTCCTATACTCCTCTGCCGTGGCCGCTGTCTAGGGAGGCGGGTGGTCATGCGCAGGGATGCCCTCTACCCTGCACGGTCATCTGAACCAACTGGGGCCCCGCAGTACCCACTGTAAGAGGGCTGGCATTGACTCTGAATGTTTACTGTTTTCTTCTACTTGTATAAAAAAAATTATGTAAAATACAAAGCAATAACCCTCCTGGGATTTCTGGTGTCAGTTAGAATAACAGTCCTGGTTATTCCTCATTACACCTGGGGTGAACACCCTGACTTTGGAGAGGCAGGGGAAGGTGCCCAGGCTCTGGACCTTGGAATCTGCCCCTTGCCTTGCTGTTTCCTGGTAGTGACATGCCTCCTCAAACGCATTTTTCACTGTGTCAGATTTCTGAATCATGTTCCACGTACAGTACTTGGCATTGCCAGCTGAGTCCGGTACCAGTTTTAGACTAATTATGTGAAATCTGTCCTCAAATCCAAGTTTTTAAAAAATGGTAGCACCTTTGGAATTATTATAGAATTAGAACACTAATGTCAAAGTGTGGATTCCATTGCTTTGGTTTAAAAGCAACTGAAATGATCTTTATCCACACAAAATAATAAGACCACGAAATTAATTAAATTAGAAGCCTATACGAAAAACAACTCATACAATGTCATTACAAGAGGCTAAATAGGGCCAGGAATATATCAAACAAATAGCTAGGGCTAAATAAATAGCTAGGAAAATGTAAAAAAGATAAAGGTGGAAAATAATGAAAGACAGGAGGCAGAAGAAGAGAATAGGGAATCAGAAACAACTGCAATATTTATACTCAAAGTAATTTCACCTCACTTCACCGAATAAATGTGGTACCTAAAAAAGGCCTCATAACTGTCATGTGATAGGCATTGCGCCCAATCCATCACATTACATGTCCCTTCAGAATCCAAGATCCTGTTAAGATACACGATTATTCAAATATCATTCATAAGAGGGGGGTTTCCCTGCCTCCCTCCCTGTTTGGAAAGTGACACTAGGAAGATGATTACTCTGGGCCTATGAGTGTGTCACCCTTTTGCCTGGGCACGAGTTTCTTAGGGCTTTATAATAAGCCCAAACTGAGTGGCTTAAAGCAACAGAAACGTATCGTCTCACGACACTGGGTCACAACTGTGCAGATGTTCTTTCAACCCAGTTAAGCTGGAGCTCCCACCCCAGGGCTACTGTGGAGGACAGAGTTCCCTCCTCAAACCCACTGAGAGTAAGGCAACAGAGGGAAAGGATACATACAGAGAACAAGAAAAAATGTGAATGAAACAATCTTACTGACTAAATGGAATTTGTGTGAATAAATTAGGTCAAAGTGAATTTTCTTATGACCAAGCTATAGAAATGATACTGTACTTTAATAGCTCAGAAAACCCAGTGGGACTCTTTTAATTCCCATAATATATGCAGACAAAGACACACACACACACATACCTTTTCCCCAGAAATATTGTTTCAGTGTAAAACCAAGTATTATTATGCTACTTCTCCATTTCCTAAAGCCCTGGAAAGTGTACTTGCACCATTTGTCTTTAAGAATGACATAACATGAATAAGACCCAGAACAATGTTCCAACTGCATTACCTTCCAGAGATCAGGTGATCCTTCCACAAGTTTGGCTTTGACATGACAATATTTTAGAGCCAACTGCAAACACTCAGTTCCAAACTCCAGGTCGTAGTCACTACACTGGGTAATAACAGAAAAAGAGTTAACAAATTAATATATAATTTTGAATGAAACTAAGCATAATCAATTGCACCAAGAAAAGGAAGAACCCAGAGAAGTCCCAAGCTCTTTAATTAGCTACTGATTACTCAACTTTCAGAATAATTTTCCCTATGCCCTAAAAGCCAGTAGAAAACAGGAATGTTGCAATTATAAGAGTCTCAAACTTCCTCCATCGTTTCAGGTGGCAGATAAACATAATACTTAATTTCCTTTACTCATAAGCTTCCTTTCCAAACATATTTCTAAAATGCCTGAAGGGATGGCTAAGGATTACCATATTATAATTGGATTTAACAAAATATATATTCATAAAACTTCAAATCCCCTACGTTGTATTTATATCAAATTATATCTATAGTCATAACTCTATTATTCACCTTAATATTTTAAATATCAACATATCCTTTTTTAATGATTTATATTTTGATTCTAAAACTGCACACAGTTTTGTAAAGGTCTCTCATTGATTCAGTAAAATATAAATACAATTTTTAAGCTTATTAAGCAGAATCATTAAAATGACCAACAAAATACAAATTAGCTGAATGATACTGAGTGCCTATTATGTCCAAGCTTTACATGAAGTGCCAGCATGTAAATATAAATGAGACATACATTGTGTCTTCCAGGGACTCAAGTCTAGAAGGGGGTGCTGATTTACAACAAATATTTTACAACACAGTATGATAGAGGCAGCACTAGAAGAACATCCAGAAGCAGGCCAGGATGCTACGGGAGGACTTCCGGGAAGGCCTGGCGGAGGACATGGTCTCGGATCTCATTTTAAAGACTGAACAAGACTGGAGGAAACAGGTACCTTTAAGGCAAAAGGCACCATACAAACGATACAGAGGTTTCAGATTTGCATTTTATCTTTTAAAGGTTTTATTTATTTATTTTTAGGGAGACAGGACAGGAAGGAGAAAGGGAGGGAGAGAAACATCAGTGTGTGGTTGACTCTCGTGCGACCCCTATTGGGGACCTGGCCTGCAACCCAAGCATGTGCCCTGACTGGGATATGGGAATCCAACCAGTGACTCTTTAGTTTGCAGGCTGGTGCTCAATCCACGGAGCCACATCAGCCAGGGCCAGATTTGTATTTTAGACAAGAATATGCTCATGTAACAAAGACAGCAATAAGGCAGCAAATATAAGTATGACATTCAGCATCCTTTGCCAATGCTATTTTATCACAAAGGAGGTTTATAAGACCCTAGCTGTAACTGTTCATAAAGTTAATGTACAAGGAAATATAACTATCAAATATACATAGAGTCCCAAATTAACCAGAACGGTCTCAGTTTAAAAGTTCTATTCTGTTATACGATATAATGTGACATGTTTCTTAGACATTTTCATTTCATTATCAGCAGCAGTTACATTCAAATAAGTTAAGACAAATTTTGGTAAACCTCTACTTTGTACTGCCAGTGTCTGCACAGTCCCATCTAACAGTATGTGAGTGACATGTATGTACAGGAGATGGAGTTTTCTCTTTAACCCATGATGACATCCCAAAGGTGATTAGCAATGACGCTTTTCCTTACTCTTTCCAGAGGTAAGATACTGAACGAATCTATCTATGGACAGCCCTAAAAGAGCTCAGATTGTGCACACTGGGAGGAGCTCATTGGAACAGCTACCTCCTCTCCATCCCAGCTGGTGAGGTAAGAACATTACTTGCTGCTGTGCTCCTGCCAGCCACGTGATGTGCCAGCCAGGATGGCAACAGCCTACAAATTGCATAAAGTCTTTAGGATGCCAGTCTCCAGGGTCAGCAGGAAGCACAGAAAATTATAGGTCAGGTATATCCAAAATATAAATCGGAAATAGAGGCTAAGCGGTATTGGCAGAAAGAGAAGTCTGAACTTGTCATTCATTGAATGGGCTAATATTATAATGGCATACTCATGAAATCTTTTGGTAATTTTTTGGCAATAAAACCTTGCTTTCACAGTGAGTTAAAAAAATGCAGGCTTACTGACAAATTAAATTCTGAACTCGGTGTCTCAAGAACATTTATGTTGGTTTCAACTTTTGTCTAGGATATGGAAAGTTGAAAAAAATGATGCTCACTTCCAAACAAAAGAAAAAGTAGAGAAACTACATAAGCACCACTTTTTCTTGAATCCAGAGGCCGCAAGAAGGTCAAGTAGCCTTAAATTTTAAAAAAGGCATCCCCCCACACCAAGGAGAATGAGGATGGCATCACCAGCTCATGTATGGCAGAACACAGAAGGAAATGACACTGGGTGCCACATAGGCAGGTGAGAAGAAATCAGCTAAAAAATGTCTACAAATTGCTAACTACTGAGTGGAGGCTACTAGGAGGATATAGATCGTAGAACCTCCGGGAGCCACAGTCCCACTGGAGTTTATACCCATTTGCAGGCTCCTTTTCAGCATCACACTAGTGGGAGTTCGTGAAGCAGAATAAAGGTGACTTGCGAGTAGATGTGTATTGCAAATCACTAAACAGACATTTTTAAGTTAAAAATAAGATGTCAATAGTGATAAGACAAAATATAAAAAATAAGATATTAATACAAGGCAGACAGAAAAAAAGGAAAACAACAGATGGAACACACAGAAAATAACCAGCAAGATGATAGATTTTAATTAACAAAGGTCATGAAGGTCAACATTTATTATCCATATCCAGCATGGGAGCCACAGTGATACAACTGGTGACGTGAAACACACACACACACACACACACACACACACTCATGCAGGGATGCTGAGAGAACTCTTTGCCTCCCTGAACTTGAAGCATGTTCTCCCCAGGCAGAAGTACTGAGGTCACGATTGTCAGAGGTCCCCAAATACACAGTCCATCCTAGTCACGTCACAGTGAAGCTTGTGGCCAACGGGTCTTCTACACACAAACATGAGCAGAAAGTCCAGATTCAAATGTAACCCAAGGAAATGCTCAAACATGAAATATAAGTTAAAAAGGCAAAGAATATTTTGGAGGAACTAGAAATTGTGCAGTAAAGAAAAAAAAAAGCCCGAATGAAAAAGTATCCATACTTACAAAGTAATGCAGCATAGTATTTAGGAAGGCATGAAACTGGAAAATGGGAGAGGAAAGAATAAATGATGACAATCACAAAGTTCAGTATGTTCAAAATAATAAGAAAGAAATAAAACAAAAGGGCAGCACAGAAAAGGGTAAGGCACAGAAACAACCAAATAATTTTTTTTCAAACTGCAGTAATAAAGAACATGACTTTCCAAATTAAAAATTCTTTTGAAGTAAAAAAGTTAATAGAGGAAAGTACAATTAGCAGAAAAAAACAAGAAGTATTATAAAGAAGCAGAAAACCAAATCAGCTGAAACTTCTTAATAGCAGCAATAAAAATCAGAAAAACAATGAAATGGTTTCTTTATAATTTCAAAGGTAATTATTGTCAACATAAAACTATACTCCCAGAAAAGCTATATATATCATTTTTGAGGATGGAATATGGATTTTTACAAACATTGAAGATCTCAACAGATTTTAAATTTCTGTAGGCTCATTTTTATTTTTAGTTTTTTAATTGCCCTTGGGATCAGTTTTAGGTTCATACATAATTGGGCAGAAGGTACAGATATTTCCTATATACTCCTACCCCTACCTACTCACAGCCTCGCCCTCTGTAAAAACCCCACACCAGAGTGGTACATCTATTAAAATCAATGAACCTACACCACCAAATCATTATCACCCAAAGTCCACAGTTTACATTATCACTCTTAGTGTTTCACATCCTATGGTTTTGTTTTCTATTTCATTGATTTCTCCTCCAATTTTTATTATTTCCTTCCACCTGCTTACTTTAAAAATTAATTTGGTCTCCCTTTTTCTAATTTCCTAAAAAAAGAATATTAGATTATTGGTTATATCTTTCTTCTTTTCTAATATATACATTCAATGCTATATAATTCCATTTAAGTATTGCTTTTGCTATATCCCAATACTGCAATAAGTTGTGTTTTTAATTGTATTAACTGAAAATAGCTTTTTTAAAGATTTAATTTATCTATTTTTAGAGAGAGGAAGGGAGAAAGAGAGGACCAGAAACATCACTGTGTGGTTGCCTTTCACATGCCCCCTGCTGGGGACCTGGCCCACGACGCAGGCATGTGCCCTGACTGGGACTCTTTTGTTTGGCAGGCTGCCTCTCAATCCACTGAGCCACACCAGCCAGGGCTGAAAATACTTTTAAATTTTCTCGTGAGATGTATTCTTTGATCAATGTGTTATTTAGAACTGCAACATTTAATTTCCAAGTACTTGGGGATTTTCCATCTATCCTCCTGTTACTGATTTCTAGTTAAAGTCCACTGTGGTCTGAGAGCAGACACTGTGTGATTTCTGTAGGTCTGAATTTGTTAAAGTATGTCTTATGGTCCAGAATGTGATCTATCTTGGTTAAGTTCCATTTGAAATTACAAAGAATGTGTATTCCATCATTGTTGGACAAAGTAATAGATAAATGTCAATTATGTCCAGTTGATTGATGGTATTTTTGAGTTTAATTATGTCCTTACTGATCTTCTGCCTGCTGGATTTGTCTATTTCTAATAGTGAGGTGTCAAAGTCTTCAGCTATAATAGTAAATTCATCCATTTCTCCTTGCAGTTCTACCAGGTTTGTCTCATGTATTTGAAGTTTTGTTGTTAGGCACATAAATGTTAAGGATGTTCATGTTTTCTATAGAATTGATTCTTTTATGTAATATCCCTCTTTCTCCCTGATAAGTAATTTCTCTGAAGCCTGCTTTGCCTAAAATTAATATAACCACTTCTGATATCTTTTGATTAGTGTTATCAAAGTGTATCTTCTTGATACCCTTTAATTTTAATCTGTATGTCTTTTGGTTAAAAATGGATTTCCTACAGATAGCACATATTTGGGTCTTGGTTTTTAACCCACTCTAACAACCTCTGCCTTGAAATTAGAGTACTGACATTAAAGGTAACTTTTTTAAAAGACTTTATTTAATTATCTTTAGAGGGGAAGGGAAGGAGAGAGGGAGAGAACATCAATGTATGGTTGCCTCTCGTGGGTCCCCCACTGGGAAGCAGCCTGCAACCCAGGCATGTGCCCTGACTAGGAATCGAACCTCGATCCTCTGGTTCACAGGTCAACGCTCAATCCACTGAGCTACACCAGCCAGGGCCGCCGTTACTCTTCTCTTTTTGTGCCCTCTTGTTCTTTGTTTTTATTCTTTACCTACCTTTTCTGGTTTGAAGTGAGCACTTTACATAATTCTATTTTTTCTTTTTCTTAGTATATGAAATATGTTTTTTTCCACTTTTATTAGTAGATGTCATAGAGTTGGCAATATACACATACCACTGATCCAAGTCTACTTTCAAATAACACTATACTACTTCATAGGTGGCAAAAGTGCCTAATCACAATAAATACTCCTAATTCTGACCTCCCTGTGTCATTGCTGTCATTCATTTTACTTATAGATAAGCAAACATATGTGTGTGTGTGTGTGTGTGTGTGTATATATATATAAGAAACTAAAGCTTTTCCTTTTACATTCACTTCTTCTTCAATGTTCATTCTTTCTTTATGTAGATCCGAATTTCTGATCTGCATCATTTTCCTTCTCTGACGAACCTCTTTTCACACTTTCAGAATGCAGATGTCCTGGCAACAAATTCCCACAATGATTATTTGAGGAAGTCTTATATTGCTTTTTTATTTTTGGATATTAATTTTAAAGAGTAGAGAATTCTAAGTGGGTATTTTTTTCTCTTTCTCTCTCAACACTCAATATTTCACTCCACTCTCTCTTCTTGCTGTCACGCCTTCTTAGGAGAAGTAGAATGTCAATCTTACCTTTGCCCCTCTGTAGGGAAAGTGTTTTTCCTTTGACTTTTTTCGAGGTTATGTGTCTTCAATTTTCCGCAGTTTAAATATTATATGCCTAGGTATACTTTATCTGGCATTTATCCCGATTGCTGTTCACCGAGCTTCCTGGATCTGTAGATTTGGTGTCTGACATTAATTTGGGAAAATTCTCAGTCTTTGTTGCTTCAAATGTAGTCTTCCTTTCTCTTTTTTGTTCTCCTCATATGTTATACTTTTCATAGTTGACTCAGAGTTCTTGTGTATTTTCTTCTGTGTTTTTTTTTAACCCATGCTTTTTTCTCTTTGCCTTTTAGTTTTGGAAGTTTCTACGAAGACATCCTCAAGCTCCCAGATCCTTTTCTCTGCTGTGTCCAGTCTACTAATAAATCCAAATATAATCTCCATTTCTGTTAATGTTTTGATTTCTAGCAGTTCTTCTTTATTTCTTCTTAAAATTTCCATCTCTGATTACATTGTCCAACTATTGACATTATACTGCATGAATTCAAGGTCCGCATGTAGAGTTTCAAATACTCCAACAGCTTCCTTGAGCTTTACCTGCACTTGAACAATTAACTTCTGTAATCAAACCTGGAGACTTGGTTTCACCTCTACTAGTGACTCTCTAAAATTCTTAACTCCTATAACTCAGTCCCTGACCAGAGGTTTCATGCATCATTTCCCTTACTTTCTCCTCGCATTAAAGTGGACATGTTACCTCACTGAGGCATCCAATCCTGTGAAACCTCCTTTTCCTCTTGGTTAAACCACCCCCCACCTTTAGACTGCCCTTATCAACCAGGAGACTACGGTTGAAGACATGCAAAATTTTATTACAAACACCCCAACTGTCTGATGTCTTGTCCATCTACTAGATCTCCTTTATAAACTCCAACTACAAATCAGTCATATAATGTTTTCTTATTTTATGATTTTAGTTCATATTATATCAGTTATAATTTATGGTTTGAAGAAGCAAGCATCCATACAAGATTAGTTATCACAAAACTTGCCCTACTCCCCTCAACCTACTTCAGCTTCTCAGAGGCAATCATGTTTCCTTCTAAATACACATACGATCTCAGTGGCGGGTAGCAAAATACTCTTCTCTCTCACACAGCTGTAGGATGGCTGAGGTGACTCTGCTTCCAAGCCGCAGGGTCACCTGGCTGGTAACCTGGCTGGTTAGCTGCAGCAGCTCTGATCTGTAGATGGCACTTTGCAGGCCAATGGAGAGGCAGCTACTACTTAGCCTATGCCTTCCTTAGGGCAACTGTGGAATCACAAGAGGGCACACTCAATGGCACGGGCACATTTAAGCCTCTGCCTATATCATTTTTATTAAAATAGCAAAGCAAGTAGGAGGCCAAGCTGAGAATCAAGGAGCAGGAAAATACACTTCACTTGCCAGGAGGCCAGGGCAAGGTTGCAAAAAGTAGATAGAGCACTGTGACAGAAGATGAAGAATTGGATCAAATACTTTGCCTATCATACCACATCTCTCAATAACATACTTGCAATACTGCCCCTTAATTTTCAGAATTGGGCATCATCTATGGAAGAAGGATTCATCTTCTTTCCTCCCAGCCTCACCTCAATAAACACTAACACTTCCCATTCCCCATCCCTTCTATATCATAATTTTCCTTCAATCAATATTAAGTATTTACATCATTGTCTATGTAAACACTACTCACTGCCAAGCCATATATTAGAATTCCTTTCCTACACAAGTCTTTGTTTCCCTAGAATTTAAGCTTACCTTTTGTTTTAAGTGTTTAGTTTTCTATGTACACATGACTCACTCAACAGCAAATAGTTAACTATTTGCCCAGATCGACTCTCAAGATGTTCAGACACATAAAGCATTTTGACAATTTTGCACGCCTAAAGAATCACCTTTGGAGATTTCCGACCTTTCCAACATGGACTAGTTATCCTCTGCCAGCCACAAAATATTATCCTAAAAACTCCCAAATCATCATCCTAGTAATAATTTTCATCTCTCCCTTGTCATGGATCTCCTACCCCCAGAATCTAATATAATCTCCTTGATTTGACTCCCTAATTTCTGTAGAAAAAAATCCTTTAAGAGCTTTCTGAAAAGAGAGCATAAGAGGTAAGTTTTTATAAACTTTATTATTATTTTGTTGATATTTCCTTCCCTCTATTTTTGGGGGGAATTTTTTCCTATAGAGGATTGTCTCTTTGATGGGACTTCTGATTTTCCTTTCCCTCCTATATATTTTTTGTTCTTTGGGGAAGGGTTTCTCAGTTTTATTTTTAACCCCAGATCTTCTTTTTTCCTAAATGTTTATTTTCTAGCATTTTGATCTTGTTTCACATTTCAAATAACTTTTACCTCTGTAATGATACTAACTTTTTTAAAGTTTGCTTTTCCTGCATATTCACTGCTTCTTCCATATTACTGTTTTCTATTTGGTTTGGTCTCTATCTTCTAGTAAGTGCAGTCTTCAGATGGTACGGTAACACTCGGCAGCTTATATTTAAGAGTAGGAGATTCAAAAGCTATGAAGCACTGAGTACAGTGGTGGAGTTTCTGCAGAGCAAGTTCTACTGTAGGATGATAAGGTTCAGATGTCTACTGGGAAACCTCTGAGATTAGTATTTTTAGGTCTTTCTTCTCCGACTGCACAGATTCTCCAAACAATAGTCTTACAATTTTTAGCCAGAGGGAAAGCCAAGCCACCATGATACTGGCTGCTGAGTAGAGAAGAGGCCAAGGGCTTCCCCATTTGGTAGGCACATGGTCTGTTAGTCAATGTTTGGGCAAGGCACTCCTTCCTTGGCTACATTCGGTATTCTGCCCACACAGAGGGCGTGCTTTTCACCCACCTGCCTTTGTAGGTAGACGGGCAGGGTCTTAAAGTATAGAAGGTGATTTAAAGATTGGACTGCTTCTAAATAGTTTTCAGCAATCCCATCTTATTTTATCCCCTTTCGCTCAGTTCTAGAGGTATCTGGTGCTGTAAGTTACTGAATTTTGGTGGAGCTGTATTGTAAGAAATTTTAATTTTTAGCTTTCCCTACAACTTTTTTTATAATTCAGCCTTCTCAGATCTCATTTACTTGTTTCCCAACTATTTGTTTCCCATTGTCCTCCTTCTTATTCTCCTTAGGTCTTACAGGTCCATGTCATTTTTTTAATCCTTTTCTAGTAGCCTTAATAAGGTTTGAGTAGTGGGCAATATTAGATACATGTTTAGTTTGTTACCTTTACCCAGAAACAGAAATATGTGTGTTCTAATTAGATAAATAATTCCAAAGTCTCTTCCATAAAGGTGGTTTCAATTTATATTCCCATAAGCAGTGTCTGAGAATGTAACACGGATGTTAACATGAGGTAAATGAATAGGACTCATAGGGACTGTAAAACCTCTGAAAAAATATTTTTGTATAATGTGGTTATTTTTCTTGGAAGATATTTCACAAGTTTCAGAGCTTTAATAATACACACAATAAAGTTAGGAACCATTGTTTTATGGTAATTATGCAATGGTCATGGCTACAAATAATCCGATTACATATCTACCCTTCCAGCTTCAACATCATTCACATTATTATTTCTGCAAGGCAGCCTGGGAAGTTTGCCCAACAAAGAACAATATATACATTAGAGAAACATTAAATCAAAGGCATGCATGCACACGTTTCTCACTCTGCAGTTATATATTCATGCTCAGAATGTTTCAAGTAGAAACAAAATAGGCTATCTTACAATTAGGTAAACAATGAACACCTGCATTCAATTTATCATCTGAAAAATCAAACTTGAAGATTTTGCATATTTACATTGTTTGAATTATGCAATGTATTTTAGAATGGCAGAAGAGATGGCTATCCAAGATGCTTTGTTCCTGTAATATATAAGATCCTTTTATGAGTAAATGAATAATCTCAGCCTAAGTCTGTAAGAGACTGATAATGTAGATTCAGCCCTCACTCTTCAGGCAACAATGTACATATGATCTGGCTAAGGACAAGATTTCTTTGGGTACAAATTTTTAGATAAGTTTACACAAAGTTATACTCATGAAAGACTTTCAAATACCTCTCAGGTCGGGCAGTGGGGCAGCTGTCAGTTCTTCACATTTTTGCCAGCCCTACCCAACAAAACCCAGTATAAACTTTAGAGGCAAACACCATCCATACCTAGCCACACTAAACATTATCTAGAAGATATTTCTTTTTCTACATTCAGATAATTAGGGGGGAAGTAATAGGGGAGAATGAACTTCACCATTAATTCTAAAACCTTGTTTTTAGCCATTGCTACTGCTTTCACAATTGAATATTGTCAAGCGCAATTAAAAACTGAGCGTCTCATTGGAATATTCTACTTTTCTCTCTTATGTGCCTTCTTCAAAAAAATGAACTGATGAAAAGTTAGCAATTAAAATACAAAGAAATTAAGATACTGCCCAGAAACACACTGAGTAGACATAATCTTGTCCCAGTGTAAACTACTAAAGTAAAAACTAAAACCCTATAGCACTACCCAACCCGAGAGAGAAGATAGCTTGAAATTCATGCAAAAAGCAATGACCTCAAAAGATCATGGAGGTCTGAAATAAATCTAGGAAATACAGAGAAAGGAGGGCCCAGACCAGAAGTTATTTCAACAATAACAGGAGTCATGATGGTATTACCCAGGTTGGAAGATGTTGAAAAAAAGAGCAGATGTATAGGTTAAATTACCTGTAGGACATCTAGTAAAAGGGGTCAGAGAAAATTGTAGATGTGTGCCCCAAATTTGGGGGAGGAACATGAATACAAATGACCACAAAAGTTGGGGAACATCTATATCCCTACTAAGCAAATATTTAGGGAAATTTTCCAGGCAACATTCTAAGCACTGACAGAATGAATCAGGCTGGGGACACCATACAAGCAAATATGACACAAGGAGGTGGCAGAAACATCAGAGATGTATTCACAGACTCAGAGGGACTGAGAGAAGAAACAATGACTTCACGAGATAAGCTTGATTTTTTTCTAACTGACACATGTATAGGTTGCAAATAATTTAACTTGAGTTCAGTGCAATTAAAATTGTAACAATCTGATTTAAACCTGAATCAAATCATCATTTCAAGTCTTTTATTGACCAAAAGTACAGTTTTAAAAGTATTGCCCTGGCTGGTGTGGCTCAGTGTTTGAGTGCAGGCCAAGGCATCAAGGGATCACAGGTTCAATTTCCAGTCTAGGGCACTTGCCTGGGTTGTGGGCCAGGTCCCCAGTAGGGGGTGCCCAAGAGGCAACCCTACATTGATGTTTCTCTCCCTTTCTTTCTCCCTCTCTTCCCCTCTGTCTAAAAAACAAAATAAGTAAATTTTTAAAGAAATGACCTCGTAGTCTACTGCTACAAAATAGGCATTTAGCAGATCACGCAAATTCTATATAGTTAATGGCAATCAGAATGTCAATCAGGCACAAATGAACATTTTAGAGAAATGTACATTTCTATGAGAAAGTTGCCTCATTGATTAAAGGATATTCACAAAGAAGTAGAAATTATAAAGAACTAGATTAAAATTCTGGAATTAAAAACTTGAATAATGAAAATAAAGAATGTACTAGAGAGGCACAACAGTATGCTTGAGCAGCCAGAAAATGGAACTGGCATATTGAAAACAGGCTAATTCAGATTATCCTATCCAAGTAACACAAAGAAAAAATAAACAGAGCCTCAGAAGCTATGGGACATTACCAAGCACACCAAAATATCCATGATGAGATACCTACCCAGAAGAAGAGAAAGGGGAAGAAAAAACCTTAAAGAAGAGAAGTAATGGCTAAAAACTTCCTAAATTTGATGGGAAAATGTAAACCTATAGAACCTATAAGAAGATCCATGAGCTGCAAGTAAAATAAAAAAAAGATATTCATGATGCATGACAGTCAAACTGTTAAAAACCAAAGACAAAAAGAGAATTTTGAAAGCAATAAGAGAGAAGTAACTTATCATGCACAAGATTCACTAGTAAGATTGACAGCTAACTTCTTAACAGAACCCATGGAAGCCAGAATGCAGTGGAGAACACATGCAAAGGGCTAGACAAAAAAGACTACTAACCACAAATTTTATATCTAACAAAATAATCCTTCAAAAATAATGAGGAAATTAAGACATTCCCAGGTAAGCAAAAACTGATAGAATGTTTTGCTAGCCAGCATGGCCTACGAGAAATACCAAAGGGAATCTTTGAAGCTAAACATGAAAGGACACTACATAGCAACTTAAATCCACATAAATAAATAAAGAGGACTACAGAAATAACTACACACCTAGGCAGTACAAAAGTCAGTATAAATATTCTCCTTTTCTCTCCTACCTGATTTTTAAAAATTGCAAAGAGTAATAATTACAAATGAGTATTGAAGAGTATACCATGTACAAAATACAATCTGTATAAATGACAGTAAAGCACAAAGGAGACTACAGAAAACCCAGTATTTCTGAATCTTTTATTGTTTAATAAAGAAATAATGTGGATTTTTTAATGTGGAGAAAATTTCCATTAAAAATATGTGTAAGACAGACTTGTCTGCAGACTATTCCATCCCCAAGCCACCAGTTTGGGAACTCTGCTGTAATGTCACTTGAAGCCCTATACAGTTTACAAAATATGTAAAATTATCCCATTTTATCCTCACTAATGTCATCAATAGGTTCTCATAAATTGACTTTAAACAAAACAGGGTATGATGAAACCAGTTTTACCATAGGCTAATTGATATAAATAAGACTTAAATTCCTATTTTGGTCACAAGAATATCATCAAACTAAATAAAGCTCAAAAACACTTCTGATAATTAAACATTGAAATAAATGTGATCTATGCATGCAGTTTAGAGAAATTAATAAAAACAAGCAAGATAACTGTTTTCCAGCCCACTTATTCCAGTTCAGGGTTGCAGGTGGCCAGAGCTCATCCCAGCTGCTGGGGAGGAGAGGCAGGAAGCAAACCTTCCATCACAGAGCCACGCACAGCACTCACCCAGAATGGGAGGACCCAGACGTGCCAGCTGACCTCACACACACACCTTCGGAATGTGGGGAAAACACAAAGCACCCAGGGAAAACTCACATTGATATGCAGCAATGTGAAAACTCCACAGAGAAAGTGACCCCACCTCAAATCTCTTTCTTTCCCTCATCGACATTTTGACGAAATGTTGTTGAATGAAATGAAATTACTCAAGGACCTGCTATATAGGAAATTCACTCTCTAAAGGTATAAGCAATCTGTTGCTGGAGCTGGAACATTTATTCAGGTTATTTCCTACAGAAGCCAAATGATTTTTTTTAATCCTCTGCATCTTTAAGATACAGAGATTAGTTTAATCATTGCTAAATTCACTTCCTAAAAAAATCGCTATTTCTCAAATGAAGTCCTTTGTTGTATGTGTGAGTGCTCTAATGTGTTATTTTATAGAAGCTTGTAGTAAACTACCACTCTAATGTGAAAAACACTAGAGAAGATATTCATTTTCAACTAAAAATATAAACCTATATCCACCATTTCATCCAAATTGTTCATTCTTGGATGTAAAGGACGGAAAATATTTTTACTGAATGGCTATTGTATGTCAGACACTCAGCTCAGCACTAGGGCTCACACAGTGAGAAAGACAAAGTCCCTGTGTCCCTGGAGTAAGTGCTAGGTATTAAATTTATTTCTCTTTGTTTATTTTTTGTTTATTTCCTTTAAAAGGAAGTATAAAGGGAGTATAAAGGAAATAAACCAAAAAATAAACAAAGAGAAAATTACAAATGAAAATAAGTGAAATAAAGGAATGACAAAAGAAGTCAAAGAAAGCACAGACAGAAAGACTGTATAAGAATTTAATAGTTAAGCCATGATCTAAAGGCTAAAATTAAGCCAGTGTATAAGAAAAAGAGCTATGGCTGGGCAGTCTTACTATGCTGCTACAGCCACAAGACTGGTACAAGCTCAGCATCTATTTTGCCCATGCCAGAAAGTTTATGGCTAAAGGGAGAAAAAAGAAAAGAGATTAAGAATAACTAAAAGAAGAAGAGTAACAGAAGCAATGTCTAATATTTGTTGAGCATGAAAGAAAACTGAAATATTGGTCACCTTTTTTTCATTTCCTTGTAAATGATATACATATGCCCTTGCCACAATCTCATAATCGCGAAGTGCACCTGCATACTACACTGATGTTTGTTAGGATTAGTCACGTGCCATGTCCAATGCAATGTGAATGCAAGTGGCACTGTGTTGGTTTCCTGTCTATTTCTTATAAAAATCGTATCTTCCCACTTGTTCTCTCATTGTTTCTGCCATTGCTGTAAGAACTTCCCCAAGGTAGCTGCTGCCACTTCAGCTTGGGCTCCAGAAAACACACACACACGCAATGCAAATCTGAGCACAGCCCTCAGAAAGCAGCTACACATTGCCCTAGCTGGTGTAGCACAGTGGACTGAGCACGGGCCTGTGAATCACACGATTGTGGTTCGATTCCCAGTCAGGGCACATGCCTGGGTTGCAGGCCAGTTCCCAGCAGGGGACACACCAGAGGCAACCATACATTGATATTTCTCTCCCTCTCTCCTTCCCTTCCCCTCTAAAGATAAATAAATTTTTAAAAATCTTTAAAAAAAGAAAACAGCCACAACTAGAGCCACCCAGTCAAGCCCAGCCTAGACTGACCAACGCCCAGGCAACCAGAGACAAGTGAACAAGAACAAATGATTGTTCTTTCATGCCATGCAGTTTTCTGAGTATTCATAGATAATAAGTGCTAACAAACATTTCTATCATCAGTCACTGTTCTTGGAATTTTACGTGGGTTAGCTCATCCCAACTTTCCACAGACCCTATGAGATAAATACTACGGTTCACCTTATTCACCTGTTAATAAAACTGACATTGACAGGTTGAGTAATCTACTTACAGTTGCAGCTAATAATAACTGGGAGAATCAAGAAGCAAACTCACACAGTATAATTTCAAAGTCCTACAGCTCATTACAACTGATAGTCTCCCTGTCCTACTTGGCTTCAGTTTGCTAATAAGACCATCGATAAGTACATCTTTGTTCTATTTCTAATCTAATACTGATGGATGTAAGCTATAAAAAATAATAAAACTAGGGACTCTGTGTTTCCAGATTTGTTTCTGTTGTTCCTGCCTCAGCTAGGAGCACTTTACCTAGGTGCAAACTGAACAGGGTGCTACCACACCAAGATACCACTTTAAGCAATACCATTGGTTTATCTTCCAGAAAATATAGAACCAAGAAGTAAGCTGCTACACCAGAAAAAGGTACTATTTATCATTTACTGATTATAAGAAAAATTTAAATTAAATTTTGTTCTTACAAGACTATCTTACTGAAAACAATATGTTCTACTCAGATGACATTTTAAGTGCACAATTTTATAGTAACAACATCCTCTTGGAAAAGAAAATAGGATGACAACAATATTCTTGTGATAAATAAAACAGAGCTAATAAGTTCTTTCATCTGAATCAATAAAGCCATAAGCATAAAAACTAGAATTTATTTAATGCAGCTTCTTTTCTCATAGCTTTTTTTCTCATAATATCATACTGCTTTATATAGCACTAAGACAAGATATAGCATGCTGATTTGTAATAGGGCTGAAAACAAAGGGTGTTTATGCATTCCACAACCCACAGGAAGCAGGCATGCAGTAAGCAGACTGGCCAACTTCTACTGAAAGGAAGAAGTCTGTGACTTCTGATACTCTTAACTGCATTCAATATTTTGTGCTAGGGAATACACAGGCCGCACAAAATGAAGTGACCTATCTTTACCTGCCTAAGTAGGCGTTAGACACTTACTCTTTTTCTTTTTTCTTTTTTTAATTTACAGGGTAACTTGAGATTACTTTAAAAGAAAGGAAACGAAAAAAAGTCTGGCCAAATCATCTTAGAATGTAGTTATTTTTTTCCCCCGCCATGTTGCTCATGGTTAAAAAGGCCGCCCGCCAGGGAGCAGTCGACCCCAGTTATGCGCAAGCTCTGGCGACCCCACCCCAGACCTGCACCACGTGCAGGGGCAGCAGGGCTCAAGGGCAGCGCATAGAATGTAGGTGTTTTTAAAAATGGAAGATATAAAAATTTTCCTTGCAGCTTGCTTATTACCCTAAAGACTATCATGGCTAAGAATTTCTAAGCGTGCATTTCCAAAAAGGAATTTAACGTCCTTAAACACTGTTCAGAACCTCGTCACTCAACTACAGCCATCAAAAAATAATTGGAGTTAGTCATTCTAGTTATTTCTACAATTTCAAATATACTTAGTCCCCTAAGGTATGTATATCGAAAAGACACTTAACAGGAGGACGAAATCACAAAGTGAAAACAAAAAGATGAAAACCACACAAATAAAAAGACATAATATGCTAACAAAAAAGCACTGCTGAATATACTCTACAGAAAGTTTCTAGGGTTACCAAACCTTATTAAAGATACATTTATATGAATAATTTTACTCTTTACAGGCAGGTGTCATCAAAATGTATGAGGCTAAAGCATGCCATTATTGTAAGAATCCATTTCAGGAAACATAACGGATATTGTAGCAAGGCTGTAAATTTCATTTTGCCTTTGACAGTAAATAGATATTGACCCTGTGCAAGTTTTTGGACTTCTTAATCACAAAATGAGAATAACACCTAGCACTTACTCTGCCTTCCACACAGTGGGCACTCAATGAACTGGTTTCCCTTTTCCTTTGCGTGAATCAAAAAGTCCACATTGATTTAACAAAGGAAGTGTACCCTAGGATGAGGCCAAAGAGGACATTTTAATTCCGTTTCAAAAGACCTAGTAGTCTTCAGAGAGAAAAAAACGGGTGTGCTCCTCCCCAGTCGATCCCCACTCTACACACACTCCCAGTCCACACAGAAAATGCCCGCTCATAGTGGAAGCTTAGGCACAACCGACACCCAAACGAGAACTGCAATCAAAGCAAAGGGCAAGTAGCTCTAAATCAAGTAATAGGGATTCATCTCTCTTGTTCAGTTAATAATATATTCTAATATTTAATTGCTACATGCACATTTTAAGGTAAGAAATACATGATTGAATAGAAATGCAATATGGCTAATGTTTTTTTTAATTCTATAAGCCACAGGTGGCAAACACAAAGCCCATGGGCTGAATCCAGACCTCCACCTTGTTTTATCAGGCCCAGCACCTGTTTCTACCCAGTGGCAATGCTGAGAGCTCCTTGCCCCTAGTTAAGGAGTAGTTACATTTATACAGTCCTAACATTACATTCAGCCTTTTGAAGGCTGATGTGGCCCCCGGTGAAAGTGAGTTCGACACCCCTGCTATAAGCTAAAAGATCAATTTACAGGAGCTTTGCACACAAAGACTAGTATTTTTGCCATTGAAATGAGCCTTCTGGTTCTCCCATACCAACTTCACTAATTTAAGTCTAAAATCTCTTTCAAAGCAAGTGCTTCTTCCCTAACAGAACTTAAAATATCCTTTTAGTGATTCATCTGACAGATGTGTTACACCACTACAATGCCTTGTGTATGCATACTTCAGCTAAAGCATTCCACCAGCTCAGTCTTTTGGGCAGCATTGATAGCTCATGCCAGTTTATGCTCATATAACCAAGCAAATGAACACTGGATGTCTTTTCAATCTCTACTTTTTTTTTCTCAGACAGTCATTGCCTTACCCAACCCTCCTGTTTCTGAATCATAAAATCAGAGCTGGGAGAATTTTAGATCATGTAGTCCAAATCCTTCACTTATAGGCATAAATATGCCCAGAGAAATTAAAGCCTGGGCCCATTATTCTTCAAGGTCACTGAGCCAGATACAAACATACAGCATTTGAACCCCCAACATCATTATTTCTGGCCCCTTCCATCATGAGGGAACAGACTTGAGGAAGAAAGACAGGAACATTGCAATACAAAGACAGGCGGACCCAGCAGAGGAAGCATGGCCAGAACAGGGACTTGGGCAGGCACGTGCTCAAGGTGTCAGTTCATTCAGCACCGCAGCAGAAACAGCTGTGTTCACTATGATGCCCTCAACACACTGATGCCCACTACTGCTTTATATATAATAATATCTTTTCAAAAATCAAATGATTTGACCACAGTTGTAACAGTAGCAATACCTTTCTGATGTAACGACTTATATACCCTATCTACACTGAATAACAACAATACAACTGAATTTTTTTGATTACAAAGAAGAATTTCTAGGGCACTTCCAAATCTATCTCAAAATTATACACCTTAAAGAAAAAAGTTTATATAACTAATAAGTATGAACATGTGAAAATTTTATTGGGGATGGAACAAATTGAACCAAAGACAATAGACTTATTCCTAATAGTCAATTTCCGTTAATTTTCTACTATTTTTACATACCTCCTTTTCAAAACCCTGGCAAAGATTATATTTTTAATCCCCCTCCATGGACAAAACTACCAAGTCTCAAAGAAGTATCTAGCAGGGAACTAGAACCTCTGTTTTATGCATCAGACTACCTCCTAGGAGGTTTATGAAGTGTATGGCCTTGTTGGCAGTCAGCAATGCACATAAATTTCACTAATGACCAATCCTTATCCAAAATATTCTCAGTGAAAAAACTGATTTCTATTAGTCCTAAAAAGATTTAGAAAAAAATCAGCTTATTCAAAAGCACATAAAAATATCTCCTTTAACTGAGCAGATAATGCTTAACTACATCTCTAGCTTATGATCTGAAATATCAAACTCCTGCTCAGAATATTAACACCCTCAAATGGCAATGTCCATGAAATAATGACAAACTTTGAAATCACATGTAGGGAAATGATTAAATTTTTACTTGTTAAAAGTCCATAATATTTAACATGCTGAAGGGCACATAGTTAGAAGGGTTGTATCCCAAAGAACTGTTTCAGATCTCATTATTCTCTACAAGGAAGGAGGTTCCTAAATATGCCAGCTTTCATATTAGTAGTTAATAACTTTCATGTCATTATATCTGACTTTTCAATATTCTAGGCAGCAGACCAACAAAACAAAACCCTGCCAGAACCACTTAAAAGCAAAAGTTTCCTCCTAGTTCTTTCGGCAATACTTTGTGAAACACCCAAGAAGAAAGCTGTATTACAAACTCAGACAACTTTGGCACCGAACACCACGTAAAATTTTCCTTTTTAAGAGAGAAGCATATCTTCTAAAAATGTGTTATTTTTAAGTAAAATCAAGGTAAACAGTATAATTTAGTGATGCTAAAAAAACAATCAGAATTGCTGGTACAACACGTAAGAGGACACAGTATATACACAACTCCCCGGTTGAATTAGATGATGTACCCAGTCTGAGAGCAAAGCCACAGCAAGTGAGAGGTGATAGGGGTCATAGGAATTAGACTTTACACAGTTGTGTTACTGGGGAAGGTGTAGAGGGGAAGAGCTGGCTGAAGGATTAGAGAAGACATCATTGACTAGTCAAGCTTGCTAGACGAGCATATCCAACCATTAAAGGGAGACCTTGAAGGAGCAAGACATGGAGAAACAGTTACATCCATGTAGCTGCTGCCTCAGTGGGTTCTGGGCCAAGTATCCAGTAATGAACCATAGCTAGTCATAGTCCTTAGTTCTAGCAATCACGGGGACAACGAGATGGCAAGGGAAAGCTGGAACTCACCAGACACCTTGTGTCTGGTTGTCATTCTATCTGACAGTAAAAAGACATCAAGAGAAAATGGTTTCTGTTTTATTTCAGCCTTCTAAATTTCACTCACATAGACTTCTGGTCAAGATGGCAGCATAAGTAAACACAGCTCGCCTCCTGGCACAATGACATTAAGATTACAATTAAATTATAAAATAACCATCACTCAGATCCATCAAATTGGGTTGACTTGAAGTCTGACAACTACAGAATTAAAGAAACCACATCCATCCAGACTAGTAGAAGGGGCAGAGACATGGAACAAGCTGGTCCCACATTCACATGTGGTCGGTAAAAATGTGAAAAGGATATCTTGGGATCAAAGAGTCCCAGCCCCACAACAGGCTCCCCAGCCCAGGGTTCCAGTTCCATGAAGAAGAGTCCCCACAACTTCTGGCTGCAAAAAACAGAAGAAATTTCTGGAATCCCAAGCAGTTCCTCTTAAAGAACCCATATATGGACTTACTCAGACTCACACCCTCTGAGCTCCAGCATAAAAAGCACCAGTGGCATACATGGAGGAACTGAGTGTCTGACATCAAGGCAATAGCTGAGGGACAGTTTTCTCCAAGACAGAAAGGCAGGCAGAGACCATTGTTCTTTTTCTGAACCCTCCCCCTATAGAGCCACAGAGCTGGCAGGCAGGTACCTAATCTGAGACTCCACAACATGGCTGACACTGTTTACCCCACCCTGAAGATCCCCTGAGGCTTCATCCCACCCAATTTACAGCAGTTAACAGTGAGTTTTCCGTATCCACGGCTGATCTACATTTATGCTTCACAACTTCCTAAATCCTATCAAACAAGCAACAGCTGGCCTCAGTGAATTCCCGTCCCTTATATCTCTTGCTAAGTAGCCCCAGGCCAGAGCAGATCAGTAGCCAGCCTAAATTCACCTCCTAGCTTAGGCTGGGGATCTCCAAGCCCAGCATGAGTAGCAGCTATCTCAGATTGCTTTATAGCTTAGGCAGGGTGGCCCTGGGCAAAACTCAGGTGGGAATTGACCTTGGTCTCCACCACCCAGAAAACCCTAGGGCCTGCTCACCCAGTGGATAGTAACAGACCACATTGGAGCACCACCACCTCACACAGCTGACCCTCCACAAAGGGTAGAGGCTGGTGGTCAGTGGTCACAACCAGTCCTTGCACTGACCAGCCTGGTAAATCTCTACATTGATCTGCCAACAGCAACCAACACACAACTATAAGAGGAGGATATACTCAGCAACAAGAAAGGTGCCCCTCAAGTACCAGCTTGAGTGATAAGGGAGCCTGTGTCACTGGACCCTACAGAATACCTACTACAATAGGCCATGCTACCAACACAGGAAGGCATAGCACCTTTACCTAATACATAGAAACAAACACAGGAAGGCTGCCAAAATGAGGAGACAAAGAAGCATGGCCCCAATGAAAGAACATAGCAAAACTCTAGAAAAAGAACTAAACAAAATGGAGACAAGCATTCTATCTGATGCAGAGTTCAAAACACTGGTTTTAAAGATGCTCAAAGAATTTAAGGGGGAATCTCAATAGCATAAAAAAGATCCAGTCAGAAACAAATAATACACTGATTGAAATAAAGAAAAATTTACAGGGAACAACAGTACATAAATGAAGCCAAGAATCAGATCAATGACTTGGGACATAAAAGAAGCAAAAAGCAACAAATCAGAACAACAAGAAGAAAAAAGAATCCCCCCCCAAAATGAGTATAAGTAGACCCTGGGATAACTTCAAGAAGTCCGACACTTGCATCATTGGGGTACCAAAAGGAAAACAGAAAGAGTGACAAACTGGAAATCTATTTGAAAAAATAATGAAAGAAAACTTCCCTAATTTGGTAAAGGAAATAGACATGCAAGTCCAGAGAACACAGAGAATCCTAAACAAGATGGATAAAAGAAAGCCCACTCCAAGACACATCATAATTAAATGTCAAAGGTTACAGATAGAGAATCTTAAAAGCAGCAAGTTAAAAAAAATTAGTTAACTACAGGAGATCTCCAGTAAGATTGTCAGCTAAAGATTTCTCTAAGGAAATTTTGCAGGCTAGAAAAAATTAGCAAGAAATATTCAGAATCCTGAAAAGTAGGGTTTTGAATATTACAGCCATGATTGCTCTACCCAGCAAAGCTATCATTCAAATCAAAGGGCAGACAAAGAGCTTCCCAGATAAGAAAAAACTAAAGGAGTTCATCATCACCTAACCATTATTATATGAAAAGTAAAAGGGACTTATTTAAGAGAAAAGAAGATAAAAACTGTGAACAATAAAATGGCAATAAACACATACCTATTAATAACTGAATCTAAAAAACAAACTAAGCAAACAAGAACAGAGACAGAATCATGGATACAGAGAGCATGTTGATGGTTTCCAGGTGGGAGGGGGATGAAGGGTGAAGAGGTGAGGGGATTAAGAAGTACAAATAGGTGGTTACAGAATAGCTATGGGGATGTAAAAAAAGTATAGGAAATGGAATAGCCTAAGAACTAATACCCATGACTCACAGGCATGAACAATGGTATAAGGATTGCCTGAGGGAATGGGAGGTGCTGGGTGGAGGGTGACAGAGAGGGGGAAAAATCAGGACAACTGTGATAGCTAACCAATAAAATATAATTTAAAAATAAATAAATAAATTTCATTCATATGGCTCTTTTGGTAAATTTAATCAAGAGAAATAGTTTTCAATTTAACTAAACTGGCACAGCAATTTCTACCATAGCTGAATAGCACATATACACAAGAAAAAAATTTTATTAATTCATCTGCTTAACACAACAGACACAGTATGTAAAAAGGTATGAATAAAGAATAAAGTTATATAAATTTTAAAACCCATATTCCTTCATTATAAGGTATAATATATCCTCAAAATATCTCACTATACTTTTTTTCATCATTCTACAATTTTTCTAAAGTAAAAGAGTTGAAGTTCTTATATCTGCCTAGAAAACAGGTTTTGTTTCAGCCATGAACTGCAGAAGTTACCACCATGGTACTAATGCATAATTGTATCAATCAACATAAAAGGACAAAGTGAAATTGAAATCAAAATGTATTTTATGAGCTGATTCTGGATGAACCCATACCTCACTTAGCATACAAGTGAAATAAAATGTTTCTATTGTGAACCTTATTTCTTCCCTCTAAATAATGGTATCTCTTTGCTAGTACACAATAGTTCATGTGATCAGGGAGTTGTGTGGTGACCTATATCTCTGTCACCCTTGGCGGGGGATGAGTTGGAAGGACTACCTGGAGACTAGTGTCTCTCAGCACTTGCCACACACAAAGCCTAGAATTTGATGGCCACTTACATATAAATGTTCAGCGTTCATCTTTGTAACTTCTCAAACTTCCCCTTACCCCCTGCCCTCTTCTGACTACCCTTCAGAAGACATCAGTACCTTCTTGGAGACACAGAGTTAAAAAAAATCAAGAAGAGACTCACACTATGTCTCTCGGTTCATTTCTGTTTATTTTTAAAAAGCAGCTTTTCTTGCCAAATTCTGCAACAGAGAGATCAGGGTTTTTAGAACATAAAACAAAAAGCACTTGACAACTCCAAGAGGCCCTGCTGCTCCTGACAGAATAAGTGTTTCCATTGTAGGCCTCTTCCCACACATTCCTTTCCCCACCTTTAACTTTCTCACCAGGAAAGCGCAAACATAGAAGAGATTTCCAGTAATCTACCAGACTGAAGAAGGGTGTTCCCAGATCCTGTTTTTCCAATTCAATAACATGAACTCAGGACAAACCACAAGCAGAAAGTAAGAACCCTATTATTGCTGATACCCTCTCTCCAGTCTGATTCTGCATCTTCTGTTTGCCTCTCTTTTGTTTTCTGTTGTTCATCCAGACACTTAGAACTGAAATGCACCCACAATGCATTTTTAAAAGTTGTCTACACAGGTAAAGACATGTTCATATATTTTTAAGACATAATTCCTAGAGAACAAGTGTCAACCAGGGTAAGAGTATGAAAAAACAGGTAGTATTGTTCTCTAAGGTTTCTACAGTAAGCCCAATGTTCTACTCTATAGTACTAAGGAAAACGTGCATAGCTGTCTATAAGAGCATTCCATATTTTATACATAAAAAGTCTTCATGGATTTTTAAAATTCTCACAATAGCATGTATTATATATCCACTAGATTTAAGGTGCTATGAGAGACAGTGAAAACAGAAGGAAGAATAAGGGAGAAATATGAGGAGAGTCAGTAACATCAAAGAGTGCGTAATCACCCCAGATAGCCAAATCAGTATCACACCAGTTAGGATGGATATTACCAAAATAGGTAGGTAGACAGATAGATATAGATAAAGTGTTGACAAAATGTGGAGAAATTGGAAATTAAAACTCTTCCATACTATTGGTGGGAATGTAAAATGGCGTAGCCTCTACAGAAAACAATAAGGGGCTTCCTTAAAAAAATTAAAAATAGAAGGGGAAAAAGGTACTCTTCTAAATCTATCCCCCTAAAAAGTCTCCAAGCTTAGACAGTTTTCCTGGGAAGTTCTATCCAAATTTAAACAATAAATACTGTATTTCTTATAAGAATTGTTACAGAAAATTTTAAAACAAAAATTAGCCACTGATTCTTTAAGATTAATATAGTCTTGCTAAGAAAACCAAATAAGAACAGCACAATAAAAAAATAGAAGACAGTTTTACTATAAACAGAGGGAAAATACCAAATAAAATATTAGGTAGCTAAATAAAATATCATAAAAAATACATCAAGTAGTGTTCATCCCAGAATCAAAGATGGTTCAACATCAGTAAATCTATCATGTTAATTTACCACATTATTAGACTAAACATAAAAATCACACAATGACCTTATTACATATAGAAAATAAGATTTCAAAAAGCATAATACTTATTTATGATTTAATACTTAATACTTATTTATGATTTTTCAAAGGAGACCTCTCTGGAAAATAAAGATTAATTTAAGTTGTTAAAAGCTTTCTATCAAAAAAGACCTCCTACAGCCTTGGCTGGTGTAGCTCAGTGGATTGAGCACAGGCCTGCGAACCACACGATCACGGTTCAATTCCCAGTCAGGGCACATGCCTGGGTTGCAGGCCAGTTCCCAGTGGGGGACACATGAGAGGCAACCACACATTGATATTTCTCTCCCTCTCTCCTTCCCTTCCTCTCTGCCTGAAAATAAATAAATAAAATTTAAAAAAAGACCTCCTACAAACATTATACTTAAGAAGTTAGCTATAAACCCTTTAATAATAGAATTCAGAAAACATACTTTATTATCTTTTCTATTCTACAGCATGATACCAGAGGTCCTTGCCAAAAGCAACAATAAAAGAAAAACAAAGATTCAAAAACACAGAGATGACTCAGTATTACCATACAGTAAGATCATTTATGTAAAACAGAATTCAAGTATGAACTTAAAAATGGAGTTCAATGCATCCTGTTATAAGCTCAATCCTCCAAAGGGAGTTCGAGGGAACATAACATAGAGTA
This sequence comes from Sturnira hondurensis, assembly GCF_014824575.4. Classification (NCBI taxonomy): domain Eukaryota; kingdom Metazoa; phylum Chordata; class Mammalia; order Chiroptera; family Phyllostomidae; genus Sturnira; species Sturnira hondurensis. The sequence continues at coordinate 2,055,657 of NW_028081528.1, forward strand.
ACAAATACAAATTGGAAAACATAATACAAAATAGTTTACAACAGCTAATCTAAGAATTACTAATAAATAATATGTGATACATAACAAAGTAAAAATCCTTCAAAGAATGAAAGATCTGAATAATTGAGCCACACTATATTCATAAATTAGACAATTTACTATTTTTATGTAATTTTTATTGTATGTTTGCATAGCATTTATCCCCCTTATACCCCCTTCCCCCAAAATCACCACGCTGTTGTCTATGTCCATGAGTCCTTTTTCCTTTTTGCTCAATCCCTCCACTCCCTAACCTCTCCTGCACCCCAACCGCCATCCTGTTCTCTATGAGTCTGTCCCCATCTTCCTGGTTAGTTCAGTTCATGAGATTCAGTTCATGAATCTAATATATGATTGAAATCATGTGGTGTTTTCCTTTCTCTGACTTACTTATTTCACTAAGCATAATGTTCACCAGGCCCATCCACAGTGTCACAAAGGGTAAAATTTTCTTTTTTTTTACGGCCCAGTAGAATTACATTGTGTAAATGCCCCATAGTTGTTTTATCCACTCATCCACCGATGGACACTCGGGCTGCTTCCACATACTGGTGATTGTAAATAATGCTGCAATGACCATAGGGGTACTTATGTTCTTTCAAATTAGTGTTTTGGGTTCCTTTGGATATATTCCCAAAAGGATTGCTGGCTCAGAAGACAGGTCCATTTTTAATTTTTTGAGGTATCTCCATGCTGCTTTCCACAGTTGTTGCACCAATCTGCATTCCCACCAACAGTGCAAAAGTGTTCCCCTGTCTCCACAACCTTGACAACACTTGTTTGTTGATTTACTGTTGATAGCCATTCTGACAAGTGTGAGATGATATCTCAAAGTAGTTTTAATTTATATTTCTCTGATGATTAGTGACATTGGGCATCTATTCATATCTCTATTGGCCATCTGTATGTCCTCTTTGAATAACTGTCTATTCAGGTACTTTGACCATTTTTAAATTTGGCTGGGGTTTTTTCGGTGTTGACTTTTATAAGTTCTTTATAAGTTATTGATATTAATCTCTTATCAGATATACTGGCAAATATGTTCTCCCATTTTTTTGGTTGTCTTTTTATTTTCTTGATGATTTCCTTTGCTGTGGAAAAAGTTTTTAGTTAGATGAACTAACAGAAAGGGAAATTAAGAAAATAATCCCATTCACGATTGCTACAAAAAGAGTAAAATACCTAGGAATAAACCTAACCAAGGATATAAAGGACCTGTACTCAAAAAATTACAAGACACTGAAGAAAGAAGATACAAATAAGTGGAAGCACATACCATGTTCATTGATAGGAAGAATTAATATCGTTAAAATGTACATACAACCCAAAGCAATCTATAGATTCAACACAATTTCTATCAAGATCTCAATGTCATATTTCACAGAACTAGAACAAATATTTCAAAAATTTATATGGGACCGTAAAAGGCCCAACATAGTAACAACAATACTGAAGAAAAAGAAAAAAGTTGGAGTAATTACACTACTTAACATCAAACTATATTATAAAGTCATAGTAATCAAAACAGCCTGATACAGCCTGAAACAGCCTGAAACAGCCTGATACATAAAAACAGACACATAGATCAATGGAACAGAATAGAGAGCCCAGAAATAAACCCACACCTTTGTAGTCTATTAATTCAATAGAGGAAGCAATATTAATTCAACAGAGGAAGCAAGTGCATACAATGGACTAAAGGTAATTTATTCAATAAATGGTGTTGGGAAAATTAGACACTAGACCACCATCTTACACCACACATGAGAATAAATTTAAAATGAATCCAAGACTTAAACGTTAGAGCCAAAACCATAAAATTCACAACAGAAAACAGGCAGTAAAATCTCAGACATTACTCATGGCAATATTTTACTGGATCTATCTACCCAGGCAAGGGAAACAAAAGCAAAAATAAACAAATGAGAGACAACTTACTTTTTAAAGATGCCAATCCCTAAATTAATTTGTAATTTAAAACATTCTAATAAGAGATTCTAGTTGACAGGAACTGAAGAGATTTCAAAATCATATAAAACTAATAAAGGCCAGTAAATAATGTATCAGTCACATCTATGCCTTACCTCTATTTTCTTGGTCTCATACTCATTCCCTATAAAAGTGACTAACCATATGTGGGCCCATGTGATGCTATAGGTCATAAGCCAGAGTCTCTGGCTTTTCCCTGGAGCTACCTCTAAACTCAGCACCATGGTATTAAGTCATGAAATTGGCTTCCCTTGAGAGTTCATGGGCTGGGTGGTACAAACTAGAGTTCACTCTTTGTAGGAGTAACTTTAACTTAGAGAGATGACAGATGAATTCTGTCTATTAGGAGAGTCTATTGAAAGGGAATATACAAATAGTTCAGTGTAACCCTGTCTGGATATGTCCTATGTGATGAAGTGACCAGAGTGTTTCTTTGTGAAGTGGTGGTCACATTGGCCATATAGAAGGTCCTCTAAGAATGTGATTTTGTTTAACAGTATTTTGTTCAAATGTTGATGGTTCCTGGCTGTAGCTACTGCCAGTGTGGAGTTTACACATTCTCCCCATGTCTGCATGGATGTTTTCTGGGTACTCCGGTTTACCCTCACGTCCCAAAGATATGCATGTGAGGTGCATTAGCATGTATAAATTGTCCCTGTGCGAGTATGTGTGGGTGTGGGTGTGAGTGTGCCCTGCAGGGTGGGCTCCCACCTTGCACCCTGTGCTGTCGGGAAAGGCTCTGGTCAGCTGGGAGCCCGAACTGAAATCAGCAAACTGGAAAGAAAATACCCTACTTGTTTCTATTAATCATTCTTCAATTATGTATAACTCACATTTACTTTAATGCTTAATATTAGAAGTGTTCTGGGCCTTTACTTAGAAGTTTGGTGATGCATTTGTGACCAGAAATATGCTGTGGAACTTAAGTCTTGTTTATATCAGTTAACCTATGGTCAAATTGGTTTAGGAACATCTCTTTTCACTTAAAGTTGCATTCTCCAAGGACCGATAGACAATCACAATGAGAATGTGGTGAGGACTCACTGTACATGACCTCACATCAGTACTGAAGCCTTGCCTAAGGCTCTGTTTGCTAGGGAACCTTTGCTGAAACAGAAAGTTTGGGAAATAATTAACAAAGACTTAAAACAATGCAGGAACAAACTTCTTAAGACCTTAAATGAACAAAATGTGGTTGCATCAAAATGAAGAACATTAAAGATAACATTAACACACAAATTTTAGACTAAGGGAAGATATTTGTAATGTATAAAACTAAGAAAAAATGTTATCTAGCATATAAAAAAGCACTCCACCAAATCAACAAGAAACTCAAAATAAAATGGACAAAGATATTAATAAGCATCACTGTGAAATTAACACAGAGAAATGTAAAACATATGTATAGTGGCTCACCCTCAGTAGCAATCAAATAAATTCAAATTAAAACACAGACCAATATATGTCTATCAGATTGAAAAAATTAGTAGGTTACAGCACTCCCAAACTATAGAAGACGTGGCTGACACTAGAACCAATGACCCCCACTTCATTGCTAGTGGGATCTCACACTGGTAGAGTCATTCTGGAGAGAAACCTGATAGTGGTTTAGAGAAATTAAGAATTGTGTACCCTACAACCTGGCAATTCCATTCCTTGATATATACCCCAGAGGAACTCTTGCACATCCTTGCTTACTATGCTTACAGAATGCCATCCATGAGCATATTCATTTCTACATTTGTGGTAACAAGCAATGTAGGTGTCTATCAAAGAGATATATAAGTAAAATGTAGTCTATGTAAATGATTAAAAACTCTGAACCAATCAAGAAGTACCTAATGAGCCTTAGATTCATCCACATGGATAGTTTCACAAATAATGCGAAATAAAAATCAAAATGTTTTATGTACCTTTCAAGAGTATAACATGATACATTCTAGGAAAATACATATATCTAGAGACATATATGACATGTTTACTAAGAGCATAAGCATTAAATCCAACAGAAAAGATTCTTCTGGAAGCAGAAGAGTAAGATCTTCTTATTTCTTTTTCTTTTATTTTATTTTGATTTGATTACAATATAAATCATTTCTTGTTCCAAACCATTCTGCTTTCCTTTCATTTGGTCCACTAAGTCTGAAGACTAAATATAGACAACATCTGTTTGGCCAGCTACTCTTTCCCTACAGAGTACTCAGAGCTTTATGCCTTGGAGACTTTTTCCCTATTCTTTTTTAAAAATATATTTTGTTGATTATGCCATTACAGTTGTCCTATCCCCCCCCCTTACTCCCCTCCACCCTGCACATCTCCTCCCCCACCACTCCCCCCCTTTAGTTTATGTCCAAATGTCACAAGTTCTTTAGATTCTATATTTCCCATACTATTTTTGCCCTTCCCCTTATCTATTTTCTACCTACCGTCTATGCTACTTATTCTCTGTACCTTCTTCCCCCTTCTCCTCCTCCCACTCTCCTATTGCTAACCCTCCATGTGATCTCCATTTCTATGGTTCCACTCCTGATCAAGCTGTCCTCTCAGATTGCTTTTGTTTTAGGTGTGGTTGTTAATAACTGTGAGTTTGCTGTCCTTTCACTGTTTGTATTTTTTATCTTATTTTTCTTAGATAAGTCCCTTTAACATTTCATATAATAAGGGCTTGGTGATGATGAACTCCTTGAATTTGACCTTATCTGAGAACCACTTTATCTGCCCTTCCATTCTAAATGAAAGCTTTGCTGGATAGAGCAATCTTGGATGTAGGTCTTTGGATTTCATGACTTGGAATATTTCTTTCCAGCCCCTTCTTGCCTGTAAGGTCTCTTTTGAGAAATCCACTGACAGTCTGATGGGAACTCCTTTGTAGGTGACTGTCCCCTTATCTCTTGCTGCTTCTAGGATTCCTCCTTCATTTTAATCTTGGCTAAGGTAATTATGATGTGCCTTGGTGTGTTCCTTCTTGGATCAGACTTCTTTGGGACTCTGAGCTTCCTGGATTTCCTGGAAGTCTATTTCCTATGCCAGACTGGGGAAGTTCTCCTTTATTATTTGCTCAAATAAGTTTTCCACTTGTTGTTCTTCCTATTCCCCTTCTGGTACCCCTATAATCCGGATGTTGGAACATTTAATGATGTTCTTGAAGTTCCTAAGCCTCTCCTCATTTTTTTTGAATCCTTGTTTCTTCATTGTTTTCTGTTTGGTCATTTTTTTCTTCCTTCTGGTCCACTCCCTTGATTTGAGTCCCAGTTTCCTTCCATCACTATTGGTTTCCTGTGCATTTCCCTTCATGTCAATTAGTTTAGCCTTCATAAGTTCCTCTAATTTGTGACTAAAATCAACCTGTTCTGTGAGCATCCTGATCACCAGTGTTTTGAACTGTGCATCTGATAGGTTGGCTATTTCTTGGTCTCTTAGAAGTATCAGCTCTGGGGCTTTGAGGTGTTCTCCTTGAGCCATAATGTTTTTGTCTGTTCACACCTGTTACGTATGAGGGGCGGAGTCTTAGGTGTTCACCAGGGTGGGGCGACCCAGTCGCGGAGTAGTGACTCTGTATGTGGGGGTAGGGTCAGAGAGGGGCTATGGAGTTTGTTCTGCTCTCTCTCAGATTTCAGTCCCCTTTGCTGCTTTCCACAAGCAAATTGGGACCCACTGGTGCTGGCTCCCAGGTGTGTGGGCCTGTGCACCCTCCAGGACCCTGTGGGTCTCCCCAACAAACTCTCTGTGAGCCTGGGAGCTTCTCCCGGCACCTTGAGCCCAAAAGTTTTTCCAATTGGTGCTTTTAGGCTTTAATTCCTGTTGCTGGGCCCTGGATTGCACAGTCTGTTTCATTGCTCGCTCCTTTGCCTGGTTTATCTGCGTGTGAATGTGTGGCCATGGTCAGCCAGCCGCCTTACACCCCCACTGGGTCCGCCTGTTGCCACCCCACACCTGGGATCTGCCAACAGCCACCCGCACTCCTGGGTTGATTCAGCAGCTTTTTCCTGCCTGACCCCGCTCTTCCAGCCGCTGACTCCGCCCCTCTTACTGCTCTAGCTGAATGGTTCATTGTTGTCAGACTTCCATACAGTTCAATTTTCTGTGTTTTGGTTGCATTTTTGTTACTAAAACTTTGTTGTCTTTAAACTTGGTTGTGTGACGAGGCACAGTGTTTCCACCTACACCTCCATCTTGGCCAGAAGTCGAGAAGAGTAAGATCTTATATATGAGAGGAAAACATACATATTTTTTTACATATGAAAAGAGGTGACCAGGATACTAAACAATAGTAGCTGACTATAAACTGAGGGGGCACATCAACTCAATTCTATACACCTAAGATCCAAACAAAACAGAAGGAACAAAGTGACATATTTGCACTTCAGTGTGTCTCAGAATACATGTTAAAATAATTTTCAATCCAGCCAACTGAATGGGAACAGATATTTGCAAATTATTCCACCAATAAAGGGCTAATATACAAAATATATAAACACAACTCAACACCAACAAAAAACAATCTGATTAAAAATTGGGCAAAGGACCTGAATAAATACTTTTCCAAGGAAGACATACAGATGACCAACCAATATGTGAAAAAATGCTCAGCACCACTAATCATGAGGGAAATGCAAATTAAAACTGTATTGAGACAACACCTCACACCCATTAAAATGGCTGTTGTGAGTAAGGCAAGAAATAAGTGTTGGAGAGGATGTAGAGGAAAGGAACCCTCATACACTGCTGGTAGGAATGTACACTGGCATAGCTGCTGTAAAAAACAGTAGGGAGGTTCCTCAAAAAGTTAAGAATGACCACATTAATAAGCAGTTCCTCCCTGGGTATCTACCTGAAGAAATTGAAAAAACTTATCCATAAAGATGTATAAGTCCCTATGTTCACTGAAGCATTATTTATATTAGTGAATGCATGGAAACAACCCAAATGTGCAAATGACTGAATAAAGATGCGGTAAATGTATATATAGTGGAATACTACTCAGCCATTAAAAAGTAACATATTTGCATTTGCAGTCATATGGATAGATCTTGAGAGTATTATGCTAAGTGAAACAAGTCAGGTGAAAAAGGACAAGAACTATATGATTTCACGCATATGTGAGATATAAAACAGAAAGGATAAAAAACAAAAATAAAACAAACTCATAGATACAGAGGATAGTGGGGGAGGGGGAAGATGAAAAGAATAAATGGGGTGACACACCAACTAATTAAAGGATCTAGAGACTTCAGGTGGTGAGCACACAATAGAATATACAGGTGTTGTATTATAACCTAAAATCTATATAATGTTATTAATCTATGTTACCCCAACAAATTTAATTAAAAATAAATAAAACAAAGAATTTTAAGGTTAAAACACATCAGGGTGCAAGAACACAGATTTCAATAATTTTCATAAATCATCAGTCATTCAGGGATTAGTAAATAACAGTGAGGAGGAGGTAAAGCCTAAAACGGAGGTGTGTTTCTTGTTCCTTGTTTGTCTGCTTCTTTTTAATGAAAGGTAAAAGAAATCACGCATACCCACAATAGACCCATAAGGCAAAAGGTAGGTGTGGTGAGAAAACTAAGTCATGAGATCCACAGGCCAGAGTTCTGGGGAGTGGAAATAGTTACGCCATGCTAACTGACATCCTTTACCCTGGGGCCTTCCAGGTCCACGTGAGATCCTAAGGCTGTGGACCAATAGGAACTGCTTTGCAGGTGAAAAAGATCACCTGCAATGATTTTTGACATGGCACGTTGATCAAGACAGACAAGAAGGACAGGAGGAAAGCTGTCAAAAGATTTATTTTCCTCAAAACCTATTTAGATAAGACTTGATGGAGCAGTTTTAAAACCACAGTCAATTGTAGAAGATTCAGAGAAAGTCTAGTTTGTGAAAATCACTTATAAATGGTATCATACATATAGAGTAAATAAAGAACAAAATAATTTATAGTAGTCAACTATTAAGAAATTTCTGGAAGTGAAGATATCTTTCTCAAAGGCAGTCCCTGCCAGTGCCATAAAACATATTTTTTCTACAACGCTTTTGAATTTCTCCAAAATTGGGACCAGGAAAATGATCTGGCTGTATGAGCCTATCTAAAAAAATTGGTAAAGAAAGCATAATGGCAGGGGAGACAACAAGGGAATAGGATGTAAAAAATGAGGAATATGACAAATAGGAAAAAGCATGACTTTGGCAAGTGCTTAAATAACCCTTCAACAGCACCACAAAGTTGTGAATTTATTTTATCTTATAAAGTATAATAAATAATACAGAGATCATGGTCCACTAATGACTGTGCATCTTGCTATCATGTTTTGCAGCTGAAATTCGTGAGAGGCAAAATGATGGTCCTAACCAGTCAGCTCTTTAGGATGCAGAGAGTTTTATCTTTAAAACCCTTATTTCTCCTTTTCGCTCCCTTTCTTCATATTTTCCTCCTTCATTCACTCATTCTTCCCCCTGATGATCTTTTCATTCTTGTCCAGTCCTCAATTCTCCATTTGTTAAAAGATGATTTGTGCTCTCCTCCTATCCCTTCCTGCAAGTCCTTTTCAAAATCCCGTGTAACACGAGATTTGTTCTGAGACTTTCTTCTGAGGCTTTTCCTAATCACCTTCAAATCCAGGGGGACCCAACTACACATTCATTAAAGTCCCCTCCTTTGAGAAACTACACTCTGTATAACGAACGACAATAAAACCTCTGAAAATTGTGATGTTTGTGGTCATAAAAGAAAGACACTCTTCATAACATTCCGACTTCATGACTGGTTTCTAGTCAACTCGGCACTTAAAGCCCAATGTGTTAGCACTCATTGCAGGATGCGAGTTCCATTGATTCTAATGCACATGGGCAGGGGCAGAATATCACCAAAGGAAATTCCTGTGGTGCTCATTTAATGTTGTGATTACGATATTGTTGTCCCAGAGGATTGGTGTAACAGGAATCTTTAATAATAGGTTTGTTTTGATTGAGGTTCTTCAGGGTGGTTTTCTCCTTCCAAGTTAAATGAGCACTTAAAGAAAAAACTCTTATAATGGAGATTGAGAAGCTGTAATATTTAACTATTAAATATTTCCACAGGAAATACTAAGATATTAAACAAAAAGTACATAATTAACAACCGAAGAACTCTTTCACTGGTGGAATCCTGCTGTATCTTTCATGCAAACTTAATTAACAAGTTATGTTCTAAAAACCTCTTTCTGAAAAGGATCTAAAAACTTGAGTGTTAGAAATTATGCAGGTCCCTAAAGAACAAAGTTCCAAATGCCATCTGTGACCATCACGCCAATTTTCTCAAGAAATGCACTATGTAATTTGAAAGCTTCTTTCTACAAAAAATTCTTATTTTTCCTAAAACTGCATAGAAGAATTATATATTTGAATATTTAATATGTATTAATTCTCTGGACCAGTTTCTGGGGTTGCCTTCATGTTCCTAGAGACTATAATTTTCACTATTGGATTTGATATTACGTAATTTAGCAATATTTTCTTTTAGCAAACTCATAATGTGTCATTAAAACTTTTTAGATGATTTTAAGCAACAAATGAAAACCAATAAACAAATACCTACTTACGCAAAAAACCCAAAAAGCATTAAAAATAATACTTACGTTTTATATATATTTCTACCATACTTTAAGATTTTAATGACTTTTAAATTAATGTCAACCCAGACATAAACATTAACATTTCAGTAATGAATTACACAGTTAACTTATACACACACACACACACACACACACATATATATATATATATACCTATAAGGATATAAGATACATTTTATATATAGTTATTCACATAACTTTGTATCATTATATCATTAATATAACATTCTCTCATGAGCATTTGCATCCCAGAAATTCTACAAAAACACAAACTTTAAATGACCCTTTGAAAGTTTTATCTATGAATATCACTAATTGACCTCTAGAAACATAGGCTGCATAAAATTTCACACTTACAGAAATGCTGCCATTAGCAACTTTATACACAATGTTTGCCCATACTTCTAGTAATTGTTCAGAGGATTTTCTTAAAGGTTCTAGGGAGAATTTATAAATATACACATATGTGAATACATATTATCCCCATGCAGAGCTTTTTATATAACTGACATTAGTTATTAATGTCAGTTATTAGTATTAATAACACATAAGTATGTATATACTTACACATACACATTTGTATGTATGCATAAAAGTCATTGATTTTATAATATTAAGAACCTAATGTCAGCTACAAACTCTTCCAGATGCTAGAGATAAGAAACGTCCCTGCACCCATGGAACTGACATACTAGTAGTGGGGAGAGACAAATACCTGCCAGAGGCATGGGTTTGTCAAAAGTGGTATTGAACAAGGAAAACCAAAGCAGAACAAAGAAATACGAGACAGAGGATGCTGTTTCACGTAAGATTAGAAAGGCAGGCTTCCTGGAGAAGGTGACTTGCACAAAGACCCAAGTGAAGAATGGAGACAAACGGCGTGATTATCTGGAGAAAGTGGCCCAGGCAGTGGGAAGAACAAGAACATGTTTATACACACACATATCTTGTATGTCTTTCCACTGAATACACATGTACTTGGTACTAACAATTTATCAGGCAGGTTGCTAAGAACAAAACAAAAACTGTCTTGCCTCTCAGGACCCAGAGTCAACAGGGAATCACACATTTTAAAAATGATTTCCTAAATAATTAATTATAATTTTGATGGTGGGCAGAAAAACTGGGCACTGAGAAAACATATATTGTGTGGACCTAACCTAGTCTGGAGATGGGGGAGGGGAGCAGGGAAGTGATAATTTACCTAGTATTAAGGGATATGTAGCAAGATAAGTAAGCAGTCAGTTCCAGAAAAGAAGAAACTTGTATTTGAGAACCAGTGCCTCAGTGCATTAGGGCTTAGTTCTGCAACAAAAACCGTTGAAAAAAGTAATGCTTTACTGTGAAGACTGTGAGATTATATTCAAATTTTTGTCTAAAATATAGCTATCATATATTTATTCTTCCTAATATAAATGTTTATAGAAGAATAAAGAAATTCTTTCATTAATTTCAAAAAAGATGGGAAATGTAGTCTAGCTCAGCAAGGTTTAGGCTATAAAAGAGGATATTTGAATAAAAAAGATTTATAGTAGCATAACAATTACAGGATTAATGTCAAAATACAGACAAATTCCTACACTTCAAATTCATTATTTTAAGAATACAATATAAACCATGGCTGACTATTCATATCATTAAAACAAATTCTAATTTACATAATCTCACTTTTAAACAGTAACTCATAGTCAAGATTGTCATAATTTAATATATGTGATTAACTACCTTCTAGCCAAAATATGTAGTATTTTTCTGTTATGTTAAATGTCAATATTCATAGTACCATTAACTTATATATACTGTTGTCTAACATCAAGTGAGCACTGGGTTAGTCTCTAAGTTATATTTCATTAACAAGTTTCTGACAAGCCCAATGACTTGATATTCAATAACTGTTTAACCAATAACCTTGCAAATTAATGGCAGTAAAATTTATATAGGTGAAAAATGTTTCCAAAAGATGAAAAACAAAACAAAGGTAATCCGGGATAATTAAAACATGAGTAAATTATTTGATGTTTTGAAAGAACCCACCTTTAAAGTTTTGATTAGCAAAATGTCTACACAGCTGCGCAGAAAATCCGCCGCACCAAGCCTGAGGATGCTGTAACTTAGAAACACCTGTCAGCTAGGTGGGCCCGCGGCCAGCATCTGGGAAACTGGCTGTGGGAGCATTCCCAGTGAACGGTTAGCTAACTGGTAAGTGTGGCTCTCTGAGCTGAGACCTTTTGCATAAACAGTATGATTTATGTTAAATACCTGCTCTCCTTCTGGGAATCTGGAACCTTTTAATGCGGTAGGTGGGATGTCTACGTGACCTACCCTACTAACCACCTTGGACACCAAATCTCTAATGGGCTTCCCTTGGGAGACACAGTGTGCATGTTGCTGCATTTTTGATGCTCGGGGGAAGGCGGTCTTTGTGTTATCCTTCAGGAAAGGGGGAGAGCGTAAGGAAACCAGCATGTGGATTCCTCCACACTCTGTCTATGTCTCTTTCCCACAGAATCGGCTGTACATCCTCACTACTCCACTGTAATCAATTCGAGGCATGTGTACAACTATATGTGGTTGCATGAGTTCTTCTACAAAATCTCCAAATATAGGGGTGGTTTTAGGGACCCCCAACACAGCAGCTTTTTTAAAAAGCCAGAATTTTTGCCGTGACCATGTGGCTTTGCTGGTCGGGCATTGTCCCACAAAAGCCAAAGGTCACTGGTTCAGTTCTCCATCAGGGCACATGCCTGGATTGCAGGCCAACCTGGTTTCCAGTTTGGGGAGTGGGAGAGGCAGCCAGTCAGTGTTTTTCTTGCATATCAAGTTCTCTCCCACTCTTTGCCATTGCTTATCCCTCTCTCTAAAAATAAGTAAGTAAAATCTTTTTTTAAAAAAGCCAGAATTCTTACCTGCTGATATGCTGCATAGATCACATCATACAGAAAAGCCTGTGGCATCTCACTTGCTCTGTGTCGGGCACGTTCCAGTGAGTGATCTAAGCAACCGTCGGGGGATGGACTGATGACAGTGGACACAAGAGGTCTAATGGCTCCTGCTGCCTGTACGACAAGCAAAAAGACAAGGAACATATTTATTTCACTTAGAAAATATGTTAAAGTAAAATTCCAAACTCTCTTATTTCTGAAAGCAGACCTGTTCACACCTTCAATAAACTACTTCAGGAAAATATTTGAATAACTGTTAATTTGGTTCATAAATCAAACCATGTCACTTCAAAAAACCAATCTCATATTACAGTTCCATGTGTTAAGAGGCAGAAAATTTTCTCCATTATAAGATCAAAATCCTTTTTATACAGGCCATTGAAGTCAAGTATCAAAAGGGGATGCAAAGATATAATTGAGTATTCCCTAAAGATGGGAGAAAGAAAAACACTACAGTTAAAGAACTGAAATGGGTTATACATAAATTACTAATTACTGTGCCTTCAAAAGATTGGGTTTACACATTAGACAAGGAAACAGACATGTTCCCTAAGATCCCCAAAATGAGACTCAGCAACAACCCATGTAACAATAAATTTATGTTCTTGCTCTAATTCCTGTGAAAAATAATTCCTTTCAAATATAGCATCAGTGGAATGCCAACTCAGGCAAAACATTAATATCCATTGCTCTGATAAAAGTTGTCGCATTAACAGACGCATCTAACCTTTTAAAAAATCATACCTTCATATTTTTACCTTTATCTGTAATACAGTCTCATTGACAGGTCTCAGAGGTCATTACCAAACAGCTGCCTTGGAGAAGTAGCCTTAAAATACAGTTCCTGTGGTCGGCAGTTAAACCAAACCTCCTCATATGTCACCCAAAATATCCTGTTTTCCAGGTAATTGCTACATGGAGATTGCAGCACATGAAGCTAATACACAAATACAACAAATTTGGTCTTAAGACCAACACATGAGCAATCGAATCCATAATTTAGCTTACAAAAGCCAAGAGACTGGCTGAAAATCAAAGTTAATGTATGAGTCACATAGATAATTTACAAACTGTGTCGCCACTTCCAGTGACTCAAGTAAAAATTTGGACCATAAGCAGAAAAGCGAAAATGAGGAGACCACCAGGGGCGACAGGGAGGAAGTTATGTCCAAGTAGGTGAAAGGTAGGTAAGGTAGATGAGGAACTAACCCGATTGGTCAAGCCTATCAATAGAGGTTAGAAAACAAAACAGGAAAGAAACACATGCACATCCACATATACATACATACTGCTTTTTAAGAATAAAATATCAAACTTCCTTTGCAACAACTTATAGACAATTTTATGCCACAAAGTAAAAATTTATTTAAAAGAGAACATGAGACATTCAACTCATCAACATGAATAGCTACACAGATTCCCTCCCCAGCAAAACAACTAGAACTAGTGAAAAAGTATTTTTCAAGAACAACCATTGAAAAGCCTTAGAAAACTGCCTTAAGGATATTCAGCAAATTAGAAAACATTTATTAAAGAAAACCTACTAAACCTTGGTGAGCACAGAGAGAGCCTGTGGTGCTCGAGTTGTGATCTGTTTCCTCCCTCATTCCACACCCAGTGCGTGTGCCTGAACTTCCTCTTAGAACAGGCACGGCCAAAAAATAGGCTCCTTGCCCCCTTGTTCCCAGTAGGAGAAGCAGAGTGCTAACACGTCCCATCACACTCAGCTCCACGTCACTCGCAGAGGCTAAATAACACAAGTGTGGCCCACAGGCTGGAAACGCCCACCTACGGGGTGAGGACCTGCCCTGGAAATGGTAGGCAGAGATACTGGGGCCCAGCTATCCGGTGCCCCAGATCACACATGGTGCAGGGGTTCTGCACCCGAAGAAGCAAAAGGAGAACATGTGAGTCTGCTAATGCCCCCGTCAGCACCTTGCGCATGAAGAAGGGTCAGTGCTCTGAAAGGAACAAGTCATCACGCCCACCCATCAGCTCCAAAGCAGTGGTGCAGTGGTCGTTCACAAGGCAAGGACATGGGATCTAAGGCGAGGCATCAAATATGATGGAAGTATGGACAATGACAGTTAGTTGCCTCCCAAATATAGCAATCTGAGAAGTCTGTTATACGAAGCATGACTCCCAAGTTATCAAATACACTGTCTCCTTGGGAATTAGCATAATAAGCCCGGAATGGAAGCTTAACAGCTCAGCACCACAGTGATTACTTGCCTCTCAGACTAATCTGACTAATCTATCAAAGTATTTCCACATGTCAGTGCACAGAAATGATCGCAGATATATAAAGCATACAATGTGGAATAATGAATTCCAACTCTACTTGTTCACTTTTTAAAGCAAAATTGAACAATACTTACCTACCCACACAGCAGATGCTAACGAGCATTCCTCCTCAGGCATCTGCATTCAAGCTAATTATGACAATGTGCAACAGAAATCCTCCAGCCTTGTAATTACAATTTCAGTTAGCTGAGTTGTCTCTATTGAAGGGCTCAGTAAATATTTACAGAATAACATATTCAAAGCTAATCATGGCAATTACAAGATTTTGAACATTTTGCCCTGACTGGTGTGGCTCAGTGGATTGAGTGCAGTCAGATGGAAAGGTCCTGGTTCTCTTCCCAGTCAGGGCACAGGCCTGAGTTGTGGGCCAGGTCCCTGGCTGGAGGCGTACAAAACGCAACCAACCACACATTGATGTTTCTCGCCCTCTCTCTCTCCCTCCCTTCCCCTCGCTCTAACAAGGAATAAATAAAATCTTTAAAAAGAAGATTTTTAATATTTTATAATAGAATACTTCCAATCTCCTTTTTGATGAGTTAAAAGAATCTATTATTTATTCAATATAGAAATACAGGTATTTCAGAAAAAGCTCTGTCCAAGTTACTATATTACTACAAAATATCCCTAAAAGTGAATCTGCAGCAAAAAAGAATGAGTCCTCACTTTACATACAGAGTGGGTTTCCATACAGAGAGTAGATTTATAGCTATTTGTATGGAAAGTAATATAATAATTAATAAATAATAAAACAAGAATTAAACCGTTTCACATACTCACAGTTGAAAACCCACTTTTGCCCCACCCTGCACTGAAATTTGATTCCTTGAAGTTAAACTAGCAACATTTATCTTAAACCTAACGTGATCAAGTATATTATTGTACACTTGGATATGTAAATTTCATTTTAATCCCTGGATACCCTCATCTTGATCCTCTTCTCCAACTTCATTTTAAGGGAATTCATTGAACGTATATAGAGGTGTTGGTAATTTCAAGTAATGAAGTAAAACAAAAGCTTTTTCCACACAATATGTTCTCTAGCCTCAGAACCAGATCAAGTCTCACCTCATCCCAAGGCAGGTAAGAAATAGCTCAGCACGTTCCCTGGGCATTTAAATCTTTGTCAAAGTAAGGCTAAAATGTCCCACTAAATCATAACTCACTGCTTACTCACAAATAAAACGACTTCATTAGAGCCAGGATTTAAATCAACACCAAAGTGTCTCTTCAATAGATAATGACACAGCATCCAATGACCCAGAATGGCTCATTACCTGAACTCCACCCAGGTCTAAACTCTGACCTCAGTGCACTTGCTCATGATCAAAACTATCCAACAGGAATCAAGTACAAGTGATTATTAGCCATGGTCGCTTCTACCTAATTTCAGGTTTCCAAGTCAGTTTCCCAACCAGTCAAAACCTGCCAAGTGGTTTTCATCTCTATTTTAGAACATGCCCAGATTATACTGCACAAAGTTGTAAAACTAAGTAGCAAGAACGCATGTTCTTCCTGATGCACACATATTAAACTTAAAAGAATTGCCAAAGTGCTATCAATCATCGATAAATATAGTCAGGCTGCAGAATCCACAGAGATCACATAAAAATACACCCACACACCACATGTCACAATTTCTGGTTATTACATAAATTTCAGATCCTCTATCATCAAGAGTGAGGCTGAATAAATACTAAAAGGATTTCACTGCTGGTCTTACTGAGGTCACACGAAGTCTATGGAACCCAAGAATGGTGCAGACACAATGAAGAGGGTGAAACTCTGTCCTTGTGAGCCTTTCAAGATCCTGTATGCAGGCAGCTAGCATGTCAGCCTTGATTCCGGACACCACAGTCTCTCGAGGTAATATACCTTCATCAATTTGTTTTGTTTTGTTTTGTTTTGTTTTATCCAAAGTGTGAGGTAAGTTAAAATATCACAGTTACTGTCCCAGCTGGTGTGGCTCAGTGGATTGAGTGCTGGACTGTGAACCAGAGTTCAATTCCCAGTCAGGGCACAGGCCTGGCTTGCAGGCTAGGTCCCCAGTAGGGGGTGCTCGAGAGGCAACCACACATTGATGTTTCTCTCTCCTTCTCCCTCCCTCCCCCTCTCTAAAAATAAATACAAACTTTAAAAATATATCACAGTTACCCTTAGCACGTATACTACCTAAATATACTACCTAAAATATACTACCTAGCACATATATTTTTAAGGGCTATTACTATGTGTAGCTTACATAGAAAATAACTCGTGAATAGGACCTTTTGGTAGAGCTTGAAACAGGGACTAAGAAAACAAGAAAATCAGTTCTGAGTCTATAGAATATAATTTAAGAGGACAAAAAAGAAGGAGTTCAAAGGAATCCATGAAAAACAAATTGTGCAGTGGCTTTGACTAGGCAGTCATTACTCTTTCCTTGCCTCGGGATAGCATTTGATTTAAACCAATCTTTTCCAATTTATTGGCGAGTGATTATAAAAGATGTCAATAATTCCTATCAATCAACTTCAACTACTAGTGTAAGTCTCTATTAATTGAATTTATATTTTTATGATTAGAGCAGTATGAGAGTTAGCAGGAGCAGTGCCTGGATTTTCTGAGGTTATCTGGTGACTACCCTAACCATTGTAAGGAAGTTTAGAATAAGCAAAAAAATATTACTGAGTGTCTCCAACAGAAAACTATGTGTTATTTAGAGCAGACCCTTCCAGGTTAGCTCAATGTAGCCTTTCATTACCTGTGGGCTCTTTTATAACCCTCAGAAATTATAGATAACTGATAGCAATGCAAAAACCATTCACATCTATGACCATGAGAATAATTTCTGTCCATGGAGGCTGGATGGACACCTTTCCTTCCTGGAAAAGCAGTTTTGCTTATTTGTGAATTCGTTTCACCATTTCTTTATTACACATAAATCTGTGCTTCTCGGCAGTTGTAACATGTCCTGTTCCCTTTTTAATTAGTTAAGTAAAATCTTTAATAAACGCTCCTCTTACATCTGTATGAAATGCATCATCTCCTTAACTTATTCAATGAAGCAAGATAAAAAGCTTCATTTGCCTTGTCACACATATACCCAAAAGAAACACTTTATAGACAATCTCCTAGAACTAATCTCTCACAAATATAATACTCAATGAGAAAATTCCAAATATGTGTGAATTTTATAGTAAGCTTGAGTAATATTTTCCCAAAGGTAACATAGGCAAAGAGTCATATTTTTATGTATATTTTAATATGCATTAAAGCTTCTAATGATCTCCCCAAATTATGTAGTCTTCACTAGAAAGTTTTTCAAACTGTAAAATTTGACTCAAATTCCTAAGAGTTATTAATTCTTCGCTCCATTATTGCTACTCACCATTCTTGTAACTGACTACACTGTCTCTACCACGGCTGAGGGGCTGGAGAAGCGGAAAGCAGGCCTGGGAGAAGCACAAGAACCACGAGAAAGTTCTGTGGTTACTAATGCTCCTGGACCAACTTGTCACTACATCAAAATAGCATTTAGAAGTCATGTTAATGAAATCAAAATGTTTCACTTGATCTACAGAAGTCTCCCACAGTTCCAAATTCAAATAAATCCATGTTGCAGGAAAAAGTGATGAAATTAGAGACCATTTCCTGATGACATGATCCAAATACATACAATTAACTTAGAAGTCATAGGCTGGCTCTCCCAGATGAATATTTTATAGCTTCCTGGCCTGCTGGACGGCTAGGAAGGCCTGGATGATTCCTTCCATTAGTCTCCACTCCTTGAAGGAAACTCTATTACAGAGATGTTACAATTCATCTTAAAATAATACCATTTTTAAGTTTTTAGAACTTTATTAAAAGTTAACCTATAAATTTTCTATCCTAAAAACCTTACACATATCTTTACAAGTAAGAAAAACAGGCCCAAAGAGGTTGTGAAAGGTGAACACATTCCACTGCTAATAATTAGAAAAACCGAAAACTGGGACTAAGTCCGTCAGACTCCACAGACCGTTTCTCTCACACTGGACCAGGTCTAAGCAATAATTTTTCACTATGTCTAAAATTTAGACTGTAAACTTAAGTTTAATGTCTATTACTTTATTTGTAGAGTTATACCTGGTAATGTAAGAAAAACACATGTTCTAGAAATTACAGTAGGTCTTTTGCAAGCCTATATTTATTTTGGTGAAATAAAAATAAAAACCTGTTATTTTTAAGTATACTTTGCTGGTTATACTATTAGTTTTCTCAATTTTTTCTCCCCTGTATCCCTATCCACCCTGTACCCCTCAACCCTCCAGCATTCCCCCCACCTTAGTTCATGTCCATGGGTTATATGTGTAAGTTCTTTGGGTCCTCTGTTTCCTATATCATTCTTAACCTCCCTCCATCTATTTTATGCCTACCAATTATGCTTCTTATTTCCTGGACCTTTCCCCCACCTTCTTCCCCTCCTGCTCCCCACTGAAAACCCTCCATGCGACCTCCATTTCTCAGTTTTGTTCCTGTTCTAGTTGTTTGCTTAGTTTTAGTTTTTGTTTCTTAGGTTCAGTTGTTGTTGATAGTTGTGAGTTTGTTGTCATTTTACTGTTCATAGTTTTTGATCTTCTTCAATTCTGTTATCTTACGATGATTTTTGCACTTTACAGAGTGCAAAAATCTTATGTGACTATTCTGCTATAAAATAAACCACTTCTGAAAATTCAAAACACAAAATTTGGATGCAATGAGCCGGATTTGTGAGTGATTTCTTAGATATTTCCTGTATTCTAATGACATATTACTACATTCTTCTCCAAATAGCTCATGTTACATCGTGGTGATAAATGACTCCAGCAAAGACAAGTTCCAGAACAGTCTCTCAGTCCATAATACTATAAAGTTCCCAAAATAAATCACCCTACCATCTTTAGAACAACATGCCCATTTTAAATAACTTCAAATTTAAATTTAATCCCAACAAAATTCAGCAAATGAACCACTCTATCGTGGTTGCCTCTTTTACCTAGTCTCATTAAATGTAAATACTTACCCCATGTTCCTTAGCAGCTGCGGCAACTTTAAAGAGTACATCTTCCTCAACAAAAGGTCTCACAGCATCATGGATAATCACTACTTCCGGCTTCGAGAGCTTCGAGTCTGGCTGATCCTGGGCCAATGCTTTCAGTCCGTTGAATATCGACCTGTGACGGGTCACTCCAGCCTCAACTAGTGAGATACGTTTATGGTGGTACCGCCGAATAATGCCCTTCATTGCTTCCATGTTCTCTCCGGTTACTGCCACGACAATGTCCTTTATCCAACATACTCTAAAAGGAAAGAATATACGGATTTCATATAGACTGATTCTTACACAACAACCAAAGTGAAGCTAAAAACAAAAAAATGAATACTAAGTACTAGTATATCTTCATAGAGAGATTAAAAATTAAAAGTTAATAACAATCAGCTTTATAAATTTTTATCAAGTCCAGTAAAAAGATTTTAAATATAAAACATCAGTGATTATCACACTATAGAGAGAAACAGATTTTAAAAAGTATTTCACAATATATCATGTGAAACTGTCTATATATAATGCGAAAAGTAGATATGGTATACAGATTTGTATAATAGAGATTTCAGACTTAGAAGTTAAATTTGAACAATTATAATATTAATCAGTTGATAGAGAAAAATATGATAAGAATATGCTTTTAAACTGATTTTCTTCAAGTAATTTTTTTCTCATAGAATAGGAACGCTTCAAAGCACTTTTAAATTCCAAAAGCTCTGTTCTCTTTCTTTCAGAAAGTTCATTGAATTGGCAGCAACGCTGATAACTAACACAAGCTTTAGTGCATCAAGGTGAAATACTGTAACTTAAATGGGAAACTATAGTAATTAAATTTGCATAAATATAAATCAAGCTTAAAAATGGGAAAACTCATAATTTAATAAAATATAAAATTAAAAGAAGGAAATTAATCTGTTCAGTCAGGTACAAAATATAAAACAATTTTTTTCTGTTGTAAAACATTTTCTTCCAGAAAAACGGTCTTATATACACTGAGTGATGACTGCATGGAAGTCTGGCAGACTGCTTTTGAACACCAGTGCTCAGTGTTCCACAGGCCTAAACCAGGACAACTCCCTCTGAACCATGACACCAACTCTGAATGAAGGTGACTCCAAAATGTAATGGAATCCCTAACCTATGAGGCTCTGTATGTTCATACCGGACAGTTAAAAGCCTTAAACATATTTTTAAAGACTTGGAAGAAGGTTCTTGAAATTAGAAAACAGTGAAATTAACTCCTTTATTGAAAAATGAATAAAAAAACATCGAGTTGCTCTACTCAATAATTATCAATCTCCTATTTTCCATTACCGAACAAACCCTTCCCATTCTTCCCAAAACCCATAACCTGAAACCCATTCTTCCTGTGGCTACAAAAATACTACAGTGATGAACAAAACCGAGAACTACTTACTAGGCACACTGTCTTTTCATGTTAAGTCCATTCCTTTAACAAATATTTATTGAGCACCAAGTAAATGATCAGCATTGAGCATACAATAGAAATAGCCACGGCCTTTACAGACCTTACAGATGAATAGAAATAGCCACGGCCTTTACACACCTTACAGATGAAACCAATCAGAGCACCAATAAGCAACTGCAAGCTATGATGGAGCACCATGGCGGAGAAAGAAGTCCAGGCTCCAGGACTGAGTCCAGGTAGAAGAGTTGACCAGCAAAGAAAAGTCCAAGAAGATGCTCCTTAAGGGAGGCAGAGTTTGCTCTACCATCCAAATAGCGAGTGGCAGGAAAAGAGTCAGCGAGGTGTGGAGGAAGGGACAGAGGGCTGGTGTAAGCAGAGGCCACAGCAAGGTCCCGAGGGCCTGGGAAAAAATGGAGCAGAGTTCTGTGAGCAAGGGGGAAAAGGGCCCACAAAGAGGCTTCAGACCCAGGAAAGCGCCAGGCTTGGCTAGGCCATGAGGACCTCCCAGGCCACAAGAGAGATTTAAGTCTTTAATCCTACAAGTAATAGGAAGGCATAGTAAAGCTTTATGCAGGAGAAGATATTTACACTAAATTAATTAATTAATTAATTATGAAACTCACTTCCACCAATGTTCTAGACACTGTTCTACACCACGATGGTGGCAGAATAATATCCCTCCAAAAATCTCCATCTCCTAGTTCCCCAAACCTGGGAATATGTAACCTTACAGGTCAAAGTAACATTTCAGATGTGACTCAGGATCTTGGGATGGAAAGACCATTCTGGACTTTCTTATTGGGCCAGTATAATCAGGAGATTCCTTATAAGTGAAAGAGAGGCAGACGCGTCAGAGAAGGAAGTGTGACAACAGAGGCAGCGGTCAGAGTGCTGCAGGACCACAAGTCCAGCGTGACCTTCTAGAATCCAGAAAATGCCAAGTAAATACATCATCCCTAGAGCGTCCAGAAGGAACGCAGCACTGCCAACATCTTTATTTTAGCCCAGCGGGACTGATTTCAGGCTCCTTACCTCCAGAAGTGGAAGATAATAAATTTCTGTTGCTTTATGCCACTTGGTTCATGGGAATTTTTACAGAAGCAATAGGAAACTAATTTAACAGCATAAACTTTGCTCTGGCTGGAAAGTAAAACACAGACTGGGGAGACAGAGAAAGGATGCAGATACACCGGGAAGGAGGCTACTGCTGAAATCTAGTCAAGACAATGACAGTGGTGTGTCTACCAAATGGAGCTTTTAGACGGGATTTAAGAGAGGAATTGGAGGTACTCTACATTAGTCAGTAAGATTGGCAAAATAACTCAATTATCCCATGATGTAAATAATAGCTAACTTCAATTAAGCACCATACCTTAAGCATTAGTAATGTTCTAACTCTCATGGGATCCTCACAACACCATACTCTTATAATCTAGGAAACAAATCAGAAAGATATCTGATACAAAGATGCATCACACCTTCTTTTCCTACGTTACCATCTTAAGTCAAAAAAATACTTGAAGAAAAATGTAAATACATTTTTACAGCATAAGATAATACAACGGTCCCTCTTCTAGAATGTAGACTTATATCAGGGATAATCTGTTTTGCCTAACAGATCTTGCCCAATTGTTTTACACCTAACACCTATTATGTACTTGATTATTTGTTGAATAAATAAATGACTTTGGTCTGTCTCATCTACCAGGACCAATGTAACATCTTACTACATTGAACAGTTTCAGGGATTTTGAAAACACAGGAAGCTCTCTTCATTAACTCAGTGAACCATAAAAATCAAGAATGAAAACAGCCTTCTCTATGCAGTGTGGTTTTGTGGATTGTTTTGTTTTGAGATGTTTGACTTTTTACTATAATTTCTAGATCCTAAGGTTCCTAGAGGGCCAGGATTAATTGTGTTATGTGAGCAATTTGGGAAAATTTCGATCACGTATAAACAATGCAATAATTCACAGAGTACCGAAAAATAAACGTAGTAATCTGCGCAGGCAGTAAAAGGGATTCTAGAATGAAGGTAAGTGTGGGTTGCTCTTTGTTTTCAACCCATCCATCCTCCACTCCTTTCACTGCAGATTTACCAGTTGACAGAACAAAGAACATACATGTGTAACTCAAATGCACAAACGAAAGCATGGCAATGGCTGGGCACAGGCCAGGGCGTTGGGAGGAGAGGCTGGGTGGAGGCAGACAAAGGAGGGGAGAATGAAGACATCTACAACAACAAAGTTAAAGAAAAAAAACTTACACTGAATTGACACAGTTTAGAGTTTACAGCGTACTTAACGAAGTCCTTAGCAAATGATACTGACAGTTCCTCAGTGTCCCCCAAATACAGGGTTTCCCAAGATTCTGTCTCCACTGGCACAGCTCTCCCATAATGCATCACACCAGCCTTTAATCTGGTCTCCTTCTCGCCTTATCCCAACACAATCCATTCTCACCAGTGCTGTATGATTTCCTCAAGTGCAAACCTGAGGCCATTCACCGTTGGCTCTTGATCAGGGCCCTCCAAGACTTGACTCAGCCTGCTTCTCCCGGCACGACTCGGTCTCTCCATGTCCCTCTTCCTCGACTGACCACACTCTCTCTCATGCCCTTGTCTGTGCTTGCGCTGCTTCCTTGGCCTCTCAGCACCATGCCCTGACCCTATCACTCCCACATCCCCATCTACTCCAGGTTGAGTCTTACTCCTGATTTCAGGTCAGATATCGCCTACTCCCGGAAGCTTTCCTTGTCTTTCTGGGTGAAGTATCACTTATCAAGCATCGTGCGGTATTCTGTTTCATTTTTCTATCTCCCTCAGGAGATATCTACTAAACTTTGGTATCTACTAAACTTTCAGTAATATTAATAGTAGAAACAGCAACTCAGCTGTACAGATTGTTTGCTAGGTGCCATGTACTCCTGAGAGCATTTGCCTGCAATAGCCTGTGATATTTCAATACTCGTTATCAGCTCTAGGAGAGAAGTTACTACTATAATCTCCATCTTACAGTGGACACAGAGGCAGTGATCTCTGACCACATAATTAGTTAATGAAGGCCCCTAGGTAAACCCCAGTTTGACTTTGGAGCTCACATTGTTAGCCTCCACAAACGCACTAAATCATCTCTCAGAAAAAGGTCATGAAATTCAAGAGAGAAAGATGGTGTCCAGATCACTGTGTCTCCAGCACTTCATTTACATTATTAGTATTGAACCATATAATATACTGCATTCGTGATCAACAAATGTTCAAATTTCTTTTTTTTTCTTACCCTCCCCCCTCCCCCCCCGCAGTGCGGTGCCACCATGTCACTCGTGGTGAAAAAGGCCGCCAGCCGAGGCGCAGTTGGCCCCAGTTATGCGCAAGCTCCTGCTCTGGCGCGGCAGCCTGACCCCCGGCACCACACGCAGGCGCAGCGGGGGCTCAAAGGCAGCGCGTCAAATTTCCTATAATTAAAGCAAAAGTAGGCATTCCTTCATTTGTGTGTTCATTTAGTCACTCAACAAACATTAAGCATCGAGAATTTGCCAGGCAGTATGCTAGTCACTGGTGATATAATAGTGAACAAAGACAGGCAGAATTCCTGACCTTGCAGACCATATGTCAATAAACATCTGTTAAGCGAATCAATGAATAGAGAAGAGAAAGCTTAAACAATTACAAAGGAATGAAAACTGCTCTTGGGTTTATTTATAGAAAAGAGTTTTAAAGTAATCAAATATGTTTCAGTTGTTTATTAATACAACCATCACACTAAGCTTTTTTTAAGATAGAGAAATTATAAAAACATGTTCTACTAAATCAGGGGACAGGACTGTTCTACAAAGCAAGAATTTAACTTGTACCCTAAGTTATTCACCTCTGTCGCTTTTCATAGCATATTTTACTGGAGAAAACTAGGTTAAAAGCAACTTTTAAAGGTATAATATTGCTGTTGTTTGATCAAAAATTATATTAAATTAAATGTTAAAATATAGAATAATTAAGAGGGAAAAAGATGATAGGACATTGCTTGACACAGAGTAGTCATTCAAATACCTGTTAATGAGTTAATAAATTAATGAATGGATTCCCAAAGTTAAATTCCAATTTTACTGGAATACCTTAAAATAGCTATAAAATAATTATCTATGTTTCCTCAGACAGAAAGCAGCCAAAGTAGAAGTAAATAATTACCAACAGAGAAATTTCTGGCTTCAGGCTATTTCACACAATTGCACGAGGCTCTACGTAGATAAGTGTTTTTAAACCAGTGTTTCTCAAACTGCAGCTATCAGATCCCATTAGTGTGTTACAGGATCAATTTAATAAGATTAGACTAATATTTTTGTGTAAATGAAATAGAAGTTAATAAAAAATTAGAATGCATAGCAAATAGTAAGGATAGGTTGTTTTCATGAAATTCTTTCAAATGTGTGCATGTGTATATTTAAGTATATATTTGCCATTGAGTCATGATGAAAAGTGTAATTCTTACAACAGGTCACAATAAAAAATTGGAAGACACCATCCTAGACCATTCTTAAGAGATAATGGGCTTATTATGCTTTTTATTCAGCAACCAAGCACTTGCAAGCCTTTATAAGCACGGCTGTATTTCAGAGGATTTATTCTCATTCTTTTCTAATTATAGAATTAAGAGTCTTTCACAGTATTAAAATTTAATAATGGAGAATCATAAAACTGAGAAAGATCTTAAGTACCTCACACGGTGCCCACAGAACAAATATTTGCTGAATAAATGGATCTGGTTGACCTACTTAGCTGAAGGCAAGTCCACACTGAAGCCCCTGTTACTGGACTTTATCAAGTTCTCCTGAGTATTCCCTCTGCGGCGGCACATTCCACAGGAAAATACAAACCGTACCTCAAGCTCCATTGCACCTACAGACATTTCGAGGAAGAAATATAATATCTCAAGTGTTATTTCTTCCTAGAATAGGATGGATTTTACTGGAATACTCTGCTCAGGTAGTTTAATCAGTTGAAAATGAAGATTTCAACAGTATTTTTTTTTAAACCATGGAAAATCAGGCTCTGTTAACACCTGGAAGTTGTTCTCATGAAGCTGCAAGGTTTAGCCTGAAGGGACAGTGGCAACTATGGCTCACTGCCATGACAAACGTCATGGAGACTGGGCCTCTGTATTGTGCTGTGGCCCTAATTTAAAGATTTCAATATTTCCATATCCACCCTAGTATTTTAGTAGCAAAATACTGAAAGGGCTGGCTCCTGATTGTCTTCCCCAAATCAAGTCTCCCTGCTACAACCCATGAAGGCTTCCAGCGGTCAGGTGCCATCTGCCAGTCCTGGTCTCATCTCAGGTGCTGAAGGAGCCCTATGGG
Organism: Sturnira hondurensis; assembly: GCF_014824575.4. Classification (NCBI taxonomy): domain Eukaryota; kingdom Metazoa; phylum Chordata; class Mammalia; order Chiroptera; family Phyllostomidae; genus Sturnira; species Sturnira hondurensis. The sequence goes on from NW_028081528.1 coordinate 2,082,372, forward strand.
AGCCACTGGGAACTGCACACAAAATCCTAATCATCTGATCTGTACAAAATATCAGCCTGTTCCTTCCTTTGACTCAGAGTTAACCCTTTTATTAATGAAGCATTAAGACAAAATTTTTTAACATCAAATTCACATATCTGAACAATCGATCAATGAAAAGTTTCCTAAATGCCTTTTTATTTCTGAATCCTTGATCCAATTAATCACTAAGATCTATCAATTCTTATGTAAATATTTCTCCTGGCTTCCCTACTCCATTCCTACATTCAGCTTAATTCAAGCAATCCACATTGCTCATTTGGATTAAAATGTATGTATTTATTTCTATTCTATCTTACAGAGAGTTTGCAGTGGGTTCAGAAATATAAGAAAGAACAATTTTTTAAAGTACATAGGAAACAAAACTGAAAGACAAGGAGAAAACATAAAATCTTATGATCCATAAGTTAATACCTTGAAAGACATACTATGGAGTCTTAAACACTTACTAAAAATGGACTTCCATTGATTTTCCAAGCAATAAGGTAACAATCCAACTTCAATCACAAAATAGTTTTCATAACAAACACATATGGACAAAACAGATTTTTTTCCCTTTGAATTCATGTGGAGTTGGCAGACTCGAGAAGACCAATTTATATTAACTAAACTAATAAGGGAGAGAAACATGAATTAGAATGTCAATATTTTAATGTAAAATGACATACATTACTATCACTATAGCACTATGCTATATTAGTGGGACACCATATTTTCCTCTTATAGAACATGGGTATGGGAGGCCAACTTATAATAAGATTTTTGATGATCATGGAACCATATCAAGGAACAAGTTACCTCAAGCAATATTCTTCGCCTGGGAAAACTGGAGAAACCTCAGGAGTATAGAGAAGGCTGTGCCAGGCGTTGTTCAAATCTATTGTCAGAAGAATTCCCCTCCCTGCCCGGCCCACCATCACCACAAAGAATCTGAATAAGCCAAAATGTGCATCTCTAACTTGCTTTTGTTGTGGTTGTTATTTTAATCTATTTAGCTAGTGCAGATTGTCTGACCCTCCTTAATGACGCTTTCTTTCCTTAGATATTTGAAACCAGAAATTAGATTACTGGCAAGAATTTCTACTGCCTAGTTCAGATCTGAAAAGATATTTTTTTTCTTATTTTTTAAAACTTATTTATTTTAATTGTTGTTCAAGTACAGTTTTCTGACTTTTACTCCCATCCCAGCCCACCCACCCAGTGCTCCCCACCTCCCTCCCATTTCCACCCCCCTTAGTTGTTGTCCATGTGTCCTTTATATTTGTTCATGTGAGTCCTTCCCCTTTTCCCTTGTGATTCTCTCCCCTCTCCCCTCTGGTCACTGTGAAAAGACATTTTTTTAAGTAAAATTTAAACATGAATCTATCGGCTGTGGATGGATTTTACGATTTAACTTTCAGAGCTTCATGCCCTTTCCAATAATACCCCTTTCCCATGATTTATTTTCTTAGAGCAACATTTCCTTGAGAAAGTCAAGTCATAAATAGTTATGTAAAAGGTTAATATCCTTGATCTCAGTTTCTTGTTAGTAAAATGAAAAAAATCAAAGTTCTCTTCAAGTTAAATAATCTGTGTCTCAATAATTTATATTGCAATTCCTTCTAAAAGGCCAAAATAAACTTTCAAACTCCTAGAAACTTTAATCAACTTCTGAAAAGCCCTTGTTTTTAGTACAACTAAGAATTTGGTTGTTATACTTGATTATTTTAATTGTACCCATAATACACAGATCTGAACTACCAGTTGCATAATCTTAGTATAGAACATATGTGAACATATATAAACAGATACATATATACTTGTTCATGTCTATACATACATACATGTAATGGTTAATTATAGTAAAGATATCTCCACACAACTGATTTAGATAGCTAGAGCTTTTAGTCAACGTCTCAGATTTGTGAGGTTTCAGAGATTCTTCTGAATCTCATTTAATCTGATCAACAGTTTCTCGAAGAAGTGGTGTACAAGCAGAACTTGGCTAAACTAGACAAATATGTACTTTTCCCATTTTGCCAGCAGGAAAACACAAAGCAAACAAACAAAAATCTGAAGTCCCAGTCAATTCACAAGATAGATTTTTTTCTCTCAAGTTCTTCTCCAGCTTCTCAGTCACATATACCTCTACAGAGTGATTTTCAACCAGTGCGTGGCACACCAGTGTGCTGCAAGAATCTTTAAAGCATGCAGTACCTGACTATTAAGTCAGGAGTCCTGACCTCTTTTCTCTTAGATTGTCAAACAAAAAAAATGACCACAGTCCACACAATAGCCACCTAGTGTGAATGAATCAAAAGTATACCTCTTTTTTTTATCAGATCAGCAAAAGGCATATTTTTATGTGCCGCAGAATTTTAGTAATTAGTTTATGAGTGCCGTGAGATGAGAAAGCTTGAAAATTGCTGCTCTAATACATGTACCTTTAATTCTTGAAGTGTTCAAAGGTCTTATGACCAATCAACTTGCTTCTTTATAGATGTTCTACCTCAGGGCTATGTTTCCACTTTCTGGGGCCTGTTAAATCTGATTGGTTAATACTCCTCTATCACTTTTCTTTCTTCCAGAGTTTTATCTTTCATCTGCTCTTCTTGCTCAGGCATTTATTTTTCCCTAATGTGGCTATATGTTTTTAGTCCCTTTGGGTGGGTAAATGAAAGAGTGGAAATAAACACATGTGTTAGTAGCATTGTTTAAAAGTTATGATGGCAAAAAAATGAAAAAATAAAAGTCACACTGGTCACGTTTCTTTACATTTCCCTATCTAGACTCAGGAATTCAGGGCCAAACTTTGGGTGCCCTCCTTCTCTATCCTAAGCTCTAAGCAGTTTGTTGGTTCCAAATTCCAAAAAAAGAAACTGACCCATAAGGATTATTTTTCAAAAAAGTATCTTTGATTTCTTAGTCAAGAAAGAACTAAGAAGCAAAGATTACTCACAAAAACTGCTCAACCCTCTACTAGTGAGATGGCAAAAGCTTGAACAAGGAAAATCCTAACTATTGAAAGAAAAGTCGAACTCCAGACATTACATAGTCACAGCTGTTAAAGGGCAAGGGGAGCTGACACTCTCAACAGCACCTGGAAGATTGACAGTGATGACACCCAATTACATCTTGTCTTATACAGGATGGAATTGAGAACTCCTATTGAGAACTCTGCTACACCTTTAATAAGTAGTAAGCAGGTATAATTTCTCCAAAAAGCAAAAAAAAAAATAAGAATTTTACGAGACACTCTATGCTTCCATTTCCTTCCCTTATTTGCATAATTTATCTTTCAGGATGAAATAACCTGAGCATTTTGGTACCAGGCTGTAGGAAAAGTATCAGCAGTCCAGAGATCCCACCTTTTACCAAAAGAAGAGAATGGCTGTCATTTGCCAAACATCTAAGAAGCACCTATACATACACTCCTGGAATGCAAGGTATCCGAGGATTTCCAGAGACATACCCCAAATATCATATTCTATAATTTCTTCAGGCATTGGAATAGTGACAAAAATGAGCCCTGGTGTATTTCAAAATGGAGGTTTTGATTAGTCACTATTAAGATTTTTATGGCTGCTGTTAACAATTAAAAAAATGGAAAACAAGTGTTACTTTATTTTCCATAAATAGGATCTTTCTGGAATATTCTTTTACTTTAAAAGTTTTTTTAGTATTCACCTATCTCAGGCTGCCTCATAAGATGAAAAACTGCAAGTTAATATAGAAGTTTTCATAGAAAGAAAAGTTAAATGTAAAAGGACCCTACTCCTCTATATCTAATTACTAAATAGAAAAAGGCCCTGCTGAAAAAGATCCATCGTGTTCTATAGGATTAACTGTGCAAATGGGCCATGTTGACATAGTGTCTGTGACATTAGAATATTGTAGGTGCATGATCCGTACATGGCTTCAAGGAACTCACCCTCAAGTACCCGGAGAAATGGAAGACTACAGAACAGGAGAGGAAGCGCTTGGACCTGTTTCAAGGTCTGTATGAATTTCATATGTAATCACAGGGCGGATTATATGAATCAGGGGTGATTAGGGCTTTTTATAATTCCATTTTCCAAATGACAATATTCAAAAAGTAAAATTAACGATATGCAAAGCAACTTGGGCCCTCTGGCTCCTGGAGTGTGTGAACGCATAGCGGGGAACTCTTTTTGTGGGTGTATAACATGCGACCCTCCTTTAACTAGAACCTATTTCATTTTCCTTAAAGTAGCCTGCAAAGGATACTAAAAGATGCCATCTCTCTTTAATTGCAAACAGTTCACATCAATCAAGGTTTAAACATACTACCACAGCTCCCCACTAGCTTCAAGAAGTTCAAACACCTCAGCAAGGAGAATGTGGGCCTTTGCAAGCCCCCTGCTTCTCATGCCTCCAGCCTTACCCCATACTCCCCCGCATTACCTGGGGCTAAAACCAAGATAAGACTAATAAAATAACATACCCCTCTTTTCACTTCTTTAGCTCCACACTACAGCTCCTCTAGTCCTCCTTGTCCCATTCCCTCTCCCTCCTTCATTTCCCCACTTTCCTAGTAAGGCGTGTGATGGCTTCAACGTAGCACTCTTAAATCCGTTCCCACCATTCAAAGTCTTCAATTAAATTCTCCTCAGTCCACCTTCAGCACATAGTGAATTAGCAGTGTATTTCATAAGATGTGCTCAGTTACCCTGTGTGAATGAGTGGATCAAGTGAATGAACAAAGGCCCACGAACCCAGCTATGCAAGTAAAACTCATAACCTACGTGCATGCTGGGGAGTAGGGACAGGACGTGCACATGCCCAAGAGGGAGAAAGACTATGCCAACGAGAGAGAATGAGGTGAGGAAAAGTAGAGACGGTGAATGAGACACAGGCAGAGCCGGGGAGCCTCCAACAACAGTTTCTCCTCATTAGTTCTCCCCTGTGGGGCCACAGGGAGAACTAATGTCCCTTCGTCCCATCCCGCGCGCCCCGTTAGCCCAGCTTGGATGTGGGCCGGCTTTCCCCACCACGTGGACGGCTTGGGCACCTAAGGGGCTCCGTGGGGCAGCCCCAGCCTCCTGGCCCATCTGTTAAAGCAGAGCGTCCGTCTCTGAAGTGCGAGAGGGAATGGAAGCCAAACCCGAGTGGCTGAGACGGTGGAGACGACCCCACAGTCGGCCGAGAGAAGGCGCCCGCGCGAGAGCAGCCACAGGGGAAGGTGTCGCGAGCCGGCCTGGGCGGGCAGGACGGAGGGAGGGAGGCGGAGGCCGGGTCTGAGCCGTGGGGCGCGCTTGGCCGCATTACCTCTCCAGGGCCTGCAGGGTGTAGCTGATGAGCGGCCTCCCCAGGATGGGGCAGAACTGCTTCGGAGTGGGGACGCCCATCCTCTCCCCGCTCCCCCCCGCCGGCAGCACGGCCGCCACAGCCAGCGAGCGGCGCTGGGACTCGGCCTCGGCCCCATTCAGCACCGAGGCCGAGGCCGCCTGATCGGCGCCGCACTCGCCGTGCAGGCTAGGCCCCGGCTCTGCGGGCCTGGGCTCCATGGCGGCGGGCGGCGCGGCGGGCCCTGCTCTCTTCGGACCAAAGCTCCAGCGGCTGCTCGGGCACCCGAACGGGATCGCAGGGTAGAAGGCGGGCCACCGGCAGGGGTGCAGAATGCACGGCTAGCGCCCACTCGATCGGAGCGCCCGGGCAGTTGAGGGTCCCTAGGGAACGATCCCGCTGCCGATCTTCCCTCTCCCGGACTCAGCGGCCTCTGCACTGAGCCCAGCGCCCCCGGCCGGCCTGAGTTTCCAGGCTCTTTGCTTCCCCTGCGGCAGGCCCTGCAGGAGCCAGCAGGTGCAAGTGTCAGCCTTCCTATACCTAAAGGGTCCCGCTAAACTTAGAAGCTATGAGAAGGCTTAGGTCTGGGCTTCCTCCCATCCCTCATCCCTTGGAGATTTGAAAGAATTTGGAATAAAGTCACAGGATGGAACAGAAAATGTGCGCCTCGATTATCTGACTTTCGTTAAACTCTGGTAAAGGCAGGTAGATGGACAAACGCTATTAGGACGCGTCAATAACCCAATCTGGCCATTGAAGCCCCCTAGGGCGTTCCAAAACCGCTGCCATTTATGCCCTACCCTCAGACTGGAGTTTAATTGGTCTGGTGTGTAGCCCAGGGTTTGAGATGCCTTTAAAGGCCCCCAGATTCCAATGAGCAGGAACGTTTTGGAACCACAGCCAAAGCAGTCATAGGAATAACTGGTGAACATTCGACGCACATTATCGCATTTAATCTCCAGGAGAACCCGACTATTACTGTATCCCTTTTACAGAGGCAGAAACAAGGGCTAATGTTTAAGTAACTTGTGTAAGGTTGCATACCTAAGGGCAAAGCTGCCGTCAAGCCCTTGCACAGAAGCATAGAGTTGAAAAATAGCCTGAGTTGTATCTTGCCCTTTTTTAGCACTGTCCTTGCTGTCTGTGTTTAGCATGAAAATGCAGTGAAGTACGTGGAGTGTCAGAGCATATTTCTTTTTATTTTCTGACTTGAGAGAAAGAGAGAGAGAGGACCATGGATTTGGTGGTATGTCCTCTGACCCAGGACAAAACTGTAACCTTGGTGTATCAGGACAGTGCTCTAACCAACCGAGCCATTTGGCCAGGGCCTGTGTCAGGACACATTAGTTTAGGTCCCAGGAATGTAAACTCCATGAGTTCAACGGCCTTACTTTTTTGACTCTGGTTGTGTACCCAGCTCCTGGAATATAACAGAGGCTTAATAAATGTGTGCTGAATGGACTGTGATTAAATTAATTAATATGAATTTTAATTAAATATTTACAAATTAATATTTATTAATTAGTAAATAAATAAATATTAATATAATTAATATCTATTGATATTCACCCACCAATAGTTGATATAACGTTTATAAAAAGGAAATCTTTTAAGCACTGAGAACATTATCAAGTTATAGTATTCCAATTCGGGCACCCTGGCTGGTGTAGCTCAGTGGATTGAGCATGGGCCCTCGAACCAAACAACCGTGGTTCCATTCCCAGTCAGGGCACATGCCTGGGTTGCAAGCCAGTTCCCAGCAGGGGATGCATGAAAAGCAACCATACATTGATATTTCTCTCCCTCTCTCCTTCCCTGCCCCTCTAAAATAAATAAATATAATCATTAAAAACTATTTCAATTCAGTAATTTTACCCATTTTTCTCAGTTAAGATGAAAGCATACAAAATTAAAATATAAATGTTCTGCTCTTATTATTATCCCAAGTACTCTCAGTTTCACTTGTGGTACTGTTATTGTTATTAGTAGCATTTAGCTTTGTTCTAGTAGAAGATTGTTAGATCACTGACTCAACTCAAAAGTGGGCATCATAATATACCTGGCCTTTCAGCACCGCTACCACACCTGTGTCTGGCCTGTTGTATGCATTCATTTACCTTCTGTTGACTAGCCAGATGGATAAATGAAAGAGTGAGTCTACTAGAGAGGCAGAAAGGCACATGAATTGTTTCTATTAATATTGATCTTTATATCTCTTTTTTTAACCTAACAGTAGAGTTACAGCTAGTGTTCATTTTCTGTCTTGAGGGGGGGAAGCATAGTTATAAAGGTCTTATTATTATTATTATTATTATATTAATTGATATATAATCATTATATATCACTAATCCTTGACTACTTTTAGTCAAAATTATTTATTTTATTGATTTCTCTTCTTAGAACAAATATATCAATTTTTCTGTATTCATTATGAATCATTAGACCTTATATAATGGGTATTAATGATGTTTAACAGACTTGTATAGAAAAGAAGAACAGACTGTTCATTTGTATATCACAGTATGAAAAGCAGTATTTTTCTGTCTTTTTATATAGATATAAATAATTAGTTTCTTATTATGAATACTTTGGGTGAAAGATGTAATTTCCATATTACTTTATACCAAGTTATAGCAGCCACGTTATGAGAATATCTTCTGTACAACAGGCATTTGAAAGCACACACTGTGAGAAGGACATCTCGCAGGTTGGGCCCTGCCCGCCCTGCAGCTGTGGCAACAGAGAGATCCTAGAACCACTAACATGAGCCAGCCAAAAAGGTAAGAATTCTTGCCAAGTCAGACTGCCAGATTTCCACTTACAGAGTTTGGTGGAAGCAGAGTGGTAAGAGTCCTTCCCCCCCCCCTTTTACTAAATACAGATAAGCAGAATAAAATTTTTGTGAAACTAATTCCTTAGGCTTAGTGACTCTTGGTTACTTGGTGTGAATACTCATGGATTTTGTTAATTCTGTTTTTTCTCTGCGTGTCTGGTGTGTCTCCTTTAATCATATACCGTGTGCTGAGAGTTTGGCCTTTGTGACCAGTGAGAACATTTTTCTCTCTGGCCTTCACCGTCCCCTTGCTGGGTGTGTCGTGCTCTCTGTCCAGCCATTTCCTTCTCAATAGACTAGAAGGGAGTTTTCTACATCTATCCGTTTCCTCCCAGAGGCAGTAAAATCAGGGCTGCTCATTCTTGTTTGCCACCAGTCGGAGCATGCGTATACTCACACACCCGGCAGAGAGGATGAACTGTGGAAGGACCTGTAGAAGTTTGCTTGTAAATGGATTACCTCCTAAGCCCAGTGAAAGATGACAGTAAAATTTGACACTTGCTCTTCCCAAATCCAGACCAATTGGTAATTGATCCTTTCGTTCCCAGGGATAGGTATTGCCCAGGTCCTGCCGGTCTGGCTTGGCCTTTTGCCTGCCTGGGACATGTAGGTTGTCAATTCTTTTGGCTATCAGAGAGAATGACTCTGGAAGTTCATAACCTTTGCACCCTTTGAGGCCATTTGAGTCCATGGCATAGTTGATGCTGCCAGAAATATTTACGGTTGTCCCAGCGGAAACCTGGCAAAATATTTCCAAAGATGTAAAAACTCTATGATGAAAAACTTGGACAGATTAGAAGCTGATGGGGGAGGGAGCTGTTTCCCCTAAGCTAACATAAAACTGTGGGCCCAGAGGGAAAGAAGAAATTAGAGATGATGTAGATGGACAGGTAGATCAACCTGTGATGTTACTTAAGTTACACTGGATTGTTTGGGAAATTGAGAGCAATCGTTTTATCTTACACATCTCTGCAAAGCCAGCAATGCAGTCTAGAAGCAGTTCAGAGCCCAGTTATTTTCATGACCCCGAGTTCCTAAGGCTGGAGGAAAGAGAATGAAATAAGAAATTTTTTGAAAGCACAGAAATCCACTGTTCTGGTTACAAGGGAACACCTTGTAACCAGAAAAATAAAAATCTTGATTGTCTTCACAAATATTAATAAGAAAAAATCTCACACCATTCCTGAGCAGATGAACTTATTACTTATCTCATGGCTAAAAATTTTAAGCAAAGGCTAGGAGGTCTCTGTTTGCATCTGTCTGTATGTTCATGTGCATTGTATGGTATTTCCCACCTTCAAATGATATTGCTAATTTGTAAAATCTCTATTTAATCGGCTCAAATGCTTATATTTAATAATTCTCAAAAATATAGTAGAAATAAACTAAATGTTTTCTAGTGCCTGTAATCTAAGGGAAATATTTGGTATTAAGCTAATTAAGTATGTTGATTTAATTTAAACAAGCATGTCTTCAGAGTTTTTATCATTAACTATAGTATTTTTATTCTACCTGGACTTATACATCAAATGAGTCTGTGTTATCTCCATTGCAAAATTTGTCAGCAAGACAAATAACTCAGTATGATGGAATTTCCACAAGTAATCTAAACATAATTGCTAAGAACAAGTAAATTAAATAGATGTAAACAGAATAAAAGTTTTTAGGTGAACTTTAACAATAATTATATCTTATGTGTACTTAAAAATGGCTTTCTAAGACTCTGTGGTAACTTAAAAGGTTTTGCTACATTAAATTAAATGATAGAAATTTATTGACTATTCATGTCATTTCCAAATAAGATAGAATAATGAAAACATTAATTACTGAACACAGGTTTTATCAACTTTTTGCTATTAAAGAAAAACTAAAGATACATGGTTTTGTTAGTAAACAAGACTTGTGCCTCACTGAAAGACTGTCCTATGAAAAAGCATATATTTCCAGAAATTATAGAATATATTCATAAACTTATCATTCTATAGAATACTGGTATAACATTTCACAGTTGCTTACTTCTTAGTTTTCACAAGAAATTAAGGTATCCAAGGGTTAAAAATTCTAATTACTGTAGGAGGAAATAATATATGTTTTGAGTAATAGGAGGTATAAAGTATGGAAATGCATTTCTGAGAAAATTAAAAGAAAGTGGTTTGTCCTAAAATAAGTTGGTTGTTTCAGAATGGGTAAGAGAACAGGAGATAAACTGAAAGGAATAGGAAAGTTATAGAAGATTCGTGAAAAGAAATCTTGAGAAAGAAATTTTATGTATGATCAAAATGGATAAGATTGAATGCATTTGTTAGAAGGGATTTTAAAAGTAACCTTTAACATCAATAGTGTATTAAACCTTAATATTCTTTCACCTTCTAAAAAGACAAAGTTTACTTATACGATTGCTCAGCTTCTGATAACTGAAAACTCTTCTGCTAAGAAGGCAAAGAATCTATTTTATCATAACAATTTTCTATGTTTTAGGTGATCTTAATCAGGTCTTTGATTACTTAAGAAACCAGGATTTTCTCCTTAGTAAAAGCTGAACTTCTGTATTGAAAATGCCCAGCTGACTTGGATGCAAAGGCAACAGCCACAAAAACCTGTGGGTACGTTCCCTGACATTACTAAGGGGCAGCTGATTGAGTTAAGCTCTTGAGATGGAGAAAGTATTCTGTATCGCCCAGGTGGGCCCAGTGTAACCACAGGAGTCCTTATTAGAGGGACATAGAATTAGAGAAGGAAATGTGAGGATGGAGACAGGAGGAGGAAAGATATGGGGCTATGAGCCAAGGAATTCAGGAAGCTTCTAGACGCTAGATACAGCAAGGAATCATGTTTTTTCTCTTTGAGATTCCAGAATAATATAGCCCTTCTAACCCATTTCAGACTTCCGATAGCTATAACACTGAGATAATAAAATTGTACTTTGCTAAGCCACTAAATTTATACTAATTTGTTACAAAAGGAAACTAATACCACTTCATGCTCAGCAAGAGCTTCAAATTTACTAGTACACATACACATACACACACGCGCGCGCGCGCGCAAAGCCTGTCCATTAAAAGTCCAGCCATTGTTGATATAACAAGACCAATTTGTGGTCTGCCACAAATTGTGAATGTGGCCTGCCAACCAAAGAGATTGGACTGGAGTGTGCATGCATGAACAATGACAACACACTGTTCTAGTCAGTGGGGAGGGTGGATGCCATTTATTGAACATGTGTACTATGTGGTCATCACCCTCAAAATGACCGAACAAGTAGAGCAATGAATCTGCATCAAATTTTGCACTAAGCTTGAACATTGTTCCATGAGAACCATTCTGATGATTCAGGAGGCCACAGCTGTGGTCAACTGGTGACTGGCAGCCTCATCACAACAACGCGCCTACCCACGCATCACATCTTATGCAGAGTTTTCAATGAAACATCAAATCACCCAAGTGACCCAGCTCCCCTACAGCCCAGATTTGGCACCCTGCAGTTTCTGGCTTTTCCCCAAACTAAAATCACCTTTGAAAGGGAAGAGATTTCAGACCATCAATGAGATTCAGGAAAATACGACAGGGCAGCTGATGGTGATTGGGAGAACTGTGTGAGGTCCCAAGGTGTCTACTTTGAAGGGGACTGAGTCATCATTGTCCCATGTACAATGTCTCTTGTATGTATCTTCTTCAGTACATGCCATTTTTCATAGTACATGACTGGATACCTTCTGAACAGACCATAAATGTAAATATATATAATCTCCAAAGGAAGTTGTATATTGTTACGAATACACTGATGTGATGAAAGAAAGAAAACATTGTTCATTCAGTCTTATTTGTGTCCATAACTAGATCTTCAGTGCGCTATGATTTTTTAAATAAATCCTTTGATTATCTTGTGAATAAAACAACGTATTCTTTTGTGCTGCCGCATTTAAAGCATAGTTTTGTTAAATGTAAACACAATTTTATAACCTCACGTCGGCATGTCTTTCCTTTTTAATGCACATAGAAGTGCCCATTAAATGGAAGGGGCTGCCATCTTTGTATCTGAAAAGCCTAAAACTACCCTTTTTTGTTTGTCTATTTCTACCAGTCAGTATGCCTTGCAATATTTCTCCTGAGGAATTTTTTATTATCAGAGAGTTTTAGATCCAGTTGGGTTCATTTTTCTAGTGTTAGTTCAGATGTAATTAGTACTGTCAGTCATCTCCTGTCTTCCCAACCACACTTACTGTTTTAATAGCATTTCTGGAGGTTAGTTCGGGGGCTGCTCACAGATGTTAATGAACAGCTTAATGATCTACCCTTTAACCCTCTTGGAATTTGAGCCAAATAAAATCAATTATCGTTCTACCCTGGGCCAGCCCAGAATTTCTTCCAGCCTATGAATTCTAATTTCTGCTCTGCATTATGTACTGTATGTAGATGGTACAGGCTTTTAACCTCTGACCTTTAAGTTATTTTTATACATAAGAAAGGTGACACTCCAAGTTGAGGTCTTTCTGTTGATAATTCAAACTAAATAGCACATGACAACAAGATTATTATCTCTCATTTTTTTAATATACATTTTGCAGTTAGTCGTCAACTGTCTCAGCTGTCTGCTTCCTTGTCCCTGGGAAACAATGGTGAATATTTAGCCTTAGGACTGATCAGTAGATGTTACATCATTAATGCTACAAAAATTTAACTCTTCGTAAGAACCACTTGGGTACAACTGTTTCTATATAGTATTTCTAATATGTTTTTATGATATAAACACTTATATATTATATACCATAAAATAATCCTAGAAAACATACCACTGGCACCTTCCAAGAGGAATTTTGACTTGGTATATCTGAGGTAGGCCCAGAGATCTTCATTTTTAATAGGGTTTCTTATGTTACTCTAATATAGGTGTGGACCAGACTTAAGTAAGCCTAGAATTTAAAAATAACTACAACCCAATCATCTTTATATTCAGTGCATTTAATTTCAAGACCTAAAGCAAAATGCATGTAATATGCATTTTGTGCCATAAATGTGCCATAAAAAAATTGCCTAAGAAATCTATTAAAACCAATTGATCCGTTAATCCAATGAAAATTGCAAAGAAATCCATTCCTTTGTTAATTTATAAGGAGGGGAACACAAAGAGAAAATGTTTAAGTGCCAGAACAACAACAACAAAAAGCGGGTAGAGAAACGGAGTGCTGAATTATCTCCTGGTATTCCTGCAGACCTGTCTTTTAAAAACACGTCGCCTCTGAGAGCTACCACAGCTTCAGAGAATTGAAAGTGTTGCCTCAACCTCCACTCTGAGCGTGGAGCTCAGGGGTGAAACCCCGCTGAGGAAAGCCACATAACTCCAGAAACTGAAAGAGGGGAATGGCCAGTGCATAAGGCATGTCGGAGAGGTGAATGAATCTATGATAGATTTGTTTAGATGACAAATGGCTAGTCTAGAATGATGGTGGCCAGTTTTCACAATCTGTGGAAGGGAAGAACATACTAATCATCAAAGAAAAAAAAACAAATAGAAAAGGTAGATTTGCCACTTCTGCAAGGGAAGATATTGGTAGCAGCTATGCCTACACCTTGAACTGCAACTCATTACTAAAACAAGATTTAAAGAAGAAGAGGAAAAACTAACTATGCTATAGAAGAGAATGTCTTCAGAGAATTCAAACACATATCTGTTTTCTGAAGAATGCGGACATTTCAATATGGCATTGTGAGACCACCACCACCCTGCCAAGCATAGAGTAAATACAGGAGGTGAGCTGTCCACTGTAGTCTGAATGTGGGTCATCATCGCCTTATAATGTCGTACTCAGAATGATACCAAGCCTTGATTATAAGCATAACAAAAGGGACCATTGTGGGGTATGGATACAGAGAGATGATGAAAGTAGTAGGGATGATGCGAGAGAGAAGATGGAGACCCTGATGATATGGTCTCTGCAGTGACGGCAAAAGGCTCTGAGGATATAAACGAGCTTTTCACTTCTTTGTAAATACTCCATGCTCATACTTACTGGGCTAGCCCAAAATTTAAAAAGAAGGAGGGGGATAAGGAAAAGCAGGAGGAGGGGGAGAAGGAGAAGAACCCCAGTTTGGGCAGATGCTGCATAATCAAGTGAGGAGAAAGACCAGCTAAACTGATCTGGACCAGAAGTGGTGAGAAAGAATGTTTTATGTAGAAGTAACTTGTGGCCAATTGGGAAGAGGAAGAAAGGAGGTCACTGTGTTGTGTATGTTATATGTGAACAGTTAAATAGGAGTCAAGTACTTCCATTTGTGACCATAGCTACCACTAATTGGGGTAAGATATGAGTGAAAGAATGAAAGAAAAAATGCATTAATGTTAAACATGCCAATGAGTATAAACCTAAATACATGAAAACCAATTTATACTTCGTCTTCAAAAAAATAGAATACTGAAAACTTTTCCCCATCAAACAAAGTTGCTTTTTTATTTTTATTGACTTTATTGGGGTGACATTGGTTAATACATTTTTATAGGTTTCGAGTGTGCAGTTCTATAATACATCATCTGTATATTATATTGTGTGTTCACCACCCTAAGTCTCCTTCCCTCACTGTTTATTCCCCCTTTACTCTATTCTCCCCGACCCCACTTTCCCTCTCATAATCACTATACTGCCATCTGTGTCTATGAGTTTGTTTTGCTTTGTTTTGTTTTGTTTCATTTGGTTTTTGCTTCACCCATTCCCCTTTTCCCCCCAGCCTTCCAACTCCTTCCCTTCTGACAGCTGTCGGTCTGTTCTCTGTGTCCATAAGTCTGATTCTACTTTATTAGCTAATTTTGTTCATTAGATTCCACATATAAGTGAGATCATATGGTATCTGTCTTTCTATGACTGGCTTATTTCACAGTACTATCCAGGTCCATCTATACTTTTACAAAAGGTAAGGTTTCCTTCCTTTAATGGCTGATTAGTATTCTGTTGTATAATTGTACCACAGCTTTTTTGATCTACTTATCTACTTATGGGCACTTGTACTGCTTCCAAATCTTGGCTATTTTTAACAATGCTGTGATGAACATAGGGGGTGTATATATTTTTTTGAATTAGTGTTTTGGGATTCTTCAGATATATTCCCAGAAGTAGAATCACTGGGTCATAAGGTAGTTCTATTTTTTATTTTTGGAGGGAACTCCAAAAAACCTCCGCAGTGGCTGCACAAATCTGCATTCCCTTCAACACTGTGCAAGGATTCCCTTTTCTCCACATCCTCACCAACACTCGTTTCATTTATTGATGACAGTCATTCTGACTGTTGTGAGGTGATATTGTGGTTTTAATTTGCATTTCTCTGATGATTACTGACATTGAGCATCATTTTATATGTTCATCAACCATCTGTATGTCCTCATCTCACCTTTAACAGGAACCTAATCAACAAAACAAACAAACAAGCAAAATATAACCAAAGACACTGAAATTGAGAACAGACTGACAGTGACCAGAGGGGAGAGGGGAGGGAATTTCAGGGGAAAGGGGTGAAGGGTTTGCAGGAACAAGTGTAAAGGACACATGACAATAACAAAGGGAGTGGTGGAAACTGGAGGGAGGTGGGAAGGGCTAGTGGGGTGGGCTGGGATGGAGGTAAAAGGCAGAAAACTATACTTGAACAACAATTAAAATGAAAAAAAAAGAAATGTTCATTCAGGTCCTTTGCCCATTTTTAATGGGATTATTTCTTTGTTTGTTTTTGGTATTAAGTTGTATAAATTCTTTATAAATTTTGGATATAAACCCCTTATCAAATGTATCATTGATGAATATGTTTTTCCATTCAGTGGATTGTCTTCTTCATTTTCTTGATGGAAAAAAGTTGTTTTGATGTTGAATTTTCAATGACCTTCCTCACCCCAACTTCATATTTCTTCTACCTCTCCTACTATTTAGTCCTTGAAAGAACTCAAAACCTTAACAAATATTTAAAAGGAAAAAGTACTTCCCT
This sequence comes from Sturnira hondurensis, assembly GCF_014824575.4. NCBI lineage: Eukaryota > Metazoa > Chordata > Mammalia > Chiroptera > Phyllostomidae > Sturnira > Sturnira hondurensis. The sequence goes on from NW_028081528.1 coordinate 2,098,492, forward strand.
TTTTATAAAATCTTTTCTTGTCAATTATTCTCCTTTAACTATATAAAAACCTATCATTATTAACTGAGGTAGTACAGTAACAAAAATATGCACAAAATTAACCAATACTGAGCCTGGGTAAGTATTTAGATTTCATTATGTTTACTCCTGCTCTCCTGGCCTTTTGCCTTCCTGGCCCTTTTTCTTTCTTCTCACTATCTCTTGAATTGGGTGTCTTAGTATCAACTCTGCTTCCAAGAATTCATCTATGGCTTTCTCTTATAGTCTTAACTCTAACAGTCCTCATAACTAGGACAGGCTCCTCTCTTGTGTGAGAGGAATGCATCTTGAGTTTGTCTCGTTGCCTAGAACTGCCTTACCTCTCACGGGTGTACTCACCTCCTGGCACCCTTCTTCCTGAACTCAACTCCCATTCACCCCAGTCTTATGGTTGGCTCCTGCTGGGGTGGAATTCCACCTCTGTTTGGGATGGGTAGAACAGAACCCCTGTTTGACTGGCTAAGTCAGAGTTACCAGAGAGCTGATCTCTGATTAATTGGCTGGATAATTTCTCTAAAGAGATTAATCAAAGAAACACAAATATTATCACTTGGCTGGCTTTGTCAGTTCTGTGACTTCTGGTGCTTGACTCTTACTTCCCTGCTCACTGGCTGCTGGTGCTAAGGTCTGGGACATTTCAATTCATGACACTGAGACCATATTGCTCCTACTAACCTTGGCTCTCAAAGGGATGAAGATGCAGCCCTCTCATTTATCCTGGAGAGTAATGACTAATAACAGTTTTTTGAGATATTTCCATTTCAGTAAATACCAGAACATAATCCAAAGGCATAATATTCTAACCCTGGAAATTCCCAAGGCCTGGAAATAATACCAATAACTCAAGAAATATATCTTACGCATGAGGCCAATGAGAGTCTAACCTTATAAGCAATCCAGTCACTATTGTTTATTTTTTAATGTACAGTTTTTGATAAGTGTACTGTGTAATTGCCAAATAAGATTAAGGTGTGCAGAACTAGACTGTATCGTTTTACAACTTTTTTCAGTTGTCTATTACTGTAAAACAAACCATTCCAAAACTTAGTGTCTTCAAAAAACAGCACTTTATTGCTCACAATTCTGTGGATCAGAAATATAGGGAAGGCTGAATGAATCAGCTTTACCTCTCTTTCACCTGGGGTCAACTGCAGTAGTTCAACTGGAGTTGGAGAAGGATCAAAGATGGACTTCTTCATAGGTCTGTGTCCTTGATGCTATCTATTGGCTGGGGTATCTCAGGTCTCTTCCATGAGGTCTTTCTCCAGCAGGATAGCCTGGTCTTTATATAGTGGATGGGTTATAAAAGAGCAAAAGCATTTTCTATCAGACTTCATAAAGTCTATGCCCAGAACACAGCATTGCTTCTATTTCATTACATTGGTCAGAAGCAATCACAAGGCCTGCCCAAATTCAAGAGAAAGGGATATGGCTGTACACCTTGGTGCAAAGAATGGCATGCACTTACAGGGGATGAGTAGTTATTAATAGCAATTTTTGCAGACAGTCTTCTACCAATCATCTATTTTGGTGATTCATGTATCTTTAGATCAGGGGCACAACATCTACTCAAAAGATGTGGACTTCATAGATCGTTGGCCACAGCAGGGCAGAGGATTCAAAGGGTTGGTTATTTCCTGGCCTTCCTCCCATAACAGAAAGAGGTTGAAGAATTGCAGAGTAATTTATATGGCCCTATCTGTTTTCTAGATTCTTTTGTTTCACTATAAACTATTAATATGTGTCCCAAACTCTCTTCTTTACCATCATAAAAGTCAAAACTAGGGCTGAAATGTTAACAAAGTGACTGTTTGGGCTAGCACTTTATTAGAGAGTGAAATGACAGTGGAGAGAGTTAGTCATTTTACATATTTTTTTCATTTTTATTGCAGTCATGTTAGATTTAACTTTAATCAGAATTAAAACTATTTCACAAGATGGTCTTAATTTAAGATTCAATAAAACTAAAAATATTTTGCAATAACAGTAGATGACCAAAAGAATTCCTTTGAAAGGCTATGAACAATTCGGCAAATAGCTTCCATTACCCCAAAATTGAACATTGTAAGCTCTTACAATTGTGAGCATCACAATTTATTGTGGCCATTTATTCTAAAAAAGGGTCATACCTTCAGAATGATATGGGCTTTTTTCTCCACCTACAGTTACAGACTCACCTAACAAAGAATGTCTTAACATTAACCATACTCTATCTGGGAAAGGGAGCCATAGGGCCTGATATGAACTAGAGATGCACAAACTTCTTTCAAATGAATGATTACCTGATTATTAGTTTGTGATAAACAACTTTCTGGTGGTACCACTAGGGTAGAAATAATGTCTTTTACTTAATCTTTTTTATATGACCCCATGGTCCTGCTTCAAAAACCTCACTTGTCTGAATTAGACCTCTCTTTTGAAATCCTGTGTGTTACATTTGAACTATGAATTGCTTTTTCATATCTTAGGCGTGGAACCGGATCGAGTCCTGTCTTGTGGGAGCCTTCTCCCCTGTGCCACATCCTCTGAACAGCATAAGTAAATGTGTCAGAGCAGAAAACAGTGGAAGAAACTATCAACAGATGGGACAAATCAGATGGAATCAGGAGGGAGGGCAACTTTGACTTTTGCCATCGCCTTGTATATTCCAACTAATGATTCTACTGCAAGTAAAGCAGCAACTAAGAAAAAAGCTGTATAATTGAGCGGGAACAGAGAGTCCCAGGTCCTTCTCTGCACATAACCTAGTAGTTCTCAGTCAGGCTCCACAACAAAATCATTTGTGGGGTTTTTACAGTTGCAAATGCTAAATCAGAATCTGAGGCAAGAGCTTGGAAATGTTATTCTGGTGAGCATCTCTGTTGGTAATCTCTATACTAGATTATATGCAAGGGTGAAAAACCGGGACTACTTGTAGTTCATCAGGGTGAACGGAGAGCCTTATTGCTTAATGGGCTGAGTGAGCACTTGAGGCAAGGAATAGGTTCACTTCTACTCTGTAGTGATGTGTTTCCAGCTTGTTTCAGCTCTCACAGTGAGGTTCAGCTCTTCCATATTGGTAAACTTTGGCAAAATGTTCCAATCAACTATTGTTCAGTGAGCAATATTTCTCCTACAGCAAAATTTCTCATATAAAATGAGATGAACTAAGTGAAGAAAGTATTGAAAATGATAACATACCATAGAATTAAGATTTTTGTTCCTTTTTATTGTATTTTATTGATTATACTATTAGAAATTCATATTTATTTTTTCCTGAGTGTTGGCTCTTACATAATTATTCTCTAGTATAAATTAAATTCTTCTCTAAATATTGCTACTTCTTCATTTTATTACTTGAATTCAACATTTTTATTTCAAAATCTTTAGTACCTCACAATGTTTTTGGGAAATTAGCCACCGCAGTTGTTCTTGAATAGAACTATAATATAAATAAATAAATTGAAACTGAGCCCTCTATTCATGATTAAATATTCCCAGAAATTACACAGTGATTGAATTCTTAATGACCTTTGTTTTAGGACCTTGAAAAGGCTTTTTAAAAGTCTTATGTTCAATTGGTTTTTCAAAGATCCCTAGTATAACACAGAGACTGCTTACAAAAATCATATTTTCATTTCCTCATTAGCTTGTTCTAGCTTAACACTTAGAGACCACTATATTGCAAAATTTTTGAAGAATGATGCCCAATAAATGTACTGTAAACTTTGCCTCCTCACGTTGGGTAATGCATTGCTAAAGACAAAACTTTCATTTATTATTCCACTGTTTGTTGTCAACTAATTTTAGAAATGTGGGATTTCAGTGTGTATGTTAGGTTTGGGATTTAAAAAGATAATTACATATGACTAAATTAATGTTTTAGAGTCTTCGAAGAAAGGATGAACTAAATTCTGTTAAGTTTTTTTAGTAGACACTATTCTAAAGCTAACATATAAAAATTGAATTTCAATATTGCCATAAATTTTAAGTGGAAAATGTTTTTCCATGAAAGAAGAATTTGTGAAAATTGCTAAAAAGAAATTTAAATGGTGTTCAAATAAAGAGTTTATTGTGGGAAAGAACGTGATCTCTTCTTCACGAGCAGAAACTAAACGTTTCAAAAAGTGGTGGTTATTACAACAGCACAAATTATATTAATAACTAGTTGGGAACTGAATAAAGTGTTACTAAGTTTCAAAGGCTTCCTTTTTAATTCATTTTTGTGTGAGTGTCATTTGAATGAAGTAAAAGCTAAGTATTTCTCCTTTTTATGCTTGGGGGACAGATATTCGTGTGTTCAAACTTTTCCTCTTTATAAATGCTAATGCCATTAGCATTCATACTCTTTGATTGTCATGTTGTCAGAAGCTGAAAAGTGCCAACCAGAAACAAACTGGTAGAAAGGAGTAAAAGGACTTGTGTCTCTCTAGGGTCTGACAGAGACATTTATGACTGAAATCTCAGAAGCAGATTATTTTAGATTGTTGATTATTCACCCCTATAACTTAACAGATATCCAAAACATAATGATAATTCCCACTCCATTATACCTTCATCCGCACTGACTGTCCTCCCTTTTAATACTCATTTAAATTCATTGTCTATTATTACCATGATCACCAAAAATAGGTGTATATGCCCTTAAGAGCATTCATGATAATTATGTGGTTACAGAAACTAAATGTTAAAGCTTCTATTTGTATTTGCTTTTCTTTTCCACCTATTTTAAATTTTAGTTTTTGTGAGTTTTTAATATATTATTAACATTAGTGTAGTAGCATGTGTGTACTGTTTTAAAAATTTATAAATGGAAGATGGAAGTGTAGGTAGATATGCTTTGTTTCCTCACACAACCAAAGCAAGGACAACAGGTTAAAAAAAAAACTAGAACTGCCAAAAGATTGAATTATATGGAAGTCCAACAACCAAGGAATTAAAAAAGAAACCTTTATCCAGACTGGTAGGAGAGATGGAGACTGGCAGCCAGGAAAGAGAGGACTCATGGCAAGGTGGTAGCTGGCAGACTGGGTAGGCAAGGGTGCAGCTGGCAGACTGGGAAGTCCCACATTTGTGTGCAGACAAACAGGGAGGAACAACTAGGGAGTGAGACAGACTATGCAATCCAGGGTTCCAGCACAGGAACGAAAGCCTCAAAACCTCTGCCTGTATAAACCTGTGGGAGTTGCAGCAGTGGGAGAAACTCCCAGCCTCACAGGGGATTTTGTTGGAGAAACCCACAGAATCCTAGAATGTACACAAGCCCACCCACCAGAAACCAGCACCAGAAGGCCCCAATTTGCTTGTGGGTAGCAGGGGAAACGACTGAAAGCAGGATGAGGGCCAAACAAGTGGTGTTATTTCCTCTCTGACTCCTTCCCCACGTATAACACCACAACTCAGTGAAGTGGGTTGCCTTGCCCTGAATACCTAAGGCTCCACCCCTTACTACATAACAGGCATGCTGAGACAAAGGAATGGGGCCCAAATGAAAGAACACATTAAACTCCAGAAAAAGGACTAAGCCATGAGGAGATAGCCAACCTACCACATGCAGAATTCAAAACTGAGTTCAAAGGCAAGGACCTACATCCAAGATGACTCTATCCAGCAAAGCTATCATTTAAAATGGAAGGGCAGATAAAGTGCTTCTCAGATAAGGCAAAGTTAAAGGAGTTCATTATCAACTTATTATATGAGACGTTACAGGAACATATCTAAGAAAAAGATCAAAACTGTGAACAGTAAAATGACAGTAAACTCACAAGTATCAACAAATGAACCTAAAGATAAATAAATAGATAAATAAATAAACAAACAAACTAAGCAAACAACTAGAACAGGAACAGAATCAGAGAGTGGAGATCACATGGAAGGCTATTAGCAGGTAAATGGAGCAGGGAGAATAGGGGAAAAGGCACAGTGAATAAGAAGCATAAATAGTAGGTACAAAATAGACAGGGGGAGGTTAAGAATAGAATAGAAAATGTAGAAGCCAAAGAATTTATATGTACGACCCAGGGACATGAACTAAGGGGGGAGGAATGCTGTTGGGAGGCGGAGTGCAGGGCAGAGGACAAAAGCGAGAAAAAAAATGGGAAAACTGTAATAGCATAATCAATAAAAGATACTTAAAAAGAAAAATAAAAATGTACAAATGTGTATTGCTACTGCATGTTCAAAAATTTTTTAGTGATAAAGATCCATGTCTAACAAAGTTTAGAACCAATGTCCTGTATTTCTGTAGACATTTCAACACTTCAGTAGTGACTGAATCATCCTGGGCCCCTACTATCTTTATAATCTTAGGTGAGTTATTAAATTTCTCTATGTACAAAATAAAACTAATGATGATACACTGCAGAGAATGCAGTGATAAATGTATCAATTTTGTGAGAAGAATTTTGTAAGTGCTACTCAAATGTCTATGAAAACCTGGAGAGAAGACAGGAGTTGATTTTTGTATCCCTGGGACTTTTCACAGCAGTGGGCAAATAGAATAGGTTCAATAAATACATGAATGAATGAATGAATGAATGAATGAATGTCTACATATCATTAACATTCTTACGGGACAGAGCAAGCTCTGATGGAATATATAAATAATCATAAATGAGAACCAAGCTAAGTCCTGCTGCATCCCTATCTTTGTGGTTTTTGAAAAAGTCATTCATTTTTGCTGAGCATAGTTTCTTCATCTATAAATTAAACATAATGATCACATTTTTCTTCCCTGCCCCACAGGTTGTTTTCAGAATATAATTTATGTGAATTATACACATAAAAGTTTGTCATGAACTCTAAAGGAAGCTCAACGCTAACATTGGATCTGTCATCTTCTCCTGGTAAATTGTACTTTACTGGAAGGAAAGGTTTCTCCCTGTTTTTTGCTTTAGTTACATTTTCTTCCATTTGGCGGGTACATAAAATGCTTTACCCATAATGAATTCTTAAAAAAAGAAAGAAAAGCTTTTTAAGGAATGGTGACCTTCTGTTTTCAAAGCTGCTCGTGCTTTTGAGCAAAAAGGTGGTGGTATTTGAGGGGTTCCTACCGGTACCAACTTGCGTCCCCCCAAGCACTTTTTATCAGTAAAAAGGCAAAACATGTACAGGAGAGAATGCTTGATTTATACCTGTCTAGGCAATCCACCTGCCACCCACAGAAGTGTTGGAAGTTTGGCAGTTAATCAGCAAGGCAGTTTTTGAGCTCTGCTCTCTATTGGTGATCCTTTGAGTGTATTCCATAACGGTGTTCCGCAGTCGTTTTGCCTCATAATGAAAACTCTGTGGATAGGGTCTAATTCTCTATCTCCAGAGCAGTGCCTGGTTTATCCTGAGTGTTCAATTAACACTTTGTTGGATTAATGAATTCAATAACTCATGGACATGAAGAATATGTGTACTCAATTAAAATTCTGAATTGTTTACACAACTATTGATTTGACTTCATTCAGCAAAAATTTCCCCCAATCTTTGTGTCTATAGAAAAGACTGGGGGAAAAAACAACTAGTTTGTTGCTCAATTCTTTTCCAGTGTTTTTAACTGTCCCCATATATTCAAATTACATTGCAATTTCTGTGTGTGCATATTTATTTTAAAGGTACATAAATAATTGGCATCCTTTCAATTAGAACCCAGTTCTATCTAACCGCCTATTTTTCTGAGGACCATAATTTCATGTTTGAGAAAAAGAAAAAACAATCACTCTGTTTGAACATAAATACTTCAGTTCTCAAGGATGTGCCTTTCTTTGGACTGACTAGACTTTTTTTCTAAATTTATGACTTACTGAATTATTTTGCACAGAAATCCATAGAGGTTATAGAATGAATTTTAGAGTTTAACCAACCAAAATATTGTTATATTTCCTTTCACAAGTTGAATCATGAATCTGAAAATTAGGAAATAATCACATTTTTGTATTATTTAAATGTACTTTCTCCAAACTCAAAATTTATTTATTTTTTATTTTATTTTATTTTTTTTATTTTTATTTTTTAAATATATTTTATTGATTATACCATTACAGTTGTTCTACTCCCCCCCTTCTTTCCCCTCCACCCGCACACTCCCTCCCCCACCCTTCTCCCCCCTTAGTTTATAACCATGTGTCTCAAGTTCTTTAGGTTCTATATTTCCCCCACTATTCTCACCCTCCCCCCTATCTATTTTCTACCTACCATCTATGCTATTTTCTGTGCCTTCTCCCCGCTTCTCCTCCTCCAACCCCCCTGTTTCTAACCCTCCATGTGTTCTTCATTTCTATGGTTCCACTCCTGATCTAGCTGTCCTCTTGGTTTGCTTTTGTTTTAGGTGTGGTTGTTAATAACTGTGCGTTTGCTGTCCTTTCACTGTTCATATTTTTCATCATCTCTTTCTTATATAAGTCCCTTTAACATTTCATATAATAAGGGCTTGGTGATGATGAACTCCTTGAACTTGACCTTATCTGAGAAGCACTTTATCTGTCCTTCCATTCTAAATGAAAGTTTTGCTGGATAAAGCAATCTTGGCTGTAGGTCTTTGGATTTCATGACTTGGAATACTTCTTTCCAGCCCCTTCTTGCCTGTAAGGTCTCTTTTGAGAAATCCGCTGACAGTCTGATGGGTACTCCTTTGTAGGTGACTGTCCCCTTATCCCTTGCTGCTTCTAGGATTCTCTCCTTCATTTTAGTCTTGGCTAATGTAATTATGATGTGCCTTGGTGTGTTCCTCCTTGGGTCCAACTTCTTTGGCACTCTCTGAGCTTCCTGGATTTCCTGGAAGTCTATTTCCTTTGCCAGACTGGGGAAGTTCTCTTTTATTATTTGTTCAAATACATTTTCCACTCGTGGCTGTTTCCTTCCCCCTTCTGGTACCCCTATAATTCGGATGTTGGAACGTTTAAAGATGTCCTGGAGGTTCCTAAGCCTCTCCTCATTTTTTTGAATTCTCATTTCTTCATTCCTTTCTGGTTGGATGTTTCGTTCTTCCTTCTGGTCCATTCCATTGATTTGAGTCCCAGTTTCCTTTCCATCACTATTGGTTTCCTGGACATCTCCCTTCATTTCAATTAGTTTAGCCTTCATATGTTTCTCTAATTTGTGACTGTACTCTACCAATTCTGTGAGCATCCTAATAAATAGTGTTTTAAATTGGGCTTCTGAGAGCCTGGCAATCTGCCGGTCACTTAGAGTTATTGGCTCTGGGACTTTGAGTTCTTCTTGAGCCATCCTTTGGGCTGTTTGTGCCTGTTAAGTAGCAGGAACGGAGCCCTAGGTTTTCACCAGAGCAGGGCAACTCAGTCGCTGGGTTGTGACGTCGTATGTGGGGGCGGGGTCAAAGAGGGACAATGGCTTCTCTCCAGCGCCCACCGCTGCAGTCGCCACCGCCGCCCCCGCCGTGACCCCCACCAGCACCGCAGCCACCACCGTCACCAGGGCCACGCGCCCCGCTCCTGGGCACGTGGATGTGCCACCACTGTCAGTCCTCCACCACTGGGTTTGCCCCCTGGGGCCTGTGTGGTCCGTCTCACTGCGCGAGAGTGTGCGACCTTGGTCAGTCTGTTCCGCACCCCGACTAGTTCTGGGCTGCCTGCGCTCCTAGATCTGCCCTGGCTGACCCAGCTCTGCTGCTGGTTCTGCCTTTTACCGTCCTCGTTGAACGGTTTGTAGCTGTCGGACTTCCGTATAATTCGGTTTTCTGGCTTCTGGATGTGTGGTAGTTCACCAAAACTTTTGTTGTATCCAAACTTGGTTGTGGGAGAAGGCACAGTGTTTCCACCTATGCCTCCATCTTGGCGGAAGTCTGCAAACCCAAAATTTAGATGCAGCTTTTCTCACTCTCCCAAACAGAACTTTCTAAGGCAATTGAATATTATCTCTACAAGGCTTATAGAGTAACAATACAGAGGGGCCCAGAGTTGTGTCCAGTTGCTCAGTTGACCAATTAAGTTCCTTTCTCTTTTCTCACCCTGCCCACTTCTTGGTGAGTCAAATAATGAGGTGTGTATTGGCCAAAAGGCAAGGGAATGAGGTATAAGGAGAAGTAAAGTCCTGGATAAAAAGAACCAAGTAATTAAATCCTGGCTGGTCAAGAGTTAACTTAAAATTGCTCTTTTCAAAGGAGACTTCAAATTGCTGTCTCCTTACCAAGCTGGAGAACTCAATTTGACAAAATCACTTGATTCTCATGCAGATGATGTAACCTAACAGAGAGCTACAAGTCAGGATCCGGTGACTAAGGCAAGAAATTTGTTAGCACAGAGTATGTGGAGATGAGTCTTTTTCTAATCAGTCTGGGGTTACATTGCTTAGAGGTTATTTATCCTGCTGTGCACTAATAGCATGTTTTAAACACATTTTGTGCTTTTTTAAAAAAATTCTATAAATACAGAAAATGAATGTCTCTGCTGACAACTACAGGAAAAAATGATGATGAAGACTTAGTTATTGACTCTTGTTCATATGCTAGAATGTCAGGGACATTTCACAGGCAGATTGGCATAATTCCACTTTCTTTGGATGGACAACTAAAGTGGGCTCAACTAGAACTTAATTTAGAGTTCAACCTATAAATATTCATTTACTACAATACGCTGAGGTTCTTTTTATAAATGACAGATTCTACTCTCATTATTAAATACATGCAACAAATTTCCCAGATGCCTAAGAATATAGCCAAGGAAAAAATGCTTTCGAAGATTGAAAGATTTATGTACTATCTGGATCTCAGCTAGCAAAAACTAATTAATTAATAGGTCTAAATTATATCTGTCCATAATGTACCAGCTTCCCTGATGCGCTTAATGTCACCCATCCTATTATAAGTCTCAAAAGCTGACAGCACCTCCTTTGGGGCAAGGGAGACCCAAGAGAGAACATATGCTAGCAGAGTGAGGGAGTACAATTGTAAGTATGTTAGGCAGAAAAATTATAGTTCTTAAAGCAAGAATACTCAAGGAAGATTGCATAATTGTGTGTTACTGAAAAACCAAATGATCGAGTGACCAGTCTATAATATCTTCCACTAGAGACAGAGCATCTCCTTTCAACAAGTATCCATAGTACTGGAAGACAAATGGCAGTGTGAATTGCCAAAAGTTCTGCGTATGTTGACTGTAACTGTCAAACAAAGAATTTTTTTCAGTGTGCTTTCTCCATTGTAGATACTTGATTAATATTTGTTGCAGTCTCTTCACTTCCATCATTGCACTTACTGCCATTCATCTACTTTCTTATTCATTTATTTTTCTCCCCCTCTAAACTGTGAACTACCCATGCTCAATTTTTTTAGTAAAGGAGGTACTTTTTAAATCAAATTATAACTCATGCAGGAAAATACACATATCCTCATGTATAGCTCAACAAATTTTTTCAAATCAAATTCAACTGAATAACAAGTATCCAAATTAAAAAACAGAACATAGGCAGCACCCTTAGAACACAGAATACCCCTGTATTAAGTATATTAAGTATAAGTTGTTATACTCCAGTGGTGAACATTTCCTGACTTTGAAAACCCAAGATTTCTTTTGCCTGCTCTTGGACTTAATTTAAATAAGATTATACTATGGCTTCTTTTGTTCAAAAGATTGTTTATGAGATTCATTTCTTTCTTTTATTTTATTTATGTATCTTTAGAGGGGAAGGGAAGGAGAGAAGGAGAGAAATATCAGTGTATGGTTGCCTCTCATGTGTCCCCTGCTAGGAACTGGCCTGCAACGCAGGCATGTGCCCTGACTGGGAATCGAACCTCAATCCTCTGGTTCACAGGCCCATGCTCAATTCACTGAGCTATACCAGGCAGGGTAAGATTCATTTCTTATGTGTAGTTATAAATCATTCTATTTCTTTACAGTATTATTCGTGTGAAGATGCCACAGTTTATCCATTCTATTGCTGATTTCCATTTGGATAATTTCTAGTTGGAACTATAAATAATGCTGCTATAAATAATGCTGCTATAAATACACATTCACAAAAGGTCTATATATTTGGTTGCACATATACACATTACCTCTGTGGTGTATATACCTAACAGTGTAATTGTTGAGTCATAGGGTATGCGTTGGTTCGGTTTCCATAGCTATGCCAGAAGGATTTCCAGTTCCCACTTTTACCATCAGTGTGCGAGTGAGGAATCATATCTGGTTTGTTCGCCATTGTGTCTCCTATACATGTCACAGTGCTTTGCCCTTAGTAGGCACCAAAGAAGTCTTGGCTGAATAAATTCAAATGACATATATTAGAAGTATCTAAATTAGTATTATAATTTCATTGATTTTTTCAAGTTAATAAGAAGCCAAAACAATTACTAGCTCACTTTACAGTTTTGCCAAAAGACATTCCTAAATAATCAGTAGCTGAAAAAAAAATGGCCTCTTCATTGAATGCACAAAGAGCTAATCCAATAGAACAAACAGTATCAATTTGACAACATAATAGACTATGCGTATGTTAGCATAGGAAGGCATTTTAGTCTCAACTTTCCCAAATTCTCTTTATATAATTGAAGACATAAACCCTAAGCATATCAAATTAGGTGCTGCAAGATTAAGAAAATATTCTTGAGATTCATAAGTGTATATTCTTTTTTTATTCTTTAAAGCTGGGTTGAATGATTATTTCATTTGTTCAATGAGTTTTACCAAGAACAGTGTGGAGTTTTTATTTTATTGGAATAACATTCATATTTTCACTTTAACCACCCCCAAACATCTTTTTTCCCATTACCTAAATTGAACAAATTATCTTTGTCAGTATGCAAAATAGCTTAGATATTATATTTGGAAGAAATTTTGCTCTCTTTGTTACGTAGTATGCTCAAAATCAGGTCTAAGGATCAATTGCTTTTTGGGTGAACTTTTTTTTGTTTGTTTCTTTTTACCAAATACATCTAATGAATGAAACCATGTTGATGAATAATAATGCCCCTAAGTCTATCATCTAAAGAATAGGTACTTTACAGTGAATACAATGAAAATTGAGAGAAATTCAAATCAACATTTAATATGTTCTTACTCGACAACCACAAATATTCTGACAAGGGCGGAGTCATTGCAATGTTCCAAGGTCTAGGACATAGACTGCATTTGGATGAAGATACTTATAGTAGATTCTACTAATGACTTTATTTTTTTTCCTTTTTTAATTTTATTTTTTATATTTTTTAAAGATTTCTTTTTATTTAATGATTGTTCCAATACAGTTTTCTGTCTTTTACTCTCATCCCAGCCCCCCCAGTGCTCCCCACCTCCCTCCCATTCCCCCCCCCACCTTAGTTTATGTCCATGTGTCCTTTATACTTGTTCATGTGAGTCCTTCCCCTTTTCCCCTGTGATTCTCTCCCCTCTCCCCTCTGGTCCCTGTCAGCCTGTCCTGTATTTCAGTGTCTTTGATTATATTTTGCTTGCTTGTTCATTTTGTTGTTTAGGTTCCTGTTAAAAGTGAGATCATGTGGTATTTGTCTTTCACCACCTGGCTTATTTTGCCCAGCATAATGCTTTTTCAGTTCCATCCATGATGTTGCAAAGGGTAGGAGCTCCTTCTTTCCTTCTGCTTCATAGAATTCCACTGTGTAAATGTACCATAGTTTTTTGATCCAGTCATTTACCCATGGGCATCTAGGTTGCTTCCAACTCTTGGCTATTGTAAATTGTGCTGCTATGAACATTGGGGTGCATAGGTTCTTTTATCACTTTAAATCTTCACCCCTTCTTCAGTGTCAGCACCCTTTGACAGGTGGCTTTGCAGTGTCTTCCAATAGGAGATGGAGTACACTTCCCCACTCTTTGACTTGAAACTCAGTTATGTGACTTTCTTTGAAAAATGGGGCGTTATGAGGGGATGAGTGATCAAATCCTGAAAAGCATCTATACTATTAAGATTTCTCTCCCCAGTGTCTCCTATAACCATGAGACACCCTAGCCAAAAAGCCAGTTTCTGCAGAACATTGAGTAGAACAGAGGCTGACGGCCCCAGCTGAGCCTAACCCAGTGGACCTCCTGCTGTATGAATAAGCCAACACCAACCAGGCTAATCCAAACTCCACCTAGGTCAATTGACACTGCCCTCCACCCCCCACACACTGAAAATCCTTAAATGTATGTTCTAAATAAATGCTGGCTATTGTATGTTTTGGTTGTTGTAATGCAGTGGTATCTAAAACATAGTTAACTAATACCGTATCACTAGCCAAGTGCAGGTTGATGATGAGCAGGTTTGCCAGAGGATGGCAAAGGGGCAGGTGCCATAGCCAGGGCAGCTTGTCTATGGATAAGAGGCCACTCCGTTTTAGATATAGAGTGTCTTCAAAACAGGGCTCCAGAGAGCCGTATAAGGAGCTTAGAAGTCATACTCTCGTCCTAAAGAATAAAATGCTGAACAAACTGAAGAATCAACAACTCTTTTTAGATCTGTCAGAGAAATGAAATGGCAGGGTAAACACGGCTTGCAAATAACTTTTATAATTATTTCTTGTAGTTCAGAGGTGGGATTGGGAATCCACCTTTGGGATCCTTTCCATTCATTTCATCTTATTAACGTGTTTCATGTGCCATGTTTTGTCTTTCCAGAAATATGCTAGAAGTTGTGTAAGAATAAACTATTTAACTCACAAGTATGCCATCACTAAGGCCTATAAATCTCAGGTCTCATCTGTAGTGAAAAACACAACTTTTTCAATAAATAAAAAGTTTTAGTAAGTAAGAGCTAAAGTGAAGGGTGGTCTAACTCTCTCTAGTTTTATCAAATTAAAAGAATATATCAATATTGACAACTTGTTGGAAATGGCTCAAAAGCAATTTTTACTATGAATATCCTTCAAAGGAGCTTAGGACCAAGAAAGAATAAATAAAACAATCAAAATATAACTGTCTGACTCAACTAACCCTATTCTGATGTAGAAAACCATATCAAAGAGAGCATGCATCAGTTAGACTTACACAAAAACCTACTTTGTTTCAACCACATTGTTGAGGTTTTTCTGTTTGATTAGACAATGATTCTTTGTGTTAAAGTCAGTGTGTATACACTGTAACTAGTCATCTGCCTGAGCCTCAAAAACCTGCTTGGGATACAGATTTCACCTCCATAAGGAATTAAATTTCTAAATCAAAAAATATAGTGGAGAATTGGGTGTAATATTGCACTGAAATAACGAGCCCTTTAAAAAAGTAGGGGAAAAGTAAGAAACATTAGGGTAAACATCATTCACATGAAGTACACTTCCCATAAATCCCTGACATATATTGGAACTAGTCTTCATATTGAACTTCTCCCAGCAAACCTCACCAATATGTTTTATTTTTTTAATTAATTAACTTACAAATGCCTATTTAGCACTCATTTTGTAAGAGGGGGGTCCCAGAAAGCTGGGAGTCATGGATTGTTCAAGGCCCACCATCATCAGGAAGGTAGAGCTTCCACCAGGCCTCCTCACCATGCATCAGGAAACACTTCCCATAGTGGAAAGAATAAGAGGTGGCGCTTCTGACCAACCTCTTGTCTGAGGGTCTCAATACAATAGCTTCTGCCTGTCTCATAGCTGTAATCAGTCTCAACTTCCTCATTGAAATTCTCTGGTTTGAAAAAACAATGGAAATTTTTTCCTCACCAAGACGATTCCAACCTATTATGCAAGAGTTATAAGGAGAGTACAAGTCACGGCTTACCTCTCCCAGAAATTTCAGTGTTAATTGAATAAAAAAATGATGCACACAAAACCTAGAGCAATTAAATGGTCGATTATGTGCTTCAGGTTATTGAGGCAACAGATGAGATAGGCATCCAATAATAAGGTTATTTCTATTTCCATTCCAAAGAGTTTTGTTGTTACTCCAAAGTTTATGTGCTGCTGTCGTAATAGAAACAGCTTACTCTTCAGAGCTGGTTTAACTCGTGTGGCAGTAGGTGCACCTATGGAAAACAAACATGGATCAGGAGACAAAAGGGAGATTAACAGCAAACTACTACTTTAAATTCACCCGGTCATACCTTTCCATTATAGAATAGTAAAAGAAATGAAGTTTTTTTCATTTCTAGAAGTGAAAATTCTAATGTTTCTAGTGTGCCTACCATTTCTAATATAAAAATGACACAAGGGGAGAGTTACTGTGCAGACTAAATACAGACATTAATTAGGAATATAATGTTTCAGAAGGTATGAAACAAATTGGCCAAGCATATTAAAGATATACCAGTATGAGAAATTTATTATTTTTATGCCAGTTGACTAATTTGAAAGAATCTTCAGCAACAGAGACTCTCGTACACTTTTTCTAATGATCTTCTTGCCAGGCCAAGGATAAAATATACTTCAAATACGGTAGGCACATTTTCCTGGAATTTTGCCATTGCTTTCTAGAATGGTTTTAAATATATTACCATGGCACCTTGGTACTTGTTAATTTGTTCTGAGTCATGGTGAGAAAGCGACAATTGATGAAGTATTTTCTCGTGATGGGTGGCATCGTGACTCATACAAGTTCTAACAAGTGTGACCAGTGGTGAGCAAGTACCAAGTGCTGAAACGTTTTTTCTCAGCCACATGTGATGAATACCAGGTTTGACAAATTCTGAAGCCGGTGAGTACTGAGGTACCACTGCATTTCCATTTATGTTATTGCTTTCTGCATTTCCCGTCATGAAACTACCTTGGCATATATAAGAAAATATATGTGAGCCCTGGCTGGTGTAGCTCAGTGGATTGAGCACGGGCCTGCGAACCATACGATCGAGGTTCGATTCCCAGTCAGGGCACATGCCTGGGTTGCAGGTCAGTTCCCAGCAGGGGCCAGTTCCCAGCAGGGGATGCATGAGAAGCAACCATACATTAATGTTTCTCTTCCTTTCTCCTTCCCTTCCTCTCTAAAGATAAATAAATAAAAAAATTTTAAAAAAGAAAATCTATGTGATAAAGAACTTAGTAAATAAGGGAAAGATTAATCAGGTTATGATTTCCAAGGAGACTGAAATTTGTAATGTATAATTACAACACAGAACATTTTAGGGAGTAGGAATAGAGGATTCAGGGAGAAAAATGCTTAGAAGTATAGTTTAAATAAACAGTATAAGGTCTTATACAAGTTTTCCAAAGTTATATGGATTTTTTTTGTAATTTTCAGAGACTATAGTCAAATCCACTTGTTCTTATTCTCCTTCTTTTGTGTTATTTTTAAAGCTTTATTGATCTATTGGTATACAGCAAAGAAATTTGTATTCAACTTTATCATTTGATCAATTCCTATTTCCAAATGTTTTCATAATGTACATAATATATTAGTATGGTTATATATAATTCACAAGTAAATAAATAAACATGCTCTTGAGAAAGATGCTCAAAATTCTTTTTTTCTTGTGGAGAACATGTCTGAAAAAAATTAGAGAATAACTTTATAAAGTTAAAAGCCATCAGTTAACACAAATTATAAGAATAGAAAACAATAAAATAATAGCTTGAACATTTAGGATATGAATAACATATTGTATTAGAATTATGAAAAAGCAAGAATGAAAGTAAGTGAAAAACTACTGTTTCTTTTGCTGAAGAAATGAACGAAGGAAGATGAGCCCTGACATGACGTATGGATAAAACAAGCAAATAGCAATGGTAGTCAATGTTAAGTAAGGTATGAAAGGAGAATAAACATGTGATGATGTTTCCTACATCAATTTTTCTCACACAAATACATTAAATAAATGGGAAATGATAGCACAGCCAAGAAAAGCAAACTTAGGGTATGTCAAAAAAAAGTGGAAACTTAGCGGTGTGATTCAATGGTTGGAGCCTTTTTTCCTGTACACCAAAGATATTGCACCTAGGTTGCAATATCTCCCTTTCAGGACACACACCTAGGTTGTGGGGTCGTCCCTGGTCCCAGTGCAGATTCGTGCAAGCCCTGATCTGGTCCTGGCACGGATCACCCATTCTGGAGGAAAGAAAGAAAGAAATGGAAAAAGGCATTGACACAGTAAAGAGAGAGAGAGAGAGCCAACCATAATACCAAAGCTTTTTATTTTCATTTAAAATTAAATAATATCAAGCTAGAGTATCTTCCAAAGATGCTCTGTTCTCCACATTGCATTCTCTTACCTTGCTAACTCTTCCTTCTTTCCTCTACTTCTCTCTGTCTCACTCCTCATCTGATTTCTGGACCAAGGGCTTGGAGAAGATGAAGCTCCTGTTCAAGCCTACATTCTTCACCACTCGAGTGTCTTGTCTCAACATAACAAATACAACAATAGCAACAATAATAACAGCAACAACTAACACTATGAGCACTTACACTGGGGAACTCTTCTAAGGTAAATATAATTACCCCATTTTACAGATGAGGAAATTGAGGCACATATTGCTCAAGGTAGTCAACTCTTTAGGTCAAGTCCAGGATTCAGACCCAGGTATTCCAGCTCCAGTACCTGTAATTGACTAGTATGCAATACTAACAGTATGCCAAGTAAAATACAATGGATTCCCCATTTAATCTTTTCTTTGTATCCCCATTCCTAGCATCCCAATATTCTAGAACGTTTGTTTGGACCAATTAATATTGCATTACCATTACTGGATTAACCCTAACACATGGCCTTTCAAGTACAAAAGAATGAAATAAGAGGAAAAGGGAACTAGCTAATTACAGATGTTATTTCTATGTATTCGGAGGTAGGTGAAGAAGAAATTGCAAAACTGGCAGTGCTTCTTATCCTTTGTACATCTAAAGGCTGTGCTCAGCAGTGAGCAAAGCCTGGCACAGCTGTTCATTCTTTCTCATCGTCGTTTATCTATGTAGTGCTTTCCCCTTAAAGTGAGTCTTTGAAATTCTGAAAGCCAAGTGCTTCCACACCTAAGCCAAGTTTCAAAATTGACTTTGATGTGTATTTAAAGTGTCTTGGCATTCTGCTATCATCATTCCCTGGATCCGTCCCACTCCGTGAAACTGTGATATGGTCATCAGTGCCCCAAGTGAAGAGACCAGCTGCCTACAGAACCATGTTGATGCCCTCCTACAACTGTGTGTAGTTCATGGGTTATACGGAGGACTGCTGGAGGGTCCAACGTGAATGGGTAAGCATCACAGGTTTTGAAATCATGTGGGAGTTATGTAGCTATCCTCCTTTTAATCCATAGACCTTGAATCTTAGGATTTAGTTGTGAAGTTTCATTCTTATCATAAAATACAGTGGCAGCCAAGCTTAAACACTGCCAGATACAAATGCTTTCTTTTCTAAAGTTGAGGAGTAAGCTTAACATAGTGTATAGTATTTGTATTCCAGATAATGTTCTTTGCTGAGCATTATCATATCTGGGGAGTCATTCTCAGTTAATTTGTAATGGATTTATGGAATAGATGATTTCTTCTTCCAAGTCACTTGTTCAAAGGTTGAATGTCTTTCATGAAACAGACTCCCAATAGAAACTGATCTGTAGTTAATTCACATATGACGGTATGTTTTACTGACATGGTTGTTATTAAAACATGTAACAACAGTAATAGCAAAACCAAACACCCAATCTCTACCTTCCACTCCATCTGTAGAATGTAAATAAGAGGACATTTCTCAAAGTCTATAGGAATCTATGGTAAACATGCTCCTGCTTTTTTATGTGCTTCATGAGATATTGCTGAAAAACTGTTATGTCAGGTTTTGTATCATTTTTGCTTTAATAGGTTGATTTGTTCTTTTTTAATAATCATTCTTACTGTATTTTTTCATGACCATTTATCCCCCTTACACCCTCATCTATCTTCACCTACACCCTCCCCCACCACCAACCACCACACTATTGTTTGCGTCCTGAGTCCTTTTTCTTTTTGCTCAGTTCCTCTACCCACCAACCTCCTCCCTCCAGAGCTGTCAGCCTGCTCTCTATCTATAAATCTATCT
Source organism: Sturnira hondurensis (assembly GCF_014824575.4). Taxonomy (NCBI): domain Eukaryota; kingdom Metazoa; phylum Chordata; class Mammalia; order Chiroptera; family Phyllostomidae; genus Sturnira; species Sturnira hondurensis. Next base: position 2,118,376 of record NW_028081528.1, read on the forward strand.
CTGTTTTACTTATTAGTTTAGTTTGTTCATTAGATTCTACATGAGTGGAATCATATGGTACTCATCTTTCTCTGACTGACTTATTTCACTTAGCATAATGTTCTCGAGTCCACCCATGCTGTGGCAAAGGGTGAAATTTTCGTCTTTTTAATGACCAAGTAGTATTCCATGATGTAGCAGTAGACTAAAAACTCCTGAACTTGACAAAGTATACAAAACAAGCTATCCATCTACCAAGATAGTTTAAGTTGGCTTATGGCACATGTGGGGGGGCACTTAAAGAATCCCTCAGTGAGCAGTCAGGTGACATTGACTCTAACCTTAAGTCTACTACCTCTACACAGCCTTGGGAAATTCAGCTAAGTTTTAAACTCCCTGATATCTGAGTTGACATCTATGTGTTAGTTAGCATCCCAAAAGGAAACAGACAACACACTCAAAATAAGTTAAGGAGGATTTGCTTACTAGTGGACTGTCGTATTTTGCCATGTATAATGCGTACTTCTTTGCCCAAATTTTTGAGGCAAAAATAAGAATGTCTATTATACATGGGTAATACCTAAAATACCTGTATCTCTTCTTGTGTTTTATAATTATTTGATACATAAACTTTCTTGTACCATAATATGTTCAAAAATGCATGCTAAAATTCCTTATATTATAAAAAAACAAGTATCTAAATATGAAGAATTGAATTTAAATTTTTTTTGCAGAGCGGCATTTATTTTTATTTGGAAAACATTTCTGTTTAAACAACAGGTAAAACATATGCAAATTAAAATCTCATGAGAAGCAGTTTCCTTTGACTATAAATATTTTTTCAGGGGTTTCTTTCTTCCTTTTTTAAATTATTTTTTTTATTATTGAATAAGAATTAAATAAATACATGAATTTAAAAATTAAAATGAAAGATCTTTTTCCTGAAAGCCCGCACCCAAAATGTGGGCACATATTATACACGGTAAAACATGGTAATTATAAAACTCTGGGTGGGTAGAGGGAAAGCACCAGTTCTCACCATGCAGGAGCCCAGGGACGGCAACACCAGCGCTGTCGCAACCACAGACCCTGAGGACACAGGCAAGGATGAGGTTATCTGAGCCTGGATGGCAAGAGCACCCATTGAAAGAAGTGTCTATGGTCAGTCTGAGGAGTCAGTTAGAAGAACCAGCAAAGCCGGAAAACCAGAGGAATAATACCCTTGTCACTCCCCTCCCTCCTTCCTCCTTCTGACTAATGTCTTGCCAAGGATTCCCACTGGCTAACTCTACTGGAGTCCATGGGATTGGGAACTGGTGAATGTAATCCATATTGGTCAGCTAGGGCCAAAGGGCAGGGTAAAGAGCAGAGGCTGGATATGAAGAGCCAGACATAAGCTGCCAGGCATAATCTCCTTTGGCATACATTTCTTTGCAACATTTGGAACAGTGTGCTGCATTGAATAGGCACTGAATTATTTCACAACCTCTCTTTTAGTTTCTAAAGTGTAGATATTTAAGTTACTCTCCAAGGTCCCTTTCAACATGAATCTTCCAATTTCCTTACTTTATACTTGAGATGAGACTCTGAAGGAAATACTTGGGAGAAATTCTGAGAGCTTTGGATGTCCTACCTTAAGGTTAGATATTGTGTACCTGAAGAAACAAATCATTATGTGAATGTACCATAGCTGTGCAATTGAATTGTGCTGCTCTGTGTGAGCAGATTTGAAGCTGCCCTATTGTATGCGGGGCTTTTCCCTATAGTTTCCACCATTTTCCCTCACTTTACTCTCAACCTATTGGTCCTAGAGTAGGCCATAAGGTTGCAAACTTTATTTTGATATGTTTTCTCTTCCAGAGATGTTTATATATGAGAAGTTAAAAATGTTATATTGTGGTGGAGTATTAGGTATGGGTGGTTACAAAAAGAACTGGAGAGAGGTTTTTGAGTTTTGTTTTGGGATTTCTTCGTTTTTTTTGTTGTTGTTTGTTTCTTTTGCTTATTCATTTGCTGTCTTCACTAAGAAAGGAGGGCAGTAGCGCTTCTCACAGCCTGGAAATTGCACAATGTTTGCAGGTTCCTATTCTGGGCAGCAGTCTCCAGAGACTGTGGCTTTTCAGAACTCATTCCAGAGCTATGCAACGGTGCTGACAGTGTGTCCTTACAAGCCTTTTCTCCCTGTCATCAGCCTTTCCCAGCTCTTCATCTCAGCTCCACATACAGCTGTTCTGATATTGTGCTCGTCTTCCCATTGAACATGCTGATCATTACTACTGGTAATAAAAGGGATAATAGAACACAACAGAAAATCTTTAACCTGGAATGTCCAGGAACCACACTTGTCTCAGTTTAATAATATTACTGAATCATAAATGTCTTAATTCCAAAAGAACACAGTGGTCAAAAGGGGGTCTTTTTCCAGCTCTAACATCTGCTAGAGGCATTCTCTTAGACTTTTCCTATGTTGTGTGGGTTAAGAAGTAGGGCTATAACATACACTTACACAAATGCAATTTCAGTCTTTTAAAAAATTATTAGCCTCAAATATATGGTTATGACTGAGAACGAGTTTAAGTTATGCAAGAGTAGCATGGGTTGCATGATATCACCGCAATCATCTGGTGTAATCCATAAAATTCTCCGTATTTCTGGAGAATGCTTTGCTGGAACATGACCCTACACAGCCAGGAGATCACCCAGTCACATGCCCTTCTCCAGAGCAAGTTAATTGCAATGACATTTTTCCGAAGTGTATAATTATTTTAAAATGTCTATATAAATACTGGTTACAAGCAATATTTAGTATTCTAGATGAACAAATTTCTGCATATTTTGTTTGCTGAAGTTGTCTACAGCTATTTCCTTTACTCATGCTCTCATCAACAATAAAATGTTTTTACCTGGTATGTGGAAACTCAGGAAATGAATTTTTATGTCAAAAATCAACGTTTAGAGGAAGATGGACTGCAAAAGGCAACTACTAAGTACAAGAATATTTAAATAGTTAAACAGAAATATATATATAAAATTTCTAATAACTTTATGTGAGAAAGTACATTCTTTTGAGGAATGTAATGCTAAGGTTTTATCCTCTTAAAAATAAAGCTCATTTTGGCAGGCCTACCAATCATAAAGATAATTTTTCCAGTATATTTTTGTTTAAAAATACTTTAACTTAAGTAAGTTGACATACAATATTATATTACCTTTAGGTGTACAGAGATTCAATATTTGTATACCTTATCATGTGATGACTATGTTTTAAGTCTAGTAACTTTCTTTCATCATACGAAGTATTCCAATATTATTGACTGTAATTCCTATGCTGTACATTATGTCCCTGTGACTTACTTATTTTGTAACTGGAAATTTGTGCCCCTTATTTCCCTCTACCTATTTCACCCATTCCTCTAACCTCCACTCCCCCTGGCAACCATCGTTTTATTGTCTGTATCTATGAGTCTGTTTTGTTTTGTTTGTCAATTTGTTTTGTTACTTTACATTTCAAACATAAGTGAAATTACACACTATTTGCCTTTCTTTGTCTGGCTCATTTCACTTAATGTAATACCCCCGTGGTCCATCCATGCTGTTGCAATTAGCAAGATTCCATTCTTTTTCTTCCTAAGTACTATTTCATTGTGTATCAATTTCTCTATCCATTCACCTATCCACATCAATGGACCCCTAGATTGTTCCCATATCTTGGCTATTGTGAATAATTGTACAGTGAACAGAGAGGTCTATATATGTTCTCAAATTGATGTTTTGGATTTCTTCATATAAATACCTAGAAGTGGAATTGCTAGATTTAATTGATAGTTCCACTTTTAATTTTTTGAGAAACCTCCATACTGTTTTTCATAGTGGCTCCACCAATTTACAATCCCACCAAAAGTGCTGAAGGGTTTCCTTTTCTTCATATCCTTGCCAACACTTATTATTTGTTGACTTTTTGATAATAGCCATTCAGACATGGGTGAGGCGGCATCTCGTTGTGGTTTTGGTTTTTATTTCCCTGATGATTAGTGATGTTGAGCATCTTTTCTTATGTCCGTTAGCTATCTGTGTGTGTTCTTTGGAGAAACGTCTTTTCAGTTCCTCTCCCCATTTTTTAAAATGGATTATTTATTTATTTTTATTGCTTCCATTTCTTGTTTATTGTTATTCAGTTACAGTTGTCCCCATTTCTCCCCACGTTGCTCTCCCCTGCCCCATCTAACCCCCTACTTTTCGTTACTGAATTGTATGAGTTCTCTATATATTTTGCATATCAACCCTTATTGGGTATATCATTTGTGAATATCTCTCATGTAGTAGGTTGTCTTTTGGTTTTGTTGATGGTTTCCTTTGCTGTGCAAAAGTGTTTTCATTTGATGTAGACCCATTTATTTATTTTTACTTATATTACTGTTGCCTGGGGAGACATGTCCAAAAAATATTGCTAAGATTAATGTTAAAGAGTTTACTGCCTATGTTTTTCTCCCAGGAGCTTAATGATTTCAGGTCTTACACTTAAGTCTTCAATACATTTTGAATTCATTTTTATATATTTTATTAAAAGGTGGTCCAGTTTTTTTTTTTTCCATGTATCTGTTCAGTTTCCAGTATACTTTTGTTGTTTGTAACAGTCTACTTCAAATTTCTATGTCAACGTTAGCATGCCCTTCTAAAATATGTTTTTCTTGTTTTATGCTCATATAGTACAATTTAGGTCACATATTGTAGCAATGATGTTCTTGTTCAAAAGTGATATTACATGTGATCACTTTTACATTTAGCAGCAGGGAATTTAGTTTCTTAATCGGATCGCCATTTGCCCGCTATAGGCTCTTAAAACCTAACAGACACAAACTAGATTTTCAACATTACTAAAACAATGAATTTTTAATATCATAAAATGTTTTGACTAGAAATATCACTATCCCACTTATATAACAATATGTATAATTAGCATTTTCAAAATGAAAACTTTCAACAAAAACATTATTTCATTATAATAAAATCCAGTTCTTATTATAAATTACAGCTGGTTTTTCTTATTATTTTCTATAGAAATAGAGTAGCAATGATGTTTTTATGGAGAAAAATCCTAATACCTTTATCCTGGTCCTTCACATCTTCCTAGTGTTTGCTGAAGTTTGAACAAAATGTAGGAAATGCTCCCAAACAGGGTACTTTCTCAGCTCTCCTGGAGCTGGATTATTAATTTCATCTTACATTGTTCGCTTTAACCATGTATTTGTTATGATGGAATATTTCTATTCCATAATATGCCTGACCAAAATCTTATTCTGAAATTTCACGATTGAGTGAATGGGAAAGATGGTCAGAAGGAGACAGCAGCCTTAGTCAGACCTGCCTTTGGGGTGTCAGTGTGACCAGAAACACAGTGTGTTGTTTGGGATAAAAGAACATGAGTATTTTAGTCTGGAAGATACTTTAAATAACTAGTTCAACTCCCTTATTTTATGGGTAAAGTAATTGAGCCTTACGAAGCTTTAGACACAAGCATAAGTTCACCCAAATAATTAGTAGCAGCAGAGTCTTCTCTAATCCATATCTCAGTTCTTGTTTTCAAGTTCAGGTTTTGAAGTCACTTATATATAATTGCTACATAAAATATTGCAGATGAGCCCTGGCTTCATGGCTCATTTGGTTGAGGTGTCATCCCACACACCAAGGGTTGTGGGTTCAATTCCTTCTCAGGGCACATATTTTGGTTGTGGGTCTGCTCCCTGGTCAGGGCACATACTTGGATTGTGGGTTAGGTCACGGGTTCTGGTGTATCCTGGAGGCAACAAGTCAATGTTTCTCTGTCACATCAACGTTTCTCTTTCTCTCTCTTCATCTCTAAAATCAATAAGCATACCCTCGAGTGAGGATTTTTTAAAAATTGCAGTTGAGTCAAATTGAAAATTTTATTATTATTCTTTTAAAATGTCAAACTGAGTCACAGATTAAATGTAAAAGCTTATTAATTAGTAGTCAAAGTAGACAAAATGAATCAATGCTTAGGAAAGATAGTGTCAACAAACAGGCACATTATTAAATGCATTTGGCAATTATTGTCTTTGTTTTGTGATAAAGAAACTTGTGGCAAGAAAGAGTTTTTCTGTGTTCTTTGTGTTGTTATTTAACACAAGAGTTGTGATGTTCTTTGTGTTGTTATTTAAGTTCTCTAAGCTTGAGCAACTTAAAAAATACCACAAGCACACAAAGGAAATATTTTATCAACAACCTATAAAAAGTAAGAAAGCAAACAAATACACAGAAAGCTCCATAAAGTAAAAATTTCCAACTACTTAATACATGGTATTGATTAAAGATTGCAAAGGATTGTTGAAATGCCCCAGTTCCTGGGCTGCTTGGTTCAGTGTTTTAGACTGTCATTAATACGAAATCTAGGTTAACACCTCAATGAGTGAAGGACTCCGATGATGATTTTGTGAAAATTTGCCAATGTTATAATGTAAAATATTTTTACATTTATGTGAATGTAAGGATAAATTTCGAGAAAGGGCTTTATTGCTACTGAAAAAAATGATGCTTGTATTTTTATAGTAAATTATGTTTAAGCCTATCCAACTCTTGTTTGGCTTTAATAATGATGAACTTGGGCTGAGTGTGGCTTTGTCACTGATTATATCAATTTAGACATTCTGTCTCAGATTCAAGCACCTAATCCTACCTCTGCAAAGTAAAATCAATAGTGTAAGGTAACTTGGTTTGCAGTTGCTAAAATTCAAAGGAAAATATTTAAGTTCCTTTATAAATCTTACCAACTGATTCAGTCTTTATTTGTAGCAGAAAATAAATCATTCAGCAGGTCTGCCAATGCAGATGATAAACTATTACTCAGTCTAATTTGCACTGGAAATAATGATGCAGTCAACTTGGTATTAATTCATTTTAATCAATTCTTGAACCTGGAAGTCAAATCATCTCCCCACTGGGATTTCTACAATAATTGTTACCCTGTAGCTCATCCAGACAATTTACACAATATGCAAGCAAAAGGACCAATTGCCACGTTAGCTCAGGAGTCAGGAATGAAGGACAAATCAATAAAATTTAAAATGATAATTGGCTCGAACTCACCCAGGGACACACACACACAAAAAGTGGTACTGACAAGAAGAATATGATTTGGGGAATATCTATTCTTGTAGGTATCTCCTGTAGCTGTAACAAAAACTTCTAGTGGCCAAATGTCTACTTAGTTGACAAATCTAGACTCATTCAGTTCAACATAGAGCCGTATTTTAATAGGTTCTGAAGAAACCAAGATGGACGTCATCTCTGTCTGCCCTTGAGGGAAGGAAACACCCACACTGAGGATCTTCAATCGTTTCATACTGAAATCCTTCTGGGTTTCTCTAAGGATTCCATCAAACACTTGACATGCATTTCATTTGTCTTAGATTTATCTGACTATACTCATAAATGCTGAATTTAGGGTATGCAGTGAATTTCCACTTTAGTACCAAAAACATTTTCAAGAATTAAGTCTAATCCAAATGATGCTTTAAGTCCAAGTATAAAAATATTAGATTTTGATACCTAAATTTCATGATGATTGCAAAAAAAAAAAAAACCCACAAAAGAAAAACTATTGCAACATACTAAATTTAAACTTTCAAAGGCTTTCATTTTAGTCAGCAATTTGGAAGTTTCCTGGTTTTGCTTCAGCAAAGTATTATTCTTTCTGCTCATAATTGTCTAATGGAACCAGTCCATTGGGTGCCTATTAAAGTAAGTGTCATGCTAACTAGATAGAGCAGGCTGTGTAATAAAAAGAAATACTTCTAGTAGCATTGGGTGAATAAAACATCTAGATCTCCTGGTAAAACCTTATTAATTTGATGTAAACCCAGATGGATTAAGATTGTCTTAATTTAAAAAGACTGAATATTACTTAAAAAAACTGATTTTCATTGCCTTTCAAAAATATACAGTAAAGTAAACATGGCTAACAGAGTATTGCCAATTAGTGATTATTTGTAACTATAATAAATGAATAAATATAAATACTTTGTAAATAAAATATTTTTGCAAAGACATATTTCTATAAGCCTCATGTTCATGTTTAGCTTATTTACAGCACACTATATAAACTGTGTATTTGTATACATGCTATTAATGTATTATTATAATATATACATCTATCTATATATCTAATATAGCTATATATATCAATATCAGTCTATCTATCTCTCCCTACCGATCTAACTACCTTCTATCTATCAAGCCACTTGAAAAAGTCCTTTATCCACAGAAGCCAAAATAAATTGGATAAACAAATCCTTTATAGATAAACATTATGAATGTGAACTAGAGGTAACTGCTAAAATTATCACAATTCACCATTTTGAAATGATGGTTACTAAGGTGAGAATAAAATATGCCGAGTTTAAACAATTGGAACATGTGAGTTAAATTAAAAAGAATGGAAATATCACAATTCAGATGCGAGTGCTTTTTAGTATTTTAAATAGTAACCACAAAGCTACGCTTTCTGTTGATTTGTAAGTTTTACTTCGCTGAGAGCCTGATTTTATCCTCGCCTTTTCCTATTAATTGCTGACCTTTCCTTTTAATATCATGTTAATTACCATGCAATAAATACACCAGCAATGCAACATGGCCTGAACCAGACTAGTGCATTGAATGTGACCATGAGAAAAAGATCCAGTTCTTGACTTAACAGAGTCTTATAGGTATTCCTTTGTTCTTTTTTATTTTTTCTAGTACATTCATTTACTAAAACACTGTTAGCAATCAAATCAGTGATGATTTTAGCATTTTCTTATCACTAAAAACTTTGTTTCAGCGTTTTGTAAGTAAAAGACAACATAGTCTCCTTGATTGTGAAAAGCCTTTCAGTTCAAATCTTTTTTACACCCCAGATCTTAGGACATACTAATTTTTGAGATCATCTCTTAACACCTTCTATAGAAGGTGATCTCTTATTGAGAAGGAATAAATAGCTAAACTGTTTTTAGTTTTCTGTGTTACATTAAATACACCTATACTGTATTGAGCAATGAAAAATAAATTAGACATACGGAATAATGTATTTTTTGGTATATTCAACCTGTGCTATAATTATCATGAATATTCCATCTATTAATATAATGAGAAAATATAAAATAGTTTAAAATCTTAGTTATTGATATTGGGAGATAAATCAATAGTAGACAGTGACTCTTTATTTTATTTGACGATACAAATACTATTATTATAAAATCTAGAGATGTTTGCTTGTCTTTCAGTGTGTTCCTACCTCTCACAGGGAAGAAAAAAATATTAATGTCCCTATTTAGCTTAGTATGCTATAGGTGACATATGACTTTTAGACTAGTATTCACAAGAATGATAATCTACTGCAAAAATGTACTAAGGACTCCTTCATGGTCAGGACCCCAAATCAGAAAACCCAGGAGATCTTATCATCATATAACCAAGCCCCTTTGGTTTTCTTTATTTGGAGTGATGGGACCAATCATTTGATTGATTGAATTGATACATGTCATTTGCCTGTACAATCTGGCTCAAGACTATGATTGCGTTGCTTAATATAATAATATGTCAAACTTGAAAAAAATTTGTTTTGTTTTCTTTGTTGTTTTATTTTATATTTTCATTTGTGGGCTATGCAGTAGTATTCAAAGTTTCCCAACACGTGATCGTGATTTCTTCACAGTTTCTTTCTCAAACTTAGCTGCACAGTGGAATCACCTGGAAAACTTTAAACACTGCCAATATTTGAGTTCTGCCCCCAGAAATTATTATGCGTTTTGGTTAGCAGCCTGGGCACTGGGTCTCATAATGTCTTCCCCAGGTGATTACAATGGGCAGCAGACTTGGCATCTCTGGGTATTCTTATGACAACTCATGGCTGCATTGCCTCCCAACTTTTCCAATTACTCCACTTACTGAGAAGAGGGTCTGCCTTTCCCACTCTCCTCTCTCACTACGGAACTTTCTGTCAAAGCTTGAATGCGCCTTATCAAAACCATCAATTACTTTGACACATTTATTCTGTAATTTTTATAAACATGTATATTTTATATACATTAGAGACAAGGACAGTAACTTGTAGCAGTGTTTATTTTTGTTAAAAGAAACTGATGGACTTGAAGGTCAAATTGCCTTCTAATTGCACAGATTAAACAAGAAGGTATTTCATATTTTAGCTTAACAAAGCATCTTATTCATTTGAAAAGATCCATACTATTGATGAGTTCATGATGAAACCTATATATCATAAGAAGACTAAAATATTTATTTTACATATCTACAATGTGTATTCTCAAATTTCTAGATCAATCACAAATCGTACAGGAAAATATTTAGGTACAGAAAAAAGCTTCATAACATAAAAAAAATTACATTTTGAAAAAATCACATGAAAGCTCATTAAATAATAACAATGACAAATAAATAATTAACTTTACTTATTAGCTGCTGCCATGCATTTCTGGCATTCCATTCCAAGCAAGGGTCAGCATGCAGGGTACAATTTCATACTATGAGACTGTAAAAAGCTACAGGGCTTATTTTTTGAAGTGAAATGTCACAAGGTCTTTCATTCTTTCAAAGGATGATCATTCATGGCTGCTAAACTGTTCCATGAAGATTACAAAACACAAAAAGCACCCTTCTGAAGTGTTATTGTCAAGATTCAAGGCAACAATTTCTTTTTGACTTTTCAGTTTTAGAGAAGTTTTGAGTGAGGAGGGGGTATAGGTTAAGGACTAAAGGGTAACTGAGAAGCCCTTTTCTGTTTTAAAAAGTAATTATTCAATATATTGTATGTATATAGAATCCCCAGTCTTTTAGGAACCATGGGGAATTCAAACTACAGAATGTGTGGAATTTAAATACAAATTGCACTCATGATGTGTGTTCATTTGGAAAAACTTGTAAAGGAAAAGCTATTCCCAAAGACTGTCCTGATACTTAGGACAGATTGCTGAGTTTGATCAAAGCCGAAAGCATATATTTTCAAATAAGAAAATAGCAATGGCAGGCTTGAGTCTTCCAAGCAATCAAATCTGTAAAGCAGATGGTTACCAGTCAGTCCAGTTTTGAGAGTCTGAGTTCTAACTCATGCTGTGCTTGCTGGGTTTGCTGGCTCTTTTCCGCTCTCTGTGATGCTGGGCTGGCTCAGCAGGCGACATGCTCTCGAAGTTATGACTGGACTCATTGTGCTGCCTAGTGTACCTCTTGCACTTGCAGGCAGTGACCACGGTGATTTTGTAGGTGCGCGTGCTGCCATCTTGGCACTGCAGCTGGATTCTCTGGGTACGCGTTTTGTCATTGACACACCTCCATTCCTGGGAGCTCCTCCTGCTCCAGTACTTTGTTCCATAGCCTCCTCCGATCCAGTTGGGGAGCAGCGGCAAGGGCAAGCACTCACCCGCGCACACCAGCTCCTTTAGAGGGCTGATGCTGGTGCACTGGCCATCAGAGATGTATTTGGTGGAACGCAGTTCCCGGCAACCCACTTGAACCCGAGCTACAGGAAGCAGAAAATAAAGTGTATCAGAAGCATAAACAAATGGACTTTTTCTACAAGGAATCTGCTATGACAAAAATATTATGCAAATGATAGCAAATTGCCAAATAGAAAGGGAACATCTATTTTTTTATTTCCACAATGGAAAAATCTGGTTATAGAGATGCTTTGATGAAAATTATCAGTTTACATGTCTATAATTTTTTTGGAATACAGTAAACTGGCCCTGATTTTTTTCATATATAACATTAGCTAATTGTTTACTGTGGTATTTGAAAAATCCCATTTTCTTAGTCTCACTCCCCAATATGGTTTAAGCAACTCTTACATTTATGTGTAAAAAAGAGTTCTTTACACATAAATGTTCTTTTTCTCACAGGTCATATTTGTTTATGTCTACAATTGCTTTTAATAGTTATTTTAATCTATTGACAAAATATGAAAAGCATTTAAGTATTGTATACAATGCATATTATCTCTGTAATATTTTGTTTCAGTTATCAAATTAAGCTGCAAAGAATCACACAAGTATATGTGTGCAAAGTCTGACATTTTACATATCAAACTTAACTATACTTGAAACATAAATTCCCAAGCTATCTTTAAAAAACACAAATATTAAAATGTTTTTAATGCAAAATGTCACTACAACTGAAAATTTAAAGGATATAAAAGCCCCTAAATCAGGAACGTATGGTTGCCATAACAACTTGGCTACATTTCCATAAATTTTATGGCAGAAAAATGCCTAACATGTCTGATTTACAACTGCAAAAGGAACCACGGTGTTCATTTCCTGAATATTGGTCATAGCAAACTTTTTGTTTAGTTATTTGAATTTAATAAGTGTGTTTTCTAATTGACTGTTTCTTATTACTTGCTTTATGTGATTAAAGCAAAAATTAATCTTGAAATACTTATTTTCCTTTCCATTGCTTTGTTATCTAAATTGGAGGAAGATTTCCTGTAATAAGCTTGAAAAGAAAGCAAGGCTTGTGAACCAGGAAAAAATGTTTAAAAGTATAACTGCTAAAATTTAAAACGTTAAAAATTATCAAGGACATTGAAGTGGCCTTGCATAGACTAGTGAAAGCTGGTTTGAAGTAAATATTGAATTAGGAGTTTTACTTCATCTCCGTGCCCCCCATACTGAGGTGGGAGATGTCACCCAAAGGTCTGTGATAGTTGTGATAAATGTACCTCTCTATACACACATTCGTATCACCTTAGAGTGGTAGATTAAAACTAAAGGGTAAACTGGCTGGCTGGTCAGTGTGCTCTCCTGTCTGACTCATGCCAGGTCACCTCCTGCAGCTGCCTTAGGAATGCATCTGGAAACAGCCGGAGATGATTTTGACTTGTCCAGCTTTTTGTTCCTGTATACATAGAGATTCAGCATTTTTTCATTGACAGTTCATTGACAATGAATACCCACCACATTGCTCAGTAATCTAATAATAAACAGATATTTCCTGTGTACACAAAAGCAACCAGCTTTATGAAAGTTAAAACATCTTGGTTTTCTTAGACATTTACAGTCATATGTGCTTTGACTTTCCAAAGGTCAAAACTACTTTTCACAGTTGAATGGAGTTGAGGAGGAGGAGCAAAAGATTTGTAAGATTTCCTGTGCACTGTTTCTCTGGGTCTCTCTTAAAACCTGATGATTAGCATGCGAACTCTTCTAAAAGAAAGCAATGAAGCAAAAGTTAGGAAAAGAAATTTAAACCCCTCCAACTCAGCACACAGAAAAGGAAAACCTGCTGCCTGTATAATATATGATTGCATTGTTATTCTTTTAAATCTCTAAAGTTACAAGAGCTTCCCCAGTCTCTCACAGAAATATCCAGTTACCTAAATTTCGATCTGGTTAATAAGAACTTATCTCTGAAAAATATAGTTCTCCAACATTTTTAGTTTTATCCCTCTTTTACACTGATCATCATCAAAACTTTCAATTATTTCTCTAGGCATATTTTTGAAATTCATGGTGAGCAATTTTTTTTCCCAGAAAGTGTCTTTTATTTCCTTGTGATTTCTTATACATACTTTGGTTAGTTACCTTTATGCACTTTACCAGAATTGGACATGTTCTGAATTAAACAGAAAACAATCTGAATTTAAACTATCTAGAGAAACAGTTTTTTAAAAAAATGCTCACTGTGCATGACATGAAGAAGCAACAGTTTAATTCCTGGAAACATGTTCTCTTTGGGTGTTTGATAAAACTTAAGTCTGGGCCTATATTATCAAATTACTGTTTCAGTTATGTTAACTTTATAGGAAAGAATGCCAGTCTACACATGCAGCAGATTACTCCCAGATTATGTAGCAAAATATAGATGGTTCAGGTTAGTTAGCAAAGAAACAATTCTACGAGAACATGAGCTAAAGGCTACCAAAACAGAAAAGACAAAATCCACATAAGTAAAACACACTTACTGTTCCGATCCAGTCCAGTGTTACTGAAATGCCTGCCTCCATTTCTGGCTTGATTCATCGTGCTGTTGCTGCTGGGGTGTGCTGGGGCAGGTTTAACCACATGTGAATAAAGGATTTCTGTGGCATCATTTTTAAAAGCCAAACAGCTTTTCATGAGGATGCATGCAAGGGGAATGAGATAGAAATGAATGGCAGGAGGAAGCATGGTGAGTAGAGGGTTTGCTTGGCTGGAGAGCTGGTTAATTCCTTTCCTTCTGCTTCTGCTCTGTAACTGTGAAATTCTTCCTCAAGGTTCCCTTTATATATCCTGAGGTTTGGCGTTCATTCAGGTGTAAAGTTGTGTAGAGCTTCAGAGTGAAAACACAGAGAAGGGGTGGGATCCCTACATGACCTGCAAAAGAATTTTACCAATGGAAGAGAAGACTACTGAAAAGGAGGAGCTTGATATACAAATTGCCTGAAATTTCGGAGTTGCACTTCATCAGTTGTCTGTGAGCTGAAGCAGCCAGGCACATTCTATAGCAACTACAGACTTTCTCTCTCTGCCATTTCCCTTCCTGAATCTAGTTCACATTAGGGTTTCACTTCAATGAAAATACACTGCTGTTCATTTGAAAAGATTTACATTTCCAGAGTAGTTCTGTACTCCCTTAAGATTTTAGAGGATTTGAGTGGGGAGGGGCTGGGAGGCGGGGAGTGTTGTCCCAGAAAATAAGAGGAATTAAAGTGAGTTTAAATATTGTAGGACTTGCATGAAGCACCTATTTTAGTTAAGCATATTTTGTTTCTCAGGAAGCAAAGCAATATATATTCTTTCTTTAAAGTAGAAGGCATGGAGCTAGAATCTGCCCTCTGGACACATTTAAATAATGCAGCTTTGATCTGCATGGACTGCTGCATGGCTAGGTAAATTACTGCCAGGGGTCTGTGCAGAGAATAATGAGCGTAGCTCTGTCTGCATTAAAGTAATTAATATCAATTTTCATCTCAAAAATGTCACAAGCATTAACATTCGTAGGATCATTTTACATGAAAAAAGCCATTTCTGACAGATTATTGTTTAGCAAATTCAAAATAATTTTTCCTAGTGTTCTACCTGTATTCACTGTACATTTCTTAGACTCTGCTGCCCACGTAAGAAACATTATACTTTTATCACCCACACCTGAAACAGTACATCATTTATTAATACTAAAGCATTTTTCTCCATTTTTTAAAAAAATCGTGAAATTCCATTCGATTTAGGGGACACTTCAATTGGAATAATTACATATTATGAGCCATCTTTCCAGTGGTAAATCCATTTTGCCCTTTGCATGGCTACACTAAAGTGACCTTATAGCATGGATATATTGTGTCTCTCTTCTTTATGCACTTGTGCCCACTTTAACAACTATTCATGTCTGTCTGTCTGTCTGTCTATCCATCTACCTACCTATCCCCGGTACCTTTGTTTCTCCACAGTGTCACTGCTGAGATTTCGGAGTAGATAATTCTTCATTACGAGACACTGTGTGCACTGCAGCACACCTGGTTTCTACCCACTAGATGCCGGGAGCACCCGCCAGTTATAACCAAAAATGTCCTTAGACACTGACAATTGTCCCCCTGGCTGAAGATCACCCCAGTTTAAACCTACCAACTATCTCCCCATCGATCTATCCCACTATAAAAAAGTTAAATTAAGAACACGAGACTATTTAATAATACTAAGAAATTATTGTTCTTTATTTAGGAGTAAAATGATACTGTAGTTTTGTTTAAAAACAAAGGCCACTTCTCATTTAGAGTTATATACTAAAATGTTCCTAGATGAAATGATGGGATGCCTGGAATAAACTTCAAAAATAACATGGGAGTAGATGGGTACAGGTACGTGCGGGGCAAGATTGCCTGGGGGCTAGGTGGTGACTATTCTATTCTGTCCACTCTTGGTTATGTTCAAAATCATACACAGTCAAAAATTTAAAAACTAGAATAAAAATTTAATTTAATGTATTTATACAGCCTAATAACAATCAGATCCTTACCTGGAGATTACAGATAGCCATTTATTCGGATATAATCCCTGGGAAATAATAAATCAGTATATTTGGTACACATGGTTATATGTCAGGCATGCTTCTAAAGTACTAATTATTAAAAATTGTTTATCCTGTTTATCAGGGAACTTGACATTAATTACATGAAGTATGTTAATATTAACCATTCACCAGTAGATGCAATGCCTAAAGAAAATAACAGAGTCAAGATAATCTAATTTCTTTCCCATAACTATTTCATTTTTGTGCCAGGAGGGGGAGAGATTTTAATTTGAAGTTTAATTATTAGGTTGGAGTGATCACATTGATCAAAATAACTCATAACTGATAAATCTGCCCTACACTTAGTATTCTATAGGCCACACCTCAGGGTATTACCGCAGGCAAAAGCGAAATCAGGAATGAAGGCAATGTAGTTGGTGCCTGTGGACAGGAACAATGCTAAGTTCTTAGGCCAAATAAATCTGGCAGGACCAAATTGGAAAACCACTTTGATAAATTAGAAACACTCATAAATTTGATATTTAACAGTTATTCTGATCAGTTTACAACCACTTCATTAAGAACAATGACAGGGCCCTGGCTGGCGTAGCTCAGTGGATTGAGCGCGGGCCTGCGAACCAGACGATCGCGGTTCGATTCCCAGTCAGGGCACATGCCTGGGTTGCAAACCGGTTCCTTGCAGGCCAACTACCAGCAGGGGATGCACAAAAGGCAACCATACATTGATGTTTCTTTCCCTCTCTCCTTCCCCTCTAAAAATAAATAAATAAATAAATAAATCTTTTAAAAAAAAAAAGAACAATGGCAAACTGTAATACTCTGATGAAATTATGGGTATAAATGTTTAATATCACAACCAACTCAGAAAATATTCCCCTGAGCAAGCTATGTTCTTTTGCATCTCTAGACCTCTGTACATACATGTTTCTCCTTCTGCTTGGAACATTCTTCTCTCACTCTTTTCTCATTCTCTTCTTCATGGGCTGTCCCTATTTCTCCTTTAAGTCTCATTTTACAATGGCACAAGACTAAGAAAACTTCTCTTACCCTCTCTCTGCTCAGATCAGCAGCCATCCACATGTACCAGAGTAACCAGCTGCCTGATGGCTCTGAAAGCCTTATGATAGAACTGTTTTTAGTCAGAGAAAGACAAGGAGCATATGATTTCACTCATATGTAGAATCTAATGAACAAACTGAACTAACAAGCAAAATAAACACAGATTCACAGATAGAGAGCAGGCTGACAGGTTGGGGGAGTGGTGCGGGGGGTGGGATTGAGCAAAAAAGAAAAAATAGAACTATTTTTATTTTATGAATATTAATGAATCAGTGAATGAATTAATTTAATAAATATAGAAAGAATTGCAATGCAGAGGGTAAATACAAAATATATTTATGGAGTGCAACAATAACCTGGATCTCTATGAATTTAAACTTTTCAGAATAATCCAGTAAACAAATAAAAATCATAACAAGAAAAGTAGGAAATGGGAGGGAGGTGGGGAGCACTAGGGGGGTGGGCTTGGATGGGAGTAAAAGACAGAAAGCTGTACTTGAAAAATAATTAAATTTTTTTAAAAAGAAAAGTAATTAACTAGCACTATTTTAGAAGAAAAATACTATATACTATCTTCATGCATAACACTACAGAATCTTCATGCATCAAAGTCCTCAAAAAGAGGATAGACTAACATCTTTAATTCATTTTTTTCTCTCATCTATTTTATATCAACATATGTTGAGCCCAGTATTTGTCAAAGCTGTAGTCACAAAACTGAGAAGTTGAGTAAGGCATGGGGCCTGCCTTCTTCCCTTTTCCAAATGCTGCTGTTCACCAGGCCACTAGAGGAATTCCTTCAACCTGACTTCATTCACGATTTCCTTTCTCCTTCAACACATGTATCAGTTGTCCTTTTTCTTATTGTTGTTTACATGCTTTTTGGTTTTATATGCAAAATAAAAGCTCCTTCTAATGCCCTGTGTAACCTAATGTAAAACCCAAGTGGAAATTCCAAATCCATTTGATATCATTCTGGATGGAGCTTCTCCATCTCAGCACTATTGACATTTCGGGCTGGATAATTCTTTGTTGTGGGGCCCATCATGTCTGTTGCAGAACCTGTAGCACCATCCCTGGGCTCTCCCCACTAGATGTGGCCCCTGGTGTGCAAAATCATCCCAGGTTATAAATAACTAGTTTAGGCAAATTCTCCAGTGAACTTCCTAAAAATGTCAGCAAACTGCCCTTATGAGGAAAACCTGACCTGCAAGCTCTAGGGAGCAGGTTAGGACAGTAGGGACAAGGCTTTCCATTCGATTGTGCAAACTAGGCAGAGTAGTGGGTTGCCCTTTTCATTGGCATTTGCTACCTTGTGAGGCAGGAACTGATGTCCTCACCCTGTGTATTCAGCCCACACAAGTTCCTAAACTAAATTTGACCAAGGCTGGCAGCACATTAAATACCCTGTCTCAGTGGTGGGTGGGAGCTGGAACTAGTTTTGGTCCACAAATCTGATAGTTGTTCTAAACGAGGTTTTACTCGGGAGCTTGTTCTATCCGCACATTCTGGCCCTGCTGTCAGACCTGCCATCAGACCTGAGTCAGAATCTCCTCAGGTGGAACCCAGGATCCTGTGTTTTAACAAGCTTCCCACATCATCCCTATGCTTGCTGACGTTTGAGATGCCCTACTCGAGAACACACACGTGCCCTCCTGTGGCCTGTCCCACAGTGTCCATTCCAGTTGCCTAATCTACCTAACTGGGCCTCTGTTCCACATTCTTCCAGTTTGCACAATCAGAAGGAAGCTCTGCTCTAAAGCTCAGCCCAACTGGCCAAAATCCAAACCAATTTCCTTTCTTCTCTAAGTATTTCTCCCCAGGGACTGGATACTCTCAGTGTCCCCCTGTGACTGATTAATGCTTTGTTCCACAGAACTGGCCATAATAATACCTACAGTGGAATTGTCACTCACTGGAATTTTAGGCAGCCGTGTCTGATTTTCTCAGATATCAGTGTTGACCTGGATTTGGGCAAAATACTTTGATCACTGTGGTTTTGATTATTGTCCACCAGCCTCAGGAGCATCCCACAGCTGAGTCAGCAGGCTCCTAGCCCTGGGGACACTCAGGCTTGCCTCATGATTTCCTGAAGAGTCTCTTAGCGGGTACCAGCGGGTTTCATCACCAAGACTAAATTAGTTATGAACTTATTTCACCAACAGAGTCTTAACAGTTCGCAAGTCCCTGGTAGGTCAGAAAATTGGAGAGCAAAAGAATTTAGCAGAGGATTTTGCCCAACCATGCCACAGTGTTTTATGGGAAATAAAGTTGTAGCAGAAATTTCTAATTACATTTCTGATATTTTTAGTGAAGTAATTTGCTTCTAAGTTATATACAGATGGAAGCTGCAGAGAAGAGAATATGACAGGGAACATGGAAAATAAGTTTGGCTACACTGATTGAGTGGATACATTGGAGCAGGTCATTGATTACCATCCTGCTTTGTAGGCTTAGAAATTTGGATGTAATTTGGTAGATAATGAAAAGCCATTGAAGGATCTACATGTGTGCATGTGGCTGTTTATTTTTATTTTCCCAAAGTGAAAACACCATGTAACTTATACTTAGGTAAAGGGATAGAAAGTTTCCAGTACCCAAAAGTTTCCCTCCTGTCTTTTCATGGCAACTACTTCCTTCCTCCTCCCTAAAATAAACTAGTATTCTGATTTCTGACACCAGTTGTTTTGCCTGTTTTAGAATCTGATACAAAAATGACTTTTTTCATTGTTGTGTACTATTGCATTTCATGGCCACCCACAACTCATTTACCCAGTCTAGATAAGATTGATTTCAGTTTTAGGCTATTATGAAGAATGCTGCTATAAACATTCTTGTACCTGTATTTTGATGTGTATGGCATACATTGTTGTTGGATATATACATAGTTGTGAGATGAACAGGATATAGGATGTGTATATATTCAACTTTAGTAGATAATACCAAATAGTTTTCCAAAGTGATTTTATGAAATCAAACTTCCACTAGCCCTGAGAGATTTTAAACAGGGGAAGGGCGAGATGAACACTATACTTCAGGACACTGGATCCAGTTGCAATGTATGACGATTTAGGTGGAGTTATACTGGAACACAGAAAGGGGGACATTATTGCAAGAGCTCAGATCCTGAACTTCAAGGGGAGAGACTAGACTATGACACAGATTGGACATACAGTGGAGGTAGGTTGGCAGGTGATCAGAAATGAAGGCAAAGGTGAAAATAAAGTTTTAAAGTTGGGTGACTATGGAGACAGAGGTGTCAGGAGAACCATGGCTGGCAGAGTTTATAGTTCACTAATGAGTTGAGACTGTGTTAGGGTGAGGTTAGTGTGCTGGTAGGAGTCTAAAGAGATAATTGGATTCAGAGCTCAGGAAATTTGTCCAGTGACTGACAGTAATTTCATTAGCATTATAATGACATTATAATGATAAAACTTATTTTAGAAACCTTTTGTTGAATAACACTGTCAAGACTTTCATTTATATATCTCTGTCATCTAATTGTGCCCCTAGATTTTCAAAAAAATGAAACTCCCTACTTTAATTTCCAAGTAGTATGAACTATTGTATAGATATATTTGTACCATCTTGTAAAATGTATGCCCTGTGTTTTAAGTGGAACCATAAATAATAAATATCTCTCAACATCTTTTCTTCTTTTATCACCTACATAGCCACTCGCTTGGTTCAAGTTTTCATCATTGTTTGCCTGAAATGCTGTCATAACATTCTTAACTGATCTCTTGCCTTCCATTCTCATCACTCTAAAATGCACTCTCTGCAATTAAATACAGCAGGCTCTTTTTAAAGGCTTATCTGAACATCTCATTTTAAAATGTCAGCTGGGCCTTTCACTTGCAGAGTGAGCACCATCATGAGTAAGCCGCCCTCACTTCACGCCACTCTCCCCATTACACGTCCTGCTTCTGTGGCACTGTTTTATGCTCATCATTGGATTGGGTTGTTTTTATGCCTTTTATTCCTGTGAATGTTCTTTTCATAATTCGAAAGTCCGCTCTTTGAAGTCTTTCTTAACATAGAGACTTAATTACGTAAACAATAAGAAATAAGGAAAAGGGCCATGGGGACAAAAGGCAGCTTTTCTGAACACATGGGAGGTGGATCTCTGAGAAATATGTATGATCATTTGAAAGAATATAAATACATTTAATGTAATCTCAGTATTTATGACTTACATCTCCAGCCCTTATATAAAGCAAAACACATTTAGGATCAATAAAATAATTTAATATGTAATAAAATGAAGCATAAAATAATAGAAGAAAGAGTATGCACACATTTTCTTTTTTTTTTCCTGAGTCAGAAAGGATCAGTCTTTTTTTATTTAATTATTTTTCAAGTACAGTTTTCTGTCTATTACTCCCATCCCACCCCCCTCGTGCTCCCCCTCCCTCCCATTTCCACCCTTCTTAGTTGTTGTCCACATATCCTTTATATTTGTTCCTCTAAACCCCTCCCCTATTTCCCCTGAAATTCCCTCCCCTTTCCCCTTTGGTCACTGTCCCCCTGTTCTATATTTCAGTGTCTTCAGTCATATTTTGCTTGCTTGTTTGTTTTGTTGTTTAGCTCCCTGTTAAAGGTGAGATCATATGGTATTTGTCCTTCAACATTTGGCTTATTTCATTCAGCATAATGCTTTCCAGTTCCATCCGTGCTGTTGCAAAAGGTAGGAGCTCCTTCTTTCTCTCTGCTGCATAGAATTCCATTGTGTATATGTACCATAATTTTTTGATCCATTCATTTACTGACAGGCACCTAGGTTGCTTCCAACTCTTGGCTATTGTAAATTGTGCTGCTATGAACAGTGGGGTGCATATGTTCTTTGGGATTGGTATTTTAGGGTTCTTAGGATACAATCCCAGCATTGAAATTGCTGGGTCAAAAGGCAGGTCCAATTTTAGTTTTCTGAGAAAATTCCATACTGTTTTCCATAATGGTTGTACCAGTCTGCAATCCCACCAACAATGGACTAGAGTCCCCTTTTCCCCACAACCTCTCCAACACTTGTTGTTTATTGCTTTGTTTATGATAGCCATTCTGACTGGTGTAAAGTGGTATCTCATTGTGGTTTTAATTTGCATCTCTCTGATAGCAAGCAATATTGAGCATCTTTTCATGTGTCTCTGGATCCTCTGTATATCCACACATTTTCAAGATAGAATGTTTACTCAATTGATGAAACATAAAAAGAATACTGCTTTAAATTTTTAAATTTTTAAAACAAGTATCATCTTAATGCTGTCATGGTATTAACAAGAAAATTAAAATGATAAATTAGTAGTACTTAAATTTATTTAAATATGTATGAACAAGTACAAAAATAGTTGTATTGTGGAAAAGATTTACATCATCAGATATTTTTGAAAACTGAGGTTATCAGGAAACAAAAGAAAAACAAATGGACTACATCAAACTAAAAAGGTTTTGCACAGCAAGAGGAAACCATCAACGAAATAAAAAGACAACCCACAGAATGGGAGAACATATTTGCCAATGATACGTCTGATAAAGGGTTAATATCCAAAATGTATAAAGAACTTATAAAACTCAACACTGAAAAAAATAATCCAATAAAAAAAACAGGCAAAGAACCTGAAAAGACACTTCTCTGAAGAGGACATAGAGGTGGCCAGTAGACATATGAAAAGATGCTCAGTGTCACTAATCATGAGAGAAATGCAAATTGAAACCACAGTGAGATATCACCTCACACCTGTCAGAATAGCTATCACCAGTAAATCAACCATCAGGTGTTGGTGAGGGTGTGGAGAAAAGGGAACCTTCATGCACTGTTGGCGGGAATGCAGACTGGTGCAGCCCCTATGGTAAGCAGTACAGAGTTACCTCAAAAAATAAAAAATGGAACTGCCTTATGACTCAGTGATTCCCCTTCTTGGAATTTATCTGAAGAAACCTAAAATGCTAAATTGAAAGAATATATGCACCCCTGTGTTCATTACAGTGTTGTTGACAATTGCCAAGATTTGGAAGCAGCCAAAATGTCCATCAGTAGATGAGAGAGTAAAACAGGTATGGTACCCTTACACAATGGAATACTACTCAGCTACAAAAAAAAACAAGAAAATTTTACCCTTTGCAACAGCAAAGATGGACCTGGAGAACATTATACTAAGTGAAATACGCTAGTCAGAGAAAAATAAATACTACATGATTTCACTCATATGTGGAATCTAATGAACAAACTGAACTAAGAAGCAAAACAGAGTCAGACAGAGAGCAGGCCGACAGGTGTGAGCCAGCTAGTTGAGGGGTGACGGAGGAATTGAACAAAAAAGATAAAAGAACCCATGGACATGGACAACAGTGTGGTTATTGAGGCAGGGAGGGGGATCGGTGGAGGTTGAAGAGGGTATAAAGGAAGTAAATGGTAATGGAAAAAATACAATAGAAAAGAAGAAACAGCTTATTAAATTATAAAAATAAAATTTGCATATTATAAAATTGTCACTAGTTTATTAAATATAAGGATAAAAGCCACCTCTTCCAGTCCCTCCTCCAACCTCATTCTCCAGAGATAATCACAGTTAAGTGTTTCTTGGGATGTTTTTCAACATTGTCTGCATTTACAAGCACGTTTAGGTATATGTGACTGTGTGTTTATGCACACATACATTTTTTAAATTTTTATGCAAACTGGATCATGCTATACATGTGATTTTTTTCCATTACATTTTATACTTAACTACCTATCTTGGACACTTTTCATATCAGAATGGACAGATTTACCTCATTGATTTCAATTTTTTTGCCTTGGTTAGATGAGTTGTATGGATGTGACATAAACTATTCCATTTCTCTACTGATGGATACTTCGATTGTTTTTAGATTTTCTCCTTTATAAATGTCGCAGGATATCTGTTTTTGAACAATTATTTTTAGCCCCCTATTTTTCCCTTTTTTTCTTCATTCAGATAGTTGTGGAGGGGATAGAATTGGAAGTAGAGGAGTGAGTTTGGGTATATATGCTTCCTGGAAGTCCAGAAGCCAAGCCCTTGATAGCACCCCAGGCAGGTAATCAGGCTTCAGAAAGGCATGATAAAGACATCCGTTACAGATTCCAGTGAGACAGGTAATTCCAGAGTCTGTGGACCCGAAGGGACCGTGTAGATTAGAAATGGAGAGCTCAGTACGAGCCAGTGGGGAATGATGGCTGATGATCATCGATACGTGTAGAAACCTCCTCTGTGACCTATGAAAGAAAGTTCGCAAAGTCTTTGATGAGGGCCAAGGGAAGGAGAGAAAAGAAAATGAAGGCCAGGAGACTAAATTAAATTGATGACAAATATATTAAAAAATGCAATATATATTTTGTGCTCATCTAAGCTTCTAGACTAGCATTCATTCCATCTTCACAAACATGCACATTTTCTAAGGTATCAAGATATTTTATGTATCTTGATATGTTTCAAGTTTCACTTTAACTTTGGAGCCTTTTTAGATATCAGAGGATAATTCTTTTTCACTGATTAAAGAGAAAATTTTCACTTGAAATACTGTTATCTTGACATACTCACATGTGGAATTTTGTGGTATCCATTGGTTCTATTAAAATAGAATTCAAACAAAAATAAATCATGTGTTCACTACAGACTTAAGTTGTTAAGAATTTATTACATCACTTTGATTTTACACTGACATCAAGCATAGCTTGAAACATAACGTGAAGAGACAAGATGGAATATTTTATTTTGAAGAGAAAAAATAGAAAGCCATGCCTCCATTATGACCATGCATTTTTATTTACCATTGCCTTTACCTTTAATTGCTATTTTTGTCATCTTTATTGAACACTTCTGCCTGGTTTAAGGTTGGTATAAAGATTACGTCAACTAAAAATCCCATGGAAACAATTTAAACATTATTCTCTGATTAAGAAGCATTGATTAAAATTGCTTTCAACAAGGAAAGACAAAAATGTCTTATGGCTTGGAGCTTTATGTCAACTAACAGTTTAGACTGTCTTCAGGCCTAATTCTCTAGCATGTTTGTATAGCAGTTTGGGGCTGTTGGCCGGACAAGTGCTTGGGGAGGCAAGACTCCACTGACAAACAGCCAGAGAAGAACTTAAAACAGACAGGAAAGTTCACTTCTGCCAGGACATGGCAAGCTGTTCAGGGACCATCTAAATGTTCTGCTAGTTTTGTTGCCATACTTGGTAGTCCCAGGAATCTGGCTAGCCTCAGAAGTCAAGCAAAACAAAATACAACTGTGCACTGCCACGCCCTAGGGTGACTGTCTCCAAATACCATACAAGTCTGAGGCTGAAGCACTTGAAACGCTGGTATCCCAGAAGATCAAATCTTTATAAGATTGAGCCTTTAAAGACAACCCTTAAGCACATAAATGTTGTCCTTTACAGCACTGTTGCAGTGCTGTTTTACCTTTCCAATTATATAGGTGGCTAATGCACATGATAATTACAGTTCCTGAAAACGTATGCACTCTCAAGCAGATCAGCTCAGAAATGTTGGCACAGTTTCAGGGCTCCTTAACAACTGCTTGCCAAACCACTCTTTGATCCAGGGAAATCATCATGTGATTCATAACAAGGCCTACAGCCTTTCAAGAATTCACATCTTTAAATCCTCATCCTCATTGCCCAACCTCCCTGGGTTCGACCTAAAAACTGATTTTTCCTTATCAAGGTCAAAGGAATATTTGTGTGTTCATTTGTTTGTTTGCTTGTTTGTTTGTTGCTCTGTGGGATTTATAATATGCTTTCTTGGTCCCCCTTTTTTTAGTCACCATTTTTGACTAACATATATTGAGTGCTTACTATGTGCTAGAGATTGTGGTTTACGCTTCAGTGATAGGAGTAAATTACCTTCCCTAAGTTCACTGCATAAGGTGGAGACAGTCGACTAAAAAGATCATTGTAATATAGGGTTGTAGGTCAGTACAAGGTAGAACAGGTGAAAACGGGGGCCCAAAGGCACTGGTGGGTGCAGGCCAGAAAGATTCCCAGTGAAAGTGAAGCTGAGCAGAACATTAAGGATAAATAGAAGTAGACAGATGGTAAGAGCGAGAGGGTTGGGGTATTCTAGACAGTAGAAATAGTTTGTGCTGTAAGGTCTGGCCGTGACAGAAAGCATGGCAAATTTTAGGAACTAAAGATGTTTTGCTAGCCTTGAAATGACTCTCATGAAATAGCTAGAAAGAGGTGGGAGAAATAAGCACTGCGAGAGTGTGAATGACCATATTTTGCCCTCCTGGGGAATTTCAATTTTATTCTAAAGCCAAAGGGACTAGAAAAATTCTGAGCAAAGAAATGACATGACCAGCATGGGATTTGGGGCAGATACCTTTGCAGGATTGTAAAAGAAAGTTAAAGTCTGAAATATTCAGCACAACTCATAGAGTGAGCATATTTCAAATTGAATGAAGGATGGAGGGAGAACCTAGAACCAGAAACAGTGCTGCCTAAAGAAGCTAAGGGTTGAACCCTCCTCGCTTCTGTGGGTCAGGACTATTAGTAAGAAAGTAATACCAAAGAGAAAAAACTAGAAGAGACGGGGAAGAAAAAAATATAGGGGACTGGAAAGCCAGAGGGAGAAGAGAAAAAGAGAGAAAAAAGAGGGGTAGATGACTTGGAAGCAACCTTTGCTGCTTAAATAATAGCTCTCCCATCAGGCATAAAAGCAGGGCCAGGAAAACAGTGGGGATGGTTCCAGAGCATTCTGTTTCTTCAGAAAGAGAGGTGAACCATTTTCTTTCTTTAAAAAAAACCACTCTATTAAGCCCTGGCTGGTGTAGCTCAGTGGATTGAGCATGGGCCTGTGAAGCACACGATCGCGGTTCGATTCCCAGTCAGGGCACATGCCTGGGTTGCAGGCCAATTCCCGTCACACTAGAGGCAACCATACATTGATATTTCTCTCCTTCCCCTCTAAATATAAATAAATAAAATCTTTTAAAAAATACTCTATTAAAGTATGATGGACTTACAAACAGCAGTATATACGTAATGTATACAACTTGGTGAGTTTGAATATGCATGCACTCCCATGGACCGTCACCACAATCAAGGCCATCGACTTACCCATCACCTTCAAACATTTTTTTAAGTTTTTGACAAATTACCTTCTTATTCACCTTTATATCCTAATAGCATTGCCTCAGTTACTTGTGTTCTGAAGATAATACAAAGCAATTCGTGGAATTTTTTAAAAATCTTCCATTATTATGAATTAAATATCATGTCCAATTGATTTGGTCAAAAACTCCTTAATGGCACTTTTTCTACCACACATGTTCCCAGTATACTAACAAATATTATCATTTCTCCTCTCAAATTATATCCAGAAGCCAGACACCATCTCAACTACAACTACCTTGATCGAAGCTACCATCTTCTCTCTTACCAGGACAATTATAAAGCTTCCTATTTCTTATCTGCTAACACACAGCCTGTGATCATCACTCCTTTACTCATAGCCGTCTAGTGACTTTCTATCACCTTCTACTGATCTAGAGATGGAGAAATCTGGTCCCGTACTATCTGTTTAGCCCCACCTCCTCCTACTCTTCCTTCTTCTCACTCCGACCCAGCTACATGGAGCTCCTTTACGTCTCAAATGCACTGTCCCCAGGCCTTTGCATTAGCATTATCTCTCTGCCCAGAATATTCCTCCTTCAGATATCTTTTCTCAAACGTCACCCTAACTGGAAGGTTTATGCAATCATCTTAAATTCACATAGCCCACACCACCACTCACATTTTACTGTCCTTACTTTGTTCTGTCTCACCACCCCACTGCCAGACTGTCAGCTCCAGGAGAGGAGGGACTTCATTTTTTTCTGCTATTGGCTCTCACATGCCTAGACTGTATCTGGGATGAAACTGATGTTCAATATTTCTTGACTAAAGTGATAAATGGATTAGTGTATGAGTGTCCCCTAAATAGCACTTGTTTTTGCTTGATGTTCCACCAAGTAACCATTATTATTTACAATAGAGTTAGCACAGAGCTCAGTCCCCTCTCTTTGCAAATAGGTGTGCGAACTTCGCCAGGATCCTAGAGGGTAAACGTCTTTGGTGTGGATATGAAAATAGCGGTTATGCAATACTAGTTTAAAGCTAAGTGTTAGTAAATTGAAACAGAACTTGGAATCTTTTCAGGATTTCCAAGTAATCTAGGAACGGGCCAAAGTTCTTGTCCACTGAAAACAAAAATTTTCAAAGAAAATGACATCTTCATGATGGGGTAACTCAGAAATATTTAAGAAAAAAGGAAATTTAAAAGGCATCCTTACACACTGAGAGATAATCACTGTTATCCTGTAGGTGTGTCATTGATAACCTTATTGATATGATATTGAGCTGATAATTAGGAAAAGACTATTTAAATGAAACCTTTATAATATTTACTATCTATCCAATATTTTCCCAGGTATTTCATTTAAATTTTTTTTAGTCAAGTTTTGTGGTTTTCTTTACATTTCTCTATATTTCTTAACTATAATATAGGTATTTTACATTTTAGACTGCTGTTGAATTAGGGTTTTCTCACATCATATTTTCTAAGTGTTTATTTAAAAGCTAGAATTTGATCATTCACCTTGTAACTGACCACAGTACTAATACTGTTTCATCGTTTTTTAGTTGATTATCTCACTATTTCCTGATAATTGGATCATCCGCCAAACATGATAACTTGTTCCTGCTTTTTCAATGTTTAATATTTTGTTTCCATCATATATTATTATTTATTTTTCTGACTTAAACTGTGCATCAGTGTTAGTTTATAGCCACAATGATGAGAATCTTGTATTGTTCCTGTTCCTGACTTAAACTGGAATGAATCTTGTACTTCTTTTTAAGCTTTGATATTTTTACTTGTGTATCAGGTAGACTCTCTTTAGTTGTCTCTAATTCAGTGATAACTTAATACACCAGAACAAGCATCTTTGTATATAAATATTTGTGCTTCGTTATTTCCTTCAAAAGGATCCTTCATGTTTGATACATGATGCCTAATTGTTCCTAGAGCTTCATGTATGAACTCCCCTGCCGTGTGTAAGTCCCACTCCCGTCAGCATTTAGTATTGCCAGTTTATAAGATTTTCTCTTCTCACATTTCAGAGTTCCAGGAGAATTACAGATTATACAGGAGACTAATCCTCTTATTCTCCCCTCGTCACACTTGCTGTGATTGTATCCACAGGCAGGAGTAGCTCTCTGTTGGTTTTCCCACTGGACTCACAGGTGCTGATGGCGCTCCACATAGGCGCTGTCACAGCAGAGTAAACAGCCGATGCCAGCTTTACCAGCAGTCTGAAATATTAGGGGGTCTGTAGCCTCATTTTGGAACAACTTACATCAACAGTCTGTTTTCACTTATGGACAGTTTTATTAATACAAAATTGTCCGGTTTTTTTTTATAAACCTAATTATCAGCAAGGCCACAGCCACATGAGGGTGAGCTGTAAGAATAAACAGTTCCCTAGTATTGCCTTAATCTTCTGAATGTCTTTAAAAAATTGCCACCACACAATCATGCACTAAATATTTATGTATACAGAGCGTTATTTTTGGTGTTCAGATCTGTGTCATTGAGCTTTCAGTCTATTCCTATGGCCATCCTAACAGGTATTAATGAGGCATTTTATATATGTTTTAGTACCTGGCAGAGCACATTCCTTCCCATTATTCTGCTTTTTTAAACATTTATGGGCTTTTCTTGTTTGCTTAGCTTTCCAATTGAACTTTAACAATTACTTTGTTGAGTTCTTCCAGAAATGTGGCAGATACAGGAATACATCACCCAGATGCCCCTGCAAGGAATGACTTGCTGCTCAGCTGCGAGGACTGCATAGACACATTCCAGCTGTCAGATCCTCCAGGGTCTCACTCTCCCAGAGGCCGTTTCCATCTGGTAACTGGGAGAAATGGTGATGAGAACACCAGTCATCTCAGCTGGCCTGGGCTGACTCCGCAGGGCAGCCAGCTCCCAGATGGTTGGCTGAGGCTTTGCTGCGTCTCCATCCCAGGTCTTCTCTCAGCCCTGCTACTTCCAACTTCTTTTCTCTGACATGAGTCCCTAACGAATGTCTTATTCTCACCTCCTTCTCTGAGATACTCAAACTTTGACAAATTTCATTGGAATGCAGTGCCAAACCTGTCAATTAATTGGAAAAAACAATCTCTTTTAACACTCACTTTTCCATCTGGGAATATAAAGTGTCTCCAAATTTATTCAAGTCTTCTATATTTTTTACAAATCTCTTTTCATATAGGGTTTACAGTTTTCTTTTTAAGGCTTTTCCTTGTTCTCTATTTCTATACATTATGAATAGAACTCTTCTATTATTATCCTCCATGTGATCCATAAGGTTATTAATTAATTTGCAAATAATGTTATAAATGTTATAAAACATTTTTAATTGTAACTTTACTAAACTCACTTATGAAGTATGCTTATTTAAAACCTTGTCTGTATTTGCCCTACCAAGTTTTCTCTTTTCATGTATTATAATTTTTACCTGGCTTAGTGAAATTATAAGCATATATCAAAAGGATTTCATTTCAGTTTTCCACATTTTAAGAGTAATCTCAACAGTAATAGTATCTGCTGAGAGCCTCTCCTGTATCTGGTAATGCTACATGAATGATGTAGAGATATTACCTACAATCTCCACAGCTATCCACAAGTTTACCTTGTAACTGATGCTTTGCAGAGGCTGCATCTAACTTACTCATTAACTCCTGCTAGCAAGTTATTGAGCCAGGAGTCAAACCTAGGGTGATTTGACTCTCAAGTAAAAAAACATCTGAAGGCTTTTCCCCCTAGACTATAGAACCAAATCAAGACTTCCTGAGTTTGCTTTTACCTTTGTCAGATGTAAATAGTTAACTATTTAATAAATATGTAATATATATTCCAATTTAAATAATATACGTATATTTAAATTTTAACATATACACCACAACATATATACACAGGTTTTCCTAACTTACAGTGGTTTGACTTATTATTTTCAACTTTATGATGGTATAAAAGTCATACATATAAATAATAAATTGCATGAAATATTTAACACTTTATTCTAAAATAGGCTTTGTGTTGGATGACATTGCCTTACTCCAGGGTAATATATGTGTTCTGAGCATGACGTTCAGTAGTTTATATGTATTAAATGCATTTTTGACTTAGAGTATTTTAAACTTTTGATGAATTTATAAGGATGTAACCCATCATAAGTCCAGAAACATCTACATATATAAAACTTTGTGAGTAGTTTCCAAATGCATATTCTTTATATAGCATTTGAACAAGAAATATATGCACTAAAAAGTTAAATTTCACCTTTATCTTATTCCCTTCCAAATGTTGCCCTACCCCAGAGGCAACTGCTATTAACAATTTTGAATATATCCTTACAAAAATTTTCTCTAAATTTATGCACTTACATGCACACACATAACCCTCACATGAGTTTGCATATAAGCATACCAAGGTATATATAAGTGTATTTTTATGCTGATTAATATAATGAGTTTATATTGTATGCATTATTTTGGAATTTGCTTTTCTTAACAATGTCTTTAAGTTTATTTCCATGGCAGTGTAAAAAGTCAATTTTATTCTTTTCAAGCTCCTCAGGATTGCCTGTTTGGCCCTCAAGTTCCTGAAAGTTCCTAAGCCACAGCCGGACTAGACAGGGGCTTAATGCCTGAGAAAATTGGAGCTCCAAAACCAAGTATAGAATTAAGGCAAATTATTTCATAAGATAGATCTTTAAATGTTATAATTAATATACATATATGATATGTATACCCTGGGTATACATATATACAGTCAGGGTATATATAACATATGCATATATAGATATATACATAAGCATATATCTATGCTTATGTATATATGCATATGTATATACATATATGAGACAAATAGTTCCTCCTCATGTGAGTTTGCTTCACTGGAAAATTAATGGATTTTTATCATATTTCTGTCACCCAAAACTTTCTATCCTGGGCATTGTCTTCTTAGAATTAAGATTGGACTCTATAAACTATAAATCTAAAGTCACAGTGACTTGTATAAAATTGATTTTTATTCCCCTACCCTTAACAAAGCAATCTGAATAGTATACACCACTTCTACTCATATCTCATTGTTCTAAAAATCTAGTCACGTGGCCACATCTAGTTTCAAGAGTGTTCGGGAAATTTATTCTGGGCCACCGTGAGCCCATCTGAATTTTCTTCCGAGGATGAAGGGGAAAACTCACAGACTGTGAGTGGCTGCATTCAATAACCTCATGATCTAGTCTTAGAAAGCACTGAATTGCTTTTCCAGAGAAGCCACTTCTTTTTCCTTTTAATACTTGATCCAATTCCTATTTTAAAAAAACTTTTAAAAACTTAATTGTAAATGCTAGTAGTGCAAAACAAGAAATCTAGTTCTGTGAAGTTTCTTTACTTAAATCTATTAGCTATTATAGGTTGGGCCAACATCTTCATTAGAATAGTCATAATAAGTTGCTCATAAAGTCATTCATCCTAATAAATATTTATTGAGCAACAAATTTTTACATCAGTTCTGAAAAACACATCAGAATTAGAGTAACAAAGTCAATTCCCAGTAGTGTTTATCTATTAATTTTATATTAATTATAAGTATCACATAATTTCATCCAAATCATCTGAACTGATGAATATTAATGAAGAAATAGAAGCCAGTTTACCAATTTTGTTTCTGTTCTGAAGAATTGTGTATTTCTGACTTAACATTTTATTGTAGAATTTAAATATAAGGTTTTTATCTTTATAATAATAAAGTGAAACAAAAAGTAAGATTAATGTTGCAGCAGTCTTGTATTTAAGAAATTCTTCACTTAATTTATTTGTGTAATGTATCTGATGGAAATGTGTTAAACACCAAAACTAACCTGTCTTAAGAGTTAGAGGACAGATTTTACTTGAAAGAATAATATGAGGCTAAAATAGAATGAACGATGATTTTGGAAATGAACTTCAAGAATACAGGATACCCTGTTTATTGTGATGAATTTCCACATTCAACCCTGACTATTTAATGGGGGCACATTTCTGATACTAGTTCAGCCCACATGTGTTGGGGGTACATGCTGATGAGAGGTCACAGAGATAGTCCTGGGGAACTAAGTGACAAAGTGGAGCTCTCTGTCAAGTTGAATTTGCAGCATTATCACAAATAGATAGCTTAGGCTCCTGAAGATGTTTCCAACAGAGAATTTTTTCTTGTTCTGAGTTATCGTGACCCAAAATACCATATTATATGACTTCTGTCCTTAGGCTTTTTGCACCTGATAGGACAGTGATGAATTTATACACAAGTTTCTTCTGCTTAGTCTCATACAGCCTGTATGTTTCTTTGTGCAGATGCATTTTCTGATACTAGCATTTACTTTCTTGGAAAAGAATGTCCAAACAGTAGAGTATATGCCTTTCTTAGTTAAAAATAAAATCCCCCACCACGTACCCCAACCAGATTATGCTCATTGTAATAATTTGCACAGTATGCGTGTCTGCCCCATGTTCTCTCCTCCTTCTTGCACATAGCATTTACCGACCCGTAAATACAGCATTCCCATAGACCCACGATGTGTGGGAGTTCAGTAAGGCTCCAAGGGAGTACAAAGTAAACATGTCAATGCCTACTACAAAATAATAGCCCTGTGGGGCACTGACAGCCCCCAGAGGCCACACGTCCCCATTCAAACCAGAACTTGCTTTTAACATAAAAAAGACAATGTCATTCTAAGAAACACGATCATACCACAGCTTCCCTCACTCCTGTTACTCCTCTGTAGTAGCCCATCTCTTACACTGAAAATGATGACACAGAAGGTAGAAAGTGTTTTTAGCATGCCCATGTATCAAGGAGTGAGATTAAAACAGTTGAGTTAGTTTTGTGCAGTGTTTCTACTCTCTGGTAAGAACGAAATGCACAATGCATGCACAATCTACAACTGGCTTTAATAGTGGCTTTGATAATTCTGGATGTAAGTTAAGTGGGCTTATATTTATTTTTAGATGGACATTGTACAACATAAAGGTGAGTGAAAAATTCACACTAAAATGTTTGCATTTTAGTTGTTTTCTTAGAATAACATGAAATAGAAAATAAAAAACACCATGTCACATTGTGAAAGGGACTGCAAAATAAGGAAAGAACTCTCTATTTTAATTTATTAGTGGAAATTTCTCTAGTTTTCTAACAACTAGCCCCATAGTTTCATTTTGCTTCAGGCCTCACAGTTTTTATAGCTCCCGTGTGAGCTCCAGTTTCCACATGCCTCAGCAGTCTCCACAGCTGTCACGTGTAGCCACTTCACGTGTGATCCTCTGTCCCTCCTCCCTCCAGATCTATGAACCTCTTCACCTCCTTTAACCACTACCTTTTCTGTTCAGTCTAGCTTCGACAGATGGGTGGGTTCTATTCTTTGCAGCTAAGCACACCAACTAATACTCATACGACTAATAAATAATAGTAATAGTAAAATCGATAGATTCATTCATACTCTATGCCTAACACATATTCTTATAATAGTGAAAAACTACTATTATCTATATCATACAGATGAGAACATCTAAAGTTAAAAAGCCAAATAAATTGGCTGAGTTTTACCAGCCATCATGGCCAACGGCTGGGATACAGACCAAAATAGTCTGATTCCAACCTTGTATGGAGCCACATTTACATTACCATTTGTCCTTTTAAATATAGTTTATCCCTATGGCAAGAAGTTGACTAAGTTCTAAACGGGCATTGTGCCACCTAAACAAGTGGCCATTGTTAGACCCCAAGACAGAGAATGCTTGACTCAGGTCTTGTTGCTGAAAACATCACTCTGAGGGAAGATCCAATAGACAGTCTTTTCTGAGAACCACGTTGGTGGTGATCAAGGATATTCCATGGCTTTTATGTCAACAAAAAAGCTTTTATGTTGTCTCTGTGTTTCATTTCCTGATTTTAAAACATTTTTCAGCATATAATTATACTAATTAAGAAAGGCAGACAAAGTGAGAAATTTAGATGGCTTTAAATATAAATATTCACCTTTTTTCCTGTTTATCAAAGGTGTTAAAAAATGCGAACTTGCTTTCTTAGCAAGTTGTCCTTGCCCTGCCTGTGCTGCTGCTGTTCTCACTGAGGTTCACGTAGACAGCCTGGCAGAGTACAAAACCTGGCAATCCCAGCTGATCTTTGGAAGGTTCTGCACAAATCAACGAGGGACTGAAAAGGTTAGGATGGATGGAATTGGGGAGCTTGGACAATATCTATCCGTATGGAATCTGCCATTCTTCCAGGAGTCCCTCAGTCTATGAAAATGAAAGCATTCTAACTTAAGACCCATGTCACTTCAATTTTTATGTGTTTCCAGTTTTTGCTGGTAGGAGGTAACACAGACATGGGGCTTTAAAAAAAAGTTGCAACTTACTATTTAAAAAAAATAACGTAATGTGAGCTGCACTGTGCAAGTTAAAACACTACAAACCACAAAGGTGAGGATCATGGACAAATATTTCTTTACCAACTAGGGGTAGGATGGTGTCTTTATGATTTATTCTAAAACAACAAAACAATATAAAACAATGAGGTGCTTCTCTGTGCCTCATGAATATATATGAATTCAGTTCATGACAGGACAAGTCATTGGCTGTTTCTGCCAAACAGTCAAGAGGAGATGATTGATTGTTTTATGCAGAACCTCTCACAGTCCAAAGGTACTTGAAATCTGTGGTTGATGAAATGCAAAGCACTGCCAAAAATGGATGTAACTTTCAAATAGTGTCACAGTATTTGTGCTGATGGCCAGAAGTACTTGAGAACTAATAAGCTGCAGATATCCTTATACAAACTGTTTTCATTGCTTGCTTCTTTGAATGAGACTCTTACTACCTTTAAATCACATAGACTAGAAAGTAGATTTGATTGGCTTTAATTATTCCCTCCATACATATTGATGGGTTACTGTTTCATGGCAAAAAAAAATTTTTACTATAAGTAACTATAAGCCATTGGTTTCTTTTGTTCACAGCCAAACAAGCAAGCAAAATGTCCCTTCCTGAAATGTAAATTGTTTACTTTTTATTTACTTAGAATCTAAAATTATATCTTCATGTAATTAAGGACCCATGTATGACTTAAAACTAATTCTTAAAATTTCTGGCTATCTGTAGTTATTTAGGGGAAATTATTTTGTGGCATTTTTCCAAATCCCTTTCAAAAGGATTGTGTACACTTATCTCTATCCCTGAAAATGTCATCTTCATTTAGATTCCCCCAAATGTAGATACTAAGACACAAAACTAAATTTATTTGAAGGGCAATCACAGGAAGCAGGAGTGAAGGAGCAGGCAGATGGGGAAGGGGAAAAGCAGAGGCATCCGCTACTGAGATTGCTCCTATAGGGAACAGGCTCCACACTGCAGGGGCCTCCGAGAAACAGAATACCCACACTGTCCATTGGGACAGACGCGTGCTGGGTACTGATGCTCAGCTACGGTCCTCCCTAAATCTACTTGCATGAGCTTCAGGTGGGATACTGTTGGTGTGAGGTGTGAGTCTGAGCTCATGCAGGATACCCCCTGCCCCCACACTGCAATTAAAATCAGGGGTGGGCTGAGGGCCATGATGCAGGGCATCTAAAGTGCCTGCTACACGTCAGTATTCTTTGTTTTGGTGAGGAATGTATCTACCTAACTTCACCAGTCAGAATGAATAGTCTCCACTTAACCTCCCCACAAATAATATTCTAGTTGATTCTGTACAACACCAGCTTTTGCTTAACCAAAATTATACAATAGATTGTTTATCTTTTCAATCCTCTCAGGTCCTCTTAGCCTTACTCGTGCCACATTCTTATCACACTGTGATCACAGATGCTTCCTGTACTACCAGTAAATGTTAGTCCAGGCCTTCTGAGAGGGAGGCCCCAAGACAGGGCTGGCTATGCAAGACATTTATTAGGGGTAGCAACACCCATGAGCAGAACATGGGAAGGGACAGGTGGACCAGGATGCCAATTAGACCAGATGGTAGGTCAACCTGGTAAATAAGAAAGGCAAGAAAAAAGGACGGTAGAAGTGCCTTAGACTGAGGTGCAATTTTAAGAAATTTCAGCAGAGCCATTAGGGAATCATCTCTCAGAAGAGTCCTGTGACCTACAGGAGTGACCCTGCCACACTCAGTCACTGTAGTCACTGACCAGGAACATGTCGTGGGAAGTATGGTCCTGGTGCAGGCAGGTACGGCTGTTAGGGGAGAGCAGCTGGGGCCCTTGGTCAGCCCTCCATCTAGCTCTTTGGAGGGCTAGGTCTTGGAGATCAGGTTTCCCGGGCCATCGCTACTCTGTAGCTGTCACAGGGAGGGGTACAAACCATGCCTGCTAAACATGTGCTTATTCATTGATTGAGTACCCTGTTGACAGGTAACTTTGAGAAATATTTAAGGTGCACAGTCATGAAATTGAAGCAGCTATAATATCTTATTTGTAGAGATAGTTGGGATCAGAGAAATTTTGTGGCATTTTTTCAAATCACCACTCTTTGGACATCAGCTTCATCAGCTCCTTAAGAATTTTCTTTTAGTGAGCAGGCAAAATATAAGAATAGTAGCTACTTCTTAGGGTTATTGTGAGAATCATATGATGATAACTCAGATGGAGCTATTAACATAGTGCCACCACGTAGTAAAAGTTCAATGAATATTAGCTGTTGTCAAATGATCCGTAAAAGCCAATGTAGCATGCAAAGGATATGGCATGTGTCCATGTAAAATCGCCCTGCTTTCAGCATTATTCCCAACTCCATGTTCCTGATGAAGAACTCAGTACCTCCCTGCCCACCGCCACAGAAACTGAGAGGGGGTGATGGGTACATTAACTGACATTACCGTGATGGGTAATCATTTCACAGTGTACATACGTATATCAAATCATGTGTTTGGTAATATTAATGTTCTACACCTTAACGTTACACTTTGTTCTATGTTAACTATATCCCAACAAAGCTGGAAACTTTTTTAAAGAAACTGGGAGGAAAGGGTGGCTAGTGTCAACTATTCTCCTCGTTCTAAGGGGCCGGAGCCTGCAGGTGTGGATGCATGACTGTGAAGCTACCTGCTCTACTCGTCACATCATCCAGGCTGCCTAACAAACCAACTCTAGAACCTAATGGCTTAAAACAATCACAAGTGTTTATTCCCTCTCAAGCTTCTGTTGGTCAGTAACTCAGGGAGGGCTCTTGAGGGCAGTTCTCAGAGTCTGTCCTTTATTTGCAGTCAGATGCTGCCTGGTCCAAGGGCACCTGAAGACTTGACTGGGTCTGGAGAATCCGTTTCCAAGGCGGCTCACTTGTGATACTAGCAAATTGGGGCTGGCTGCTGGTCGCAGGCCTCAGGTCCCCCGCACGGGGCTGTTTGCGCGTCCTCCCAGAATGGCGCTGGCTCTCTCCAGTGAAAGTGAAACAAGACACAGACGTGAATGCTGCAATGATTTAGGTGATTGAGCATCGGGGGTCACACACAATCACTTCACACTGCTGTTCACACAGGGCTAACACACAGGGCATGAACACAGGAAACAAGAATTATTAGGGGCCTTGTTGGAGCTAATGCGTGCGTTAAAACCTCCTGCAGAATGTGTGTGTCCAAAAGAAATAATTTTACCACAGAGTTCTTATTGTACTAGAGAATACAGACAAGAAGCATCTTTTTAATCACAGCTCAACTAAGCTTTGGGTTTTCATTTGCAGACACTGGCAAATGCAACCTGGCTATCATGCCCTACCCTGTTAGGAAGGGCCCAAAGCAAGAAGGCAAGTGGGCCACTCAGTCATACTTGCCTTGGCCCAATCAGTGCATTTAATGAATATATCATTCAAAGTAGCATTGGTTCTCCACTTTGCCACCTCTCCCTACAGTCTTAAATCCTACAAGGTATACAGGGTTGGGCAAAAGTAGGTTTACAGTTGTTCGTATGGGAAAGAATACAGTAATTAATGAATAGTAATACAAAAATAAACAAGAATAAACAGCATGTTGCATACTCACAACTACAAGCCTACTTTTACCCCAACCTATATATTATCTGCTTGACCCCCAAAAGCCCATGCAATTCCTACTGTAAAGGCGTGGAAATTTAAAGTGTGGAACAGACAGTGCCAAGGGGGAGTGAAGGACAGACAGAGTTCCCAAAGCAAGCCCATTCAGCTACCCCCTGCTCTACAGAGGATATTATAAGAATAAATAAAAGTGTTGGCAGTGTTATCAAAGATTTAACATAGGCAAGAGAGCAGTGTGCTTGAAAAGGAAGTCTCTTCAACACTGTAGTAAGGAAATGGAAACTCCTTCTCAGGAGGTCTTTAGAAATAGGAAAGATTCTAATCTGTCTGGAAGAATTTAGGTGTGGTTTTTCTCGGGGGTAAGTAGGTTGGTTTGTGTAACTCACAAAGTTTCTTCTATGATTTTTTGACCCCCTTCTATGACTTTTTAAAAAGTTTATTTCCCTTCTCTCCGCCCGCCCCCCACACATAGGCCCCTTAGGTACAGAGTCCTCCTGACTCTGAGATGAAGCTCGCAATTCCACTTCCCAGAAGAGGGAGACCACCCAGGAGAGCAACGATAGGCTGCTGCTGAAATCTGCATATCTGGCTGGCTGTAGATCGCCTGCCATCTCCTTCTTCCATTTACAGAATTGTTTTCAAAGTCTGGCCATTCGTATTATTAATTTAAAATTTTCCTT
The DNA here is from genome assembly GCF_014824575.4 of Sturnira hondurensis. Lineage (NCBI taxonomy): Eukaryota > Metazoa > Chordata > Mammalia > Chiroptera > Phyllostomidae > Sturnira > Sturnira hondurensis. Next base: position 2,158,204 of record NW_028081528.1, read on the forward strand.
TTTCTTTTTTTCTACAAAGTATTCGCATGCAAAAATATTCCGATTTTTAGTACATTCAGGGATACATGCATATTTTTAAAGTTCAACACTTTTAAGTAAAGGAAAAAAGAGTCTGTAATACCGGCTTTATCCAAGCCTCATCATTTTCAATGTGTGTGTTCTTATGTGAAGAAATCCAATGCTTCCAACATATTCTTTGAATGTTATGTTTTCTTTTCTAAACAAACAATGTGATGATCAATTTCAACCTTATGCCCAGGCTTCTATACAAGTGTGTTTCCCATTAAAGTTCATCATAACTTTTTCAAATGTGTTTCTCAAACAAATCAAGATTCTTTTATCCCTATATAACTAAATAATCTTGATTTAATTTGAGAACAATGTCACATATCAGAGGTCAACAGAAATTGTAGATGTCTGGGTGCCACTGTTAAAAATGTCATTACTAGGGAAACATATTATATACATCACCTTTTTTACTCGAAATTTAGAAACTCCTTAACTCCTTTTTTCCCTGTGTGATGCTGTACCTTTGAATGTGTTCACTCAGTGAGTCTCTTTTTAGCTTTATTGAGGTATAATTGACATATAAAATTGTATGACATTTAAAGTATACATCATGATGATTTGATATAAGCAGACATTTTGAAAGGATCCTTCCCACCGAGTTAATTAACATATACATTACCTCACATGTTTACCTTTTTTTCCCTTAGTGAGAATATTTCAGCTCTACTCTCTCAGCAAATTCCAATTACACAACACAATATTATCAACTATAGTCATCACGTTATACATTAAACCCTCAGACCTCATTCATCTTATATCTAAAAGCTTGTACCCTTTTACGAACCTCTTTCTAGTTCCCTAACCGCTTCCCCAGCTTATGGTGACTATTTTCCTGCTCTCTGTTTCTACGAGCCTGACTCTTCTTATAGATTCCAAATATAGGTGATACCATGCAGTATTTCTCTTTCTCTGTCTGGCTTATTTCACTTAGCATAATGTCCTCAAGGTATAATCCTGCTGTCACAAATGGCAAGTGTACTTCTTTCTCATGGTTGAATAGGATTTCATTGTGTGTATGGATGGATGGATGGATGGATAGATGTATATATCACATCTTTATTTGTCTGCTGACCAACCCTTAGGTTATTTCTATACCTTGGCCTTTGTGAATATGAAAGTACCCATATGCCTTCAATATTCTGTTTTCATTTCTTTTAGATAATATGCCCAGCTGGATCAGATCATTCTATTTTTAATTTTTTGAGGAATCTCCATAATGTTTTACATGATGGCTATACCAATTTATAGTTCCCCAAAATTGCACAAGGGCTCTTTTTCTCCACATCCTTGCCAGCATCTGTTTTCTCTTGTCTTTCTGATGATAGCCATTCCATCAGATGTGAGATGCTCATTGTGGTCTTGATTTCCATACCCCCAATGATTAGTGAAATTGAGTGCCTTTTCATGTGGACTTTGTCTGTCTTCTTTGAAAAAATGTCTGTTTAGTTCTTCTGCCCACATTTTAATTAAATTGTTGGGAGGTTTGTTGTCGTTATTGTTGTTGTTGTTTGCTATTGAGTTAGGTGAGTTCCTTATATATTTTGAATATTGACCCCTTATCGCAGATATAATTGGCAAGTATTCTCTTAGTATCCTTACTATCACCAAGATAGGACAGAGTTTACTGTGGATCCCCTGAATGATGTAATTAAGTATTTCTTTATAGTGCCATCTATAAAATATTTCACCCTAAAAATAAAAAATGCACTGGAATCAAAATCAAGCCTCTGGTTGTCTCTATCTCCCAATTGGTGGGAGAATACAGATGAGAGAAGCACGAGATAACTGGTACCATGAGGAAGCGAGCAAAGCAATGCAGAAGAGAGGATGTTAAACAGGGCTAATGAGCTGGTTTATTTAACACCAAAGGGATGTTAACACGGAGGAGGGTGATAAGTGCAAATAGGCTAAATAGACTTAAGAAACTCATTGTGGACTTCACTTGGATTCTGCTTGGAACAAATTCATGGTAAAAAGTCATTTTTAAGGCAGTTGAGGAAATTTGACATGGAATGAGTTTTAGATGATATTAAGCAATTATTAAAATTATTTAGTTTAAATAGCTTTGTGGTTATGTTTAAGTTTTTTAAAAATTGCCCTGACTGGTGTAGTTCAGTGGTTGAGCGTCGGCCTGCGAACCAAAGGATTGCCGGTTTGGCTCCCAGTCAGGGCACAGGCCTGGGTTGTGGGCCAGGTCCCCAGTGAGGGGAGCGTGAGAGGTAACCACACACTGAAGTTTCTCTCCCTCTCTTTCTCCTCCCCTTCACCTCTTTCCAAAAATAAATAAATAAATAATTTTAAAAAAATAATTTTTAAAAATCTTTCTGTCTTACAATTGCATACCAAAGATGAAACAATATATTTGGTATCTGTTTTAGCACTATAGCAAAAATACAGAGAGAGGTAGATAAACTAAGATTAGCAAGATATTCTCTTTTATATATACATGTATTTCATTTGTTATTAAAAGAAGTTAAGAAAGAAGAGAAAATGTCATTGGAAATGGTGATGCCAAAAGAAAGCACAGAGAGAGGACAACTAGAGTGAGGAAAAGTTCATTAGCTTTAAAATGTTATACTTAATGAAATTAAGTCACTATATAGGAATATGTTGAAAGTTATGTTGAAGTCATATTGTGTGGGGGTGTCTTTTATCATCACATTAAGGATTTAATCATCTATTTTGCAAAAGATGTAAACCCAGTTAAGACGTTTATACTTGACGGAAGCATAATTAGCCTTGTTTTGAGAAAAAAGTTATCTTTAAATAATTGTGCAGTTAATCAATAAAACAATATGAAGTCACTTGAGCATACCTCTTAAAAAGAGCAAAATCTTTCATTGCTTTTCTTAAAATATACAATTATTTTATAATCGTCATAATATGTCTTTAAATTCTTTCCCACCTTCAGAGACTCTGAGATATTCTGTACTCCCCTTACATCATCCCCCAGCATAAGACCAAGAGTCTGTGTTTAATGGGGGTTTGGGGGAAGGGAAAATAGCAGACAGGGGGCGGAGAAGCAAGAGATCCCAGGACATCAAAGGGTGAGAAACAGAATAAATGTGTGAGCCACCACCAGCCTCCACTACTCAAAACCTTGCCATTTTTCCCCTGCAAGATATAGCAACACAGCATCAAGGGAATCGTGCCCAGACAGATTTCTGGCAGACTCTGCCTTCAGCTGGAACAGATAGAACAAGGAGATGGTCTATTGGATCCAAAGCCAAAGGATCAAGGAGAGGAAACAATGAAAGTCTCAGTTGGGGTTTGCAGGCTTCAATTCAGAGCAGGAGCTTTCCCTAAACAGAGAGAGTTCAAGTGACTCATTTCTTGGGAACCCTAAACAAAGCCTCACTGGCTAAGTCACTGAGAGGAGTCCTGGAGAGATTTGGCAGGAGCTGCTGGCTTCGAAGGGGGTCTTGTGGAGGCAGCAGAGAAATGAGGTCACGCAATTTAGGAGAAGCCTCCTCCTGATAGAGGCAAGGATTCTAGATTAGAGGACAGGCACAAGTGGCAAGAAAGAGTGGTGTTGATGAAATGGAGTAAATGCACAGGGGCTAGGGGACTGCCCCCTGCTGATCTGGTGGTGGAAGTGACCATGGCAGGCAGGGGATCTGCAGAAAAGAAGGGAGAAAATGAAAGCGAGAGAGATAAAGAGATAGAGAGAGAGAGAGAATGAGAGAATATGGGGATAAAGTTAGGAAAGAAAGGAAAAGAAAGAAAGCGTAGAAGTGCATGCTGACCCAGCCTGCAGAGTACCTTGGTACATTTCTTTCGAAGGTTTTATTTATTTAATTTTAGAGAGAGAGGAAAGGAGGGCGAAAGGGAAAGAATACCAAACTGGCAACACAGGCATGTGCCCTAACCAGGAATCAAATTGATGACCTTCTGCTTTGCAGGATGACACCCAACCAACCCAGCCACACTGGTCAGAGCTACCTTTACACAACTTTCATGTATAACACATTTACACCTAACACATCTGGAAGAATAATATTGAGGTACAATAACATGATGAACTCAGGTTACCTTATCCCTAAGATGTGCCATTTTTATGAGATATTGAACTACCTGGATTTTTTCCTCATAAATGAGCAATATTCTTTGCCTAAAGAGATTTTAATGGAGCCATCATCTATTGTTCAAGAAGAATAAATATAAAAAACAAGTTTGCTAGGAGTTTGTTTTTAATCACCGAGTAAAAAATCATCCATAGTTAAAGGATTCACCAACTATATTGGAATGATGTGCCAACACTTCCTCAAATTGCTCCAGAAACCTTACCCTAATTCAAATCAAGTACAAATCCAGCCACAGACTATACCCAATATTACATATTTAATCATTAATATCCAAGTCAGCCCTAATTTTTTAAAAGAGGGGGGCAAAGAAAATGGACTTGCCTCTGAGATATTGATATTGATAAAAAGACTAACATTTCCTGTTGCTACACCTGGATGGGAAGACTTAATCATTTATATTGATCTGAATATTCCCTAAATTAATCTATAAACTTAATGTGACCCCAATCAAAATTCCAGTTGATTTTCTTCTCCATAAAATCATTTCCATTTTAATTGTATTAAGTCCCTAACTTCCATAAGTCTCCAAATTTTACCCAAAAGGTCTTTGGTATTTGCTTAATAACCACATTAGTTTAGGAAAATGCTCAAAATCACTGAAACCCAGTGGCAAATTTGCTAAGAAATAAAACCATGTGAGCATAACCACCATGACATTTTGGGAGAAGACCTAGGGCCCTGTCCTCTCCCAGACTGGAACCACCCTCAGAGGTTAGCTATAGAGACTCCAAGCATGGGGACCTCCACCTCTGCTCAAGCCCAAGGGCACTCTCAACTACCCTCTGGACGTTGTGACCAGTTAGAGAGAACTACCGCTGAGGGCCAAGCCGAATCTTCCTTCTGACCCTGGGCTCAGGGTCTGAGCTGCTTGGGGTCAGGTGTGGCCATTTTGCAGTTCAAGTCTAGCAGGGAGACCAGTGATACTGTAGGATAGCAAGTAACGTCATGTGGTGACCAGTATGAAAACAGAGGAAGCCATTCTGACAGAAGGGGTTCCAGGCGCCTAGCCTTACCCAGTGAGCTCTGCATTCTGGATGTCGGTCCTCACTCATGGGCAGAGGGAAAAGACGGCCTCTCAAGTAGAGTGATGCAAGGTTCACAGACAGCAGACCAGCCCAGCCATTTTCACCTTTTTCATCTCACGGCACACATAAACTAATTACTAAAATTGTGTGGCACACACCAAAATTACACATTATGTTTTTCTCCAGTCTGCCAAAAGATAGGTATAATTTTGATTCATTCTCACTGGGTGGCTATTGTTGGATTGGCTATTGCCATGTTTTTACTTGACAATTGAAGGGAAAAGAGGTCAGTGTCCCTGACTAAACAGTCAGGTATTACATGTTTTAAAATTCTTGTGTCACTCCAGCTGAACATCACTGGACTAGCAGATTAACCCCGGCCACTTCCCTCCCCAGCCCAAGGACTGAGTCTCATTCCTGTGCGCAACCCCAGCATCAGCTACCCTCCTAGAATGTGATGGAGATTTCTGAGCTTCTTCTGAAGGCAGTTAAACAGAAACTAGGTCAGGGTGTTCTGAGAGGCCATTCATGACTGGGGGATGAACAATGCCCAACAGAAGCTCCAAAAGGGACCTCTGGATCTCTCGGACACCCTCGAGATTTTTCACCTAGTAAAGGACCCTCCACGTACCCGATTTCTGTCTAGCATGTACCTTGTGTGAAGTGATCAGCAGAGGGTGGCTGCTAAACCTGAAAAGATCAGGGACCCAAGTAAACCTACTTGGCCCGAGTATGCCTGACATCAACCCGGAGCTGGGCATCATACTGGGCAGCTGACTCCTGCATAGAGCTGAGACAAGAGAGCCCCTAGCCTCTGGTCTTCGAGATCCACCTATCCTCTGGGCATCATAGACTTCCTGGGCTTTGCTCCCACTCACCTGTCCTATCTGACCTTTTTCCCTTTCTCGTCTGTGTTGACTTTCCCTGCTGTCCCTCCATTCCTTGATGTCCTTCTTCTCAAATACCAAATTCTGCTTTCCTCACCAAACTAACACTGTGGTCAATTTGCCTAGAATCTTTCCACTCCTGCTTTGGGCATTTATAGCTTTGTACCAACATTGTCTGTATAACTTCTCTGTGGTCCCGACTCAGTTCTTACAGCAAACATTGTGTGATAAATTAAACTTTCCCCATCAGTAAATGTTACTCAGTTGCATCATTCTTTAACAACGGTTTAATTTCTACAGGACAGATGATTCATAAATCCATTCTCCTTTATGTTTACTTCCTAGTATTCTCCTCCAATGCTGCCATCATGCATTTATTTCCCCTAGATTAGTACATACTAGGGGGTATAAAGGTGTAGGGGTGGGTCCTGCCTGTCCCTCTTACTAACTGACCAGTTACTTAACTCTTTGTGCCTCAGTCGAGAAATCTGTAAAATGAGCTGCAAATGAGCTGCAAATCCTGTAGCTAATACAGCCACAGAGAAGGTTTATGCCACTCTAAGTTGCCTCTAAGTAGTGGCAAGAATGATGCCACCGTGGTAAGAACTGGTCAAAAGTACCATGACATTAACCCTTAAAAAGCAACTATTCTAGTTTAAATTGATTTCTGACTAAACAGAGCCAGATTCTTATTTTTAGGTTTTCAATTTTTCAGTTTTAAAAACTAAAATGTCATATAAACTTGCTATTTTCTGTGTCTGTAACTTGACATACTCTTGATGGGGTGGGGGAATAGTTATAGATCTTTTTAAATATATGAGGCCACACCTACTAGCTGTATGCCCTGTAGCAACAATGCACATGCACTGTCATAGCTTTCTATTCAGACAACTCCTTCTCTGTCAATAGGGAAAAAAATTTTATGGCTTAAAAAAAAAGTTTGTACATAGTTATATGCATATCAACTTTCTCCTTTAAATAGACTGCTACAAAAATCTGAGCAAATTTTTAACTCTTGACAGAACAGACTGTTGTTGGGTAAGCAGTCAGTCTCAGTGGTGTGAAGGAAGGCATGAGCGTCCAAGCCCAAGTGGGTAGAGACGATGTTCATGCATGGAGGGGGCCCACACTGGGGCTTCGGGGTCTCCAGCACATTTCCAGAGCATCCCAAGGCTCATTGTGGGTGGGAGGACAACTGGGTGCAGTACCAGATTTTAAGTGAGGTGATAAGTCTGTCCTAGTGGAAGGAGCAGCCTGGTGGGTGGTGTAGGAGCTTTAGCCAAGGGACCATGATGGGGTACAGGCAGACACATGTGGACTCTCAGCATCCTAGCTGAGAGAGTGAGGCAGCAGGACAACCTGATATAGCACACGTGAGTAGATCTGGATTGTCTACAAATCATAGTAGTACCTCTCCCTTGCCAGTGATTGGTTACAGGTGGGCATGTGACTGCATTCAGGCCAAGGATACATGAAGGGAAGCTTTCCAGGAGAGGCCTCAGGGAAGGTTTCCCCTAGGGTAGGAAGGTGACAATGGAAAGTAGGCCCGTCTTCCTCTCAATAGTGTTGTGTCAGATGTGAAACCTGGAACTGCTACTACTGGCCTGTGATGATGGGGAAAGGTAACCTGGAAAGAAAGCCAACTTAGGGGAGCACAAGATTCAAAACTAACAGAGATCTAAGCTCTGGCACTGACTGTGTGGAGACTAGAACTGCTTTCCCTTTGGATTTATTAATGGAGGCAAGACATTTCTTTACTGTTTAAGCCAGTAGAGCTTAGTATCCTGATAACAATACTTTTACTCCAAAGTTAGCACCTATCATTGCCAATGAGTCTGCTAGTGATTCTGTGCACAATGACTCAGAGGGACCTACACTCTGGGTTATTGGAAGCAACAAGCAGTATCATTTATAGATAAATAATGTATGATCCAGGGCTCAGAAGCTGCCCTGGGAAAAAACAGACTTTATGATTTCCCAACGGGTGTCTCTTCTGCAGAACTCCAGTCAAGAGCCGCAGGGCCATTCCACCGGTTAAATGAAGTTTCTTAAAAGTTCTCTATAAAAGTATGAACTTGTTATGTTACCATAGCTATACAGTTTAGGTGTGATCCATATCTAAGTAACAAAATGAAGTTAATAAAAATAGTTTATTCAAATAGAAATAGTACATGAAAAAAATCGCTGTAGGGGAAGAAGATAATCTAGGGAAGCTATAATTTCTTTGCAAGGAAATGTCAAGTTTGCCGATCCAATAATGTTTTTGGTAAATTTTCTTGTCAAGGGACTTCCGACAGGCAATTCCTGAATTTTTAGAGAAATGGAACCAAAAAAAAAAACAAACCAAGAGATCATGTCAAAGAATAGAATAGCTTTGATAGTAGAAATCATTTTCAGCCTGGGCCACACCAAGATAAACACTTATGGGAGTGCACATGTAGTACTTTGAGTCACTAATTTGTAAACGGCAAAGATCGGAAATAAGGGATTTTCTTCACCCAAAAGACATCCTAGTTACTAAAGCTATGATACAAAATAGATCAAAAGTCAACAAAAGAAAATGGAAAAGGAATGTATGTAATTACTCCAAAGACAGGATGCATGACATTTTTCACCACCTAGTATTACAATAGGTAGATGGATTAACTATTGGACCACTATACAAACTGACTTAGAAAATAGAGAAAAGATTATTTAAAGTAATGTCATATAAAAGGCTTAGTTGACTTTCTTTTGTCAAGTGATACTCACACTTTAGTGACAGTATTTTAAAAGTTTATGAGCAGAAGTGGGAATGCAGTGAAAATAGTTTTAGACCACCTACATTCATCATACACTAAATTACACAACACATTCCTTTCGGTAATGTTCTTTTTGTAATACTCATTCCAGTAACAGAAAATGCAAACAGGGTTATGATGATTAAATTAATTCACAAAATGCAGCTGTACCTCAAGCTCTTGGCAGCTCTCCAATAGTTTTAATGTAAATTTTTACATAGAAAACAATTCTACCAGAAATAATTTCAAAATTTCCTATTAGTTCTTAGTTTGGGAGTTGGGGGTGGGGGTCAGGCAGGGAGGTCAGTAGACATAGCTCTAGGTAAGTGCTACAGCAAAAATCAGGGTTAGTGTGGGCAGGATGTAGACCCAAGCAATGATGTGTATATTTAAATGTGGCTGGTGGCAACTTCTAGGCTCATACACTAACAGCTTAGTGATAAGATACTGGAAAGGTTCTAGGGAAGGAGGCTGATTGGCCTGGCTTATGTAGTGGACCAACAGTTGTGGCTAGGGCTGTGAGGTGCACTTAAGTTTAGACACCTATCTTTAGACCAAAAACGGTCACCAGGAAGGTGGTTCATGCAGACCCTGTTCTAATTCACTGGCTCTTGAACCAACACTCTCATTATATGGTTAAGGTAGAAAAAAATACTACTCAAATAATAATTCTTGTAGGATAAATTCTAATTAGCATTAACTGGAAAAGGGGTAAAAACAACCTGTGAAAAATCATCAGGTGATAAAGACAACCTATAGAATGGGAGAGAATACTTGCAATTCACATATCTGACAACCATCTGGCATTCAGGATATATAAAGAACTCTTACAACTCAACAACCAAAGAACAAACAAAATCATTTTAAAATGAGCAACAGTCTTAAACAAGCATTTCTCCAAAAAAGATACTCAGTAGTTAACAAGCACATGAAAAGACTCTCAACCATTGGTCACTAAGTAAATGCAATTAAAATCATAATGGGTTGTTGGCAAGGAGTAGATAAATTCAAACCCTCACACATTGGTGGTAGAAGTAAAATGGCATGGCCACTGTAGAAAAGAGTTTGGGGGCTCCCTCAAAACTTACACATGAAATTACCATATGACCCACTAGTTCAACTCTTAGTTGTATACCTAAAAGTATTAAAAACAAGTTTCAAAAAAAGAGTTGTAAATTAATGCATGTAGCAGCACTATTCTCAATAGCCAAAAGGTAGAAACAGCCTAAGTGTTCATCAATGGGTGAATGGGTAAATAAAATGTGGTCTGTCCATGTAATGGAATATTATTCAGCTCTAAAAAGGAACAAATTACTGATTCATGCTAAAACATATCAGAACCTTGAAAACATTCTAAGTAAAAAAACAGGTAAATCCATAGACACAGCAGATTAGTAATTGCCAGGGTTGGGAGAAGGGAGGAATGGAGAACAATCTCTTAACAGGTAAAGGGTCTTCTTTGGGGTGATAAAAGTGCTTTGGAACTAGATAGAGGTACTGGTTGCACAACATTGTTAATGTACTAAATGCCACTGAATTGTACAATTGTACAATTTTAAATGGTTCATTTCCATGTCATGCAAATTTATCCTCAATAAAAACCATTTTAAAGATCACCAGCACATAAACTTTAAAACCTTCTCATTTTCTAAACAGAATAACTGTATGTCTTCAAGAAGAATTTTAGTGCTTTTAAATATAAATACTACTTGATAGGTAATATTGAATTTCTTTCTTTTTTTTAATATATTTTGTCAATTATGTTATTACAGTTGTCTTGTTTCCCCCCTTCATTCCCCTCCACCGTGCACACCCTCTCCCTCCCACATTCCCCCCTTTAGTTCATGTCCATGTGTCTTAAATTATTTAGCTTTTACATTTCCCATACTATTCTTGCCCTCCCCGTCTATTTTCTGCCTGCCATCTATGCTACTTATTCTCTGTACCTTCCCACCCCCGACTCCCCTGTTGCTAACCCTGCATGTGAACACCATTTCTGTGGTTCTCTTCCTGTTCTACTTGTTTCCTTAGTTTGTTTTTACTTTAGGTGTGGTCATTAGTAATTGTGAGTTTGCTGTTATTTTAGTATATGTGTTTTTTATCTTCTTTTTCTTAGTTAAGTCCCTTTAACATTTCATAAAATAAGGGCTTGGTGATGATGAACTCCTTGAATTTGACCTTATCTGAGAAGCACTTTATCTGCCCTTCCATTCTAAATGAAAGCTTTGCTGGATAGAGCAATCTTGGATGTAGGTCCTTGTCCTTCATGACTTGGAATACTTCTTTCCAGCCCCTTCTTGCCTATAAGGTCTCTTTTGAGAAATCCGCTGACAGTCTGATGGGAACTCGTTTGTAGGTGACTGTCCCCTTATCTCTTGCTGCTTCTAGGATTCTCTCCTTCATTTTAATCTTGGCTAATGTAATTATGATGTGCCTTGGCATGTTCCTCCTTGGGTCCAACTTCTTTGGGACTCTCTGAGCTTCCTGGACTTCCTGGAAGTCTATTTCCTTTGCCAGATTGGGGAAGTTCTCCTTTATTATTTGTTCAAATAAGTTTTCCACTTGTTGCTCTTCCTCTTCCCCTTCTGCTACCCCTATAATTCAGATGTTGTAACGTTTAATGATGTCCTTGAAGTTCCCAAGCCTCTCCTCATTTTTTTGAATTCTTGTTTCTTCACTGTTTTCTGTTTGGTCATTTTTTTCTTCCTTCTGGTCCACTCCCTTGATTTGAGTCCCAGTTTCCTTCCATCACTATTGTTTCCCTGTGCATTTTGCTTCATTTCACTTAGTAAAACCTTCATTTGTTCCTCTAATTTATGACTAAAATCAACCAGTTCTGTGAGCATCCTGATCACCAGTATTTTGAACGGTGCATCTGATAAGTTGGCTCTCTCTTGGTTGCTTAGAAGTATTGGCTCTGGGGCTTTGATCTGTTCTTCCGTTTGAGCCATGGGGGGGGGGGCGTTCTGGTTGTGCTTGTTACATAGCAAGAGGCAGAGCCTTAGGTGTTCGCCAGTGCGGGCCAGCCCAAGTCTCTGGGTTGTGATGCTGTATGTGGGGGCGGGGTCAGAGAGGGGAAAAAATGGCACTTTGTTCTGCTCTCTGTTGCACCTCAGTCCCTTCCGCTGCTTTCCCCAAGTGAACTGGGCCTTTCTGGTGCTGATTCCCACGTGGGTGGGCTTGTGTGCATTCTAGGAACCTGTAGGTCTTTCCAACAAACTTTCCTGTGAGGATTGGAGTCTCTCCCTGCGCCTCAACCGCCACAAGTGTTTTCTTGTTCTTTTTTTTTAAAGATTTTATTTATTTATCTTTAGAGAGGAAGGGAAGGAGAGAGGGAGAGAAATATTGATGTATGGTTGCCTCTGGTGTGTCCCCTGCTGGGAACTGGCCCGCAACCCAGGCATGTGCCCTGACTGGGAATCGAACCACAATCATCTGCTTCACAGGCCCACACTCAGTCCACTGAGCTACACCAGCCAGGGCCCCACAAGTGTTTTCAATCAGTGTTTTGAGGCTTTTCTTCCTGGCACTGGGACCCTGGGTTGCGCAATCTGTCTCGATCCCGAGTTATCTGTGCACAAATGTGGGACCGCTGCATAGTCAGCCAGCCACCTTGTGCACAATGCCCCGCTTCTCAATCACCATCTCACTGGGTCTGCCCGTTGCCACCCCACGCCTGGGGTCTGCCAGCCGCTGCCTGAGTGCCCAGGGTCTGCCCAGTGCTGCCTTGCACACCCGTTGTCACCACTTCCTAGGCCGCAACTCCTCTCTGCTCAGCTGCCTGAAACCACCCTGCCTACCAGTCTGGATGAATGTGTCTATTTTAACTCCTTGGTTGTCGGACTTCCATACAGTTCAATTTTCTTCCAGTTTTGCCTGTTACTTTGTTTCTGAATTGTTGCTGTTCTTATTTTGGTTGTTCGAGGAGGCACAGTGTGTTTATCTATACCTCCATCTTGGCGGGAAGTCTGAATTTATTCTTAATACTTGATTTTCTTAACAGGGAAGATATTTAGGAAGGTAATGTCTTCTTACTCCACCACAGAATATACCTTTTGTATCTTGAAAATTCTTTTTCAAATTACAAGAGAAAGTTTATTTAGAAAGTCACAGAGATAGCAGAAGTGAGCCAGCAGGGCTGTGTAGTCTCAGGAAACAAGTTTGAGAAGTAAAAAAAGGGCACTTGAAGCTGAGGAGGGAGAAAGGCAAAGGTAACTTGCTTGAGGGGAAAGAAGAGGAGACAGGGAAAGGCGCAGGCAAGCTCCCGAAAAAGAGAGCCTCGAAATGTTTTTTCCTTGTTCGAGATGCTGGACTACCACTGGCCTTCAATACCTGTTCTACACTCTCTCATCCTAAATGGAATGTGTAAGTCACATAATTATAGACTTAGTAAATAAAAAGGCTATTCGTTTCAATTCAAATAAAGACCACGAAATATGATTGGTTTCACTGAGCAACACTGAGGTGACTGTTAGTGGTGGAAAGAGACTCTACTCAAACTAGTAAGTATAAGGGCAGGATGTGAGCAAAATCTATGGGACAGGCAGAACCTCAGTGGTGGCTAGAGCCAGGAGCGAAGTCCTAAGGTCTCCCTCTCTGTGTCTCCTCATTCTGTGACTGTGTGCTGGCTTTGTACTCTCTGCCCAGCTCCTTTGCAAGGCTGGAAGCATGCCTGGTAGCTCTCATTTTAAATCCTAGGGTTGTGTTTTTTTTTAATCATCTCCTCTTTCCTTCTTGGTAAGGGAGGAATTCCCACCATAGGCTTATGGGGATGAGCAAATGCATGAGGCCTGTCACTGGGGAGATGAGATATTGGCAGCAGTTTATCAGTCACCAGTACTCACAACCCCGCCAAGGAGGACACTGCGTACCAGGCAGGACCACACAGGAGCTGCACTCTGGAACAAAGCGAACAATCAGAGGCTTTTGGAGGGAATAGCCAGCAGCTGTGGGAGGCAGGCTTTGTAGTCATAAGAGGGTGGGGTGCCTTGGTTCCCACATGGGGATGTGATTGGATTGCTTGGATAATTCTGTGGGCTGGCAGGGAACTTTAAACCTACTACTCAGGGATGAGCATCAATTGTATTTAGTCTGTTGGGTAGGGAGGAGTGCTTGTCTAGAGGACCCTGTCTGTGGGAGCAGAGTGGGGAGGGGACTTTGCAGTCAGGTCATTTGAGGCCCTCCCAGTAGATATTAAGGCAGCACATAGCAAGAATTTTAGGCCTTACACCGCACTGCTTCACCACAAGGAACAGACCCCTCCTCGCCTCTTAGTTCAAATTTGAAACATCTAGGAGAAATTATTCCACTTAACTCTGGCATGGATCTTAATGCCCACCCTTAATGCCAGAAGTCTAGAAAGTAATTATCAGTGATTATCAGCCTCACTAAGCCACAGGGTCAGGAATAAAGCAGTGCCCCCAAAGGACCACATCTGTTTTCAAAAGGCCACATAGTCCCTAATCACAATGTGTCCCTTCTCTTTGCTTCTCTTTCCTTCTCTCTCACCTGTTTCTCAGGTTTTTTTCACTTCACTCTTTTCTTCACCCTCTGTCTCGTCTCTTCTTCTTTCTACTCTGCTTCTTTTTTCTTCCCCTTTCCTCTTTCTCCTCCTACTTTTGTTCTATTCTCTCTCACTCTCCCTGTTTTTAAATAGTTCCTGCTTTCAAAAGCCACCCCCAGCCATCACCTACTCAAGTGGTAGGAATTTGGTGGCCTTCAGCTTTATTTCTGCTTCTTAACTGCATTATCCATAACATTAGGTAAAGGGTAAATAATTGGGCAGAGCCTGAATTAGCTGTTATGCTATCTTTTCTACCCAAATTTATGGAAAATTTCTAAGCTTAGAAAGTGTACTCTAATTAAGCAAACAAATTTTTTTTCTTTGTTATAATCTAAAATAGATGTATGGAACAAAATGTTTTAAAACTCTAGAAGCATTAAACTTGCAATGCAAAAACCTCTCCATGCCTTTGTACTTTTTCTGAAAATGATTTCTTCTGAACTACTTTTTGACATATAGCACCTCTAATTAAAATGATTATTGAATCTTTCTCTCCTATTTGCTTTGTGTGAAAAAGTTGTATTGAAAACATCATTAATAAAGGCCTCCTAGCTGAATAAAGGCTGTAAAGAGAACAGTTAATGTGGTCAATAAGATGGTTTAGAATTATGTGTGAAGGTAATTGAAACACTTCAAGCTCTAAGCAAATTAAATAAAAAGAAATTAAAAGTAACATCCTTAATGTGCCATTTGAATGACAGCCAATATCAAGTAAAACCAAATACAATTAAATTATGCTAAAGCAATGAGAACCCATACTATTTGCTTTCTAACTCTCATTCCTTGAGGAGTGTCTTGTTCATACGCCCCAGTCCCTGGCAATGTGTGGTTTGTGGTAGGAACCCTGTGAATTTCAGTGCCTGACAGCATGAGTGAATAAATAAGTGAAGGCTGTCAAGTCATCCAAAATAGCTCCCTCGTGCATTGAGCAGAGAGCACTTTAAAGGGCCTGATGGCTCAAAACGGCCACACATGGAAACACAGGCTTCCTGGAGCTTGTTTGGGAGTCTCTCCCTCCCCACCACTAAACCACACAGATAAGAGCAACAGGGAATCTGCCCCCAAGAATCCTGGATGCCACCTCTAACAGTGACTGCAAAAAAAACCTCAAGGCTTAGTCTTCATTCTAAAATTTACCTACCTAAAAATTTATGAGCAGCATGAATAAGAAATTCTCAGCAGTTGCAGGTGCTTGGGTTAGAAAGAGTCTCAGAGGTCAAAGAGAGAGCCCTGAGACAGCTCAAATTTGACAAAATAATAATGCTTTATTGTTTTGTTTTATATTGTTTTTTTAATATATAGCACAGTTGAAAAAGTTTTCCAAAGAAGATGAGAAAAATATATATTGACTTGATAATAGTATTCTTCTGACAAATTATTTTTTAAATCAACACTCAGATTAAGTAGTAGTTTAGTAAAAATCTTTTTTAAAGTTATTCTCCAACTAAATTCTTGTGTATTATGATAAAAGAGTCAAACTTATTTTTCCATTTAAATGCACTGACTCACATGGCTATTGGCTGGCTTCAGGTCCTCTCTGGCTGTTTGCCAGAGACATCAACGCCTTGCCATATGGACCTCCTATAGGTCAGCTCACAGCACAGTAACCGGTTGAGCTCAGAGTGGACCAGAGAACAAGAGAGAAGGTGCCCAGGACAGAAACCACAGTGATGTTGTAACCTACTCTCAAGTGACATCGCACCCTTCTGCCATATTCTGTTCATTGGAAGTGAGTTCATAGGTCCAGCCCACATGCAAGGGGAGAAGATTGATTACACAATTATGTGAAAATCAGGGGGTTGGGATCCCTGGGGCCATTGTAGTTTGCCTACTGTGTGTGCACATGGGCATACATGTATGTGAATGTGTGCACATATGCATGCACACACATTTATTTATGTGTGTACATGTGCACATATATACACACATGCCCACATATATGTACCCACACATTTATTGAGAGAAAGAATTTGTGCTTCAAGCGCCTGATTGTTATATCATATGTGTGACAAAATGAAGCATTCCTGTAGCATAATCAGACTTCTCTGCCAGCTTAGGATAAACTTCTCTTTATCAAGTCATCAAGCCTAAACTGAGCAAAGTGAGGGAAGGGTTAATAATTTCAATGACATTATGCAGTGAAATTGTATAATTAAAATTGATTTTTTAAACTTATATGACTTTTCCACCCAGTACCATCTCTAATTTCAGGTAATGGGTCTTCTCTCCTAGGCTCCAGGATTCAGAGGTCCCTGTTGAGGCCTTTCTCTGGACTCGTCCCTCCACCACTACCACTCATCCCATGGGACAAGTGGATGGAACCACCTGGCGTTCTTGCCCCCTCATCTTTTTTACACTCTGTACCTAGGATTCTGATGGTCCAAGGGATAGTCAAAGAATGGCTATTTGGAATGGCGGACAGAGCTTAGACCTGGGGGCCCATTACTCTCAGGAGAAAATGTAAAATCATAGTAAAGGAAACACGGGTTTGGAATTGAGAATTATATTATTTGGTTAAGCTGGGGTTCTGCCTAGTGTTTCCTACCTATGCCAGACAGTATAGCAATGTTTCCAAACCTGAACCACTTCCTTTACTTATACAGGTAGTTGTTTGAGGGATTGTGCATGATTTTTTTAGAGAAAACAAGGTAAACAAGAAGTGGAAATGCCTGCTTTCATGAGAGAATTTGATGCTTCTTGTGGGCAACGTTCCTTCCGAATCCTGATAACAACACGTGCCATGGGGCCGGGGAGAGACTGATGCTTCACCTGTTACCTCAGAACATGCCACCACTCAGCAACTCAAAAAAATGGCAAGACTTAGAGCATCGGGTGATGGCATCCTGGGCACGGACCCGAGAGACTATGGAAGGGTACTGTGGAGATAGAGAAATGAAGTTTATTTTAAATCTGAAGGGCAATAGGCATGAGCCAGGGAGAAGAGAGCAAAGGAAGAGGGCTTTGCAAGATTCTACAAGACTACTTGAGACCGCCCATCTGTAACCTAAAAAAAATTTCTGGGAAGCTCTTTACTGATCTAGCTTATAGGGCTTCAGTTATAGGCATTTGCATATTAAAACTTAAGCGGTTTTTAAAAAAAATTTTAAAGATTGTTTATTTATTTATCTTTAGAGGGGAAGGGAAGGAGAGAGGAAGAGAAATACCAATGTATGGTTGCCTCTCGTGCGTCTCCTGCTGGGAACTGGCCTGCAAGCCAGGCATGTGCCCTGACTGGGGAAAGAAACTTGAGCAACTTTTATAAAGCAATAATTCACAGAAAAAATACAAACAACCAATAAGCGTCTGAAAAGATACTCAACTTCATTAAATAAGTATGACAAAAATATTAAGATAAAGATATTTCTCCAAGATATTCCCCAATGATACCTCTGATAAGAAGTTAATATCTGAAATTTTTAAAGAACTCACACAACTTAACACCAAAACAATAAGCAATCCAATTAAAATAAAGGCAGAGGACCTGAACAGACACTTCCTCAAAGAGGATATATAGATGGCCAATAGACGTATGAAAAGATGCTCAATGTCTCTAATCATCAAAAAATGCAAATTAAAACCACATGAGATATCACTTCACACCTGTCAGAATTGCTATCTATCATCAATAAATCAACAAACAACAAATGTTGGCGAGAATGTAGAGAAAAGAGTATGCTTGTGCACTGTTGGTGGGATTGCAAATTGGTGCAGCCACCATGGAAAACAGTATAGAGGTTCCTCAAAAAATTAAGCATAGAACTGCCTTATGACCCAGCAATTCCACTTCTGGGTATATATCTGAAGAAATCCAAAATACTAATCTGAAAAGATAAATGCACCCCCATTTTCACTGCTGCATTATTTGCAA
The DNA here is from genome assembly GCF_014824575.4 of Sturnira hondurensis. Lineage (NCBI taxonomy): Eukaryota > Metazoa > Chordata > Mammalia > Chiroptera > Phyllostomidae > Sturnira > Sturnira hondurensis. The sequence goes on from NW_028081528.1 coordinate 2,176,481, forward strand.
CCGCTGAGGTGTGGAAGCACCCCAGGACCCATCAATAGACAATTGAATAAAGAAGATGTGGTGCATATTGAAATATATGCAATGGAGTATTATATTATTCACCATAAAAAATGAAATCTTGCCATTTTGTGAAATCTTGCCATATGGATGGACCTAGAGGGTATTATGCTCAGTGAAATAAGTCAAAGAGAGAAAGACAAATACCATATGATTTCACTTATATGTGGAATCTAAAAAACAAAATAAATGAACACACAAAACAGAAATAGACTAGATACAGAAAATTAACTAAGTGTTGCCAGATGGGAGGGGTATTAGGGGGATGAGTGAATTGGTGAAGGGAGTAAATAAGTACAAATTGGCAGTTATAAAATAGCCATGGAAATGTAAAGTACAACATAGAGAATATAGTCAATAATTTATAATAACTATATATGATATCAGATGAGTGCAAGAATCATTGAGGGGATTGCTTTGTATATTATTTAGTTGTCTAATTACTATGCTATGCCATTTTGTATTGTATCTGAAACTAATACAAAATAATACTGAATGTCAACTATAATTGAAAAATAAATTTAAAAAAACATTATTTTCTCCAGTTAGACTGGCAAAATTCAACAAGATTGATATCATCCTATAGACAAAGGGACACATCTATGACTTTTTAATATTATCAAGAAATTTCAGGAGCACAAAAGTACAAAGACATTTATTATAGCATTGTTTATCATATCAAAAAACTGGACCACATAAGTGTGCATCAATAGAGTAATGAGTAAATAAACCATAAGATACATTACAATGGAACATGATGCAACAATTCAGCTTCATAGCTGGATTTATAAGATGGAGGTTTATGAGATGGCAAGAAGACATGAAAGCTGAAGGACAAATTATATGGATGCATTCTGTTAAAAAAGGCGTACACAAGCAGAAACAAAAGTTAGTCAGTCACTGTTTCATAGATGCTGCCTGGAGATATGAGAATTCTGGGTCAGAAACTAAAGATCGTTTTACAGTAACACCATAACCAGAGTATCAGTATTTACACCAGTTCCCTTAGCCACAGTTCCCAGAGGGAAATGCAAAGAAGTCCAGGTGATGGGACCACATACAGTGAGTTTTGTATAGGACAGAAACCCTGAGCTTAGGGAACCCTAATATTTTATATTGAACAGTAAGCCTACCTGATCTTATCTACATTATCTTCATTATGCTGCACAATAAAAAACAAAACACAAAAAAAGACTGCCCTTTGCTCTGGAGGTTGACACTGTCTCTGCCTTCCAAGCTCGGTCACTACACTGATACCCTAATATATAGTCCTGAAAAAGGCCGTCAGGGCCTCTTCTCATAAACTGTGCAGTTACATGGAAGGCTCCTGGGGAAGTCCTTGAATCCCCAACATTCTATCATTATTTTCCTTTTGTGTAAACAGACAAAAAACAATAGATGTCAATTAAAGTCTTATTTTATTTAAACTTACAGCAGTGAAAATGTTGATGCTCTGGTCATCAAATCATACAAAGATATACTTTTTATGCTTATCAGAAGATTTTATTGTGGCTGATATATTGCTCATTCTGTGCTCATTCTACATGGTAGAAAACAACTGATAATGATAATTTTATCTAATAAATATTTCTTACTCACTTAGAAAAATTCCAGACTGATCACTGGAATTGTTGACAGAATTAGGAAGAGAATTTTTAGAATTATACAGCTTTCACAATAAACACATCATTTAAGCATAATTATTTTCCCTCACATACTTTTCACTGGGAAACTATTCTTCAAAACAATTATATGTCAACACCTTAACAAGAATCTTTGGACTTCCGCCAAGATGGAGGCATAGGTGGAAACACTGTGCCTTCTCCCACAACCAAGTTTGAATACAACAAAGGTTTGGAGAAACAAAGACACAACCAAAGGACAGAAAATTGAATTATACGGAAGTCCGACTACATCTAACCATTCAACGGGGATGGTAAGAGGGGTGGAGCCAGCAGTGGAGCAGGGTCGGGCAGGACAGGTCCCCGACCCAGGCGCGCAGGCAGCCCAGAACCAGTTGGGGTGCAGGGCAGAGTGACTGCAGTCGCATTCGCGCACAGTGAGACGGACCACGCAGGCCCGAGGGGGCGAGGGCTGACGGCGGTGGCACACTCGAGTGCAGTGGGACGAAACGCGTGGGCCCAGTGACGGCAGCAGGTGAGGGCCATGGCGGCAGGCGGCAGACTGGACGCCATAGTCCCTCTTTGACCCCGCCCCCACATACAGCGTCACAACCCAGAGACTTAGTTGCCCTGCTCTAGTGAACACCTTAGGGCTCCGATCCTGCTACGGAACAGGCACAAACAGCCCGAAAGATGGCGCAAGAAGAACTCAAAGCCCCAGAGCCAATAACTCTAAGCGACCGAGAAATTGCCAGCCTCTCAGAAGCACAATTCAAGACACTGTTTATCAGGATGCTCACAGACCTGGTTGATTATAGTCACAAATTAGAGGAACATAGTCACAAATTAGAGGAACATATGAAGGCTAAACTAACTGAAATGAAGGGAGATGCACAGGAATCCAATAGTGATGGAAAGGAAACCGGGACTCAAATCAATGGAATGGACCAGAAGGAAGAACGAAACATCCAACCAGAAAGGAATGAAGAAATAAGAATTCAAAAAAATAAGGAGAGGCTTAGGAACCTCCAAGACATCTTTAAACATTCCAACATCCGAATTATAGGGGTACCAGAAGGGGGAAAGAAACAGCCATGAGTGGAAAACTTATTTGAACAAATAATAAAGGAGAACTTCCCCAGTCTGGCAAAGGAAATAGACTTCCAGGAAATCCAGGAATCTCAGAGAGTCCCAAAGAAGTTGGACCCAAGAAGGAACACACCAAGGCACATCATNGTTATTAACCACACCTAAAACAAAAGCAAACCAAGAGGACAGCTAGATCAGGGGTGGAACCATAGAAATGAAGAACACATGGAGGGTTAGCAACAGGGGAGTGGAAGGAGGAGAAGGGGGGAGAAGGTACAGAAAATAGCATAGACAGAAGGTAGAAAATAGGGGGGAGGGCGAGAATAGTGGGGGAAATATGGAATCTAAAGAACTTGAGACACGTGGTTATAAACTAAGGGGGGAGAATGGTGGGGGAGGGAGTGTGCGGGGGGAGGGGAATGAAGGGGGGGAATAGAACAACTGTAATGGTATAATCAATAAAATATATTTTTAAAAAAAGAATCTTTTACTCTGTGAACAATACATACTACCATTCTAAGACATGATAACTAAATAATAGATTTTTTTAGCTAAACATCCAACTCCTTCATTTTCCTGTTGAAGAATCTGAGGACCAGAGACACTAAGTGACTCAAAGGTGGCCAACAACTAGTTAATGTCATAGCTGAGGCTAAACCTCACATGCCCTGACTTGGAGCACAGTCTCTTTCTTCTCATCCGAATCCACATACATGATGTGATAGAGCTTTCAAACTGGGGTATGCACACTGCTGCAGGCAATGGCAGGACGCCAGAGAGGCAAAGCCACGGGATAAACACAGGGTGTCTTGCTTCAGTGTAAATACCACTCAAAGATTTGAGGGGAGTTAAGGGGGACCACTTTATTTTTATATTAAAACAAGATTGACTGTAAAGGAGAATGTACATTTTACATACATTTTTTAAATTTCAGGCAGGATTCCTCAGGCCATGGTCCCACCGCAAGGTGGGAAAATTCCGCAGGGGGAGAAAATTTTCTGCCCCCTCTGCTAAGGATGCCTCTTTTGTAAAAATTTTGTACCATCTGTGTGAGGATTTCTAGGAAGGACCTTCCATCCAAGAAATGTCTTTATTAACCTCCACCTTTTACATCCCATAATTTTCATTATTTTAGTCCTCATGATCAGTTAAACTGAAGTTTTTTTCTTGAAGAAGGAACACAGTAAGACCTTATGGTAAATGAGTTCTTTTCCTAGGAACAGAGCCGGATGTTTATTTTTTTTATTTTTTCTCTTCTCAATTAGTGTAAGTTTAAAGATTTAAATAAAAAGTCAAGGATAAAAATTTAACATGTTTTTAGTAGAAATTAGCTGGTTGGTAGTTTACTTCTCTAAAATGCTCTCTGAATGCATTTTGCTTATGATTCTAAAACTCACATTAGGGTAATGTACAAAATTGACCCAGTACTATGCATTTATATGTTTTTACATAGCATATTTATGAATGAGGTCTAAAATGGGAGAACATGTATTAACAGAAAAAGTGGAAGACAAGAGGTCTCGTAAATTACTTTGTACATTTTCTAAGTGGACCATTCCTCTCACCTGATTTCATTTATGAGATAAAAACCATTTAAATAATAGTTATCAGATGATTACTCTCTCCACCCAGGCCCAAATACTTTTTAAGAAAATACTAAAATAGTATGTTTGATTTCTCCAGTGACATATTTTTAATGCTCTATTCCAGCACTGGAATTTTTTCAAATAACCAGACCCATTTCAAAAAAACTGTATTTAATTCTTAGATGTCAAGTTCAAATTCGGAGCCAAGAAACCAACTTATTCTATTAAATCAACATTTATCAAATGCAGTGTGTTAGTCCCTGACAGAAGGTTAATGATGCACAGACAGAATCCTGCCTCCGAAGTTTCGAAAGCTAGAGGGGAACCAAATTCATGGAAGTATGTGAGAACATGAGATGGTTTTGGCAGAGGCACCAACAGAACTCGGGGAGACATCAAGTCCTAGCCAAATAATGGCTTATCTTACCCATTTTCTGCCAGAGGAAGGACTTCAAGCTGCTGAGCCAATATCCACTTACTCTTGGCCAATAAAGTCAGCAGAGTGTTCCTTTTTTCTGTGCCCCTGGATCCTAGGGCGCTTCCGTACTGCCACCTTACCTGCATTCCAGGGTGGGTCTGAGGTGGGGCAAGGGAGGCACTGGCCTTGGTGCAGAAATGTGAGGTGGCACCAAAACCTCAGCAAAATAAAGCTAAATGGAATGTTTGTGTAATTCATCCACGATGAACAAAACGTTAAAATGTTGAATAAACAGAACTGATTTTTTTCTTTTTGTCCCGGGCTCTACTACGATTCCACAGGGCACTGCTTCACCGCGATCTTCCACACATGGCCAGTGGCCCTCAGCCACGTCTAATTTTAAGAAACCTAAATTTTCTGATATCTGATCTCAAATCAATAAAATGATTATTACTGGGTGACTACCGTTGGGGTCCTCTGACCCACTCTGGAATAGGTGATAGATCACCCACTTCACCAAGTTCAAAAAAGCACCGCGCGCAGGCGAACACTAGTGTGTCCGAGGTACCACGTGGTGGATGCTGCGAGGACCCCAAGCGCAAACGTCATAGAAGTCAGGATTTGGCTTCAAATCTTCCCTGGTTTGGATTGGCTTTTAGTTGGCGAGATTGCGGTAACTGTCGGTAACAGTAAGAACACTGAACCGTGGGGCCAAGCTGGGTCAATCATAGGTGCCTCTGGCCTCCCTGGTGTCCTGATGACCCAGGACCTGAACCATCTGTCCCGCGCCTTCCGACGCCGAATGAGCCTATCAAGGCCTCCAGGGTCTGCCCTGGAGGTCAGCCGCAGGGTAAGGGCACCTGGTTCTCCGGACTCACGGCCCCTCGGGTCCCTGCCCGAAAGCCCCAGCTGGCCTAAGGCTGCCCCTGGGGCCCGTGGCAGAGAGGGTGGGGAGCAGCGGGGACCCCAGACTTCCACTGGAGCTAGAGGTCTGTAATCTCTTCAGTAGGGTTTTGAGGCTGCCCCTGGTCCACACTAATAGAGTTAGGACCTTTTCCTACCCTGTACTTACCATCTGCTGTGTATGGCAGTTTAGGGATTAGATAACAAAGCCACAAATTTGGGCCTTGACTCTCCAACATTATATATAAATAATAAATATATATTTATCTACATAAAGATACATATATATATTAAACCCCTGAAATGTTGTTCCCTTAAAGTACAAATTGAATAATATTTTTGATGGATAATGCAAACAACTGAAGGCAGTTAAGTAATGGCTTAAGGAATACTTGAGTGGAAAACATGTCAAAAATATGCAATTTAGGAGCTAGCAAAGTGTCCTAGGGTTCTGGGACTTGTCTGGGGAACCTTGGGACTACCATGATTAATCAAAGCTGAGATTTCTGACATGAATAACCTGTGGTGCATGTGTGTTGCATGAAAGTATAGGAATGCATCTGTTATTACAGAACATAACTGGTCAGAGAGGATATTTTCTTCCAGGGAGTTGGTTACAGGCATCCTTCTCCTTGGATTTAACGAGCCCACAATTTTCAAACTTTGTTTTCTGCTTTCTCTAGATCCGAATTCGTCTGGCAGTGGAGGACGCTGCTGCTGTCCTCCCTGCTCCAGTACTGTCCACACCCCGTTTCTGTGTTGGATTTTTTTTCCTGGTTTATTAACCACTGCATTTGAAATAATGACTTTCCCTCCTCATCAGCTTACTGAAATTCCTCCCCAGATGCAATACCTTTCTGGGCAATGGTATCTATCCTCTCCCACTCTATGCAACTACAGATTCAAATTCTACCTTCTTGAAATTCACCCTCTCCCTTCCTGTCGTCTTTTTCCTTCTCGTGCTATCTTTACAGCCGCCCCTCTTCTGTCCCCTTTCTGAGCCTGCTTCCCTCCTCCTCTTTCTAAAGGGAGTATTTTACCTCTTTAGAGGCAGTAATCTTACCTCTGACGCACTCTCTCCTCTGGGCTGGCCTGACTTGCAAGGCTGTGCGTACCCGCCCTGACATCTCTGAGGAGGGCCCCTCGTCCGTTTGCAGCTTTCTGCCGGACACCCTGACCTCTTCATTCTACCAGCACCTCGAGGTCAGCATTTCTAGGCTGAATTCATCCTAACAGTCACTTTCTCGTCATCATGTCATTCATGTTATCTTCATCACCTGTGACTCCCCTTGCCCTTATGCTCTGCCTCCAGTAACTTGCCAGTTCCCGTCAGTTCTCCCTGTACGCCCCATGACATATCTGCTCACTGCTCAGTCCCACTTGCCGCTTTCCCAGGGCAGGTTCATTGGCTCTTGCTTTGATTTTCCAGAGGCAGCTTGGCTTCCTGTCTGCATTCTTTCTGCACCCCAGGCCCTCAGACATGTCTCTGCAAGTCACCTTCCTGAAGCCTAGCATTTTTTTCCTCATCTTTTCTCCAGTTTAAAAATGCTGTCCTACTTCCCTGTTGTCCCAGAATTTAGTCCAACAAAGGACTAAATTCTGATTTTAAAATAATTTGATAGTGGATATGATTTAAAAGCATGATGTAGTTGTCATGGGAAAATCAGAAATTTGTTGGACTTAATGAGTTTGCTATGCAGTTAGTACATATATTTCATATACATGTGCATATGTCTTATATATTATAAAACTAAATTAATTTTAAATTATAAGTTACATAAACTATGTGATTTTAAGCTACAGTTCTTAGGCCTATAAATGTTTTGTTTATGTACTGAGCATATTCTTTGATCCGAAATTCCAAAGTTAGAACAAACAGTCTGACCCCAAACCACCTTTCTTAATTTATTTCTCACAATTGTCTTCCATGCGCCTTCCACTGGAGCCAAAGGCTGCACTGCCCTGCACTCCTCGAATTTTCCTCCCGCGTCTTCTCTTGTCTGTATTTACTCCCCTCTGACTAAAACACCCACCCACGCATTCTATGTCCAATTTCTCCTCACCTTTCAAGTCCACCCCATTGTCAGTCCCACCCCGAAATCTCAGAGCTCCCGGGCTGGCTGTCATTTCTTCTTCCTCTGAACTCACCATATTTTCTTTTTGTCATAGCCCTTAACAGCCTTCTTTTACAGAATTCTTTGCCCCTTACCTCTTCTACTAAGAGGTCTGCTCCTGAAGAGCAGTCACCTTACCTAGTTCATTGCCATTTACCAGCTAGTCACAGGCTACTCACAGGCTAATCACAGCCTGAACTAAGCTAAGAACTCAATAGTCTATCATTCAATATCTGTTAGGATATGCTATTTTCAAAATGTTCATCTGAAAAAAATGCTATTATGTGCAGCTGCTATGGAAAATGACATGGCAACTCCTGAATAAATTAAACATAGAACTACCTACCATATGATCCAGCAATTTCACTTCTGAGTATGTATCCAGCGAACAAAGCAAGAACAGGGACTCAAACAGATGTTCATACAGCCGTGTTCATAGCAGCATTGTTCATGAAAGGTGAAAGCAGCCCAAGTGTCCATTGATGGATAAGTGGACAAACAAGGTGTGGTATATACATACAGTGGAATATTATGCAGCCTTTAAAAGGGAAGGAAGTTCTGAAACACACTAAAACACAGATGATTCTTGAAGACATTATGCTAAGTGAAATAAGCCAATCACAAAAATACAAAAACTTATGCCACTTATAGGAGGTACCCAGAGTAGTCAAATTCATAGAGATGGAGTATAGAAGGGTGGTAAGGGCCAGGGGGGATGGGGAATTAATGTCCAGGGGACGAGGGCCAGGGGGACATGGGGAATTAGTGCTTAATGGGTGCAGAGTTTCATTTGAGGTCGATGAAAAACTTCAGGAAATGAATGGTGGCAATGGCTGTGCACCAATGTAAATATGCTTACTGCCACAGAACTGTCCAGTTAGAGTAATAAATTCTATTTTATATACATTTTACCACAATTAAACAAAAATACTTCAGGGAAGGAATGCTCGTTGTGCTTCTTAAGATGAAAGGACTACTCTGCTAGTGAGGCTGTGTGTTGACTGGAAACTGGAACTGCTCCACCTGCGATTCTCTGAAACCTGAAACTCCTTGGCGAGCCTTTGTGTTCTTTGGCGCTTTGGCACTCTGCTACCAGATTTAGTTGAACTTTTAGGTTGGAAAGAAACATACTGTGATAAAAATCTGTATCAACAAACAATTGATTGCACCCATGGTTTACAAATTATGCTGGGAGTTTCAATTTCCCTTTTCATCTCTTAATTTTCAAAATTTGATTTAAATCTTTAAATAGTCATTCCATGGCTAAAATGCTCAAATTGTGTATTCATTTCTGATTACTTAATATGTGCTTATTGTGAAATATTCAAACATTATTAAAAACTTTATTTTTATAAGGTGAAAGTCCCCCAATGATAACTGTTGTTAACAATTTGGAATGTGTGTGTTTCATGTACATATAAATGTCATTGATAACAAAAATATTGTTACTGAAACACATATATTGCCGACATTTTTACTTAAAAATAGATTTCTAATATCAGTATATGTCTAGATATCCATCTCGTTATAGTTTTAAGCTACTACACAGTATTCTGTTATGAAGCTATATTTTAATTTAACCCATATACCAATTAATGGGGCATATTAGACAACTCTGATACTATATGCTGAAGTGAGCAATAATATTCATATTTTGTTTTGTGTGTATGCACCACTGTTTTTCTGAGTGCTAGATGTGGAATGGCATATCAATTTAAATGCACATTTATGATTCTAATAGATAGCTGCATTTTAATAGATGGCTGGACTTTAACATCTCAGTACTTTGGCACAGTTGCGATTGACCATGTGTTTCTACGATACCATAGAAGTTGAGATGTTTCCGTTAAAATACCCAGATGAAGATGTGTAAGCCTGATGTATTGGGTTTTCCAAGCCCCAGATCCAGCTTGCTTGTCAGGGTAACAAAATACCTTGATGGAAATGCCTATACCTGAGCCAATGAGTTCTCCAAGCCTCAAGATTCAGCTTGTATAACAGGGTAACAAGGAAAGTTTTTAGGAATATCAATTAGCAGCTGCTCCCCATCCCCAGGATATCTACTTTCGTCACTTTAGATATTTGCTCATCTCATTAAATCTAACCCATCTGAAAGTCCTCCACTAAATAACAAAACCATTGTCAAAGTTTCATAAACCACTTACTGGCATTACAACCTCACCACCCACAACAAATCCCAGCTGAAATTTTTTGATTGTTTTGACTCTGATAATTACAATGTTTGTCAGATTCCAGAAGTACAACGATTATACTATTCACTTTTTTGTTGTGTCTTGGGAGGTTTAGTCCCTCATGGAAAATTATGATTTACATTTCCAAAACAAAACCTATGGGAGGAAAAATTGCTGCTTCTTCACCAAAAAATTCCCACGGTTCAAGCGTGTTAGTAATTCATGAAAATTGAAGACATGATTCCTTTGCAAAGAAAGGAAAATGATGTTTATTCACTCATTTATTCATTTGTCTGACATTTATTGAGAATTACAGGATGCCAAGTGCCCATATGATAATGTACATTATATTCTACTTCCTTCACCTCCAACGTTGATACTGAGAATCCTCTGTAAATACGGAAAACCTATCAAATACAAATTCTTTGTGTTTGAAGGGGCATTTAAGAATATTTAAATACTAAATTACCTTGTAGAGAATCAAACACTTGTTTTTTGAGTATATGTACAAACACGCATTTATTCTCTTTGATTAAAATTTATTTACACATCTGTTCCCAGGATTAAGGATAGGGAAATTCAACCGCAAAATGATTAAATAATATATAATTGTAGTATTAGAATTTATCGGTTTAGAGTGGTTGCCTCCATTTTCACCTTTCCTTTGATCTTCTGTAGACATTATTGTTATGGACTGCAAATGTCTCAGTATTTTTGCTCAGTGGAATGCGCCTTGACAGATTAATTACATGTTATCAGGCAGTTGAAGATCAACTAAGGATATGTGGCCACGAGAGGGATGCAGATGTCTCTGAGCTGTTCCTTTCCCAACAGTAAGTGTATTCTCTTTATGTCAGAAATAAAAGAGTGTCGATCAGAATGTTTCACAGATTCAAGTGTTCTTGTCCAGTCCCCCTCCCTGCAAGGACTGAATGGGTGTGTACCACACTCGAATGACGTTACTACTCATTGGACTCACAGTCTCTGTCAACGTATTCAAATGAAGGTGCTAAGTTTGAATCCCAGCTTTGTCTCTTCTAGCTGGATGGTCTTTGTCAGGTGTAGCAAATGAAAATATGGAATGTCCAGTTACATGAGACTTTCAGAGAAACGAATATATAATTTAGTATAAGTATGTCCCACACTGCATGTGTTGTCTCTCTGGAATTCACATACTGGGCCTCCTGTATTTTACCTGGAAACCCTGTTGCCTGCTTATGTATAACAATACCACCTACTTCACAAGGTCGTGGTGTTGTGGTGAGGATTCGATGAGTTAGTAGAAGGTAGGTGAGGGATCAGTACACAGTAAGCACCCAGTGAACATTGGAACAGTTAATGTTATTACTTCTATTAGAGAATAATGACTCATTATACTTCCATACTATAAAAATAACCCCTAGCTGATAACCCCTATACTAATTTTACTGGTAAGGAGGAAAATACTCTCCTTTTCGTAACAACTTCCTTTGATTCTAGTCCGACTCCCCAGGTGGCACAGTAAAGCCACCGTGCTATACAGAGCAGCCACCCTGCTCACAGGAACTCGAGCGAAAGAGGAGCAGGAAGTGACGGGTGGGATTGGACTGACCGCATTTACTAGCCAACAAGTGACACCTGTGCAGTCACAGTTGGCATTTTAATAACAATGATTCTGTTCCTGCTCTTCTTTTCCTCCCTTCATGTTGTTTGTCTCCATGAATTCTATGTATTTAAATACACTTTTACCTTCCTACGCATCTTTAATCTGTAGAACTCAGTTATTCTTTAAAGGACATGTTCTACTTTATCAATGAAATTAATAACTTTACCTCTGATAATTGGAGGAAATCCTGTATTAATAAACACGTGTCTTTTGTTTTCTATAAATATTTCTTAGTTTATTACTGAAGAGAAAAATGTTTATCTTTGTAGTGGCCCAGAATGTCTTGGGAGCAAGGGAATAAATACCTGGCCAATTTAATATTTTTAAAACCATACATTTTACAGTGGAACAGGTGGTATATAATTCTGACATCATGCTTTGAATCTTTCTACAAATCACTTAGTTTTATACTAACAGATATTTTGTGTGGTCAAAAGATTGTACCTCGGCCTTTCATGATTTGACCTCAAGGGTAAGTAGATTACAAAAAGATTTAAAATACTAGAAAAAAATTAGAAATACTGATCTTCTAACAATGGGTAATGAGTGTCTTCTCAACTAAAGGACAATGCATTTTATACCTCAAGAATAATAAGTCATCATTTAATCCATCTGCATCCAAAAAAGAATATTTCACAATTGGGACCCCAGTAAACTGGGGTCTTTGCCTGTCTCTGTTGCCCTGAGGAAATGAACAGCATCTTACCAATGACTTCTTGAATAGTCCCTGAGAACATGTGCTGTGACAGATGTTCTGGAAAGAATACTACCAGGTCATCAGTGTAAAACAGAACGCATTAGAAGTGGCTATTTATGAAAGTAAATCTACTGATTCAGGTAAAGGTCATCCACAGGCGCTACAGTGACTGACTATATAGTTACTAGGGAATGAGACATACACGGAGTCTGTCAGTTTTGCCCCACATATTATATCTCATTTGTACTCTTTATAATAGAAAGACACGGCAGATACAGCTGTAACTCTGTAACTAAACTTGGCTTCACCAAGAGTGGGACAGAATAGCATGATTTGTCTCCTGATGTGATGCAGTAATTACCACCCGTGTAACTGAAAAAATGATCTACCTTGAATTTAATCATGAGAAAGCAATCAGACAAATCAATAATGTGAGACATTCTATCATACAACTGTCCTGGACTCTTCAAAAAGTCAATGTTAAGTGGAAAAAAGGAGAGACAGTGACTGTTCTAAATTTAACACTAAGGGATTCTGCCAGCTGAAGAAGCAAGGAATGAATATTGATGGAATTATGGGTTTAAACAAACTGAAGTATAAGGGCAACAGGTACATTTTGAATATGAATAATATATCAGATAATATTAATTCAATTTAATTTTCTTAGATGTGATAGTAGTATCATGGTTATGCAGGAGAATGTCATGTAAGGGATGTGCAGGAAGTATTTAGGAGAGAGAATACAGCAATAATAAGTTTGCAACTTATTTTCAAGTGATTTCCCCAGGAAATTAACAGCCAATAAACAGGTATATTATATAGGTAAAAGAGAGTGAGTGTGAGTGTGGCAAAACATTAAAAATTATAAGTGCTATACAAGCATTCATTGTACTATTCTTCAACTTTTCTTAGATTTAAATTTTTTCAATATAAAAATTTGGTGACAGAGGTTTCTTTTCTTTAGAAATGTTTGCATGATTTTAAAAAATATATTTGTTTAAAAAACGTGAGAAAATAATTAGCCCCTTAGTGGCTCAGGTTAAATAAATATAAATATGAAAAGATGTTGCCACAAATGTGTTAATATAGGTAATATTAATTAACATTAATATTTTTAAATTGCCTAGAAAACACTAGCACGCAGGATGTGCCCTGTGTTTGATAAACAGAGACATGTATGGATGCATACTCAGCCTGGGCCCGCGAGATCTGCCCTGAGACACAAATGACATTTGAATACTCCAGCCCACAGTAGTGACTCAGAGGGTTTGCCCTCTTTGTTGGCAGCTCCCCTTCCCCACCCGTCTGTCCCTCTGTTGAATGAGCTGCACCAGTGCAAGGCCCAGGACCACTTAGACAGCTAGAGTCCTGCACACTGAAAGAAGGTTGGGCAGCCCTGGCTGATGTGGCTCAGTGGACTGAGTGCTGCCTGTGAGCCAAAGGGTTGCCAGTTCGATTCTCAGTCAGGGCTCATGCCTGGGTTTCGGGCCAGGTCCCCAGTAGAGGGCGTGCAAGAGGAAACCACACATTGATTTTTCTCTTCCTTCTCTTTCTCTCTCCCTCCCACTCTGTCTAAAAATAAATAAATAAAATCTTTAAAAATAAGAAGGATGGGCAATATTTTAACCCTTTATTTAATAAACAGCCAAGGGAGAATAAAACACGTTATTTAGTCTCTATCTCTTGATGCACTGCAATCTTCATGTCTTAAACCCAGTCTGGCCAAGATCTATCTGGACAACCCCAGAATAAGAAGCCTGCAGACACTGCTGAAGCAGGAGCTAATAGTATTTCCCACACTTACTTGTGAGTAGTACAGTATCTTTTGCACTAATTTTTTCCCTCTCTTTTTTTCCTCTAGCCTCAGTGAAATCCCTTTTTATGTGATCCCAATAAATTCAGTCATAATGAGGTATAAATTTCCACTAGTGTGATAAAGTATTCCCCTTAACTGTTTGTTTTAACTGGCTAACAAAATCTTAATTCAAATGAATGAAATTTTAAGGACAGAATTTCATAAATAAGCATGTAAATGTGCCAGCAATTTTGAAAGAACAAAAAGAAAGGTTTTTCAGTTGCTCCAAAGTCATGCTATATATCCTGTCTAACACCTAAGTGAACTAATCACCGCAAATGTTTACTTTCTTTTTATTTTTCAGGGAACTGACAGATGTCATTGATCTTTCTAGGTTTAAAAATTTAAAATACTTATGGCTACATCATAACAAGGTAAAATTACATTTAATTTTTAAATGGCTCTATAATTAAATTACTATCTTAATATGTTTTTAATAGAGCTAATCTTTTAAAATTATATCATATTGATTATGCTATTACAGTTGTCTGATTTTTCCCTCTTTAACCCTCTCCACCCAGCACTGCCTACTCTCTCAGGCAGTGCCCCCACATTGGTCATGTCCATGGGTCATGCGTATTAATGCTTTGGCTACTCCATTTCCTATACTGTACTTTACATCCCCATGGCTATTCTGTAACTACCTATTTGTACTTCTTAATCACCCTCACCTCTTCATCCATTCTCCGCCTTCCCTCTCCCATCTGGCAACCTTTCAATAACTAAGTTTTTTCTTGCGTTTAAGAGTCTCTCTTTATCTTTAACCTTTGGCCTTTTAATCATTAAGTGTCTTGGAGTGGGCCCCTTTGCATCCAGCATAATTTGGACTCTGCTCTTCCTGGATTGCATGTCTATTTCCTTCACCAAATTAATTAGGAAAGTTTTTCTTTCACTATTTTTTCAGACAGATTTCCAGCTTCTTGCTCTTTCTCTTTCCCTTCTGGCAACCCTATGAGGTGAATGTTGGACCTCTTAAAGTTGTCCCACAGGCTGCTTATACTATCCTCATTTTTTGGATTCTTTTCTCTTCTTCTTATTCTGATTAGTTGTTTTATGCTTCCTTATATTCTTTTTTTTAAAGATTTTATTTATTTATCTTTAGAGGGAAAGGGAAGGAGAGAAGGAGAGAAATATCAAGGTATGGTTGCCTCTCATGAGTCCCCTGCTGGGAACTGGCCTGCAACCCAGTCATGTGCCCTGACTGGGAATCAAACCGCAACTGTGTGGTTCGAGGGCCCGCATTCAATGCACTGAGCTACACCAGCCAGGGCTATGCTTCCTTATATTCCAAATCATTGATTTGAGTCTCAGCTTCATCCACTCTACTGTTGTTCCCCTGAGAATTGTTCTTTACTTCAATTAGTGAATCCTTCATTTCTGACTGTATGTTTTTTGTGTTGCTGAGGTCCTCACTAAGTTCCTTGAGCATCCTTATAACCAGTGATTTGAACTATGCATCTGATAGATCACTTATCTTCATTTTGCTTAGCTCTTTTTCTGGAGTTTTGATCTGTTCTTTCATTTGGGCCATGTTTCTTTGTCCCTCATTTTGGCAGCCTCTTTGTAATAGGTAAACCTGCTTTGACTCTGTGACTAGGTAGTGTGGCCTGATGTAGTAGGTGTCCTGTAGGGTCTGGTGGCATAGCCTCCCCTATCACCCAAGCAGGGTACTCAAGGTGCACCCTTTGTATGGGCTGCATACCCCCTCCTCTTATAGTTGAGCCATGGTTGCTGTTGGCAGATCAATGAGAGGTATTTACCGAGGCCAATCAGCTGCAAGAACTGGCTATGACCACTGACCACCAACCTCCGCCCTCCTCGGAGGATCAGCTATGCACAGGCAGGGAGGTGGTGCTCAGAAATGGTCTGTAGCTGTCCCCTGGGGTTTTCAAGTGGTGGAGGCAAAGGTCAGCGTCCATCTGTGTTTTGCCTGGGGCTACCCCGACTGAGCTGTAAAGCAATCTGAAATGGCTGCCACTTAGTGAGACTTGGAGATTCCCAGGTGAAGTCAGGCTGTGACTAATCTGGCTCCTGCTAGGGCTCACTGAAGCCAGCTGTTGCTTGTTTAATAAGATTTGGGAGCCAAGACCAGCCATTCTTATGGAAAAGCAGCTTGGGCGGGCCCATAAATTGGGTGAGTTAAAGCCTCTGGGGATCTCTCAGAGGGGTCAAACAGTGTTAGCTGGGTTGATGGAGTTTCAGATGTGGCACCCACCTACGGGCTCTGTGTAGGGAGGGCCCAGCAAAGGAACAACGGCCTCTGCTTGTCTGGATGCCATTCTCTCCCTGATACTACTGGTGCCCTTCAAGCTGCTACCCCAGTGCTAGAGCTCAGAGGGAGTGAGTCTGAGTAGGTGAGTCCATGTTTGGGTTCCCCAAGATCAACTGCTTAGGGCTCCAGCAGCCTCCTCCTTGACTCAACCCCTGCTGATTTTCACAACCAGAAGTTTTGGGGACTTATCTCCCTGGCACTGGAACCCTGGACTAGGGGGCCTGGTGTGTGTCTAGGTTTCCTCACTCTTGAGATATCCCTCCCAAATTTTTATCTATCTGGGTGTGGGGTCAACCTGTTCCATGTCCACACCCCTCCTACCAGTTTGGATGAATGTGGTTTCTTCAATTCTGTAGGTCAGACTTCCATTCAACTCAATTTCTGACCTTCCTGAGTGATGATTGTTCTATATTTTAGTTGTAATTTTGATGTAGTTGTGTGGAAGAGGTGAGCCATGTCTGCCTACATTGCCATCTTGACCGGAAGCCTCAACAGAGCTAATCTTTACAAGTATTTTATATATTTAATTTAAACTTCAGTAAGAAAGTTCATATATATATATGTATATATACATATATATTCATACATATATATATGTATATATATATATTAAATAAAACAATTGGTGAGATGCATTATACTGCAATTGCTTTTGTCTCCCATGTCCTGTCAAAGCTCCTCAGATGAGGTTACTCTTTCCCAGCCTCCTGGGAGAAAACCTGGAGAGTCCCAGAATTGTTCTCATTTCCCCTATGCCAATCAAACTCTTACAATTCATTGGAGTTATAGTCATAGTTCAGAAATGACACTTTCTAAAGAAATATATTAATCAGCTTTCAATTTTCATTTATAAACAAGATCCCCTACCTTTCCTCCCCTATCCAGCTAGGCCTGATGGCAGGTGGCTGGCTGTCTTCTTTATTACTAGGGAGGAGTGGTGAGTTTTCCTTGCTTCTCGCCTTCACCCCAATCTTCTCCATGATTGCTACGGAATGGGGAGATGTGGAGGTAGAGGAAAGGCAAGGGAGAAACAGTCATTTCATTTGTACCCTCTGGTGCTAATAAATGTTCAAAATTGATTTTTTTTCTCTTACTGGGTTGTTTGGAGTCTCCCCTACTAGGTTACTTCAACTGTTAATTCCTCTTTGCCAGCTACTTCTGACCACCCCTCACCTTTTATCCCATTAGTACTTACACCTGAGGATCTCCTGGCCTTGGCAAAATACGCTCTGGGGGTAGGATCCCTTGTGAACCGCCCCAGATCAACACTCCCACTGGGCAGTTCCCACGACCCATACGCCTTTGTCCTGCTGTCAGAGGTAGAAGGGGTTGGTTCCCTTCCAGTTGCTGCCCAAGCTCATCTAGCCTCCTCGGGAAGGACCGGGCACTAAACCATCATGTCACCACCTGCAGGGGACACCCTTCAGAGTCACTGAGTGTGGCCCTTGAAGTTTCTCTTAGAGGCTAGTGTGTAGGAGGCCACTGCCGCCCCCACAGTGGGAGCCTGAGTGTGGCGCCACTCTCTCTCCAAGCCAAAGAGCAGGACTGAACTAAGTACAAGCCCAGTCAGTCACCATCACAGGTAGCAAGTCAGGAACTTATTCTCAACTTTCAAAATTCGCCTTTTCAACAACTTTCATTTTGCACGCTATAAATCCAGGCTTAACATTTCAAATTTAGACGTCTAAACACCAGCTGAGTAAAAAATTTATTTTTTGAGTTTTCAGCAGTAGGGTGCTTATCAAGCAGTAGTCCAGATTGACAGCATTGAATTTTTAAGCAGCCATGTTTATGAAAGAATTTCAATATCATATTGCATTTCAGTCTCTCTTTAACCAACTCAATTGAAAACAAAAATGCTGCTAGTATTAAGGGTTTGCATACATTCATAAGCTTGAAATAATTTCTGGGAGAACAAACACAAATATCTGTGAGACCCAGCCAGCTAACGACTGGAATGGAAAGTACATGCATCACTTAAGGGCATGCAAATTGGAAACTCTTAAACACTCTGCCAAAAATTATCCTGGGTCACAGTGTGCAACCTCTGATGAGAAAAAGATGGGAATCAGAAGGCATGGCAAAAGTGACTAATCTTTGTTGTTCACGTGCGCTCGGTGTAGTGTTCAGTGGTCAGTTTTGAAGGAAAGAACATGTACAAATGTTGGTGGTAGGTCTAAAGGAAGAGGTATAATTAGGGATTTGGTTGTGGGGGGTGGGGGGTGGGAGCTTTTTTTGCATTCTGGTAGTGAACACTGTCCCGCCTCCAACCAGTCATTGGTGACTGACAGATAATCAGTTTAGAAGAGGGGTTGGTGGGGAAAGGATGCAACAGGCAGGATTCACTTCTTGTACTTGGCTCTTTGTGTTTGATGAACTATTATTATCTCCAAAATCACCATCACTTAACTTTGTTCTTAAAAAAAAAACTTATTTAGTCCACATGACACTGGAAGGATAGCATACCCAAAGTAAGTTTTAAGTGGCTGTGACCTAAGTGAATACACTGTTGTGAGTTTTCCTATTGATCAGTAATTGACTGGTGGCTAAGTTACCTCACTAGTCAAACTCCATGAAACATTTAAATTCTGGTTCAAGATCTAAAACTAATGGGCATGTTAGCCATGGTAGTACTTCCTCAGAGGTCCCTTGTTTCCTGAATATTTTCTTGCTTTGATATGAAGCCAAGAATCATCCTACCAACTTGAGAATGAGTCCAGCATTTAGAGAAAAGCAGAACCCAGAGAATCCTCCAGGCACCAAAACCGAGGCTCTCACACTCTTGGGACTCCTTGATGTGTGACATAATAAATGCTCTAATGTGTGTACCAGTTTGAGTTGAGCTTAGAAGTTACTGGGAGCCAGGAGCACCCTATCTGATATGGCTTATCCTGTACTTGCATTTAGGCTAATGATAGAATATAACAATAAATATGATGGTGCCTCCTCTAGTGATAAAAATAGGAAGTGCAGAGGGAGTGGGTGTGCTCCTGGCGAGGACACTGCATTTGCAAACTGCCTGGAATGGAATGAGAGAAAGCAGTCATCTTGGGGGGCAATGATGTAGCCTGGTGTGTTTGGAGCCCTGCATACTAGAAGGGCGAGGACTTCTCCCTTTTGTTACCTAATGGATGATAACACTAAACCTTCCAGTCTGGACCCTGGAATAGCAAACAAAATAGGTACAGGTTGTTTCTAAGGGCCTTCAATGCCCCAGCTTTCCTAGGTTTATTCAAGTGACTCTGGTTCCTTCATTATGCTCTCTGAGGGCTGGTTTTCTCTTTATGCTGCGCAGATACTCACTAGTCCTGCTTCTCCTCCCTTTACAGATCACCTTTGTTCTAACCCCACCTGATACAATTAGCTGGAGGCAGCTGCATTTAGGCACATATTAACTGAGGCCTTCTAAGGACTTCCACTTCTCATCTTCTAGCAAGCCTGAGCGAGAGAATCTGCAGTTCACAGTTTATCTCTTTCAGTGTTTCAGGAGGAACTGAGTCTGCTTAGACAAGTGATATACGTGATTTGTCTTTTAAGCTACAATTAATTTGTGCGTTGGCTGGTTACCTCAAAACATATTTTACAGATATTTAATAATAAGCCTGTAATATTGGTACCCCAATGCTAGTATTCTTTTATTGCTGGAGGAACTAGCAGTGCTTTGGTAGTTTAATTTGTCTCAGATTAGAATAAGCATTTGATTAAAAAAAACAAAAACAAAAACAAGCACCTGTCCAAAATGGAATCTGAGTTTCTTCCATGTAGCAAAATTTTACCACTTTTACAAACTAAATTTAAATAAAAATACCTCTTTTGGCAAAGTTTATAAACTTCATCATCTAAACAGTTGAAATACTTATTTATCAGAACATTTCGCACAAGCCGTCTAGAGGAGGGTTAGATTAAAACACACAGAATTGTTTTAAGAAGGTCCTGAGCTCAGTCTTCTCTGCGGCGTCGTTTCTTTTAGCACATACTGAAAATCTGATAAATAGCAGACATTTTATGATGGAGAAAGGACTATTGGTGTACAAGATTAGCAAACCACCATTTGAAGATGGAAATACTTATATGTAACACGCTGTTTCAAATATTTGTAAAGAATTCCTTGATTGGCAGTACATGTTTTCAGTAGTTTCACAAGCTTTGTGTCATGGACTTTCAGTTGGTCCCTTCCATCAGGTATGGGTTGAGTAAATTTTATTTATTTATTTGTACATATTCGACCTTGTTCCAAAAGAATAATTTAGAGCAGCACAAGCCTTGTAATAGAGTGTAAAGGCTGTTACAGAATAAAACAAAGTAGCATGCATTCCATACAATTTGGGCTCTTGCGTGTTCCCGTTACCTCGGGGCCACATTAATTATATCCCTCGTGTCAACTTTGTTGAAAGAACCATATTTCGTCAAATATTTAAAACCTCAAAATGGTAAGTCAACATAAATAACCTAAATAAGACATCAGTGCATGGTTGTGAAATTCATAGGTATGCTATATATTTGGTTATGCTTTTAAAATGACTTATCCCAGAAATGGAACCTATTTTTGGAAAAGAGCATATGCAAAACATTTAGTAGCATGGAATAAAGAGAGGAAAACATGAGAATAAAAGTCTGTTTATACTAGCTAAAATAGTATTTTTTGTATTTTTAAAGTATAGATTATATTTAAGTACTGTACATATCTTAAACTAAGCTACACAAGAATGCATTTTTATTTATTGGATAGGTACCCCATAAAAATAAATTTGGGAATCTTGGAAGTATATTGCAATTTTTATTTTTTCTCCTATATAATTCAGTGTATATTATTAAAATTTTCCCCAACTAATACTTAGTTTTCTGTAAATTTAGGAAAAATGATTTCAATATCCAAACATATAATATGCCCTTTTTTGTGAAAATTTTTAACTTTATTTTTATTGTTGACACATTGCAAATGACCCCATTCCCCACCCCCACCAAACCCCCGCCCCCCTCTCTCTGGCTCTCCCCACACTGTTGTCTGTCTATGGGTTATGTATATATGTTCTCTGGGTAATATACCCTTTTATATAACACATAATTATAGAATTTTCCAGAATTTCATCATGTTGTTTAATCATTTATCTATAGGTCTTTGCCCCTAGGTTTTTAACCTTGGTACTACTGACTTGGAAATGGATGATTCTTGGTTGTGAGGGCTGTTCTGTGCATTTTTGTATATTTAGTAGCATCCCTGGCCTCTACCTACTACATACCAGAAAATTACCTCTCAGAAGTGACAATTTAAAATATTTCTAGACATTGTCAAATGCCTTCTGGGGGAAAATTGCCCCCCATTGAGAATCACTCAATTCCATAGCCATAATGACCTAAAGAAACCTAAGTCAAAGCATGGCATTCCTTTGCTCAAAACCTTCAACAGTTTACTGTTATCTCAGCCAGCTTCTTACTCCAACCCCACCAGGCTTTGCACAGCAGGCCCCTGATGACCTTTCTAACCTCATTCCCCACCTTCACTCCCTGGCTCACTGTGATCCAGCCTCACCAGACACTGTAGTGTCCCTGTCCTGTGCACTGATGAGTCCTCAAGTGCTCCTCCTACATATCCCAGTGACCCACGCCCACCCCTTCATCAACAGTTTGTTCAGTTAACCACCTCTGTGAGGTCTACTTTGACCAATCCACTTAAAATATAACAGTGTCTCCCTACTGGCACTCCAATATCCATGCTCCCTTCCCCATATCACTTCTCAACTGCTGCCATAGTATGTAATTTATTTATTGTCTCTTTCCCTGCTAGAAAAAAAAAAAGGTAGGGATTTTTATCTATTTCATTCACAGGTACCCCCTCAGAACTTAGCATAGTGTCTGCCACATAGTAGCAGTTCAACAAATATTTTAATGGAAAAATGAGTAAATAAAAATGCTAATATTTGGAGCCAAGTTGAACTTTTCTTTGCATATGTGGTACTAAGGTAATGGAAGTTCACTTAACAGAAGCATGCTTTGGCTGAGTTATGCAGAAAAATAATACATGGAAAAAACACTGGGTAGATCTTAGGTAGCTTAAGAATTAGGTGTAAAAATACTCTCCAGGTCAGAGTGGGCCATGGCCACAACCAGTCCAGAACTGGTTTCCACACTGTTGACTTGCCAGGCAACAGCAGAATCACTTCCATGTGCCAAGCCTTGAACTACAAAGATAGATTTGTAAAATGTCACATTAAATATAAATCCTATGGCAAGCCTTAGAATCTACAGTGCAGATTATTTTAAGGAATAATTATAATAACATCTTATTTTAACCATGGCTGGAGTATCAGGACAATCAGCATGTCCTCCAAGTCCTATTCCTAGATCTTTTTTTTAATTAACTTTATTGTGGTGACATTAGTTAATAGCATCATAGAGGTTTTGTGTGGATTCTAGCTAAATTGAAATGTCTGTTATGCCCTGTAAATTTTGCCTTGGAACTGTCTCACTTTCCCCCACTGCCGTTGCTCTACTCTGGGCCAGCATATATTCTTCGGAATCAGCATTTAACACCCTTCCTATTTGTCCCCTGCCATTAAACTGACTATCCCTTCTCAACTGTGTTCTTCCCTGCCATTTTCTTTTCTGAAACAAAATTAGGTAATAACACTCTTTTGCCCCCCAAATTTTAATGGCACCCCAAGATCCTTATGACCTGGCTTGCTTTCTTTCCACCTCACCCCCTCCACCCCTCCACTGCAGCAAACAGCGTGGCATTAAAGTACCAGTAACTGTGGTCCAAGGATGTTAATGTTCTTGGGAAAACTGTGATTCTTTAATTAAGATGAAACTCTTGCCTTCGTTAGTATTCTTCTTAAGTTAATGAGGAATGCAAGAGAAATTAAACCCTCAACTAGTTAGTAATGTTCTGTAAATGTAGGTTCAGGTAGGCAACTGGAGAAGGAGAGGGAAAAAAAATCATGGTTTCCATTGATATCCTTTTTCTATGGTGATGTCAGATGTGGCTATATTTTTTAATTTTTTATTGTATTTTTTTCCATTACAATTTAACCCCCTTATATCCCTCATCCCTCTACAATCACCATACTGTTGTCCATGAATCTTTTTCTTCTTTTTGCTTAGTCCCTCCACTTCCATTCTCCCCCTACTCACTAATTGTCATCTTTTCTCCTCTGAGTCTGTCTCTATGTTGCTTGTTAGTTCAGTTTGTTCGTTAGCCTCCACATATAAGTGAAATCATATGGTATTTGTCTTTCTCTGATTGGCTTATTTCACTTAGCATAATGTTCTCCAGGTTGATCCATGCAGTTGCAGAGTAAAATTTTCTTTTTCACAGCTGAGTAGTATTCCATTGTATAAATGTCCCATAGTTGTTTTATCTGCTCATCTGCCAATGGACACTGGGCTGCTTCCATATCTTGGTGATTGTAAATAGCACTGCAATGAACAGAGGGTGCTTACATTTTTTAAAGTTAGGGTTTCAGGTTTCTTCAGTTATATTCACAGAAGTGGGATCACTGGGTCAAAAGGCAGAGATCCACTTTTAAGTTTTTGAGATGTCTCCACATTGCTTTCCACAGTGACTGAATCAGTCTGCATTTTTACCAATAGCACAAAAGGGTCCCATTTTCTCCACATCCTTGACAGCTCTTGTTTGTTGGCTTGTTAATGATGGCCATTCTGATAGCTGTGAGGTGATATCTCGTTGTGGTTTTACTTTGCATTTCTCTGATGATTAGTGATGTTGAGCATCTTTTCATATGTCTATTGATCATCTGTAAGTCCTCTTTGGAGAACTGTCTGTTCAGGTCCTTTGCCCATTATTTAATTAGATTGGTGGTTTTTGGTCTCAAATTTTATAATTTCTTTATAAATTTTGGTTATTAACCCCTTATCAGATGTATTGGTGAATATGTTCTCACATTCTGAGGGTTGTCTGTTTATTATTTTGTTAATGTTTTCTTATGTGAAAATTTTTTAGTTTGTAGCCCCATCTGTTTATTTTTTTCTTTTGTTTCTCTTGCCTGGGGGGATATATCAGATAAAATATTGCTATGAGCACTGTCTGAGATTTTACTGCCTATGGCTTCTTCTAGGATTGTTTGGAACTGCTCTGCCTGGTTTCAGGAGTTGTAACCGCCCCCTATGGCTAAGGCTGAGTGAGTGACCTCTGGAATGTGAGCCACTAAGGAGACAAAGCTTGTCTCTGCTTCATCCCCAGCCCCCAATGCTTGGTCTGTTAGTCAGAGATGGGTAAGGTCTCTCAGAGTGGGGGCAACCTAAGCCAGACACAATCACTTGGGAGGCCATCATGCAAGGACTTGGGGGGCTGCAACAAAGAGGGAGTGATGGACCCTCACCCCCTGGCTATTCTAACAGAGCCTGAGTCCCAGTGTCCTCTGGGAGAAGCACTTCCTGGCTCTAATCCACTTAAGCCTAAAACCTGTGATGAGGGAGGTGGTGCAGCCCCTTGACAGCTAGAGCAGGATCCAGGGAAATAGGGCCTAAGAAAGAGTTCCTAAAAGTCCTGTGAAGCCCACTTTGCTAAGAGTGCTTTCATAAATATGATAAAGGTCCGAGCAGGAAATGAGTATGTCTCCCAAAATTTCTGCAACCCCCTTACCTGACAGACACTGACTCAGACTAAGCCCTCAGATTTCTTTGAAATGTTATCTACTGTCTGATCCTTGCTGCCTATATTCCTTTGTATTACAACCCAATAAAAGCCATTGAGGAAGGGGCTCTAGGCCTTTCTCCCCTGAGAGATTGGCCATCTCTCCTCCCCAAGCAGATCATGTCTTGGTAGTTTCACTTTCATCCGTGGCAGACAGGGGGACTTTGTGGGCAGAGTTGCCCCCACATAGGATTTTTATGGTTTTGGATCTAATATTGAAGTCTTTAATTCATTTTGAACTTATTCTTGTATGGGGTAAAATAAGGCAGTCTAGTTTCATTTTTCTGCATGTATCTGTCCAATTTTCCCAATACCATTTATTGAATAAACTATCTATAGTCCATTGCATGTGCTTGCTTCCTATGTTGAATATTAATTGGCCATTAAGTTATGAGTTTATTTCTGGGGTTTCTATTCTGTTCCATTGACCTACATATCTGTTTTAATGCCAGTACTATGCTGTTTTGATTACTATGCGTTTATAGTATTGTTTGATATCAGGTAGCATGATTCCTCCAACTTTGTTCTTTTTTCTCAGGATTGCTGTTGCTATATAAGGCCTTTTATGGTTCTGTATAAATTCTTGAAATATTTGTTCTAGTTCTGTGAAATATGACATTGGAATTTTGATAGGAATTGTGTTGAATTTATAGATTGCTTTGGGTAGTATGAACATTTTAATGATGTTAATTCTTCCTACCCATGAACACAGTATATGCTTCCACTTGGGTGGTTTTTTTTCTATCTTGTCTCCCAATTGTTTATTCAATATTCTGCTTCATCTAAGCTACTGTTCATTCTTTCCATTGTATTATTTATTTCCAATATTACATTCTTTATTTCTGACTGGTTTTTTATGGTTTCTATTTCTTTTTTCATACTATTGAATATCCTTATAATCATTGCTCTAAACTCTCTATCTGAAAAATTGCTTGCCTCCTATTTAGTTCTTCTGCAGGATTCTCTTGTTCTTTCATTTGGAGCCTGTTCTTTGACTTCTCATTTTGGCTGCCTCTGTGTTTGTTTCTATGTATTAGGTAGATCTGCAAAGACTCTGGTGCAAGCCTATGTGAGACACTGCCTATGACTGGCCCTGGGCACCCTGTTTGGAGCTATCAGTGATCCATAGCTTGTTGCTCCCTCTTCTGGCCCTGTTGGTTTGCAGAAAGGACCAGGCTGTGCACCAAAGACAGCTTTTACCAGCACTGGCCCAGGGGAGTGTCAGAGCTCCCAGAGGTGTGCCTTAGTAAACTTGATCACTGATATAGCCTCAAGTGGCCCTCAGCAGCCTGGCTTAAGCTCTACAGTGTGGGGCAGAGTGATTCCTGTGGGCAGGGCTATTGCTTCCCCTCAGGCTGATGCCACTTGGAGGGGAGTGCTCTGCCTGAGAAAGACAGACTCTGCAGTATGAGGAATGACTGAGCACAGGAATCCTGGCAGCTGTTCCTTCAGTTCTCTCCCCAGGGCCGCCAGCCCCAGACTCTGCTCACACAGCTCTAGTCCACTCTGCCCTCCCTCTGCTGGAGCCCAGGATAAGTGACTGCAAATGGCATTTTCTGCATCCCCAGCTGTCCCCTGCTGCTTTTCACAGCTGGGTGTTGTTATCTGGGTTCCTTTCCCAGCTCTGGTGCTGCAGACTGGGGAGCCCAGCTTGGGGTTTAGACCCCACACTTCTCAAGGGCAATCCCCAGCTGCCGAACTGTCCCTCTGGAACTTCAGCTGCTTCCTATGGGAGCCCAGCCAGCCCTCTTGTGCCTCCTTTGCACTCCCTACCAGTCATGTTGTGATGCAGTGGTTTCTTCTGTCTGCCCTTGGTTATAAGGCTTCTCTCCAGCAATGTGCAGTTGGTTGTTCAGGATGGTTTCTCTGCCATTTAGTTATAATTCCAGTTTGGTCCTGGGAGGAGGTTTGTGCAGCTTCCACTGACTCCTCTGCCATTTCGTATCTCTGGGTACAGCTGCACTTAGATCAGAGAGCAGTAAGGAGGACGGAAGGTAGTGAGGGCTGTCGGGAGGCTGGTAGGAAAAATAGAAAGGATTAGGAAGTCAACTGGGAACCGCTCCTCCTGGCCCTGAGTGGGTTCTCCTGGCGGGGGGAGCATGGCTCCTCTCACAACTTCACCGAGTTGTGAGGACGTTATTGCTATTCCTCCTGCATGGGTGCTGACGCAGTTTGAGGCAGGTGAATTTGTAACGTGATGAAATGAATAGCACACATGCCTTTTATAGATTCAAAATTTGTAAATGATGTAAACACTTAAAAAGTAAAGAAAAGTCATTTTTAAAAGTTTCCCCCCCAGAAGTCTTTTTGAGATATGAGAGGACATAGTAAAATGCCAATAAATCCTCACTAAATCGGTTAAGTTGGTGCCTTTCTATCTGGATCAGTCCCACGAAGGCCGAAAGAGTTCCAGTTAACTGTTAATAACAGTTCCCATGATAAGCTTTAATACATACAACATTAATTTATAATCTTGTGGATATATTTCTACAGAGAGAGTGCTAAGTGGTTGATTCATAATATGTGGTGGTGAATGAGTTGATGTGTGGAAGTCAGACCTAATGAGCCCATAAGGAGAAGATTTGTGTGAAATGGTGGAGCAAAAGGTGAAGGCCCTTTTGCCCTTTTCCCCTATGTTTACCCTATGTTTACCCTTTTCCCCTGTTTTACCCTTTTCCCCTATTACAGACTCTTGGTAAACCATGCAAGGGG
Source organism: Sturnira hondurensis (assembly GCF_014824575.4). Classification (NCBI taxonomy): domain Eukaryota; kingdom Metazoa; phylum Chordata; class Mammalia; order Chiroptera; family Phyllostomidae; genus Sturnira; species Sturnira hondurensis. Next base: position 2,204,296 of record NW_028081528.1, read on the forward strand.
GTTTGGTCACCGTGTGGTGAGATGGGTTTATATTAAGTTAGCAGGAAACATCCTTTTTACCACACTGTCCTCCAAGACAATCCAGATGTAAATTCATAGCCCACCCCAAAAGGTTACACATAATGAAAAGTAAAAGCAAACATCAAACTCTTCTGGTCTTATTATAATTTTTATAGGTATATGTATGTAATTATTGTAGAAAGCGAATTATTCTCCCACTCTCACTTTCAGCTACATGGAATAACATTTCTGACTAGAAACTACTGTCTGACAGAACTGTATCTAAACAATAATGCAATAATTGAAATAGAAGGTATGTCTACATTTTTCCTGTTGATTGCGTTTTCAATTAATAACAGTTAACTAGGTAATTAATAATGACATACAAAAATCTGTTTTAACATCTCTGTTGAAAATATGTGATGGAATCTATTGTTTTTGAATGTTCTTATGTATATTTCATTTTAAGAAATGTGCTTTTGATACAGTTTTAATGCAATCTCATCTTGTGTCATGATATTAAAAAATAAATGAATCAAAGGAGCCCATAATCACCGAGCCCTTATTATATGAAATGTTAAAGTGACTTATCTAAGAGAAAGAAGACGATCAAAAATACGAACACTGAAATGACAGCAAACTCACAACTATCAACAACTGAACCTAAAACAAAAACAAACTAAGCAGACAACTAGAACAGGAACAGAATCACAGAAATGGAGATCACATGGAGGGTTATCAGTAGGGAGGAGGAGGAGGAGGGAGAATGGGGGAAAGGTACAGGAGATAAGAACGTAAATAGACAGGGGGAGGTTAAGAATGGTATAAAAAATGGAGGAGCCAAAGAACTTATATGTACCACCTATGGACATGAACTAAAGGTGGGGGCAGTGCTCAGGATGCTGGCAGGGGGGTGGTACAGGGCAGAGGGGAATAAAAGGGAGAAATAAAAAGTGACTCTTCTTTTAGTAGCAATTTTGCTATTCTACTGCATAGTTGCATATAAACTAGATACTGTGGACACAAATTTAACAGTATTGGGGGACATTCATAAATGTAACAACTTTATAAGTAGTCTTAATGTTTTTACCGGCTATAATTTTTTTAAATATTTATTTAGTTTTAGAGAGAGGGGAAGGGAAAGAGAAAGAATAGGAGAGAAACATCATTGTGTGCTTGCCTGTCATGTGCCCCCTATTGGGGACCTGGCCTGCAACCCAGGCATGTGCCCTGACTAGGAATCGAACTGGTGACTCTTTGCTTCACAGGCCCATGTTCAATACACTGAGCTACACCAGCCAGGGCCTGGCTATAATATTTACCAGTCAAGTTCTTTCACTCTGAATTAATTTTACATATGTAAAAATCTCTAAACTGACAATTTCAAACTGTGTATAAAAGTACACTATGATCATGAAATATAAAGAGATATAAAACAAAACATTTTTTAATATTATGTATCATAGGATCAAAGTGTCATAATTTTAAGATCTACCATAATTTCATGTACCATGAAGAAAGAAATTTTTGCCAGTTAAACTGCAATGTGGGTATTACAAAGGCGCAACCCACTTTCACTTATGTTAAAAATGTGGGAATACTTTCAATGTAGAGTCAACAAAAATGATATTAATATTTGGCTTTGTATGGTGTAAAGAAAATTAGTTGAGCAATTTGAGGAGAGGTATTGAATTCAGTGAGTAATTGTTCCCGTTAGTTGGCATTGTAAGTTTAAGTAACATTGGCAAAACAGAACAAAGCAAAAAAGAATGAATAAAGTAACCCTTCTAAAATCAAACAAAAAATCATTGCTACAGGAAAAACTCCGTGAAACAATAACACTGAAAAGAAATGGACTCTATAGTCCCACATTATGCTCCATTAATTGAATTCTTATGCTTTCTTCTATTCTTAATGATCATTCACAATATTATTGGTAATTCTTCATTTCACCAACTGTAGTGTATTCTTTGCTTTTGTTTAGTTAGCATGTTTAGTCAGCATTAAAAAAAAGTTTAAAATCCTGTGAAAACTTCTTTTAGGCCTGCGTTTCTTGCCTTCGTTGCATATCCTGCTGCTGCACCACAATGAGTTAACGAACATCGATGCAACCGTGAAGGAGTTAAAGGGGATGCTGAATCTGAAGACCCTGAGTACTCATTTGCACTTTTACACGGCCATGGGTTAAAGTAGTAAAGCACAGGGCTTTATTTTTTTTTCATTTAAATTGGATCAATAACTAAAATACTTCGATATTTCTGAAAACAAGACTAGATCGATTCCTTTTGAAAAGAACAATAGGTAGAAAGAATTTTGTGGGATGATATAACATGCCGAATGAAAATGACAAAAGTGATGACGATGATTGATTTATGTTTAAATCTGTGGTTTTAGTTTAAGCTCAGAAGTAAGTTTCAGCAACTATGATATGATTCCATTTATATGACACACCCAGAACAGGCACATGTATCAAGAGAGCAATACTGAGAGGTAACTACGTTAAGTAGATCCGTCTTACCCCAGGGCTAGGGGTCAAGGGACTGGGGAGTACAGCTGACGAACAAGGGTTTCTTCTCGGGGTGATGAAAGTACTATAAAGTTGACTGCAGTGATGGTTGTCCAACTCTGTGAGTATACTAAAAACCATGAATTGTACACTTGAAGTGGATGAATCGTGTGGTATGTGAATTATAATAATGAAGCTGACACCAAAAAAAGTAAATTTTATTTATGTTTTTTTTCTTTTTTAAAGATTTTATTTATCTTTAGAAGGGAAGGAAAGGAGAGAAGGAGAGAAATATCAATGTATAGTTGCATCTCGTGTGTCCCCTGCTGGGAACTGGCCTGCAACCCAGGCATGTGCCCTGACTGGGAATCGAAATGCAGTTGTTTGGTTCGCAGGCCTGCACTCAATCCACTGAGCTACACCAGCCAGGGCTTATTTATGTTTTTAATTGGATAAACTATAAACTTTATTCATGAATAGTGAACCACACCCAACAAAGAACTGGCCTCAGTTTTGGAAGAAAGTATGAGATAGATTAGAAAAATAAATAATGCATGGTTCCTAACTCTCATTATAGGATTAAAGGGTGGATAAACCCGTACACGTACACAGTCTCAGTGCCAGACAAATGGCTCTAGGTGTGCTAAGGAAAAAGATACTTAGGTCAAAGAGCGGGTTATCAGTAGAGTTTGGAAACTTCTTTATACAATGTCATGAAGTGGATTTTTTCCTATCCATTTTGTATTCATTTCTCAGAATTGCCTGAGACAGTATTTTTATATGGGTAAACTGGTATTGATGCTGGAGGTTCTCATCAGGTCAATACATTGATAGTGATTACAGTTTTCATATATTTTCAATGTTAATCTGTCATATCTACTGAATTTTTTAAATTACTTTATTGTTGTTCAATTACAGTTGTCTGCATTACTCCCCACTGCTCCCCACCACCCCAGCCAATCCCACCTCCCTCCCTTGCTTCCACCACCCCCCCTTGGTTTTTGCCATGTGTCCTTTATAGTAGTTCCTGAAAACCCTTCTCCCCACTGTCCCCTCCCTGCTCCCCTCTGGCTATTGTTTGATTGTTCTTAATTTCAGTGTCTCTGGTTATATTTTGTTTGCTTTTTTCTTTTGTTGATTATGTTCCAGTTAAAGGTGAGATCATATAGTATTTGTCCCTCACCCCCTGGCTTATTTCACTCAGGATAATGCTCTCCAGTCCTATCCATGTTGTTGCAAAGGGTAGGAGCTTCTTTCTCTTTGCTGCATAGAATTTCATTGTATAAATGTACTGTAGTTTTTTGATCCATTCATTTACTGATGGGCACTTGGGTTGCTTCCCACACTTGTCTATTGTAAATTGTGCTGCTATGAACATTGGGGTACATAGTTCTTTTGAATTGGTGTTTCAGGATTCTTAGGGTATAATCCCAGCAGTGGGATCATTGGATCAAAAATCAATTCCATTTTTCACTTTCTGAGGACATTCCATACTGTTTCCACAGTGGCTGCACCTGTCTGCATCCCACCAACAATGCACTAGGGTTCCCTTTTCCCCACAACCTTGCCAGCACTTGTTGTTTGTTGATTTGTTAATGATGACCCTTCTCATCAGTGTGAAGGAACAACTGACAGTGACTAGAGGGGAGGTGGAAGAGGGAAAGCGGGAAAGCGGGAAAGGAGGAGAAGGGCCTAGTCGAGGAGCATGCATAAAGGACCCATGGTAATGGGCAACACGGTGGGGACGGACTGAGGGGGGAGAAATGGGAGGGAGGGTGGGCGGGGCAGAGGAGAGCAACAGGGGAAAATTGGGACAACTATTGAACAATATAAATAAATAAATATTATGGGAAAACGTTTGCATTTACTAAACTACTAATGGCATTTGTGCAGTATAGCAAATACAAATGGGTTTCTCTGAGCCTCATTTGCAATCACACATTAGATTCTGCTCATTAACTAGAATGAGAAATTCATGTATTTTAAAATGGTAAAGTGTTTGTCTGTTCAAGCTGTAAAACCATATGCAGTGCTCAAGTGTTATTATTATTCCACTTCAATTGCAAGTTCTTCAGAGAGTGAGAAAGTTGCCTGGAGGTAAACCTCTAACCCACTTCAGCAGGCACTCTCCACTGGCGCGGCATGTGTGAGGAGAGTTGCCAAGACACTGCCCCGGAGACACGCCTGGGAGCTTCAGGGAGGCCTAACACCAGCCGCAGAGTGTGAGGTTCTGGAAACTGGAATTCCTGACTCCCAGGCTAAGTCAGGAGGGCCCCCTCTCTTCTCTCCAGGCGGCCTACCTCTCCACTCCCCCTTTCTCCAGCTCCATTTTCCTCTAGCCTTCACATCTCCAAACTCTTTCTCTGCCAGGATCTACACTTGTCAAACACATCCTTCCTGGCTGATGGCATTCACTAACCTTCTGCCCCCTGCCTTTTTTCCCAGCACACAGGGGGAAAAACACCACCACCACCACCAAAATACTTGACACTTTCCTGCTTCTAAACTTCTGGTCTCCACATTTCAAATTTTCTGTTTCATTAGCTTTACTATTGGAAAGTATACTTAGACTCCTACATTCCATAATTTTTAAGACTTCTTAGCAGAGCTGTAAGGATTACCATTGGATATGGCGGGTGCCCATTTCAATAGAGGGTCTTTATTTTCTACAGAAAATAAATAAATGCTCTTAAGCATTTCTACCAGTTCTCATTGGGCCATAGTCCATTGCTGAAGGCAAACAGCCAGGGAGTGGAGGGGGAAGCTGAGAGGCCAGGGCGGGACCATGATCTCAGTGGTCTCTTCATTTGGGCTTCTTTACCTGAAATGTCTTTCAAGGTGGGACCATAAAATAGAACAATCCCCTAATCAAAAGAGCCAGCTGGGTCTTTCACTGCTGTTTGTTCTGAAGAAGAGAATATTCTCTGTGGAAGCAACTTTGCCAGCAAGTTCCCCCATGTGCCACGGATGAAAGTGAAACTACCAACACATGATCTGCTTGGGGAGGAGAGGTGGCCAATCTCTCAGAGGAGAAAGGCCTAGAGCCCCTTCCTCAACAGCTTTTATTGGGTTGTAATACACAGGAATACAGGTGGTAAGGATCAAATGGTAGATAACATTTCAAAGAAATCTGAGGGCTTAGTCTGAGTCAGTGTCTATCAGGAAAGGGGGTTGCAGAAATTTTGGGAGCCATACTCATTTCCTGCTCGGACCCTTATCATATAAATGAAAGCACTTTTAGCAAAGCAGGCTTCACAGGACTTTTAGGAACTCTTTCTTAGGCCCTATTACCCCAGATCCCACTCTAGCTGTCAAGGGGCTGCACCACCTCCCTCATCATAGGTTTTAGGGTTAAGTGGATTAGAGCCAGGAAGTGCTTCTCCCAGACAGAAATGAGGACTCAGGCTATGTCAGAATAGCCAGGGGGTGAGGGTCCATCACTCCCTCTTTGTTGCAGCCCCCCCAAGTCCTTCCATGATGGCCTCCCAAGTGATCATGTCTGGTTTCGGTTGCCCCGTATCCATCTCTGACTAACAGACCAAGCATCAGGGGCAGAGGGTAAAGCAGAGACAAGCTTTGTCTCCTTAGTGGCTCTAATTCCAGAGGTCACTCAGCCTTAGCCATAGGGGACAGTTACAACTCCTGAAACCAGTCAGAGCGGTTTCCAACAATTCTGACCACTCTTCTCTGTTCATGCCCTGGTTTAGCGGTATGCAGTGGCCCACAAATTTTGTTAAAATAAGATACTGAGATTTCAGGAGGTGCTGACCTTACTAAGTAACCTTGAACCAGAACCTTAATGTCTGATCATTCATGTCTGCACTTCCTTCCACAGTCTGTTCTGTATAAATGGGCACACAATATAACTAACTGTAGCTTCTCTATATAATTTTCCCATGTATCAGAATGGATATATTGGCACATTATTAATTACATCAACTTTCTTCAATGGTGGTCGTAAAAACATTCAGGTTCATTTAAATTATGACTTTAAATATTGCTTTAAAAGTTTAAATAAATTAACTGAAGCCAATTTAGATGACTATTTTTTTTCTTCTGTTTCAATACTAAGTAGATTCACACGTGTGACTCATGTAAGTCAAGTGTGTGTAGTATGGTAGTAGAGACATTTTGATATATTTTTTGGTGAATGTAAATTGCTCAGACTCAGAATCCCAAATTAAGATAAGCAAGACAGTGCTGGCGCCACTGAGGTGTACTCTGTAAGTAGCCTAGAGGGAAGGTGGATTAAATAGTATTAACCTATTAAAAGTGAAAGTGTAAGCAATTGTGCTTCATAGTTTCTAAAGGAATGTACCCCATACATCATTGGAAGGCTTTCAGAACTTTCAGACACAGGAAACCGGTTTCATATCTTAAAGACTTAATTTATGGTAATTTTAGTAGCATCAATCCAAAACTCATAAATCTCAAATGTAAAATGCTTAATAGTATAGGAGAAAAAAAGAGTTAAAAATAAGATTGCTTCCTTCTAAATTATTTTTAAGTATATTTTATTGGCTATGCTATTACAGTTGTCCCATTTTTCCCTCCCCTTTACCCCCCTCTGTGCTGCACCCTCCCTTTCACTAGCATTCCCCACCTTAGTTCATGTCCATGGGTCTAAATTTAAGTTCATTGGCTTCTACATATTCTGTACTATTCTTAACGTCCCCCTGTCTATTTCGTACCTACCATTTATGCTCCTTATTCCCTGTACCTTCTCCCCCATTCTCCCCTCTCCCCCTCCCCACTGATAACCCTCCATGTGATCTTCATTCCTGTGATTCTGTTCCTGTTAGACCAAGATTTTAGTTTGTTTTTGCTTTTTTTTTAGGTTCAGTTTTTGATAGTTGTGAGTCATTTTACTGTTCATATTTTTATCTTTTTCTTAGATAAGTCACTTTAACATTTCATATAATAAGGGCTTGGTGATGATGAACTCCTTACACTTTGTCTTATCTGAGAAGCACTTTGTCTGCCCTTCCATTCATTCTAAATGAAAGCTTTGCTGGATAGAGTAATGTTGGATGGAGGTCCTTGCCTTTCATGACTTTGAATACTTCTTTCCAGCCCCTTCTTGCCTGTAAGGTTTCTTTTGAGAATTCAGCTGATAATCTTATGGGAACTCCGTTGTAAGTAACCATCTCCTTTTCTCTTGCCGCTTCTAAGATTCTCTCCTTATCTTTAATCTTGGGTAATATAATTAGGATATGCTTTGGTGTGTTCCTCTTTAGGTCCAACTTCTTTGGGAGTCTCTGAGCTTCCTAGACTTCCTGAAAGTCTATTTCCTTTGCCAGGTTAGGGAAGTTCTCCTTCATTATTTTTTCAACTAAGTTTTCAATTTCTTGCTCTTCCTCTTCTCCTTCTGGCACCCATCTGAGTCAGATGTTGGAACATTGTAAAGATGTCCCAGAGTTTCCCAAGCCTCTCATCATTTTGAATTCTTGTTTCTTCATTCTGTTCTGATTGAATGTTTATTTCTTCCTACTAGTCCAAATAATTGATATGAGTCCCTATTTCCTTCTCATCACTGATGGTTCCCTGTACATTTCTCTTTATTTCACTTTGCATAGGCTTCACTTCTTCCTCTACTTTGCAACCATACTCAATGAATTCTGTGAACATCCTGATTACCAATATTTTGAACTCTGCATCTGATAGGTTGGCTATTTCTTCATTGCTTAGTTCTACTTTTGGAGTTTTGATATATTTGATCTATTTTTGATCTATTTTGAGGCCATATTTTTGTGTGTGTCCATGCACCTGTTACATAGTAAGGGGCAGAGCCTTAGGTATTCTCCAGGGTGGGGCAACCCACATGGCTGCATTGTGGCACTGTATGTGCAGGAGTGGCCAGAGGGGGAACAATGCCACTCCCTTGGCTCTCTGCCACTTTCAGTCACTTCCCCCACTGCCCATAAACAAATTTGGCCCTTCTGATGCTGATCCAGGGAGGGGGGTGGATGTGTATACTCTAGTACCCCATGGGTCTCTCCAACAAACTCTCCTATGAGACTGGGAGTTTCTCCTGCTGCCACAACCCCCACGGATTTTTATAGCCAGAGGTTTTGAGGCCTTATGTCCCACACTGGAACCCTGGATTGCATGGTCTGTCTTACTCCCCAGTTTTTCCTCCTGGTTTATCCACATGCAAGTATGGCTCCCCCAGCAGCTGCCTTGCTCATCCAGTCCCCCAGGTGCCACCTTGCTTTGAGTCCTCCTCACCCCAGCTGCCCATCTTCGCCCCTTCTACTGGTCTGGATGAATGTTTCTTCTTTAACTCCTTGGTGGTTGGACTTCCATACAGTTTGATTTTATGGCAGTTCTGGTTGTTTTTTTCTTTTTTAAGTGTGTGGTTGTATTTCTTTTGGTTGTGCAAAGAGACAAAGTATATCTGCCTATGCTTCTATCTTGCCTGGGCTGGTTCCTTCTAAAATTTAAGAGCTAAGGAAAAAGTGAATAATGATAAAGATTAAATGCCTTTCAAATTATTTAATTTTGTTTATTTTTAAGTTAATTTAGGCAAGTGGTGAGCACAGTTTTCAGACTTGCTGTCACTTAGATTTTACTTTACAACGAGATGAATGTTGAACTATAATAAGCACAATGGCTTTTTAGGATTGAAACATATTCTTCATAACTAATGTAATAGCAGTCAACCCAAATCTGGAGCTAGACTTTATTTTTTACTCACATAAAGACATTATTAAACACTAGAAGAAAAAGCCAAGAAAAGAAATTATATAGTGATGTTCTGAGAGGGAAAAGAGACTATCAAGGGCATGCCAAGAAGCGTCACTGAAAGCTGTTGGCACGTTTTCCGTTAACATTGCATGTGGAGGCAGACTCTGGTCTCACCTGCTGTAATGAATGATAGGGTTGTGAGGTTTCAGCTGTGACTCTCCAAGACAGGAACCAGAGCAGACTTTGGCACAAAAGAATATGTGACTTTTTCTCCCTCCCAAACTCTCCTGAAAAACAGTTGTGTTTTTCTTTTATATCCTTGAAGGTTGTCCTTTACTCTTCTCTCCCTGGCTCAAACTACAATGCGTGATCCTTCTGGATCTTTTTAAATCTGTCCTCACTACTGGCTTAATATACATCCTTTTATTCCCTGTCCTGTAGTCACACTTATTTACCATTTCAGATGCCTCCTCTTTTAAAATTAAAATTCAAACCAGCTTTGCCCTCACTTAAGACATCTTGAAAACTATGCATTTCATTTTTCCTCTCATTAACCCCAAATGCATACACATTTTCTTTCTGTTAGCTTTTTTTTGTTGTTGCTCCTGGCTCTACATTTTCTTTTATCTCTTTCCTCAGTCAAAACTTGTGTTTGGGATGCACCAGACATCTTCATTGCCTTCTTTAAGTCCCTGTAAAACTCATGTTTTCCACAAAGAATAGCTACATATAATGATTTTATTCAGAAAAGTTTGTGTTTATACAAGAAATATTAGAACATTTTATTACCTACAGAGGAAACAACTAGATGATTAACTTTTTCAGTTTTTATCTAAATATTTTGTTGTTGTTTAAGCATATTCTCTACCCCTAGGTTGCCAACTGTTTTTTATAAATGTTAATCAGTTTTTTTGGGGGGCAGCTTCTAATTCTTAATACTTTCATGATTTTATCAAGCCTATTTGTATTTTATAAATTGCCAAATGCTACAGCAGTACTGTTAAATTTGACATGTGCATTGAAAGAGCCTCATTGCTGCAAGAGTAACGCAGTTGTATAATAGCTGGAGCTCTTTCTGCTACTGCCATCTAGTGGTCCTCACTAGATATATTTTCCAGAAGTATTTTCAAGAAATTGCATGTAGGCCAAGTCCAATAGCTAAAGATATCCAACTGGAAATCATAAAGGTTTTATTTCATATTGTATTGAAAAACAAAACCCTGTTTAATATTACCTAAAGAATACTAGAGAAAATACTTTACCTTTTCCATGAAAATAAAACCCTCACAACTTCTAGTTGAAGACTAAAAAATGTCTCACATGCTGATGCCTAAGGGATGGGACGCCAAAAGTGTCAGGACCTCTTCTACACCCACATGCCCCTCACCTCCAGCCACCGTGTTAGCCAGCGTGGTGCCTTAGGCATCCCAGCACCTGTGCACAGAAAATCTGAGCCTCATGCACCTGGCCACAGGTAGGCAAGGTGCCACATCTGTTCCTGCTCAAGTTCGGCTTCCGCTGAGTTCTGAAGGTGCTGTTGCCATTTACGCATTCTGAACTAGGTGCAGTGGTATAAAATGGAGAAAGGAATCTGTACTGGGACAGTGCATTGCCTCTCTGCCCATCTCTACATGGATATCGTGTGACCTTTGAGATCGGGAGAAGAGAACCAAATGAACACACAGTTTGATAAACAACTGCAGCAAGACCCCCAGAGAGCTGATACCTAGTTTTGCTAATTAACTTGCGGACATGTTAAGTTTTCCTCATTTGTGGCAGATTTTGGTCAATGATATGTCGCTAGCATGTAGCACAGTTCTTAGGAGACTCTGAGCACTTAAAATATTTGTTGAACGAATGCACTTGACAGGCAAGGAGAGTGAGCGCTGCTCTGAATGAGTAGAGGTTTGCTGAGGCTGTTGGCTTGGTCTGTGGAGCAGAGCTTTCCCTGTCCTTACGTTTCCCATGGATCCTGCAGTTTTCCATATTGTGTCAAGTGATCAATGAAACTGATTTTGAAGCCTGACCTCTTAGTTTGGATTCTTTCTTTGCAGGTCTCTACCAAAACCCCTTTTGCCAATATAACCTCTATCGTTTGTATATCATCTACCATCTTCCGGGAGTGGAGTTGCTTGACCGAAACCGTAAGGACACTTTTTCTTGCAGAGAAATATTTGAGAGGCAGTCTTATAATTCAGTGGTTTAAAAAGGTTGAACATCTTTGAAAATAATGTTTGTGTAAATGAAAGTTTTAAACTTGTTATTGAAATGTTTGCTGTCTGAAATTTGCCCTGCTTTAGGAATGTATGCCTCTTGACCACTGTCTTGAAAGGTCATCTAATTGAGTGGGAGACAGTCTCCACATTCTGATTTAGACACTAATGTGCTGAATGCCAAAATCATTTACCCCCTGGTGCCTTGGTTTCTTACTTCACAAATGTGAGAATTGGACTAAATCTCTTAAGGTTGATTTCAGTTCCAAAAAGCATAGTCTTTGAAATTATGTAAATACGTATTAAAAATGTAGAGTCAATGATAACTTCTTTACAAATATATATCTTTAGACATTGTAGATAAACTAGTATGTCAGATTCATGTAAGCTACAAAAACAGTGCATTATATTTTATATTTTTGAGGTCTGTTTTATTATCCATCTATCTACTTACCTTTCGATATCTAAGTTTGAACATTCTTAATTATTGAGTGCCTTCTTAATGAGGATATATCAAAATCTTATGTTTATGCCACCTCTTCCTCACAGCCTTGAGGGCATTAGTTGTGATTTCAGTCACCCATGGTAATGTGTTAGAAAGAGCCTGGGAGACATTAGGATGTCCCATGCCTGTGACCTGAGGGGCATATATTGGGCACTTGTAAGGTTATGGGAATAACTGTGATAGCGCTTCACAAATTAGTCTGGACAGGGTGTTCACATATACCACGAATCAGATAAGTATATTTTTTAAGATGTTCAATTCTCTTTTGAATTACTCTGCCTATCTATTTATAGTGCTATGTAATAACATTACTTTTTGCATTTATCAGAAGTTACAGAAAAAGAAAGAAGATCAATGATTACGATTTTTAACCATAAAAAGGCTCATATTGTTCAATCAATAGCATTCAGAGGAAAAATAGATGCCTCATGGGATCCTAAATCACCATTTAAGCAAAAACCATCCCAGAGAGTCCCTTCAGGTATTTTGGAAAAAGAAAAAATGAAATTATAGTTTCTCAAACTTCTGAGTAATTTAATAATAACTGCAATTTGTAATAAGCTAAGTACCTATACAGTGAAATAAATATCCTCTAATTTTATTAGTCAAATTAAAGTAATATGCAATTCTCATCTCCATTTATATATATTAAATTAAATGAGGTAATGTGATAATAGTGAGATATTACATTGAAGTCTACCCTGGTATTTAGTATAGTGTAAAGGGATCAGTAAATAAGCTACAGTTGTTATCATACCAACATCACTGGACAGTTTCACCAATTAAGACTCTAAGTTCTTGATAATATGGAAAACATATTCAGAAGAAATAAAGATCATCTACAATTTCTCCACCCAGAAATAAGCACTGTGAATATTTTGGTCATTATATGCAACTATAAGTTAAACATATTCACATGTCTCATTAATTGAAATTATTTTGAAATTATTTTCTTTTATGCCATAGAAATCCAGCCTCAGTGGCTTAAAAATAGAGGTTTATGTTTCTCACATAGTAAAGAAGTACAAAGGTAGGGTTCCAGGGTTAGTGTAAAGTTCGTTGACGTCATTACTGTTGAAGACTACACATCTCTTTTGTTCCACTGTTCTTAGTGTGTTTTGTGGCTATAAGGTGGTAGCTGCACCATCAGGCGTCACAAAGAGGGATTTAAAAAGATACAAAAGCCTTTTCCTTGTGACACTGTGCAAACATACAGTTGAAAATAAAAATACATCCTAGAACAGATTTTCTGGAAATGAAAGGAAAAATATTAAATTGAAAAATACTTTTAAAGAAATTACCCAGAATGCAAAATAGGGAAAGCAAGATACGGAAAATATGAATTAGCTATTGCCATAAGGAGATATTAGAGCGATAAGGTTCAGTGCAGGTTTAGTAATCCGGAAGGGAAAAAAATAGAGAAATTGGGCAGCAGATGATGTTTGAAGTAGTAACAGCTGGGAATTTTCAAAATTTGGTAAATGCTATAAATCCTTAGATTCACCAGACAAAATCAATCCAAAGACATAAAAGACTGATAACAACAAAAATCCACACCAAAGGCAAAATGGTTTTAAAGTAGTTAGGAAATATAAATTTACCTGCAAAAGAATAATTTATAGATTCACAACAAACTTCCCAACTGCAGTTATGGAAGTCAGAAAACGGTGGTCTAATATCTTTAAAATGCTAAGGAAAAGGAAAAGTCAGCCAAGAATTTTACAACCAGCTAAACTATTATTCAAGACAGAGCAAGAGAAAAAAATTACAGCAAAATCAGGACTTTTTCTTAACTTTTCATTGTAAAATTTTTCTGACACAGAAGAAGTTGAAAGAATAATAAACACCTCTATATGCCCGTGTATATTTGATAATAATGTTCTGCCATATTCACCACCCTTCACTGAGATGTTGCCTTATTTAAACTGGAAAACATGAAAGTATTGCTGAACCATTTAATTTTTCGGTAGCAGACATCATGAAACTTCCCTCCTAAATAATTTGGCCTGTAAATTTAAAAATGACATTCTCCTATAAAGCCACAGTGCCATTATCACACCCAAGAAAAATAACATTTATATTATTGAATATGTAATTCATGCTCAAATTTTCCCAGTTACTCCAAGATGGCTTCCATAGCTACTTTTTCAAACCAGAACCCAGTCAAGATTCGTAATTTCATTTGGCTGTTACAGTTCTTTAATCTCTTTTAGTTTAGAATAGATTCTCAAACTATTCCCATGACTTTCTGAAGAGCCCAGGCCAGGTATAATAATGTGGAATTTGTATGATTGTCTTAGACAGTGTCATATAACATGTTCCTTATTCTGGGATGTCCCATGGAATAGAAGCAATGCCTGGAGGGCTTGTTCTGGGTGCAGAAGAGCCCAGTGAAGAGCAGTGGTCCTCAGAGGGTGACCCCCAAACCAGCAGCAGCACTCATATATATTTGTCACAAATACAAGTTCTCGCCCCAAAGGAGATATACTAAATTAGACACTTGAGGGCCAGACCCAGAAAGTTGTGTTTTAGCAAGACTTTCACGTGATCTTTGCATATTTGAACCAGAAAACCACTAGTGTAGAGGCAAGAGCACAAGCTTTGAGATCAGATTCCTCTGGGTTTGAACACCATCTCTGTTAGTAAGTAAAAGTTTTATTTTGGACATTAATTTGCTTCAACTCTCCAATCTGTGGGAGACTTGAGTCGGCCACTTGTGAAGGGAAGGATGCCATCAGCTCCTCTCTCTTAAGGCCAAGGCTGAGTGCTCCCTGCTGCTTACGGATTAGCAAGAGCTCACACTCAGGGCTTTGGTGGCCCAACAGGTGCTTCTGCATTCCTCCTCCAGTCTGGCACCAGGCCTCCTGAAGAGGAATAAACACGGCAATGATGGTCTCTGCGAGATATCTTAAGAAATCCAAGCTTGGAGGACTAGCCTTTGAGCTCCAAAGCTAGGGAAGATGTAGATTCTTGTGATCTAGGATTTGTTTATTCCAGTGCTTTGAAGCTTATGCCAAGAATCCAAATGGTTTAAACTACTTCTTGTATTTCTCCTCATTTGGTCTATTATTCCATTTATAGCTACATGTGCCTGCCTTTTAAAAAAAAAGTCAGTTTCTGAACGAGACTCAGTATCTCAACTATAAAAATTCCAATGTGGATTTCATCGGTAATCAAATTGATTAAGCATTCTGTTCTGAGCATTTTCATATGTGTATTGTATTTGAAGATCTGCCTCAAAATCTAAAACAAACCTAAGGTACTATATCTAAGAGAAAATTTCAGTTTGGGGTTTGGTATCAAGACTTTTTTCATGGATCGAACGATTCATCTAAACACATGCTCAAAACCCAGAAAGCTTTGCTCTAGACTGTTCCTTCACAGCTTGTCTCATCGTTTTAAAATGCTACATCAACATTTGAAAGATACTAATTTAAAAATGTATTTTTTTTAGATTTTGCATTTGCGAATAATGTAGACAAGTAAGTGATTTTTTAACTTTACACTTATTATCAAATTATTTCATAATTGCACTGAGCCCCTAAATTATTTTCATTTCCCAAAGTAGGCTGTAATGACTTATAAAAATGAGTAACTCTTCAATAGAGAGAAAAAAATTGCTATGTCTTTTTGTGATAAATGAGTTCAAGTTACTTATTCATTTTTGACACATTTAAATTTTAATATTATTATAACCTAAAAAAGTAAAAGTGTGACTTGATGCATTAAAAAATTAAGAGTTATTAGCTACCACAAATGAGGGTCTTCATCTTGCTTGTTTGCTGTTCCTGTAAATACGCCCAGTGAGAGCGATTTTTATCATTTTAGATGCACTGGAATTTACATTTTCAAAAGCAAATACTTCATTAAACTATGAAAAACATTTCAAGTTCATGAATATGGATGAATTGAAAAACCATTACTCTCTTTTAATTTTGAATTTAGGAATGGTTTTTAGAGCCAGTGTTGAAAAATGTCATCCCCAAGCACATTTACAGAAAATATGAGCATGAGCCTTGAGATCATGACATAATGTAGAAAATAACTCCACGATGAGTGTATGTAAGATCCTAATGCGAATATGAGATCTAGAAATATTTTAATCATTTCATTTAACACCGGTTTTAATACATGAAGGTATAAATATGTGAGACCTAGACTGTAATAGCTGACCCCAAATTTAGTCAAAAACTCTATCATTAAGAAAACACTCTAGATGATGAAAATAGAATTACTTCTCCTGAAAGTCATTTGTCAGTAGAGTCCAAAATTTGTGAGTGGTACTCTACTATCAATCTCATAGAAAAATGTGGCATTGCTACATCTAAATTAAAAATTAATTTTGGTCTAATTTATTTTTTCTGACACAATTGCCCTTTTTGCAGAACTGTGTTTGACAACCCAGAAGATGCTGTATTTGTCAGGTCCATGAAGAGATCAGTGATGGCTTTTACCTCTCTGAACTGGGACACAGTTCCAACACGAGAGGAAAGATACCTTGAAGAGAAAGGCACAGAACCGGCTCAAATGCTCACGATTACACTGAGATAACCCCTGGTAGTTCTAGGAATCTTAGTGGTTTTCAGTTGTATATTAAACTTCCCTGTGGTTTAGCAAGTTGTTTATTTGTTATGATATTATTTGAAACATTTCAATATAAACAGAAATATCAATAATGAAAAATAATTTCTACTTTTTTAAACTTCATCTGAGGACATTTTTAAAAATATATTTTATTGATTATGCCATTACAGTTGTCCCATTCCCCCCTTCACTCCCCTCCACCCTGCACACCCCTCCCCCACCATTCCCCCCTTTGTTCATGGCCATGTGTCACAAGTTCTTTAGATTCTGTATTTCCCATAGCATTCCTGCCTTCCCCCCTGTCTATTTTCTACCTACTGTCTATGCTACTTATTCTCTGTACCTTCTCCCCACTTCTCCTCCTCCCACTCCCCTATTGCTAACCCTCCATGTGATCTCCATTTCTATGTTTCCACTCCCAATCTGTCCTCTTAGTTTGCTTTTGTTTTAGGTGTGGTTGTTAATAACTGTGAGTTTGCTGTCCTTTCACTGTTTATATTTTTTATCTTATTTTTCTTAGATAAGTCCCTTTAACATTTCATATAATAAGGGCTTGGTGATGATGAACTCCTTGAATTTGACCTTATCTGAGAAGCACTTTATCTGCCCTTCCATTCTAAATGAAAGCTTTGCTGGATAGAGCAATCTTGGATGTAGGTCTTTGGATTTCATGACTTGGAATACTCTTTCCAGCCCCTTCTTGCCCGTAAGGTCTCTTTTGAGAAATCCGCTGACAGTCTGATGGGAACTCCTTTGTATGTGACTGTCCCCTTATCTCTTGCTGCTTCTAGAATTCTCTCCTTCATTTGAATCTTGGCTAATATAATTATGATGTGCCTTGGTGTGTTCCTTCTTGGATCAGACTTCTTTGGGACTCTGAGCTTCCTGGATTTCCTGGAAGTCTATTTCCTTTGCCAGACTGGGGAAGTTCTCCTTTATTATTAGTTCAAATAAGTTTTCCACCTGTGGCTGTTCCTCTTCCCTTTCTGGTACCCCTATAATTCGGATGTTGGAACGTTTAAAGATGTCCTAGAGGTTCCTAAGCCTCTCATTTTTTTTGAATTCTCGTTTCTTCCTTCTTTTCTGTTTGGTTGTTTTTTTGCTTCCTTCTGGTCCACTCCCTTGATTTGAGTCCCAGCTTCCTTTCCATCACTATTGGTTTCCTGGACATCTCCCTTCATTTCAATCAGTTTAGCTTTCATATGTTCCTCTAATTTGTGGCTAAAATCAACCAATTCTGTGAGCATCACGATCACCAGTATTTTGAACTGTGCTTCTGAAAGGTTGGCTATTTCTTGGTCACTTAGAATTATAGGCTCTGGGGCTTTGAGTTCTTCTTGAGTCATAATGTTTGGTCTGTTCGCACCTGTTATGTATGAGGGGCGGAGCCTTAGGTGTTTGTCAGGGCCGGGCGACCCAGTTGCTGGGTTGTGATGCTGTATGTGGGGGCAGGGTCAAAAAGGGAAAAAAATGGTGCTTTGCTCTGCTCTGCTCTCTCTCAGATTTCTGTCCCTTTTGTGGCTTCCCACAAGCAAATTGGGCCCCTCTGGTGCTGGTTACTGGGTGTGTGGGCCAGTGTACTGTCCAGGACCCTGTGGGTCTCTCCAACGAAATCTCTGTGGGCCTGGGAGCCTCTCCCGGCTCCTCGACCCCAAGAAAGTCTTTCCAGTTGGTGCTTTCAGGCTCTAATTCCCGTCACTGGGGCCCCAGCCTGAGCGGTCTGTCTCACTGTTCGCTCCTTTGCTTGGTTTATCTGCATGCGAATGTGTGACCACAGCCAGCCAGCCGCCCTGCACCCTCACTGGGCCCACCCGTCACCACCCTACACCTGGGATCCGCCAACAGCTGTCGCCACCTACAGTCCTGGGTCAGTCAAACCGAAAGATTTTTCAACCTGACCCCGCTCCGATACTGACTTCACCCCTCTTACCGGTCTGGCTGAGTGGTTTGTTGTTGTTGGACTTCCATACAGTTCAATTTTCACTGTTTTGGCTGCATTTTTGTCACTAAAACTTCACTGTCTTTAAACTTAGTTGTGGGAAGCGGCACAGTGTTTCCACCTACACTTCCATCTTGGCCAGAAATTGAGGACATTTTTAAAAACTGATTTTATAGAGAGGAGGAGGAGAGAGAGACAGACATCAATGTGAGAAACATTGATCAGTTGCCTCCCGTACAGGCGCTGACCAGGAACTGAAACCCCATTCCTTGGTGTATGGGATGACACTCGAACCAAGCCTCCCAACCAGGGAAATAATTCCTACATTTTATGTTAGGTTTTTGTTGAAGTAAAACATGTGTATAGGAATATATATAAATGATCATTGCTCAGCTCAACAAATTTTCCAACAATGAATGTTTGTGAAACCGGCATTCTGGACCAAGGAACGGAACCTGTTGCCTGCACTCTGAAAGTTTCTTCATTCTTGTCACCAGTCCTATTACTTGTTAGTACCCACACTTCAAAAGTAATCACTGTCCTGATTTCTAAACTGTATATTATGTCTGTTTTGAAAGGCATATACATGGAATCATAGAAGTTGAATTATTTGTACTCAGTTCACCCATGTTTTTGCTAATAGCAGTAATCCTGCTGTTCTCCTTGCTGTGTAGTATCCCATTGTATGAATAGCACAATTTATTAATCTACTCTACTGTGTTGGAGGCATTTGTCATTTGTAGGCAGGCCAATATCTGAGCTTAGTCTGGCCAGAAGGGTACAGCTAGAGGAAAGAGAAGCCAAAAAAGCTTCCAGCAGTAGCTTGGTACTGAGACACAAAACTGGACAGTTATGGTAATGCAAACACATTGCTGCTTTCCTGCAGCTAATGTAAAGAGCTAGATCACAAGTTTATAAAAAAAAACAGGGTGACATCCCCTTCTCTGATGGTGCTCAGAACCATCACACTGTTACATAGACATACAGGGTGTGGCAAAAGTAGGTTTACAGTTTTTATGGAAAATAACACAATAATTCATAAATAACAACACAAGAATAAACCCTGCATTTTGTGTACTCAGAATGGCAAACCTACTTTTGTCCACCCTGTACTGTAGAAGTGGGACTGGAATCAAAACAGGTGAGAGAGGAAAGCCCTAGAGGGAGTGGTGGACTGTTACTGATAATCTGTAATCAACCTTTACCGGTGTGTACAGCTAGAGTCTGCAGTTCAGGTATGGTCCCTGGCAGAAAGTTATAGCTGAGAGAGAGAGAATATGAGAAAGAAGAACTTGGCATTGATGTGGGTGCATGGCAGATATCAAGGTGAAAGTGATGTTGTGTGGCTTCCAAGATTAGGTCATAGAATCAGAGTTTTCCCCTGCTCTCTCTCCTGGACCACTTACTCTTCAGGAAGCCAGCTGCCATGATATGAGGACACTTCAGCAGAGTCCTCTGGAGAGGTCCACGTGGTAAGGAACTGAGGTCTCCTTCCCAAAGCCAGTGAGGGACTGAGGCCTTCTGCCAACAACCATGTGAGTTGCAGGTCATCCTCCAGACCCAACTGAAGACTCAGATAACTGAAAGCTTCACGCACCCTGTTGAGAAACCCCAAGCCAGAACCACCCAGTTAAGCTGCTCCTGTATTTCTGGCCTGTGGAAGCTATTTGAGATAATGCTTATTGGTGCTTCAAGCTCATAAGTTTTGGGGATAACTGGTTATACAGGTAAGCACAGCAGTAACCCAGCATAATCCGTGGTGCTAGAAATATCTGTTGAAGGTAAGGTTGCCTTGTGAAGTCTCTGGCAAGCTCTGAGAGTCATAGTCCAGTCGTCAAGGGTTTCTGAATAAGGACACCCCATCAGCAGCAGAGAGCTGAGTAGTCACTGTTCAATTAGTTCTTGGCATGCTACTGCATTCATTCTGGAGCTGAGAGCCTGACAATGGACCATCAAGTAATAGTTTGATCCAAGCTACTTATCATGAGCTGAGTGTATCAGACCCACCAAACAATCATATTGACTGGGTATAGCAACAATCCATTTCACACGGAAATGTATATTCAAATTACGTTGCATAAAAAGTATTAATTTTTAATTGGACTATAATGAGGATGGGGTATTATAATCAGGTTAATCACTAAAAGGGAAGTAAAAGATTGTGCAGTCTGGTATTTTTAAGCCTACAGTCACTGAAAATGTTGAAGAATGTCTCCCAATTATAAAAATATGGCCAGGAAACTTTACTTAATCTCCCTTTGAGAAAACTAATAGAAATGTTCCATTGTATTAAAAGATTTGCTTTAAACTTCACTCAATACTGAATGTTTTTACTCAATAATGAAAGGCTACTAAGTGAGATTAAAAAACACAGTAGTAAGACCATTTGGGGAGAAACACAAAACAGAGAAGACATAATCCTTACTATGTAACCTAAAACTTTACCCAAATGCAACACACCATTGAGAGCGTGCTTTCAATAATTTGTTTTAAACAAGAGATCCACTGACATTGGCTTATGTGAAAACATATTTATTTCAGGATCCCCCAGATGTCATGACCAGGAAACAAGAACGCTGATATAAAGGTCTCCCAGGGTGGTGGCTCCAAGCTGGGGCTCTGGGGTTGGAGAGACCCAGCTGAGCTCTTCCACTCACTGGCCACATTACTTGGACAAGTTAGTTAGCTTCTCTAGGCCTTAATTTCCTATTCCTTAAAATAATAATTGTGGCTATCTTATGGACCCTCAAGGATTAAGTTAGATAATGTACATAAAGCATTAGGTAGAGTGGCTCTGTCAAAGTAAATGCTTAATACTACATTTTCGCTAATACTGTTATTCTATCCCAGGAGCAATGATGCTCCTTACGGGTTATACCTGTCGTCACAGACTAAATGTTTGTGTCCACCCCCACACCCAAATTTATTTGTTGCAATCTAATTCCCAGTGAGATGGCACTTGGGGGTAAGGCCTGTGGTCATGAGGGTGAAACCCTCAGGAATGGGATTAGCACCCTTGTAATAAGACAGTAAGGCAGCCCTCTGCAAACCAGGAAGAGGCCCTCCTGGTCAGCCCTCTGCACTCACCAAGAACGGACAGTGCTGGCGCTGTCTGACTTCTGGCCTGCACAACTGTGAGAAACACATGTTTGCTGTACAGGCCGCCTTAGTCTGTAGTAATTTGTTAAGCGCCCCCAAACTAGGACACTGATCTCTGTCAGGGTTCTTCAGAGCAACAGAACCAGCCAGTTATGCGCATAGAGAGAAAGCAATTTCTTTTAAGGAATTGGTTCATGCCACTGTGGAGGCTGGCAAGCCCAAAATTTGTCAAAGGGCAGGCTGGGGGCAGACCAGAAATGTAGGCACCAGTTGATGGTTTAGTCTTGAGTCTGAAATCCACAGGGCAAGGGAACAGAGCGGCAGGAGTTTGTCAGGACGTATTTCTATCTTGTAGCTGTTTGGATGTTGCCGGCTTCTTCAGCACCAAGACTGGGACATAGGAGGCCAAAGAAAACTGAAAACAACCCAAATACCACTGCCTCGAGAGTGAGGTCTCCAACAGGTCTGCCTTTCCATTTGTCTTACATATAATGTCCAGGGTTTCTAGTTTTACTTAGAGGGAGAAATAGGGGGGAAAATGCATGTACCCCATTCTTTGTTGAAGCAGAAATGTTATTTTTTTAAATGTAGATCAATGTTTCCTTTTGTGGCTTTTGGGCTTAGTATCATCTGGCTAGTCAACAATTGTGATTTCTTTTAGGATTGATCATTTTTCTGCATTTACGACTTACCAATTAGGAATCATCCTGTGATTAAGTAGTTTTATGAATGTATGAACTACCTGGTAATATTGCCCTGAATTTGCCAATAATGCACCTTCCTAAATTATAGTTGGGGGTGTCAAAACTCACTTTCACTGAGGACCACATCAGCCCCAGGTTGCCTTGAAGGGCCAAATGTAATTTTAGGACCGTGTAAATGTAACTCCTCCTTAACTAGGGGCAAGGAGCTCAGTGCTGCCACTGGGTAGAAACAAGGTGCCGGGCCAGAGATAACACAAGGTGGAGGGCTGGATTCAGCCGGTGGGCCTTGTGTCTGCCACCTGTGTGCATCTAGACAAGTTTTCACCATTTAGAAAGATGCCTTCATCTATTTCTAAAACTAGAACTTTGTCCTTATAGGATATAGAAACTATGCTAGAGCAACTTATGGGGGGGGGAAGAATCTCCTGTTTATCGACTGAATTATTAAAAGGAAGAAATTTGCTTTTTACGAAATTAAGACCTGACTTTTCATCTATGCAAATGATGTTTTAATAGTACAAGATGTATTAGAATAGGAAGAGTATATAACCCTTTAGGTCCTACTTTTGAGAAAAGTTTCTTAGTAGCATATTGAAAATAATTCAACATGGTAAAAAAAAGAACTGGATGACCACCAGTTTTGATGGTGTTATAATGGAAATATCTATTTTCGGTTACTTACGACAAAGGGAGAAATTATAACCGGAACCAACCTCATTTTCTCTTACACACCATTTTCTGACCACCCTTTCCCTGAAATACATTCATGGAAAATTTTGATACTGACTGTTTATATGAAGTCCTCTTTGTCCAGTGTAAAAGTTCCTACTTATGTCAGTTACAGCTGTGTTACAGTTCCGATTCATATCCAGTCATTTCAATGAAGCGGAAAATCACCTCTACAGTGCCACATCTCTTGATTTTCCTATTTCCTTTGCTTTTTTTTTTTTTAAATAATTCCCCATGGTATTCAGAGACAGGGACCATGCTAATATTATAGAATGATGCTAACACAAATGCAAAAAGAAAAGAGAAAAAGTCAGGGAACTCGGATAAAGAATATATTTCTGTGCAAAGGCAGCCTGGGAGGACTAGTGTATTGTGTACAACCCCCAAAATAAACGTTTACATCAGTGTGCAGATGAGATACCTTGATGAATGAAGGGAGGCTTGTCACGACTGGTAAGTTCAGACAAAAATCGGCCTGAGCATTCCTAAACAGTTATCATTTACTCACACGCAGTCTTCCAAAGCAGCACAGTATAGGGCGTTCAGAAGATGTAAGTGCTTGGGACGAGGAGAAAAGCATCTTCCTCTCCTTTTAAGGAAAAAGAGAACCAGCAAGACAGAATAATTGCTCAGTGAAGTGAGGTGAGAATTCTAGTTATTTTGATTTGTAACTGTACACATGAAAATAATTACTACTTTGTTCCCCAATATTTGCCAAGTTTCCTAAAATTTGTTAATTTCTCTAATATTTATCACCCCGACAGCAGTAAACTATGAAACAAGACGTGAGCTGGTTATATTAATAGGCACAATTTATTTTACAATCAACACGAAACTATGAAACACAGCCCTATCTTCAGCTATCACACTGTTTAAATACTGCACACTCTGAAAACCGGCGCCAGAACATTCTATAAATGACAGCTATAAATCAGTTTCTGAACAGGAAGGGTCACTTGAAAAGCACATAGGCAGATAAAAGCCAGCCATTCAAGTGAGCATGGCACATGAACTAGTACAAGCACCGTGTTAACGGTACGCTCAGACATGCTTAATGAGAAAACCGTGACACATTCCTTTTAATGCACATGCTGAGATAACTCTGGCAAGCCTTCGTTTCTTCTGGGGGTGTGTGGCCTTTCTGAAAGTACGAATATTGTATGCAGATAAAACATCACTGCAGGAAGTACATAAAGTTCAGACTGCTCAAGATCATTTCTATACAAAACTATAATTAGCTGGACTATGGCAAAGATCCTTAAACACACAGCCTCTCTTCATTCCGTGACACCCTAACAGGTAGAACTTCACTACTATAAATGCTACTTATATGCATTTTATTCACACATAAGTTATATTTTTAAATACCTATGTCTGTAGCTATAACATTTTTCTTTCTTGAAAATCTCCTCTTTCCTACACCTGTTCCACTTGACCCTTTGCTCCCTAGAGCCCATGTGTCTTCTTCAAGGGGATTTCTTTTTCCCTTTGGAAAGCTGGCCGCAGAAAGGAAATAGAAATGTTTCTCCTGTTTTTTGAAAATATTTTTCCCATAGGAATATCTGTCCAATTATAGAACATAATCCAGTGGGAATCAGAGTGTGGTAGACACAACTTTGCTGGAAAGCATCTATTCTATGAAGTCCTGCCCCAGTGTCACGTGGGTGTCACAAGGCAATGGGGACACGGTCACGAGTTTTCCAGCCACTGCCAGGGTGAGGACCATCCTCGCTAGCATGTGCTCTGGCTTTCACTCCTCAGATGCCAGTGGTCCCGTGGCAGCATCCTGTGAGCATTCTGACCCAGCATCGCACCGGAGAGATTCTTTCTCCCCTTCCACAGAATCTTTAGGGTCGCTATCCTCTTGGGGGATGGCAGTTTCGGCCTCTGGCTGCTCTTCATGAACACAATTAGAGTTGACATCGAGTTTGCCATCTGATGATGAAAAGAAAAACAAGTCATTTTGTTTTTATCACGTGCCAGACACTGTTCTAAGTGCTTTCTGTTGTTATTTTATCTCTATAACAACCACAAGAGGTAAAGTATCTATTATTATTTTACAGATGCGGACACTGAGAAGAGAGGACTTTGCTAACTTGCTCAAAGCTTACAGCTAGTAAAGCACCAAAACTGGCATTTGAACTCAGGGCTCGGGCTCCAATGTCAGGCACTGAACCCAGGACTGTGGTCTGGGATCTGACAGAGTTACCATGCAGATACACCTGTACCTCGAACAAGCTTGATGTCCATGGATTAACTGTCTGTGCAGAGCTGTCTCCTTACCTGCAGCGTGGGGGACAATAAAACCTACACTTGTGGCAGACAAAGGTGTTTGTAACACTTAGAACAGTGTGCGGCACGTGCTGATGTTCAACAAAGGGGAGGGAGTTCCCACTCTACCAACAATCCTCTTCTCTCTCCCTTGACTTGTACAGAACATAACCAGCTATGTTATCCTGTCCTCGACACACAGGATACAAGTTGTGTCCAGAAAAATAGGAGAAAACATGCTGTCAGAAAGCCTGACCTATTTTCTGAACAGTTTACTTACACAAATTAGATTTGACTTGGAAGAAATTATCCAACCCCACTAATAGTTGTTTCTCAGCCAAGTGGTGAAGGAGACATGGCCCCTGAAGGGTGAGGGCACAAGTGCTTCGCATCAGTCATCTGGGCAACCTTTTCAAACGACAAGCTCTCCGCAGCGATACATACTCTGGGGTGCGGCATGGGAGTGGGGGTGGCTTACCCTTCCCAATAGCCAATCACTGCTGAAGCAACTCACTCTTTCTGACCCAGATGAGTCAGGTGCTTCATGAGGGAGGGAGAGGAAAAATACCGTGGAATTCACTGCTCTGACACTTGTAGAAATGTCACCTGTGCATTAGTAGATCTGCAATTCAAGTGAAATTCATAAATCTGCTCTAATTTCACCTAAAGTGTTTTAGTTAAGAAATTTAAAAGCTTTACAACCTTCAAGTCTTTGGGTGGCCATTAGGGGAAATTTAATTATCCCTTATTCAAAGACCTTAAAATCCTGTGCACAGAGTGTAAGTAAATGGTTAACTAAGAGCCCCCAGTTCTAGGGCAGCCAGAGAGCAGGATGTGCAATAAAATCACAGCTTTATCTTCTTTTTCCAGCAAAAGCTAGGCTGCCTATATCCTCTACATTATCCCCCCAAACAGGGATTCAAAATAGGGACACATGTGAGATCACACATAAGTGTGATCCTTACGTTAGTCACCCCCAAGCTTCGCTGGTCCCCCTGAAAAGACTCCATTTCTGTGGGCCTGTGTGTTAACAATGTCATCTATCACTCCTCTTCCCACTAAGAAGCAGTACCAGCTTGGTTTTTATGTACATACTGTTCTCCTCTTCACTCTTTTCTTTGGCAGCTTCCAACTGTTGTTTCTCATAAATGTCCTTGAGATTCTTACAGATTTTCTTATGCGCAAACCAGTGTGTTTTCTGGCAGGTCTGATCGCAGTATATTACCTGAAAGCAATTGCAGTTATATTTTCATTTCAAGAGCTGTGATTACAGAATTTTTCAAATTGTGACATTAGATTAAGACCTAAGCTGTCAAAATGTTAATTTTCCTGTATTTTAAAACCATGATGTGTATATGTATATTAATTTGTAATTGTAATTTTAGCTTACACTTTAAAAAAAATAATGGATATATAACAAATGGTCTACCAAAAACTCTTAATAAATGATTTATCTAAGAACCTACTATGTGCCAGGATTGGGACAGTGCCAGCTGTTGTCTCAGGTGAAGCTGGGCTAGAGAAAGAGGGTGGAACAGCATGTAGGGAACCAAACACATGTCCCAGCAGAGGATGTAACAGCAATGGGAACACACAGGAATCAATGACTCACTCCAGCTGGAGGAATGAGTAGGCAAAGAACTGAGAAAAGCATTCCAAGTGCAGGGAATATCTTGTACAAAAATGAAGGAAAGGGGAAGTGAATGACATGTTCAAGGACAGCAAGAAGTTCGTGTAAATGAAGCTTAGACATTTGTCAGATTATATGCCAAGCATTTCTGGTTGCCCCTTACACATTAATGGTGTTGGTTGTACTATGGGCCCAATTCTTATTCTTCCTGGCATGCATACACTTTCCCATGAAATCTTCTTTTGCGGAAGGGGAGGAAAACTGACTTTAAATTTGGCCACATGACTTGTTTTGGCCAAATAAAACGACACATAGCGTGGCAGTTTCAAGGCCTCATAAGTGACTCTACCTGTGGACTGATGCTTCTGCCATCACCATGACAACATGCTCAGCCGGGCCTGCTGGTCTGAGGAGCATGAGAGACACATGGAACAGAAGTGCCCTGGCTGAGCCCAGCCAACTACAGACATGGGAGAAGTAATAGTTCTTGTTTTAAATACTGAATTTTGGAGTGTTTTTATATGCAGCAATGGTTGCCTCTTACAGTCTCATTTAATCCTCACAAGAACTCTAGCCCCATTTTGCATGTAAGGAAACTAAGACTCAGAGAAGTAAGTAATCAAAGGAGATAAAACTGGAGAAGTAGGTTACAGCAGAATGTGATGGGTTACAGAAGAATATGCTGAATAATGACAACCTTAAAAACAGCCCTGGCTGGCGTAGCTCAGTGGATTGAGCGCGGGCCTGCGAACCAGATGATCGCAGTTGGATTCCCAGTCAGGGCACATGCCTGGATTGCAAACCGGTTCCTTGCAGGCTAACTACCAGCAGGGGATGCACAAAAGGCAACCATACATTGATGTTTCTCTCCCTCTCTCCTTCCCCTCTAAAAAATAAATAAATAAATAAAATCTTTAAAAAAAAAAAACAATAGGAAATTAACATTGTAGAGTAAGGCAAAGGTACAGACACACACGTGTGCAATATCTGAATGTGAGGAAAACCGCAAGCAAATGTTATTGTGAAGAACTGCCCTCGTGAAGATAATCTGGCAGAAGTAGGTGGTACAGAGCAGAGAGCTCACAGGTGGTGACACCGAGAAGGGAGTTCCAGTGCTACGAGGAAGAGCTGGTGAAGAGATTAAAGTCAGTATCACAGTACTTAAGACTGTATATTTATAAACTGTCCTATGCTAGGTTCTCATTTCTGCACGGGCCTCAGTCCTCTATCTATGATCTTTTATTTTCTCATATTCATTTGGTCACATCCTTCTTTATTTGGGGCAGTTGACACAATAGTTAGGGCAGCCTGGGCGTCTGGCCAAAGATTGGGCACAGAACTACATTTATTTTAAGTTCTCTTCCAAATTACTTTTAAGTATTAGATGCAATACTTTTTATCGAATATATCAGAATTTATTAAAAAAACTAATGTCAACCATTATATTACAGAATATTAAACTCAATTATCAAATTGGATGAAATTTAAACCAGGTGTTAGTGAACTTCAAAGAACTTCATTCTTACCATTTTGCATACTGAGCATCTCTTACTCGCTCCCCTTTCTCCACAGGTGGTACAAAATTCCACATCCACAAAGCCCACCTGACCAGTGATGGCTTGAGTAAGCACAGAGAATGCAGTGGGTTCAGAACCCTACAGTGAGTATAAAGAGAAAAAACACTCTAGAATCACACGAAATACTACTGAGACGACGTCTCCGGAACAATGTTGTATAAAAGCAGGCATGCAAGAGACAAAATCATCAAGGCTAAAGATGACACAGACTTATCTATGACAAAATGACAAATATATTTTCGAGTATACCTTTGGCTACAAAAAGTATATGGAAGGTAAGTCATGGTTCCAAATATTCAAAAAGAAAAAGTTGGCCGCCTTCTAAAATAAAAGTATTTTTCAATTAGGATTATCCCATAAACCCGCAATGATTTCTGATACAGGGCAATAAACTCTGAGTGAGATTTCCTTACAACATTGTTTATACTGTTATATACATGCTCAAAATAGTCAAACAAAATATTCAAAAGATTTAGTAAGTGTTTCATTTTGAAATTGTTACGCTCCTTCTGAAAACAAATATAATGGCCGGGTTCCCTTCCTTATTAAAATGCTAAGAATCCTCTTTTGGAATGCAGGTAGTATAATGGTGGAAAAATCGGTGAAATGAAACCTCAGACACTAGGTATTTAAGTCACTGCATTGTACCAGGAACGAAGCAGCTGTGCCCAAGTGACAGTATGTATCAGAGTTTGTTTACAACTCAGACCAGTCCGCCATCCCACACCTCCTAAATTGGAATCTCTAAGGTGGTCCGTCTACCTGTTCATTACAGGTAGCGCTGAAACATACCAAAGTTTGAGAATCACTGGTACTTAATGTTACACTAAATACTTATTAATCTATGTAAATTTTTTTTTTCTTCAGCAGTAGACTACTGGACCACACAATAAACAGGTCCACAAATCCACGGATTACAAATTATTCAAAGATTAATAACAATTACACTTTAATGTTCAAATGTTTTTTCACAAAATTACCTGAGACACATTCAAAATCCAACCCCCCCCAAATGGAATGTTTGTGGGAGTGAGAACACAGCAACATTCTCACAGATGTAGCCAAGGATAAAACTAAAGGCTATTTTGCTGGAAGCACAGCTGTTAATATGAACTATTGCTGCAGAAACAAGTGATGACGCAGCTAAGTAACCACATGGAATCTTCTCGTCTCTATTAGATGACAAGAACTCTTTCTTGCTCTATGAAGTCTTGTCATCTACTTTGTTAAATAAGAGTCTGTTTAGGTACCAAAGCCCCACCTATGGAAGACATTCAGCCTAAAAACAAACAGGACACTATTATTCAGTGTATCCTTTGATTTTACCTAGCTGCTAAAATCAGAGACATTACCTAGCCTTCCAGAAGTTAAAATATACACTGTGAGTTGATAAAGCAAAATAGCTTTAATCTAAGGCTGAAGTAAAGCCTTGCACTTCCTGCTGGACTCTGTGACAGACAGAAGCCAGAACTCCACACTAAGCAGAGGGAATCAAAGCCTTGGCAGCAGCCCTGGCCAGGCGGCTCAGGGGGCTGGGGCGCTGACCTGCACACCGGGGCTGGATCCTGGTACACAGGTCAATGCATACAGGTATACACAGGAGGCAACAGACTGGTGTTTCTCTCTCGCATCAACATTTCCCTCCCCCCCCCCCATCTTTCTCTAAAAAAAAAATCAATAAACATATCCATATATCTTCAGGTGAGGATAAAAATATTTTTAAATAAAAAATTAAAATAAAAAACAAAACCTCTGCAGCAGGCCCTGGCACCAGCACTGTCAGACGGGGCCAGCCAGAGAACCACCACGTTATGGAAAAAGGTTAGCACTGCTTCAAGGCTTATGAACTTGTAGTATTCACAGAACGCACCAGGCAGTCAACAGCGGCTGTCTGGGACACTCAAAACCACAAGCCTTCCACATAAAGTTTTCCACAAAGCAGAATATGTAACTCTTAAAGGACAAAAATTTTAAACAGAAGTTTTTCTAAAATGCATTAAATGCTATTTTATCTTTATTAATAAACCTCCTTTCAATGACGCAGATCACAAGGATGAACAATCACACTCCATAAACTCTAAGTACATTATTCTATGACGCAGGACTAAGACGATGAATTGTTGACCTCTACACTGATCTGCTTTAACTTTTTTTAAAGGACTCTGGGCTACTATTTTTAGTTCTGTTTTCCCCCTTGAATGCAGAAGGTCAACTACCACATGGTAATGGTGGAAATGCCCCGTAGCAGCCATTGCTAGCTGTTTCTCTGATAGCCATTTCCCCCACTTCCTTACTAATAGAAGCATAATTTTGTTCAGAACAGACCAGCCAAAAATTACGCACATTCCCAGATGACTGAGCAGCTCAGAGTGGTCATGCAGCACAGGCGGTGGGTGTCCGGGAAAGCTCGTGTTTCCCAGCTACAGAGCCCCTTCCCTTTCGGCCTGCCTGGGATAGCGATGTGGGCTTGGAGGGAGAGCAGCAGATGCCTTGCAACGTGAGCTCATAAGCATGAGTATGAAAATCTATACGGCTAAAGAATATTGAGAGGGAGAATGTTTGGGTCCCTAATCCATTTATTTTTGAGCCATTGTGCCAGATCTGGTCTGACTATTTTGGGGCTTCTGAGTATAATAAATAAGTAAACCCTTATTTATTGAATTCACAGTTGGCTGGAGTTTGGTATGTACAGCCAACACATTCATAATTAATAAACCAGCCCCATAATTGGCTAACTTTAATTTTCCAAAAGGTTAAATACTAAGTAGCCCAGCATATTAGAAGGGGTAAAAGATCTCTATGGGAAATTATGAAGCGTTCTTACACATAAATCAAGGCATGAACTTCCTGAGATCACCTTGTCTGCTCAGGTCGTTCGTATTTCATGGTTCTGAACAGGTGAAGTCTTAATGTATAAAAAATCACCCGGCGCCAGTTCCTAGTCTTGATGCACACGGAGAGTGACACTACACCCTAGGGATGAGAGAAAAGGGCTGGTGTTGCCAGAGGAAGGGAGGGAGCCATGGGCAGGACTAGTGTCAGGATCAAGTTCTGGCCTTACAGACAAGGCTGATAAAGGCTTTGATTGAAATTTATCAGCATGATGTATAGAGAAGGTGAACAGAAAACTATTCAAAATAGTGAAGGCAGGGAGTGCCTTATGAAATGCTACTTAAATAAATACAGGACAGTGGGGCACTAAGTAATTTAAAGAACAGAAAATAAAGTTAAAATTTACTTCCCACAGCTGCAAAGTAGAGACAGATTTCTTTTTAAGAATGGAGAATGTATAATGTCGGAGGCAGCGGGTAGAATATAAGAAGCTGGAATGTACTCTGAGACTGTTTATCAGCACATGCAATGAGGCACGACTCATCCCTCCACATCTCCGCTGACCAAGCCCGTCCTCCTCGACATCCAATGCCTGCCTTCACTGAGTGTGGGACTTGGTGGTGGTTTTTCACAAGCTACAAGTGAACATTTGTGCCTCTGTATTACATCGCAGATGTGTTTCCACCTTTACACGTTCACACAGGTATTTAAAAATGCCAGTTTTCACTGGAACCATCTACATTCCAACATAGGGAAACACTGTTTATTAAACCTCGAGCCCCATAAATGGAAGGAGAGGAGTGGAATGGATAAACAGAAACAGGGTTATTAGCAGGCAGACCTGTCCACATCTGTTCCTGAAATTTTTCTAAGATAATAGTTATTCCCTTTATTAAATCACGACTGCAAAGAGACTGTGTCTTTAACTACACGCGACATGCGAATGAGGTCTCCCTGACAAGGGTAACGGAGTGAGAGCTTACGATTTCCACAGGAGCGATGCTCTGCACCAGCTGCTGCAGGAGGGTGGCTTCGCAGCAGGGGAATTTCCTGATGCTCTCTCTGATGAGCTTTTCTTGATACACCGGAAAGCCGTCAGAGGGACGGCCTTTCAACAGGCTGAAAGGTAGTTTTAAAAACGTAACTGGAGTTGAATCACTAAGCATTTCCTCCCCATGAACTGTTAGTAGTTTCTTCTTGGCTATTTAAGATTGTCACTGTCTTTTCAAATCACGATGATTAGACTCAATTCAAACTGCCTGTCTCCCTTCTCTAGGCCGGGCCTTATCAGGCTTAGGGCCTGAAGAAGTACTTGTAAAAGTGACCCCTGCCATAAAATACGCTAAACACTGTTATCAGATTAGCTAGTTACTTATTACCGGGTCACTTCTTTGTACAAAGAATGAAAACTCTCACCAAGTCACACCCTTCCAACTTAGTTCACTTTTCTCAGTAAAACTGGAGAATTTGATCCCAGGTGAGCAGAGAACAAAGGTAACACACAGCTGTCCCAGGTACAGTGTTAGAGACACAGTGCAGTTAGGAACCTGTGGCATAGCACACCTGTCCTCACATTTGGTCTTGAGCCACTCTCTAGGTGTATGATCTTACGCACGCTCTTTAACCTCTCCAAACCTCACTCCTCACCTGGAACTGGAGCTAACAACATTACAAAGAGTAGAGAACAAAATAACCAGTTCACCGTCTAAGTATAACATTATTCTTGTTTCTTACAGACTGAATGTGATCCCAACTGTAACAACTGCTGCTAAATTACTTACACTTGAAATCTCTAACAAGGCTTCACATAATAAAACATTATCCGTTTGACTGGATTTTACACATGACGTGGTAAAAACAGTACCTTTTGATCAGAGTGTCCAGTTTATTCTCTCCATCTTTTAAGAAGTTAATACATTTCTGAAAGATACAGCTGATGTAATGCATTTTCACAGCCAATACTTCATTCATGTCTCTCTGCTTCATACACTNTTTAACCTCTCCAAACCTCACTCCTCACCTGGAACTGGAGCTAACCACATTACAAAGAGTACAGAACAAAATAACCAGTTCACCGTCTAAGTATAACATTATTCTTGTTTCTTATAGACTGAATGTGATCCCAACTGTAACAACTGCTGCTAAATTACTTATACTTGAAATCTCTAACAAGGCTTCACATAATAAAACATTATCTGTTTGACTGGATTTTACACATGACGTGGTAAAAACAGTACCTTTTGATCAGAGTGTCCAGTTTATTCTCTCCATCTTTTAAGAAGTTAATACATTTCTGAAAGATACAGCTGATGTAATGCATTTTCACAGCCAATACTTCATTCATGTCTCTCTGCTTCATACACTTCTCACAAATCAAATCCATCACCTTGTAGCATTTATTCAGAGCTGCTTCTTCTGCCAGCAGAGGATTCTCATTTATAAGCATCACGATCTAGAAGAAATTCTAATGAGCTTAGGAATCCCATGAGAAACTTTTCCACATAAAAATTAGGTATGCAGCTTCAGTTGATTTTAAAAGATTACCAAATATTACTATCTTAATTCAAATTAGAATGCAAATGGCCTTAGAGTTATAAAACTAATACAGAGGGACCCTAATATTGTGGAATTTCTTGGAACTCTGTACATCAAAGTTATCACAGGATCTGCCATCTAGCTAAATCAGGGTGTTAGTTAGCTACTCAGAGTCCTGGTTTGGTATCTCTATTGTTAAAAGTACTTTTACTAAAGATAAAGATGGCATATTTGCATACCCTTTATGTACAGAATCCAATCAATGAGCAATCCCCACTTTTAGTTAACATTACTGAGCTTTAGAATGTCCTGGCTAAAAGAACTACAGCGCTCATTAATTCTTATTAATTATAAGGAAGTGAGATTTTTATAGAAATAAGTCTAAAAATAAAAGGTGTATTCCTTTCTGATTAACTACATTTCTTTGTAGAAAATTTC
This sequence comes from Sturnira hondurensis, assembly GCF_014824575.4. Taxonomy (NCBI): domain Eukaryota; kingdom Metazoa; phylum Chordata; class Mammalia; order Chiroptera; family Phyllostomidae; genus Sturnira; species Sturnira hondurensis. The sequence continues at coordinate 2,238,545 of NW_028081528.1, forward strand.
CTTCCTAATGTTCTAACCATCCATAGTAATGAAAATAGATCAAAAAGAAAAGCAAAAATAGCTTTATAAGGAAGCATATTAGAACTATTAAATGTGAAGCATTGAGTCCCGAACTTCCCATATATGCACAAATTAAACTAGTGAGGCATATTTCCTTCTTACTGACTTTGTTATGGGGTAGATGACCTGCAGGAGGTCTGCACCGGACAGCTGTAAAATTCCAGTGACGTAACAGTAATGTGAAATGTGCGTGCCCTGGGTACAATTGTACACACAGAGCAGAAAGCCAGTATTTGTTAACCAGTGTGTTACAGCTAAATACCCATTCTGGGTAATGTAAATGTTAGGGAACCACAGGTAGCAGAGTGCGTGAATTAGATCCTTTTCTTTAGACATAAAAAAGAAAACTTGTTAATTTACATAAAACACAAGCCTAGTCTCCTACTTGGAAGTTTTATGTAAACTAGTGTTCTTGTGAAGTTAAAATATGAGTTTTAGCCCTGGCTGGTATAGCTCAGTGGATTGAGCGTGGGCCTGCGAACCACACGATCGCAGTTCGATTCCCAGTCAGGGAATCGAATGCCTGGGTTGCAGGCCAGTTCCCGGCAGGGGACACACCAGAGGCAACCGTACATTGATCTTTCTCTCTCTCTCTCCTTCCCTTCCCCTCTAAGATAAATAAATAAAATCTTTAAAAAAATATGAGTTCTACTTATTTTTGAGACGCCTAGATTGATATATAATGTGTTTTACTTAAAATATAGCACTCAATAATAAATCATTAGACTTCATGAACAAAGTATAATCGGAATCACTGGTGGTAAATTTGTTGACAACTTTCCCTACCATAACATACCAAAAATCAACTGCAGTAGTGAAGACTCATTAATTGGCCATTTATATTTCTGCAGTCAATTATAATCATTTGAAGCTGTTTGTTCAATATTTTTGTATACAGCATTTATAATAAAAGCATAGGATCTTAAACTTATAAGTTTAACATCAAAAAATCTCAAATAGAACTCAGATTAATGATTTTTTGTTTGTCAAGAAATTAGGCTTTCTTTTATCATATACAGCAATACACACAAAACAAAATGTTTCATCAACAGAGCTAAACGGTGAGCTTACAGAAACATTTACATAGCTGCACACAAAATGATAATACTTGAACTACTTTCCTTCCCTTAAGCTCTGCAACATTATAAAGTAATACAATATGAAGAAAATCCTTATTAATTATTAAGGAAAAATAAATATATTCCTGTAGGTCTGAAAGCCAGATGTGTCTCATCTCCCAGAGAGCAGCTACCTTAGAATATATTTATATAGTGGCATTTTGAATTTTTTTTATTTTTTAAAAACTACTAAATCAACAATTCTGGGCTTCAAGATCATGTTGACAATCAAAAACGGTATCGTTTGCGCACATCTGCCCCCTGACCCCTGGAGTCCCGTCATTGCCTGTGTGCGCACGCACACGCAAGTGTGAGAATGCGATTTTCTCCTTTCTAACCTCTGCATTCTGGGCAGCAGCTCAATTCCCCAAGTCCCTGTTTAAAACAAACATTCAGCCACTTAACCTCGACTCAAACACGGCTACGTCAGGTGCACTGTAGGAACAGACGAACTGTGTGTTGAGGAGGATTTCTGTGTGCTTTTTAAAGGTCTTTAGCTTTATGGAATGGTTGTTAATTACATTTTTTATAATGCTCCCTAGAAGACCGACGCCAGCTTGAAAAGGGGTGAAGTAATGAAAATGGTCCGCCTCAAAGGCAACTGGGCAGCTCTTAATCGAACTGTGAGTAAAGGCAAGGTTTTCAAGTGAATGGACCATTTATGCCTACAAAAATGAGGGTCTGTTCCTCAAGGGAGTTACTAAAACCATAGAATAGTAGCTCTTGTGAGACCAAGTACTCTAAAAACTATAATAGGTTACTCAGTTTATGTCTTTGTAATTTATTGCCTGTATAAACATGTCCTTAATCTTATTTACTCAAAATAATTGAAGGTACCATAATTCTTAGAACATTTAACTCCGAGAAACTAGGCTCCATGCAAACATCAAGAGTTACTGTACAGACTGAATTACTGCAATAACTGAGATTATTGCAATCTCAAGGAGTAGAAACACAGATATAAAAGGGAATCAGAAAAATGCAGGAAGCTTCTTCAAATCAGTCTAAACCAGAATATCCAGTAATGCTCCAGCTAGAGGGGTAACAACAAGGGCTTTGTAAACCCACACACATCCTCTGCATGGAGAAATAGGTGTCCCTAGGAGAAATCCCGACTTCCCACCCTCCGCCCCTCCAAAGAAAGAGTGCCCTGCAGGCACACTCGCTGCGATGTACAGGGGCCCTGTCTTTTCCTCTGTGCTGGGAGGACAAGGCTCACTGATACAGAAGGGGCTACATATTTTCTAAAGGTTAAGTTCTAAGTCCCGTATAATCTCTGGTAGAAATACAAACATGTGATTCACAGCTGCATTTCTTTCTTGCCCGCTTAGGATCACAAGTTTGCGTCTAGTGGTTTTTTTCAGAATGTTAGGTAAAACATTTGAGTTTTGAAAAATAAAAACAGCATAGACTCTATTCATCTGTCTTATGAGAAAGATCTGCTAGTTTGTCTTTTCTCTTGATGGTCCAGAAAATTAATTTGGATATAGGGCCACATGACAAGTACCATTTACTGGATATAATGCGCTCCTATGAATAACATATACCCACGTTTTTTACCCAAACTTTCAGGAAAAAAATCTTTTGATTTTTTAATTCAATTTTTTATTTATTTTTAGAAACAAAACCGGTTACTGTATTCCAGGTTATTATTCTGCATATGGATATCATTATTGCTTTCTAGAGCTACACTTTTAATGCATTAAGCATAAATGAAAGAATTAACATTTATATAGATACAGAATTAGTACTACCCATGTATAATGCATATCCTTAATTTTCCCTCAAAAATTTGGGCAAAGAAGTGTGCATTATACATGGCAAAATACAGTATTTTTTTTGGTTCATTGGTTTGTTTTAGTTTCAAAGACTATATGCATAGAGATACATCAATAAAGTAATAAGATTACATACAATTTGGAAATTTATATATATAGTTTTGTTGTTCAAGTACAGTTGTCTCCATTTTCACCCCACCCACCCCATACATCCCTACCTTCTACCCTTGAACCTACCCCCTTTGGTTGGAACTTCATATTTTCAAATGAGTGTGTACCATCAAGAGTTTATCAGAATTGTGCACTTACTTTAATGGTATTCAGTACAGTCCACACATTCTTTTTCCTAATAGACTTCTAAGGAAATCGATTTCACTGCATTATAACAACACCTTGTATTACAGCAAAATCTCAATTTTTGACCCAACTTATTGTCCTGCTCACCAAACAGCTCTGAATTACTATCAAATCTATACATTATGTATGAAGACTGTAACAGACATTGAAATGTGGTCAAAGACGGCGCTATTGTAGCACACATGCAGTTTTCTGTAATGACTCATTAAAGAAATTATATTCCTTTGGCTTGATTAAAATTTATTGTATAAACAAAAAGGCTGCATATAAAATATGAAGTAAACAGGTGTGAAAATAGTTCAGAACCAGGTTTTTTTTAAAAAAATATTTTATTTATTTATCTTTAGAGGGGAAGGGAAAGAGAGAAGGAGAGAAATATCAATGTATGGTTGCCTCTCGTGAGTCCCCCGCTGGGAACTGGCCTGCAACCCAGGCATGTGCCCTGACTGGGAATCGAACCGCGATCGTGTGGTTCGCAGGCCCGCGCTCAATCCACTGAGCTATACCAGCCAGGGTCAGAACCAGTTTTTGAAGTGTCCCAGTTAAATAAGTCATTTGAACTTCTGGGTTGGTCTACAAAATTTGAAAATTTGTGTGATTGGCCTACTTACTGGAAAAGCTATATTACTTAACATCATCAAATAGCTGCTTACATTTAAAACTGTGTCCATGATTACATTTCAGAATATTCTGTAGAAGGACAATTGTTAGAGCAGATGCTACTGGTGCCCCAACCAAATGCTCTTCACCAGGCCTGTGCACAGGCCGCCACTGCCGGGAGTGTGGCTGCTATGGGCTCAGAGCCACCTCCTTCCCCAGGACACTGCCTTCATCCAAAGGGAGCCACCTGACTTGACATGGACCTTTAGCTTTGGGGAACAGCCTCAGCCAACGCTGATCCGAAAGCCTAGCTCCCTTGCCTCTCTGGAGCCATTAACAGTGTGGATCTCCCTGTGAGATCAAGTGGCAGCTAGGCTTCAGCTGAATCCACCTCTTTGCCTAGGTTTTCTCCTTCTCTAATCTGTGTCTCTTACTGTAGTCTGTTCCACGTTTCAAATAAGAGCACTCCTTCACTGTATCGACCAAATTAAGAGAGCCCACTGCAAGCTCTGCATTTATAAAGCCCAACCAGAGACAATTATGATCCTACATAGTAAGAGCAGTTTAGACTCCGAAGCAGTATTTAAATAAAAAGCAAATACAATAAAGACTACCCTACCTTGACAGGATGAAGATTTGTCGTGGTGATAATTTTGTGCAGCGGGCCTGCCAACTTTGGGGGCAGTTTCGGCTCTTTATCTAGTCCCTGGGGCTTAGTGTAATAATCCAGTCTCTCTCGAGGAAAGAAGTTGTTGATGACAGTTACACAATCATGTTGACCTTTTAACAAACAAATAGGAAATTGGTTATTTTTTTATTCACAAGACATTTTCCAATTTTTGTATTATGTTGCTGTTTTCCTGTGAAGTAAACGTACATTCACATCTTTAATTGTCAAGAAAGGAGAACAGAGGAGGAAGAAGGGAAAAAAGTTTGGGGAATATTTATCAGCATGCTTTGTGAACTGAAGAAGTAATCTCTTTTTAAAGATACAGAATTCTATGTATGAAGACTGTGGATTACAAAAAAAAGCAGTGTTTGATTTATAATTTTTTACCCTAAATATTTTACCAAGGTTGCTTGTAATTTAAATGTCTCTTCTTCTACCCCTATATAAATGAGAGTCATTATTCCCTAATCACATATGGCTTTCTTTACACAGAATTCCAATTTATTCTATAGAACTTTTTATCATTATAAATAATATTCATATCAGTAAACTCATCTCCACTCCCGTGAAATCTGAGAAAAGCTTCTGCTCCCGAAGCCAGGAATCTACACTATGGCTTCTCGTAGATTCCCGTGAAACTTCCCTAAACCGTAGCTAATGGTGAAAATGGTTCTAAAAGAAAGCTGTTGTAAACGAACTCCTAAAAAGTATGAGAACAGACATAAGAAGGTTTGATGGGCTGAGAGGAAAATGAAGAATTAGCATGTAACCCTGTCTTCTCATCAGCCCCAATAGTATGGTCAGAAACGGCCCTGGTGACAGGTGAAATTATTTTTACACAAAAGTCCTGCTTATATAACAGTACTGTCACAGCACTAGAGGTTTCTTAAGATAACATCTTTGTGAGAAGGAAAAAATATTACTTTACTTTTCACAAGACTAATCTCTTTAATTTTAGGTTAATCAGCTTAGATTATTTTGTTATTTTATTGTAACTAATCTGCTACTAATTTATATTAGAGATATATATTTAAAGTTTATCATCATAAATATAAATTTTTATTTAACTTAGATTTAAATTTTTATAATCAAAACTATTAGTTTTATTGGTTAACTTATAAATTCTGAGTACATATGAATAAAGCAGTACTATCAATACAGAAAATAAATGCTGGGAGTGGGGAGAACCAGTGTACCATTGTGCTGCCATATTACCAGCACTTGGACCCAAGGCTTCTAAATTGAATGGGCTCACTGAGTCAGACCTGGGTAAGATGAATGAGAATACATACATACCTAGACAGAGCCTAGAAATTTTTTTCTTTACTTCCACAGATAAACTGAAATTGAAACATGCTTCCACAATGAGAATCAAAAAAGTTTATAAAGAAAAATAAATCAAATTATATTTGCAAAACCAGGATTAGGAAAATTGTGGAGTAACTCCTACATGTAATCGCAAGAAAAGAACAGTGATGCATGAACCCTGAAACTAGCCAAGATATGACTCATTCTCTAAACAGAAAGACGGTTTTGGTTATGATGAGTTTCTCACAATATACAACCTACACACCATCTGAGAAGGTCCTATCACTAAAACCTAAATGAGAACAGAGATCTCAAGATGGAACAAGGAGAAAGGAAACAGTGGAGAACAACAGCCCAGGCCTCAGCGATAATCAGAACGGTGTGGACAGCATAACTAAAGAATTGTAGTACTGACCACAGGGACTACTGAAAGAGAATATACCAAAGGTACACACTACTAACATATGGTTACTAAAAATACTAAACTCTCTCAGCAAAGTCCACAGCTAGTGGTAGTGATGGAGGAGGAAACAGGGCCTGTTGGCTAAAAAACCACAGCAGAGGATGTGAAGAAACAAATGAGTTACAAGGTTTTCCTCTTGTTGGGATGGTTAAATGGGCAAATCCAGGGCTTTGGGGGTGGGACACAGGGTACAGCTGTGTTCTTGTTGTTAGATGATAACTGGGAACCATGGGAGTATTGGGGATGGGAAAGTACGCACTGGTGGAATGGATAAACATTCCTGGTTGTTCAACTTAATAAAAGGAGAAATAAAATGCACTGGAACATGAATCAGGCCGTCACATGGAGGAAACACACACACGCACACACAACCACTAAATAAAGGGTAAAATAAGGGGTAAAACACTTTAGTAAAAAAGAAACAGTGTCACCAAGTTTATTAGGAATTATGTGAAATCATCCTAAGCTGAATGAATACCTTTTAAAACAGAGAATATCTTTTGGGTTATAAAACAGCACCTGCCTAAAAGATCTCTTTTAACAAGACAAGAAACACAGAAGCTAAAAGAAAAGCTATGACTACTTAATAATAAATTTTCTATGGTAAAAATTCCCATAATATCAAAAGAAAAAGACTGACATAAAACATTTGACACATATTCGATAAACAAAGGGTTAGCATCACACCCCGTGTCTCAGCCAGTTTTCATCTTCGAGTGTGTGTTACAGATATTAATTCACAACCATGCAAAAACAGAAGACCAAGGATCTTTATTACATTATTTATAGTGAAGTGATTCTTAAAGAACTAAAACCCGGGGCACAGCTAAGTGAACTGCAGTACCTCTATCACGGAGTATTGGGTAACTGTTGAAATAACTGAATTTATTCACACCAGTAAGATGGGAGGGACTCCATAGCACACTGGTGAATAAAGAAAACAAGTTACACAGAATATATCCATATGATCTCATTTTTAAAAGATAAAAATATTATACATGGGTGCAGATATGTGTATATGCTGTTCAGCTTGAGGGGGAAAAAAGGGGAGAGTGAGTTTTAAAAACTATACTCCATTGTAAAAGATAATGTCCAGTGAAGGGTGTAATTTTCTATGAAATTAGTCTAAGCAGATTAAAATGCAATGAAAATATTACTTATTTTAGGACGGGACTGTTGATAATTTCTACCTTAGGTTTTTATTAATATAGTCCTGTTAAGAAAGAAGAGGCTCCTCCACTTCCACCCTTGTGATCTGCAGAAAGTCACCTAACTGCTCTAGGAGCTCTATTTTGTTACATCGTGGACATCATGAAAACCTGCAGGGTCAAACAGAACCTCAGATCATCTTATTCCCCCGCTTCGTGGCACAGGTCCGAACGCCAAGCCCCCTGAAAGTGAAGAAGTCTATCTGCCTATGATCTTGTAACAAATTAGCAGCAGCCATGAACTAAAATGCAAACTGCAAGATTCCCAGTTTATTGTTCTTTTCTCACTGTACTGAAACCCTTGTAACTATCCTTGAAGTGTGTTGGGGGCGACCAGGGAACCCCATGACTATGGCAGACAAACACTTCTCTGACATGTGCAAAGCAAGGCCATACCTTTCTCAAGTCCGCCTGAAAATGAACTAAAATAACATCTGCTCTCACAGAGCTGTCACAAAGTGACAGGGACCGACATAATCAAAGGCAGCTAGTAGTAGTAGTCATAAGATAATTTGATAGTAAAACTTAACAAAATATATAGTTACAATAACCCATATCTGACTAATTCCCAGCTTAAATGTTATTTTTCTTGAACCCCCCCCTTGGAATAAGGATGGGAGGTCCTTCTCTGATGTACTTCTATGGACCTCTTAAGCAGTCCCTTGGAGGACACTAGTTCACAATGTCTGTCGCTGCTATTAGCTTCAAGTGCCACCAGCACATGAGGAGTCTCTGTCTCGTTCACCACTGTAACAAAGCAACCTAGCGTGATACAGGTTGTGAACGTCAAGTACTTGTCTAATGAATTCCCAGTCCCCACGGGGCCACTTACTGCACTCCCACATATCAGGTGTTTATAGCCTTTCAATGGACTCTGCTAACTGCCACTTCAGTGTGGCCCAAATACCAATGGTCAAATATTCACCCCCACTTTCTTCTAAAACCTCTACATTATGTACAGGATTAACACACCAAGAACACTGGGCACACACAATAACATTTGTGGTTGATGAGGTTGATAGTGAAGCAGCTGTATATTGTATTTTTTAATGCTCCTTCCTATGAAAGAATCACATTATTGTAATTAATATTAACAACAATAACTGATGGTATGTATTTAGTATGCTTGTAAAGCCTATCGTCTCATTTAATCCCTTCAATAACCATGTAAACACATTACAACAAGGAAACTGAAGGTCAGAATCATTAACTGAGATGCTCTTGAGTGGCACAGTCAGAATTTAAACTGAGGACTGCTGACTCCACAGTTCATGTTCTCCAACATTAGGTTTAACTACTTCTCTTAGGGCAGTAAAATATACTCAGGCAAAGCATTCGACTGCAACTAAAACAGCCCTACCGTTCTTTGTCTCTCACAAAGTAGACATTCAACAAACAGCTTGCTCCTTTTCTCCAAAGTGTCTGGGTATTTCAGTAAGGTAGACAAAACCTGGTGCCTATACACATTTTTTAGAAAGTAAACATAACCGTTTTTGTTCTTTGAGAAGCAAAGTGGTATTCTTTCCACTGAGGAAAGTTTGACTACAGCCTCATGTAAAACTATCATAAAGTAACTCACCCACGAAGGCTGCCATCTGAGCTGCTGTCCTTCCCACTGAATTAACAACATCCGTCTCGGCACCAGCTTCCAACATGACCCACGTGATGTCTTTACTACCTAGGGTTTTTAAAGGGAACACTTTTGTTAATATTAAGGAATGTGCAATTCAAATACCTCCTATTGAATTGTATATATCCCTTTGTCCCCACAGATTTTTAGGTTTTCCTCTTATGGATATTGTCACTTTTGTAACTACAATAAAGAGTAACATGCTATAAGAACCCACTAGAAATTAAACTTATTTTCTGTAAAACACATCAAGTAATATAAAAATTGAGTGGAAATATCATTTTTTAACAATAAAATACATTTCTCCTAATGATGATGCTTAGTGCAAAGTCAAGACAAACAAAAAACACCAAAACAAAGATAAAATGAGTATGTCCTTACCTAGTATCTATTAACCCATCCCATCAGGCCCTGGGATAACTATTAACAGGAGACGCTCTACCTTTCTGCACTTTCTTTCCTCTCTAACCATCTATTTGCATTTATTCTATTTGCATTCTATCACTAGTGGACTCATTACAGATATTTAGCTATTATATGAGTAAACTATACTCAGTGAACAGCACTTTCCATTAATTTTTGCAATCTGAACTACAATTTCCTTAGGAACAGTTCCAGGAAAACACTGCAGGATCAAAGGTTATGATATTTTAAATGCATACTGCCAGGCTGCCTTCCAGCAGAGTTGGTCTGACGTACAAGCCCCAAAACAGTGCAAAGAAGTTCCTATGCCAATGCCGGGTGTATTATCAGTCTTTCTTAACCTGTGCCGATGTGGTACGTAAGAAGTGATCACGTATTGTTCTTACCTGCATTTCTCTGCTTGTTGGTGACTGTTTTCTGTGTTTATTAGCCAGATGTATTTTTGTTCTGAAAATTTTCTATTTAATTTTCTACCGCAGTATTTGCTGTTTCTGTTTAATTTATAAGAACTTTTCACACAATAATATGACCCCTTTAAGATACATAATAAATATTTTCCTTAGTTTTTCATTGGTATTTCACCTCTATCTATGGTATATACTATATGTAGAAATGTTAAAATATATGTAATCAAGTTAAGCAATGTTTCCTTTTTGAACTCTATTTTATATCATGCTTAGAAATGCTTTCCTGTTCCAGGATTATGAAAATATGAATTTGTGCTTTTCAATTATAGTATCTTACTACATCTTCATTCCCTTAAAACATTACAACACTTATAGATAACTGCACTTAATTTTAGATAATGTTTCCTAACTCTTTACTTAGCAAATCATAAGCAACATGAATCAAAGTAAATTCCGAAATAGGCCCTGGCCAGTGTGGCTCAATTGGCTGGGTGTCGACCCACAAACTGATTTCTGGTCAGGCACATGCCTGACTTGTGGGTTCCTTTCCCAGTGGGGGCACATGAGGCAACTGACTGATGTTTCTCTCCCTTCCTCCCCTGAGAACAACATAGAAGTTTTCATGTGACTTCAACATATAGAGATAAAGAACATCAAAGGTGCCAACTTGAAAGAATAACTGATCTAGCTCCTCAACACCACACAAAATACAGGGTGGGGGAAAAGTAGGCTTATCATTATTCATATGGAAAATAATAAATCACTAATAAACAATACAAGAGTAAACACTGTTTCATATACACACAACTGTAAACCTACTATTGCCCCACATTGTATACTGTCAATACAAAGAATCAACTGATTTAAATAACTAAAAAAAAATCACCAAACTAATTATATAACATTTCATATAAAATAACTTTTCAAATACCAATTCCCACTGTTATTTTGCATTAGAATTGAACTCAAATTACTGTAATAAAAATTCATTTCATTTAAAAGTATATATGTACTTATAATAAACTTGTGTAGATAACTAATAACAATAACATATCAGAATAAATGCTAAAACTTCACCAGAAAGTGCAGCAAACATGAGGGCTGTGTATCCGTGTTCATGTTGATGACAGTTGACATCAGCTCCATGTCGCAAAAGTAATTTGCACATGTCGAGTTTTCCTTTATATGCAGCGTGCATTAGAGGAGTCATTCCATTCTTTAATAGAAAGGAAAAGAGTATTAATTTTATTTATTTGCTTTTTCACTTACTGATGAGTGACTCCTGCAATTAAATTAAAAACATAAAATAACATGAATTAATAAAATCATCTTTATAATCTGCCAAGTATTTTTATATTCACTTCCCCGCTTGTATCTTCCATGAACTGCTGAGGAAAAAAGATAGTCTTACTACTTTTTTTTTTAAATTAGCAAACAGACTCAGAGAAGACTTGCTCAACCTCACAGAACTACTCAAATGGCCAGGGCAGGGACCAACACCCAGATTACCAGGATTCTCATCTCTACCACACACACTTAGTTCCTGGGGAAACAAATGAACAAATACATACACATGCATTTTTTTAAAAAAGAAAAGAAAAAAAAACCCTCAAAACAAGTACAATGCCTACCTAGGGAAAACTTAAATAAAGAATGGTATATCCATAACCAAATTATCACAAAACTATTGACTAAATTCATCTCCATCTATTGAATTGGAGAAACGTTGATGAATTACTGCCAATGAGAAAAGCAAGATGCAGGCAATGTACATTATAATGGCATCATTTTTAAAACAATGCTCTCCCAAACTACTTTTATATTTTGATCACACACATGATTTGATCATACATACACTGTACAAATATGGAGAAATGGCTGGCAGTATTTGCAGTAGGCTGCATTTCTAGTTTCTGTGTGTTACGTGCACATCCAGTGAAACACCCAACCGTGTATGTCCTGGGCACCTAACACTGTTGGATAGGGAAATGAACAAGCTGTTCCCTGCCAAGTTAACTTTCTCAGTAACCATGATTACGTTCTACAAGTGCTGGAATTTCAAAGCTGTTTTGGATGAAAACCTTCCTAAAACATGTAATCTCTTACTTTACTAAATCTTAGCATGCTAACATAATTGGAATTGTTCCTGATGATTCCAGACTATTATTTTGAACATAAGCCATAATATTCTGAAAGGGCTGTTTATGTGAGAATTATAGGGAAGCTGGGACCTTTCAGGTGGTTGTACAGGAGGCAACTTAATGAGAGTAGTAATGGAAAAATGATGATTATAACTTTAAGACTCCCCTCGTTGGGTGTGTCTGCAACGATGTGGTACTTAAATGTTGGGAGTGCTTTGGGTGATCAGAATCTCATTGTACAGAGGCACCTTTAAGGGAGTGGGAATGGACTACATGGTGATTACCCTTTGAATGAGGCAAAAAAAGTACTGAGAGCATGACTAGGGTGAGAGCCCCTAAGGGTGATATAATCTGTACAGAAAAAGGGAGTGTGTGGCCTGGGGGCAAAGGAGGGACAGGTTGGCAGTCCATCACTGGGCAATCCCATCCTCCATTGACAGGCTGTCTGACTCAGCGAGTAATTCCGAGACTACAGAACTGTCCTGTAATTTAAAAAAAAATTTAAATCAGCTTTCACTACAACGTGATAATATGCTTACAAGCAGAGAGGATGTGCCAAGCTCTTGGATCTTACATCACAAACTGTCCTCATTTTCTTTTGTCTGCCGTGTTTTAACTATCTGTGTTAATCTTAATCACATAAACCCATCTATCTGACTGCCTTCCTGTTTCCTGATACCCCTTTTCTTCTCATTAAATAAAAAATGTTTTCCTGTTTCTTTCTTTTTGCTTTTCTCTTTGGTATTTCTTGTTTACCAGCTGCCTTCTTAGCAGGGTTGGTGTTCAGAGTCAACCAATGAGAGACCTTCTTTCCAAAAAGGTAATGAGCCATCCCAATTATAGCATTTGCTGTGCAATGTCTGAAACTGTTTTTGTCATGTTTATAACACAATGTATTTTTCCCACATCAATTCTTTGATAAATGTATTTTCAGTTCTAATTGGTAAGCAATTTCTACTTTTATTTCTTCTTTGAACCAAGAGTTACTTTGACTTTTTAAAAAATTTCAAGTTATATGTTTTATTATTTGGATATTTTTGTTCATTTTCAATGTATTCTATTATATTTGGTGAATTTATCTGAAATTAGCTAAAATTTCCTATAAAATAGTATAACACCTACATCAATGTTTCATGTAAAAAAAAGGTGTACTATTTTTTTCTGTCCTATACACAGCACAGACTTAATTAGACTATCTGAATTTTCTGTTTCCTGAATTACTTTTCTTCTACTTAATCTGTAGGTTTCTGAAAGGTGGTATTGTGGTTTTACAAATTTTTCCTGTTAATTATATCTTTTTTAAGGCTTACAAGCTTTGTAAGGGAAGTGTTAAGACTGGTATGTTCTCAGTGGATTATTAATTTAATCTGTAAGCACCTTGGTCTATTAAATTTTTTTGCTTTAAACTCTATTTTGTCTGATTCTAAGTCTGCTACACACGGGTGGCTAACGGGTTAACAAAACCGGTTTGCCTTCTGCACGAGAAACCGAAGTTCGGTTAACTTTCCAGCACCAGAACCGCTGCATGGCAAAACCGCCACACACGAGAGTGGCTGATCCTGGACAGCTCAGAACAGACTTGCCCTCATCTCCGAGAGCCGTCTTGGATAACAAGTTCTACGAAGCTGAGTTGAGGTGTAGTTAACTTTCTCTAGAGGTGGAGTTGCTGGATCAAAGGTACCTACATTTAGAAATGACCCAAATTTTAAAATTTTCTCCAGATGTGATGTCAATTTACATTTAATCCATTAGCATATAAAAGCCCATGTTTCCCACATTTCACAAGAAATGATATCATTTTGGGTTGATTTTTATTTATTTGATTACTAATAAAAGTAAGCATGTTTTTACATGCTTCTTTGTCTTTTATAACTTGTCTGCTTACATTTGGTTTACATATTAATATAACTTGAGCTCAAATTCTAGAAAAATGACTCATTAGACTGTATATATTGTTCATTCTCACAGGCAATAAAACACTTTATTAAACTTCTAAAAAATTTACCTCATCCAAACAGTTGACACGAACATTCTTGTTGGCTAACAGTGTTCCAGCTTCTTGGACAGCACCTAAAAAAAAATTTTTTTTAAAGCAAAGTAAGGTTATTTAGCATTAGAATAGAAAAAAATGTAACATTGAGGAAACAAAAGCTTATCTGTAAAATTAAGACTAGTCAGGTTAGGTTGTTAAGAAATCAAGTATCAATCACAGACTATTTATTCCACAAAGCAATTATCCAGAATAAAAGATTTATAGAAACTAAAATAGCTCCATCTTGTTTTTATTTCCATTGACCTTAAATATATTAAATCAGCCACTTTTTCCTTTTGGCGGTAATACAATAACCACAAAGCACAGGACTCTTAATACTGAAATAAATCTTAAAGAACATCTACTCTAACCCATCATCTGAAGCTTAAATACCATTCAATGTAATCACTGGAATTAAAAATAGTCAGTATTTATATACTTTGTCACCATTAGGCCCACGAACCAATGGCATGCTTATAATAGAATTCTTGGTTTGGAAATGCTTAGGTAAACATATCTTTAAAGCCTAGTATTATATAAAAGTACTCTGTGGTCAGTCTTCAGACTCTCATACTGAGAGTCCTCTAATGTAATCCTGGAGGGCAGTCCTCTGTAAATTTGAAAATAAGCTGTAATTGGGCCACAACTGTCAGGTGTTTCCAGTCCTCTGTGCGGCGTACCGATGGAAGCAAGTAGTCGCCGGAGAGAATGTTGCTATTATCATCATTAACAAGAGTCAGCCGCACATTCTGCCAACACAATTCTGGTTTGACAAGGAAGAGAACAATGAAATTGAATGTTCTCAGGGAGAAAGGATGAGATAAGCCTCTCCTCTAAAAAAACATAAGAGAATAGAAGCACCCCCAACTAGGAGTTAGTTATTTCTTCTCTTTAAATTTAGAATTATAGTTCAAGAATGTGCTATGTTCGCCCTGGCCCCATCCGTCAAAAAGTTGTGGGTTCCATCCCCGGTCAGGGTGCATATGGGAAGCAACTAATCAATGTCTCTTTCCCACGTCAATGTCTCTCTCTCCCCCTTCCTCTCTCTCTAAAAGCAAAAAAAACACAAAACAAACAAAAAACCATATCAAGTGAGGATTTTAAAAAAAACTTTGTTAAAGAATGTGCTAAATTCTCCAAGTCTTCCAGTCAAAGGTGGAATGCAGAATAAAGATAAGCATGCTTCTCTCTCCCTGACCTACTTCTTAGGCAAGTCACCTGATTGCTTCTCACCAACCTGGAAGAGACAAAGAAATGTCTCACAGACAGAGAAATAGCTCTGCTGGAGAAATGTCAAGTGAGTGACCTGTAAGCCCCTGGATTACGACAGCAGCTATTTTGTAAACAGCACACTGTCTGACCCTGTGCCGCATTCAAACGGCTCCAGAATGAGAGGGGAAAGCCTTCAAGCATGGAAGCGGCACGGGACCTTACCCGTACCTGTGTAGTGCAGACTTCTTCTCAGAGCCTTTCTCAAACATCTTCAGGGAGTAATTAAAACAGAACAAAAATTCCCACACCCCAGTTTCACTTGAATAAGATGCTTCAACTAAATCCCATTGTCCTCCAAGGAATAACAAGTCATTTTCCATCTGATCAGGAGATGATTATGCAATAAAAGAAGAATACCATAGGGATTGTGAGCATGTCTAGGCCTGCTACTTGTTAAGGAAGGATAAAGATTACAATCACAAACATTTGGCTCACAAGAAAAGACCAATAATTCTATTAAAATGTTTAGCCCAATGGCCAACAATCTAAGTTAAATCTGTCCTGTTAGTGAGCAACTAAAAATAAATAAATGAATGAATGAATGAATGAAATGAATGGTGAGGCATGCACACACATAACACTGCACATCAGTTAACCTTTTGAAACACAGAGACCAGGATGAGAATTTTTTTTTCTGAACCTTGTGGAGAATGAAAACACACCTTGGAAAATAGATGAGGAAAATATCCAAAGAGAAAAAACTTATGACAATTTCTAATTTGGTGTTTCTAATTTAATCACATTAGTAGGAAATTGCTGACAGTCTAGAATAGCAAAGAATGTGAAACAGGGCTCACACCAAAGGATTTTTACTTTTTGTCATACCTTACTGTGTATAATAGACTCTCAAGCACTATTTTGTAATTAAGTGTAAAATATTAATTGCTTTACTCTGGGAAGAAATATGTTAAATCTGATTTAACATACTCTTAAGATGGGAGATATTATACTATAAGGGGGATGTAAAATGAGCCAACACTTACCTCAACAGAGACAAAAATCAGCAGACTTGTAACTGATGAAAGTAATATTTAATGACTTGTTTTCCTTTTGAGAATTTCTCCAAGTTGCTCAATCAAAGAAGAAAACACAACCTACCTGCCTCATTAGAGTGGGATTGATCAACTTACCTGGACAGACCAGCATTTTAGCAGAGAAGAAATGATACTAACAGTGATGTTCTCTGTTTTTGCCCTCTCTTCTACCACACTACAGGACTGCTGTGAAACTGAACAAGCCCTGTGCAACCCTCGGTTTCCTCATCTGTGGAGAAGACAGTAGTATCCATCCTATAAGGTTAAGAGGGGAACCAAGGTCCTGTCCTAATGCAGGGCCCAGAGTGAGCCCTCAGTGCATATTACATGCTCTTGTTATTTTATATTCAGAGCAGCACAATATAATTTGCTGTGACATTTCTAATATCTATCTACATGGGAACCAATGATCTCTTACTGTAGCCAAAAGAGGGGAGAAACAAAAAAAATTTTAACCTTTCTGTTTCCAGCAATTCATCAGATACCATGAGATCTGGGTATGTATTGTTTTCAATCATTTAGTGGGATCCCCAAAAGGCATGTTTTAAGGAATCTATATTCAAGTTAAGTATTTAAAAGACTATTTGTCTTGTTAGTTGCTATAATGTGTATGTGTGTGTGTGTGTGTGTGTGTGTGTGTATATATATACTAAACGCATAAAATATTTAAAGTGTCTAAATTTTTAAAATAACAATATGCCTTTAACTGCATATAGCTATAAATGTATTTTAAAAGTGGAAACTTCTAATTATTACATACCTTGAAATCGTAAATTTGTATAAGTGTAAAGTTTCTAAAAGTGCTCACTCACATCTATTTTTAGACTAACAAATCGCTTTAAGTTGGATTATGAACCATTGCCTAAAAATCAGAGTAAGTAAAGAGCTTTTGTTTTATAAATAAAAACAACAAAGCCCAAAGAGGTTGCATAACTTTCTTTGAACTCTACACTATAATTATTAGTAGACCTTTCTAAAACATAAAGGTACTAGAAATAATATTATTAATTCCAAGGGAACTTAGAACAGGATTTTCTTTTAATAGTACAAAATTGGGAACAACTGAAATGTCCATCAAACTGAATGTATAAGCAAATGAAATAGAAGAAAATAAGAAACAGACTATTGGTGCAGCATAGATGAACCTCACAATCATGACACTAAGTGAAAGAAGTCACATAAAAAAAAGAGAGAGACTTTATTGTATAGTTCCACCTATATGAAATTGTAGAACAGAAAATAGAGACAGAAACTTCTCGGTGGTTGCCTGAAGACAATGGTGGATGAAATGAAAGATTATAAAAAGGCATAAAGAGCCCTTTGGAGTGACTGAACTGTTCATTATCCGGACTGTAGTAATGGTTTCATGGGTGTATACATAAGTCAAAAACTGATTTAAGAAAGTGTACAGTTTAAGTGTGCACCACTTATCACACTTTCGTCATACCTCAAAAGTTGGTAGAATAAACCTTATTATTCAAGTCCGTTTCACAGCTGCTTTTACACAAGTAATGGGGAAAAAAAGTGAAAATATTACTCTCTTGTTAAGTCAGCAACAGTGATGCCAGTGATTTCAAGTGCTAAACAATTAAGTAAATGGAAGATCTTTGGTTTATATCCTTAAGAAGGTTAAATTGATTTTGACATAGTGCTTCCTTGGTGTCTAAGGAAAAAGATGCCAGGAGTTAGAAAAATGGGTCAATCTACAAGTTATATAAGACAGTTCAATGAGATTCAGTGATTTTAATTTTCCCTTCTTAAATGTTGCGAAATGGAAGCTGTCATTAACTATGATTTAAATGAGTACACAGAAAACAGCTTCTCAGTTTCATCTGGAATTTCTTGGCATTCTAACAAAAATACAGTCTGCAGAATACCTAGCAAGTGAATTCACTCAGAAGAAATTGTTCTAAAAGTGTCTAGTCTTGGCTGGTGTGGCTCAGTGGATTGAGCACCAGCCTGGAAACTGGGAGAGGGGTTGCGGGTTCAGTTCCCTGGAAGAGCACAAGCCAAGGTTGTGAGCCAGGTCCCTCCCGCAATGACCCGTTGAGGACGTGCGAGAAGCAACCCATAGACGTTTCTCTCCCTTTCTTTCTCCCTCCCTTCCCATCTCTCTAACAAATAAAATCTTTATTTATGAATTAATGTGTCTAGAAACACTGTGCATTATTCTCTGGATTGTAAGTCCCACTTACAGTCTGCTTAACTTCTGGAGGGTAGTTAGTGACTGGCAGAAAGGAGGCACTCAAAACTTTGCTGAGTTTATTTAGCATTGCACAAGATAGGAGGCTACAATTTGGCCAAAACTGTACTTTTAGTTCCAAGTACAAGTATTTACTAATCCAGTGCTCCTCAAAGTTGGGAAATGTAGTAAAGAGGAAAAGAAGTACAAACACCCATTTCTTTAATGCTTTGAATGAGTATAAATGTAAACTTTGCTTATAACCTTTATTCAACTATTAATCAAAAAATTATGTTATAGCCCTGGCTGGTGTGGCTCAGTGCATTGAGCACTGGTATGCAAATGAAAGGGTCACGGGTTCAATTCCAGTCAGGGCTTGTACCTGGGTTGCAGGCCACGTCCCCAATGCGGGCACGGGTGAGAGGTAACCACATATTTATGTTTCTCTCCCTCTCTTTCTCCCTTCCCCTCTGTCTAAAAATAAATAAATATTTTTAAAAAGTAGTTTATAAATGCACTAAATCAATAACATTTAAAATTAACTTGACAGATTATAATGTTTTGCTTAAATTAAATTGTCTCTCAAGGTGAATATGGTATGGATGGCTATGGTGCTGATTTTAGTTTTGTTATTTTCATCCCTAGTATATTTCTAGGCCATGTGATATTTCTTCTCCACCACTTATTACTTATGTGACACTGGGAAAGTTATCTACTTTCTCAGTTCATTGCTTTTCTTGTCTATAAAGTGGAGATTACCATATTAACACCCAACAAAAATAGTATTTTAAATGCCTTACATATACTAACTCATTTCATCCTCACAATAATATTATGAAGTGGGTACCATTTTTCACACAAAGAACCTGATGCTCAGAAACAGTGACTTGCCCAAGGCCACATCACCATCAAATGACTGAGGTAAGATTCCACACCAGGCATGCACTGTTAACCACCCCCTCATAAGCTGTCTCTCTTAATGTCGTAGTTTAACAACAATTCCTACCTCATCAGGATTAAATGCATCAATACATGTAGAGTGTTAATAATTATGACTGACTCATTAACATTCAATAAAAGTTGTCTGTAATGGTCATTTTCTCATATTCCCCATTACTTTTCTTTGAGCGTACAGTGAGGTCAAATGTCCCTTCACTTGACAAGAATGCAACACACACTAAGTCCATCTCAGCTCTTTTCTCATCCTCTTGGGCCAACAAAACCCGTGAAACATAGCATCTGGGCACTGCTTCACCTGGACGCACACGAGGAAATACCATAGCACTAACCCAATTAAATTCACATTTATTCTCTTTCATCTTTAAAATAAAAACTGGTGGACACCTAAGAATATATTCAAGCATTCACCACCACCAACCTGCCCCTTACACAGAGACCCACTTTATAAAACTGCTCACTTGTTTAGACTTTTAGGAGACTGTAGTGGCTCTGGATTGCTTAAAAACACAGGTCGCATCGCTGGTGGATCCTTAAGTTCATCCCTGGTCTCCTTAATGCCCAGTACAGTACCTGGCACATAGGTGAAACTCACATGTTTGCTGAATGGGGTCCCAGAGCACAAAGGCAGGGAGAAATTACCGAGAGACAGGCAGAACATAAAGGCTGCAGTGCCAAAAGGTGAGAACCGTGAAGAACAACAACAACAAAAAAAACCACTCCCGAGTCCCATAATTCCAGACAAAGAGCATTTATGATAACTACAGCTGTGACTAACTTCAAATTGATATCGGATAGGGTGAGCTCGTCGCATCAGCACACCTGTTGAGTTCAGATCAGATTTTTTCCGCTTTTTCACTTAGATTTTCCTTGTCGCTACGAAAAATAATTTGCCATATTCTCTGGGGGAGCAGATTTGAGCCTGGCCACTTAGAAAGAAGACTGGAACCTGGGAAGCCTTTATATTGCAATGACTGGCCTCTCTGCCATTCGCGGACACACGTGGCCTTCTCACTTATTCTTGAGGTAGAAACCACATTATGCCCGCAGTCCCATGCACCCAATCCCCGCGCCTTGACTGCGCAGAAGCCACATAGTCACGCTGATGTCACCTGCTAGGTAACGGGACTTAGCTGGGAACTCCTCTGGGACCCACTAGGGAATGAGGAGAAAACATGGCTTCTGGCTCGTCCCCCGGGCCTGCGTCTCCCTCCCTACCACACGGAGCAGCGGAAGCTGGACACGCGTTGGGAGAGTGGAAGGGAAAGCGCGAAAGAGCGCAAGGATCTCCTTGCGCAGAGCGCTGGAAGGTGGGGACGCCTAGCCAAACTCCTCGCTCCCCTGAGGGTTCTCGCGGCGGCCGCGGTCCTTTAGAAGGAAGCCAGGAGGTCCTAGACGCAAAAGCCCCAAAGGGCCAAATTATAGAACTTGTTCAGTGCCCCAATCAAGAAGCCTTCTTCTCAGCTCCCTCCTCCCACAAGCGGGGGCGGGGACAGCTAAGGAATCCAGATCTTTCGGCCTCCGGAAGTCGAAACGGCCCTTTAGATACCGGCTTCAGAACGTTAAACTACTAGGCCACAGTCGGACCGAGATCAAAATCACCTTAGGAGTGTTATAGAATGCAAATCCTGGAGCCCACACCCGGGGTCGCTCACTCTAATCTGAGCAGGGGCCTGGAAATGGGTACCTTCCCAAAAGCCGGTTTAGAGGACGGACCTCTCCAACCTCCGCTACCGCCCCAGAAGTGCTTGTCCCTCCTACCTCTCCGCCCCCTCCACCGGCCCCACACCAAAAAAAAAGAAACCCTATGTCCTGGTCCCCGCTGGACCGCAGCCCGGGGTCCGCAGGGCTGGGGTGCCCCCCAGGCTCCTCCACGCCTCCGGGCCAGGCTGGCAGCTCCTCCGTCGCAGCCCAGCACCCATACCTTTCCCGATGACTTCCAACAGAGCCTTTTCCTCCTGGGTCAGCTCCCCTTTCTCTATGCGAACCATTGCTCCCGCCAGCTTGAAGGTTATTTTGTTTCTTTGATAGTATTAGAAAGAAACGCGGTGTCTATGTTAGGAACCCTAGCCGCACTGGGACAGCTCCAGACCAGAACACCGAGGAAGCTTTCGAATTCTCGCCTTTCTTCGCGGGCTGGCGAGCAGCAGGCGAGCTCCGGCGAGCCGAGCTGGCTGTCTCCGCAAGCCCGGCGGCAGTCACCGCCCCCCGCGCATCATTGGCCCAGATGGTGGGGGCGGTTCTGGAGGCGGCAGCCAGAGACTCCCATTGGAGCAGCCTGGGAAGAAAAAAACAAATGGCGAAAACCAGAGGGGGGCGTTAAATTCCTTTTACACGTTTCCCACCCCCATCATGTCCGCTTCACCTATTTAGGGACAGGCAACATTTAAACTGTCTACCTGTAACTTCGGTGTCCGGCGACGCCGGCTTGGAGCAGAAGGGTCCGACGCTAGCTAAACCCCCTCCATTTTCTCTGGAGTGGAGCGGCCCGGGCCAGGGGCGGGCTGGGAGGCGGGGAGGGGCGGGGCGGGAGGCGGGACTGCGCCGGGCGCTGTGTGTCGATGTCAATGTGTCTGTCCTTCACTCCTCCATTGTCTGCGGCCGCCACTGCTGCCGCTGCCACTACTGCTGCCGGATTCGCCGCAGCTCTTAGTCCCGCGCGTCGCCGCTACCTTCTTGGACAGGTGAAAAGCTACCCAGGTGGGGCCGGGGGAGCCGGGAGGGCTGCGGAACCCGCGTCGGTCGCTCCGCCGGGGGCTTCCACTCGGGCCGTGGCTGGCCGGGAGCAAGCATGTGCGTGCTGGGGCAGCTTCCTGCCTCTCGGTGGGGAAGCATCCCCTTGACCATATTAACCTTCTATACGCTTATCAGTGCCTCCGAGTAAAGACCCGCCTCTCGCCACCTTTAGCCGCGCGGGGAGACTCCGGGACCCCGAAGGGGTGGGGGCCCGCCACGCGGTGGGAAGTGGAGGGGGCACATCGTCTCGTGCGTAGCACCGCCAGACGCCGCTCCCGAAGGCCGGGGCTGAGGCTCCGAGCTGGGGGTTGGGGTGGGGTGGGGAGGGAGAAGGAAGTTACCTTTTGGCAAGCCTCCCCCTCACCACCACCATACACGCGCGCACTACTTGTCATCTCCTCTGTCCTCTGTGGGAGCTGTAGAAAAAAAAAACGGATCTGATTCACCTTATGGTGCCTGCTAAGGATGTTTGGAAGCAATTTACACTTGCACTAATACTTCATTTCTGAGAGAACCTGGTGGGATGAGGGAGGAAGGACCTCGGGGCTCTGCTAGAGTTCCCAATCTCTTTGTAACTCTTATCTGGAGGTTTATGGAAACAGGGAGGGGAGAGGAAGGGGACAGTGATTAAATAGGTGTTGCTTCCATACATAGCGTTAGATTAGCCTCTTAATCCAGTCTTCACTCTACTGGAGCTTTGACCATAGAACAGCTAGGGGGTAAATACCAGTGTGTTCCTTCTTGTGCTCAGAAGCAAGACCTGGTCGCTAGTATGAAGCCAGTCATCCCTCTAAGGCGCACATCCGTAACATACTTACAGCATCAATAAAAGCTTCTTTAGAAATTAGTGTGTACGTTATCCTGTTGTTTCTCTACAGACTAGTATTGATGTTTTTCCCAAGACCCATCTTCTTTAAAGATAAATACTTGAATAATTATCTCCTTGGTTTTGTTAAGCATCCCCACCACTCTTTCTTCCCNCAGTCTTCACTCAACTGGAGCTTTGACCATAGAACAGCTAGGGGGTAAATACCAGTGTGTTCCTTCTTGTGCTCAGAAGCAAGACCTGGTCGCTAGTATGAAGTCAGTCATCCCTCTAAGGCGCACATCCGTAACATACTTACAGCATCAATAAAAGCTTCTTTAGAAATTAGTGTGTACGTTATCCTGTTGTTTCTCTACAGACTAGTATTGATGTTTTTCCCAAGACCCATCTTCTTTAAAGATAAATACTTGAATAATTATCTCCTTGGTTTTGTTAAGCATCCCCACCACTCTTTCTTCCCACAATGCTGTATTATGAAGTGAAATGCATTTTCCTTTGGCCTCATGCCCCCTTTTTTTTGTTGTTGTTGTTGTTGATGCATTCACCAACATTTCCGAAATCCTGGAGATGTTCATCATTATTTCCTGCCTTTAACAAAAATCTTTTTTAAACCCCAGCTATCTTCTTTTTGAAACCTCCTTCATCTTTACAGACTGGGGCAGATCTGAGCCAGAACATCTCACATGAAAATGGTTTGAAATTATTCATCTCAATGTATAACAAAGAAACTTTTGTTTCATGATGCTTTAATAATGATGTGACTGTTCAAACAACATGCAGTAAGACTTGAGAGTGACCGGTCTTTTGTAACACTTGGAATACTGTTACTGCTGCCGTCTCAATTGATTTTAAAACACAGTACCATAGGGAAGAAACCCACCTAAAAAAAATGTTTGCAGAGTAACTTTCCCTAACATGTGACTTAACATCTTACAGCAAATGCATGGCCAGAATTGGGTATTTCATTGACAGTATTTCCATCTCTTGTGCCAAATCTGGGCTATGGTTACTTGAAGGTCGCACCTGTTTGTCTCACTGAGGTTGTCAGTTCCTTGCCTATAACAACTTACTATTATTTCTTAGTACTTTATGGCACCTGGTTTGTATATAGTAGTCCTCTGTGGATACATGACTTTAGTAATTTAGAGGAAGAACGAGAGGGAGAGAAACATCAGTGGGTTGCCTGTTGCAGTGCCTGAAGCAGGGACTGAACCCACAGCCTAGGCATGTGCCCTGACTGGGAATCTAAATGGCTATCCTTCACTTTTTGAAACTTAGATTTCTAGAAACAGATATGTAATGGATAGTGTTCATCAGGTGGATTACATTAATCATTTTGTACAGTGTAAATATTTAACGTGAGAGTAAGAATAGCTAATGAGCACATCTTAAACTTGATCAAGGAACTTCTCTTACACTAAGAATATACTCACATCAGATAAATTTTGTTGACAGTAAAATAGCAACTACTTACTGAGTATTTAGTCTCTGCCAGGTATTCTACCAGATGCTTTGTGTAGGATTCTTTTCATTATTGTTATAGAGACCTGGGATAGCCAGTATTATCTGTTTCTGCAAATAAGAGGACAGAAATTAAAAGAAATTAATTTGCCCACACCCCGCAGCTAGTAAGAGTCAGAGCTAGATCTGTCTCCGAAACTTTTTCTCTTTTGCCAACTTTCTGTGTATGTGCCTAACAGTAAGGAAGAACTTAGACGTTCTTTTAATTACCTCATAAGCAGTCATATGGTTCAGCATGCCAAAGGGACAAAAGTCTCTCCTACCTGACTCCCAATTCCTCTAACTATGCCCTACAAACAATGGCATCTACACGTATTTATCCACATACTTGTGTCTGTAGCTTATATATACATATGTTTCCTTTTGTTTTGTTTTTATAGAAATGGGCACATACTAGCACTGTTCCACACTGTGTATTAGAATCTGTGTGATGCTTTGTTCTCTCTTATGTTTTTCTCTTCACCTTTTTAAAAATAATGGTTTCTAAAATGTCTGAAATGTCCCCTTGTCTCTTCACTACTGTCCCTGTAGGTCTCTCCTGGCCACCGCACTTGATTCCTAAGTAGCCTGCTTCTTGCTCACCTCACCCCATCCAGCTAATTCATGACACCACCAGTTCAATAAACACTGGGCACCCATCGTCCTCCCCAGAGTGAGACATACTCTGTAAGGACAGAACTGATTCACTTTAAATGTGTAGATGACTTTTCTCTGGACACAGAATAGAGGCTCAGTTCTGGCTTAGAAGGCTCCAGCTTCTGGTCCCAGCAGGCATTTCTAGCCAGCCAGCTCCTCCCACACACTCTGCTGTAAGGTCACCACACTGCTGGTTCCCTAACATGCCAGTAATTTCCACCCGTTTCTGCTCTCCTCTTCCTGGAATGGCTGCCCTTCCCCCTTCACTAGCTCCCTCTCCCCATATGTGAAGGACTGTTCAATTTCCAAAACACTACTTACTATAATCTCTCCATCTCCATGATCACCTCTACCCCCCCAGCCAGTGAGGCGGACAGACACCAGTGATCACATGTATTCCTGTCCTCAGCCAGGGGTTACAAGGGAAATCTTTAGATGCGTGTTCATGGCACAATTATTGATATCCTCTATAATTCTCTCCTATCTTAGGACCTTGGTGTTACTCGCCCCCCCACCCCCACCCCTGCCCAAGTAATACCATTGCTTTTCCATATGGGTGCCCATAAAAATACCTAAAGTGGGCATTTTTTAAAATTCTCCATTAAGGATATGTTTTTTATTGATTTAAAAGAGAGTGAAACATTGATGTGAGAGAGAAACAATGATCGGTTGTCTCCCATACGTGACTCGAATGTCAATCGAACCCACAACCTAGGTCTGTGCCCTGACCGGCACTTGAACTCACAACCTTTTGATGCATGGGTTGATGCTCCAACCAGCTGAGTCACCTGGCCAGGGCTAAAGCAGACACTTTTTAAAAAAACTACATTCTATTAAAGCCAAACTACTCTATTAGATCCTGAGTATAAATTAACTAGGGCTCATTTACCTTTGTTATCAGCAGTGTAACCCATTGTCTTGCATGTACTGTGTGCTCAGCAGATGCTGAGTCGAATTCAGTTTGATCTCTAAGTTAATTTAGGTGGATTTGTTTCCCTCCCTGACTAATTCTTCCTGGCAGCTGGAGGTGATTGGGGCAGAAGTTCTTTAAATGTTTTTAGTCTCAATTTGTTTAACATTCTGATGAATGCTATCAACCAAGAAAAACATTTTTTTCATATGCACATGTCACAGATTTTGCATACCGCTCTTGGATTTCCCCCTTAAAGCCCCTGACCTCCAGCTCTCTGCTGTAAGAGAATGTTTCCTCTTTACTGATGGGCAATAGCTCATTTTTGAGTATCACATCTTTTTGGAGTAATGTTTTTCTTGACATTTGACTTTCTTATATGGAGGCGCTACATTTCTTGAGTGATTGGATTTTTGATGATTTTTAAGGAACTTTATCTTTTAGGTGTGAAAATAATGTTACATTTTAAAAGATCCTTTGTCTTTTCGAGCTGTGTACTGAATTGAATTATTTAAGGAAGGGATGATAATGACATCAAGATTTGCTTCAAAATAATTCTGTGGCAGTGGGGGACAGGGACTGAGTGAGTACAAATGAGACACCACTGCCTGCAACTGAAGCTGGGCAGTAAGTGCGTTGACTTCATTAGACTGTTCTCTCTACGTTTGGATATGGTTGAAATTTTCCATAATGAAGTTTTTGAAGTAAAATTTGGAAGTATTACAACCTGTAAAAAATTGTTGTTGTGGTTTTTTAACAAAGCATGAGAAAGTAATTTCTCTATACTTGGAGTGAGGCTTATGCAATTATTCATTTCAGTGCTAAAACATTCACACCAAATCTACAAGAGATTGTCTTGTGAACATTTTCACAAACTGTTCACTTCACATTTCATCTTCTCCACAAAACTAAAGGTAGGTGGCATTACTCAGTGCTGTATCACAGGCTACGAATATCTTCTTGGCAGCTAATCTTCATCTTTTTTGGAAACTGACAAAGTAATTCTCAGACAAGTCTGAACAAGGGGTGCAAATACATTTAGTTTAACCAAGAAAATCAAGATGTGAATGAAGTGGAGATACTGATTTTTTTCTCTGTCACATAAACCAACTCAGAAGGCATTTCCTCCAAAAAAAAAAAAAAGTGTACCAAAATAATTGTGAGGAATATCAGCACCGTTAGGGTAAGTATATCAATACAGGGAAACCAGGACCAGATTCAGGACAGGCATGCCCATTATATCCTTACTCGGGGCTTGTTTAATTAAATGGTTATTTTGTCACCCACTTTTTGGATATTTGCACCTTCATAATTTACGCTCCTTAATGTTTAAGTTTCTTTTATTAGGTTTTGGACTTATTAAATGTCATTGTTTCCCAGGGCCAAACTGTAAACTTTTTGTATCACTTATAACACGTCTCCCCAGACTTCCTTTGAAGTGTTTTTAGAGAATATTTAATTGAACTTCAAAGCCAAGTCTTTATAATGTCTACAGACAATGCAGCCAATCCAGTACCACTGCCAGCTAATACTGAAGTATGCGTTTGTGTGTATCCAAGTTAGACTCATTTCTCTATTATATATGTCACTGTGGAGTTTAAAACTCTAGGCTGATGCCTCTTATCTCTGAGTATAAGAACACTGTTCCAGTAATTAAGAATGGAGAACTATGTCTGCATCAGAAGAAATAAGTGAGAGATCAGTCACCTTCCCAATAAACACAATTAAGCTGGAAAGGTGGAGTTATCTCTGGTCACATGGTTATCTGTTGTAGGATTATGGTAGTCTACAGACAAAGCAGCCCTGAAACAGCATTCATTCATCAATCTCTGAGTAGAAAATCTTCCTGGTCTGTTGTCCCATTAAGAACCTCCTCTTGCATGCAGGGAAAGATTATGGAAGGGTGGGAAGTGGAGTGGGAAAATAAAGGCTCCTCCTTCCAGGTTGAGATTTATATTCTGAGGCAATCTCTCTTGCTTTCGGTTTCCTCATACATAATAAAACAGGGATGTTAACTATGTTTACAGGGTGACTTTGAGAATCCTTGAGGATATTCCGTGGACTACAAAATATTACGTAAAAAATGAATTTTACTTTTAGTGCCAATTCTGTCTATTTTTGCAGTTGGGAAATACATGAACGATGTAATTATGGGCCTAGTTGATCAGTCATTTCAAAGTAAAATTGTATAGACATTAGTATTTGTCATGAGCATTCCTACATTTTGGAAGATAATTATTTTTTAAATTAAAGACAGACTGTCCTAGGAGATATAATTTTAGTAATTATATCTCAGGATTGAAATTATGTTGTGCATTAATAAGAAACTTGGTGTGCATCTATTATATTCCGTGAATCACAAAGGATCAGACATGATCTTTGTCCCCACATACATATACTGTCCTCCCAGAGACAGGCGAGCCCCGAAATGACAGGGACCAAGGTAATCATCCTGCAGCTCTGCCCTGGTGGGTCAGCCGGGCATGGGTTAGGCATCTTTGAGGACTTCTCTTTCATGTTTAAGTGGCTGTCTGGCTCCTGCCTATCTTTCAGCTCTAATTTCAACAATGTTGTTATTCTTCTGCCCACCCACCTTGCTTCTTGCTCCTGGAATGCCCTCCTCCACCCATTTCTGCATATCAGATTTTACGCAAAGCCTTCTCAGCTCAAAGGACCTCTCCTCCACAGAGCTTTCTCCAGTTCCGAGCCAAAGCATCACAGACCAGGGTGGAGAGCTCAGTGGAAGGGCTGATCCCTGCAGAAAGTGACATTTTGAAGAAAGTCTGAAAAGTATTGGTGAGTTAGAATGGGCAAGCCAGAAAATGGAGAGCATTCAAGGGAGAACAACCCCCACCCCCTACCACCAAGAAAACTCTGTAAAAGATTATAACATACTGTAAATATTTTAGAAGTAAATACTGGCTGTGACTTCATGGCCAACTGCCCTGGAAATAGAAATGATTTCATTCAAAGCCACATTTCCCTCAGTATATCAAATTTTAAAATTATGAAAGTGGTAGAGTAGATTTTAAAGAGCACTGTAATGGTGTGTTCTTCCTGAGTGGTGTATAGGATGTGACATCAAAATTCAAGGCTACACTGAAATGTATAAACTGGTATCATAAGAATTAATGGAAATAGGAAAGTTGGTAGTAGACATCATAAAAAAAACAGCAAAAGAAAACTATGTACTTATTAGAATATTTTGCCCTTGAGCACAAAATGATTTGAAATAATCCAAAAATAGCTGTCATAAATAGCTGAAACACCTAGAAAATGAGTAGGAAATTCTTTGTGAAGTTTATTTTGCAAATGAAGTGTGCATAGATATACAGACAAGGAACCTGATCTTTACCTAAAAGGAATTGCAGGACTTGTGATTCTCTTAATTTGACTCTTTTCCAATTGGACTTTTCCCTTTTTTGCTACTTTTGTAGATAAATGTAATAGAGACATTGCTGAAGCCGTTAAACCTGAGAGGTACAACTCAGGGATTTAATAATCAGACTAACGTGAATCATTTTAATGCAGGGTTGTGATTTTCATTAGGAGTTTCCACAGCACTTTCTTTTTGTTAGGGAAAGAAAAAAAACCTTGATGATTTAGAATAATTTCTGATTTTTTAGAAATATATAATCTACCAAGATTAGCAGAGTATACACAAGAATCCTTTTCATTGTTAGCTCACTCCACGGTCTGTCCTAAGGCCCTGAGTCTGTCTCTTTGGCAATATCTTTTGGGCAGTTAAATGCCAAGTGGAGTGATGTGGCCTGTTCTAGGTTTGGCATGTGTTAAGTGAAGAATGCCAAAAAATGTTCTGATAGTCATATTTGTAAACTATCTTCTTTGAAAATAAAGGTTTAGGTAACTCATTGAAGGAACCATTCTTTTGGCCAATGCCAAGGAAACAATGCTCCCATTATTCTTTCTAGATTTTGAATATCAGGTGCATTCTTCTTTTTTTCTTTTAGTGTCCAAAACCAAAGAAAACAATGTAATGATTACATATAAGGAAGAATAATGCCACCATATTAATATTAAAGGCTGAAATCCTTTGGCAAGCTTTACTACTCTTAATTATGGAAATAATATTTTATTCACTTCTAGGGAAACAATACTTAAAATGTGAAATGCAAAAATTACGCTTTCTCTTTTTATATGTCAGCATATTTTTTCACTAGATGAAGACTTAAAAAATAATGGTGAGGTGTACTCTTATCTTTGAGGACTTACAAATAAACTTCAGGAAGACCGTGGGCACTGGTGAGCAGAGGTAAGGGACCAGGATCCTGAGCGCAGTGCAGACTGCGTCTGCGTCGTGAGCCTCTGGCGGCTGCTGCGCCGGTTCCTGGTGTCTGTCCTTTTTTTGTGTATTCACACAAAGGGTTGTAATGCTTTTCAGACTAACCTCAATGGCTTCCTGGATTTGTGATTATTTCTAAGGAAATAAAACGAGCGTATGTTTTTTTCAGTATACATGGTAATAGAATGGGGTTATTATAAACAGGAAGGAGAACCCCAAGTTGGCGGCACAGAGGAAACTGCTGGCGAAAGGAAAGGGCTTTGGCGTTGGTGTGTGGGGGGTGGTGAGGCTGCTGTAGGACGCAGTTTGATAACTGGTTCCTGGGGAACTAGAACCACAGTGCCACAGGTTGCCTACTATTTACGTGTCCCGAGAGGCAGGGTTTTCGTTAAATCCTCTTACTGAAGACATTTTTTTCCCCTTAATAAAGAGTCTTATAAAACTGTTTGAAATTTTGGAGGTGATATGCATATGATCCATCTAGTTTATCAAGTGCTGAATAGACACTAAAATTATTATGTGTGCTCTATCCTAATTTTAAATAATAAAATCTCTGAGCTAAGCAGTGTAAATCTGCCTTTGAGAATCGTATAAATAATGACCCAAGACACTGCAACAAACCTAGGCTGGCTGTTGGGCAAGTGTACTCAGTAGAGACTGAGCTGGTGAGGATCTGGCCCTGACTGTTCCAGGTGTGGGCGTCCCTGCCCGGCAGGGGTTTTTCAGCTTTTGTCTCCGGGGTATCACCCATGCAATGCGTGATCTCAAGCAAGTGGTTTGACATCTCAGAACCTTATTGGCGTGTTACATGAGGGTCTGGGTTTAGGTTCCTGGTTTGCAGACATGTATAACAACTGTAAGTTAAAAAAGTTTAAAAAAATAAATAAATAAGTTATTAGCATTCCTATTGACCAGTCCCAGATGTATGTTTGCTAAATTAATAGAAATGAAGTTTTTTCAAAAATATACTAGAGTGAGTTTGTAGTGCTGTGGTATTTGAGGTTGGTTGGTTGTTTCTTTCCCACTTTTAAGTCTGTGTGATCCACTCCAATAAAATTGTGTTGGGGAGTACATCCGTACCATCAGTATACTGTGTCCCATTAAATCCAAGGCTAGGCTTGGCTTTCGTATTCCTATACAGTTCACGCTCCATTCATTGTGAAAGAGGGTTATGTGTGGTTAGTAGCTTTTTGGTGTGTAAAGCCCTTCAATTAAACTCCGTCTGCTAGACAGGCTTAGGCAGATCCCCTTCTGGGAGAATGGCAGGAGAGAGGCTTGGTCGAGAAGAACTCTAAAGGGAGGAAATGTTTGGATGCTTGCCTACCACCAGCTTTTAGCATCCCAAAGGTCAATTGCTATGTTGTTTAAGCAGTTGCTCCAAAGCAAGTTATCTCCCTATTTAGCAGTCTAGGATGTTGTTTTTTCCCCCCCAGAAGATTCTGTTTTCCTCTCCTGTTTGATTAAAACGCTGAGAGTCGAGGAACACACTCTAATCATCCTTGCCATGATAAAGTAACTTCTAACTTCCCATTTGGACTAGCAGTCATAAACACTCCCATTCATCAGTTTTGGGTCTCACACAAAATCAGCCTTAGTAAACCAACTTGAGAGCAGTTTTAGGCTCACAGCAAAATTAAGAGGAAGATACAGAGATTTCCCATATACCCTCTGGCCGAGTATATATTATACATAGCCTCCTCCATTACCAACATCCCCAACCCGGGTGGCACATTTGTTACAATTGGTGTGTTTATGGATTGTTTTATAGCACATGGTCTTGCACATATTGGATGCCTGATATAAATGTTCAACTCATTTTCTATACACACACATGTATTTATTCTGATGTATGCATAAACATTTTCTTAAAGGATACATAAGACAGTATTAAAAGTATTACTTCCATGGAGTGGGACTGCATTCCATGAACATGAGATCAGGAATGAAAGATTGGGAAGTAGACTTTTTTTCACCATTTTTTGGTGCATACTCTTTCATTCTGTGTTAGTTTTATTTTGTTGTTGTTTGCTTGTTTTTTGCTGTCAGCATTATAGTTTAAATGAGTCGATTAAAATAATATTGAGAGATCATCTTGTTTTTTAATAAGCTTAGAACAATGTGATTAACAAATTTCAATGACATTTGCCTCTTTGAGAAACAGTTCTGATTACCCTAATATGATGCGCGAACACGGGGCTTTGAAGGGAAGGTACTGGAGGACGCAGTGGAGTCCGGTCACATGACTGCAAGTTCACATGCAAGACATTGTTCAAAGTTGTGCTTTGGTGTTGTGTTAGAAAGGATGATAGAAGTGGATTAGATTATGTTTTCTGTTTGTATTCACCAAAAAGGAAAGAATGGAGGATTATACTCGTAAAGTGTGCATAGTAATCATTATTCCAAATAATGATTATATTAGAATATAGATACTTAGATATTAGAATATAGATACTTTTTGTCCATTTTTTTCTCTAAATTTTCAATGTTGTACACAGTGAGCGGATTTTATAAATCAGTGATGTGTAAGGAATTATTTTATCCACAAGTATCCTTTTTCTCACATTTTTATCACATAATCCAGAGTTATGTATTATAATATATAAGCTATATGGCCACATATTAGTGATATAAACAAACATAATGGGTAATATAAAGCCATATCTTAGTAGGTATGGACTTTACAAATCCTCACCTTGCAGAATTTCATATTTACTCTGTTAATAATTGAATTGATAAGTGCATATTTTAAATTGCCCTTTGAAAAGTATGTTCATCACTTTTGAACACTATGTAAAAGAAGGAGTTCATAAAAATAATGATCCGCAGGAGTTTTGATTAATGAAAGCATTATTGGTTTAATTTATAATTACCCTGTACTGAAGAAATTAAATTGATCAGTAAATTCTGGAATGTGTTTTGTTAATCAGTTACTATGTAACATTTTGTACTTATATCTGTTTTTGCTTTGATAAGTATTTTTATGACACTTTTTTATTGTTTTTCAAGTACAGTTTTCTGCCTTTTCCCCCACCCCTCCCCACCACCCAGCTCTCCCTTCCTCCCCCAACATTTCTACCCTCCCGTTGTTGATAAGTATTTTTATTTTTTAATATATTTTGATTATGCTGTTACAGTTGTCCCATTTTCCCCCCTTTATTCCCCTCCACCTTGCACACCCTCTCCCACCTGCATTCCCCCTGTTTAGTTCATGTTCATGTGTCACAAGTTCTTTAGATTCTACACTTCCCATACTATTCTTGCCCTCCCCCTGTCTGTTTTCTACCTACCCTCCATGCTACTTATTCTCTGTACCTTTTCCCCCTTCGCCTCCTCCCACTCCCCTGTTGCTAAGCCTCCATGTGATCTCCATTTCTGTGGTTTTTTCCTGTTCTAGTTGTTTGCTTAGTTTGTTTTTGTTTTAGGTGTGGTTGTTAATAATTGTGAGTTTGCTGTCATTTTACTATGCATGTTTTTTATCTTCTTTTTCTTAGATAAGTCCCTTTAACATTTCATATAGTAAGGGCTTGGTGATGATGAACTCCTTTGATAAGTATTTTTAAATGTAGAAAAATAACAGTCAATTTTATTTAAAAAATTAAAAATCTTTTTTCTTCAGGAGTCATAACTTTGTTTCTAGGTATTTGTTTTAGATTAGTAGAGATTAGAATTTCTTATCTTTAAAATCCTTGCATCTTATTTTACATGCACACACGTTTCTTCGTTGTTGACTTTATTCTTTCCCTGATTGTGATCTTTCATAACATCCAATTTCATTTTATGCACTTCTGAATCTCTCCTCAATCCGACTGTAGGGGAATGTAATAAATGTAGGGGAATGTTTCCACGGCAGGAGTAATGCAGTGGTGCCGGGCATGGTCAGGCAGGTCACAGATCGCTCCCGCCAGTGTGCAGTCTGTGTTAGCAGCAGGGAAAAGAGTCCTCCTTCTGATGTAGCAGTAAGAGCATTTTAAAAAATTAAATATCTTTTTATACACAGAGCAGTCAAATACAAGGCGTATATTAACCAGAGTAATGTATTAAAAGCATCTTGAAATCAAGATTTGAGGGGTTTTGTTTTGTTTTGTTTTGTTTTCCTGGAGAGTGCACTTACTATACTACACAGCAGGGTTCTTTCCTTCTTCACAGAAGAGCCAACCTGAAGAAGTGTTTGAAAGTTAGGATGTCTCTCTCTGTGGCAAGCTTTGTTTCTAAGCAGTTGCGGAATGCACAAAAGCCCTGTGTTGGTCAGGTTCCCGGAACTTTTCAGCTCCCTCAACTTTCCCACTTGCCCAAGTTCATTTACTCCATGGTTCTACACATACATATTAACTTTTTTTCTGAACTGTTTGAGAGTAGGTTGCATACACTTTGCCTCTTATTATATACCTTACTAATTCAGTGTGTGTTTTCTAAGAATGAGATACTTCTTTTACAGAACCACAGTACAAGAATGAAGGTCCGGTGAGTTTAATATAGATACCATACTTATACTGTGGTCAATCGATATCATCAATTACCCCAATAGTGTTATATATGTATACCTGCATACATATGTATGTATCTCCCCACACGCTCTCACCCCCCCCCCCAAGACTGCATGCTACATTTAGTAACATCCTTTCCGTTCTCTTTTAATCTGCAACAGTTTTTTGGTCCTTTTTGTTTAAGACAGTGACATTTTTGAAGAATGTGGGCAAGTTGTGTGGAAAATGTCCCTAGATATGTATTTGTTTCCTTGTGCTTAAATTCAGGTCAGGAGTTTTTGCTTTTAATTCCACATAAACAATGTTCTGTGCTAGGTGTTAACCATCTAGAGGCGTTGGATGCCTGTCACCTCTTGGTTAAGGTATCTCGATTCTCCACTATGTGTAATCACTGTTTTCCCTTTTGTAATGTACCTCTGAGGCCACATAAATGTCTCATACATACATTAGGAGACTTGGTGGTTGTCATCAAGCACCCCTACACCCACATACACGTGTGTGTGTCAGGGTGCATTTAGCATACACTGATGCCTCTTGCATGAATCAATTTTTGGTGTAGTGATTGAAAAGTGGTGCTTTTCTAACTCCGCGTTTCCTCCTCCATTTCCTAATTGGCAGTCTCCTTAAAGAAAAGGTTTCCTTCTGCTCAGTTACTCCCCTTTCCCTTATGCGCAGATAAATCTGCTACCTTTGAAATGAATGTTATGAGTACGGGCCTGCGGAGTCTTATTTTATTCATTGTGTTGTTATCTGTTGCTGTCCTTAATTGTTTTGGCACTCAAATTGTTTCAGGTTATGGCAGCGAAACTGTCCTCAAGGTGGTTCCTATGTTGTTTGATCTATTTTGATTTTTAAAATTTTTGTTTATTGTTGTTCGAGTACGGTTGTCTCCACTCTCCCCCACCACCACTCCCCTACATCCCAGCCATCCCCAGCTCCCATCCTCAATCCAACCCTGCCTTGGCTTTGTCCATATTTTGATTTTTTTTTAAAGCAATGCTTTATCTTCTAACACAAAATGTTCCAGGATCATTTTGAATCTTCCCTGTTTCAATCTTGGAGTCAGCCATTTATTTATCCAAGAAACCTTGGATTCTATTGGTAGGATATTTATTTATTTAAGATTTTATTTGTTTATTTTTAGAGAGAGGGGAAAGGAGAAAAAGAAGAAAATATCAATGTGTAGTTGCCTCTGAGGCACCCCCTACTGGGGACCTTGCCAACAATCCAGGCATGTGCCCTAGACTGGGACTCTAACCAACCAGTGACCCTTTGCAGGCCAGCACTCAATCCTCTGAGCCACACCAGCCAGGACAGTAGGAGAAGATATTTAGATCCTATGACATATTTTTTATTCACAAATAATATTATTACAGCTTTTGGAATTGGTTTGGGCTTAAGACAGTAAAGGATTTTTTCTTTAAATGCATACATCTTTCTAATTTTAACTAATATATACTTATATTATAGAAAATACAGACAAGTAAAATAAGAGGAATAAAGTCTCCCCTGAACCCACTGCTCATGTTGACCACTGCTGAGTGCTAGTGTATTTTGTGTAACTAAGATCATATCATATATGTGGAATGTTTTTTTTTTATTTCTACTTAGCATGATTGCTTTCTCCAATTAAAAAATTATATTTTTCAGTCATATATTGCATTTTAAAGTTTATTTTTTCTTTGTCTTTTTATTTTCACTACTGCAATATCGGAAAGTAGAAAAAGTTTGTGTATGGTACTCAGCTTCTTCTTTCTGTACTTCCCCCTCTAAATCCCAGGTTGTTGCCCATTTTCTGCCCTCCCCCTGGGTATCAGAGGATCTAAAATTATCAATTCGGAAGTACATGAACTAGTATCAAAGACTGTGGGAAAGGTTTATTTTGTATTCTAAATATACTTTTGATTTTAGTTATGACAAGCTGCTTAGTGATAATTCATGTGCTTTAAAATTGACGTCAATGTTTGGCAAACAGAAACAAGTCATTCAAGGAAATATCTGCTGTTTACTGCTCTGGTATGCTTAGACCTATGCATACAATTTTTAACTCTTAAGAGCAATGTCGGTCTCTGGTTTTGCTCAACATTGTTTCCTCTTTAGTGCAAGGTTTTCCTGCCCTGGCGCTATTGAAATTTTTGAGGAGATAACCCTTGTTGGGGCTGTCCCGTGCATTGTAGATTGTTTAGCAACAGCCCTGCCCTCTGCCCACCAGATTCCAGTAGACATTGCCAAGTGTTCCATGGAGAACAAAACAACCCTGATCTAAGACCACCGCTCAAGTGCAATGCCTGACACACAATAAGCACCCCCAAAATCCTTGATAGATTGATAAATATACTTGAACCACAGCCAGACGTTTCCTTGTATTGTATCACCATTTCCTCAAAATTATCAGAATTTACAATTTGAAATATTGTAAGTATGCAGTCACTATCAAAACTCCATTGTCTTGTAGCCAGATATTCTAAGGGTCTTATCTAGAAGAGAGGTTTTAGACCTATTTGCTTATTAAAACACCCAAATCATTGTATTCGAGGGATGGGTATTCTGAAACCCAAAGTGTGCTACAGTGGGTATAGTGTGTGCATGTTCTTCTCTCTCAGTGAGAAACAGAGGAACATGGAGCAATAAGACCACCTGAGAGTTGAGTGAGCCTGGTCAGTTGTGGGAAGGAAGGATCTGGAGAGGTTCCACTGGGGCTGGTGGCGGAGCCCTGAGGAGGAATGTGCGTGCCCTCGAGGGGACTTCTGGTTCTATGATGAGGTGGTACGTTAATTCATAAACTGTAATGTGGGGGATATTTCTGTGTTTATTAAAAGACAAGCAAAAAGTCATTCAGAAATAGGAATACTAGTGAGTTTAAGGTGTGATACAGTTTTGGAAATATTATAATGGAAACTTCATCATGAGGCCTTCTGTCGTCTTGAGGAAGGTTTAGATGAACGCCCTTGGACTTCGGGGCCTTCCTCTCACAGCACAGCTCCTTCGCGCTTTGGTCATTCTTTCCTTGGAAGGTAGTTGCTCACGGTTTGTTTCCACTGTTAATGTCTCACTGGAAAATACAGTTACAAATTTTTGAGGTCAGAACTGTTATATTTCATGGTCTTTAAGAAAGATCCTTTCTTTTATATTGATGAAGATAAGAATGAAGGGGATATGAATATAACAGCTATATTTTGTATTAAAAGGGAATATATGGTTTTATTTAGAAATACTTTTCTGTGGGATATGTTATTTTAAAATTTTAGTGTTTTTTAAAGTTATTGTAAACACTAAAACTCTCAGCCCTGGCTGGTGTGGCTCAATGGATTGAGTGCTGGCCTGCACACCAAAGGTTGCCAGTTTGATTCCCAGTCTAGGGCACATGACTGGGTTGTGGGCCAAGTCCCCAGTAGGGGGCACACAAGAGGCAACCACACATTGATGTTTCTCTCCCTCTCTTTCTCCCTCCCTTCCTTTCTCTCTAAAAAAAATAAATAATATTTAAAAACACTAAAACCTTCATAGAATTTGCTAGGAGGTATAATGAAGATTTTTGTAGAGGTTGAATGATTTTGATTATATGAGAGATTGTAACAAAATCATGGTAAGGATATTAAGCTAATGTTTTCTGGGCAACAAATTATGTAGTGTTAACTAAGCATATATCTAGTTTATTGCTATCGAGTGTTAAAAATTTAACTTTTTAGGTGTCAATTTAATTATTTTTGCTTTTTGTGAAAAAATTGATACAACAGTGTTATCAGCCTAAGTGATTCCTGGATATGTCTATAAAGAATGTTTTATGACATTTGTTCTAATAGTTTTAGCTTCAATGGGAAAGAGAATAGTTTCTAATTATGGAGATTTTTTTTAGTTTGTTCTTATAGTGAATCATTTCACTCATTTGGAATATAGAATAAAAGGTAATTCTTGAAACACAACTGACCACAAACTACTTCATGAGACTGTTTCGGCAAAGTGGCTGAATTACATTACGAGTTTTGTGTGCTGGTGTTACTGCATCTTCAGGAAACACTTTATACCTTGGGAATGGTGTTGCAGCCTCATAATTTTTATTACCTTAGAATCAGATGTCTTCCCCCCACCCATTGTCTTACGCAATAGTGTCTCCACACAGAGAATCTCACTTTGAAGTTTGGTCCATCCTCTTTTCTTTTCCTGCTATAGCCATGTAGTTTTGAAATTTAAGCAAAATGCTCCTCAGAGCTACTATTGTAGAAAACTATTAATTAAAAATGTCTATTTTGGGGTGTACTTTCACCTTTATTTAAAAAGCCAAATTGAAGCGTGTTGGGCCATAAGGAATGCTTTAGAACTGGTTCGTCCAATATGATAGCCACTAGGTACATTGACTATTTTGTTTTCAAGTTTAATTAATGAAAATTAAATAAAACTAAACATTTGGTGTTTTAGTCACTCTCAGTAACGTTTCAAGAGCTCCATAGCCGTCTGTGTCTAGTAGCTACCACAGGAGACTGAGGACGTAGAACATTTCCACCATCGCACACAGTTCTGCTGGCCAGCTGCTCTGGAGTGGGGTTGGCAAGTTGTGACCTAGGGGCCCCGTCTAACCCACCGCTTGTTTTGTAAATAGAATTTTATCAAAATATAGCCAGTTGTCTCCTTGTTGCCTATGGCTGCTTTCAGGTTATAACAGAACTGAGTCGTTGGAATAGAGATCATATGACTCACAGAGCGAAGATATTTTCTTTCTAGACCTTTGCAGAAAAAGATTGTGACCTCACTTTAGAGTATACATACTTCATAAAGTTGAGGTTGTTTTAATAGCATAGCTCTTATATAGGTATATATAACATATATTAGTAGTCTAACAGGTTATATAAGGCAGGTTATCGTAATTCATAATGAACCAAATCGGAAGAACATAGACGATAGAATTATCAGGCCAGTCCTCTGGATGACTAGTTGAGAACAGTCATCTCCAAGTAGGGACAACTAGAATGCAAGTCCTTCTCTGGTAGATCAGATTCATTCCAAAAAGGTGAGATTTAAGGAGAGTGTCAGGCAAGGCAACATGTAAACGGTCGACGTGCTCAGGGTGGGCTGGACAACCGGCAGAATTCGAGCGCGTTTTCGTGAGGCCCACCTGTGCTGCTGACACATGGCCAGCCTAGGGCTGGAGTCTGGTTGGCTGTCAGAGATGGAGTCTGCAAAGGACACAGAACGGGTTAGGAAATTAAGAGTGAAATGGCGAGAAATTGATCTGTTTCACCTAAAAACATTTCAATCAAGTCTTTCCACTTAGACTTCAGTAGGAATGTATTCAAAAAAGTTTATTTCATTAATAGCGTACCTGTTTCTAGTTTTTTATTGATTGACTCATTCTATTGATAGTGTTTGTGGGATCTTGTGGAATATCCAAGGAATTTAGTCTCTTAGACAACATGTAAAATGTTTAAATCCATTTTGTTTTAATATTTTAAGCACAATCTTTAAAAACAATGTTTTAAACCTTAGAGCTTTTCCATTGTGGTGGGACATGAGCTTATTTTGTCTGTGTGTTAGTTGATTTTAAGTTGTAAAATGCAGTCTAGTGAAAGTAAGCTTTTGACATTGCCCTAACAGAACTGTCTTTGCTACTCTCTGTCACTTTCCCAGGTTGAAGCTAGCACAGTTTCTTATTCAAAGTGCCCTTGCTTCTCTGTGGCCAGGGCTTCAGTGAGTGCCTTATAAAGGCTGACCTTCACCGAAGCAGATTATAATGTAGCAGGGAGAGCTAAATTTAGAGGGAAAGCAAGCCTCTGCTCCAAATAGTAACGGCTTAAACATAGAGACTTGTGGTGAACAGAATATCTTCAGTTAGTCTTTCAATACCAGTAGGTGAGTCTGTGCTTGTTTGTTTGTCCGTTTGCTTGTTTTAATTTTTGGTGTTCTGTCCATCAGAATCTGTCCATCTTTTTTATGTTTACATGTTATTGTGTTCTTTTCCACATAGAATATATTGAGGGTGTGAAACATGAGCCCACATAATTAGTCTATGAAGAAACAAATGCTTGTGCTTAGAACTGAAGAAAATAGAAATGGAGCTAACGATTTTCGAAACAGAGTAATTCCCTCACAGGGAGGCTGTGTTGAGTGGTAATTCGCCATCAGCAGCAAAACAGAAACAAAGTCCGAAGGTAGAGCTAACAGGGGATCCTATGTGTTCATATTCAGGATCCTAAAGTAAAACTTTTAGAGAAGGCTCACACTTTTAAAATACTTTTGATTCCAAAATAAAAGCATCTTTGGCAAAGAGTAACTCCTTCCTGCTAAAGAAGTTTCAGGCCAGGTGTGCCCTATTTTTTTCTACTTTTGTTTTTGCATCTCAGTGTGAGATGCCAGGTCTTTAACCATGTACTTTGTTTTACTAACACAACAAAACATTTATATAAATTTGTTGTTTGGGGGAGGTATGGACACAAAGAGAATACATACATGCACATGTGTATACATGCATATACATGTATGCACACACATCAATTGTTCCCTGATGAAATGTTTCCTGACCCAGAGTAAATCTGTTGACAATGCCAACAGGGAAATTTCTGAATGAAAGTGTTTTGCAGGGAATATAAATAATACATTAGAAGCTCTTATTTCCAACTTCTATCAAATAAAGGGAGATTTCACTGATTGAGTTTATTACATTTGTAACTATTTCAGTATGTAGCTACTGCTGCCCCATGCACAGACAGGACTCGGTTACTTTCTCTGCCCTTGCTCTAAGGCTGTACTAACATTGCCCCACCCATCTCATTGTATTGTAAATGCTGGGATTTTATCTTCAGGGGCTCTGTTTTTGGTGAGCCCTGGGAATGTGCCTTAGTCACCTTTGTTTCGCAAGGCATGACCTATTAAGTTCACTTTATAGGATTGATAAAATTGTTTCT
The DNA here is from genome assembly GCF_014824575.4 of Sturnira hondurensis. NCBI lineage: Eukaryota > Metazoa > Chordata > Mammalia > Chiroptera > Phyllostomidae > Sturnira > Sturnira hondurensis. Next base: position 2,280,497 of record NW_028081528.1, read on the forward strand.
ACTTAGGCCATATTAGTGTTTGGGTTTGTTACCTTATTTTTAGTTTATTTTAATTTTTGAGTTATGATTAAAGTTTTCAGTGATAAACAGATTGCTTACTACAAGAAGATAGAAGTATCTCTTCTTTAGTGGGTGGGAAGAAAGTTTGGTAGTAAACTAAATAATAATTTTTTCCATGCTTAAGATTTCTTTTAAACTTTGAGACATAAATAATTTACTTGAACACTACAAATTTTCTTGGTTGTTTACTGGTGTGAGTAATAGAGAAAAATTAGATACTTTCAAGTCATAATTTTTAAAAACATAGAAAGATAATCTGCTTCACATTTTCTTAACTGTTTGGTGGTCTTCATAATTTAGACAGTTGAAATGTATTTTCAGATTATAATATTTATGCTAGCAAACTTATTTTAATTTATAAAAGGTCTTAGGTTTTTACCTTTTTCAGTGATAATTTATTATATTTTTGTATATTAAATCCAATAGAAGAATATTAAATCTGCCCTCTGAAGTAAATAAATAAATGAAAGACCTCCTAGTGGGTTTTTTTTTTTTTTGTCTTTCTGAAATTTTTTCTGCAGGGCAGATGTATGTGCCATCTTTAACCAAAAAATTATATTTTATACTCTTATTCCACCTGCTTTTTCCGTTAGCAATGCCTTGGTCATCTTTCCTTGCCAGAGCTACAGCTTATTTGACAGTTATTTATTAAATGCTTGCTTTTTACTCCACATTATTTTAGGTGCTAAACACATGCTATCGAGTAAAACCTACAAGCCCCTACCACATGGAGGTTACACTCGCAGGGGAGAAATAGACCGTAGGCAGACAGAGAAAAATTAGCACAATGCAGAGAAGGAAAACCTCTGCAAAGGAGGTATTCAGTCGGATGTAGGTAGTAAGCCAAAGGAGTGCCTGGGGGGAAAGCCTGCCCAGAAGCCAGGTGACAGCCTCTGGCACATTGGAAGAAGAAAGAGGGCAGTGTGGCTGGAGCACAGTGGGTGATGGGAAGGGCTAATTCATTCTCTTGTAAAGCTGCATAAAGTTCCTTTCTATGGCTTTATTATAACTTATTTAACCAGCCTCCTGTTTATGAGCATTTAAGTTTCCATTTTTTATGCATCCAGCATGTTGAACTGAATTTTTTTAACTGAATTTTTATGCACATGTGCAATATTTGCACACTTGAGTGGGTGTGACCATAGAATAAATTCCTGGTATAGGAATTGCTGGAACACAGGTTATGCACCAAAAGTATTGCATGGACTTAACCCCTTATGCCAAAGTTTATGTCTGCAGTTGCTTCCTCCATGTATTTTGTTAACACTGTATTTGTCAGACTTTAAAACTTGCTAGGTCAGCAGTTAACATTGTATCTCATTTTGAAAAGTAGATTCCATATGTCTGAGATTAAACAGGTACTTATTAGTCATACACTTTTATATGAACTGCTTAAAATGCATAATCTTTATTTTCTTTGTTTTCAGAAATTTTATGAATAAGCATCAGAAGCCAGTGCTAACAGGCCAGAGGTTCAAAACTCGGAAAAGGGGTAAGTTGTATTGTGTGTTTGAATGTAGTTTTGTGTGGGTGTGTGTGCTTAAAGTTCTAATCAAAATATAAAATTGAACAAGAATTAGAATTATATCCTTATTTCCAGCTAACCTCAATAATTCTACTCTTTTGAACTCTTGGGTAGAGAATCTGAAGTTCTGAGACCCAGCCTCAGAATTCCCAGTCATCTGATGTTTAATTTTGGACAGGTCATTTAACTTGTCTGAGCTTCATGCCATATCTATAAAATGAGAGAGAATTATATCTTTTATGGTTGCCTCACTCTCGTGTGACGCTATGAAGACAGTTGATTAACTTTAGTGTTTTGGCATCAGCATTTGTGTTTGGTTTTGGCTCTCTTTATTGTTTTTTTTTAAGTATTTATAACAAAAATGCTAAAATTAAGAGAAAAGTAAATCAGGGAATTTTTACCCTTTCAGAATTCAGGGAGTAAAGTTAAACTTACTGTAAATATCTGTAAAAGGCAGGATATTTTCAAGTAACTTTTACTGTGGGAAAAGTAGTTTGAGGATGACTGGTAAATTCCTATTTACGTGAGTGACTTCTTTTTTATGTTATGTTAGTCTTACCATACTTTCTGTGTAAAGAATTTTGTTTTATCCTCGCCCAAGGACATGCTTGTAGATTTTAGAGAGAGGGGATGGGAGGGAGAAAAAGAAGGAAAGAAACATCAATGTGAGAAAGAAACATCAATTGTTTGCCTTTTGTGGGCCCCCCTCCTGTGAGCCGATGCCCTTTACTGGGAATCAAACCCTCGGCCTTTTGGTTTGCAGATGCTGCTCGACCAACTGGGCCACACTACCCAGGGCAAGAATATTTTCAAACATTTGTATTTAATCAGTTTTGCATAATTATGTAGAGACCTTCTTAGATTTAAGAATAGTCGAGCCAATACTTGATAGGACAACTTTTTAAACATAGGAGACAAATGAAATAATTGTGTTGACTAACACCGAGGAAAGTGAAAAATACTTGAGGAAATATCATGCACAAAGATAAGTGATGGCCGAACATCTTTCTGAGGGCCCCATTGCTGACTGTGAAGCATAATACCATGTAATGACCACCGAGTGGCAAACGATGAATTGATGGCCCATATTATATGCCTTCGGTGTGTCCAGTTGAGGCAGCAGCTGCAGCCAGTGCTCCCTTGCAGTACTCTGTCTGCGTGAGCAGCGGGTCTAGTCACAGAGAAAGAAAAGACGTCTCAGTATAATAGAGCATTTAGCTTAGATGCGTTTCCGAGGGTCTCTACATAGCACTAAGGCTGAATTTAACTGTACATACTGCCAGCTTAACAATGAAAACTTAAAAATATTAAACTTACTAAATGGTTATTTTGTACAGTATTTCTGTTTTGTACTCTCTTCCTTTCAGGTTTTTTTTTTTTTTAATCTCTGGCTCACCCCCATAAGCTACGTAGCAACATAGCCTGAGCCACTGCCGGATTTCCCCCATTGAAATCTGGAAACTGGTACCAACACAAGGCCCTACAGCCAACATTCATTCTTTGTCTTTTTCTTTAAAGCATTCTGGAGGTGGGGTGGGGTGGGGTGGAAAAGTTTTTATAAAAGTCATCACAGTTGATTTCCAGAGGATTTAACCCATAAGGAACGATACACTTGACTTAAGGTGTTACTTGGCCTAGTAATATGATCATGTTTAATACACACCCGACTGTGAGGCACGGAACGGGTCGCCGTCCGTGTTCATCTCAGACCGGATCTCCGACTGCAGCAGCTTTATTAGGGTGATGCTGATTCACACGCAGGAACTGGGCTCCAGAGCCAGGAGCCCGCCCGAGCATGTGTTGCACAACAGCAAGCGTGATTCGACAAGTAAACTGGCCCTCCAGTCTCCGGGCTTAAACCGGACAGGCCTTCTCCGATTCTGAGCTGGGCTGCCTCCTTCATCCGGCAGGCGAGACCGCACCCGTGCCGGACTGCTGCCGGAACACTCAGCCCAGACACCTTTCACGGGTCGTTTCTCTGTCCGTCTGGGTTTACGTAACGCGGGGCTGTTCGAGACTGAAGCAGCACTGGAGCTGTTCTGTGCCAGATGCTGACGGAGAAAAAATAGAGTCAACCTCGTTTTCTGCTCTTCGGGATCATGAATTGCCTCCCAGAGATGTACTGTGCTTTGGCTTTTCTTTTGCTATTATGACGGGGCTGACTTCAGATAAATAAATGGTTGGCAGGTCTGTTAAGCAGAGGAGAAATCTACTGAGGCTTTTTCAAGGTTGTTTTGATAGACTGTCTTCTGAAGATGTCTTCAGTTTAAAACTATTTTAGCAAAGCTAATGCTCGTCCATGTACAAGTTAGTACAAAAATATATTTCTTATTCTTAACATCAAGATGTAACATTATGGTAAGGACATGTCACATAGAACTCCTGTTAGACTGTCTTTTTCTTTATGAAATATGCATCAAGGAAAATACCTTTATGAAAATACCTTTATTTATTGTATTTTCTCCAAAGAAATTATGGTTTCCAGTGTGGCTTGTGAGAATCTCAAAGGATGAAAAATTCTATGCTGAATCATTGTTATGCTTAGCTAGATGGAATAATTAATAACTAAACTGACCTCCCTGTAAATTTTGTAGGGAAATTGGATTAAAATGAGTGAAAACTGGAGGGGAAACAAATGACCAAACCACAGGCATCCGGAGTGACCATGCACTCAGGCTTGTCTCTGAGACTTTCGATCTGTGCTAGTAGTTTTGGATTGGTTAGGTTTACAGGAAATGGCGTGAGCAACTGATCAAGTAACGCTTTAATGTGTAAATGTGTGTGTGTGTGCGCACGTGTGTGGTTAGGAAACCTGTGGTAGTTGTTCACTTACTATACACGGCACCAACCTCCTGAAAGGAATGTAGGTTATGTTATTCATCACTTAATTAATAGGCTAGGAAAAATGCTCCATTAACCAGTTACCTTAATTCCCAGAGAAAGCATTGTATTTAGATAACTCACAGTCATATGTGAGTGTCAGAAATAGGCCCAGTTCTCTGTGTCCCTGCAAGGACTGTTATGACCAACTCCTCAGTGTCCCGCTTGTGATTCACCAATGCCACATGAATTTGAGACCCTAATTATATGTTCCCACTTCAAGGAAAGCCTTGTTGCCAAATGGAAACTCAAGGAAGCAAAGGCATATTTTCATTAGGCTTTGTTAGCATTTCTGCTAGACTGTCCTCAAATGAAATATGACATTACATATGTATTGTTTCAGACAAAAAAAGAGCCGTTTGGTAAAATGTCTTGTTTACCTAAACTTCCATCCGTGTTCATGCCATGTTCCTGTACTGGAATTTTGTGTTCCTCTGGATGGACACTGATCTTAGCAGGTGGGAGTTTTGTTTTTCAGCCTGTAAAAGAATTGTTAATCCCATCACGCCTCATGACTTGTTAAGATTCCTAAGCTGTAAGTGCTCATTTTGAGCTGCAGTGCTCACTGTTGAGATATCTCTGGCCGTGATGTGCTGTTTCCTCCTTTTACTTTCCCTCTTCCTTGGCAAATCTTGTGGAAAGTAGAGCTGGAGGATGAAGGGATTTTTGCACACAACACTTTTCAGTTGTCTTTCAGATTCATTTCTGCATGAATCCGTGGGTAGCCTGGGTGTTACCTTACTTACCAACTTATATTTTCCAGTGCCTGAAATTTATAATTCTCAGGTGATCAAAGTCTGTTCCACCACCTGAGTCAACATCCAAGCATCTTGTGGTGCAATGGGGACGGCCCCAGTTGGTTTTAGAAGCTTGTCATTAATACTCAATAAACAGCTTGTGGTCTCTACTTCTCTGCTTCTCGTGATCTTTACTATCTATATTCTCATATTACAGGAAAAGGACCTTTTCTTCACGAGGGAAGGAGAATTACCCTCTGGGTAGACCCTGGGTAGGGAACGCAGTTTCCTTTCCCTGCCTGTGAGTTCCTTCTGCGCAGACTCAGGCAGTTACCCTCCCCCTCACTCCCTGAGCTCTATGTAGTCTGTGCTTTAATATGCTCACTCTCTTTCTCCCCCTCTACACAGTAAGACCCTAATTATATTTTTTCTGTAGTCGGTGTTTGCATGTTCTTGGCTGCATAATGTTTTGCTTGAGGCATGAAAGACTTATCTCTTGTTCATGATGAGTAGTGTTCTGGTTCGTTTGTGTCTGACTTTATGGTATCTCAAGCTGCTTGAGGCTCACTGGTACTGGAGATGTCAATCTCCTCTGGTTCTGAGACTGTGGTGTTAACCCTTAATGAAACCACTATAAGTAGTCAGTCTGTACACACCAGACAGGTGGTGTCTGGTTTTTAATTGTATCACAGTTATGTGTGCACGTGGTTTAAATAGTCACATCTCTGCAAGACATGTTATAAAAACAAATCTGCCCCCAGGAGAACTCTTCTACTTTTTAACTGCTTCTTTTAATATTTACATTTGTGTAGCCAGCCAAACAACATTCTTAAATGGCTATTTCTTGATTTTCTGCACTTCGTCTTATGGAAGATGAGGATTCGGCTCTTTCACTGCCCCCACGCCCCAGCAGACCTCCCCTCCTCTATCCACTCATCGTATCTCAGTTTTAGCTGGACCGTTTCTTGGGGTTAACATTATTGTGACTTTGAACACGCTATTCATAGCTGAACTGTTACTTTATCACTTTTACTTTGCTGAACACTGCTTTATTTTTGGATTTAATACCTTTAATTTTTGTTTTTCTGCCTTGTTTTCTGTGCCTTACAGCTAGTCACCCCAACCTTCCCCTTTGTTAAGTAACTCTCAGTACAAACACTAGGCATTCTAATGTTATTATATTAAAGGATTTTGTACATTATTATATTGAAAAAAGCGTTCCCGGTCGGTTTGCGGTCTGGGCCGAGTGGACATCTGTCACCTTACAGTGTGTGAACTGTCTTTTCGTCGCTGTCCTGAAGAGGACTACTGCTTGTCTCCTGTACTTAAATTGTAGGATCAATTGAAGATCATAACTGCAGTGGCTGCTTCAATAGCTTTAAAAAATTTCTGAGAAACGTAGCTTTTCAGGCCTTGACTAAACACTGGGATTTTAGCTTGGAAATAGTTCTCCCTCAGAATTTCGGAGACATTTCTCTAGTTTATGGTATTTCTGTTGAGCAACTTACTGTCATTCTGTTTCTTGATACTTAGTAGGTGCTTTGCCCTTTTGCCCCTGCCAATTCCAACAGTTGCTTTGCTCCTGTGTTCTGAGACACCCTGGTAAGGAATGCGCCCTGCTGGGGACCCACTTCAGTCCTGGTGCTGGGTGCCAGAGTGCCCTTTACATTTTTCAGTTCTATAAAACCTCCTTGAAATGTTTACATAATTTTCTTTCTTTTTTAATTCTATTTTTTATTAGACATATTTTTTCATAGCATTTTTTCTCTTCTTCCTTCTCCTTCAACTTTTTAAGTTGCAATATCCACACAGCTCTCTAAAGCTATGTATTTTTATTCTTGTTTATTCTGTTGCAGTTGTGCCAGTTTTTCCCCTTTGCCCAGCACCTTGCACCGCCCCCCCACCCCCACCCCGCGGTCAGTCCCCAGACTGTTGTCCATGTCTGTGGGCTGCTCATACATCATACAGGTCCTTCGACCAGTCTCTTCCCCTTCCTTCCACCACCCCCCTCCTTCCCTCTGGCAGCTCTCTAAAGGGAGTGATGGTAGCAGATATTTCTTTTTTGCAGTTTTGGATTCATCCCTTGTCCCTGTCTCCCCCCATCCGGACTCACCCTCCATAAGTATGCATCTTAGATTCTTCACCTTTAACCTAGTTATTCTTTTTATGTCTCACCTGGCCTCTGTTTTGTCATCTTTACTTCTTTTCAACAGTGTACATGATCCTTAACTTTGTTCAAGATCTGGCTCCAAAGTGACCTGCAACAAGAAGTCTGTCTAGACCTTTTGACAGACCTTTCTTTGTGACTTAGGGGCATTATAAAGAAAAACTGCGCTTGACAAATGGAGGAAGACTGAGGGCAAGTTTCCAGATGGCCTTGAGGTTGTTGTGGTTTGAAGCCTCACAGGTCAAGTACGAGGAAAATTTGGTTCCAGATGTAAAGAAATGGGATGGGGGGGTGGGATTAAAAAAAAAAAGAAAGAAAGAAATGGGATGGGTTACTGTGGTTAAGGCATTTTTGGTTGAAAACTAGCATTGTCTGTGTATCAATACAGATAAACTAATTTATCTGTATATCAATAAAGATTGAAATAAATAAAAAATAGTGAAGGACTAGAAAGAAAAGAACAAATGTTAAAGACCGCTCTGCCTTGTTCTAGGAATTGTATCTCAGCCGCTTGTGCCTAAGGGTGAGGGATGACCTTTGGAATGCCAGCCGCAGGAGATGAAACTTGTCTCTGGTAGCAAACGCTGCCTCAGTTTCCTCTCCCTGCCCCCAAAGCTTGGTCAGAAATCAATGATGGTTAAGACCCCTCACAGTGGGGTAGGGGGGGGGAACCTAAGCCAGACTGAATCACTTGGGAGGCCTTCATGGAAGGACTCAGGAGGCTGCAACAAAGAGGGAACAATGGACACTCCCCCCCCATCCCCCCACCCCACCCCCCACCTCCACCACCTTTGATAAAGCCCCAGTCCCCAGGTTCTCTAGGAGAAGCCTTCCTGACTCTAATCCCCTTAAGCCTGAATACCTGATGGGGAGAGGTGCAGCTCCTTGCTTTGCTAGAGGCTGTCCTGGGGGAAAATCTGGCATCACAAAGATTTCCTGATAAACCTGTGAAATCTGCTCTGCTAAGAGTGCTTTCATTCATATGTTAAGGGTTTGAGCAGGAATACCTTAAAACTCTCTGTTCCTGACAAACTGAGTCATAGTAAGCCCTCAGATTTCTTTGCAATCTTACCTGTGCTTTGATCCTTGCCACCCTGTATTCCTGTGTATTACAACCCAATAAAAGGCCCTGGAGGAGGGGGCTCAAGGCCCTTTTTCTCCTCAGAGAAACTGGCCAATGCTCATGGGTTTTTTCCTCTGGGAAACTGGCCACCTCTGCTCCCCAAGCAGATCACATCATGTGTCAGTCATGTTTACTCTCATCCATGGCACACGGGGGGGACTTTCGAGGAAAGTCGCCCCCACAAACAAACAAAATGGAAGTCTATCTAGAGAGCCACAGAGGACAGAAAGCCGCATCCTGGGTACGTTCCTACATGCCCTGAAACCCTCTGCAAAATCAAAACTACTTTCAAAATAATCCTAAGTATTATCTGTCCCTGTCACACACTGTCATGTGAGTGTGCAGGGGATTTTTCCAGAGGCTGGGGGACGTGTGGGAGCACAACAGCCACACCCAACACGCAGGAGATCCACCTGTCTGCCCTTTGGCCAGGCATTAAAGGGGTTTGCAACAATGTAAAACAGTGTCTTCTCGCTAAATTTTTTTAAATTTAGTAGGTTACCTGTTTTAATTTCTATAAAGTAAGTAACCTCTTTGTTGGAATCCTCAGTACTTTTTAAGGGTGTCAAGGGTTGAGGTCATCTGCTCTGAAGCTATGCATTTATTATGTACACATATAGCTCATCATGCAGAGTACATATTTAAGTGCCCTAGACTTATTTATCTTGTAAAGAGATGCCCCTCCGAGCTATGCCAGGTGTTGGTGAGGCTGTAGAGAGGAGAACCCTTGCACACTATTGGTGAGGATGCAGAGTAGTGCAGCCACTAGAGAAAACAGTATGGAGGTTCCTCAAATAATTGAAAAATAGAACTACCGTATGACCCATTGATTCCACCTCTAGGCAGTTGTCCGAAGAAAACAACACTAACTCAAACCATATATGCACTCCCGTGTTTATTGCAGCACTGTTTATAATCACCAAGATATGGAAGCAGTCTAAATGCTCATCAGTGGACATGTGGTGTATGTACATACACACACAATGGATTATTATTCAGAGGCCATAAAAAGAAGGAAATCCTGCAATGTGTGACAACATGAGTGGACTTTGAAAGTGTTAAACAAACTCATAGAAACAGAACAGATTGGTGGGTGCTAGGGGCAGGGGGTGGGGGGTGCGCAAAATGGGTGAAGGTGATCAAAAGGTACAGACTTGAGTTTACGAAACAGTGAAGTCCTGGGGGTGCAGTGCACAGCGTGGTGACTGCAGTTAGTACCATGTCGTGCACTCAGAACTTAGAGGGAGTAGATCTTAAAAGTCCTCGTAAGGAAATAATTTGTAACTGTGTGGGGATGGATGTTGATTAGTTAGACTTATGTTAATTCTTTCACAGTATATACAAGTACCAAATCATTATTATGGTGCACACCTAAAACTAATATATGTCACTTATAGCCCAATTAAAAAAACTAAAGAAATGTCCCTCTTTATTTCCTCCTTCTCAATCTTTATTTTGTTTTTATATATTCTTCTTCATTTTTAGGTGATTTTCCCTGGATCATTTTTTTTTCTGTCTTAGATGAAACAAACTTTAAGTTTTTAGTGTTATACTGTATTTTTTCTCAGATGGTCAGGGCTAATGGATTACATTAGCCCATTCTGTGAATGACATAAATCATGGATCCTTTTTTTTATATATTAGAGTCAGCATATTTTTGTGGCCTTTTTAAACAGCAGTAAATTATTTGCTTGAATAAATGTTTGAACACGTGGTTTTAGACCATGAAAATCTATTAGAAAATCTTGATTGCCCTCCAACTTTTAAATAATTACACTGTCAAATGCAAACAGTGAAGGAAGGAAATATGTGGTTGCATTTGGGAATGTATTATGCAAATAAAGTAATAATTTTATAATTTTTAAATTTCAGATGAAAAAGAGAAATTCGAACCCACAGTCTTCAGGGATACACTTGTCCAGGGGCTTAATGAAGCTGGTGATGACCTTGAAGCTGTAGCCAAGTTTCTGGACTCGACAGGCTCAAGATTAGATTATCGTCGCTATGCAGACACGCTCTTTGATATCCTGGTAGCTGGCAGTATGCTTGGTAAGCCTTGCCTTGTAGCACCGTCTTGTCATATATGTACTTCTAATCCTATTGGAATATTTTCTTACAAGATAGAATCTTTTATAAGTTTACATTTGTGGGAGTCTCAACAATTTTTACCTAGAGTACAGTTTGGAATGATATTAATGTGGCTGTGAGAAGGCTATTAATTAAGAGAGGCAGAGAGTGGAGGGTTTTTTTGACATTACAGCACAGTTGGCCATTTTGCTTTAGCTAGAAGCCAACTTTCCCACGTGTTCCTAATCTTTAAAAGTTTCTGGAGCATTTAACACAGGAGGAATGATTTCTGCACTTAACTTCGTACATGTCATCTAGATCCTTCCAGTGTGTTTATTTAAACCCCCACCACCATGCCAACTTTTCCATTTTTTTTTTAGACATGTGCATACATTTCTCCTCTTTGAGGTCAAGTCTTTCTTTAATTTCCCTCTCTGAGCTCTTATATTTATCTTTGTACTTGGCCCCGTTTACTTCAGGCCCCTTTCTGATCCGCATTGCTACTTTTCACTAGGTAACAAATTAATTGTGTTGTTATTGTATGTAAAAATATCTCACATCATCACTGTAGGTGATTCAATTTCAAGCATAAAAACTATAGGTAGTGAGTTCAAACCCAGAGGTAACCATGTTTAATATTTTGATTAATTACCTTCTCTTTACCTAAGTATACAAACTTTTGAAAATGGTAAGTATACAGACATGATACTGTACATGTATTTACTCTGCAACATGTTGTTGTTGCCTTTCACAGCAATGCATGTTGGTATCTTAAATGATTCTAGAGAGAATTAAAGCCATGCCAATTCTGAAAAATACTTAAGTCATTTCCAGTTTTTATTATTATAAACTACAATATAATAAGTATCTGCATGCACATATATCTGTGCTTTATTTGGTTATATCTTTACGTATTTAGCAAGGGATTAACGGACATCTATGTCAGTCTATATCTGTCAGTCTTTCTGAGAGAGAAAACCAGCCCCCAAAAGAAATGTTAGCATAGTATCAAAAGTCACGTGTTCCTTGTACCTGTACCTCCAGCAGTGTTTAGGTCCTCCCAATTTTGGCAGGTTCTTAGATCTTTGTCAATTAGATGAGTGGTAACTATTTTTATTTGAAAGTTTTAAGTTACTAATGAAGTGGAACATTTTCTGATGTGATTATTGAGGTTGTTTTCTTTTTAATTTTATTGAGGCACTGGTAAATTCCATGCAAAAAGTCTTCAGTGAATTTTGGTTGTTGCCAAACACATGACCTCATTAATCATTCCCACGGACCTTTTCAGGTCTTTAGGTCCTCTTGGCAGCCCTGGTGACCTTCGGTCCCACTTGACATGCTTTACTGTCTTCTTTTACCTGAGACCGTTTGGACTTCCTCCTATACCTGGATGCCACTTCATACGTGACTCCTGGGTTTCCATACTTACTCTCCCCACAGGTGTGCTAAATTATCCGTCTGCTCTGCGTTGATTTTCTCAAGGCTTCCTTTACCGTCTTTGTAATGCTGATCAGCACATTTCTATTGGCAGCCCAGGCTTCACTCCTTCGCTCCCACCCGCACACCCAAGAGTGGGGAGGGCACAGAGCACGGTACGAGTGCAGGCTGCACAGCCCCCAGCGACCTTCAGGGGCTAGACCTGTCATGTAAGGAATGAGGCCATGTTCACTTTACGTAAACACTTTGTCTACTTGTCAGCCACCTGAGGGTTTTCTTCCCACACACAAACATATTTACCTTCTCTCATTGTTCTTGAGGCAACGATTACCTTGGTTTTTCCGTTGTACCCTTTGAAGAGTAGATACTAAAAATGTTTATTTTTTGTTTGTTTTTTTTACTTCTACTTTGAGAAAAACAGGCCAACCAGAATTTTTAGAAATAGCAATTATTGCTTGCTCCCGGTATCAAGGAAAATAAATACAAACGTAGCAGTATTAAATGTGTAACAAATGTTTTATTTTGTAAAAATGCAAAGAGCGTAGTTTCAAAGTCAGACATTTCAGTTATATAATTTCTGTCAGGTTGCAATCATTAGCCCAGAATGTTTAGAAGATTATCATCTTAATAAAATTTTGGTCCAGGTGGTTGAATTCATTAGAGAGCTAATTAAATCTTATGCATAAATTATTTGAATGAAAATAGACTCCTAAAGGAGCTAACTTTTCTGAAAACTAATTTACTCATAAACTGTATGCTGGGAAAAATTGGCTGGGGGTAGATCTTTTTATTCAAAGATCTGAAGTCACGAGTTAAATCAAGGCGGTTTCACTTACGGTGGCTGGTACAAGTATAAACTCTATAAATATTTGTTGAGTGTATGAAAGATTAATCTAACTTGGCTTGCTCAAGCTTTCTACTCTAATTAAAATGAAGTAGAATGGGAAAACAAAAATACCTACTGTTCTGCTTCTTTTCTTATAATCAACCAATGTTTTAATGGGTACCATTAAAACTTACAGGGGGAGACTTTATGGAAAGTTGAGTCATAGAAAAATGGCGTTCTTTTTTTCTATTCATTTCATTCTACCATATAGGCCATGGAGGAAAAGATGAACGAAAATAAGATACACTCTTTCCTAGCCAAAGCAGCTACTTAGTGAGTAAAGACAGACAGCAAGGAGTCAGAGCATGTACTGCCCAACCCTGCATGGATGATTGGGTTGGTGGAGGAGGGAACAATTTTAGTCCCTGCCAGTGTTGGTGAACTGGAGTCTGACAAAATATTGTCAAGCCTAAAAAGTAAGCCATGTCCTGACATAGGAAACATCGGGAAGTTCATTGAGAATAATTGAATTAAGTTCACTGAATAAATGTTATTGTTCACTTCCATGGTTACGGATATAGTTTGGAAAGGACCAGACTTACGGTGATAGGATCTAGTGAGGGCACAGATGTATGTAGAACAGCAGTCTCATGCACTGTGGTGGCAGCATATAATGGCACGACTAATTTGCATCGTATTAGAAACATGAACAAATATATAACGCCATGTGCACACCGACATACGCATGTGGCTGTATGAAATTTTGTTGCACTTATATTTGACATCTACTTTTGTTGTTTTCTTTGAGGGGCAGGTTGATCTGTTTTGCACGTTCTCTGCTCACTTCGCTGTTGTCCTAACTGTAATTATCTCTCTCTTTTCAGCCCCTGGAGGGACACGCATAGATGATGGTGACAAGACCAAGATGACCAACCACTGTGTGTTTTCAGCAAAAGAAGATCACGAAACCATCCGAAACCATGCTCAGGTAGAGCCAGTCACTGAAAAATTGTTTGATTAGAAGGGAAACACTTGAATGGAATTTAAGGAAACATGCGGTTCAGGAATTCTGTGGGTTACTTTTTAAATAGGAATGCTATGTAGCTTATAACATTGAAGAGATACTCAGCTGCATTCATAATGATACAGTGGGCATTAAAACTTTATGAAGGTAGAGAATTTTACTTCTCTCCTATACTGAACATGGAGAATTGAATGCTCACGTATTTTTCTGGGGAGAGTATAAATTGGCCCAACCTTTAAGGAGAACAATTTGGCACTATCTTTCAAAACTAGAACTACATATTTTCTTGACCCAGGAATTCCCTTTCTAGGGTTTTATCCTGTAGATATGCATATAATGTTAATTAACATAGTGTTGTTTATAATAATCTCAAGGGATTAAAAACAATATATTAAAAAGTTAATCAATAGAATATGAGTAAAGTTTGATAATTTATACTAAGAGACTATCATGCAGCTGTTAAAAAGGAAGAACAAGAAGATATTTATGATACATCAAACCTATAAAGTATGCTCTGGCTGATGTGGCTCAGTGGATTGAGTGCCAGCCTGAGAACCAAAGGGTCGCCAGTTCGATTCCCAGTTAGGGCACAGGTCTGGGTTGTGGGCTGGGTCCCTGGTAGGAGGAATGTGAGTGGCAACCACACATTGATATTTCTCTCCCTGTCTTTCTCCCTCCATTCCCCTCTCTCTAAAAATAAATAAATAAATAATCTTTTTAAAAAACTATAAAATATTCACATCTAGGTTAAATAAGGAACTGCAAGTCAAAAAGAAAAAGACAAGCAACTTACTAGGAGAAGACGCCCAGGCATTTCAAACAAGAGGAAATGTATTAATAATTCCTCACCCCCCAAAAGAGATGAAGACATGTTTGAATGCATACATAATTAAGGAAATTTCCATTTAAATAATGCAATGTCCTTTTGCATTCATTAGATTGGTAAAAATGAAGAAGTCTTTAGGCCCTGGTGAGGGTCAGGAAGTGGCGGGACTCTGAGGAACTACGTCATCTTACAAAGCTGAATGCAGCGTGATTAGCCAGCTTAGGACTGGGTGGTTCTATTCCTAGTCTGTCCTGGTCCCTTGTTAAAAGTCTGTTATTCCCAACTAAACTTCGCAGGCAAGTCCTAAGTCAACAAGTCTTGCTATTCACTTTTCAGTATATATATGAAGAAAGGCCAATAGGACTTACTGGCACCTAAGTGACTGAATTTCAGATGTTAGAAACTGTCTTTACTTTGGTTGTTAAAATATGTAAGGCATGCTAAACCAACTAACTAATCTGAGGCTGTGAAGAATTTTAACTTCAAAAAATTATTTTAATTGTGTAGCATTTTAACAAATGTTTTTCATTAGCTTGTATGTATAAGAAATGTATAACAAATAAAAGCCAAGGAAATCTTTAAATAGAAACCAAAAGATTGAGCATATGGGATTGAGTGGGCCCAAGTTCTAACCTGCCCTCTGAATCTTTGCTTCTACCCTGTTTGTAAATGACCACAGAGCCCTTTAGAAGTTATGTATTGAAGCAAATGTATGCGATTCAGAAGATTGAGTTAAAATTCCCACTCACCTCTTGGTATATCAGATAAATACAGTATTTGCTAAGGATCAGAATTTCTGAGTTCTGTTCCTGTTCAGATACTTAATAGCAGTTCCCAGATCTGCCAAATAATCATGTTAATGCCTGCCTTATCTTCCTCGCTTAATTTTTGTCAGAACTAAATTAACACAAGTAACAAGGTGTATTATTTGCTCTTTAAATTCTACTGGGAAAAAAAGATGAGTCCTGGAAGAAAAATCAGCACTCTTCAATTCCGTGCATGGGTCGTTATTCTTCCCCTGTAGAGGGCAGCTCTGTGATTTTCACTCTGGAACCCCATCTTGATTGCATAAGGAATAAACACACTGAAAGTTTTAGATGAGAGTATATCATGTGGATGTAAGAGAGAAATTAGATTCAAAAATCATTTCCACACCTATTAAAACAGTATTTACAAAATACCACAGATTGGGTGGCTTAAGGAACAGAATTCTATTTCTTAGCTCCGGAACCGGGGAAGTCCAAGATCTAGGTGTCAGCTGACTTGCGTTCTGGCAAGAATACTCTTCCTGGCTCCGTTTGTAATGACAGGTCACACCTGCAGGCCTTCATTTAACCACCTCCCAAAGTTCCCAAATGCAGTCACATTGAAAGGTTGGAGCTTCTGCATACAACTTTGGGTCCCCCCAAATTCAGTCTATAACAAACATCTTTCCACTGAAGAAACAGTCCGGAACTCCACTGACGCCATGGCAAACCCTGCTTGAGATTTCTACCCGGATCGTGGCTGCCAGTCACCCTTTATTCCCATTAACTAATGTCGGTTTTTGCTCATGTGCTAAAAACATGTCTGTGTCTACGTGAAGTGTAATCCTCCCTGAACTCTGACCTCCCCTTCTTCATACCTGCTCCCTGTGTGATTGTATCTGTAACCCCCTTCGTTTCAGCTATTTTTGCTAAAAAATAGTTGATTTATATTCCACAATTTGCTCAAATACTGGTGTCCTTAACAAATTTCTGCAGGATGTTTTGAAACAAATTCTTCACTTGGCGTCTTAGTGCCTGTGACTTACGGAATCTTGGGGAAATTGCTTTGTGTCTCCTGATGGCTGAATTTGCATTAAAGGGATCACATGTTACTTGCACGTGTCCTGCACTTTTCAGTTATTTTCCATCTCTGCATGGCACAGTTTTTAAATTATATTACTTTCGTTTCCACCAGTTATTTGTGGTTGTTCACTTGTTATATTCTTGAATGAATTTATTTTATTCAACATGTCCATTTTAGTGCTGTTTTCCCTCAGGCCAGAATAACTCCTTTGAAATGCTTATAGTTCTTATATCACAACATGAGCTTGATTAACGACACATTTCTTATTATAGATCCATGTTGTGGTTTGGGTGCATTCCTACACCTCCTTCCTACTACCTTTTAAAACTGTTTACATAATATTAACTGGTTCTCTTCTATGTTAAGGTCTTCAATAAACTCATCAGGAGATACAAGTATTTGGAAAAGGCATTTGAAGACGCAATGAAAAAGGTAAAAGTTCAAATGTAATGCCTCATCTAAGTGTATTAAATGTTGGTTGAATGAATGAATGAATGAATGACTATAACAGATCATGAGCAAATGCCTGTAGTAAGAAGTACATGACAAGGTGCTTTATTCAGTAGGAATAGTTTTATAGAATATGATCTCTGATCTTACAGAGCTTAAAATAAAACCCAGAAATATGCAAGAAAAATAAACATGTCAAAGGAACAATCTAGAACAGGTGATTTAATCAGCTGATGCATGTGATACTGTACAGCAGCTAACAATACTCTTTAGAAAATATGGTTTGGCAAAAGGGACAAAACCCATCTTTGGAGATAATGTATAGGTGTAAATCTCAGTGTTTTTTCTCATCTGTAAAGTAGCTATAGTAAGATTCCATATAACGTATAAGGTGCTTAACTTAGTAACTGGCCTCCAGTAATTGGGGAAATAAATAGTAGTGCCTTATGAAAGAGACCTCTTTCCAGTGACTGCAGCGTGTTCCCTCCTCCAGTTTGCAGTTCCTCTATTTATATATAGCAGTTACTATATTAACTTGTTACAGATTTGTATGTTTCTCTGTCATTGTTTCCAATTTTAGATACCTGCCTAAATTTAAAAGGAACCATAATATCTTTTGTTATGTACTTACCTGCTCCATCCATCCCATTAGAAGTGGCTCCATATGTAATGAAAAACATTTTGATTGTAAAATCATTTAAAATAATTCACATTCTCCATGACCCAACTTTCGTTTTATAAGGATCCTTCAGCAAGGATACATAGAAATATATATATTTATATTTAAAGATGTTCTCACAGTATTGAGAAATTACCTCCATGTATATTGGTGGGAGACCGGTTAATTACATTATGTTCTATGCAAACAGTGGAATACTGTACAGCCTTTTAAAGAGTGAGGCATAGCCACATGAAGTGATTAGAGAAAATGTCCATGATGGATTGTGTTTTTTGGGTGTTTTTTTTTTTTAAGATTTTATTTATTTATTTATCTTTAGAGGGGAAGGAGAGAGGGAAAGAAACATCAATGTATGGTTGCCTTTCGTGCGTCCCCTGATGGGAGTTGGCCTGCAGGGAACTGGCCTGCAACCCAGGCATGTGCCCTGACTGGGAATCGAACCACGATCCTCTGGTTCGCAGGCCTGTGCTCAATCCACTGAGCTACGCTAGCCAGGCATGCTGGATTGTTACATGAAATAGCAAGGTACAGAGCAACCCTTTGTAGCGGTGTGACCTTAGGCAACTTACTTAGTTTCTTTCTGCCTCAGTTTTCTTTTCTGTGTGGTGAAGCTCGCAGCTGTGGTGGGTGTGGATACGCAGAGAGTTCAGAAGAGTATCTGGTCTACTCAACAAGTTTTAGCTGTTATCAAGGTATAATTCAGTAAAATCAGCCTGTGTTATGCCTGTAGTTACTTGTAATATGTAGACATTTAAAATCTGGAAGTACACACATCAAAGCTAATGCTAATTCTAAGGGAGTAGTAATAGGAGGTTTGTTACATTTTCATGTTATTCTGTGTTGTTAGATTTTATTCTATTATTCTACTACTGTTAGATTTTATTTATTAAAAAAGTAAAAAGTATTACTCTTTTAATATGAAAAAATTTAAACGAAAAAAATGTGATGCACTATATTGCTATGTACTTAGAAAATAAAGGGTGCTTGATTAAATAGAGAAATGGGTATGATGAAAAAATTATGTAAAGCATTAGAATAAATTAAACATCTTACTGCTTTTTCTAATGTCACTCATGTTTTTACTTCTCTTAGCTCATCTCAACCATGAGAACTTTTTTAACTTTTGCATTCATGTGATGAACATGCTCTCTAGAATGGTTTATTTTTTGCAGTATTTTTTTTTAATGAAAGTGCTGTTGCAATACATGTAGCATCTGATTTTAATGTTAATTAATTGAATTGAGCAATGTAAGTATTAACTTTAAGAGAGTGATCTAACTTGCACAATTTGTTCTAATGGAATATAGTAATGTCTTTAAACAAGTAGTGTTAAAATTTTTATTTTGGAAGCCAGTTTTCATTATTCACTTGAATCTTCCTCATTTTTATACTCAGAAGAGAGGGCCAGGCTGACCTGAAGTGTCTGTGATTCTGTCAGTTTTTCCTCAGCCCCATTTCTGGTGGTTCCCTGGAGCTTTAACCACTGGTGGTCGCATTCCCTCACGCCTATTTTATTGTGAACTTAGAAGATGACTTCATTTTAATTCATTGAAACCTGAATAGACATGAATTGAGAGTGACATGGACTGGTTTGATTCCATGTCAGCCACTTATTTACAATATAAATATTTGGAGAGTCACGTAACCCTTATGTAATGTAATAATCCTTTAACTGTTTGGGATAGTAAATTAATATTGCCAAACCCACCACAGAGAATTAATGGAATTTCTTTGGCACCAAAGCACGTAAGCCTACATTGGCACCAGCCACTTTTTATTGGTGCCGAGTAATGAAAAAGTCAGCAGGGCCCCGATAGTGATACTGAGCCCTGGGGATCTCGGGAATATGCCTGAAGACTGATGAAACCAAGAACATAACATGGGATATGGCCTCAGCTCCAGGCAGACAAGGGTGAAGAAGGAGGACAGAGCATCCCACAAGACCAAATACTCTTACAAGTCAAAATGAGAAGTGGTGTCTAATCCGCTTCTGGATTCCGAAGCTTTGGCTTCCCTTCAACCTCTCTGGGGTTGTTACTTTTTCAATCACCTCTCCTAAACTGCTCTTTCCAACTTGCGTGAGAAGTCTTGGTTCTGCTAGGAACTTTTCTTTATCACATATCCTCCATTACCTCATCACCAGGGCTGGTGGTAAACCTGCATGATCCAAGAAACACCAAGTTCGAATCTCGCTTTTTTTTTAATAGAGCGGCAAGAACTTAGAAAACCCATTTCTCATTCAACAGTCTTCTTTTTAAAGAGTTTTGTGTGCTGTGAACTCAGAAGTGTGTGCTTGTTGACTCTTTCCTCTTTTTTAGTTATTTGTTTTGCTTTAAAAGCCACCAAAAAGTAGGTAAGTGGTGGGGGGAGTTACCCAAAGAAGTGAGAAAATGTGAAAGACAATAGTGCATTTCAGGAAACATGCTCATTATGTAGCACTTGCCCTTGTCACATACAGAGTCAAATGCAAATTATGTAGGTAGCCTAATCACACTCTTTTGCAAATGTCTTTTGTCCTTCCTTTGAATGTTATCCGTGGTTATATGTCAGTGAACTTGGAAGAGAGGAACTATGCCTGATAAATCAAACATACGGGTGTATTTCCAATGTATGTTAACTGTGCCTTGCATATGGCCTGCAAGCTGTGTGCCATGGACATGCTATTTGCCTACTTCAGTCCTGTGCTTTATAGACATGGTTTCTTTTGTTTGACCCACAGCTTCTGCTCTTCCTTAAAGCCTTTACTGAAACAGAGCAGACAAAGTTGGCAATGCTGTCGGGGATCCTGCTAGGCAATGGCACCCTTCCTGCCACCATCCTCACCAGCCTCTTCACCGACAGCTTGGTCAAAGAAGGTAATGACTCGTGCTTTCTTCTTTGTCAGATGTGAAAAGGAAAGCCAAGCCACAGGTAGTCAGGAAAGGGCCAGCACCTCTTCCGTGGTGTCCTCCCACATCCTCCGTCCACCCCGCAAGGAATGTGTGTGTGTGTCTTCAAACATAAGAAGATCGTACCTGTTTACTGTAGAAAATCAGATGAGAAAGACGCACACCTATACAAAGACAAGTAACGAGTACTAATACACTAGAATTTTCTGTATGACCCTGAATGCCTGGGTCAAACACCAGAAATTGATTGGGTCCAAACCACTTCTCCCACTTGACATGCCAGTGGCGTGTTTTGTTGGGACAGCGCTTCCTTGTGCGGGACTCACCTGTGCTCTGTGCGACACGTAACCGCTCCGGCCTCTGTGTAGTGTGACAACTGAAAACACCCCTCCCTGTTCCCAAACGCCCCCATGCTGCTGCTTAGTTCCCCGGTTCAGACCACTCTTGTAAGCAAGCTGTCGCCACTCGGGCTTGTGCTCAGATATTCATTCTGATCACATGTCTAAGACGTCTATTACACTTGCTTTAAAAGTGTAATGGTCCCCAGATGGTCCCCAGTTGGGGGCGTGCAAGAGGCAACTGATCGATGTTTCTATCATAAAAGTCCAGATGGCTGCATCAGAACTTTGCTTTAATTTTAAGCCATTAAGAGTTTGATAGGCATACGTATAATTACTTCGTTATAGAGTAAAACAAAAGTGGACTTTTTTCTTGTAGGAGGATAATGATATTCAAGTTATAATAGAGCACAAAACAAAGATTTTTTGTTCTTAAAAATAAATTAAAAGAGCTCTTATGAAAACATCTGTTTCTTTTTAGAATTTAAAGTTTTTCTCTTATGAACATGAAATCTCAGCCTTATTCATGCCCACAGTTAAAAGGTTTCCAGTTTCCAAGGAATGAATAGTAAATCAAGAGTCAAGTTATTTAGAGATTATAGTTTTCAGCTTAAAATCATTCAGATTTATGACATTTCAGACTCTGTAATTGGTAATACTGTCTTGTTAATATTTTACTCTTTGAAAGTAGTGTCCTAAAAAATTCATGATCTTCACAGGTCTCATTTATATTATTGCCATATTACACTAGAAAAACAGGATAAAGTGTAAACTGTAAACATTAATTATATCAAATTATTTTAGCTTTTATAACTGAAAATGCCTAAAACCCACAGTTGTAGGATCTAGATGGCCAGGATATGAATTTTATTGTTCAAGTTTTCTGTGTGTTTGAAAATTTATATATTAAAGTGTTAGGGAGTTAGGGAAGGAGAAGAAAAATAGCTTTGCTATGGAAGTGACACATGGTCTTTCTTTATACTCCACCATCTTTAGAAACTAAAGGATAAAACTCCTCCTTTCTAAATAGGAAAGGAGTAAGAAATTACCCTTTTCCCCAGTTTCCCACTCAGTGAATGGTTGAAGGGGACAGGGTCATCCCAACCAGAAGAGTCTCTAAATTTAAGAAATCTCGCCAGTTTTTCCACCAAGAGCCACCTTTAATGCAGAACCATAGGTCCAAGCCAAGATTTTAGACTCCTGGTTTCAAGCATACTTTATTTTTCTTACTTAGAAAGCAGGTCACACCATCTGCAATTTTTAAAAATTTAATTACATAAATTTGTGTTAAATTCTATATTGACTTTATGAACTAATCAGAGTATTAAATATCCATGTCAGTAAGTTTAGAACATAAAATTCTCCAGCTTATAAGACACATGTTATTGTCATAGTCATATTGGTGGGGGGGTGGGAGGCGGAGCTCCATTGCCCTGTTAATTCAAATGAAGAAAATTTGATGAAGTTGGTATCTGTATAAATGATAGATTAAGTGAATCTATTTACCAGCAAGTCTTGTAGATGCCTTGAAGTCTTGAAGATGGGGACTGAATTAGTATATAAGGGCACTTATTTCTTATGTAACAATAAATATAAAAGTAGTGCAGACTTCAGGGTGAACGCAGCAGTATCACTCGGGTCTCGGGTATTTTCCTGTAACTGTGACTCTTTGTGGCATCCATTCTACCCCAAGGATGGTTTCCTGGTCGTTCAGAGAGGTCTGCTGATACAGTGACAGTACATGTTTCCTCATTCAGTTTCAGTGGATACAGGATACATAAAATAATTCATCTTGCCTTCCGCTGATTGGCTGAAATCAGACACATGACCAATTTCAGCCCAGTAATGGTTGCCAGAGTGGTACCTTAGGCAGATGAACTTAAGCTGAAGTCACTAAACTAATCATTGCGGTGGTGCCAGAACAGAGACCCATTAGGAGTCTCCTGGCCTGAGCAAAATGGAATTCTCATAGCAGAGGAAAGGGGAATTAAGGCTGCTCAGACCACCAGAGTAGTGAAGCCTGCGATTCAGAAGAATCGGTTTAATATTCCAGCTACACTTAATTTTCCATTGAAAGAATGGAACATTAATTTAGGAATTTGAAGTATTTACAGAAGAGCTATCTATTAGTTATCTGATTGTTTATATTAGGAAATAAATTCTAATGTAAGTATGAATGTATAATTGAGTGGTTTCCTGATTAATAGCTATTTTTAATAATTTCTTTCAAAATACCCAGAAGAGTTCAACTTAAAACAGCATTAACATTTTTATAGCTTCATTCATGAATATTTTTAAGTGCCTTCAAAGAATGTAAAAATGTAAAGTAAATGGTGCATGTTCATCTATAGTTTCATTTGTGTCTGCCACTGTTAATGTCCTTTTACTGGTTTGACGTTTTAGTTTTATGTCTCATGATTTATCTGTTGTGCCTCAGGACCACTGTTAGAAATATGAAATCTTGGTGAACCTCAGGGTGAAATAGAGGCAAAAACACTGGGGAATATTTGGCTTTAAGTCTGTTTTTGAGCAAGGTAAAAATAAATAGATTTATAGTTATACTAGGTTGGAATTACAAAGTCCAACTTGGAAAAATGTTTTTCAAGTATTCAGAAATGAAAATGTTCCTTGTGAATAACGTGCCAGAGAATAACCGTTTTTCCTTCGTGTGGATCCAGTCGCGGCATTATTTACTTGTCTCCGGATTTCTAGTGTGAAAGAAAGGCTGTCTGTGGCTCATCACAAGTGCTTTTACTTTATAAAAGTAATGACACTCTTTCTCTCTCTCTTTTTTTAAATACAATAGGCATTGCAGCCTCGTTTGCTGTCAAGCTTTTTAAAGCATGGATGGCAGAAAAAGATGCCAACTCTGTTACCTCTTCTTTGAGAAAAGCCAACTTAGACAAGAGGCTTCTGGTAAGTTCTGCCTGGACGAAGGGTGGCACGCCTCCCTCTTCTCTCATGGCTCTGCCAGCATCTGCCTTGTGACCAGCGGCCGAAGGGCCTGGGCCTGTGTTTCGAAGGGGGTGGCTCCTCTGATTTCTCCCTTGTGGCAGATGGGAGCTGATTCCAGTTTAACCTCTCCTTTACCAACAGGATGATTAAATGAAAGGCTCATAAGGAATAGGGAGACTTTCAGATTTGGAAGTGTGTTGATAGAACGTGAATATTTATCAGAATTAACATTTTCTTTTTTAACCAGTAACTATAGGAATTTGAATTGTTCATATGGTAAAGTCACATGGATCCCACCTAATTGGACATTTGTCATATCTTGGGTCATAATTGAATGGCGCTCATCTGAAATAAATGTTATTTTGTTAACAAAATAATGGTTTAAACAAGATTTCTTCTTTAAACCAAGATTCATTGGAAATATTACGCTATTTGAAAAAGCAGACAAGTTAATTGTAGTTCATTTGAAGCTCCCATTATCACAGTTGCTTGATTATTCTTTTATTTCTCTATCTTAATACATTTCAAAGGAAATCAAAAAGAATATTTGTCCTCATAATTTCTACCTGCTCCCTATAATTTCTTTCTCCTAGAAGCAATAGCTGTGCAAGTGACAGAGATTTCTGCAAGTGAAATGGCTTTTATGCCTTTAGGACAAAGTCTAAAATTAAAAGACACCCTTATCGTCTTCTCTTTACCTGATCTCTTGTCTGTTTTTTCTTCCATTGAAGTCCAGCATGCGAGGGTACTAGTCCATGGAATAATTCTAAAACTATCGCATTGCATTTTCCCAGTGGCTTAAAATTCCTTTGTCTTCTGAAATTCATCTTAAAATAGCCCTGTTTGTACCTGTAAAATCTTTACAGTGTTATAGGGAAAAAAAGTAAGATTCTAGTGCGTTTCTGGTTAATTTCCTCACTGATGATAATTTTCGTGGAGCGCATGGTCCTTGAGCACCTGCTGTGTGCCAGGCACAGTCCTGGACACCACGGAGCTGTCGCAGTGTCCCGGTCTTCGTGGAGCCTGCTCGCTAGAGACTTAGGGTGGATCCCTATGTACAGAAGGAAAAGTCGTTCAAGACAGGGAACAGGTTGCCTGTTCCCTGGAAGGAAGGAAGGAACATCTTCTTGTCTCCAAGTCTGTGGATTAGTTTATCTTGGCTAGGCCCCTCTTGAGATCTATATGCCTCTTGATCCTGGGGTGCAGGAACAACTCCCATCTGGGCCATTCTGTCCTTGTGGCAGAGGACCGGAGCACAGGGGACTGAAGTGAACTCCTCCAAGGCATTGAAAGCTCACCTTCTGTTGGCCAGGAGAAGTCACTGGGAAGCCTGGCAATGGGGTAGGAAAATGGAGTCCATTCACAGGTGTCTAATCCGCGCCTGCAAACAGACAGCTGGGAGGGCTGCCCTTCATACTTGTTCAAAAGAGAGGGGGCGACTGATGGAGAGCAAAGATACAATCTGTGACTGCTTGCCACAATAGACAGCTATGTCTTAAAGCATGATTCCTTATAATAACAGTAGTCAGATAAAACATTTTTTAAAGTATATTCCGTTTTTGAAAAGCACACATCATTTAGCTGCTCGTACTAGGTTCTGTGTATGCGTGTATTTTGGTTGTGAGGAGGAGCATAGGTTGCAGTTTGCACCAAAAACCCCTTGCGCTCCCTTCGTGAGGGGCAGGGCAGCACTCTGTGCTCGAGGACCATGCCTCCCCCTTGCCCCCTCAGCAAACGAGTGGGGAGCTAGGGGTTGGTTCCAATGTCAAGAAGAAACTTCAGTTTCACTAACACATGCAATGACAGTCTCTTTGGCTTTGGGCTTGTACATTTTAGAAAAGATAGCACATTCAAGTTGAGCAGTTCCTTCTATAATGCAAATGAAAGAGAAATTTATAGTGACTCAGAGAAGAGAGGGGATGTGAAATATCATTCCTTCGTCACTGGAAAAAGGAACAATGGTCAGGATATTAGCTAAACTTTTCTGGAGCTGGGAATCGAACAAACAGAACCTTACCTTTATGAGGCTACCATTCTGTCGCAGGGAAGCAGGTACTAAATTCAAGTATGTGGTATATTAAAAAGTGAAAGGTGCTGTGAGGAAAACATCACGCCAAGAAGAGTTAAAGAGTTAGTGTGCAGGATGCAGTCTTCAAAGGTAAGGCCTCTCCGACGAGGTGAAATTTCTGTGAAGACTTGGAGCAGAGGGATGAGCTACACAGACATCTACAGGGAGAAGAGTATTCTAGGCAAAGGGAATAGACTATGCTAAGGCTTCCAGGCATTGCATACCGGAGACTGCAAGAAAGGGTGTTTGGTGAGAGCCAGAGCATAGGGGATCAGTAGAATTACCAGGGCCCTTATCATCTAGGGACTTGGGCCTTTGTTCTGAGTAAGACAGGATGCTTTTGGAAAATTCTCTGCAGATTTGTGCATAATGGGACTTAGGGACTTAACAGGAGGACTCCGACTGTCGCACTGAGAATAGACTCAGGAGCAAGGGCAGAAGAAGGGTGACCTTACTGAAGGATGAGGTGATGGGGGTTTGTGCCGGGTTAGGGTTTCCTTAACAAGTACAAACCATGTTCCAGACCAGTTTATGAAACAGTTTAGACAGGCTGCTTCTGTTTGATCTGAATGCTAATATTCAGTATATTATGTAACATTCATGAGGACTTTAGGTAGAGTTCACATACAAACTGTGAGTAATATGTTTGATGACATACTGCTCTGAACATAATTTTAGATCAACCTCTTAAGTCACATTCTTTCTATATGCTGATACAATAGTAAATGCCAGCACAGGATAATGGAATAAGTATTGACCGGAAGGTCACACAGCTCTCTCCTTAAATATTTCTGGTTTGAGTCCAGCTATTTAACCTCGTTGGCTCGGTGTGTCATCCACAAAAGTTTCCGTGTTACACAGTTACAAGCAGTGGACCCACCACATCTTAGTTCGTAGCAGAAGCTCAGTCAGTTCCCCGCCCCCAAATTTGGAAGATCTCTTGACTGCTGGCACAAATGTCCATGATAGAGTTTCAGTCTGGTATGAAATGTTTGCTTTCAGTGCATGTGTGTTCGATACTGCTCCTGCCGGCTCTGCTCTGACATTTCGAAACTCATGACTCCACAAGGGAAATTATGGGATGCCGATATAAGAATATTGAAAACTTAGTCATGCTTAGAAGCTGTCTGGCTCCGTCCCTAAATCTGGTGACAGCCCAAATCTCTCTATGGAGATTTTTATTGGAGCCACGCAGCCATTGACCATATGTATGCAAATCTAACACCAACATGAAAGTTTAAATTTAATTTTTAGACTGCAGCAGTCTGAAAAATCCGAGAGCTTTGAAAACAGCTTTAATTTCTCGGTTGGGTGTTAAAGTCACATAGGATTAGAACATGACTCAGCGTTACTGAGACCCTGCCAAGCTGTGTAAGGTAAAATGGAAATGAGGTAAAAATAAGAGTAGCCATGGTATGTTGCTCTTTTTAAATTTCCCGAGAAAATTATGTAATGAACGGAAAAGTTGGTAGAATGGGTTTAGATTAGATCTCACCATGAACTTAAGAGCCACCCTCATTTACAGATTTTATAAAATTCTCCTTCACTCCCAAGTTAGTACTTTAGAATAACAGCAGCATTTGCTCAGAAAGTCAATGGAGGGGTTTGAAATGACAGTAGTCAGTGTTGTTTTCCAACATTATCTCACATCACCTCTGTGTCAGGGGAACTGACTCATCCGTTCACTCATAGCTAGGGAAACTGGGTATCGAATGGCTTAAATTTTTCCTGTCACTTTAAAACCATCTTACTTGCATTTCATTTAGCAAATTTAGTTCTGTATTTATACATGCTATACTTCAATTAAAGTAAAAGAAAAATAAATAATGGTTGAAAATGAGTGGTGCTAGTTTAAGTTGCTTAGCATTTTTTCTCTTTCTTTGGAAAACTGCATAATTTTAGAAAGTACTTAGCAAGTGCTCAAGAAATACACCCGAGATTTATTCTTTTTAAAATCAGTCCTTATTCTTTCCTCCCAAATATGAGATATTCTAAGTGCTACTTTAATATTAAAGTGCTGTCCTCTATGTTTGCTGAAATTTGAGTAGCTTGTGGTATAACAAGTCTCTCTCTTGTCTCTCAGGAACTCTTCCCAGTTAACAGACAGAGCGTGGATCATTTTGCTAAATACTTCACTGACGCAGGGCTGAAGGAGCTCTCCGACTTCCTGCGCGTGCAGCAGTCCCTGGGCACCAGGAAGGAGCTGCAGAAGGAGCTGCAGGAGCGCCTTTCTCAGGAGTGCCCCATCAAGGAGGTGAGACGGCTCCGGCCAGCATCGCTCCAGAGCGCGCACGTCCGAGGAATAACGTGGACTGTAGACTGTGTAGCGCAAGCTTCAGCTTCCTTAAGGAGACCTCGCTTTGTTTACTGCTAGGAGCTTTGTGCACATGTCCATACCATTTAAATTAGTTCACTTTTGAAGTGTGGACTCAGAATCCTCTAGACTATTCCAGAAATTAATGGTTATTTCCACACAAAGAACTTATTTTGCTAAGTTGCTATGATTATCAAAATATTCCTTTTGTCCAATAGATTTACTATTCGTATCAATATATCTCATTAAATGGTAGGTTTTACATTTTGTTGTAGAGCATTACATTGTTAGGCATTTGGTTTTGTCTCTAATCACCTTGGTATTCTGTGTCACTGGGTATGAATATGCATGGTGGTTTCTTTTTTTAACTCGAAGGGAAAGGTCAGCAATTGTGAATTTATAGCCTGGGAAAAGAGCAGCTGGACCCAGGGCTTGTGTGGTCCCACTCACAATAGCCATGCTTTCCCATTATGTCACTACTTTATTTTTGTACGGCTGCATGTAAAAATAGTTTGTATAGCTATAGCTCATATGGCTAGGACTGTATTTTTTAAAAAATTCAGGCCTGGAGAAAACTTCCTGTTTGAACTTAAAACACATTTTATGTGATAATACAAAAATTCAGCAAAAGGTCCTTTCATTTCGCCACTTGCTCCTGGGTCCCACTCCTCACCACCCTCATGCCCTCAGCCCTGCGAGGCCCCTCACGTAGCTGCAGAGCTCAGCTGCTACTAGGCAGTGGGTGGAGGTGGTGGAGCGCTGCGCAGTCCCAAGTCTTATAGCGTTCAGGTCAGCAACACGCCGAATAACATTCCTCCGAGCAGGAACTTGAACATGATTTTCTAAGCGAGCAAAAGCAAAAAGCATGGTCATGATTTTAGTTGCAGGGTTTTCACCTCTCTGTACAGTGTCCCCAGCCAGCTCTGAGACTGTGGGACTCCCCGGTCCTTGTGTCCTCAGAGCCTGCTGAACCCGCCGCAGGCAGCTCTGTAACTCGGTCAGCGAGGAAGACAACAATACACTTTTGCTTAAGAAGGAGGGGCTGTGTGACTCACAAAGTGGTGTGCTGGAGATGCATTATGGTTTCATCATCACCTTTAGGGCTCTGACCTCTATTTGTGATTTTATTTTAAAAGGAAAAAAGATTTTTCCAAACAAGTTTGATATACAGTGAAGTTAGGCAGACCTATATTTCATAGTGGGAGAGTTGAGGATAAATTTGCATATTTAAATTTAATACTTAGGGAAAATAATCCACTGGATGGTGCTGCATTGTTATGTATCATACAGAAATTGCCTTTACACTGTACAGTTTATTTACAAATTACCATTTTATTGAGGTGGCACATGAAGGTCATCAAAAGTAATAATCAAAGAATGAATTGTGGAGAATAGACTTGTCAAACCCAGGACATTACCCATCAAGAGTTTTAGAGGTGAGGGTCAGAGATAAAAATTAACAGCTTGGCTGCCTTTTTTAAACCCCGGGAAAGTCAAACTGGCTCAAGCAAACCCTGTTCAGCTGGGCCCCCGGGGCTCCAGTGTGGAAGAGCAACTCCCAAGGAACAAAGATCCTCTCTTATTTTCTGTTATCCGGGAGCTCCTGGCCAGAGCTAAGCCTATTAATTTTTGCACTAAAAATAACTGCGCTTTGAGAACAAATCATTATGATTTCTTGACCCTTTTGTAATCTGAGAACAGGTACCAGGAAGGGAGGGCCTGAGTAGAATATACTCACACATCTGCCCCAATCCTTTTGCTACCCAGGATGGTGAGAGGTAGCTCCCCATCTGCCTGCTGCTCTCTGACACCCGTCTCCCTGAAATTTAGGTGGTGCTCTACGTGAAAGAAGAGATGAAGAGGAACGACCTTCCGGAGACGGCGGTGATTGGACTGCTGTGGACCTGTATCATGAATGCTGTGGAGTGGAACAAGAAGGAGGAACTGGTTGCAGAGCAGGCCCTTAAGCACCTGAAGGTACAGGGCGTCAGTGGAAACAATCTGACGTGGGCCGACTGCAGCGCTTAGCGGTATGGCCAGTGGGTCCCAACCTCGATTTGCCCAGACTCGGGCCAAACATGTACTTCCTAATTTTTTTCTTTTCAAATTGGCCACTACCGGAAATGTTTCAGATATAAGAGCCTGTGAAATATCTAAGGGTAAAATTCTTCCTAAAAACAGTGTCAGAAATCCACAGAATAGTCAGATATTCAGTATTTAAAATTAAAGAGAAATACCATCTAACTATTGGTTTCCTTTCTCTTCTACATGACAGAAATTCTTAGAGAATATTTCTGTTTAAGTAGACTACAAATTGACGTTAGAATTTGCAAAGTATCTGAGTGGTGGAAGAAATCAGCTGGTTGTGTAAATTGTATATTTTTGTGCACAAAGATGTATGTTTTTACTTCTATGAATTGTCTTCTCACTGTGCAACTCTATTAAGACAAGAGGAAGACTTAGATCCTGCCTTCAGAGTTTACACTTGCATTGGGAAGGCAGAGACTTCCGAGTATAAACTTGGTTAGCGTATAAATGAGAGAGAGTTCTCAGTGTGTATGAGCACAGAGCAGTGAGTAAACTGCAGGTTCCATTGGTCAGGGAAGGCTCCTAGGAGGAGATCATTGTTGAACTGAGTGGGACTTAGAGAAAACAATGGCTGTACACCAGCGACCGGAAGCCAAGGACATTTGAGGCAAAGGGAACCACGTGAACATAACCATAAAGACCCGTGAGGGGATCTGCATGTCGGGAGAAGGAGAACCTCACTCTTTGTCTCACTTTCACAACGTCCAGTAGACAGGCAGTAGCCCAGCAGTCACCTGGAGTACACTCAGCAGTTCATATAGGTCTCGTCCTAGTAGGTGCACTGAGAGCAATCTGGTAGGATGTGGGGATGGAAGATTCATTTTGATTCAACACAATGTAATAAGAAGATAATCCTAAGAGTGAATGCTTTTAAAGCAAATCTCCAGATTACTATTGTGATTCAAGCACCCTGTAGCTCCCAGGAAAGTTAACGACTTTACCCCCCTCCTCTCTTCCAGCAATACGCTCCCCTGCTGGCTGTGTTCAGCTCCCAAGGCCAGTCAGAGCTGATCCTCCTGCAGAAGGTGCAGGAGTACTGTTACGACAACATCCACTTCATGAAAGCCTTTCAGAAGATCGTGGTTCTCTTCTATAAAGGTAATCCACCCACGTCGTTCCATCGCTGTTTCCATGTTTTGTTGTAGAGAAAGTAGAGCAGGGGGCCAGACGGGGGCAACATGGGGTTCACACTCATTTTTGCAAGTGCTGGAGAGGCAGCCATGTTATATACAGAGAGGGAAGGTACAAGCACCATAAATGCCTATTCTCGTTGCTGGGACTTCCCAGAAGACTGTGAGGACCTGGTTAGTATTTGGGGAGCAATGGGTGCAAGGCATGAAAACATGTAAGTGCATAAAGTAATTAGATCCGTTTTTGAATTATAAGGATGAGCTCTAATAAGAATGATTATCAAATGCTACAAAAAGTTATATGCAGACCTTTTCAGGTATCATAAAGCTGACTTTAAAATTACTGAAATAATTAGCCTTTTTACTTTCTGTTTTGGTTATTTGTCCCAGCCAGTCTCCTGTTTTCTGAGGAAATGGTTATTTTTAAATTTTCCCATTTACTGTCTTTTTTCATTGTATTTTTAAGGATTAGGTTGCCATGACAACTGGCACTGCCTTTAATAAATGAATGCGATTAAGGTTTTAACCGATCTAAATCTCTGTACGTACAGCATATAAAAAATGATCCTGAACAGTCCTTCAGTCTACATTTATGTGGTTCACGAGGGAGGGAAGGGAGGCCTAAGAAGTGGTATATTTTGAAGATTATAAAATGCTTATTAGAAGTTATTATGTCCTTAAATCGTATGATACCAGAAAAACTGAAGTACCAATTAACACCAGTCAACTTTTTTCCTTTTGTTGTCTTCTTAAATGTGTCTGTTTTAGTGATAATTTGGCATTTAGAATATATAAATTTTACATTTTTTAATAATAGCTATTCTCGCAATGCATACATCTTGCCCACAAGTTTTGGGGCCATATTTTACATTCATGGCACAGAGGCACTTGGCACAATTTTTAAACTGAATTTATTTGGATGATACTGGTTGATAAAATTATAGGTTTCAGATGTACAGTTCTGTAGTGCACCATCTGTATATAGATAGCATTGTGTGTTCACCATTTATTCACTCCGCACCCTCCTAGCCCTCTGGAAGTCAGCATACTGTTGCCTCAGAAGGAGAATGTGGTAGCTGCCCCTTTGAAGTTCAGGAATTGGTGTTTTCCTTGGGTCATATCTGGATTAGGTCCCCATTCGTGTGGTCATGAGATAGCAACGTCCTGAAACTAGGACTTAAATGACATCTCAGGTGACCCATCAGAACTAAACCTATAGGTTATATTGCCAACCCACCTGCGGTACCCAGCAGCCAAGGAAGAGAAGCAGGGCGCACCCACCCAGCAGGCATTCTGTCCCCATCAGCCACTGCTGACTCCTTTCTAAACCGGTAAAGAGGACTGGAGGTTAGGTTTCACTTTTGCTCTGTGGGTAGACAGTATATTCTGCTAGAGAAGAAAAAGCAAACTGGTTATAAACTAGTAGCCGAGGTGCACATTTCTCTTTCTTGTTGTTTAATAGCTAGCCTATCCAGACAGTGTCTCTAACCAAAATTTTTTTTAATCTTGAATTTTTTTAAAGATTTTATTTATTTTTAGAAAGAGGGAGG
The DNA here is from genome assembly GCF_014824575.4 of Sturnira hondurensis. NCBI lineage: Eukaryota > Metazoa > Chordata > Mammalia > Chiroptera > Phyllostomidae > Sturnira > Sturnira hondurensis. Next base: position 2,313,459 of record NW_028081528.1, read on the forward strand.
GGGAGGGAGAAAAAAAGAGGGAGAAAAAAATCAATGTGAGGTTTCTTCTTGCGTGCCCCCAACTGGAGACCTGGCCCACAACCCAGGCATGTGCCCTGACTGGGGATCAAACCTGCGACCTTTCAGTTCACAGGCTGGCAGGCACTCAGTCCACTGAGCCACACCAGCCAGGGCCAAATCTTCTTTAAGTGAGACATCCTTGTTTGAACCTCATCTGAAAAGCACCTAATCTTATTACTATATTTAAGTCAGAAAAAACAAACAAATTGCTTCTTATTAGTGAGAGCATCTAGGTTAGTGCACACAGACCCAGGGAAAAGCCCCAAGACTGAAAATCTACTTTTGTAAGGGAGGGCAGGGAAAGACCAAAAGAGGCAGGCCACTCCAATCTGGCAGCTAACAGTCCATTAAGGGAAACTCGCAGAGGAGTAGGTTGGGCGGCTGCAGGACAGAGTGGTTTCCTTGGCAAGCAGGCACCAAAGAATTATACGGGGGGCAGGGGTACAGTCATGGGTGCTGGTGCATGAATGCTACCGGGTACGGGAAATCACAGTACCTGCTTGGCCAGGTCACAACAGCCTGCTCCAGGAGGCTGCAGAGGGTACTGATTTTTCATCAGAATAAACATGGATTATGACCCAGCAGTCTTTGGAGTGGGGCTTGTAGTAAGCAGTCTCCATTCTGGCCTGAGTCCATCTCACGAGACAGTGGACATGGCGTGGAATAGTCTGTCCTCAAAACATGAACATACAAAATCCTTCAGGTTTCTCATTGTAACCATTAATGCCAACAGCCTTCCCCACTGTGCCCCTTCTAGGTAATCTAAAGTTAGAGAGGTCTGTGTGGCTCCTGTGAGCAGGCTCAGGACACAGGAGGGTATTAACATCATTTTGTTCTGCCTTAGTTATTTTTGGAAATTAAATCAGGAAACGTTAAAAATGAAAACCTAAAGTATATCACTGAGGGGTTTAAATGTCTTTTTTTTTCAAGGTAGTTGCATATTTTCCACAAAATTAAATACACAGTCTGTTTTTCTGAATAAAATAATTACATTTTCTCCTGGGAACATAAAACCCCGAGGACCAATTGTTCCATACTGCTCTGAACAGAGTTACTGTGTTTGCCTTCTCTTTCTTGAATAGTGGTTTTTATTCTGACCTTATTTCATCCCACAAACACGGTGCACCCAGAGACATATAGTTTGTGTTTTTGTAAGGATTTGGAAGCTTTTTTTAATGTTATGTTACTTGTCCAGATTAAGCTTTTTTTAATGTTATGTTACTTGTGGGCTTACTTGTCCAGAAAGGCTTGGTGAACAGCGTATTAGAGCACTTTTTCCCCATGAGTCTCCTGGGGGGCTCGTTGCAGCACAGATCCCCAGGGGCTCTGATTCCAGGCAGGTCCAGGATTAGACCTGAGAATGGAGTTCAAACAGATTTCCTGGTGATTCTGTGGCTGCTGGTCCAGGCCCACTGGTGTAAAGGCTGTTCGGTGCCAGAGGGGAAATTTTCATGAACTGTGGTATCATGTGTAAGATCATACTTACCACTCATGCCATATACACATGCATTTTACAAACATCTCACTGTGTCATGTTTGCTTCTTTTATCTGGAGATAGGGATTCCTTTTATTTATTAAAAGGAACATTTTTACCTCAGTGCAGGTTTTAAAATAATGGAAATGCTTTCTCTTATATTTTAATCTCTCTCATGTGCACACGCTGACAGTTTCCCCACATACCTAGAACAAGAGGACAACAGCATTTTGGGGACGTAGTCACTCATGTCCCTCTTGATAGACCTAGTTACTTTAATGAATATCATTATCGAAAGACTTTTTCTTAAGTATGTTTTATTTTTTATCTTCTTTTTCTTAGATAAGTCCCTCTAACATTTCATATAACAAGGGCTTGGTGAAGATAAGTCCCTCTAACATTTCATATAACAAGGGCTTGGTGACGATGAACTCCTTGAATTTGATCTTATCTGAGAAGCACTTTATCTGCCCTTCCATTCTAATGAAAGCTTTGCTGGATAGAGTAATCTTGGATGTTAGGTCCTTGCTTTTCATGACTTCAAATACTTCTTTCCAGCCCCTTCTTGCCTGTAAGGCCTCTTGAGAAATCAGCTGACAGTCTTATGGGGACTCCTTTGTAGGTAACTGTCTCCTTTCCTCCTGCTGCTTTTAGGATTTTCTCTTTGTCTTTAATCTTGGGTAATGTAATGATGATGTGCCTTTGTGTGTTCCTCTTTGTGTCTAACTTCTTTGGGACTCTGAGTTCCTGGACTTCCTGGAAGTCTATGTCCTTCCCCAAATTGGAGAAGTGTTTCTTCATTATTTGTTCAAATAAATTTTCAATTTCTTGCTGTTGTTATTCTCCTTCTGGCACCACTATGATTCTGATTTTGGAAGGTTTCAGGTTGTCCCAGAGAATCCTCAGCCTCTCTTCATTTTTTTGGATTCTTGTTTCTTCATTTTGATCCAGTTGGATGTTTATTTCTTCCTTTTGTTTCAAATCGTTCCTTTGAACTCTAGTTTCCTTCTTGTCACTCTTGGTTCCCTGAATATTTTGCTTTATTTCATTTTGGGTATCTTTCATTTGTTCTTTCATTTTTCAACCAAGCTCAATCAGTTCTGTGAGCATTTTGATTACTCTGGCTTTAAATTCTCCATCAGCTAGGTTGGCAACCTCCACATCGCTTAGTTCTGAGGTTTTGCTGTGTTCTTTCATTTGGGCCATATTTCTTTGTCTTGGCACAGCTGAAAAGTTGTAAGGGATGGGGCCTTAGGAATTCACCCTGGTGGGGCAACCCTCTTTGCTGCACTGCCTGTGGGGGAGGGGCCAGAGAGGGACCAGTGCAGCTCGCCTGTTCCTCTCTAGTGCACTTTCCAACAGTCTCATGTCAGACAGGAAGTATCTCCCACCGTGGCAACCCCAGCCATAGTCCACAGTCAGCTCTGAATCTCAGTTTCCCCTGAAAGACTTTTAAATGTTTTATATAAATAAAAGTGGAATAGAAGTGAATAAACTGTAATAATACTTTTCAGCAATGAAAAAAATGTGGTAATTGTTCATTTAGTGAAAATTTATCTTCTGTATTAAAATGTTGATTTTTATATTTCTAAAAGACAGTAAGGAAAAATAGTAAATCAACCATTAATTTTCAAATATTACATTATTCGCTTCAAAAATAGTTTCACTTCCTTCCTGAAGCTCAGTATCACATTCTCAGCACATAGGTCTGAAAAAGAGAATACCACCTTCACAAGTACCATTACTATTTCTGTTGTGGGCTTTATTGTTTGCAGAAGTTTCTAAGGTTAAATTCTGTTCCTCGTGCAAATTTTTCTAAAATAAGTTTTTCTAAAGTAAATTTTTCTTGTTCTAACAAAAGGTGAGTGGCCTTCTCACCATATGTTCTCAACATCTTTAGGATGCATTGTTTTTCCTTTATCCTTATGTGACAGCTCTAATAAAATTAATGAATTTCCTAAGTTCCAAGTGACATAGTATTCAGCTTGACTATCTAAATAACTAATGTTACCTAGAGCTCTGCAGTTCCCAAACCACTTTTACAATAGTGTCTCTTTGGTCCTTGTGAAATCCTAAGTTTTAAATTATAACTCTGTAAACTGAGAAATACTTAGTTTTTCCCAAGTAAGTGAGTTTGTTCATTATACATTGAGTGAATACAATCCTAGGTGGCAGTTGTTATGCTAAATGCTGGAAATTAAGTAGCCCCTGACTTGCTGAATTCCAGTGTGTGGAGAAAGGCTAGGAAGTAGAGTGACCATGGCAATGGCTAAGAGAAGCCTCCTGCAGAGAGTGACAAGGAAAGGAAGGGTGATGATCTTGAGAGGGCACCCCACTCACAGGCGAAGCTATTTGGAGGGAAAAGGGTGCAAGTATTGCACCACAGATGATGTAGTTGTTGGCGGGCATGAAGGAGAAAAATGCGCTTTAATCTCAGGAACTCTGTGCAGTTGGAAAATGTCTTCCTTTCTTAGTACTTTTACTGATATCAGGTCTGGCAGAAGTAATGCCTGAGTGTGGTTGGTAGGGTAATAGTATGGGTGTAATAATGTATAGTTTTAATTTGAACACTTCACCTAAAATGTTGTATGGTTTGCTTGAGTGTGATGTTGTTATGTGACAGAATTGCATGCTTATGATTTTGTAAGGAAAGATTTTGTAATAAAAAAGAGGCATTATTGGTGCCCGACCCTGTTTATTCTTAGCTAGCATTTCTGGGAGATCTTAACTAACTAACATTTTGTGCTCATCCAATTTTAACAAACTCTTCTACCCACTTTTCCTCATAGGGAAAAAAATTCTCCTTTTCTGTCATTCCTCGAGAAGGAATTCCTTGCTCTTCCTATAAGACTTTTCACTAAACAAAAGTTGAATTTCTTCTTAAACTTATTGATAAGAAGCCCTGTATCATTGCTTCTGTCCTTTCTGTATTATTCCCAGATGACAGAAATTTGGTCTTGCAACAAGTATTTAATACTAAATTAGATTCGTCTAAAAACTCAACCTTGCACAGTCAGTCTGACTTTTAGTGGGCAGGGCATCTGGTAAGTTTTACTTATTGTTTAGTGTCCTTGCACAAGAACTATCCTCCAAGGCATTTGAGTAGTTGCATGGCCTCTTTCAGCCTCTGGGGGGCAGTAAAATACAGGAATGAGCTGTGAACCTTGCGAAGGAAACACCTGGGCAAATACTATCACTAAACTGCAATCCAAATCAGCTTTCCAGCATTTATCATAGGCAATTTGTTAAGATGGGGAGAAATAGCATGTCCCTTTATGCACATTTGCCATATTTTTAACTATTTTGTTTTATGACATTAATAACATTAGTTCAGTAATACATACATATATAATTTATAAACCAAAAATATACATGTGTTTGGTGTATGTGCTTGAAATTGTTCACAGGGGAGCATTACCCAAACAATTGGGAGATTGCTAATCTAAATCTCAAGCATCCTAAAAATGTCATTAACTATATGAAAGAGACTTTAAATCCATGTTTAAAATGTCTATAAAGCAATCTTGCACAATAATAATAATACACTTCCTCAGGCTGTAAACTGCGCCTCACCTCTATAAAAACTGGGCTTTGGGCCCTGGCCGGTGTGGCTCAGTTGGCTGTAGCGTTATCCAGTAAGTGAGAGGTTGTGGGTTCCGTCCTGGGTCCAGGTGTGTGCAGGAGGCAACTAGTCACTATTTCTCTTACATTGATGTTTCTCTCTTCCTTCTCTCTAAAAAGCAGTACAAAATATTCTCAGTTGAGGATTAAAAATAAAACTAGGTTTTGATTCCAAGTGGGTAGAGAAGTTCTTTCCTCATTGTGAGTGGGGATGCGGAGCTGGACATAGAAGAAGCTAAAAAAAACTAGAAGCTAAGCGTAATTCTGTAGGGTTCCTGATTAGATCGATCACATCCAGTTCTATGAATAAGTACATCCAGACTCCTTCCTCTTCTTTGTAAAATGTGGTATGTTTAATGATTAATATAAACAAAAATCTTATGTTATCTAAAAAGGTCAGTGATATTTTAAATGAAAACCATTAATTAATTAATTTTAATTGTTGTCCAAGTACAGTTTCCTGTCGTTTACTCCCATCCCAGCCCACCCCCCATCTCTCCCACCTCCCATTTCTACTCGCCCCAGTTTCTGTCCATGTGTCTTTTATCCTTGTTCCTGTACACCACAATTATATTTTAACTGCAAATACATTATGAGAGTGGTTTTTCAGTATTCTAATGGGTTGGATTGTCAGTGAGGACAATAATAAATACTTTTTATTGGTTTTGCATCTCAATTCCCACTCCAAAATCCCAAAGACAATCCATTAGAACATTAGCAATGTATATATGCTATTATTTTGGTATTCCCCTTCCAGTTCTTAACATTAAATATTCTAAGTGATAACTTGATGGTCTCAAGGAGTTTTAGATAATCAATAGGTAAAAGATAATACCTTTGTTAGAAACCTGTAAGGGAGTTGTTTTAATATATCTGTTTCTCTCTTAATGGAGTACAAGGAAAACGTTACTCTTATAGTTTAGAATATGATGCTAAAGGAAAATAAATTAGTGATTCATTGGTAGAGCAGGTGTGAAACTTTGGGTTATGGGTGTATTAGTTCCATGATTCACCCAGGAAGTCCATCTTTATATCTAATCATTAATATCATTATTGTATCCTGTCTACATTTTTTTAAATTTGCCCTTCTCTCCTAAAATAGTAAATTCCCTTAAAAGTGTAGTCATTTAAGGTCGCTGCTTAATCAAGATGTGTTTGAAGTTGACAGGACACAGAGTATTCTGAAATCTTAGATTTGCTGATTCATTTGCAAGATTACAAAATAACCCATTTCCTGCCAGTAAACTCAGCCTGTAAGAGGTTTCCGAGTCCCAGGGTGACTTGCATATAGGCTTGCATTATATCATGCCGGAGGAGAAATGTCATCAGCATTACGATGTTAAAATCCGCCACTCTTCTATATAGAAATAAGCTTGGTTCCTGTCTTCTGGTAAGTTTCGGGTATAGGTTTCTTTAACAACAGAGCTTTTAATGTTAAATGTGATTGCTTTCCATTAAACTACAAGATGAAGTTGCTTTAAAACATGACATTTGTGTAGTAACTTGTGAAATGCTTGGTTTGAAATTGCAGCTGACGTGCTGAGTGAAGAAGCGATACTGAAGTGGTACAAAGAAGCACACGTGGCTAAGGGCAAGAGTGTTTTTCTCGACCAGATGAAGAAGTTTGTGGAGTGGTTACAAAGCGCAGAAGAAGGTATGACCCCTCTAACAGCACTGGCCACTGGCAAACACTTTCTCACTTCCAGAAAGCTCTTCCTCCCGCAGATTTTTCTGGCTTTCCTAAAACTAAAGTTCTTGAAGTGTTTTTCATATCAAACACGCAGCCTACATCTATCTTATCCTTCATTTCTGAAATCAAAGCAGTGAAAATCTCTACGTGGCCCCCCCAAAAAGGAAGGAAAATAGAAAAAACCCTCTTAAATGATCTACCCTAACCAAATGGAAAACAGAGAGGAAGCAATATTTAGATCTGAAAGGAAAAAAATGCACTTGCCTTAATCACTTACTATGGGATTATATAGATTTTTATGAGCACCTTTACCAGTTGACTGGTATTTAAAATGGCAACGCAAAGAATAATAATGGACGAGAGTGAGTGCAACCAAGAATGAAAAGTTTATTTTAGATGATTCAAAGAATAAAAGTAATTGTATTCTCTAAAAGTATTTATAAGGGTGTTGCATTTTTAGAAAGGCCAAGATCTTTTAAAAGCAAGGGGAACAAAAGTTTGCCATCTGCCCTCATGTCGGGGGCCTGGGACAGAAATGTCTTGGGGGGAGGCATGGTGGAGTGGGCGTCGATTAGAAACCCTTTCATGGCCTTATTGAAAAGAACAACAACAACAATGCTAACTTTCCTCTCTTGTCCCCTAGAGTCTGAATCCGAGGGTGAAGAAAATTAGGTGGCTCGAGAAGCACAATACCTAGGTCACCACACGACACTTTGGGACTGCTGAACCCTTCGAGAAGAGAAACTTGGCTTCTGTTTTCACAAAGGAAAAAAAAATAGGATAGGTTTCCCTGGTGCGGAGGGGGAAATGGTTTTTGTTTTTGTTTTGTTTTTAAATGGAGCCCTGAGGCATCAGCTATTATACTTGGGACTCTACCTCTCACTCACTATATGCTAACTTAAAGCCATTCAGCGAGGAGTCAAGTAGGAATCAGAAATTACTCAACAGACTCCTTTTTTAGCCGTATTTTTCAGGTACGTGTGGTGAACACCCCACTGGTGTCTATTACAGGGCCCCTTTGGTAGTTGTGTTTCTGCTCGTGTATGTGATTTGACAAACCAGTTTTTTTAAATAAATGGCTTTATAAAAATCCGGGCCTATATTCTCAGAGCCTTTATTTCTTAACCAAACATGACATCACATACAGATGACGTCTTAGTGTTATGCTGTATTTTCTCTCATCCAGACTTTCTGGTGGTTCCATTTCTTGTCAACCGTGAAAACAACACTGTTCCTTTAAGCATCATGAGTAATAAATTTCGGTTATTTTTCTAGAGAAATAGAAAGTGAATTCAGTGACCTAGAATGACATGTGCATTTAGCCCTAATAGAGTGGAGTGATATTATTAATAACATAGTTTCATACTTCTCATTTTCTGCAGGCCTATTTTGACCTGATTTAGAGAAGAGCTAAAATACTTCATATGTAAATAGATCTTTGTTTATATTTATTTATACCTAGGTGATTTTATTCTTTTTTTAATATATTTTATTGATTATACCATTACAGTTGTTCTATTCCTCTCTTCATTCCCCTCCACCCTACACACCCCCTCCCCCATCATTCTCCCCTTTAGTTTATGTCCACGTGTCTCAAGTTCTTTAGATTCTATATTTCCCCTACTATTCTTGCCCTCTCTCCTATCTATTTTTTACCTACCATCTATGCTACTTATTTTCTGTTTCTTCTCCCCCCTTCTCCTCCCACTCCCCTGTTGCTAACCCTCCATGTGATCTCCATTTCTGTGGTTCCGCTCCTGATCTAGCTGTCCTCTTGGTTTGCTTTTGTTTTAGGTGTGGTTGTTAATAACTGTGAGTTTACTATCCTTTCATTGTTAATATTTTTCATCTTCTTTTTCTTAGTTAAGTCCCTTTAACATTTCATATAATAAGGGCTTGGTGATGATGAACTCCTTGAATTTGATCTTATCTGAGAAGCACTTTATCTGCCCTTCAATTCTAAATGAAAGCTTTGCTGGGTAGAGCAGTCTTGGATGTAGGTCTTTTGGATTTCATGACTTGGAATACTTCCTTCCAGCCCCTTCTTGCCTGTAAGGTCTCTTTTGAGAAATCCGCTGACAGTCTGATGGGAACTCCTTTGTAGGTGACTGTCCCCTTTTCTCTTGCTGTTTCTAGGATTCTCTCCTTCATTTTCATCTTGGCTAATGTAATTATGATGTGCCTTAGTGTGTTCCTTCTTGGGTCCAACTTCTTTGGGATTCTCTGAGCTTCCTGGATTTCCTGGAAGTCTATTTCCTTTGTCAGACTGGGGAAGTTCTTTATTATTTGTTCAAATAAATTTTCCACTCGTGGCTCTTTCTTTTCCCCTTCTGGTACCCCTATAACTCGGATGTTGGAATGTTTAAAGATGTCCTGGAGGTTCTAATCCTCTCCTCATTTTTTTGGATTCTTGTAACTTTGCTTTTTCCTGTTTGGTCATTTCTTTCTTCCTTCTGGTCCACCCCCTTGATTTGAGTCCCAGTTTCCTTTCCATCACTATTGGTTTCCTGTGCATTTCCCTTCATTTCAATTAGTTTAGCCTTCATATGTTCCTCTAATTTGTAACTATAATCAACCAGTTCTGTGAGCATCCTGATAAACAGTGTCTTGAACTGTGCTTCTGAGAGGCTGGCAATCTCGGTCACTTAAGAGTTATCGGCTCTGGGACTTTGAGTTCTTCTTGAGCCATATTTTGGATTGTTCGTGCCTGTTACGTATGAGGAACAGAGCCCTAGGTGTTCACCAGGGCCGGTCGCTGGGTTGTGACGCTGTATGTGGGGGCGGGGCCAAAGGAAGGCAATGGTGAGCACCCCTTGCTTCCTCAGGCCGCCACCCTGAGCCGAGAGACTCGTCCCACTGGGCGAGAGTGGGCCGAGCAGTTCATCCCACTGCGCGCAAATGTGAGACCGCAGTCAGCTGCTGCTGGGTTTGTTGCTGGGGGCTGCGCAGTCTGTCTCACTTCTCACTCCCGCAGTCCCAAGCCCTCACTGGGTCCGCCGGCGCTACCTCAGATGCCTGGGCACCTGGGGTCGGGGGATCCTTCCTGCCCGACCCTGCTCCGCTGCTGGCTCCGCCCCTCGCTCCGCCCCTCTTACCATCCCAGTCAAACGGTTAGTTGTTGTTGGACTTCCGTATAGTTCAGTTTTCTGTTCTTTGGCTGTGTCTTTGTTCTCCAAACCTTTGTTGTATTCAAACTTGGTTGTGGGAGAAGGCACAGTGTTTCCATCTACGCCTCCATCTTGGCGGAAGTCTCGATTTTATTCTTTAAATAATCCTAGTCTCAATAGTAGCAATGTAAAGCCTACTACTGCTTGGGAAAGCTCATAGTTTATTTCACAAATCTGCCGTAACTCTCGGAACACTTAAGGACGGCCCTAGAGCAGTGGGGAGAGTGAGAGCTGAAACAAAAGGACACCCAGGTAAGAAGTTTTCTAGTTTCCCAGTTGTCTAGGAGACAAAAGATTTTATTTTCTATGACTTGACCGTATACCTAAATCTTTGACACAATGGATTTCCTTCCAGTTTTTTAAGTATTAAGTCTCTGATAAATGCATTTTTTTCCTGGTGCGGGTAGAGCACTGACCAGTGCTCATCCAACAACGGACAGAGACATACCACTGAATAGGTGTTTTGGAAAACTTATATGAGAATGTTATTTTCATTACATAGCAAGTAATAAGCACAAGATAACTGTAGCCAAAACTAATTGTAAGTCATAGAATCCAGAGCTTTATGGGACCTAAAGCATTTAGCCTACCACTGGGCGTACTTAAATACCCTTTCCTAAAAACTCTGCACTGCTCCCCTTTCATACTGGTTTTCCTTTCCAGTTTCCCTTTCGCAGTTGCCCTTCTGTCTTGCACACAAGGGACTAACTCCTTCATCCCAGTAAGGCACCCTGTCCTGGAGATGGAAACCACGTGGTACTAAAGAGAGGGACACCTGTAGAATGCAATGTTCTTATAGGATAGTCCCCTGAGAGAAGAGCAGGAAATGGAAAGGAAAGGTATCTGATTTCCTCCAGAACATTCAATTCCTGGTCTCCATTACCTATGTATTCTTCCTCCTATTTTAAAAATTAAAATTATGAAATAAATAAAAAGTTCTATTTTAAAAATAAACTTGGCCAACTAATTGAATAAGTGCTGACTGCCAGTTAGGATAGATGATAGACATTCCATAAACTAAATTAAATCAGCATCTCTAATATTTTGACAAAAATATATTTAAAGATAAAATGTTGAAAACTAAATTCAGTTTATGATAATTTTATGTAAACATTTATGTTTTATATTTTTGTGGTTCATTTTATATGCCAATATGTAAGAGGGTTTTTCCTTTATTTTAGGGGTTATTAGTTAAAAGGAAGAGGCCACTGCGTTAGAGGATATTTGACCTTGCCCATAATTTCCAAAGTAATCCAACTGAGATACAGAAGAGCACAGAATTGTCCAAGGTTGTAGAGTTAGTGACCCTGGTGAACTAAACTTCCCGTCTTTAAAGTCTCATACCTATGCTTTTTATCCTAGATTCTGCTGTCAAGTTATGTATGATAAGAATATAAGTTTCTACAGTTTAAACAAAAGTTTCTAAAATTGGCACTTCCACTGAATAAACATCCGGAGAAGTCTATGTTCCAATCTGTAAACTGTAGCAATTACAGAATAGTAAATATTTAACATTGTCTAACACAGCCCTTTTTCCCAAACAGAACTTGAGATAGTGACCTTAAGGTAAGCGAGCATGGGGTGCGGGGATGTTCAAACAGCAAGGACTTAATGAATCCTCAAACCAAAAGCACTTTCCATCTCTGAAAAACAAATGTCTCTGGTTTCTATTTCTTTTTTAAAATATTTTGTTTTAGAGAGAGGGGAAAAGGAGAAAAGGGGAGAGAAACATTGGTGTAAGAGAGAATGGACAGGTTGCCTTTCTCATGCCCCCAACCAGGTACCCGGCTGCAAACCAGATATGTGCCCAGACTGGGAATCGAACCATCAATCTTTCGGTCTGCAGGCCAGCGCTCAATCCACTGAGCCACACCAGCCAGGGAGAGAATGTAATATTCTACAGTTTAAGCAAAAGTTTCTGAAACTGGCATTTCCATTCAATAAACATCTGGCAAATCTATTTCTAATCTGTAAACTGGAGCAATTACAGAATAGTAAATATTTAACATTTTCTAGCACAGCACTTTTTCCCAAACAGAACTTGAGATAGTGACCTTAAGGTAAGCAAGCATGGGGCGGGGGTGGGGGGTGTTCAAACAGCAAGGACTTAATGAACCCTCAAACCAAAAGTGCTTTCTTTCTCTGAAAGACAAATGTCTCTGTTTTCAAAAATAAAACCTGTCATCTCTTGCTGCATGACAAATTACTCCCAAATTTAGCCACTTACAGCAAACTTTTATTACACTGCAGTTTCTGTGGCTTAGGTGGGTAATTTTAGCTCAGAGCTTCTCTGGAGGGTGTAGGAGCTGCTTCCCTGAGAGTGGTGATTCGTAGGCCTGTTCCTTGCTGACTCGAAGCAAGGGAACTGAGGGTTCAGTTTCCCCACGCGGGGCCCTCTACTGAGGCTGTGTCTGTGTCTTCATGACAGAACAGGTGGCTTCTCCCCAAATGGTCTGAGAACAGGGATTCCAAGAAGGAAGCTGTCTTCAACAACCCAGGATTGGGAGTTGTATGACGTCTCTGCCACATCCTGTTGCTGTCCCTGGTCAACCATAGTACAGTGCGCATAGGGACTGCACGAGGTGTGAATACTGGGAGGTGGAGATGATCAGTGCTGTCTGCCATCCTAGAGGCTGGCTACCCCAGGAGCACGTGCACACACGCTAAAGGAGTTCCTGGAGAGGGTAAAAATCTTCACTTAGTGTTAGAACAACGAAAGCACTAAAAGAAAATGGAGGGAGTATCTCGTTAACCTTGGCATAGTAAAAGCATGGCACAAAAGCCAAAAGAAGGTTAATTGTTTTCTATATTGAAAGATACATCTGAAAAATCAACACCAAATGCATGTGGAATCAGCAGAGCTTCAACAGATTAAATGAAAATATTTTTGGAAACAGTAACAAAAATACAATACAGGGCGGGGCAAAAGTAGGTGTACAGTTGTTTGTATGGAAAATAATGCAATAATTAATAAAAATACAAGAATAAACTCTGACATAAAACTATAAACCTACTTTTCCCCACCCTGTATAAAGAGCACCTATAAATCAGTAAGAAAAAATTGAAAATGTAAAAGAATTAGAGTCCATTCAAACAGGCAATTAACATGGCTAGATGCTCAATCTTACTGTTAGTAAGATTTTGTGGAACAAAATCAATGGTGTTGTTTAAAAACAGGTTCTTTTGTACATGGGCTTTAGAGATATAATTTGGCAGTAAATATTAACCTTTTAAAAAATGCCCATTTTTGGACTCAGCACTTCTGTTCCTGCAGTCATTGCACAGGTATACCACCCTCAGACATACATGTAGTGATCACTCTACTAGCGATAAAACTGGAATGAACCAAGACAACTGGTAAATCTGAAATCTCTGTGAGAAGTCAGCCGGTAAAGTAAATCTGGCAAATTCATGCTGTGAAATGACGTGGTCTCGAAAGGTGGTTCATGATATCACTAAAGGAGAAGGGCAGCGTTACTATTTCCACTAATGAAACCTGGTGTGTGTATAACATACCTTTATAAAGACGTAAGAAGGCATATTCTCTCCTGTTTAAAATAATTATTTCTGCATAAATCTTAGGTAGGGCTGGGAGGAAGAAAAGGGAAGGAGAACTGTCTCTACTTCCACTTGAACTTCAGAAAGAGAATGCAAAATCCTCATAATTTAAAAAATTAATACATGTTTAAATCTATATAAAAGCTTTTGGTCCTGGCCAATGTGGTTCAGTGGATTGAGTGCCAGCCTGCGATCCGAGGCGTCACCAGTTCAATTCCCGGTCAGGGCACATGCCTGGGTTGCGTGTGCGCTGGGTTCCCAGTGAAGGGTTCACAGGAGGAGGCTACACATTAAGGTTTCCTTCTCTTTTTCCCTTCCCATCTGTCTAAAAATAAATAAATAAAATCTTTTTTTTTAAAGCTTTTGGATGAAACTAGACATTACATAACATTCTGCCACAGAGATGAACACTTCTGTTTTTATATTTTTGCAAATATGATTTGCTTAATTTGTGAAAAATTGAGCTCATCTATATGTTTTATATCCTGCTTTAAATAATATTCTGTCACATTTTACTATATCAAAAACTGCAATTTGAAAGCGTGGTTTCATTGTTCCTGGTATTGTCAAGGCACAATCTCTATTGCTCTGTTGCTCAATAGAAGATATTTTATAATTTTTTGCTTTTAAAAATAACCACTTAAAATACTACCTAAATCTTTGTTCACCTATAATTATTTAGAAAAGAATAAAAATGGGATTTGAGTCAAAGGATTTGAATATTTTTAACACAATATGGTTTTATTTCCTGAATTGGTGTATTTACATTTGAATGCATTTTATACCTATTTGGGGTATAGTTTAAGACAATATCAGTTCCATAGGAAATTTTTTAAATTACCCATTAACCTCTAAAAATATGAATGTTTAAACTTCTGGAATTAATTCAACAGATCCAATTTGTAAAATTGAAGGGACAAAGGAAATGAAAATATTTTATTTTCAAGCCAAGAAGACCAGCAGTCTGGAAACACAGCCGCTCCTGCACCGTATCCAGTCATCTGGCCTGAGTTAATGCGGTTACGTCAGCTGATTCGGCGTCTCTGAGCCCCCATTCTCTGACCTAATGGCAATCATTTCTCTGTACCTTGAAAATGGTAGGCTTCGAGGACAGCGTGATAGATGCCCCTACACTGCCGTGGCCCTCTACTTGTGCAATAGGTGTGAGCAAAATACTTCTTCCATGCAAAGAACCTTTTTAGAGCTATACTTTGCATATTTACAATCACTACACCTTGGCTTCCTGAGTATGTCTGAGCCAGTTATTGATGGGAATCAGAGAAAAATGCCCAGTCTGTGTCTGGCCCGAATAGGAACAGCACACCTGCATAACAATCAAATGGCATTGTGATAGCAATCACACTAGAGGAGTCTCAGAAGCCCCGTTTTGGTACATCATCATCTGAGTTCTGACAGCTGAGCTTCTTTTCCCCTGTGTTTGACACGGATCCTGCGATAGTTTGCGTATGCCTTCTCTTAACTTCGCTTCACCTGTTTTGTGTCCTTTGTATTTAATTCATTCTGGTAAGTGGTTAAGTAGACACGGTCAATCTACCAACAAAAAAAGTCAGCTCTTTCAACAAGAACACGTGACACATAAGAACATTATTTTCAGTGAGCCAAAATGTTGCACTATTTTGGCACAGAGTAATTCCTAGGCACATAATTGTTTTTCAGAGATAGTTTTGGAACACATGCATTTCCTCATGGCATTCATTACGAAACAGAAAATCATTCCGTCTTCTCTTTTATATGAGCAACATTGATTTTTTTTAATTAAATAATAAATTACTGTGCCTTCTATTGTTTCTACTTCCATGTCTTTATTGGCTGTGAAAGTGGAGGAGTAAAGAGGTGCTTGTGGTTGGCTTGAGCTTGGAGGCAACTTTCTGCCATTAATTAGCCCTTTAACTAATTAGCTTGTCACTTAACTCTTAGCACTTACTATGCTTAATTGTAAAATAAGGGCCTGGACAAGATCAGTCCTGAAACTGGGACTTAACAGTTCACACCACCCAAAGTTGAATAACTGCAAGACTGTTTTCATCGGATTCTGTTGTCTGGCCCAAGAGAGATGAATTAATCAGCCCAGACTGCTGGTTCTCAAACCCTAACATGTGTCAGGACCGCCAAGGAGGAAAACTGGTTGCCGACTGAACTGCCCCGCTGAGTTTCTGACTCAGTAGGTCCAGACCGAGGTCTGAGGACAAGTTTCCACGTGACGGCTGATCCTCCTGGCATCAAGACTACACAGAACCATTGGGCCTGGTAGTTCCTAGAGCCCATTATTCCTGTCCTGGCATTCTGCGGTCCATTTTGTGTTCAGTAAAGGAAGTGGGCTGTACTTCCTCCTGTCCGAGTCTTTGCCATTCAGCACAATGCATAGTGTGGCAAGAATTGGTGATGTGTAAGTGGGAGCGAAGGTGCATTAAGAATTCCTTTTAAATGGTTGATTATAAATTCATCTAATATTCAGGGTCTGAATATAAAAGGGGCACAAATAACACCTCTTTTTTATTATAAAATCACAAGTATGTAATTCTGTAACGTAACAATGTCACACACCGTATGACACTGTAGGTGAAATGTTTAAATTAAAACCATAAGCTGTTACACTCTTATTATTACCCTACCAACTACACTCAGGCAGACCTTGTCTGCTAAGACCCTGTATTTCTTCTTTGAGCTTCAGAATTGGGCCCACAGCCTGACTGCTACTTAGTAAGAATTTGGATTGATTGCACTAAGGAGAAATGCATCACAACAGTGTCATTCTCTGAAACAGAGCCAGTGAACTGTGGGCCCATAATTTCTAAAGAGATCCATCCCTCATTTGTTTCCAAAAGAAGCAAAACTACTTTTCTCAGAAAACTGTTTCATAGGGCTCTGTCACAGCAAATCGTGGGTGCTGACCCTGCGATGACAACCCACTGTGATCCCCTTAGTCTTCACCCTCCCCCTGCCCTCAGAACAGGTCCCTGAAAATGGTAACAAAACATCATGGGGCTAGTTTAGTAGTTCTCAAACCAAGTGCGATTGGCATCCCTGGAGGGCTTGTTCATCACAAATTGCTGACAACAGCTCCGCAGCATCTGACTCAGCACGTCTGGGGCGGGACAGGCAGATGAGCATTCCTAACGGGCTGTCAGGCCGAGTTGCTGCTGTTGGTCTAGAGACTACATGTGAGAGCCAGTGGGGCCGTTCCTAATCCCGCAGAAACAGGCATGCTGAAGCGGCCTGGCCCCGGACCACAGCACCTCGATTTAGACCAGCTTGAAAGCTCTCAATGCCTTTTCCAGGGATGCAGAATCTAAGGAAGGAAAAGATGCTGCATTTCTATCATTTCTTCCTTAGTTCTCAAGCTCCTGTTTCCTCTGAAATCCTCAAGTATTCTTAAGAGATACACAAGGGTTTGAGGGATCTCTGTTCAGACAGTCTTAATTTCTTAGAATAGAAAAAATCCTTTGAGTAAATCTTTCTCAACAGTCCTTTCCCCCCTTCACCAGGACAACCCAATGGCTTTGTGAGCAAACACCCCAACCAGTCCCATCAGCGTCAGGAGCCAACTAGAAATGCCAGTCATCAGGGTCTTCCCCAGACCTGCTAAATCAGAAACTCTGTGGGTAGAACCAGCCATGTATTTTAACAGGCCCCTGCACCCTGTGGTTCTGATGCCTGCTCAGGCGTAAAAACCACTAACCTGGCTTAAACATCTGGGGTCAGCCCGTCTTAGAACACAACCCTAAACTGAAAGGATGGTGGGAGGATGGTTAGAACAGAGAGAAGACCAGGCTTTGGTGTTAGTGAGATAGGAGACTTCAGTTTTCTGTGAGACTGATCAGAGCCTGGACAATACCTCTGGGCAAGGTAATGGGTCAGCCCTCCACGGTTTTAGCTGATGTAATGGAATAGGTGACATCGTGGCCGGTGGCTACGTGACTCGGCTCAGACTAAATAATGAACTCTTTCCCAAGTGCGTGGGATCGCTTTCTGAAAAGTAATAGTTCTTCTGGAAGCTGGTTTCTCTCACTTCTTCCCTTCTCACTGAGTAGTGAAATGGAACTGCATTTGGGTTTTTATTTCTTCTTCCCGGTATGCTCATTAACAAGCACAGCAGATTTTGTGGTACCAAGTGGGAGCTTTTCTAAATACAATGTGAGCTGGAATATGAGTATTCTCAGCGTGTCTCAAAATAGACTTCCGGGGAACAGAAACATGGAGGTGACAGCAGTGGAATCGTGTGTACATGCATGGATTTGGTGTGTGCACGCATGGAGGAGTCTAGGTAGGAGCGTTTCATGTAAGGCCAACTCACTGGTGATAAAACGTTTTAGAATTCTGATGCGTGAATGCTAGGGATAAAGTGGCAGATGAAATGCCTGATCATTTCTATTTGGGGGCCAGACCTCAAAGCTTTGCCACAAATTTTTGAAAAGCTGTTTACTTCTGTCGTATGTCCTCTCCTCTTTTGTTCACAACGAAACGTGTTTTACAGCACAGCTGTGAGTGCTAAGCAGTTTCTGAAATACTGTGAACAATGACCATGACCCATGGGTAAGTACCTTGTTCAGTTTCCAGATATTTGAATTTTTCTAGCATTGTAACTGTTTTCTAGTTCGTTTTCTTTGTTGTCAAGAACATACACAGCATGGCTTCAAAACTTTTAAGTTTATTGAGATTTGTTTTGTGGCCTAACTATGATCTATCATAGTACTTTGTGGATGTACCCTGTGTATGCTGCATTGGTTGGGTGGAATGTTCTGTAAATATTGATGAGGTCATGATTGATAATGTTGTTCAGGGATTCTGTCTTTACTGATTTCTTTGCCCAGTAGTTGTCAGTTTCTGAGAAAGGGATATTAATGTCTTCAACTCAGACTATAGACTTTCCATTTCTCTATTTGTTTTGACCGATTTTGCTTAAAAGTAGGACTTCCATGTATCTGGAAGTTCTTATTAGATGCACATGCATTTATGATTATTATGTCTTTCTCATGATTGGCCTATTTTTCATTATGAAATATGTCTTTTTACCTGTAGTAATAATCTTTGTCTTGAAGTCTACTTTATCTGATAATATAGCCACCCCACCATTTTCAGGCATATTGTTTGTATGGTATATTGTCTTTCACCCACGTACTTTCAACCTGTGTCTTTATGCAGGGTGGGACAAAAGTAGGTGTACAGTTGTGTCATCCACTTTCAAATACAAGAATATCATTTATTAGTTACTGTATTTAAAAGTGAATGCAACTATAAACCTACTTTTGCCCCACTCTGGATAGCACATAATTGAGTCTTACTTTAAAAAAAATCCAGACTTCTGGTCCAGCGGGTGGCGTAGGTAAACGTGGCACTTGCATCCTCCCACAACCACATCAGAATTACAAGTAAACGACAGAACAACCGTCCTTTAGAACTGCCTGCAGTCTTCCTCCATGGGAGTCCTGCAGCTAGGGATTTAAATAAGCCACGTCTTCTCTTCTTCTAAGTATCAACCCCTTCCATTCTTTGCCTTCCAACAAGTATCTGCCTGATTTTTTTTATCACCCTCCAGTGCCTTAAAGTAACTGCTTTTCCTATTTTGTTGAGTTTATAGTTGTTACCTATTAGGAGTTTGGTCTCAGCCATCACCATAGCAAGACCTTGAACAATGAATTCTTTTAGGAATCTCATTGACTAGCCCATCATTCCAGTTTGCAACTGTGGCCACACAATCCCCACCCCTATCTTTGTTTGTTTATGTACTTATTAGGTGTCAGCTTTTTTTCCAACTCTGCTACATTTGTCTCATTAAAACCCCTGAAAAAACTCTGGAGCTCCACATCTGGAGCTCCAACTCCAGGAACAACTTATCTTGTTACTATTACTGGCTTAAAGTGGGGTTAAATTTACCTGAAAAGTCAAGAGATCTAAGAGATAACAAAGAGACTGTTTGCTTTGAACTTGGCATTGGACTCAACCACTCTCAAACAATAATTGACATTCTATACTATGCCAAGATCATAGTCAGAAATGAAAGTTAGTTAACTCCCGTTCAACTTGATTGCTCAGAGTTCCAAACAGAAGGCTCTGGTTCCAGAAACCCTTCACCTTAGATTACCATCTCTATCAGGTATTGGTTACTTTGGCAACAGCAAGAAAAGACTGATGTTTTATTTTTAAAAAATCATTTTAAATTCCATAGGACAAAAAAATCTCTAATAGAACTTAATCAGGAAGGCAGCTAAGCTCCCTTGCCAAATAATTAATCAAGGACTAGAAATTTATGCTGTTGTGAGGAAGAGAAAATTCCTTGTGTTTTTTTATTGTAGTATGATAACAAGATATAAGTATACCAAAATCTGTATTGGTCAGAGTTCTACCAGAGAAAGGTAACCAGTAGGGTATATAGACACACACATACACACAAAGGTATATATACACTTTTGCATGGGAGCTACATGGAATAAAACTTTTATTTTAAAGTACTGCAAACATCAATTAAGTTTTCTTCAGATCAAAATAATACCCTTCAAACTGTTGAGGAAAATATCTAAAATGAATATTATAAATTTCATTCTCATAATAATTTTTGGAGAACTACATTTGTTTGTATGCGATGTCTGAAGTAACAGTTCTGGGGACAAGTGCATCAGACTGGGACCCAAGAGACCACAATCTCCATCTTTCTTTACTTTAAAAAAAGACAGACCATGGTCTACATTCTTCATGCTTAATTTCTCTTGGGTTTCTTCTCTTGCAAAATCACATGGTTAGACATGATGACCTCAACGAACACATACATATCTTTCTATATTGTATGATTCCATAATTCTATACGTAGTACCTAAGACTTGGAAATGCTCCAGAACTGCCTTCTGATCTCTTTGTACTCTATTGACATTCTCTCAGAAAGCCCTTGGAAAATGGGTTATAATAGAAAGGTATGAAGATCTGAGAAAGCCACAAATCACAAACTTTTTTCAATGTCCACTGAAATTCATAAAAGTCTAATAAGTTTCTTCACCATCCTGTCGTTAAAAACAATCACTTGAGTCAAATGTTAATTCCTAAAATTGTTTTAGTTGGATGGAGTCCAAAGGTTTCTTAATTTTTCCTCCTGATATATTAAAAAAAGTTATTTGCATATGCAATGACCAACAAAGTTTCAAGGAAACAAATGAGATCCCCAGAGGGGTTTACGATTTGTGCTTTGTTTTCAATGTGGTAAAGATATTCTTGTTCTTAAAGTCATGCTCAAAAATAATGACGAGTAATGAGAAGTCTGCAAGTGAGTGTAGGAATTCAGCCAATGCCTCTGAAGATTAGACTACAAAATGGGTTAGAAATGTGTGCATTCAGGAGAATTTCAGAGAACTTATGAAAGAATATTCTGCTTCTTACAAAAATAGCAATGGCAGCCAGCTACAAGGGCTTGCCAAATGGTGGTAGGAAGGGAAATGACATCAGAGAGTTACAGCCCCACAATCCAACTCCCGCATGAAATGTCTGTGCCATTGTCCTCATCAGAGTCCCCTAGTAACATCTCATTTTGTCCTGGGGGTCGTTCTTCCTTCCTTGCCATGTTCTCACAGGGGAAACGTGAAGAGGAAAGGGAACTCGGGGCACAGAGAATTGAAGGGACAGGAGAAGGCGGAAAGACAGCTGTTTTAATGAGCCACTTACTTTTTGTCCATCTCTCTTAGGAGTTGGCCTTAGAACACTACAGGGTACTGTTTCAAAAAAGAGTAATAGCCCATTTTCCAAGAAACAAGGAGTAGTTTAGATTTCAGATAACTCTCTGTACATTTCTGTGTTTTAAATCCTGGGTAATAAACTCGAACAACACAATAGCCAATACAGAAGTGAGTGGCCTGTTTGCATCTGTTTTGGGAGGCAGCTATGCCCAACACTCTCCCCTCAACACTGCACACATTAGTGTTTGTTTTGGATGAATTAGTTTTGTTTTTTCCCTTCACTTTATAAATACTGAAAAAGAAATTTTAAAAGTGAAACACATGGTGCTAAAGTTCTAATTTTTAAAACTTGATTGGAATGTTTAGAGGTGGTACTAGCCCCCAGATTTGCAGTAACTGATGTGAACTAAGTGTAACCACATGCCTTGCCTTCATAAAAAGTTTATCTCAGGGAAAAAAAAGTTTATCTCTTACAGGCCATCTTTCAGCGGGATTTGGCAGAAAATGTTGGAGGGCACAGACACACAGACACAGAAATTCACAGAAGAGCTCTGAGGTCATTATCTTGGCGGGTAAATGAGGGCTAAGATGAAAGAGCAATCACAGACTCCAGCCCAGGAGAATGAAAGAAGACAAATAACATTCTTAGTTCCACATGGAAGCAGAAATAAGCCATAGACAATCCAGACTCTGAACCAAATATGGGAGAGGGTAATCAGAGGAAACCCCAAAGATCAATATTTAATTAACGAGAGTAAAAATAGTGCTGTTGGAAAGCATGTTTCCTATCAATTTGGTCTGGTACTTCTAGACTTATTTCTAGACAATAAAGCTGGTGGCAGAGGCTAGTGGGTGGAGAGACTGGGCAAAAAGGAGAAAGGACTCATGACATGGACAGCGTGGTGGTTGCTGGGCAGGAGGGAGGTGTAAGGGGGACTAAATGGTAATGGAAAAAAACACAAGAGTAAATCAAACAAAAACAATAAGGGTTCAAGATGAGTTTTTAGTCTACTCAAATTTACAGGAAACTCAGATTAAACATGAAGAAGAGTTAAAACTTACTAATTAGAGTCACTAATTGGGCTTAGGTGTTAGCATTTCCTTGAATCTTCCTCTACGTTGTCTCTTATTTAAAATGAATTTGTTAGAGTGTTTGTTATGATGAATAGTCTTTACTCTGTATCTTAGGTAGTCACCCATAGCAAAAATCTAGCTATCTGTAACATAGCCCCATTCACCTAGGGTTTCAGCCACCTGCGAGGCCAGAATCTGGAGACTCTGGCCTGCACCATGCCAGTCATGTATGGTGCAGGCCAGAAACACAGAAAACCATTTTTTTAATGGTGCACCACAGAAAACACAGAAACCATTTTTTTAATCTGACTTTTTATTTTGATTTTTTCTTTTGACTCAAACTGGCCTCACCTACTGCCCCACTCACCCACCTCCCTCTCCCTTACTTGATCAGGAAGCCCTCAGGACAATGAAGTTCTGGTCAGCCTCCTGGGTCTATTTACCATTGAGACAGAATTTTCATTCAAACTCAAATACTATCTTGGCCTCAGCTCTGTATTAGCTCCAGACCCAGAAAAGCGAGACAATCCCACAGAACAAATCCTTGCAAAGTTGGACAGAACAACTCCATGGCTAACACCAGGACCAGATGCAAAGATCAGTTACCCCGTAACCTAGAACCAACCAGTCAAAAAAGACCATGACCCTAACCCTATTAGTCACCAAACTGACGATTTTTTACTTATGTAAGTAATCCTTTCCCTGGAAGCCACTGGGAGCTGGGTCTTTGAGGGTGAGCTACCTGTGACTCCAGGCACGGTGCCATCTTCTCAAGAAATCCTTACTTTCTGGGCTGCAAACTCCTGTTTGTCTGTTACCAGGTTTCGATACACACAGGCAAACAGATCCCTTCAGTCCAGTAACACTTTGGAACACACATAAATGCAAAGCACAGGCAATACTGCATGCACAGGTCCTGCAAAGGAGATGAGGGGAAGCTGCTTATGGACCATTGTTGTACTGGTTTCCTATTGGCACTGTAACATGTCACCACTGATGTAGTGGCTGAAACCACACAAACTTACCATCTTATTGTTCTGGAGGTCAAAAGTCTAAAACGGGTCAGCAGGCCCTGGCTCCTGTGGCTTGGTTGGAGAGTCATCCCGTAAATCTAAATCTTTTCTAACGCTTAACTCTTTCCTCCCTCCCTCCCTCCCTCCCTCCCTTCCTTCCTCCCTTCCTTCCTTCCTTCCTTCCTTCCTTCCTTCCTTTCTCCCTCCCTCCCTTCCTTCCCTCCCTCCTTTGTTTCTTTTCTCCTGATCATATCCATCCTAGTGGGTGTGAGGTGATAAACCATTGTGCATTTTGACTGCATCTTCCTTATAATTAGGGATATTGAGCATCTTGTCATATACTTGTTTGCAAAATAATACATTTTTAATTTACTATTTTATTTTAGCATCTTCTATCCTCAGAGAGACTAAAACAAAAAAAAAACATTTTAATGTTTCGAAACTAAATAAGTACAGAGAAATTAAACAGTTTCAAATGATGTTGATTTATAAGTTTGTAACATTGATACTCCTGAAAATATTAAAACTTAAAACTGAACGAAGGCTTTGGGGGTACAGTGTATGTGAAAACAGAGATTTGGGTTGGCTGTTTGAAGCTGTAACTGCCAGGGCCCCCACTGCACTTCCGCCTGAACAATGAATGAGTCTGTAGCTCCTGCTGGAGGGGGCCTGTCTGTCCCTGATGGGCAGCGTCACCCTCAAGGGCTGCCTGTTACTGTACAGGTCTAGGTGGTAGAAAGCTTCTTGGACATCCTCACGGTATCAAAGAGGAGCAGTGAGTACCCATGTCACTCATTTTGCTCATTGTTTTGAGGGACCGTGGACATGCCTCTGAACTTCTCTCACTTTAGGAGCCCCTAAGGCAATGGCAGAGGGCTGAGGGCCACTAGATTGAGGACACCAACACCCCAGAGCCTGACCGGCCACGAAGGAGATGCAGATATCTTACTGCATGAAATGACTGAGTCTCTTTCCTTTGGTGCAATTCTTCCTGAACTCTTACAAATTCGTGTGTACCCTCAACCTGATGGCTGTCCTGTGAGCCAGTAAAACTTTTAGAGCTTCTAATTTCTCTGGACTTTTAAGTGAATATTCAGAACACTTCCAGTATCTTCTTGGCTTTTGAGCTCATCAGAGACCTGATAAGCCGCCAGCTTTTGGTAAAGACTAATAGGTACAAAACAACAACAACAAAAAAGTAAAGTCAAATTAGTATTTTGAATTTGCCCTGAGTGTTGTGTACCGTTAGGCCCAAGTTTGCAGAATGGTACTTGCTAGTTCTTTCTAAACCATTTCAATACACTGAGTGGTACATAAATAATTGAATAGTGACTTTTAATTAAGGCTCTGTAGTGAAAGCTGCATTATGCAAAATTAAATGCTTCTTCATAGCTAATTTAGAAAGAGGTTTAAATACCACAAGTCCTGTAACAGGAAACTAAGCAAATGTCTAATTTAATTTGGCGCAGTGTTCTCAGATGACAACTAGGATTCTGGGTTGGGGTTTGTGGGGTTTTTTTGGTTAGTTCTTTTTTGTAAATGAATGTTTCTTTTTCTTCATAATGCTTGGAATTTAATATCCATATTGCCAATACTTTTTGCAGACAAGATAGCAAGTGAAAAAATATAGACCACACCATATATTAATATTTTCTATTAATGTGAAAAAATAACATAGCCTATAAAAACTTGGGAGCTAAATAATGTTTCACACCCTTATCTGAGTTTTCTAGATACGAAGGACATTATGAATTGAATTGCACCCCATTCCAAATTCCCCTGTTGATGTGCTCAACCCCAATACCTTAGAATGTGACCGTATTTGGAAATAGGATCGTTGCAGATATAATTGGCAAAGATGAGGTCGCTCTGGACCAGGATGGGTTCCTAATTCAATACAACTGCTGTCTTTTATCAAAAGGGAAACATGGACACAGAGACACAAATAGAGGGAACCGCTGTGTGAGGAGGAGGCCAGAGGTCAGGGGATGCAGCAGAAGGCAAGGGACACCGAGGGTCACCAGAGACCACCAGGAGCTGAGAGAGTGACATGGAACAGATTCTCCTACACAACCTTCAGCAGGAACCGACTCCCGACATGCTGATTTCAGACTTCCAGCCTCAATAACCGTGAGACACTAAATTTCTTTAATGGAAGCCACCCAGTATGCTGTGATTTCTCATGGTTGCTCTTAGCCAAAATATTACGGACTGAATGTTTGTGTCCTCCAAATTTGTATGTGGGAGTCCTTACCCCCAAAGTGATGGTATTTGGAAACATCTTAGGGAGGTGATTAGGTTAGGCTGGGGTCCCCATGATGTGATTAGTGTCCTCACTAAAAGACAGCAAGAACTGGCA
The DNA here is from genome assembly GCF_014824575.4 of Sturnira hondurensis. NCBI lineage: Eukaryota > Metazoa > Chordata > Mammalia > Chiroptera > Phyllostomidae > Sturnira > Sturnira hondurensis. The sequence goes on from NW_028081528.1 coordinate 2,339,155, forward strand.
TTGTCTCTCTGCCCTGTGAGGTCACCATGAGGAGGCATATGCAAGCCAGAAAGAGATATCTCAACAGAGCCCAACTATGGAGACACCCTGAGCTTGGACTTCCCATCCTGCAAACCTGTAGGAAATAAATGTCTATTCTTTTTTTTAATATATTTTATTGATTATACCATTACAGCCGTTCTATTCTCCCCCTCCATTCCCCTCCACCTGCTCACTCACTCCCCCACCATTCTCCCCCCTTAGTTTATAACCACGTGTCTCAAGTTCTTTAGACTCTATATTTCCCCCACTATTCTTGCCCTCCCCCCTATCTATTTTCTACCTACCGTCTATGCTATTTTCTGTACTTTCTCCCCCCTTCTCCTCCTCCCACCCCCCTGTTGCTAACCCTCCATGTGTTCTTCATTTCTATGGTTCCACTTCTGATCTAGCTGTCCTCTTAGTTTGTTTTTGTTTTAGGTGTGGTTGTTAATAACTGTGAGTTTGCTGTCCTTTCATTGTTAATATTTTTCATCTTCTTTTTCTTATATAAGTCTCTTTAGCATTTCATATAATAAGGGCTTAGTGATGATGAACTCCTTGAATTTGACCTTATCTGAGAAGCACTTTATCTGTCCTTCCATTCTAAATGAAAGTTTTGCTGGATAAGGCAATCTTGGCTGTAGGTCTTTGGATTTCATGACTTGGAATACTTCTTCCCAGCCCCTTCTTGCCTGTAAGGTCTCTTTTGATAAGTCCACTGACAGTCTGATGGGTACTCCTTTATAGGTGACTGTCCCCTTATCTCTTGCTGCTTCTAGGATTCTCTCCTTCATTTTAGTCTTGGCTAATGTAATTATGATGTGCCTTGGTGTGTTCCTTCTTGGATCCAACTTCTTTGGCACTCTCTGAGCTTCCTGGATTTCCTGGAAGACTATTTCCTTTGCCAGACTGGGGAAGTTCTCCTTTATTATTTGTTCAAATAAGTTTTCCACTCGTGGCTGTTTCTTTCCCCCTTCTGGTACCCCTATAATCCGGATGTTGGAACGTTTAAAGATGTCTTGGAGGTTCCTAAGCCTCTCCTCATTTTTTTGATTTCTCATTTCTTCATTCCTTTCTGGTTGGATGTTTTGTTCTTCCTTCTGGTCCATTCCATTGATTTGAGTCCGAGTTTCCTTTCCATCACTATTTGTTTCCTGGACATCTCCCTTCATTTCAATTAGTTTAGCCTTCATATGTTCCTCTAATTTGTGACTAAAATCAACCAGTTCTGTGAGCATCCTGATAAACAGTGTCTTGAATTGTGCTTCTGAGAGGATGGCAATCTGTTGGTCGCTGAGAGTTATCTGCTCTGGGACTTTGAGTTCTTCTTGCGCCAACTTTTGGGCTGTTCGTGCCTGTTACGTAGCAGGATCGGAGCCCTAGGTGTTCACCAGAGCAGGGCAATTAAGTCGCTGGGTTGTGACACTCTATGTGGGGGCGGGGTCAAAGAGGAGCAATGGCGTCCCGTCTGCCGCCTCCCACGCCACAGCCACAGGTAGGGCAGCTGCCACCGTCACCTGGGCCCACGAGTTTCGTCCCACTGCATGCGAGTGTGCCACCACTGTCAGCCCTCGCCCCCTGGGGCCTGCGTGGTCGGTCTCACTGTGCATGAATGTGCGACCGCCATCAATCTGCCCCACACCCTGACTGGGTCCAGGCCACTTGCCTGTCTAGGTCGGGGGATCTGTCCTGCCCGACCCTGCTCCCCTGCTGGCTCCGCCCCTCTTGCCATCCCTGTTGAACGGTTCGTCTTTGTCGGACTTCCGTATAATTCAATTTTCTGGTCTTTGGCTGTGTCTTTGTTCTCCAAACCTTTATTGTATTCAAACTTGGTTGTGGGAGAAGGCACAGTGTTTCCACCTATGCCTCCATCTTGGCGGAAGTCCTCAATAAATGTCTATTCTTAAAGCCACCCCGTCCATGATACTTTTTTTTAGCAGCCTGAGCTGATTTACACACTAACATACTAAGCGACCCACATGAAACCAAGTTGAATGTGAAGCACAAACAGCTCTGCTGATGGTGTGAAATCAAGGGAGCATAAAAATTTCTTTTAAGATATTTAAGGTAATTATGATTAAATGTCAAATTTATGAACATCCTAAAATTGATCATAAGTTGCTTTTAGAATGAGATGAATATAACGAATACTATGAAACATGCAGTGTAATGCTGTGTTCTGAAATGCTTCCAAATCGGGAAGCTTCCACCCAGAGCTGATTTAAACGTTTGCCAAGTTGAGTTGCAGAGTATCCAAACACACACCCAGGCTTCTGTAAATGTGACCAGGCAAATATCGTTGTCACTTCGTAATCATACTTAATCCCCTAAGGCTAAATAACCAACTTCCTTTTTATCTACAAAACAACCCTGTAGGGTAGAGCTATTATTAATCTGATTTAAAGCTGATGAACCAGCTTAAGGAAGCCGAGGTATTTGTCCAGGTATTTGTCCGTATTTTTACAGATAACAAGTCACAGGAATCTGACCTGTAGCAATGGGTTCTTAAATAAATGCTATACCACCCTTAAAGAAAATGCATGAATTTTAAAATACAGATTCTAATAAGTTTAGTGTACAAGTCTACCATTAAAAGTAACATTTAAGTAACAAACTTAAAAATAGAAATTATCTTTGAAATTTAGCATCTCTGAAAGTAAAACCTGGCTCTTTGAAGTATGTGATTATATTACATTTAAATACACTGTCTCAATGAGATGACTTTTCTAAAGTGAACAACAAAGGAAAAATTTTTAACTCATTTTCTTGTGGATACTTTGACTCTTAATTAGGATCTGTTCCTTAATTTTCCTTTTGTTATTTTGAGAATTATATAAAATGAAACTAAAATGTATTCTGTAAATATAAATTGATACACACGTTGACTGATACAGTAGAATATGTGTCATCTTAATGTAGAAATCTCTCATCTCATGTTCCAGCTAAGACCTGCTGTCTTGCCCTGCCAATTTCATGGGAACAACCTCTTCTTCCCTTCTTTATTTAAGGTTATACCACAATTATTACTTTTTCACCAATGGTCCCCAAACCTCCCTTTATAAATACTTTTATAGTTCCTATTATAACAGTTTATTAACTTCTCGCAGGATTGCTATCACAGTTGAACAGGATGAAAGTCATTTTATAATACAAGTCATGTCATGTACAGGATTATGCAAGTTCCTAGCTTCTCACAAAATTATAGTCACGATTAGATGAGATAAAGCACATACTATTCCTAGCATATTTTCAGGCACAGAGTAAGTACTCACTACATATTCATTAATAATACAACAACAAGATGAGATCCTTTTAATAATGCATATAGAGATTTATGTTCTAATAAAGGGTCATTATCAGGTACACACTGATAATAGTTAAATAAAAATGATTTTTAAAAAGAATGGAAAATAAATTTTTCCTTATATGCAATAAATAAGAACAAAAATATTTTCTTCTTTCTCTTTATACCTGTATACCTCTATACTTTTACTTATTTATCGGGAGGGACACCCAGAAAGTTAAGTCAGGAGACCCAGCTGGTTCATAGTGACCTTTGAGAAAGTACAGTACCTGGACTGTGGTTTCACTTGGGGCCGACAGGTGTTTTAGGACTGGCATCTCATTCTCTAGATTCCCCTGGGACCAGAAAACTGGTCCCTCGGCAGTGGGTGGCTCTGTTACTTGATTGCTTCCTGTGTAATATTTGCCAAGTGGAAGTGCTAAATAAATTGAAATGTGCAGCTCCTTCTGCACCTGACTGAGCTCATGATATCAGATGTCTGGAAGGACGGACATGACCAGGACCTCTGCTGGAGAATGCCTCCAGAAGTCCCCAGAAAATTCCTTGGTGAGTTCTAGAGCCACTTAATGCTGTCCATGCCAGGTAGCTAGCACCAGAGACACAGAGAATTAAGCTGGGCTATCTTCCTTCATAGTTCTAGGCAGTATGACCTCACTTTTTTTGACTGATTGCCATAAACAAAGTAGATTCGTTTTTGATTAGTGATTATATGACTGCCAAAAATGAGAGTAGATTGCTCTGTGAAAATTTTAATCTCTGGCATGTATTCTTGAGCCAGAATAAGACTGGAGAAGCGTTTTCTATTTCTGTGAGTAGCCTCTGAAACAGAAATGATTCACCTATTCAAATTAGTTAGAAAATTGAATTAAACAGCTGACATAATACTGGAGGGACTTTAGAAATATCTGTGTAGCAAAAGGTAAAGATGATCCTGGACGGGTAGCCATTCATGAAGAGCGATTTATTGATGTTGCTGGACCTGCGGTGGAATCGCTGAGGGGAGTTAGTGACTGGAAACCTCTGGCTCAACAGGTGTCGGTGGGAGACCCCGGGTATTCTAAGCTGCCAGTCGCCCCCACTGCATGTCCACGACTTACGTCACATCCTGTGTGCCACACTGACACTGCTCTACAGAACACTGCGACAGTGATCCCTGGACGAGCAAGAGCATGCTTCGGTAGAGGAATGCGGTCTATCAGACACAGACCCCAATGCTATACCAACCCAGTTCGGGTCTTACCTAGTTTCTAATAATCGCACCCTGAGCTCCTCTCTGAGAGAGCCATGCTGGGACTCATGGGTGGTCGTCAATCTCTCAGAGCCAAGAAAATCCCGTGGGAAAAGGAAGTTCCCAATTTAGTCATTTGTTCAATAAGTATTTAGTGTTCAAGGGCCCCCAAACCCACAGTGTTATTCATGGTGGGCATTTCACACTAACAAGACAGATCTAATCCATGACTTTGTGGAATTTACTGGGGGAAAAAACACACTGACATACAAATGAACGTTATATTGCAACTACCGGCCATGCTTTGAAGGAACAATGCATTGTATTAGAGCCGGGGACCCCAACCCCGGGCCGCAGACCCATATCATGGCCTGTTAGGAACAGGGCAATGAGGGAAGCTGCCTGAGCTCCGCCTCCTGTACCCCCCCCTCCACCTCTCCATCCCTCCACCATCCAAGGAAAAAACAGGTTCCTTGTGCCCCAAAAGGTTGGGGACCGCTGTATTAGAGCATTTATTAAGTGGACCTAATTTAGAATGAGGGTAGTATGTAACTTGAGAAATAAAGAGTGAATAGAATTTATTCAGGCCAAAACGACAGGGCAGCGGTGTGGGGACCTGGGGGTGGGGTTCAGGGAAGAAAGATGTGAGGATGGCCAATTCAGGCAGAAAGAACAAGGGCGCTGTAGGAGGCCCCTCGGGAGTGCAGAGGTTGGCTGTGGCCTAGAAACAAAAAAAGAAAAAGGTCAGTAAAGACATGGAAGCAGGGTGAGTGAGGCGAGGGGGTAATGAGACAGTCGGAGGTCCAGTTAGACAACTGGGATTTTATCCTTAGAGCAAAAGAGTTTTTCCTTCAGCTTTATTGAGATATAACTGACATACAACAGTGTGTAAGTTTAAGGTGTGCAGGTGATTTGATACCCTGATATACTGCAAAAGGATTATCACCACAGCATTGACCTCCGTCCTGTCACAGAGTGTCCATTTCTTTCTTGTGGTGGGAGCAGGTGAGATCTGTTCCCTTCACAACTTTTCAAGTACATAATGCAGTATTTTTAGCTATAGCCTCCATGCTGTACATTTGAGCCCCAAGAACGTGTTAATCTTACCACTGGAAGTTTGTGCTTTTTGACCACTTTCTCCCAGTTTCCCCCCACCGAGCCGCTACAAGACACCACCGCCCTAAGCGCTCTTGACAGCTCTCCAGCAAAATGGCATGAACACTGTCACATGGGGCGTGCATGGGAGGAGAACGGGAGTGGGAGAAACTGGTGCAGAGACCCTTTCTAGTGACTCAGATGTGCTACGAGGGAGGACCAGGGCCTGGGAAGGCAGAGGAGGTAAGAGAAGTCAGCAAGACGTGATGCCTGAACCTGAGGATTATGTGAGGTGCACGAGGTGTCTGTCGGCAGGGTCCCCCGTGAGTCCGTGGAGACGATGTTTGTTTGCAGTGATGGGAGACATGGGAGGGAGAAGGAGAATGCTGAAGAAGAACGAAGTTGGATTTGTGGGAGGAGGCTGTAGAAATCAAGAGTCAGTTTGAAGTAAAACAACGGGTGAAGTTACTGGTGTGTAAATGAGAAAAGCACTGTGGTCATGTAGGTGGTACTTAACAGGAGACCAGGAGATCAGCTAGCAAGGAGGTACTCAATCGGATTTTCCTTAAAATCTCCCAGAGAGAGGTGTTTGTGTGTGTTTATCTGGATGTCCAGGACCCACTCTGAAGAAACTGAATCAAAATGTGTGGAGTGAGGCCAAGAAATCAGTATTTCAAAAACACATCCTGGGTGATTCTAATGAGCAGCCAAGGTTAAGAATTACTGGCTAAGGTTTTACAAGGGCAGGGGTGGACCTAGAGGGTTTATGCCGAGTGAAATAAGTTAGAGAGAGACAAGTGCCATAGGTTTCACCTATATGTAAAATCTAATGAACAAAACGAGCAAACAAACAAATAGAAATAGACTCATAGATGCAGACAACAGGCCGTTGTCAGAGGGGAGGGGATTGAGGGGCTGGGTGAAAAAGATGAAGGGATTAAGAAGTACAAATTGGTAGTTACTGAACAGTGACAGAGATGTAAATTACAACCTAGGGAATACAGTTAATAATACAGTGATAACTATGTATGGGGCCAGGTGGGTACTTGAAATATCAGGAGAACCACTCTACAAAGTATGTGATTGTCTAACCACTAGGCTGTACAATTGAAACTAATACTGAATAATAACGAATGTAAACTGCAATTGAAAAATACAAAGAATCACTGGCAAAAATGAGAAAGAAGCTAAAATTGTTGCTTTTCACCCAATCGTCGAATTTTCTCATTCTTTTGAATCTTAGTATGACATCCTTAACTGAGAGACCATTCATTTTGACTATATTATCCCTACACCTTGGTTCTTGCTCTTCTGTATTGCCAGACTAAATCACCCTGGGTCAAAGAAAAACAACAAAACTTTACAATGAAAAAAGTCAAAAGGGGAGACATCTTTAAGGGAGTATGTTAAAGGGTAAGGGATCCTCTGAATAATTTAATCTTCAGAGGTCTCCTTAGAGAATGAATGGCTGTGGGTGACATCACCCAACAAAAAGAATTGTGTGAAAAGCAACAATGTCATTGCAAGACTGGGTAACACACCTTTCAAGTGCAAACATCACAGGCTGGGTATCTTTTACTTACCCTAAAGGAAGGGTGGGCAGCCTCAGATGTGGCAGGCCCTCACCCCACCCCCCAGGCTCCCCTGTCACTGTCAGCATAGCCATGGAGTCATTCCCCACCTGGTGAACAGTCGTGGACTGAAAATTTATGTATAAATAACGAGTGGTGAAAAGTCTTTAATCAGTGAATTAGCATTCCAAATATGAAAGATAATAGACCTCTGAAGTCTCCCTCAGTCTTGCAGAGCCAGTACCAGGCCAATATTCGAAAACTCCTGGCCCTTCTCCTTCCTGTCTTTCTCTTGCTGTCTGTTCTGTGGCTTAGTGCACACGCTGGAACTCTCTGTGACTGTGTCTCTATTTCTCTGGCGTTCTCTCTCTCTCTCTCTATCTCTATCTCTCTCCTCCAGTTTTAGGAATATGCCGTCTGTTCCTTTTCCCTTGGGGGTTAGTCCATGATTATGCTTTTTATCTTCTCTGCTTGTCCAGCTGTTCTTTCTCCTGTATCTCTCATTAAACAAATACTTATTGAGCTTCTACGTTGTATTAGGCTATGTGCTNTCTGTGGCTTAGTGCACACGCTGGAACTCTCTGTGACTGTGTCTCTATTTCTCTGCCGTTCTGTCTCTCTATCTCTATCTCTCTCCTCCAGTTTTAGGAATATGCCGTCTGTTCCTTTTCCCTTGGGGGTTAGTCCATGATTATGCTTTTTATCTTCTCTGCTTGTCCAGCTGTTCTTTCTCGTGTATCTCTCATTAAACAAATACTTATTGAGCTTCTACGTTGTATTAGGCTATGTGCTAAAATTTGGGTATTTAACAGAAAATAAAACAAATATCATTCTTGCCCTGTGTGTGTGTATGTGTGTGTATACACACTAAGCTTACATTTTCTCTTCCCTTTAGTCTGTCCACTTTTTCTTTCTTTTTTCCTTTTTACTTCTTTGAACTCCGTTACATTAACTGGCTCTAAGGAAGAATGCTCAGCTAATTTTAACTCCTTCCTACTCTAATTTTTGTTTGTTAACGATAAATTTCAGTTAATGTTAAATTAACTCATAAAATATGAAGTATGGGGAGTTGGTAGGGGTCACTTGTAAGAGTAATATGTGTACCTCTTCAATATTGCTGCATGAGACAGTGCTGGGAAGGAGCAATATTGGAAGAATTTGAAAGAAGAAATGATAAGAAGGATATATTCTAAAGTCGACAGCCAAAGCTAGAGAGAGTAAGAAAAGGCATGGGGGCTAAACTGAGTTTGAGGGATTATTTGTTTATGGTTGTGATGATTAATTTAATGGGTCAGCTTGATCGGGCTGATTCCTAGGTAGCTGGAAAAAACAGCATTATTTCTGGGTGTGTCTTTTGTGGCTGTTTCCTGAGAAGATCAACATTTGAATTGGTGGATTGAGTAAAGAAGAGACTCCAGAACGTGGGTGGGCCTCATTCAACCTCTTAAGGGCCTGAACAAAACAAAAAAGCAGAGGAAGGGTTAATTTGCTCCCTTTGCTTGAGCTCCAACATCTATATTCTGCCCCTGGACATCATTGTTCCTGGGTCTTTGGCTTTCAGACTTGGACTTGGTCTTAAACCATGGGTCCCCACCCCACCCATGATTTTTGGATCTTTGGACTCAGATTTACAGCATCGGCCCCACTTCTTCTCAGACCTTCAAACCCAGACTGGATGATGCCACTGGCATTTCTGGGTCTCCAGCTCACGAAGGGCAGGTGGTGGGACTTCTCAGCCTCCATAACTGTGTGAGCCAGTTCCTGTAAACGAACTTTGTATCTACCTACCATCTACCGCCTATTCATTTGTTTCTCTGTAGAACCCTAATACAAGGGGACTCATTTCAGTGTTCTTGTAGAGTCATCAACTTTAACTCATTTAAGATGACAAATGTATGGGCTATCATGCAAACTTTGTTTTATCCAGATTTTTGAATGCAGTTTCATTGGTCACCTCATTGCATCTGTGTACTTTACTGTTGTAAATGGTCTAGATCTGGAGGTATTTTTGGAATGTAGATATTTAATTTGTTAAAATGTCTTTCGCTGCACCTAAGAGAACATCTGACTTGATGGCCTTTGTAGAGCAGGTGTTGGTTCCTCTGCCTGCAGGTTTGGAGGAAGGACAGGACTTCGTGAGTAGTTAAACCCAGCCTCTCAGACTCTATTTCCCTCTTACTCTATTTCTGTGCTTTCTCTGTGTTATCATTTGTTGGGAACCACCCTGCCTGGTTTCAGGAGTTGTAACTGCCTCCCCTGGCTAAGACTAAGCGAGCGACCTTCGGAATGCCAGCCACAGGAGACAAAGCTTGTCTCTGGTAGCAACGCTGCCTCAGCTTACTCCCCTGCCCCCAAAGCATGGTCAGTTAGTCCACGATGGTACGACTCCTCACACAGAGAGGGGCAACCTAAGCCAGGCGTGATCACTTGGGAGGCCATCATGAAGGACTGGGCGGGGGGTGATCTTCGACAAAGAGGGAGGAGCAGCGATGGAGCCTCACCCCCCAGCTATTGTGACATAGCCCGAGTCCCCAGAGCCCAGCGCTTCTGAGAGGTGCTGCCTGGCTCTAATCCACTTAAGCCTAAAAGCCTATGATAGGGAAGGCGGTACAGCCCTGTGCTGGAAAAGGTGGATTCCACCCCACCCCCACCCCCCATCAGGCCTAAGAAAGAATATGTAAAATCCTGTGAAACCTGCTTTGTTTAGAATACTCTCATTTAAATGATAAGGGTCCAAGAAAGAAGTTTGTTCCTCAAAGTTTTATGGCTCGTTGGCTATCTGACCCTGATTGAGAAAGCCCTCATGTGTCTTTGAATGCTATCTATTGTTTGATCCTTACCTGTATTCTTGTGCAAACAAACCCAATAAAAGTCCCTTGATAAAGGGGCTCTTGGCCTTTCTCCTTTGAGGGATCGGCCACCTCTCCTCCCCAAGCAGATCATGTCTTGGCAGTTTCACTTTCATCCGTGGTGGACAAGGGACTTTTCGGGCAAAGTTGCCCCCACAATCATTACCCTCAGGCTGTTTTCCTTATGGTCGTGTATTCCATGTTTTCACCCACCTACTAGAAGAGGAAACTTTTGTCCTGATATTTCAGGCAAGACTCCTGAGATTCCCCTTAATCAGACCAGTTAGTTGGCAAGTTAGACTCAGACAAAATTTACCGATGCCTAAATCACGGTGTTTCCATTTGACATGCCACATGTCAAAACCACTTCTCTGAACAAATATAATAGTTGTATTTCCTAGGATTTTCTAAAAGATGAGACGGTAATAGCATAAGCTAATTTACTGCATTTTGCCTTAAGATAATTGGTTAGTGCTGTTATTTACTTGATGTTTTCCAAGAAGCATAGGGATGATTTTAAAACTCCCTTATTTGTTCTATTTAATACGTTTTTTGTGTGTGTGTTTTTTTTTTTAATAAGGTGCATGGGGAGAGGTCCAGGAGTGATCAGGTGCAAGTTTCCAGATGTCCCCTCCCAGTGGAGTTGCACAGGGACGCTCCCAGCAATTCTGCCAGCAATGACGTGTGACAATACGTGCAAAGTGGTGCAAACCAGGGGAGCTCACGCTAGCCTTGATGTCCAGGGTTTTTACTGGGGGTCAGTCATGGAGCCATGGAGGCCAGGGTGTGTGACCACAACTCCGACTCCATTTCCCCAGTGCCCCGCCCCCAGCCTGTGCCAGAGCAAGACAAGTATCCACCGGACTCAACACATGACCCAAGGCCTCAGGCAAACAAAAGTCCTTCCCAGGCGAAACAGGCCGCTGACTCAGGTCACCTCCCAGGAACTGGCCAAGAGCAGTGCTGACAGCTGGTTTTTCTTTGAAATGTGTAGCGTTTGAGCAACTCAGGCCTGCTGAGTAAATCTTTTCATGCCTAGACAGAGAATGGGATCTGGAATTAAAATAAAGCAACTTTGCTGTATGACCTGTAACAAATTCCTTATGTGGTCCCTCAACTTCATGATCTTTAACATGGAATTAATAACATAAGAAATCATATGATCTCATTGAAGTATAATAAACACAATGGAAAGAGTTTATGTAAATGAGTTTTATAATTCATTCAGTGTTATAGAAAGCTGGGGTTCGAAGTCTTCTAGTAAACTTTTGATAGCTTTAATCTTCTGTGCATTTATTTATTCATTTAACAAATACTCACTGAATGTCTAGAATTTGCTGGGTACCAGGCAAGAAAAAAATGTTAAACCCGACTAACATACTTCTTTCTCTCCTAGAATTTGTATATACAAATATAAAGGGTAGAGAGATACGCGAACAGACCTGGGCAAAAGGTGTGATAAAGATGGTGATGGGGATCCCTCGGGGTGAAAGGTTAGGAGAAGCGCAGTTCTGTCCTTTCCGCTCTGGGCCCCAGTGGGTCTATGAAACCCAGGAAGGTGGTGCGAATCCCGGCTGGACGCTGCTCTGGATGCACAGTGGTCATCGTGAAGACCACTGATGATGACACATAGCCCGCCCCTATAGCCATGCTCTGGAATTGACCGCTATCCCTGCAAGGTAACAGCTGCCACTAGCAAGAGGAAAACCGCCAAGAGGTCTAAGATCAAGTCTTTTGTGGAAGTTTATAACTACGGTCACCTCATGCTCACAAGGTACTCTGTGGCTACCCCCTTGGACAAAACTGTCATCAACAAGGACATCTTCAGAGACCTGCTGTGAAATGCAAGGCCCTATGGGAGGCCAAGGTCAAGTTTGAAGAGAGGTACAAAACCAGCAAGAACCAATGGTTCTTCCAGAAGCTGCGGTTTTAGATCTTTTTTGGTGCAGTCAATCAAAATTTTTTAAAAAGTTGGTGATGGGGTCTGTAGAGGGTGGTCAAAGACGGACGTAGCTTAGACAGGTATCATGACCAGGTTCATGGTGCTCGCCAGTCATTCCAGCAATTTCATTCCTTCTGGCCAAGGTACTGTGAGCAGAAGGATCATGAGTCCCCCTGACCAGAGGCTTTATCACCGAGGGTGTGTTTCCAGGCTCTCTCTGATGCGATAAGAGAGAAGCCACCGCCTGGGTGGCCGAGTCACCACATGGAGGACAGCTGTTCTGACTTTCAGTTGTGTGTGTGGGAGGAATAAACATTTGTAGGGTTAAACTTGTATCACGGTGTGGCCTACCATATCTGACTAACACAATACCTAATCCAGACCTAGGAGCTAGGAAAGCCCCGAGGGAAAAGATTATCAGGGAATTAAAATAATTTAGTGGAATGGATTAAAGAGTTCTTGAAGGTCAGTGAGAAAAAACTAGGATAAAGGATAGGCATGGTTCAGGCTTTGAAAAACCTTGTAAACCAGGTCATGAAATTGACAGATGGCAAAGGGCCACTGAGGATTTTAAGCTAAAATGACAAGCAGGTCACATTTCTGTTTTAGAATAATTACTCTTGTTTCAGGACACAGAACAGGTTGAAGCAGACCAAAATCTGGGGAACAGAGACCAGCTATAGAGGTGTAGCAGTGAGCCAGAGGAAAGCTATCCTGAACTACTGGGGAAACTGGGGGAAGGGCAGGCAGGGAGGGAGGACAAGAGTATAAATGGGCCTCTTCAAAGGCCTTAGAAGGGACTCCAGCAATGTGTCTGAATAGGCAACGTTTCTGTAAAGTATGCAAACCTACAATGCCGAAACCCCAATCAGCGGACTCGACTCCAGCTTCCCCTCTGTCAGTCTTCTCCCTCCTGTCATCTGTTCTGACAGAGACTGTCAACATATTTGGGTTTATTTAGGGGAAGTTGGGTTGGGGATATATTTAGTTTGGGTTCAGTGTGATATAGTTCTGTAGCCTGCAGTCACTTCCAAATATAGTTTAGTTATTCTATATATATTCCATATATAATTTAGTTAGCGACACATAGGAATGGCTTCCAGAAAAATTCACACTGCCACTGTGTTAACTCATCCCATAAAACATGAAGATGCAGTGCCAGAAGTCATACGCGTTAGTAAATTTATCTTAAGGAGTTCAGCACTAGAAGAATATGGGGGAGCCCTGGCTGGTGTGGCTCAGTGGATTGAGTGCAGGCCTGTTGACCAAAGGGTCACTGGTTGGACTCCCAGTCAGGACACAGGCCTGGGTTGTGGGCTAGGTCCCCAACTGGGGGTGTGTGAGAGGCAGCCACACGTCGATGTTTCCCTCTCTGTCCCTCCTTTCCCCTCTCTCTAAAAATAAATTAACAAAATATTTTTAAAAAGAAATATGGGAGGGAAAGAATGTAGGTTACAAGGTCAGAAGGAGTCTGTGAGAAATTCCTTCAATTACTAGATGTGTAAAATTGTAAACGGAAAATGCTGTCTCAACCACAACTTACTGAAATAGATGTTTTCTCATATTAAGCAGAATTACATGACGAGTATCACTGCACGTGGACACCAAAGAGAATTTACCAAGTGTTGTCAATTCACAGGTATTTAATATTATATAATGTCTTGAAAACAAGAGTATACAGTATAAAAGAAATTTATTAGGGTATCACAGCTGACATCAGAGATAGACCCAATGCCTCCTGGTATTCAATTCTTCTTACTGTATACTTTCATCCGCTTAAATCTTGGTTGGCCATATTACATGGCTTGGACCAATAAAATATGGTAGATGTGATGTGGGTAATTGCTGAGAAAAAGTCCTAAAAGCCTTGCCAGTTCTTCCCACTTCTCTTAGAACATGCCCTCTAGAGGAAGTAATACTTCCTGTAAGAAGTCCAAGTACCCTGAGATCACCATACTAGGAGGAAGTTCAAGCTCATTATGTAGAGAGACCATCCCCTACCTCTAAAACCATCCCAGCTGAAGGTCCATGCATGCGGTAAGGAAGCCATCCTAGACTCTAAAACAGCCTCCATCTGACTGCAGCAGAATGGGAAGTCTCAAGTAAGAAACGTCAAGCTAGCATACATAGTTGGCTGGAGCATTGTTCCAACACACCAAGGTTGTAGGTTTAATCCCACGTCACGTACAAGAGGCGACTAATGAATGTATAAATGAGCAGAACAAAAAAATCGATGTTTCTTTCTCACTCTCTCCCTCTCTCCTTCTCTCTCTCTCTTCCTTTCTATTTTTAAAATCAATAAATATTTCTTTTAAATTTTAAATATTATAAAACCTTGGAGAACACTAAAAATTGTAAAGAAGAAAAATAAATTCACTCCGTGTTTATCACAAAGGAAGGAAGGAAGGAAGGAAGGAAGGAAGGAAGGAAGGAAGGGGAGGAGAAAAGAAAAAAGAAAAGTAAAGAAAAGAAAAGATCAAGCTGAGTAGTCGAGGCTACCCAGAGAACCAGGAGAGATGATAATTAATTGTTATTTTAAGCCTCTATATTTTGGGGGTGGTTTATCACATAGCAATAGGTAACTGAAATACAATCACTGTGATGTGATAGAGACAGCCCCAAAATCTCTGCCGCTACTCCTGTCAAGGGATTGAGTCTGTTTTCTGCCCCTGGATCAGGCCTGGCCTGAGACTGCCGTGCCGGGTGAGTGCAGCAGGAGCGGTACTGTGCCAGCTCTGAGACCTGCCTTTCCGAGGGCTGTCAGCTTCCACGTGGTGTCTGAGAGCACTGAGCCACTCCGTGGTGAGTTCACACAGAGACCACATGGAGTGGCCCTGAGTCTGCACGGAGAGAGAAAAGGTCTCAGCTGAACTCCAGCCTGTGGGGAGGAACCCGCCAGGCCAACCTGGCCACCACCTCATGTGATTAAATGACCCTGTCAACACCACATGGAGCAGGAAAAAAAAAGGCCCAGTTAAACTCTACGCAAATTCTTGACCTATAAAACTGAGATAGAACAGAATGGCTATGGTTTTAAGCTGCCAAATTTAGGGATGATGTGTCATGTAGAAATAGATAATATGGATTAGGGGTATCCCCAAATTTATACAGCATTCCAAATGAATTGTAAGTGTGAGTATTTCTTTTAAAGACTTTACTTATTTATTTGTATACAGAGGGAAAGGGAGGAAGGAGAGAGGGAGAGAAACATCAATGTGTAGTTGCCTCTCGTGCACCCCCCACCAGGGACCTGGCCCACTACTCAGGCATGTGTCCTGACTGGGAATCGAACCAGTAACCCCTTGGTTCCCACACCAGCACTCAATCCACTGAGCCACACCAGCCAGGGCATGAATATAAGTTTTAAAGCAGAAAAAAAGAATCTAAGTTATTGATAGTGAAAGATAAATTTTGAGAGGTAAGATGGCGGAGGAGTAGGACAAAGGATTTTCCTTCCCCCCACGCACCAGAGTAAAAATTTCAAGTAACTATGCTAGAGAAAGGACAAATATCTTTCTTTTCTCTCTGTAGAAGATGTTACAACATTGTTGTCATGTAGAGAAGAGATCAAAGAGTAAGAAGACAAAAAAGTAGGAAAAATATATCAGTGTTGTGTAAGGTAGTTAATTAATAAAACCTTTATGATTTTTTTCAGGACTTTGTGAGGTTTGTAGTACTTATTATTTATTTTTAAAATGTGTAATCTGTTGTGCTTTCTGTATGCATTTCAGATAAATATTTACTTTTGTACCTTATTTTGTTTCTTGCACTTTGATGTTCCTTTTCTTAAAGAGCTCCTCCAAAATTTCAAAACACTGAGGTCAACAGAAGATTCTAAAAGCTTTCAAAAAGAGGAACAAAATACAAATTGTCGTAAACAAAGTGTCTGAAATCAGAATGTTTTGGGGCTTTGCAACAGCACTGGGAGATAAAATTTAATGGAGAAAGCCCTTCAAACTTCTAAGGAAAAATCATTTCCAACCTAGAATTCAGTACACTGGGAGGCCATCAGTAAAATGAAAGAGAAGAATAAAAACATTTTCTGACTAGTATATAAAGTCAAAATATTTACCATGCTTCTTATTTAAGGAAAGTGCTAAACAGTGTGTTCTAGTATATTCAAGCTTGTGTAAACAGGATATGACTTAGCTCAGATACACTTTTATTTCTAAAAACTGTCTTTTTGCCCTAACTTGTACCTGGTAGACTTTGCTAAAAAGAAAAAAAAATTGTGAAGACACAGTTGGCACTTTATGGCAGTAACAGCCAATATAGAAAGCCTTCTAAAGTGACACAGGTCACCTTATTATCCACATTTCCTAATAAATGGTTACTCTTCTAATGAAAACTTTTTGCAAGGAAGTTAAGTTCTATAAACACATGGATGGTTTTATTATTTTTTTCTGTAGTAACTGTTTACTAATGTAAAATCTCAGATTAGGCATACTTAGGCTTTAAGTATTTCCCCCCACCCAACTCTTTTCATCACAAAGTAATCAATTTAATCACAAAGTAATCATCCAGGAACATTATCAACACCTCAAGAGTCACCCACTCAGCCTTTCCACACAGGTCCCCAAATGCATGACAATCCTGACTTTTATGGTTATCATTTTCATTCATAGCTGTATTCTTTAACATTCATCCTAAATACTGTCATTAAATTTTGTTTTGAGTTTTATGTAAATGGAATCATACACTATACCTTCGTGTATTTCTTTTTTCTTTTACTCAATTCTGTGTTTGTAAGACAATCATATTGTGAGGTAGCTGTATTTTGTTCATTTGGCTCTTGGACAGGTTTCCATCATGTGAAATGTACTATGATTTAGTTATCCATTTCAGTAGTGATGAATATCTGAGTTGTTTCCAGCTTGCATGATGTCCAGGGCACTAGGAGCTGCATTAGACTATATCAATCTCACTTTTAGAATTCAGAAACTGTTTATAGGTAAGAAACAGAAGAATAAATTTTTGTAAAATTTAAGAAAACATAGTCACCTGATAAATGCCAGGTTTTCTTTCATTTCCTCAAGCATAATGACAGCTTACCTAAATAAACTCAGTTGACTAATTGCTCCTTTTCCTGTTTACTCTGATATATTTGGATTCATTAAGACAGTACTATTAGCTTTCAGATGAATTTACTGAAGTAGTCATTGGACTAAATAATTACAATACGTATTGATCTACAATACTCAAAAGGAAAAGATTCAGGACTTGGAACCAAAGTAGGGTAGGTTTCCAAAAAGTGTTTCTATGTGTCATAGAACATTAAAACTATTGTCACTTCACTCTAAATTGTAATGTAATATCATTGATGCATGGTTAACATGTTGATAAAGAAAAATTGGAAGACAGGGTGTTTAGAAAAAGAGGCAAAAAGTAAGCGGGTCATCACATCATTAAAGCTAATGTTGCCCTTCATCAAAGTCAGCTGATCAGTGGTCAGGTTGGACTTATCTGTCCTTCAAGCTAGTTTTGCCCATTAGGCCTTGGAATTGTACACAGTGGTGTAAAGGCTGGATATGCCACTAAAAATACTCCCAGGAATTCAGAATTGAGGTTTCAGTGCCATGTTATATAAGATAGTTATATATACACATATGTTTTGGTCTGATTGGCATGATATGAAAAGGGAAAAAAGCTAGCAAAAGCAAGAAAAAATTCAAGTTTAATCTGTGACTGAAAAAAAAATCTTCTGAAATTGAATTATGATTTGAAGACCTTTGGTATAAATAGTGAAACATCCTGCATAGCAAAAGAGAGACTGAATATTACTATGTTGAGGGAAAAATGTGTTGCATTTAATTGCTAAAGTTTGGCAAAACATCAAAAAGAATAACAGAAAATAGAGAAGGAGATAGAGTTGGAAGGAAAGAGAGAGGTGGCTATTGATCAGCTTCTTTGTCTTATTCTTGGCCAAGAAACTCCCTTTTCATGACTCACTAAATCCAAAAGATGGCAGGTCATTGCAAAGGAAAGCTTCTACAGTTCTTTCCTTTGTTTGCCCAGGAGACAGAAAAATATCAGAAGAATAATGGACAAAAAAAATTGCAATGAAAATATCTATCATTAGAAATATTTTTACTGGATCAATTTTAGTTAAAACTACTGACAAACATTTTTAAAAATAGTATTTAATTTATTTAATAATAATATTTTATTGGCTCAGGAAATATACTGGGGTTTAGTGATTGCAAGGTATAGTGCAGTTGAGGTGATTTAAAATTTGATGTATCACTGATATTTTACATTACTACAAATTGTGCATGAACAGTTTAACGTTTATCTAATTTCACATTTATATTTCTGAGACATCTACAAAGTCTTCTGGTAGGGTAGTTAACAGTGTATATGAGGGCTTAGAAGGAATTTTGCTTAGGACTTATTGAACACAATTAAGTCCTAGTGCTGAATTACTTAAGCTCGAATAATAAAAATGAATTTAAAAAATTTGGATAATATCAAGCTAAATCTAAGCCATGAAGAGTGTTTAAATAAAGATTGCTAAAACTTGAAATGGATCACTCAGATGAGGTTAAAGAATTTCCTTTCCCGACAAAATGATGAAGACTGAAACATTGAAGGATGCTTTGCAATAGGGCTAGAGAAATAATCTTAGGACACAAAGAAAAATGTCATTAGAATTATTCTTCAAGCAAATGCACCTCTCCAAGCTTTTGAGGGGAGCATAATTGAAACCACCCCAGTGTTACATGCCAACATCTGTGTCAGTGTTTGTACTGATGGTTCCAGCCAGTGACTGAGTGTGGCAGGGATATGAAAGCAGGCTCATTACAGGGAGGCATTCACATGTCTCTGATATTATTCCGACTTTGGCTCAGAATCCCTGTTGGCCTTGCCAAATTTTCTTAAAACTGCACTGCGGTCTAAGACTTTTTTCCTCCCCCCCTGTCTTCCTCCCTCTTTCCTGTCCTTCTTCCCACTCCCCTTCACAGAGGTCAGACCTGAATTGTGTTCTTTTGCTCTCCCAGCCTCCCTACAGCTCCTTTCCTAATTTCCCACAGAGATGTTTCTCCCTATAAACCTCTCACACATCTAATCCAGTCTTGCTCTCTACTTCTCAGAGACCCTGGACTAGTGCAGAAGAATTCTGTTTGCCTTGGCTCAAAAAAAATTTTTTTTGTAAACAAAGAAGGAGAGATGAGTGTAGCAATATCCTGAATTATGTGTAAATTAAATGTACGAAATACATGTACAAGTGATTAGATTTAGTTTGTTCTTCCCATTTAAAAACTATTAAGACAATTTGCTTAAAGACCTACTTTAAAAAGTAAATTTCAAAGATACATTATATTAATTTTATGGACAAAGACAAATTTATTGTATAGACATAAAAGTTCCTCTTCTACTTAACAAAATACACAATTTCATAGCTTGGGGTCCATATAACTCTCTGAGAAGAACCACAGTCCAATGTTCTATTCTTTGTCTCACATAAAAAAGGCAATTTTTCAGCAAAGGGGCTGAATAGGTAATAGGTTTTATTTTCCAAAAATACAGCATTTCCCATCCTATGTGCTTTCTGCAGTATGACCTGCAACCTACCCATCAAGAGGTGGGGTTGTGTCCTTGACTTGAGTGTCCTCGGACCAGTACAGAATAGGGAGGTGGCCATTCTTTGATTCTTATTTCCTACTAACTTTGAAAGATTCCCTACTATTATCTCTTTGCATATTCCTTCTGCCCCGTTTTCTTTCTCTCCTCCTTTTGGACCTCCAAGCACACACATTACTTCATTGTGTCCCACAGATATCAGATGCTCTTATCCACACCTCACTATTTTTTCCTTTGTGTTTTAGTTTGAGTAATTTCTACTGACCTACTGTAAAGTTTAATTTGTTTTCTGTTGTGTCCAGGCTGTTGAAATCATATTTTATTCTGATTGTATTTCCCATTTCATTTTCATTGTTTCCAATAATTCCCATCTTCCTGCTGAAGTTCTCCTGTGTTCCTGTGTGTTTTACATGAAGTCCTTTACTACGTTGATCATGTTGAGTTTTCAGAACCTGTCTGATAATACTAGATGTTAGATAATACTAACGATTGGGCCATCTCTAGGTCTGCTTCTATTGTCCATTTTTTCTTTTGACTATTTCTCTCTTGATCATCCAATTCTTTTATACTTTTGGATGTGTAGCAGATAATGTGTAAAAAAATTGAGAGTGAAGTAAAGAATATTTACCCCAGGAAATAATAAGTACTTCCTTTATTCTGTCAGGTTGTTACTGTGGGTGCCCGAGTCAGTCCCATCTGGAGTTGAGCGGGGTCAGGATTTCATTTCAGCATTGGTTTCAAACATTTTTAAGGGCACTACCAAGACTTTCCTGTTGCAGGAAGGAGGTCTGCATAGAAATCTCTATGCTTTATAACCCAGCTGTCAGCTTTCTGAGCCTTGGGAGATACCCGTGCTTTACAAATCAATTGTTACCTTTTTGTTCATTGGAGAGTAGTCTTTGATCTCTGTTGACGTCCTTGGCTTTAGTCCTGTCCTGTGAGACCTCTTCATATCCTGCTGTATGCCCTCAGCCTTGATGGGCTCTTGCAGTATGCTGTGGAGGAATTTTTCTCTTCGGCAACTCACTTAGCCTTTTGCAGCCACTACCTTAGGTCAAGACCAGATTAAAGTCTCAGGCTGCTTTGTAGGGCATTTTCTCATCTTTCCTGCCCTGAACCCAGCTTTTGGCGACTGCATGTACTTGGAGAAAGTCTGTATGCCTTGATACAGTTGTGGAGGGAACACTCTTGTCTGACCCCAGCCTTTAGGTTTATAACCCTTATACTGGGTGAAGGCCCATGGGTTCGAGTTGGCAAGTCGTTGTAGACTCAGTTTGTGGTTGGGGCTCTCTGTGTAACAAAATACTTTGTCTCTCTGATTCCATTGTTCAATCCTGCTTCTTCTCTATCTTTCATATAGACTCACTTATCATTAGAGGAATTCTGCTTGCAGCTTGTGGAGATAGGAAAGTTTATCAAAGATTTGCAAAGACTTCCTGACCCAACTCACACCATCCAGCACAATATTCCTAGGATTCCTGCTTGGCCCCCAGATATCTGCGATGGTCAATCATTTCTTGCCTCTCCCATCTCCCATTCCTTTGACATAAAAGAAACCTAAACTCTGTACTTTCTTAAGAGGGACTTGAGGTACTACCAGGGCCTCTACCTTCTCAGTTGGGGCCTTCTTGATGAGTAAAACTGTCCTTACTCCACACTCTGACATTTTGAGTTTTAGCCTTTGTCAGACTGGCAACACTTGGATTATAAACTGTAACATTAGTTTACATTTGCACATTAAAAGACGGTCAAATGGTCAACTAGTTTCTTTTTATCTCTTTCTGTGGCAGTCTTCCTCCTATAGCCAATCCCCAAGAGATAAAACAACTGTGGGCTTTCTCTTTCTAAGAATGTCTCATTACTTCCCAGGTTTTAGTTACTTTAGATGTGTTTGGGGCACTAGTTCTCTGATAGGTTTTTAAAAAAAAACCTATGGTTTTGTAGTATATCTAGCTCCTTGCCCACAGAAACTAAATGGTCCTTTGTAAAATTCTCCATCCCAATCCCAAGGAGAAATCCACTATGTTCATTTGTTTGTCATGCCCCCCACCCCCAATTTGTTGTAGTTTCTGTTTTCTCTATTAAAGGCCCAACTCCTATCAACTAAAGGTCCTGGTTCGTATAACTGCTCCCTTAAGTTGCCCCTCAGACTTCAGGGAAATGATAAGTACCTGCTTTTGCTAGGTATGAGCAGCTCCACCATCTGTTGTTGGCTTCCTTTGACCTTGTTCATGCTTTTGAAGAGTCCCTTTATTAGACTCTTTTTGATCATGCTGTTTGATGACCATTTCCTTTCTGCTGGATCCCTGACTGATAGGTGACATTTCTCTGAGAGAGAAAGAGACTAAACCCACAGGGAGATGGTTGAGAGTATTATAAAGAAGGCAGAAAGGAAGTCGCCATAGTTGGTCAAATATGTTGAAGTGGTAGCAACGTGGGTGACCTCCAGAAATGGGAAGAGGAAGAAGAGATCCCCGTTAGTCCTTCTTTAGTAAGCCTTTGGCTTTTAAAATGGAAATCAAAGCACCACAGTATTGTTTGAGGTAGAGGGTCATTTCCCAGATGGATTTTTGGAATACTTCTTGGTGTATACAAAAGGTTAATGTGAAATACAAAAGCTAAAGAATCAACAGGGCCTTCTTGATGTGGTGCGGTTTGGAGAG
The DNA here is from genome assembly GCF_014824575.4 of Sturnira hondurensis. Lineage (NCBI taxonomy): Eukaryota > Metazoa > Chordata > Mammalia > Chiroptera > Phyllostomidae > Sturnira > Sturnira hondurensis. Next base: position 2,361,409 of record NW_028081528.1, read on the forward strand.
GTAAGGAGAAGTAAGAAGAGAGAGCAGAGAATTCCAAGGAGATGAATTATTCTAATCAGCTCCTATATTTTACTTAACATATATTTAGCACTTGCTATCGTATAGTTTATTCAACACGAATTCTTAGGTTCCATGTATCTTAAAATGTCTTCATACGAACCTTTTTTGGTAGAAGGTACTATAAACTAACCTGACCTTTACTGGTTTATTTTAGTGCCTGGAAGAGTGTAGGTATTCAAAACTGTTAGATCTACTAATACTAGATTTCGTTATTTGAGCACTTACCTTGTGCCAGGTACTGTGCAAAAAGCTTGACATTGTTTTAATAACTCAATTTATAGGTCAGGAATCTGAGGATACTAGATGCATTTCTACACTAGACAATAACGTGATAATGAATTGGCTGAGGTGAAGACTGTCATTTACAGAACTTTCAGTCACTCGTGAAAAAAATCATTGACATTCAGGATTTGAAAACAAAAATAACCTCTTGATTTTCTTTTGCATGAAGTCATTCATAAGTTTATTATTATTTTGCAAATCCCTGTAGGTTAAATCTTGCCTGGCAAGAGTCACAATTTTCTGAGAGAGGATTTACCTTTCCCATTTTCTGAGAGAGGCAGAGATTTCATACTCTCCTTTTCTTGTTTCATTAATTACCTTCCTTTCTTTTTTCTGCACTTCACTTGCTCTTTTAAATCTTTGGCATTCATTCATTCATTGATTCATTTATGTCTTCCTTCCTTCCTTTACTAATTCAAACAAGGATTGGTGCTTTATTTTAAAATCTCATTCAAAATGGTGCCACGTCATCTGCCGGGGCCGAGAGCTGCGAGGTGCGGTCCTGTTTTCTCCCTGCCAGCGCGGATCTCCATCGCACCCCGCCCTCTTCTCCTCACCTGCTTCCTGGAAAACCACAGCGAGACCTAGTCACAGGCTGGGGCCTGCGGCTTCCTCCCTCTGGCCCCAGGGCTGCCCCGCCCCTCCCGGATCCCGACTGGCTGAGCGCATTTATTTGCATATTTCTACCTTTGTTCCCTGCTGGCAGCCAATCAGCACGCGGGGTGAGGCAGGGGGGGCTGGGCGGGGCTCCGGCTCCAGCTGCGGCGATCGCAGGTTCCCGAGCGAGTCGGAGTCGCCGCGGGCGCGCCGCGCACAGTTATCCCAGCCCGGGGCCTCCCACCGGTGTCCTCGCTGCTGCTTGGGCTCCGCCAGGCCCCGGAGGCAAAGACAAAGAGGCTGTGCGGGAGCGTCCGCCAGAGCCAGATCTACCTGCAGTGCCAGGAACCACAAGCTTCAAGATGGTTTGCGGGGGCTTCGCGTGTTCCAAGAACTGCCTTTGCGCACTCAACCTGCTCTACACTGTGAGTATCCCAAGCCGTTCTGGGTCTGGGGGCTTTGCACCTGCTCGGTCCGGTACCTCTTGGCTTGCCTGCTTGGATAGCGACTCTCATCATCCCGCTCCCCTTTGCCGTCTTCCCACGCTTTGCGCGCCCCAGGCCTCGCCAGCAGCCCTAGACGACGACCAGGAGTGGGCGCTTGTCGCAGTCTCCTCCTTTCCCTTATTGTGAAGCCTCTGTCTTTCTGGCTCGCTAGCCTGGTCTCTGCCACATTGCTCTACCCCGCCCCCTCACCCACTGCCTTGTCTTTCAGTTATTTGACAAGACCTTCCCACTTTCCTCTTGCTGCCCCTTCTAGTACTCGCTCCTGACTTCCAAATCCATCTGGGGCGGGTGAGGAGGCTGGACAGCCGCCTCGGATTTGAGGAGTTTTTCAAAATTGAGTAATCTGAAACTGACAAGGTGGCATGTGGACCCTGTGCATCTAGGTTAGCTCTACGTGCTCCTGTTTTTTAAATTGAGGCCACAGAGGAGGTTCACAGGATATCCGCAGCTTCCGAAGTTTGTTTTGCGCTTACATAAAGGGATATCTTTGGGTTTTGTTTGTTTGTGTTTTTTTTTTGGTCCAGTTTTGTTCATACTGGATGCTTTTTCCATATGTCTCCTTGCTTATCAATATCCTAACTCCATTTTAAGCGAAATCATCCAGTAAATACGCGAGTCTCCACCCAAGTTATTTCTTTTCCTGCCAACCAGCTAGTGCCTTTTAGTTTTAATACCGCAGTCTCTGTGATTTTTAAGGCGCAATTCTGGGTGAACAGGAGGATGGGAGAGCAGGTTGCCTTTACGTATTGCCTACCATGACCCAGGCTTGACATACAAGGTTTTCGTTCGTCATCCTGACAGTCATTCCAGGCAAGGGGCATTGTTTGAATCCGTAAGATAACAGACCAAAATGGGTGTTTAATAAGTTTACATAGCTGGTAGCTGGCGAGTCAGGAGTAGAACCCAGGCCGTGGAATCCAGATCTTTCCTCAGACTTCTCTACCGAGTGAAAAAAAAATCTGCATCTTCTGTCCTCGTCCCTGCATCATATAGCCTTTCTTCCTTCTATAAATACACCTGGCGCTTTGTAGTACCCACCCGGAAAACAAACCCAGCGCCCTTGCAATAGCAGTGAGCTGGGCCATCTGTGCAAGCTTAGGTTACATCTTTGGAATGGAGAGGCTGCCTTGTGGTCACCAACAAGACAGGGAGGCTGGGTCAGTTTACCATTGCTGGTCCTTTGTGTGTAAACAGGAAAGCTTGGAAGGCAAGAGAGAAGCTGTGATCAAGTATGCTTTTCTGGGTAGTAGGAATCTGATCAACATGGTCACCAATGGAAGACTTTCGGAAAAATAATTGTGGATATCTTGTGATGCAGCTGCTTGTCATTGGAGATCCATGATGAGTTTCAGATTAAAATCCACCTTTGTCTTACCTGAAGCATGCTTATCACACTGATTATTTATTAAGTAAATGCTGGCCAATACTCCAGGTGTTTTCTTTTATTAGCATGGATTGTCTGCTTAGAACTTCAGACTGATCATTCTGTGCCCTGAAAAAGGTGACATCACATATGAAGACTTTTATATCTGTTTTAACATATTGACCTTCAAAGTGTATTCTATTGCTTTAATGGCTATGCAGTAAAAATTAATTGGGAATTCACAGGACTATAAAAATGGTTAGCCCTTTTAAATCCTAGACTTTGTAGACAAAAGGATATTTCTTTAAATGAATTAGTGCCTACCTCTTATACACGGTGAATGAGCTAAAATAATTTCAGCAGTTTAAGTTGGAGATGAACAAAAGGTAAAAGTTGGACCAGGTCTTAAATAGATGCTGAAAACGTGCCCCGGCTGTTATTTCGATTCTGCGTTTTTTCTGGTCTCTCCCTCAATACTTTAAGATGAGAAATGTGAGGTGGTTGGGGCAGAGTGAGGTTGAAGACTTGGGAGACGTTTCTTTTTAAGGCAAGAATAGGAGAACCCTTGGTAGGTTCTGATCCCACCTGAGTCACTGCTTCTAAATTATGCTCAAAATTGCAGGATTGGGACTGAAGTCATTTCTAAAAAAGTGTTCAGTCGAACCAGAATTGCATACGAAGTGGCAGAGGTAAAGGCCATGGCAGCCGGGTCATCTTTCATGTGGAAGCATTTTCTTGAGGAACTTAGGACTCTGACTCCACCAGCCAAACTGTCCATGTACTCAGGTAGTCTGCTAACAAGCCTGAGATTAGCGCAGACATTCTGATCAGTTCAGAAAGCATGTCACTAAAACAGGTCGGAAGGAATGTTCCCCAAACTTGTCATGGGCATTTGGTCACTAGACAAAGGTGCAATTGATTTTTGTTGTTGTTGTTATGGTTTGGTGGCTTTAATGAATAGGATCCTTAGTATTGAGCAACTTTAAATGTAGTGGATACAGTTTATAAGTATGGGAAGAAAGGGAGAAGCTAACCTTCATTGTGCACCTTCAAGATGTCGTAAGAAAGATAATGATTTGCTTCAGAATGTCCCACATTTAAAGAAACCGAAAGTTTCTTCCTGAGTCCCTACTATGTGCTAAACACTGTTCTGAGTCTAGGAATACACTGGTGAAACAAACTGGGCTTTGAAAACAATATGCTCTTATTAAACCTCTTTTTTATTTACTGTACTTCCTATATATGATCTTGAGAGCTTTATTGAGTCAATAAACATGTGCTACTGGGTGCAGTTTGCTGAGAACTGTGAGAAAGAATAAACATGTGTCAATCCATAGGCAAATACCTGTCCTGTGAAGACAGGATCTAGTTGAGATTCGTGGAGTGGGAAAATCAAGTGCTGTGTAGGAGAGGGACCGCCTCTAGGTGATGTAACATCTAGGGTAGGTCTTGTGGGCTAGAGAAATTGGAGGAGTGAAGGTATGATTGAGTCAGGGAAATGTGAAAATAACATGGGTATTTTTTTTTACAGTTTTGGATAGAAATACAAATTAAAACTACTTTGGGAAAATGGCTTATTTTATTTTTATTGTTATTTTTAAGTAATTTTGATAGAAAATATTTTGAGTAATAGTGAAAAACAACTTCTTCAAATTGTACTTAGTGATTTGCGGGGAATTTTAGGGACTACAAAATAGATAATGTATATCACAATATCTATACCATTGTGAAGATTTGTAACATCTCTCCTTGTGCTTCTTAAGCAGAGAAAAGGCTTTTAGGAATTGCACTATGGGGGCACTGTGTATTTCAGAGTATGTAGGTTATCTATGAGGTTTTAATTAAGAATGTAAAGAACAGAAAGTAAGTTAAAATGTGCTCTGAAACCTAGAAAAGCAATATGAAAAGTTTCAGTTTTGTATTCTTTTTCATTTTCAGTCTGACTTCTAAATTTTTTTTTTGTTTGCATTGACTTTTTTCTTTTGCATTTTTCCATACCTTTGAGTGCTTTGGTGCAAATCCCCATGCAGATAAAAAATGATACTGATTTCTATTCATTCTAAGGTATATATTTTAATATCTCTGAAATTGGGATTTTCTCAAAATAGCTAAACATGCCATCTTTATCAGATAAAAAAATATGTATCTGTGTAATCCATGGGGAGAAAAAGTACTGGATTCAGGAAGAAAGCCGAGGTCTGAATACTAACTCTGCATCTTGCTTGGACTGTAACCTTGGGCAAACTGTTCACTTGAGCTTGGTCTATTCATTTATTTATTTTTCATGTATAAACTGGTGATTTTTTTTTACTCTTCCCTTAGGAAGTGTAGTGAGGATAACCTGGGAGATTGTGGATAAATGCTTTGGGTGGATGGCAGAAAAGAAAATTAAGTTGTTACACCTTCAGGTGGAAGAGTTCAATTATTTTAAATTTTCAAATTACAAACTTGCTTGTTACACTGTAAAGAAAGATTTACACTGTTGGGATTTCTAACACACTAAGGCCGGTGTTAACTCATGCGGACTCTGGGGAAACAGGAGCTTATACACGCAAAATAGTAATATTAATCTTGCAGCTGTTAAAAAAAGACTGAGATGTCGTAGGTATAAATTTGGAATGATTTACCTGAATTTTTTTTTTTGAGTCCTAGTCTGGTTATTAGAGCTCTCTAATTTTATTCTGTCTTCACTGCAAAATAAACGAAAACTTGTAGTACTTAAGCCAAAGAAAAATCTATTGACTTCAATGGTGTTCGCATTTTTGCATTTAGCATTTTTCAAAATTCTAATCATTTTCTAAATGATGCTTGTTTGGTATTTTAGTGTGTGGTTATGTTTACGTTACTTCTCTCTCTGTGTTTGTTCAGACTACTGAATGAATTTAAAATATGTAAGTGGTTACTGAATATTTACTAGCATTTTGAATTTTAAAGTGTTTCATTATTTTCCCGTGATGCTACATTACTCTACCTTTGTGCTGATTATGTTTGTAAAATTTCCCAACTTTTGATTTAAAAACTCAGTGACAAAAATGTGCCATTTATGCCATTTCTCATTTGAAGTGTTATCAACTTTCACAAAGTTTAACTACATAATTAAGAAGCATTTACAAAGAAACAATTAATTTTGGGAAAAATTGTATTTCAGCCGGTGTTTGGAAAGTAAGATTTGAACATCCCAGGAGCTTAATTTTACATACAGTTTCAGGTGGTTTAAAAGTGGGCCATTGTCTGCCCTGGCTGGGTGGCTCATTTGGTTGAAGCATCGTCTCATAAACCAAAGGTCTCAGGTTCGATTCCTGGTTAGGGAACATGCCTGGGTTGTGGGTTTGAAGAGGTACCGATTGATGTTTCTCTCTTGCATTGATGTTTTTTCTGCCTCTCTCTCTTCCTCCCTTCTCCACTCTCTAAAATCAATAAGCATGTCCTCAGTTGAGGATTAAAAAAACAATTCAAACATATTCGAATTGCTGAAGAGAACAGGCTGAGTTGAGTTTCTCTTCCCTTTTTTCTTTTTTATATCACATTTCACCTGAATTCATCCTTAACTCTGTCTGATCACGGTGAAATGGATAATCCACACCTACTTGTAATAATGGATGATACTCTTGGAAAATAAACCCGCATTCTTTAACATGCCATTCAGGCTCTGTCACCATCTGCTCCTCCCAGCTGCATCCCTTTATAGATTTCAGCCACAGGGGAGTCCCACATATTTTGCCCTTCCTTGCCTTTCTGTCTTTGCTGGTTCTCTGCCACAGCCTAGAATGCCTTGCTCTATCTTTGTAGAGTTTCTTAAATCCAGCCTTTTCTTTCTTTAGTCAGGATAGTTTCCTTAAATTTTCACTTGAGAATCTTAATCCTTGAATACAACCCCAGACTGATTTAATCAGGAGTCGGGGAGAGGGGGAGAGCATATAATTATTTTTTAAAGCTTATTTTCTTTCTTTTTAAAAAAATAGCTTCCTATAAGTTATAGTAAGGATAGAGAGCCCACGTTGTAAGACTTTGGTTTGCTTCGGCTTTGCCGTCGACCACAGCAACACTGTATTATGGATAGCTCCGTGCTGGCTGTGCCCTCGGTAGACTGCTGACCTTTTGCTGCCAGATGACAGCTTCCTCTTTGTTGCATCCTTCAGTCAGCGGTGTTTTCCTTCTCTTTTTTTTAATGCAGACCCTATACTCTCTATGTACTTTGTCCCACCAAGTACTAACCAGGCCCAACCCTGCTTAGCTTCCGAGATCAGATGAGATCGGGCGCGTTCAGGGTGGTGTGGCCGTAGACGCTTCATACTTTCTGAGTTGAATTTGCAGAATTGGCTACCCCTTTATCTCATATAAATGCATTATCAGATGAACCCGAATAATTTTCCTTTTTTCAAGCTAATAATAAATATTGATTAATAATCAACAGCAGTGAACAAACCTGAACATGCTGCCTTCATGGATCTTATGTTTATGGGAGATAGATGACAACTAATAAGGACGTGAATAAATTATATATCATGGTAGAAGGTGAGAAAGTGCTCTGGAGAAAACTGGAGTCAGGAAAATGAAGAGTGGTGGGGCAGTGGGTAGGCAGGGGAGGGTAAGTACACAGTTGTATATGGTGGTCAGGATTTGCCTGCTTGGATGAAAGACCTGAAGGACAAGCATCTGGGAAAGCATTTAAGGTAGAGGGTATGGCCTCTGAAAAGAGCCTAAGGGAGGAGTATTCCTGGTTCACCAGAGGGACAAAGAGAGTCCAGTGTGACTGGGGCAGAGTGGTAGCGAGTGAGTCAGAGAAGCCCTGGGACTCAGATTATGAAGGGTCTTCAGAGCGCTCTAAGGACCTCGTGCTTTTATACAGAGTGAAATTGGTGCCTTTGGACCTGATTTTCATCTGACAGATTGTCTGGCTGGTGAACCGAGAAGGTACTGTAGATGGCGAACGTGGAGGCAGTGGATGACTTACAAGGCTGTTGCAGTGGTTGAGGCAAGAGGTGAAGGCAGCTCAGACCGTCGGACAGCAGTGGAAGTAAGAGAAGAAGTCAGATTTTGGACATATTTTGAAGATGGGCCAATGTAATTTCCTGATGGATTGAAATGCTATATGAGAGAAAAAGTCGAGTCACACATTACTCAGGATTTATGTGTCGCCTAAGCAACTGGCAGGATGGATCTGCTGTTCACAAGAACGGGGGAGACTGTGAGCGGTGCTAGCAGGCTTAGGGAGGAAAATAAAGGGTTTGGTGTTGGATGGGTTGCCAGTCAGTTACCCAAGTAGAGATCTCAAGTAGTAGTTAGACTAACAATGGAGTTCAGCAGGGAGGAATCGATGGAGGTATAAAGGCATGGAGCCATCAAAGTACAGAATGGGGTTTAGAGGTAAGACTGGATGAAATGAACAAGTTAGTGAGGATGGATGGAGGAGAGCAGTGGTCCATGGATTGAACTAAGGATGCTCTTAATAAGAGCTTTGGGAGATGAGGAGGAGCCAGCAAAAAAGCCCAAGAAGGAATGGTTGGTCAAGTAAAGAGGAAAATCTGGTAGAGTTTGGTGCTTTTGAAGCCAAATGCAAATTGTTTTGACACAGAATTGCACATCTGTGTCCAATGCTGCTAAGTAACATGAGGACTAAGACTTGATATTGAATTGATCAGTGAAGAAGCCATTGAAAAAGCAATTGTCCTTTTGTTTTTCGTGTTATAAACTATGTGCCTCTCAGCAGTAAAGGCTCTGCCCAAGTGCCCCCCATGGCCCTGGCACATGGCTGGCATTTAGTTACTGGAAAGAAGGGACCGCTGCAGGGCTCTTGTGCCCGTGAGTCTTACTGTTCTCCTCCATAGAAGTGAGAAGTAGAGCGTCGGAAGTTTGTTGGCAGCTGTGGGTGCCACCTCAAACTAGTTTTCCTTGGAAAATGACAAGTCAAGTTCCCTTACTTTCGATTCCCGTTGTATAATGTCCTCCCAGCAGTTATTGTGCGCCTCTGAGTATAAAATAATCTGCTTGACACCGCAGAGAACATCAAGAAGAAAAATATGTGACGAAGGCATGGTAGGCTTCCAGTGTCATTTGAAGAATGAAAATGAAATGAAGAACTAAGGTCTTGGCTGAAACACTAAAATATCTGGATATTTAGCAATATCTGGATTTATTTATAGAATTTTGAAATTGCCATCCAGATGTTTGGCCTCGTAGAAGCACAGGCTTGATCGTCACTGATTTTTCCTTCAGTATTCCAGTTGGGCAGAAGTTCAGAGGGACAGTTCAGTGTTCAAGTGTAATTCCACACTGGGAGTGTTGAACTAGACAGAGGGCAGATCGTCTGGGGCCTTGTTCTCTTTATGTATCTGTGGGTGCTCTTGCATTTTGGTGGTATAGTCCTTCTCAATTGTATTACTGTTTTCAATTTCTTACCCTCCACTGCCACCAGAACATCTCTCTTGCTTTGGTGCTGGCTAAACCTTTTTTTTTAATCCTCACCCAAGGAAATCTTTTTTCATTGCCTTTTTTTAGAGAGGAAGGGAGAGAGAGAAACATCAGTGCAAGAGAGATGCATCGATTGATTGCCTCTCATATGCACCCTGACTGGTAACTGAACCCACAACCTAGGTATGTGCCCTGACAGGGAATCAAACCCTCAACCTTTCACTTACGGAACAATGCTCCAACCAACTGAGCCATACTGGCCAGGGCTGACAACACATTTTTGAATCATTTAATGGCAGCATCGACTCCAGCTTTTTCAAATGTTCTAGATTCCTTTCCTCCTCAAAGTAATTCACTTACCCTGTACAATTTGGATGTTCAGGGAAAAAAATGGAGCTGTTGTAGAAATAATTCAGGTCTTTCTTTGCCTTTTGTTTTTGAAATGTGGGTATTTGACGAAAGAATGAAAATCCCTTTTATAGGTTACTTACAGAAAGAATAATCTGGAACATCATTAGGCTGGATTTCTTCCCTGCAAATATTATATAAGTTAGAATAAGTGTTTGCTGGTCCTCAAAGCATGTTGAGTGAGATTATGAGTTCTTTTCATCCAGCGGTACGTTTTGAGTACCTTTTCTGCACCAGGCACTTAACCAGTTGCCTGGGATATCAGACGAACCCGTGCCTGGATTGAGTGGCACTTGAAGTGTAGAAGAATTCCAAGAATGGTTGGAGGTGGGGAAGAGTGACTCAGGGATTACCTCAGAGGTAATCTGGGCCCTTTGCACTCTTGGATTTGTCAGCCTGGGATTTGGACTTTATGCTAAGATTAGAAATAGAAGGCAGCCAGCGTGGATTCGACCTGACGTCATTGGCTTTAAAAAAGGCCATCAAAGACTGTGATGTTAGGAACAGGGTCCAGCTGCAGGTAATAGAAACCTGGTTACTGCTGCTCAGAATACTAAGCATTGTTATTTTCATGTAGCAACGTGTCTGGAAGTAGGTAGTCTAGAGCAAGTGCACAGTTGGAGCATGTTATCTAATCTTAGTCTTCATCCTTTTTCCTCCCCCGTCATCCTTGGCCCGTGACGTTCTTCCTTGTCACCAGATGACTTCTGCAACTCTAGGCATCGTGATTTGTACCATACCAAAAGAAAGATGATGCTATAAAAGGGTTTCCCTCATAAAGTTGAGTCTTTGGGGGTGGGGGGGAAGACAGTTTAATTGAGGTATTGACATACAGTAAGCTGCCCATGAAGGTATAAACTGGATGGATTTTGACATGCATATACCCCTGTGAACCCATCCCTACATTCAAGACCTCAAAGATACCCTTCACCCCCCAAAGTTGTCTTACCCTCCTTGGGAAGCCCTCTCTCTGCTCCCAGTCAGCAGTCAACCACTAACCTGCGTAGCAGTAATATTTAGACTGGAGTTAAATTCGGTATGTGTAGGGAGGGTGTTTGCAGAAAGAAGATGGCCGAGGACATTTCTGTGGCTCTTGGTTTCCTTGTTGTTTTGTCTGTAGAGTAAGAAGTTTTAGGAAGGTCTTTTCAGCGAAAAGGGGGTGCTTCTATTTTTAAAAAGCCCATTGACAAGGCGAAGAATTTAGAGTTAGTCCAGGTAGGAAGGTGGTCACGATGATGAAGGTAGACAGGGTCAAAACAAATTGGCAGGTATTAAAAAATTTATTGTAAGTGCTTGCAAAATGAAACTTTTGTTAACCAGACTTCTTCATGGGTTATAGATGAGCTTAAAAGAGCATGTTGGTGAGGTAGCACAAGCTCTTAAAAGAAATGTAATTGGACATAGAGTAGTTGGATCATCAAGTATGGCTGGATCAAGGGGCTCAGAAAAGGTCCAGACTCTCAGCTCACCTTGTGTCTGCTCAGATTATTTTCGAGACTAGATCTTTACCTGTGCCAGGTGGCAGAATCAATTTTAATTGTCCTTACAGCTTGCTGTGCCAGAGGAGCCCATTTTAAAAATCTTCCTATATCCCTGTAATATCCTGTGGGACGCACTGATGGACCCTATTGGTTTATGGGCCTGTCCCATGGATCAATCGCTGTGGATGGGAGGATGAGCACCGGTGACTGCTGAGGCCTAAATCCTGTGACTTGCTGCTGGTGGTGGTGGTGGGTGGCCAGTGAGACACTGCGATTCAGAGTTTTATGAGAGATATGTGTGCTGGCTTGTAAAAGCAACAGATATCCACCACAGAGGTCACTTTTCTGGGCAGCAGTTTGTCTGGTTCTTCTGTTCCTAAATCTGAACTATTCTGGCAACTTCTTTATTATCTGAAAGGGTTAATGCAATGGTTTAATACTTTAACACCCACTGAAGCTGGATTAAAAAATTCATGGGCAACATGTTTTTTTTTTTTCTTTGTTCTGTAATGGCGGTGCATATGTCAAGCCAAAAGGTGCATAAATGCATGTTTATGAAGCCATTTTATTTGCTACCGTGAGCTCCACGTTAAAGGCTCTTCATCCTGAGTACAGTTTCCTGCTGCCTACTGCAGGCCCTGCATGGCGTGCTTGTGTGTAAATGTAGGCACATGTGAAGACATTTTAGGTCAGGTAGAAGAAAAATAAAAAGCACAAAAGGAGTATGGTAGTTAACTAGTAGAAAACTTGTGTGAGTTAGAGGACTTTACTGTTCTTTTATCCCTGACTGTGCAACCAGGTCCTATAGGGAGTAAGTTAAAGAGATGCTGGGACTCAAGTGCGTCTCGATCGGGCTGTGGAGAAAAAACTATGGTTTCTTATGCAGCATAATAATTGTCTTTAGTGTTATATCTCAGTGTTTAAAAATATTTAACTATATTGTTAGGTGCTATAATAATGATCCTACAGGGAGAAAAAAAGTGCACCAAGCAAAAGACCAGAAAGGCAATTCTGCTTCTGTGTCATTGGCCGTGTCTGTTCTGGTTTGTCACCTATGCAGTGGAGGGAATCAATTAGGATCACTGGCCCAAGCTTTGTGCCTTGCTGGTCTGCCCTCTCATGAGCCTTGACTGAGAACTCTCTTTCTTTACTTTCATCAGAATCTATAACCTTGCTCTGACGTGATTATAGTTTTTGTACCCTCTCTTTTAAAACTTGTTTTTATAGTTCACTTTTCTTTGTTTTACAGAGAAAACAGGAAAGGTCGGCTCTTCCTGCTCAAAAAAACATTGCTATCAACTAGTTAACAGATCCATAATCTGTTTTTATCGGCATTCAGTATGAAAGGAAGGAAACTATTTGTCATAGGTCTAAATTTATTTTCCATTACAATTGTCTCATAAGGAAACTGTTGTTACTGTTAAACAAAAGATTCTTGCAGTTTCTTTGTCTACCAAGTTCTAGTGACAAACAGAAGCTTTTAAATTATACAGTCGGAATTAATTTTATTGGAATTAATGATGTTTAGATCACTAGTTTGGGAGACTTCATTATAACCCAATTCTCTTGAAGATTACAAACCAACCATAACATATAATTAACACTACTCAGAAATAGTATCATTATTAGCTTTAAAAGTTTTCCTTTATGGTAAAAGCTAAAGAGACACTGATAATTAAATCTACTTGCAGGCACATCATAAACCTTCAGGTTTTACTTTTAATTTAAAAAGTGAATTATGACTACTTGGAGGATTTTTGCCTAACATATTTGGGGGGGGCTTATCAGAAAATTATTAATTCAAATAAGTTTATGTTTGGACAGTTTCAGTGTTGTGCTCATACATTCAAAATTTGTTTTTGATTGGACATTTAGATCTTTCTTCTCTCTCACCGTACAAAGGAGAATGTATTTGCATGTGTGTGCATGCTTGGGAATTGGGTATGAGAAGGGGGTGGATGGGTAGCATCTTGTTCCACATGTAAAAGCACCCAAGTGTGATAGACCTTGAGCTTTGCTTACTATCATAAACAAGTGGAGATTCAACAAATCGCTGCCTGCCGACTGCAGGGGTATGTCACTTTCGTTTGAAAGCCTTTCTTTTTCCTAAGTGGAGCAACTTATCGGAGAGAATGTGGACAGTACTTGAAGATGCACGGATAGGAATCAGTGTGAAATATTTGAGAGACCAAGGAAGTGTAGCAGCGTTTGGGGAGTAGTGAAAACAAAGTGGAGGAGGAACGCTGGGCCCGCATACAGAGGGACGCAAAGCAGAAGAATTCAGAACTGGTGCCCTAGCAAGAGAAGGGCTATTACTGCGTGTTCATGGCTGGTTTCAATCAGAAAATGTTTCGTGTGCACAGAGAATAATGTGGTAGACTCTTGTGAACACTACGGCCTGCTTTCACAGATGCCAGTGTTGGGCCACATCTCTTTTTTAAGAAGTTAAGTGTTACATTTAAGGTGCACTGTCCTTCCCGTTTCCCATTTTTCCTCTCTCAAAGGTAGTCACCATCCCAAAATCAATGTCTGTTGATTTCTTTGCATATTTACATATTTATGACAATTTGATCTAGTAATCAACCACAAAGAATATATTGTATTGTTTTTGTGTGTTTAAAAATTATATATAATCAATATTATACAATTTGTTTCATTTCTTTGATGTTTGAAATGATCAACTTAGTAGAAATGGGTCAAAATCATTTGTATTCTACTGTGTGATCACACCAGAGTTTATGAATTCCCTAGCCAGGGTGTTTGAGGTTTTCAGTTTTTGCTATTTCAAACAAGGCTGTCGAAATCCTGAGATGTGTCTCTTTGGGGATGTGGTGTTCCTTTTGGGCATTAACCTAGAAGCAGAATTGCCTGTTTAATAAGGGATGCATGTCTTTAATTTTGATAGGTGCTGCCAAATTGTTCGTAAAGTGGCTTCACCAGTTTACCCTTCTAGTAGAATGTGAGGTTTAGATTCTGCACATCCTGGAGTCCTCAGGCTTAATTTTTGCTGGTCACATAATACATGTGACATGGTATCTCATTATTCTAAAATTTGCCTTAACATCTGTCATGTGTTGAGTGGTATTTTGGATTCTATTTCTGTGAATTGCCTCTTAAATGAACTCTGACCACTTGTTAGTGTGCTTTTTGTCTTTTAAAATTGATTTATAGGCATTCTTTCATATATGTGTGTGCTGAGAATATAGTCCTAGGCCTAGCCTATGTTTGTCTGGTGTTTGTTATTGTAGAGAACTTGAAATTTTTAATGTGAGGTGTGGTATGTAGGTAAGAACAAAGAATCTGCAGCCAGGCAGCCTGGGTCTGCATCCCAGTTCTGAGCCTTCCCTGCTGTGTAACCTTGGGCAAGTTATTTCACATCTTGGCATACAAGTTTCCCATCTGAAAAATGGCGGCTATCTTACTCCCTACTTCTTGTAGTGAAGATTAGTTCATAAATGTAAGGCACTTAGAATACTTCCATGTAGCAAATGCAAAACTAGTATTATACATGCTTTTTTTTTTTGGCTTCTTGTTAAAGAAATTCTGGGACAGACTTAGTCATGTGGCTCTAGGATGGGAGGAATTTTTGTCTCGCACGCCCAACCAGGGCAGAGCCTTCCCTTCACATGGCCAGATCGTGGTCTGTTTGGGCCTGATAAACTCTGCTGGCCTCACCCTGACAACTCCCTGAGACCTCATCCCACCACAGTAGCGTGTGAGCACCCAGCCAGTGGCAGCTAGACTTGGTACACCCTGGGACATTTGCTGAGTGATCTCGGACCCAGCACTGGCACTGGGTTTGAGCCCATATTGTTCTGGTGAACACCCCTCGCCCCTACCCGGTGACTCACTGAGAACCTATCTCATGCAGCTCAAGTATTGCCAGAGGTTCTTGTAGTGCCTGATTCTAATAGGCAGCTGTTGGATGGAGGCAGGCAGAGGCTGATCTCAGCGTTCCTTGGGACTTTTGCTGTCCTGTCCCTAGGCCCAGTGCTGGTAAAAGCCAGCCTGGGTGCACAGCATGGTCCTTCCTGCACACCTGGGCCCAGCAGAGGTGGCCACAAACCGTGGATCACTTTGTAGCTCCAAACAAGTTGCCCAGGACCAGCCATGGGCAGTACCAGAGCCCCTCCCAAGAGGCCTTAGAACCAACACATCCAGGGGCCAGCTTCAGACAACATCAGAGCAGGATCCAGTCAGCTTCACGAGGAGCATATCTAAAGGGAGATTTCATGCTGGCACCAGACCCTGTGGAGGCAAATTCCACCCTGAGTGGTCAGCACTCGCACAGCCGCTCACACACTAGTCGGAGTTGATTCTTGAAGTCAGCCAGCCTGAGGGTCTGCCCCGCCCACAAATGAGTCAGTCTCAATTGAGATTCATGTCCAACAGGAGGGCCCCCATAACCTACACTGGGGTCATTCCTGGAGCAACTAGTACAGGTAATCAAGGAGAATGTGCCATGGGGTCCCACAGGACACCTACTACATAAGGCCACACCACGAAGACTGGGAATCATAACAGATTTACATAGAAGCAGACACAAAGAGGCAGCAAAGTGGAGGAGATAAGGAAACATGCCCCAAATGAAAGAACAGGAGAAATCACCAGAAAAAAGAGCTAAATGAAATGGAGGCAAGCAGTGTTTCAGATATGGACTTCAAAACAGTGTTTATAAGGAATGCTTTAAAAACTTAATGAGAATGACAAGGAACTCAGAACTACAAAAACATGAAAAAGGACATAAGAACCATAAATAAAAGAACCAGTCAGAAATGAAGTATACAATGTTGGAAATGAAGAATAATACACTAGATGGAATAAACAGTGTGTTGGATGAAGCAGAGGATTGAGCCAGCAATTTGCAAGACAAGGTGGTAGAACATACCCAATCATAGCAGCAAAAAGAAAAAAGAATTTTAAAAATGTGCTTAGTTTAAGGGTCCTTTGGGACAACATGAAGTGAATCTACATCCGCATCATAGGGACAGCAAAAGGAAAAGAGAGGCAAGCTTGGTCAACAACCTATTTGGAGAGAATAAAGACTGAAAACTTCCCTAATATGGTGAAGGAAAAAGACACACAGGTCCAGGAAACAAAGAGTCTCAAACAAGATGAGCTTCAAGAGGCCCATACCAAGACTAATCATAACTGCAATGGCAAATCTTAAAGACAAAGAGAGAATCTTAAAAGCTGCAAGAGAAAGACAGTTACCTACAAAGGTGCTCCCATAAGACTGTCAGCTGATTTTTCAACAGAAACATTTCAGGCATGAAATATTCAAAGTGGTGAAAAGCAAGGACCTACAACCAAGGCTACTTTACACAGCAAGGCTAGCATTTAAAATTGAAGGAGAAATAGAGCTTCCCAGAGAAGAAAAAGCTAGAGGAATTTGTTACCACCAAACCAGTTAAAGGGCCTCCATTAAGAAGGATGAAAAAAATAAAAAAACAGAGTAATACAGTTAAAAGACTAAAATGACAAATAATACCTATCAATATCACTTTAAGTAGCTTAAATGTTCCAATCAAAACACATAGAGTAATTGAATGATTGATCAAATGTGTCAGACCTGGTTTGTGACATTTCATGCTGGAGATTTCTTGCTGGGTGATGCTCCATGGTAGGGTAGACCAGTTGAAGTTGACAGTAATGAAATCAGAATATTAATTGAGAACAATCAATGTAATACTACAGGAGATACATACTCAAAATATCCAAGTCAATAAAGTTATTGGTGAAAATAAAAATATATAGTTTTTTAAAAGATTTTATTTATCTTTAGAGGGAAGGGAAGGAGAGAGGGAGAGAAACATCAATGTATGGTTGCCTCTGTGAATTCCCTGCTGAGAACTGGCCTGCAACCTGGGCATGTGCCCTGTCTGGGAATCGAACCACAATCCTTTGGTTCCCAGGCCCGCGCTCAATCCACCAAGCTACACCAGCCAGGGCTTGTTTTTTTTTTTTTAAATGGAAAAAACTACATGGACTTTTTGGCCAACCCAGTAAAAAACAATCACAAGAGAAGAACTGAAAACACATGAAGACATGGAGGCTAAATAACATGTTAATAAACAATGAATGTGTTAACAATGAGATCAAGGAAGAAATCAAAAGATACCTTGAAACAGGTGAAAATGGGAACACAACCACCCCAAATCTATGGGACACAGTGAAAGCAGTCCCTGGAAGGAAATTCATAGCATTACATGCCCAGCTCAAGAAACAGAAAAATGTCTGCCCTGGTCAAGTGGCTCAGTTGGTTTGGAGCATCAGCCTGTACACCAAAATGTTGTGGGTCCAATTCCTGGTCAGGGCACATGCCTAGGTTGTGGGTTCAATCCCCAGTCAGGGCATAGACTGGGAGGCAACTGATTGATGTTTCTCTCTTACATAGATGTTTCTCTCTTTCTCTTTCTCTTCCTCATTGACTTGGTGTGGTGAACACACAATATAATATATGGATGATCTATGATAGAATTGTACCCTGAAACCTTTACATTTTTATTAATCAGTGTCACCCAAATTCAATAAAAGAAAAGAAAGAAATTGCTCTTCTTTCTATGGACAATAGCTTAGAACTTGCTTGCTTGTTTTTACTGTCATTGTAAAAAAGAAAAAAAATTCTTATTTAAGCACCAAGGACATTTTTCTGTATGTTTTTTTCCTAAATGTTGAAATTTTGCTTTTTAAATCTGGGCTTTAAATTTGTGGTGTGAGGTAGCAGCTGCGACTAATCTCTTTGAAAATGCTGCGGCAGTTGCTGTGGGGGTATTAATTAAAGCCCCCCCGTTTCCCCACTGGTTTGGAATTCCACCTCTCTCCCAGCCTCCCGTGTTGGCTTCTTCAGATCTGCGTCAGTTCCTCAGTTTTAATTACCGAAACATTAAAATAAGTGCTGATACTGATTCGGATGATTTTTAACTTCTTTAGTTCTTTTAGTTTTATTCATGTATTACTAGTTTTAAAAATTAAATATGGCCAAAAGATGTAGAGTCAGGTTTGGGTTTGGCAGAATATGGTGAAAACTACAGCGAAGAGAATGGGGGCCATTTGCTGGGGGCGGTGTATCTGAGCTGAGAAAAAGTGCCGCGAAGAACACATCCTTCTTAATCTTAAAAATGTGTGTACCTCTTTGGTGGCATCTCTTCTTCCATGCAAATTAATGGATCATTGTATAAAATTTTACCAAAACCCTATTGATACTTTGACTAGAAACTGAAGTTGCAAGGCCAAATGGGAAATGAATTGGTGCTTTATTATTATGAGAGTTCCTGCCCAGGAACATAGTATACCGTTTCATTAATTTAGGTCTTTTTCATGTTCTTAAATTACTTGCACAGTTTTCTTCCTGAAGCTCTTGTGATACTTCTGTTAGATTTAGTTATATGTACCTTATATTTGGGGGCCTATTGCAAATTGCATCCTTAAAAATGCATTAAAATTGTTTCAGTGCATCACTCTGCTGTTGATTTTGCATATTGACCCTTTTCTAGCAAATTTTCTGGTTCTTACCAGTGTTAATAATATTTGCATTTTCTTGGATTTCTTACATAGATCCCCCTATTAATTTGCATGACGACAATTTGGTTCTCCCCTCAGCTTTGTTTTGTGCTCGCCCTTACTCATTTGTCTGAGACCTCCACCGCAATGCAGACAGAAATGCTGATAAGCTGGCTGGCTCCCTTGTCTCACTCCTGAATTTTGAAAGAAATGTTTCTCAGGTTTCATTATTAAGGATGGTGTTTGTTTTGGGTTTTTGATAGCCATCATTCATCAGTTAAGGAAATTTGGGGGGATTTACCGTTTTTCTTTCCCCTTAAAAATTAATTTTGCTGAAGGCCTGTCAATTTTTTCTTTTTCAGTGAAGCTTTATCCTTCATATTGCATGTTTCTCTTCTTTCCATTTTCATTGGATTTACTCTGTTAGGCTCTTTTTCAGGTCTGCATTTTTAAATATAGGTTTTTTTCCCCACGTTGTTTTTATTCCTTTTACCTTCCTAGTAAGTTCAATGTTAGTCTCATTTATTTGGTTTTATTACCTCAAGTTCTTGGGAATGCTAATTGTTTTGCGTCTCTGTCATGATAGATTTTTTTTCTTACGTGTTTTGCGATTTTTGATTGACAACCAGTTTTCTCTTTTCCTTTGGGAATGGCATCAGGACTAGGATTCAGAAATGCTCTTTCTGAGTCATTTTGAGTATTTCTGTGTGTTTTTCTCGTCTGGCTTCCTCATGGCCTGCAACCAGCTGCTATGTAAATTGCTTGGTTTGCAGAATGCTGCGTGCCTGGGTAGTATACATTTAGACTCCAGACATGGGCATGGTGGCCTTGACGTTTCTCACTGTAGGCTTTCCGAAGAGACTCAGAAACCTCTGCTGGCTTCCTGAGTGTAGTGGTGCAGTTTTCCCATAATCCTCGACACCAAAATCCCAGCTTTCTGGAGGTCCTAGCCACAGAGGCATCTTAGTTCCACTTCCCAATTCTGTCGGATTAAAACTCAAGTCCTTCCCCTTGAAGGGTCAGTTCTGGTCCAGAAATGCTTTCCCACCCTCTCTTGGGCCGCCGCAGCTCCAGTTACCTGCTTTTAGTTCCGACTTTCAGTTCTCCCTTCCTTTCTGGTCCGTGGGAATTACCTGTAGTTTTTCTTTGCTCAGCTGTGTATTTAAATGTTACAATGGTGTTCAATGTTTTAATGTATTTGTAGCAGGAAGGATTCTATGTAACTCAGTTGCCCATGTGCCCAGAACCTTCTATGGCCGGCTGAATAATACCCGTCTGCCCACAATGCTGTATGTCCCAATCCTTAGAACTTATGCATTTATTACTTCACATAGCAAGAGAGACTTTGCAGATATGATTAAATTAAGCATCTTGTGCTAGAATGATTATTCTGGATTATCTGGGGGAGACCCATATAATCCCAAACATCCTTATAAGGGTCATGCAGGAGAGTTTATGCAGAGAAAGATGTGCTTAGAGAAGCAAGTTGTAGTCTGAGAGATTTGAAGATGCTACACTGCTGGCTTTGGACATGGAATAGGGGTGGCAGGCCAAGGCCCGCAAATGGCTGCTAGAAGCCACAAAAACACAAAGCAATGGATCCTCCCTTGGAGCTTCCAGAAGGAATGCAGCCTTACGGACACCGTGATTTCCGCTTAATGAGACCCGTGTTCCATGTTGGACTCTGGCCTCCAGATTTGTGAGAGAATTTGGGTTGTCTTAAGCCACTAAGCTTGTGGTAACTTGTTAAAGCAACAACAGGAAACTGGTAACGTCTTCCCTGTGTTTGGAGGAGGGGTGCCTGGTATCCGTGAAAATTGTAGTAGAGACACAGCAGAGTGACCTCGATGAGGAATACATACTCTTGACCGAGAGGTATAGAAGGGTATGGCCTCTTTCTTTTCCTACCTAGAACAAAAATCATAACAGAAACATTTATAAATGTTCTAGTAGTATTTTCAATAATAGCCCAGCCTGAGACCTGAAACTTCTCATAGAAGGAATGAAGTGCCCCCAACCCCCACCTTTTATTAGTAGACATTTTTCAAAGGGGAAAAGATTCTCGTTGTGAGTGAGCCTGTAAGTTGGTAGGTGCGGGAGCAGAGAACAGTGTTCTCGTGCTGCTGAAATGCTGCTCGTGTAAATGAAGGATTCGTTTTGCTAAGAGGAGCTGACAGGATCCCCAAGTGCTTCACTCCAGCTCCATGTAGGGGTGCCGTTGGTGGTAAAACGTTAATACCAGGCAGCTTCCCATGACAGCCAGAGGTTCCCGACCTGTCTGACTCCAGATGTGCGAATTGTTCTGTATTGGTTTCCTAGGGCTGCGGTGACAACCTACCACAAATGCGGTGGCTTAGAAACAACAGACATTTATTCTCACAGTTCAGAAGACCAGAAGTTCAAAATCAAGGTGGCAACGGGGTTGCAGCCCCCTTGGAAGGCCCTGGGGGAGAATCCGTTCCTGCCTCTTCTACCTTCTGGTGGCTGCCGGCATTCCTTGGCTGGTGGCCACATCGGCCTCTGCCAGCTTTACATTGCCTCTCTCCTCTGTGCGTCTCTCTACTCTCCTTCTGCCTCTCTGGGTTAGGGTACTTGTGATAACTTGTCCTTTTTCTTAGCCTACTACTTGCTCCTTTCTTGCATTTTTTTCAGTCTTTGGCCTATTTTAGTTACCTGCATATTTTGGAACATTGCTCTGTGCTCTGACCCACCTTTAGAAGGTCCCTGACATAGCAGTTGTTTGTAGGGACTTTGAAGTTCTCGTTCTCTCTGCACCGACATGTAGATCACGAGTCAGCAGACTACAGCCCACTGGCTGCATCCACTCCACTGCATATCACTGAAGAGCCTGCCCACTGAGAATGGTTTTACATTTTTAAATGATTGGGGGTGAAAATCAAAGGAAGAATATTTTTGTTACACGTTTAAATTTCATGTCTTTAAGTGAAGGGTTACTGGAACTCTGCCCTGCTCATTCTAGTGCACGTTTTCTGTTGCTGCTTTCCTGTCACCATTGAGTAGTTGTGGCAGAGGCCGTGGGATCCGCAAGGCCAGATGGGGACTCCCTGGCCCTTTACGGAGAAAGCTTCCGACCTTTGTTCTAGTCAGGATATCTAGTCTTTGGCTTTAGTGCATAGTGGATACCAACCATTTGTTGATGGATATTTAACTCATGCTAAGAATTTCATTATCTACTAAGGATTTGTTATGAGTCCCAAAAGGATTCTTTAAAGCTATAGGGTTAGAAGAATTTTATGCATCATATTATCACGTTTCAGAACTTTTTGGCTCTAAGACTCAAATAAAGCAATATAGTCCTGCCCCTGAATTTAACTGAATTAATAAACAGAGGTCATATCCAGGGCATGAAGCTGGCATGTGTGTTGGTTAATGTCATTGTCAACCTGGCTAGGATGTGATGGTCAGGTGTTTGTTTAAACACTAGTCTAAATGTTGCTGTGAGGGTCTTTTTTAAGATGTGGTTAACATTTATATTGAATTGACTTTAAGTAAAGCAATTAGCCTCTATACTGTGGTCCTCATCCACAGTATGAAATATGAAAACATCAAGAACAAAGATTGAAGTTTCCTAAGGAGGAAAGAATTCTGTCCAACGACTGTGTAAGAAATCCTAGCTGAACCTCCAGCCTGCCACCGTGCCCTACAAATTTCAGATTTGCTAGTCCCCACAATTGCATGAGCCAAGTCCTTGAACCAAATTGCTCTCTGTCTAAATATATACCCTATTGCTTCTGTTTCCCTGGAGGCCCTGACTGACACTGCAGGGCACTATGACGCATTGGAAGTGCGGTCCGGCTTAGTGTTCGGTGTTCGGCGCCGGCTTAGTGTTCGGCGCCGCAGTGCAGTGAGCATGCTCAGTCCGGCCTCCCTCCTCCTAACTGAGGTGAGAGGCCTGTCCCTGTGGCATCTCATCCTTCTCGCTTCACACCTCCTTCAGGCTTCTGCCTTTACACCTCATGAAAGCAAACACGTTATATTTGGATACCACAGAGTCAGAAATAAGCTCGCTTGTGATGGGGCAGAGAGGACTTTTTCTCAGTCCAAGGTTGTGCGAAGCTGTGAGAAGACTGGGAGGTGATACCAAGGAGAGGCCAGTGGCCCTGCTGATAAGAAGCCAATGAGGAAAAGGGAGGGACTAGGCAAAGTTTTGGGCGGCACAATTTGTGAGTTTTTCCCTCCCCCGTGCCTCTGAAAATAAAAGCTTCCTGGGTGTGCACCCTGCCCTGGAGAACGCCAAGTGCGCATAACTCCATAACTGTTCTGTCCTGCTACGGTGAGTTTCTCTCATTCTCAGGTTTTGCCTCTTTATAATAAACGAATACAAACACAAATAGATGGAGGATTTGTCAATCCTTACTGGTTGGACTTCTATCTCTACATGTGTATGAATTTTTTTTATCCCAAGACATTTGAAATTTGTTTAATAACCCGTGGTTACATGTATACACATTTGAGTATAAAAGATTCACTGGAATGAATTGTGGTTTGTTTTTTATTTTGAAATGAAGCTGTTATTCAGCCTTGAAATGGTGCTAAAAATGTATTTTATGCATTTTGATTTCTCCCAAGAGGGTATTATATTGTCAGCTTGCTCCAGGAAATGGTTGACTTCACTGCATTGAAGATATTATCTCCTTCCTATTTCCCTACCCCAGTCCCTCCCACATACCTGTTTAAGCTGTATTTTCTATCAGCTAATTATAATCACTATAGGGCATGCTATTTTTAAGTGCTATGTTAAAGCAATAATTGTAACTTTGAGTTTTATAGGTAATGACCAATTCTGTCTCTTCACTTGCTTTAGTTTTATAAATATGTACATAAAATTAATGGAATATGAAATAACTTCTTATTCAGAATGCCATTTTTACTCTGAATACCTAAAATCTCGTACACTCTTCATCCTAATCTAATGGTCTCTATCTATACAGCAGGTCCTTGCACAGTGCAGGGGTTGGGGCACTGCCCCTCCGCACAGATGAAAATACATATGTAACTTTTAACCCCCCAAAACTTTTTAAAAATATTTTATTTATTTATATATTATTGGACAGAGGGGACGGGAAGGAGGAATAGAGGGAGAGAAACATCAATGTGTAGTTGCCTCTCACATGCCCCCTACTGAGGACCTGGCCAGGGCATGTGCCCTGACTGGGCATTGAACTGCTGACCTTTTGGTTCACAGACCAGCACTCAATCCACCGAGCCACACCAGCCAAGGCTTAATTCCCCAAAAGTTAACTAGTGACAGCCTACTGTCAACCAGAAGCCTTACTTGAGAACATAAACAATCGATTAACACATATTTTGTATGTTATATGTATTATATACTATATTCTTAGAGTAAGCTAGAGTAAAGAAAATGTTATGAAGAAAATACCAAGGAAGAGAAAATACATTCACAGTACTGTAGGTATGTACTGAGAAAAGTCTGCATGTAAGTGGACTCACAGCTCAAACCTGTGTTGCTGCAGGCTCAAGGGCCAAGTGTATGTGAATTCTGGTGGTGCACATAATGGCACCTGACACATTCTACTTCAGCAGCAACTCCATGGGAAATTTTTTATTGATCCCAATGACCAGGTTCTGTGACAGGTTCTGGGGAGATAAATGAAAGATAGGGGGGAAGGGGTCCTTCGTCTCAAGTTGCCCAGAGAAGGGTAAAATTAATTCAGTTTGTTGGGGACTAGGAAGGCATCACAGAATAAGTTACCATCCAACTGGACTTTGAAGGAAGTGATTTCCACGTGAAGAAACCAGTATGTTAGACCGAGATGTTAGGTTGGAGTCTCAAAGTTTTACGTATGCTGTTATTTCCAAAACTTAAGTAGGACTCAGTTAGACTTAGCATAAACCAGAAGACCTCTGAGGCTCCCTAATAATTATATAGGTTATTGTTAGTTTTTTATAAAGCATGCCTGAGGATTGGTATAATTCGTTAGAACAATGCTGTCTCCTGAGATCTGTGTATTCTAGGGTTGAGTATTAACGGTCATTTGTACAATACTAAGTAGGTGCCTGAAAAATGTTCTTGTTGTTATTTTATCCAAGTGACGCTGGCCCCTCTTTCCCCCCTCCCTTTTTGCTTGCCTTTGCAGTTGGTTAGCCTGTTGCTGATTGGCATCGCGGCATGGGGCATTGGCTTCGGGCTGATTTCCAGCCTCCGGGTGGTCAGCGTGGTCATTGCTGTGGGCATCTTCTTGTTCCTGATCGCCTTGGTGGGGCTGATTGGGGCTATGAAGCACCATCAGGTGTCGCTTTTCTTTGTATCCTTTTCAAAAAGGGATTTTTCTCCCCGTTGAGTTTGTTCTTTTTATTGATTACTTTTTAATAACTATAACTAATTAAAAATTATTATCAGGAAATTATCAGAAACTCCTAGCAAGCCCTGTGTGCACGTGTTCAACATGAGGAAAATTCTTAAGGTGAAGTTATTATGCGTTTACCACACGTTCCCACTCTCTGCACATCATGAAGAATGTCTTTGCAGGTTCAGTGTAGTTCTGTTTATATTTCGTAAGTGCAGTTACATTGAGCTGATTCAATAACCTCTTTGCCCTTTCCAACATGTTAATATTTGGGTGACAGTTTCACAGTGATATGTATGTTCACCTATTCTTATGTCCTAATTTATATATGTAACAATTTTATTTTACTCTCAATGAAATTCTAATATATCAACTTTTAGTTAATTATTTATCATTGTTGTCAATATTTTTCTATCTGAACTTACAGCTACTGTATATTATCAAAATGATAATTATGTGTATTCTTGTTGAATTTTCTCTTAAGTGCCATTTTTTGTGTTTCCCGGGTGAATTCCTTGTAGTGCATTCTAGAGTTGACAGTACCCCTGTTTTATGCTATTTTAAGAGTGTTGAGAAATGCCCTTAACTGTCATTCCCAGTACATGATCATTCTCTTACTTGTATTTATTGTTCAGTTTTCTGTATCGTGCGCTTGTTTAGCCCTGAACCAGGAGCAACAGGTAAGCAAAGACTTTTTCATTCTACTTCCTTATGCCACATAGTATCTGTAGAAAAAAAGGGGGGAGAACAATTGGAATATAAAACAATTGCATCTTAGGCAGAATATCATTTACTCTAGGTAGCTAAAATCTTTTGTTCCTGATTGTATTAATGGGGCTGATTGGAGCCCTAAATTTGTTGCGGTATTTTTGCATCTTTTAAATAGGACTTTGCCTGCACTGGGTAAAAAGTGATAATGCTAACAGATGTTCGGCAGTCTTTCCTCACTATTATGCAATGAAACAGTTACTCTAGAATGTTTTTGGTTCCATTCTAGCAGTTAATCTTTTAAAACCTATTTGTAGAAGCATATGGGTCACAGTCTTGGGGCAATGGAAAATTTTTCTTGTTACACTCAGACAGTTATGCCTTTCAGCCAGGTAGGTGGTGCTTTTAAATTGCATGCAAAATTTAAGACTTTTTATTCTTAGGATAGAAACAGTGCCTTAATTTTTGTTGCACATTGAGGGATAACCCTTTGAAAAGTTTTAATGATCTTATAAAGAGTATTTACTTTAGATACATGCAGGATTAAGAATTGCAGGCTGCCGATTTATACACTTTGTCCAGGGATGGCACATGTAATGTTTATGTGAAATGGATTTCCTAGGGCCAGCTTCTGGAAGTTGGTTGGAACAATACAGCAAGTGCTCGTGATGACATCCAGAGAAATTTAAACTGCTGTGGGTTCCGAAGTTATAACCGAAATGATACCTGTCTGGCTGTAAGTACAAAGTATAAAATATTTTTTTTGGAGATGTATTATATACAAGTGAATAATGATGAACATAGAAGAAGTGGACTTCCTCATGCTCAGTTGTGTTGAGATATCTACTTCTGAGAGTCCTGAATATTCCCAGGTTCTGACAAACATAGATGCTCTCGGTTCTGTGCCCCTAATTCCTTCCCATTCAGTTCCTCCTAGAACAAGTTGTGAAAGAGAAATCCGAGCAGATGAGCATTAGAGATAGATCAGAGGAGGCGTCTACATATATGTTTTGGAACATACTGGGGTAGTAGGTGGTTTGTGCTAAATTGGGCTTCTTAAAGTAGACATTCCCAGGGTGGAGGACATCTGAAACTGGTATTTTTCCTATCTCCCTTCTTCCCCATCACAACTTCTTGCTCTTTCTTTTTGGGAGCTGAGCCAGTAAAGGACCAATGAGAGCCATCCTTTCATCCCAGGCCAGACCTGTGACCCTCCAGGTCGAGGCTGTATCTGCATGAGGATGGACTTGGAGTTTGGCTTTCTTAGGAAGTGCACACATGTTTATATTTGGGGGAAACTCCTCTTACCGCTGCTCTGAGCTCTGAGCTGGATATGTCCTCAGTGAGTTTTCTTTTGTGGGATTATTATTTTCCTGTTGCTATGTAGCGCATTATCACAAATGTAATGGCTTAGAAGAACACCCATTTATTATCTAGTTTTCCAGGGGTCAGGAGTCTGGGTGTGGCTTACCTGGGTCCTCTGCTCAGTGTCTGACCAAAACGAAACCAGGGAGGTGGCTGGAGCTGCAAACTCACCTGAGGCTCGGGGTGCTCTACCAAGCTCGGCCGTCATTGGTAGAATTCACCTCCTGGTGATCATAGGACTGAAGTCTTGTTTCCTTGCTCGGTGTCTCTGCGCTCCCAGAGGCTACTCTCAGGTCCGAACTCTGTAGTCATCTCACACCGTGGTGGCATCAAAGCCAGGGTGATAATGTTCCCATTCTGCTAAGATAGTTTCTAACCCAGGACGCCATAAACATACATGTGACTGCCCATGGCACTCAAAAATCCCAGCCACACACACAAAGGCTGGTTATTCAGGGCCTGGACACAGAGTGGGAATGTTGAGAGCCACCGTAGAATTTTGGACACTCTGAGTAACCAAGGCCTCAGACTGGGTGAGATACTCCAGACATTAATTTTTATGTGGGTGCAGTTGCTCTCCACTCTTTATAAATGTACTTTGAAATAAAAGCTTTTTTCTTTCCTTGATTCAGCGTTGTGTGGAAAGTGGCACCGCGTGCTCGCCGTGTGCTCCAATAATAGGAAAATACGCGGGGGAGGTTTTGAGATTTGTCGGGGGCATTGGCCTCTTCTTCAGTTTTACAGAGGTATGTGCAAATAACTCCGTCTCCTTCCTTTCTCACAGGGGTGCTGTTGTGTATGGCATTTTACCGCAGCTTGTCACTTAGCTTGAAATGGAACAACGGATGTTTTCATTGAAAACTAGTGTTGTGCTAGGAGGAGCCCTGGCTTGAAACCAGAAGGCCTCATAGATCTAGCCTGAATGTCCTGTGGGGCAAAAGGCTTGGTCCTTAAGTTATATAAAATTTAATGAGCCAATGAAATACAGAGGTTGGACTTGGTTACCGCTAGGATCTCTTGTGTTTTTAGAGTTTCATAATAAATTATCATTGTATTTAAGTTGTTAGTATACAGTGTTATATTAGTTATATTGGTTTCAGGTGTACTGTATAGTGATTTCATGTGCTTACACCATACAGGGCAATCACCCCAGTAATTCTAGTAATCATCTGTCTCTAGGCTAACTGCCCAACTGTTCACACTATCACTGACCGTATTTCCCTTCACTTTTTTCACTCATTTTCCTACCTCTCTTTTCGGGTAACTATCCCTTTGGTCTCTGTCTTCTATTCTTTTTTTTTTTTATCCTCACCCAAGGACATGCTTATTGATTTTTTTTTTTTTAGAGAGAGGGGGAAGGAGGAGAGAGAGAGTGGGAGAGAAACACTGATTAGAGGCCTCTCGCACACATCTTGACCAGGGACTCAACCTGCAACCTAGTTGTATGCCCTGACTGGGAATCAAACCTGCAGCCTTTTGATTTACGGGATGACATAAATCATAATTTTAAATTGGATTTTGGAATAGGTAGGACATTCTTATTGTTTAACGTCTGTCTTAATAAATATGTAATACATGTACATATACAGGGTGTGGCAAAGTAGGTTTACTGGTGTATGTGAGAGTTTATTTTTGTATTACTTATTAATGATTGTATTACTTTCCATATGAACACTGCAGACCTACTTTTGTCCCACTCTGTATATAAAGGTCCAATTCAAAAATAGCCATCCAATCCCATCCCTTACTCCCCTTTGTCCCTAGCCTACAACATGCAGGTAACCATGTGGCATTTCTTTTCTATGGAAATTCATATAGAACATCTTACCTATATGACATTTATACTGTATTAATATACTTACTATATTAATACATTTATATATAGTATATGATTCTGTAAGCCAAATCATGTGTATATTATTTGATAATTTTTGAGGAATGCTAATTTCTTCTACTAAACTTTCAATAGCTGTGAACTTCATTGATGGATCAGAGTTGACAGTATGTGTCAAAATGAACATTTTTTTCTTTAACACATAAGTTCTACTGAGAGCGCTTTATTTCATGGAACTAATCATGATAGTCATGATAATTTGATTTTATCAAATTTCGATTCAACCATTAATTATAGATGTTTTCATTTTAAAAAGTATTTCAGTTTGATAGGTAAAAATAGCATTACAATTCTGTCTGTTTGAAAATGTTCTAGTGAATTTGACAATATACTTACGTGTTTTGGCCATTTGCATTTCATGTTTTGTGAATGGCTCACATACTTTTGTCTCGGTAGAGGCCCTTTGGGTCGCCTGTAATAAACCCAAAGGAGGGAACACACAGAAGGGGAATTTAGGATGCGAGTACCAGGCGGGTCTCGGGGCCTGCAGCTGAGGTCAGGACCCAGCTGGGGGTCACAAGGGGTCTGAGAACCCAGGCACACAAGACTGCTCTCCACTCCTTTTGTATTTCCCCCAGTCCCCCCTCTCCTTCTCACGCCTCACTTTACTTGGCTTTTTAAGTTGTGCTTTTAATTTCCTTGGCATTTATTTTTTAGTTTTTTCTTTTTTTTTTATTGTTCGAGCACAGTTGTCTCTATTTCCTCCTTCCATCTTCCCTTCCCCCCCCACCGCCCCATCCATCTTTGGCATTTATTGAATTTTTTAACAACCTTTAAGTAAAATTTATAGAAGATTTTAGTTTTCATGTAGTTAAATTTATTGCTTTTTTTTCCTCTGTGGTTTATCCAGTCAGTTTTTTTGCTTTGAAAGCCCTTCTCATTTTGATTATGTATGTTCAAAAATGATTGAAGAAGAAAATCTAGGTGATACAAACTGTAGTACTTCATGAAGAAGACAGTCTCCTTTTGGAAAACTGCAAAATGGTACAGAAAATTATAAGCTTCTATGGGATAAGAAAGGACAAGGAAGAGAAACGTAGAAAATATGTGACTGGCTGGAGCCACAGAGTCAGCTGGTTTGGGGTGAAAAGGGAAGGAGCTGGCTTGGCTTGGGGCCTGGCCGACTAGTATACCGTGTTTCTGGTCAAGTGGTGCGTTTACAGGGCCGCGGAGGGTATCTGATCAGAAGCCCCTGCGCGGCAGCATTTCTGGGGCAGGTCAGGGAAACGACGCTTGGGTAGGTTGGGGGTGTCAGAGAAGCTTAGCCATTTGACAGTAGGGGGTGTAAGTATCTCAGGATTGTTTAACAACCAGCAGAGCTGAAATGTACATGAAATGTTAGCCAGAGAATGGCAAGGACCAGTAAGTAACACACTGGATTCTCACATAAGACCCCAAACGCAATTAAGAGCACAGACTTCAGATGTGAACCCCAGCTCTCCCTCTTGGGGCCTGTGTGACTGCTCCCCAGTTATTTAACCTCTCCATGCCTCTGTCCCCTCCCTGCTAAGACAAGGGTAATGATAGTACCTGTCATGTAGGGTGTTCAGAGGGCTGTGAATTTGTGAAGCGCGTGAATCAGCCTGTCGCGAGGGACTCCGGGGGCTGCAGTAAATCCGTTTTTGCCCCAGTCACGTAGACTCCACAGCAGGCTCCACTTCCTTCAGTTGGGCTTAGTTTTTTTTGATTCAGTTCACAAACCATAGTTACATAAGCCCTCACATGTTGTAGCTATAAATGTGGCCAGTCGGGAGATACACAGTGACTCAGCAATCGTCTTAGGTAAGTCGAGAAAATTGGGGGCTTCCCATAATTTTCAAGAAGTAGTGTAAGGAACTAATGAGTAGTTCTGAAGTCAAATAAAGTTTGGATTAAAAGTTGGTATAGACCGAAAGTGAAAATATAATTTGAAATTCATTTTGTTCCATTAGAATTGTGCACCTTTTCAAAGACTTTTTTATTATTTTAAGTAAATTAAATTCGAGGTAACAGAAGCAGAATGAACATATTTCTCTTTTTTTTTTGAAAAAAATATATTTAAAGATCTTATTTATTTGTTTTTAGAAAGAGGAAGGGAGGTAGAGAAACATCAATGTGTAGTTGCCTCCCGCATGCCCCGTACTGGGGACCTGGCCCACAGTCCAAGCTGTGACTGGGAATCAAACTGGTGATCCTTTGTTTCGAAGGCCAGTGGTCAACCTACTGAGCCACACCAGCCAGGGTACATATTTCTTAATTTAAAAAAATAATTAATAGGAGGGATAAATGGTGATGGAAGGAGACTTGGGGTGGTGAACACATACACAATATACAGATAAGGTATTATAGAACTGTAGACCTTAAAACTCTCTAATTTCACCTAATAAATTCAATAAAAAATAAGTTACATTGGTTAAGTCCTTAGTGGAATTGGGAGGACATGGCACAATAACAACTTATTTTCTAAAATTATAAGCCACCCAGCCCCATCACCCTGGGAAAGATAGGAATTAAAACATTTTTATGATCTCTGTTAGAAAATTTATTTACTATAGAATTTTTATTATTACCTAATTGTTGCTGAGCCCAGTTTGTTTCTGAATTATCAAAATCTGTGATATTTTAGCTACGCGGACAATTCAGTGTTCGTGTTAGTTTCCTATTGCTGTTGTATCAAATAGATGCAAATGCAGCAGCTTGAAGAAACACACGTCTGTTTCATACTTCTGGAGTCAGAAGCTTAAAATGGAGGCTTCTCCTGCAGGCTCTAGGAGAGAGCGTGTTCCCTTGCCTTTTCTAGCTTCTAGAAGGGCCTGCACCCCTTGGCTTGTGGTCCCTTTCTCCATCTTCAAAGCCAGCACTGTAGCATCTGCTCTCCCCGACTCTGCCTCCAGCTGCTTCTAGAAGTCGTCACATCACCTCTTCTACAGCTGTATCTCTGATTTTATTCTTCCTGTCTCTATCATATAAGGAGCCTTGTGATTATATCACCAAGCCCACAAAGATAACCTCCCAACCCCAGCATCTTTAACTCAGCCACATCTGTAGAGTCCCTGTTTTATGTAAGGTGACGCCCACAGGTTATGGTGATTGTGATCTGGATATCCTTAGAGGGCCATAGTCAGTCTACCATGGTGTTTATAATAATTTTTCTTAGGGCCTCTCTTTTGGGTTACTTCACTATGTTTTAAGAAGCAAAATGTCTTCCTTTTTGAACAAATAATGCTAAGTGCCTCAGAGGTTCCAGTTTATTTTATCGATAAACCGAATGAACAAATACAATGCTTACTTTCTCTTTCTTCTTCTTCTTTTTTTTGCCCTTTCATTCCAGATCCTGGGAGTTTGGCTGACCTACAGATACAGGAACCAGAAGGATCCTCGTGCTAATCCTAGCGCATTCCTTTGATGGGAAAACACGCAGAAAATTTCACATTCTGATCTTGTTCATAGCTAACTTTAGGTTACACTAATTTGCCTGTTCTAAAAAAACAGTATCTGGAAAATTACGTTACTGACAGTGGAATTATATATTTTTACTCTTACGTTTCTCTAAATGTTTTTCTTTTTCCATTGCTGAAAAAAAAACAATAGAAACGTGTGGTCTCCTCTGAACCTCAGTGGTACCTGTAATCTACTGTATTCACAGTGTCTGGCACTGTCCACTGTGGCCTTTCTTAGCATTTTTACCTGCAGAAAAACTTTGTATGGCACTACTATCTTGATCTTATTGTGATTCTAAATCTATATCTCACTGAAATAACTCATTGTATGTGGCACCGTGCTGTATAGATAGTTCCTACGGGAAAAAAGAGTTCAAGTCTATTAAAGCCAGTAAGTTTGAGATTCTAGTATGTTAAGTTCAGAACGGAAAATCCAGTTCCCAACTGTTTTTTCTTTTTAGGAAGTACGTATTATGGTGACATTTAACGCAAAAGTAGTAAGGTAGTTCTAGTGGTCCTTTATGATTACACTAATGTATTCTAGAAGTAGCTCTGTGTTTAGGAAAGCGTGGTCTCGTTTTTTATTTTTACAGGTAAATGCAAAGGAGAACTGGTCTTGGGGTCTGTTGTGTAGCATTTGCTTTCAGCCTTCAGAGTGGAATGAGTCTGAGCAATTCAGAAAGTGTATCTGTGTGATCCTGATGTTCTTTTGTAATAATTTGAAGTCTAAAAGACTGCATTTTAAACAAGTTACTATTAATGCATCGGCCCATGTAGCAAAAAGATATTTGATTATCTTGCAAATTGTTAAGTACCTTTTTTCATGATTTTTTTCTCAGTATTATAACAGCAGCTTGTCAAATCCAAGCATATTTGAATGTGACCTTCCATAATTTGAATTTGAAATAGTATGTGGTTCTGTATATATGTTAAAAAATTAAAGGATGGTAACCTTTCTTTGTGTATGAGTGTTTGAATTAAAAGAAAGTGATTCAAAGACGAGTTGACACATGAATTAAGTGAAATGAAATTCTTTTCTTTTTGTGTTGGGTTCTCTTTGACCTAGAACTGAGTATCGCTACTTTAGTGTGTAACCCAGCTGTAGAAGTGAACTTTCAGAGTGAATATCTACTGGTAGTCACCCCCAAATCCTTTCTTAGGTTTGAGTTTACTGTCTTCTCCATAGTGAGAATTGTTTTTAAAAAAGCAGTTATTCATGTTTATTTGGGGGAAATATGTTCTTTCTTATTACTGACAATTGCTCATTTCTTGTCTTGCATTTCTATTTATGGTACTTTATTGGCAATTGTCTTGATGGGTTTTAGACCAAGAAAGAGAGTAAATCATTAATCTGTAGAATTTTAGAGTATTGTGTGTGTGACGGGTTGTGTGTACGAGGGGGAACCCCTCAAAAATGGGGTTATCTTCTGGAAGGTGTGGGCCCTTTGTAGTATGGGCTTCTCCTGCTGGGTGAGTGTTCTAGGAACCCACATGTATCAGTGTACGAGCTGTGAGAGGCTGTGTTCGGCTTCAGTGAAATTGTTTTTGAGATTCTTTCAATGTGTTTGCCGATTTCTTCCTTGTTTTTCTTTTAAATATTTATTTATTTTTAGAGAGGGAGAAAGGGAGGAGAAAGAGAGGGAGAGAAACATCAATGTGTGGTCGCCTCTCAAGTGGCCTTCACTAGGGACTTGGCTGGCAACCCAGGCATGTGCCCTGACTGGGAATCGAACCTGCGACCCCTTGGTTCACAGCCGATGCTCAATCCACTGAGCTACACCAGCCAGGGCTTGTTTGCCAATTCCATGACGGGTGATTTATGAGAGCACCTGCCCATATTATGCTGAGTATTTAGCAGTTTTTGACCAAAAATAGGGGCCACCCATTCCCCACCCTCCCTCTTCACCCCATTTTGCCCTAAGCGACCTTTGTTTGTTTCACCATGTGAAAAAAGTCCTCGAAGGGAAATGTTTTACCGTGTGGAAGAGGTGAAACAACAAAATTGCAGGAGCACTAAAAGACAACGAAATTGACAAGTTCCAAAAACTGTTTTTGCATTAAATAGGGAGCACTTTGAAGGTAACTGAAGTCTAAACATGTAAGAATAAATACACAGTTTTAGAACTATAGAACTTATAGAACTATAAGGGTGGGTAATAATAGCAGGTGGTTAGCCATTCAAGAAGTAAATGCACTTTTAAGTACCCGGAGCCGTGTCATCAGTTAATCTACGCTCTGTGTTCCCTCGGGGAGGTCTAAAGGTGGTAGGTCACCCAGCTGCTTCTAGGTCTCCTGTGAGCTTTGTGTCTGGGTGCAGAGCTACAGCTCCCCCCCACGCCGTGAATCACATGCCTGCTGGAAAGGCCTCTCTCTGCGCAGGTCTGTCCTGCGTCCCACATGGCCGCCCGTGAGCCCGGGGGAGTCGGGCTGAGCTCAGGACTCTGGGAGGGCCGCTGCTGTGTGCACCAAAAGGCCACCACAGGCACATGGTGTCCGAGGAGGGTGAGTTTCAGATCGGCCAGTCTTTGAATTACAACAAGTGGCTGTAAGGAGCACCTCTCTTCTAAGCCTAGCATTTATTTTAAAAAACAAACTATACTACTTTTATACATTTCTTTTATGCCCTGTTCATGTATTCCATTTCGAAGACTATTTTGTACAACATTCGCCCAGTCAGCCTTGGTATTAAAGGTGAAATTTTAGAGAATATAATGCTAGTACAGAGGAGAAATGTTAGACAATAAATTCGATCATCTGAGCTCATGTGGCATAAATTCATCCCAGATACTCTTTTAACCAGCAGTGAGCTTGGGATGAAAACCAGTTGTGCATGTTCAGCCTGAGTTACGTGCGGCTGAAGAACCTTTCAGAGACGAAGGGAAACAAGTGGCGTTTAGCTCTTAGTGCCCTTGGACCGAAATCCTCCTCCTATGTTTTCCATAAATACTTGTAGAACCCTATTAAAGTTCATTCATCCTTTTGAAAGGCACTGAGTAACATTATGTAACTACTTTACTTTTTAGCTGGTATGGAAAAGTTAAAATTACATTTTTTGCGTATTATTTCATAGGAGAAACTGCTTTCAGGCATTGTGATCATACAGATACGATCATCCACATGTTCATTGTTTTATGGGAGATGATCGTCACGTGAAAGACCAAGTTGCCCCATTTGGGGTGAGGTGATTTGTGTAGAGCTGTTCTGCACGCAGTGTGTTTGGGGTAGGCGGTTAGTTTTTACTCCTGGCTCTGTGCCAAGTGCAATGACAAGACGTGTCATTTGGTGAACGTTTTCTAAAGTGTGTTAAGGGAGCAACGAGCGATTACTGCACCTGACACCAGGGTGAGAGACAGAGAGGAAATGAGAACGGAGCTCTTCACATCGAAGTTTTTCTGGAACGTCAGAACTGGCCATTGTAGTCATTGAAATAGCTCTTGAGACAGTGGAAAGGGGGGAATGGAAAGAGGGGGATCGGGCCCTCCTGCATGTGCCAGGTTCTTCTGCTCTCGGGAAAAGCGGCTTTGGGGATTCATTTTCCGAATGAGGGCGTGAGGGAGTTGCCTTTGAATTAACAACATATGTCAAAGAATGGACTTTGATATCGCTTGGAGGGTGAATGCACTTCTGTTTACTTTCCTATCTTGCTTTTTACAGGTAGATGATGTCACAGCTTGACAAGTGACTTTTTAATAGGTTAGGATCACTCGTTGAATTTTGAAGTCCACCTCGTTCGTGAGGCACTAAAGAAGGTTCCATTCTTGCCTTTGAGCTTAATGTGGAGAAGCATACATACAACTTACCATTGTAACCATTTTTAAGGGTGTAATTCAGTGTCATTAAGCACAATCACATTGTCCCACCATCCAATTCCCTAACTTTTCCATCCTCCCAAACTGAAAATCTACACCTGTTCAACAGTAGCTCGCCATTCCCCCCGCCCCCTTCAGACCCTGGCCACCACGAGTCTCCTTTCTGCCTGTGGATCCAGCTGCAGGAGGTACCACACGTAACTGGAATCAGAGTATTCGTCCCTTGTCACTGGTTTACTTACCGTAATGTCCTCAAGGCTCATCCATGTTGTAACATATGTGAGAACTTCCTTCCTTTTAAAGGCTGGATAATATTCTGTTCTGTGTGTGCAGTACATTCTATTTATCCATTCATCCGTCGCTGGACATTTGGGTTGCTTCCCCCTCCTGGCTGTTGTGAACAATACGGCTGTGATCCTGAGTGTACAAATACCCTTTCCTTGCTTTCATGTTGGGAACATTCTCAGAAGTGGAATTACCGAATCGCATGGTCATTCTGTATGTATGTGTTTCAGAAAGTTACATTGTTTTTCTGTAACGGTGGCACCAGTTTACATTCCCATTACGTTACCAGCATTGCTATTCGGCATTCTTTCACTCCTTTGTAGTCAGAGAAATAGTCAAGAATGCTTTCATTTAAATTTATTTAAACATGTAGGAAAGACTGTGAGATGACTCTCAAGGATTCGATAGGGCAGACCTTGCTAGTATTTCCATGAGATACAACAACAGTTTCGATGTTTGCATCTTCACGTCTCTTTCTGACTTGTATGTACACACATTTCCTGTAGTCGCAGAGCATAAAAATCTTAAATTCTTCACTTATCCTTTTTGTTTCACCATAATTTGGTTACATTTATAGATGTCAACATACTGCACTATGTGTTAATAAACGTATGTGATCACTATATTTGGATGCTGTCAGTGTTTTATTGTTTTTGGTTTGTTTAAATAATGTTGCCATTGGCATCTTCACAGAACTGTTTCGCTTGAGGGACTGGTTTCCCTAGGACCAATTCTCAGAAGCTGAGCCTGAGTTAAATTCAATCCAGTTTCTTTTTTTCAATGACTTGCTCCGTGTTTCAAACTTTTCTAAGGGCAATCATTTTTCTGGCAACCTTGACATTTGACTTCCTAAAGATTTATGTACACTTTAACAATTATATGTGTCCTTAAAATAACATTTTGTCATTCAGTAAATTGTAAGGACTTAATCTCATCTCACATCAGCCCAATAAAAAAGTAAACATTATTTTTTGTGTTATAGATGAAACCTGAATAACTTAAAGTTGTCATTTAAAATATATTTTTATACAAGTGAAAGCATTTTTTCTTCTCATTAACCCTCAGAAAACTTTCTAAATGAAACATTTTCCTCTTTAAGCACATGTAGATTACCTAGTAGGTAACCTAGTATGCGAAAGGACCCCAATCCCTCTCGACATTTTTGCTGAAGATTGGTATGTCATTAAAGCAACCATATAGTCACAGAACCTATTAGTGCAAAGCTGTGTGAGAGTACTATAAGCAGGAAAAGTATTTAAACTATTATCTGCCCTGGAAACAATACATAATGGCAAAGACTTTATTCAGAAAAGGACCTGTCTTTAAAAAAGCTATTCAAGACAAGCAATAATAATCAATATGCAAAGCATTGTGCAGACCATCACAGCAATTCATGGAACACAAGGTCTAAATAATTCAGTGGGGCTGAGTAATAAAGAATTCCACCTAATAAAGAGTGAGATAATTCACTGTGTAGTGAAGAAATTAACACAGTTATAACTTTTGTCTAGCAGAATACAGTAAAAGTAACTAACTCTGTTCCCCTTTCTGATGCCACACCCTCTCTCAACTTTTCCAAAGATGAAGAGTGACTCTGACCTTTACTCCATATACAGGATATTGCTGTCCTTTGCTCTCACCTTTTGGTGATGAAAATGGGAACAATTCAACTGACTTGATTCCAGGCCAGGACTCTTTAAGACCTTGAGAGACCCAATGTACTGTAAGGCCACTCTTCAGGATTTCTTTAGCATGGGTTCATGGGTGTGGATGCTCTTTGAACGAACTCTTCACAAAATTAGTCTTCTGAAGGGGAAAGCTATGTGCCAGAGGCCTTCTCTGAGAGCTCTGCATTGGGTAAAATCTGATGAAAACTGAATTACTAAAGTAAGTATGTGCGTAGGAGTTTCTGGCTACAGTTGCGAGGATGTCTTCCATTTAGGTAGCTGATTTTCTTGGGATGCCTTTCTGTGTGTTTTTCCCACTAATGTATATTCTGTTTGATGCTGCTGCTGATTAAACTAATGCCTGCTTCTGTCCCCAGTGAGAAACCGTAGTGAGTTGAGAAACTTTGTCTTTGGTCTTCACTGCTTGAACGATTTTCATTTTGCCCTTGCCCCCTCTTTGAACATTTTGTGTTTCAAAAGATTCTATTTGGTGAATGAACCCAAGAGCTTTTCTGTGAAAAACCAAGTTGGAAAAAAAAATAACAGTTTAACACTCCCAAAGGATTTATTTTTTTTTAAAAAGTATGGCTCACTATGGTAGTACACAATGTTGTTTTCATACACGTATACTTGAAACCAAATTTAAAAAAAGTAACTGTTGTAACATTCAACTGTAAGCTAATGAGCATGTCCACCGTGCTCCCGCCTTCTCCGGGGCCTTCTGAAATCCCCTCTGGTTCCAGGTCTCATGGCCCAACTAGAGGGAAGAACTTGCAAACTTTGTTTTTTCTCTACAATTCAGTCTTCAGCAACTTGAGTGCTTTCTTCATGTTGTCGAGAACTAATGGGCAAAAAAGTTACAAGAGTCAAGGCATGACCAAAAATTATATTAATAGATACAGTAAGCCCCCAAACGGGTATGGTATTTATTGTTTAATAGGATGCTGTTGTGATGTAAGATGAGAAGTTGGTCATCTCATTGTAATTTTTTTCTAAAATTATGTGAAATGGCTTTTATTACAATCCAGTTCTCATAATATTTGTTAAATGTCTTTTCTACATAATACCATGATATTACCTGTGCAGGATACCTGCTTGAAGGAGTCAAAAGTCTTATTAAGATATATTCTTTTATCCTGAGAATGGTCAGTTCTTGAGATGTGCCTCCCCTGGTTCTCTTAGCACCCACTGTGGCATTGCTAATGGACCATGGTAATCTTTTTGCCCAGGCACTGCCTCAAAATTCTTCAAAAAAATGATGAGAATTTTGTGTGTTGCCCAATGAGAATTTCTGCGGTAATGAAAAATACTCAGTGCCTTTGCACTCAGTACTTGAAATGTAATTAGTGTGGGTAAGGAACTGAATCTTAAATTATGAGAAATTTAAATTTATTAAGCAGCTACACGTGGCTAAAGGCTAACATATTAGGCAGTGGGTGCTGTCCTAGGCAGCCACGGGTCACGGAGCAGAATTGGTTCCTAGGACAAAACCCAGTTTTCCTCCCCGAAGGACTAATGAAGTGTCCCCAGCCCCTACAGTCTGTCCTTGAGGTGCCTCATCTTCCTTAAGTCATCTTCCTTCCTCATCTTCCTCTCTCTCTCCCTCTCTGGGGAAGTGAGTCTCTTGGCAACTGTGGGGAGCCATCTGGGGCCATCTTTCCTCCTGATTTTTAAAACTGAACTTGAATCCAACGTCAACAAGCTAGACTAAATTCTTTCACTTTCATTATTGGGGAAAAATATTTAACAAAGCATGCAGACTACTGCAACTCTTGTACTCAATTCTCTGATACAAGGACTTGTACGTTGGTGTGCCTGAGAGAAAAACCTGAAAGGCAGATGATATCATCACAGATTCTATATCAAGTTTAAATTATTCGACTTCAGTGAAAATATTTTTAAGGAATGGGGTCAAAGTAATGACTTAGTCAAAGCGATTCCCTTGGTTCCCCGAGCTGCAGTCCCTGCATCCGTCGTCGTCACGTGGTCTCCCCCACCCCACACCATCACCACCATAGGGCTGTTCAAGAACTCAGAGACGAATGGAGATGTTCAGGTAGCACTTACGCAGAGTTATGTCCGAAGGTTCATAAGCATAAAGGCGATTTGAATATCTTCCTGTGATGTCGGCTCTGACTGTCAGAGATGGATCTACAAAGGAAAAGCAAAAGGGGATGCAGTGCTATGTTTGCAGCAGCGCTATTGCGGCACAAAGCCCATGCATTTGCCCATGTCCTAGGAGAGGAACACAGCTGAGTCCCACCGGCCGCTCTGCACCAGCCTCCGGCAGTCAGCACCCCCAGCGGTGGGGCAGTCAGGACCCCTAGTCGTGCTGGGAGCCGTCAGCAGCTGTGCCCACTATTTGTGCGAAAGGTTCTGAACCCTGCTGTCCTATCTGGAGCAACCTGGAAACAGGATAATGCATATTGTGGGGCTGGTCTTTTTCTTTTGGGCGAAAACATTGTCATTCTCTACTGAGGAGTTATTTTATACCTTTGAAGTGGTTATGTTGTGATTGAAATGTGTTGCTACCAACAAACTTAGATAATGAGAAACCCACATCCAATGCCATATCTATCTATCTATCTATCTATCATCTATCTATATTTTAATGAGTAAAAGAAGGTAAGCCCTAAGAGCAGTGAAAACCAAATAACCATGTAGTGCCCTTCTCTATTTTTACTTACTTAAAAATAGAGATTTATGAGTCATCCCTT
This sequence comes from Sturnira hondurensis, assembly GCF_014824575.4. Taxonomy (NCBI): domain Eukaryota; kingdom Metazoa; phylum Chordata; class Mammalia; order Chiroptera; family Phyllostomidae; genus Sturnira; species Sturnira hondurensis. The sequence goes on from NW_028081528.1 coordinate 2,402,213, forward strand.
GTGCATTGTTTAGATCTATTTTATTATGTTCCATATCAACTTGAAATTATCAATGAGACAGAAAGGTATCTTTAAAATAAGGCACATCCAAAACGGAGGTAGCGCTGGGATGCACGGGGGCCTAGAGACCTTGCCTTGATAATGGTGACGACTGAGGAGCCTAAGGTACACGTCCTCAAATCTAGGTACAGAGCACACGGGGGAAGAAGCACCTGTGCAATGTCTGTCCCCAGTATTTGAATGGTCAGGCTGTCATTTCGGAATACTCGACTAGGACCCACATAAATTACAAGAAGCAGACGTTCTTTTGTTCACCAAAGACTTAAGACCTGCTGCTGCTTGGTGCAGGTGATGCAAACACCTGGTCTGATGTTGGTAACGAATTAACATAAAGGCTTTTAACCACTCAGCCATTGGCTCATAACCCTGCACCATGGAATCATGTGGAGAGCTTTCAAATAAAATACAGTGCCTGCTTCCCACCCCCAGACATTCTGTTTAATTGGTTTGAGGTGTGGCTTGTTTTTAAAAATCTTCCAGCTGATTCTAATGTGCAGGGGATGTGGAGAACTACTGAGCAGGACAGCAAGCTGCCTCAGAGTTGGAGTTGGTTCTTAGGGACTGAAGGGACCAACTGAAGGATGCGGGTTAAAACGTCCTTCACTGGGAATGCTGGGAACAGAATTCGTGCACAAGGTAGGCCTGGAAGACCTGTTAAGTCTCTTCGCATTTCAAGGATTCTAAATTTTCTAAGTCCTAACTGCACCAAATCTAGAAAGCTGTACTTCAGCCTTCCTCTTTTCTCCCTTCATGGCTTCTCTCCCTTCTTTTGTACAATTAATATGAACTTGGAGGAATTACACAGGTGAGCTACTTGATTAGAATGGGCTCTTTTTTATGAGATGAATTTAATCATGGACTGTCTTTAAATCATGATTTTGGTCAGAGGCAAACTCAATTAATTTGCTCAGTTATCTAAGAAGTATTTTTGTGTGCCCACCAGAGGGTCAGACTGAAAATATTACGGTGGTGAGCAGAGACACATACATTGTCCGCCATGAGCTTGTAGTCCCCTGGGGGAAAACATTTATTAAACAATTACCTAGTGATTATAAAATCATAACGGAGGGAAATACGGCCATTGGAAGTAACATGTGCCACAGAAGCATGTGTTTGTGGGGCTGCAGCCGGTCCATGAAAGGCGGTGACGTCTGGGGAGCCCACTCGGTGACAGGTCGTCACAGACAGGAAGAGGAAAAACTCTCCAGAGGGTGGGACTGTACATAAAAGTTTCCGGGGGCAGGAAGGGGTGTGGCAACTCCACCTGTTTTGAGCTCACTAACTTTCCTAAAATAATTATCAACAAAGAAATAAATATCCAACACACAAATTGATAGTTTGCCTGATTAAAAGTAAGTGTTCACAGGCCTGATGTACAGGGATGGACAAAAAGTAGGTTTACGGTTGTGAGTACGTGGAATAGAAATATATTATTATTTTTAAAAAAATATTTTATTTATTTATCTTTAGACGGAAAGGGAAGGAGAGAGGGAGAGAAATATCAATGTATGGTTGCCTTTGGTGTGTCCCCTGCCAGGAACTGGCCTGCAACCCAGGCATGTGCCCTGACTGGGAATCAAACCATGATCGTGTGGTTCGCAGGCCCATGCTCAATCCACTGAGCTATGCCAGCCAGGGCGAAATGTATTATTATTTATTAGTGATTGTACTATTTCTTATTATTATTAACCTACTTTTGCCCACCCCTGCATTTAGGAAAGTGATCAATACATTTAATCAGTTAACAGGTGATTCCTTCTCAGATGTATGTGTGACAGAAGATGAAAGCTTAAAATTGGCACAGGAAAAAAATGGCATCTGTGGAAATAGCTGGAATCTCCATTTTCCTAATGAAAATATATTGTGAAACTTCAGGGACTGTTGAACCATTCACTGGGGCCACGGTGGAGTGACAGATGAGGGTTGGGGCGGACAGAGGAGGGGCCACGGCTGCACTTGTGTCGTCCAAATGTGTTTCATGCCCCTGTCACTTCTACTTACCAACAAACATGATCCGGGGTACGTACTGGCCATCAGGAGAGAGGTGCTTGTCTGTCGTTTCATACTAAGATTTAAAAAAAAAAAACAGCTTTTAGTTTGCTTACTCTTTAATTATTCTCAAACTTGTTGCTACAAAAATGCATCCATTATTGGGCTACGCATGTCAAGATCCTATAAAGCACATCGCTTCCACAAAGAGTGATAATATAAATATAGAGATAAGTTATATGCATGAAATAATGAGTTAGTGCAAAATGTGAGGCAGAGAAGGAGGTAAAGAGCTGAATGTATGTGATAAAGAGCAAAAAATTCATGAAGGAGAATTTGGAAAGAGTTACTGTGTATGGCAAAGACGTCTTTTTAAAAGTAGGAGGAAGTAGATTAATGAAAAAAGCAGAAGTCACTTTTGGAGAAAGTCACTTCTGTAGAAAGAAACACAGGGTTATCTTGAGCTTTCATCTATTTCTCAAACTTTTATTTAGAGCTTTTTTTTATTATTTAGTAATACACAGCCCTTATCTCTCACAGATGCACACTCCATTGGGAACCACAGGTAGTGAAATGGATACTGGGGACCCAGTGGCTGACATGTTATGATGGAACAATATACAGGTGCCATGGGTGCCCAGAGCAGGACATTGAACCCAATATGCAAATTCTGCTTGGACTTTATAAAGTAGATAAAGAGGAATCTTGGAAAAAATGAAAGAAATCAGTTACATGGAAAAGGAGGTTATTCCAGGCAGAGCGGAGAGATTGTACAAGGTAGAGGAAATGCATAGCACTTTCTGATATGACCAGTGCCTAGAAAAGGCTGAAATAGAGGGGACACAGGAGATGCTGGAGACCTGCTTCAGGGGTCAGCTCACAGTCGAGGGATCTGAGTGGAGGTACCATAATCCCAACTGGTCTTCCAAGTGATCACCCTGCTGGCATGGGGGATTAAATGGAATTACTCTTGTGGGCATGGAGCCATTTAGTAGTGGTACAGTAAGCAAAGCAAAGTGAACAAGTCTTACACAAAACTGATGATCCTCAGTTTACAGGGAAGTGACCAATAACCAAAATATTTAAAGTTAGAACCCAGGCCTTAACTGCAGGAGGTGAGTAGCGGAGTCCGATCTAGAATAACACTGGGATGAAACAGAGAATGCAGTGAGAAGTGCAGTTTGAAAAGCCTGGACCAAGCTGAGAAACCCAGTTGAACATATTGGATTTAAGTGAATTACAGGGTACCTGGAACATGGTCAATACACCAGTTGGAAATTGTGGCATGTTTGGGTAAGATGTGGGAGTCATCAGTGTGTGGGCATTGATTCAAGACAGATAAAGAGGATGTTGTCCATAGAGAATACACACCATGAAAGTAAGAGAGGAGGTTAGGTAGAGATCATCCAGTCACTTAATATTTCAGGGAGAGGAGACAGGGACAGGGAGAGGAAGAGCAGCCTGTGGAAGGGAGGTGAGGAAGAACAACTGTTGCGGATGCTCTTGGAGGAGCCCACCTGTCAACCTGTGAAGAGAACGAGAGGGAGAGACCCGGCTGGAGGGCTGATCGAGGGAGGCAGGAAGCTTTGAACAATGTCAGAAGGGGTGGCAATGGGAAGTCAGCGGAAGGCAGGAGGCTAAAGCAGGGTGGCAGGATTCGATGTGGACAGCCAGAGAGCTGTTCCTTCTGGGGAAAGCGGAGACGAGGACTAAAAATGGGTCAGGGGCAGCCAGGAAAGACTGCAGGAAGGGACGCAGGAGGTATTCGGCAAACTACAAAAACCTTCCAATTATTACAGCAACAGAGAAACTCCTAACCACAGGAGGGTGCTTTTTGGGCACTCTAAAATTACCCACGGCCAAATAAAAACATTAACCTGAAAGGTGGGTTATTAATAAAATAAAGTGCCCTTCTTCTCTCAGTCTCTGAGATGAGTGTTTGGAACAGACCCAGCTCACCCTCTACGTGATTAAGAGGTATAGGAAAAACTGACTCATCCGTGCAGAATAATGAGCCCAGGGGAAATGTCAGTGATGAGGGAAAAAAAGGAAACTTACAACCAGATTGAGGAGGACAAACTGCTCTGCCAGTTTCTGGATGTCTTTATTTTCGGCAAATGCTTTCTTTAAAGCTATGATATAAAGAAACATCATTAAGCATCCCTCTCAGCACCAGTTAAAACCATTGTTCTCTACTACATTTTAAGTGGAACTATATTTTCAATACAATGTTCAACTTTGCCCTTTCAGCAAATGCTTAGTGTGGTAATATCTAGGCTCTTGGCTACTTTTGCTTCTTGCCATTCACTCATTCACTTATCCACCATCCATCCATTCAGTTGTGTTTCTCAGCCTATAATTAATTACTGAGTCGCTACTCTATGGTAGGCACTGTTTTATGCCCTGGACATAGACCAGTGAATAACAAGTGATGTGCTTCCTTCACGGAGCTCAAATGCCTGTGTAGAAGCAGATCATAAGTAAGTAAACCAATACACATCTGAGAATTTCAGCTGGAGATATGTACTTTGAAGAAAGATAAAGCCACACAAGAGGTTTAAAAGCTACAGAGTGCTCAGGTTACATCTCTCTGAGGAGGTGACGTTGCAGTGAGAGAGTGACCCGTTCAAAGATTGTGGGAGTATGTCCTACTAGGTGGCAGGAGCTCTAAGAGCCATAGTCTTGAGGCAGAAGTTTGAGGCACAGAACAAAGGCCAGGCCCAATGGAGTGAACAGTAAACAAGAGGAGAGTGGTAAGAAAGGAAGGGGCCAGAGGCTAGGCTAGATCATGTCCAGCCTTGTAGGCCATGGTCAAGATCTGGATTTAACTTTACTTGTGAGTAGAAGCCACAAGAGTGCATGGCTGATAGGATCTGGTTTATGTTTAACAGTTTCCTTCCGGCTTCTGTATGGGGAACTGGCTATAGGGTGATGGGTAGGTGGCTGTTAATAGTATTCTAGATCTCGGGCTGGACCCAGGCAGCAGCGGTGAGACAACAAGATGTGGTTGGATTTGGGCAGGACCTACACAATGTATGGAGCCCCATGCAACATAAAAATATGGGGCCCCTTTACTCAAAAATTATTAAGAACTTGAAGACAGTGACTATAGAACCAAGCATGAGAACTTGATAAGTGCTGGGCCCAATGTGTGGCACAGGTTACATGCCCTGAAGCTGGCACTGGCTTTAGCATGGATTTTGGAGGCAAAGCCGATGTTCTTTGTGGATGTTTTGGATGTAGGATAAAAAAGAAGGATGTCAAAGATGAATCCTAGAGCTTGTTTTTTTCAAAATATGCATGAGTGGTTAACACACAACATGGCGCTATTTGAAGTTACTTTACATATCTTTTTACTACATGAAATGTTATATTTTTTATTCAACAGTGCTAGTTGCTAAGGGTATCAAGATGACTTATCCAAACCTTGGTCCTTAAGCTAAAAGCCTATAAAGAAAATAATTCGGAAGAATAAATTACCTTGGCTGTGTGGGCATTCGTCCAAGTGATGAATAATCATCAAGGGTTTGTTGCTTTAAAAGAAAAAGGGAGATTGGATCATTTTTACTGAGTAGGATTTCCTCTATAGCTAGTACCACTAGATGGCGCGCTTGAAAGCTTTGAGATTGCCGTGAACTGGTCATCTTTACCTTGACTTGGATTTGTATAAAGATTCTTCATATGTCTGAGTCCAGATGAGTTGGTCACCCCAACCTAGGACAGAATGAACCGGTATGTTTAAAGCTATTTAATATCAGGCCCAAAGCTGTTGAAAAGTGAGGATAATGACTGGGATACACCTTGATATTAAAGAAGGAAAACCTCTAGAGAAAGTAGAAATAATGATACATTTTGATAAATCTAGAAAGAACACACACAAAAAACCTGTTCGGCACCTAAGTCTCAGCTTCCCAGCAAAGCAGCATAGGAAGCTGCCGAGACGCTGGCACCTACCTCTGGAGAGGGTCTGGGGCAGTTTGGGTTGGGGCACCTTCGTGTCCTTCTTAGCCCCGGGTTTCACTGTGGTATCTCTGGCCAGAGTGTAGGAGAGGGCCACGAGGAGTAAGAACGTCGACACTGAAATCTTCTCCATGGCAAGTCTGAAAATGGAAAGCAAATCGGCAAAAAGTCAGTAACACAAACGGGAATGAGCGGTCTTCTAAAGCCTCAGACTGCGGATTACAACAGGGAGTGAGGCGTAGCTGAGATTGGAAACACGCAATTGGAGGGAAAAAAAACGACCTCCCACTGGATTTCCTATGAATACAGACTGTGAATAACCTTTTTGCTCGTTTGTTTGTTTGTTTGCCTCTGTCTCCATACAGATATAAATACACTGATGTACATCTCTATAGGAATCTACAATATAGGTATAGATATATTTTAATAGAATAAGGGGGCGTATATATTCTTATACCTAAAGGAATCTGCACTTTAATTTTATGTTTCAAACATTTAGTACTGGAAGGTACCTTATCAGCTACCTCATCTTTTCCTACTTCCCCAATGCCTAGTTTTATAGATGGAAAATCTGAAATTCAGAGAGAGAAAGGTTTATGAGATTGTTGCTGAACCGAGGCTCCTGGATCTCGTCCCTTGGCTGTGCTGGCCCCCGTTTTTCTATCCTGAAACAGTTACCCTAATCATACCAACTTCTTTAGGCATTGCCATTAAAGTATAAGATCTGAGTAAATGGATTCCTTATTGAAAATCTGTCAACTTTGTCACTTAACTGAAAACTCACACCCACACAATTCTTTCTCCAGTATAATGTTTATTCAAAATCTACATGTAGTTCTGAATTGACTGAAATATATCGGTGCAAGTTCCTTCTACTGAAACAACTCTGACTCATGCAATGGGGCCTGTATTGGTAGGGGGTTGTAGGCACGCCCCTGTGTGCACACACCTGTGTGCACACAAGTATTCTGTGAGGCTCAGAACACAGAGAAAGCCACCCTGGGGGTGTTTCTTTGTTAGTTTTTTTTGTCTTTTCCAGGATTCCACAGTTAATTCTTAGGGAAAGTCACACCTCGGTGGAGCAGGTGTCCGTGGACAGGAGAGTGAGAGACAAGAGAAGATCTGGAGGGAGTGAGGGAGAGAGCAAGCCCGCAAAGGGAGCTGCACTAGCAAATCACTACATTACCCAGGGACCATCACATGCAAAGCTGGAGACTTGGGATTCTAGTAAAGCCAAAGACTGAAATTGCTTGAAAAGAAATATCCACTTCTAATACCTGTGTTGGTGTAGGTTTGGAATTAAATCAGATAAACCACAAAAAAGCAGGATGCACTCTTAAGGCTTAGAACTTTTAAGGGGAAAAGTTTTTTACGTTATGATAGCTTAAGTGGGAACCTTTGCTAATTAAAAGAAAAAAGTTGCTAAATCACTGCATCCAGATGATACCTGAAACTGGCCAATTATTGTGCAAGTAATAGCAGGTAACCACAAAAAGACAGAAACAGAGAAAGCAAGGATACATTTTCTCCATTTTCTACACTGACAAGGATGTGGAAATGCCAATAACAACAGACATACCCTAGTGTTCTGCAGAAACGACTCAAATGCACTACAAGTCACCGATTCCCAGCCCTTTTAGAACAAAGACTTGTTTATAAGATTTAAACATACCAAGAACTTTTATGTGAGCATAAGTGTACTGTTTGGAATATTAGCCAGTTTAGAAACATCATGGCAAATAGCTACTTGGAATTTATGAGCATTTGATTTTGTATTCTATGTGGGCCAACGGCATCTATGGGTATCAAAAGATAGCCGTAAACTGACGACGAACCATGTTACCTGTTTAATCCATTGACAGTTCCTGCTGTTCAAGTGGCCCTTCGATAGCTCCACAGCTTATAGGCTGGAACTGTGGATATATTCACAAGTGTTTTATGGCAGGATGCCTCCATTTTGCCTAATAAACCTCCTGCTGCACAAACATCCTGCTGCGGGCTGACTCTCTGAGACTCTATTGAGTTTTCATCACATGAATAGACTCTGCTCTGCAAACTTCCTGCACACCATCTCAAAACAGAGGCTAACTGTGGGAGCCAGTGACTGCTTGGACACACACACACACACACACACACACAATGAAACCAGCTCTTTTTCTTGTTCACTCTCTCTGTCTTCTTTAGTGAGGAATAAAGTTTCAGGAGGTTTTGGTGTCCCTCCTCATAAATATTTCAGGAAAGCACCCAGATTTCTCTTATATCTGATCCCAGGAACGTAAAGATGCAACAGGAATCTCTTTACACCAGACAAAGAGAACTGGTTTTCTGATTTGCGATAGAATTCTGAATTGCAGTCGCCAGCGGGCAATTGGAGCTGAGGTTCCCCAGAGCTGCAGGCCTTGGCTTTAGGCAGTGGGAGAGAAGCAGCGCATTAGATGGTGCACAGTGCACCATGACAGAAGACCCTGTCCCACACTTGAAAACACCTAGGGTTTACCCACTATCAAATCTGTTTTTTTAAGGAAGAAAGCATGACCTTGAACCAGCCCAGGAACGTAGCACTCTGCCACCTCAGGCCAAAGAAAAGCCCTAGTAAACCTTTGGTGAAAATGGCATTGATTCCCTCTCCAAATCTCATCTCATTGCCTTTGACACCACCTTTCACGCTGTAATCAGAGGCCAGAACTTACTCTAGTGAGTAATTTGCCCTTCTGACAAATGTGATTGTCAGGAGTCTTACCTGGCTTTCCCCACCCACCTGTCTGTGGAGCCAGGTGGCCTTGATGTGTCCACGCTTCCTAGTGTGCTAGCTCAGCCCAGCCTCTATTTATGCACCAGAGCACAACCCAATCCCACCCACTGGTCTTGGATTTACATGCTGACGATTCAGAAAGGAACTTTCTTTTTCCCAAGTGATTGCTTGTCTTTCCTGGGCTAAAAAGTTACTTCTTTCAAAAAATAATGTTGCAAAGGGTATGCTGTTTTAGTATGCATGTTTTTAAGTGTTTGTGAAAGTACATTGTTAAGGGATTTGAAAAAGATGGGCAGAGTGCCAAATCCAGGTAAGCTTTAAATTATTTGCCTGAAGGCTGATTTGTCTTTATGTGATTGGATGGAGTGTGTGGTTTGTAGGTTTTTTTCTCCCCCTTGGGCAGACTGCCTTTACTTAGTTAAAAAGCACACAAGAGATGATTCACAACTCTGACCCCTACAGTCATATAAACTGCCATCCTCTGTTAGGGTACAAATTATTTTCCATGATATATTCCTCTCTTCCTGGCAAGCAAAACGTGCATTTATTATAGATAGCTACCACATGCAAACCAAGCACTCAATTAATATTTTTAAACTGAGATTACTGAAGACAGATGCCCTAACACTATGAATTTTTATTTTTATTTTTATTTTAAAGATTTTATTTATTTATAGAGGGGAAGGGAAGGAGAGAGGAAGAGAAACATTGATCTGTGGTTGCCTCTTGTGCGTCCCCTGCTGGGAACTGGCCCACAACCCAGGCATGTGCCCTGACTGGGAATCGAACCACAGTTATTTGGTTCGAAGGCCCGTGCTCAATCCACTGAGCTACACCAGCCAGGGCATGAGTTTTTACCAATAATTTACCTTGCAGTTGAATATATGCAGCAACTTCCCTTCAAAGAGTTCAAAGACATTTCACAGTTACTTTCACTCATGTGATGGTGAACTTTCATTCCAGGCAAGTAGGGAGCCATTTGCTCCATTTCTCAGACCTAGAAACTGAGGTCTGCAATTGCTTTTTATTTTCAATCAAGATTATGCAATTATACACTACAGATTTTAAGCCTAAATTCAGATTTTCTGTAAAAAAAAAACCCCACAATCATTCTTGTGTTTGTTCGCAAAGCAATGTGCAATTCTTAAAAGCTCAGAATGCAGAAGTCTTTAAAAACAGAAATTAACTAATGGGATGCAAGCCCTATAAACACTACTTTTTAAAATTAGTTGAGTTCATTCTATTTCAAATCACTTTGAAGTATGTATGTTTTTTGATAGAGATGTCTCTGGGAAAAACAGTAAGTGATTCCCACAGTACTCAATTTTCTTTCAGTTTAAATGAGTTTACAGAGACAATTTCTTTAGGAGTTTGGAATCAATGACTTAAGCTAAATGTTTAAAACTAGGAAGGCATTTAGATAGACCTTTAGTCCAATCAATCCTTAGGTTATTTAGTTCAATTCCCTCATTTTACAGATGAAAAAGCATAAATGTTTAAAAAATGAATAACTCTGAAGGTCCCACATATGGTTGAGGATGCTGCTGACACCGAAGCCCAGGTACCCTGTCACCCAGGCCCTGCTGAGACTGGAAAGTCGGCAGGACTTGGGGACACAAGCTTCCAGTCTGAGTCCCGCGTCCTGGTGCTGGCTCAGAGGATGATCTTGGAGACATCACTTAACGTCTTTGAAATGCCCATTGCCCTAGCTATAAAACAGGAAAAATATTACCAGATGTGATTGTTCTGAGCATTCAATTAGATTCTGATGAATTAAGAAATGAGAAGGTAGCCCTGGCTGGTGTAGCTCAGTGGACTGAGCGCGGGCCTGTGAACCAAGGGATCGCCGTTCAATTCCCAGTTAGGGCACATGCCTGGGTTGCGGTGCCAGTTCCCAGCAGGGGACACATGAGAGGCAATCATACATTGATATTTCTCTCCCTCTCTCCTTCCCTTCCCCTCTAAAGATAAATAAATAAAATCTTTAAAAATTTTTAAGAAAAGAAATGAGAAGGTACTTGGTGTATTAATTAGTGGACTAGGTCTTCTGTAACAAAGTACAGAATAAATTAGACAACAGAAATTGATTGTCACACAATTTTGGAAGCTAGATGTTTGAGATCAAGGTGTCTGCAAGTTTGATTTCTTCTGAGGCCTCTCTCCTTCGCTTCTATTGAGCAGATGCCGTCTGTTCTCTCTGTCTTCACAGAGTGGTCTTCCTTTGCACTCATCTGTGCCCTAATTTCCTCTTCTCATGAGGATACCAGTCAGCTGGGATTAGGGCCCATCTTAAAACTTTATTTTAACTTAATTACCTCACTAAAGACTCTGTTTCCAAATATAGTCATAGTCTATGATACTGAAAGTTAGGATTTCAACACATGAATTTTGGAGGGATGCAACTCAACCCATAGCACTTGGTAATTAGAAACATCTCGGGCTTATCATAATTCATTATAATGATGTTATAATTTTCTACTGTATTCCTGTGCCTACTCTCCTGTCGGTGAAAACCCAGTATATTTGTCTTAGTGGCTAAGGCATGGCGGGGAGGAAGAAATGACTAGAACATGCCCCCCACGTGCCATGGTAACTGGATCCTTGATGCCCAGAACTGTCTCGGTGTGAAGCAACTAGGGTGTTGTAGATGGTACAGGTCTTTCCTGTATTTTATTAAACATCAGTACTTGCAACAGCAATGTCATATGATCAGTCTTTGGGATTTGCCAGCTATTGTAAAAATCTGTCTTTACTAAATAGCTATTTTTGATTATTTTTCCCCTCAGCAAGAATTGAAAATCTGTTAGATAAAATGATGTTTGGTAGAGAAACTACACCTAGTACTAATGACCCTGACAACAGCCTCATTATGTGAATGCCATGTCTCTGTGTTTACCATGTTCATGCCAAAGTCATTTAAAGAGGCTCTTATTCAAGCACATTTTAAAGTAGGCTATTCTCTATTTTTGAATAAAATTTGGAAACTTACAGTAATAAGAACTTGTAAATATTACTAAATATTATTGTTTAACTCGTTCATTTTTCACCAATTATCCTCTGAGCCTATTTATGTAGCAAATATTACACGAGGCATTAAAGACACCATGATGGCAGGGAGAGTCAGTTACTGAAGTAGCCAGACACATTTGGAGAGAACTCCAGGTCGGGGTCGTAAGCCATCCCCCGGGGAAATACGAAGAAGTTGAAGATGTTGTTGCTGCCCTGAGGTTACTTACAACCTGATAGAAGAATTAAGATAGAACCATACTAAAAATGAACCATTCTCATGAGGAGAGAAGGCCACAAGAGTCAGGTCCGTGGTATAGACGTGAGCTGTTACTATTTTTTCAGAGGAGCTGGAGATAGGTGTCCACGAGGATGCTCAAATTGGTAGTAGAAAGCAGGATTTTCAGATGGAGATGGTGATTTAGGATTTGCAAAACATTTTTGTTGGATATTTGGTGGAATTGACTTGGCTGTGGTGAGAGCCGCCTGAGTGATTTATAAATATGATAGGAAAAGTGTTTGGGGGCTTTTGCCTGGGGCTTTTGCCTTTAATACCTTTCTAAGAAGTCTAGACTTCAGTCTCAAGGAAGTGTTGTCTGGTGGTTAAGAGGGCCAGGGATAGATTCAGGCTGGTTTGAGTTCACATTGAACTTTGTGACTATTCCATACCTTCCTAACCTCTTCAGGCTTCACTCCCTGTGATGTGGTTGTCTCACTTGAACAGTGGGGATAGTAAGTACTGTACAGGACTGATGGAAGATTATATAAGATAATAGAGGTGGGGTGCTTAGAATGTTACACAGCACTAAAAATATTAGTTATTATAGAATGTGTCATTGGCTTCTCTGTATTATAATCATTAAGGTCTTGTTCTATTGATTAACTAAGTCTGTTAACTCCGTGACAACAGAATCATTGATTCCTCTTTGCATGTAGCCTATTGCAAGGCTTAAACGTTCAACACATATTCTTGAAAAAAATAATTTGTCATCATAATAACTTCCAAAGACATCATTATTTTCTTTAAAAAATAAGGAAATAAACTCAAATGTGTAGACATACGAGGCCCAGAGACGCAAAACTGTTAACAGCAGAGAGAGGACCTGAAATCTCCCATAACTGCTGATAATTCAGTATTCCTTCCAGTCTACCAATCTGCTCACTGATATTAAGAAGGAAAGGCATAAACCTGTAAGCAAATGTTAACCTCACAAAACTGAATAATGATGAGCCCTATTAAGAAAAAAATCAGAATAGCTTCTTAACTACTTAAGGACTTTGCCACTAAAAGAGCTTTTTCAAAAACAAACCATCAAAGTACGTAGAACTCAAGACCAAAATATAAAAATAAAAACCCAATTAAAAAATGGGCAAAGGACCGGAAGAGACACTTCTCTAAAGAGCACATACAGATGGTCCATAGACATATGAAAAGATGCCCAATGTCACTCATCATCAGAGAAATGCAAATAACCACAATGAGATGCCATCTCACACTTGTCAGAATGGCCATCATCAATAAATCAACAAACAAGTGCTGGTGAGGATGTGGAGAAAGGGGAACCTTTTTGCACTGTTGGTGGGAATGCAGACTGGTGTGGCCACTGCAGAAAGCAGTATGGAGACACTTCCAAAAACTAAAAATGGATCAGCCTTTTGACACATCAATCCCACTTCTAGGAATATATCCCAAGGAACCCAAAACACTCATTTGAAAGAACGTAAGCACCCTATGTTCACTGTAGCATCATTTACAATCATCAAGATATGGAAGCAGCCCAAGTGTCCTTCAATTGATGAGTGGATAAAACAGCTGTGGGACATTTACACAATGAAATACTACTTGGCTATAAAAAAGAAGAAAATTTTATCCTTGGCAACACTGTGGATGGATGTGGAGAACATTATGCTAAGTGAAATAAGCCAGTCAGAGAAAGACAAATACTATATGGTTTCACTCATGTGTGGAATCCAATGAACAAACTAAACTAACAAGCAAAACAGAGACAAACTCATAGATGGAGAGCAGATGATAGCTCGGGGGGTGAGGGGTAGACAGATTGGACAAAAAGGAGAAAAGACTCGTGGTCATGGACAACAGTGTGGTGGTTGCTGGGGCGTGGCAGGTATAAGGGGACTAAATGGTAATGGGAAAAGACAATAAAGATTTCATAAAAAAACAAAACAAAAACATGCCATCAGTCCTTCATATCTGGAAGTTCTATATCCATGGATTCAACCAACTGTTGATGGAAAATATTAGGAAAAAAAGGTTACATTTTTGTGGCTGGTGTACTATGTAGTTAGACCTATCGATAGTTCTGTCTGTACTAAACATGTTACAGGCATTTTTTGTTTTGTCAGCACTCACTAAACAATACAACTATTTTTCATGGTGTTTACATTGTATTAGGTATTATACACAATCTAGAGATGATTTCAAGTACATGGGAGGACATACCTAGGTTACATGTGAGTGCCATGCCCACTTTATATATGGGACTTGACCACCCTTGGATTTTATTGCTCACAGGGGTCCTGGAACCAACCCCAGCAGACACTGAGGAGTGACTAGGTATCTACCTGCAGACCACGTTGCTGAGTGAATGAGCCCCTGCAAACTCTAACTTAGAGAAACGGATAGTATCAGAGTCTGACACAGAGGAAGATTTGATTGCCATTGAGTGTATCTTAATGTCCCCGATGGGGGCTTTTGNTCATAAAAAAACTCAAAACAAAACAAAAACATGCCATCAGTCCTTCATATCTGGAAGTTCTATATCCATGGATTCAACCAACTGCTGATGGAAAATATTAGAAAAAAAAGGTTACATTTTTGTGGCTGGTGTACTGTGTAGTTAGACCTATCGATAGTTCTGTCTGTACTAAACATGTTACAGGCATTTTTTGTTTTGTCATCACTCACTAAACAATACAACTATTTTTCATGGTGTTTACATTGTATTAGGTATTATACACAATCTAGAGATGATTTCAAGTACATGGGAGGACATACCTAGGTTACATGTGAGTGCCATGCCCACTTTATATATGGGACTTGACCACCCTTGGATTTTATTGCTCACAGGGGTCCTGGAACCAACCCCAGCAGACACTGAGGAGTGACTAGGTATCTACCTGCAGACCACGTTGCTGAGTGAATGAGCCCCTGCAAACTCTAACTTAGAGAAACGGATAGTATCAGAGTCTGACACAGAGGAAGATTTGATTGCCATTGAGTGTATCTTAATGTCCCCGATGGGGGCTTTTGTATACAAAAGTGATTGGTTCCCACTGCTTGGGGTTTAATTGTTATTCATTGCATTGAAGGCAAAACTGTAAAACCTAATTCTCCTGTATTCATAAGTTTGAGTTTAAAAAGATACAAAATTTGCATACTTGTATAAAATATACAAAAATATTTTGTTTTTGAAGAGAGTAAATTGAAAATATTTTTGACTTGTTTCTTTTTATCATCTGTGGTGTGGTTAGAACAGATAACATGAGATTTACCCTTTTAACAAGTCTTAAAGTGTACAGTACAGTATTGTACATAAAGTTGTACATAAAATCTCTACGACTTGTTTCTTGAGGTTTAATTGGAATAAATTTCAATAGACTGAATATACCTTAATTAAAAAGATTTCAATAGATTAAATACAATCAGTTACAAAGTGCTTTTGCAGACTTTGTTAATGAAATTCCCTTAAATATTTCAAACTATATTTATGGATTTAATACCAATATATCTAATTCTCTAAAACTTTTTGAATTCTCAGGAGGACAAATTTACAAATTTCATTAGCAACACCTTTCTAAGCACACTGGCAATTCTTACAAACATCACAAATAATACTTACTGAATAGTAATTGGAGTTCTATTGTTCATATAAATACTGTTTACAAACCGTGAAATATATTTTCAAGTTAAAATCCTAATTTTAGTCACATTTTAAGTAGAGTCCCAGACTGATACTCAGATTCTCTAAAATTTAAGCTCCTCTTACATGTTAGAAACACATGAAGGTTATTCCAATATTTAAAAAACTTCTTGCTCAACTTCACATAGAAGTCTTAATGTTATGAATTTGAGTAACTTCATCAGTTTACTCCTCAGTTTACTCCTAGTTTAGGGCTGTGATATGAGTCTATTAAAAGTTGTCTAATTAGATCCCTTTCTCAAGGACAGTGTAGAGCAGAAGGCTCAGTTGCAAACCTTGGAGATACGCATTCATTTAGGAGGATGAAGAAAGGAAGTGATTGTAAAGCACAAAAAGAATCATAGAAAAAGGTTGGAGCACATCCAGGCCAATGGCATGCACTGAATCCAAGTTTAGTGGGAACTGCAAAGCACAGGGTAACAACCAGTATCATTGGGTGCAGGGGTGAGATTCTAGGACTGGAGAGAGTACTCTTAGCCTTCAAAGCTTTGGGATAGTTTCCAAAAGCTGTCTGATGTTTACCAGGCAGTTGGAGAGTCCAGATGATTGTGTAAAAATCAATTGACATGAGTGAAAATTCATGAATGGCTCTTGAGTTGAAATAGTGAAAAGCCAATTCCCTGGTGCAGCAGTGTATTACCTTCTTGCGGTGCTCATATGGTGACTATACTTCCCATAGCGCCCAGGAAAGCCTCATTTTAAGCCTCTTGCTGAGCATAATAATTGAGAACATTCCATTTTCAAAAGTATTATACTTTCAACAATAAATTATATGGTCTAGATGATGAGATCTTTTGATGTTTTTTTTCCAGGAAAACTGTGCACACGTGCACATGTGCACACACAATTTCACAATTATTTTACAAGGCTCATTTATACCCTGGACCTAATCCAAGGAGCCCTCCGTGGGATCCACAGACCCAGGGTAAAAATCTCTTGCCCGAGTGCTCAGGCCCCCACGCTCAGCCACTCTCAAAGAGCTCGCCGTTTTAGAATCGGGTATTTCAGCTCTCTGCACTTGTTTCATAGGACAAGCTAATATTTCCTCCTGGCTATCAGAAATGTTGTACCTTGTAGGAAGCTAAGGAGTCCTGATTTCACAGCTGTTCACATCTCTTGTTTCACCCGAATAAAGGCCCACATTCAGCAATCCTTTTAGATCATGGTGGAGGTAGGCCTTATAGGGAAGGAAGAACCAAAAGAAATACAAACTGTATCGACATCCAAAGTGGTTAAGTAGTTTCTCCGGGAATTTTCACGTTTTTGAAGAGAAGTATTCATAAAGGACATACCAACATTCTTTTGGAATTTGGAGTGAATAACCTCATACATATTTAGAACTTCCCTTTGAAGTGACATTCTATGCATGAGTTTGAATAGGCTGCAAATTTTTACAGTCATTTAAAAACTGTAACTGGATCTAGCCATGGCTGGTGTGGCTCAGTGGACTGAGTGCTGGCCTGTGAACCAAAGGGTTGGTGGTTTGATTCCCCATCAGGGCACATGCCTGGGTTGTGGGCTAAGGTCCCCAGTAGGGGGCACTGGAGAGACAACCACACGCTGATGCTTCTCTCCTTCCCTTCCCCTGCCTCTAGAAATAAATAAAATCTTAAAAAAAAAAAAGAAACTGGATCTAGTAACTCCTTTAGCCATATACGAACGAAGAGTTTCAGGTACATTAAGGAGACGTGTCCTTAGCAGCTAGAGTCTGACTCTAGAGTCAATATTGTGACATGGCAAACACACTCCTTAGGGTGGGCCCTGAATAAGCAGAGATGCTGCCAGCCTCCTCAAGCGTGCCTGAGATAGCTTCATTTTGCCTTTGGCCCTATGAAATTTTTTCTAATAATTCTTTTCACATTCACTCCTTTAAAAACTATTGCATCATTATTTTATTAACTAGTATAAGCAGACTGTCTTGTGGTCCTGACTAGAGTTTCTTATTCTTTAGCCACCTGTATACCAAAATGGCAGGTGTTTTATAACAGATAATGTTAAATGAATACAAACTTACTATGTGAATAGTAAATACATATCAATATTGTCTTAGTAAATATAACATATAATCTACTATACAAGTATCATGTATTATAATTCTTCAAAGTCTGTAAAGATTTTAACAAGCAAAATGCCCTAAGTTTTAATATTTTTGAATCCACAGCAAAAAACAAGTAACAAATGGGTTCAAAAGTAAAGTACTATTGTGCTTATAATCTCATCTGTCAAATAGTAATAAATCACATCCCAAATAGTAATAAATAACTCATTTTTTTGTGCGTTTAACTGCATCTATTTCTTGGAAGATCAGAATAGTCTTTCTGTGGTCTCTGAGTCCAAATATGCTTTGTGTATCCTTGCATGTGTCTTCTGTACATATTGAGTCTGGAACATTATTTGTCCAAATGAAGTAATGGGCTCCAAAAATCAGAATTTGGGTCATTTGGAGGTTTTCGGATAAACTTCTGGGGTTATTTAAAGAAATACAATAACTTATTGCTTTCACAATTATGTTTTTGGGACACTTTGCACTAGCCAGTTTTTATGTTTTATTCTTAAAGTCAATTAGCAGTGGAAGAATAATATGTACTTATATTCTCAGTACTCTTGTGTTTGCCTGTGTTTTCCATCTGACTCACTCTGTAATAACCTAATTCTCAGAGTCCTCAGCAACAGGTCAGCCCTGAAAGCAAACGGAAAAGAAAGCTGCCTCATTTACTTTCTTCCTGATTTCCTTAAGACCTCGTCATCGCTTCAAGAAGACTGAGTTTTGCTGTGTTCACCACACTGCATTTTTTTCTAGTCTGTGCTTTACAGGAAAAGGTCACATTTGTTCATTATTTATAGGCTTTTGGACTCTGCACAGTGGGGATAAATGGGTTCCAATTCAGTGAATATTTAGGATGTAACTTTAGAAGTATATCTTCATTACAGTTAAACCAGTTTTCTGTCATTCCTATTTCATGCGGGGTTGCCAAATAAAAGTCCCTCAGTACAAGAAATTCAAGCAGCTAATTACTATGAACATTAAACCATTGGTGAATTTCCTGAGGCTTTTATATAAAGATGGTTTGAGAAATATTCAAATTTTTCCAGAGCACCAAACAGAGACATTCTATAGGAAGAATTTCATATGGAATCTATTAGGTTACTTTGTGTAAAATAATAACACTGGGGTCTGACTGATATGGCTCAGTTGGTTGAGTGTCATCCCACAGACCAGAAGGTCACCGGTTCTATTCCTGGTCAGGGTGCATGCCTTGGTTCTGGGTTTGGTCCCCTTTCAGGGCACATACATGCAAGAAGCAACCGATCGATGTTTCTCACATTGATGTTTCTCTCCCTCTTTGTCTACCTCCCATAAACAATAAAGTAAAATAATAGAATTGGGACTAGGGTGATTTTTCATTTTTAAGCACCAAACTATGCATAGGAAATTTTAAAAACTTTCAGACAAATATATGAATATCTTATTTATGACTTAAAGATTAATCTTATCTGATTCATTTCACTAGCCAGGCACAGGCTCTTTTTGTACCGCTCTTAAATGAAAACCTTCATTTTCTCATGGTGCTTTCAACAGACGTTTATGTGACCCATCTAAAATGCGTATCATTTACAACTCACATTCATTTAGAAAACTGGGATTAATGGTTTCCTGAAGATGGGAAAGAAAATAAGCAAAAAAAAAGCTGTGAAAATTATTAAAATTTCTAAAAGGCTACAATTTAGTGCATTATTAATCATATTTTAAATTGTGATTAATAGCTATAGTTATGACTTCTGAAGTTGTATTATGTTGCTAATTAACTGAGCACGATGTTCTCAAAAGAGAATTTGCCTCTCATTTTATGTTGAATATTCTCTTTCTTCTTTGCATTGGATGGGTTGCCATAGTTAGATCGCTTTCTGTGCAGCTCCATTTGTCAAGTTTTATTGCGAGCTCTTCCTGCATAATTTTGTCTGTTAGAGTCATTTAGTTAGTTTAGTACTACTGGACTGTGGGAAAGTGAATAAAAGAACCTAAAGTAATTTCTTTGGGATCACTAAACTAACACATGAATTTTAATGAAGATTTTTCTTCCTACAGAATTACTTTCCTAAGTAAATTTTTTATTTCTGTTGGTTTTGTAGCTGTTTCAAAGAGCACACATTTATGAGTTTTGGCAAAACTGTCTCCCCCTGTTGACTAACTACATATTCTGAGCTAAAGCAGAGACTGTGTATGAAGTAACATAATACTGAAGCTGGCACTTGTGATCCATGAAAGATTAAATTCAAAAAAGCTAATCCCCAAACCATATCATACCAGAAACAACAGTACTTCCTTTGATGTCTTGTTACTCACAAATACTACAGGTTTCATTGGAATTGAAGATCAAAGTAATTCACAGTTTTTAAAAATGACGGCTTTCTTAGGGAGCTTTGCACAAAATTCTGAAGTTCTGATTTTGTGGCCGCTTCCCCCTTTGCAAGGGACTCTACAGGACCATTTCAGGTTAGGCAACAACACAACAAAGATTTATTAAGCTCAAAGGAAGTTTGCAATGCAGAAGTGGTGCCCAGGGGGCCAGTTATGCTAGCCTGTTGCCGAATTATGGTGCGATGCATAAGTACAAAGAGGTTTATATTTGATTTTCAACCACAGGTCAGCATCAAAGATATGGCCACACATTTGCACTGTCTTGTCTAAAGTCCAAGAAAGAAGTGGTCCTGGGATCACATCTGTACTTGGCACTTAAGGCAAGAGAAGAAGAAATCAGATAGCGCTTTCCCCATTCAGGGGGTCTCCCTAGAAGACCCCCTGTTCCTCTCTCTATTCTCAATAACTGTCTCAGTAGCTGGGCTTGCTCTCCTCAAAGCCCCTCTTCCAAGGATGCCTTTTAGTAGGCAGAGCGCTATGTTAACAAGAAGTTGTGAAACCAGCAGTCGAGATTCCTCTGTGTTGTTCTGGTAGCACCGTGCCCCTGGGGCTCTGAAAGAATTGTGCCTCTTCCGTGCCAGAATTGGTGCCGAGCGCTCTTATTGACATCCTTGGGAAGTTTTCCTTCTATTGAAAGTGATGGTTCCGCTTTCACCACTCCAGTTCATGGACCTGGCATGCTCTGATCATGTTTAAATAGCTTATTTTATTTTTAGAAGTTTTATTGCATTTTCTCAATCCACCTTTCTCAATCCACCTTTATAACATTCTACCTTTCTTCTTTCCTTTTAAGTATTTCTCTAATAATTTTAAACATATTTATTTGAACTGGCAGTGCTAAACTAACCTGTTTGTTTTGCTTTTTGACTCTTGCTTGGGAGGAATTTTTTTTGCAAAGGTCTATACTTTTTATCTGTGAACGCACCATCCCCTGGGATTATTTTTCTGCACGACTCCAGTGTACTGGGTTATACAGACAAGTTTCTACAGAGGATTGTTGAATTTTTGTCTGGCAGGTGCCTGGGCGGCATCTCCAATTCAGGGTCATATCCTCTAGAAGCACAATGAGAATCACGTAAACTTCATCTCCACACTCACACATAGGACAGGTATAGAGTTACTTTTTTCACAAGACTGTATTTGTTTTATTTTTATTTCCTGTATCAGATCTTTCCATAAAACAAGTTGCTTTTTTTTTTTCCCTTTCCATGGGGTGGAGTTTTCTAGCACCTTCCCCAGGGCCCTGGCTGCAGCAGAGTCCTTCGTTTTAGCTCTCTTCCTTGCAGCGAAATCACTTTGCATAAACCCACGTGGCACTTCTGAAGGGTCCCGGAACTGTCGGCTGGAGATGAGTGGCCCAGTCTCCTGCAGTCTCCAGGTCTGAATTGATTTGTGTTCATTCATGCTCTGGTGATTACTTTTTACTCATATTTGCTCCCTGGAAAACAGAGTCCCATGGGGCAGCAAGAAGAGTGTTGTCTAAGAAGTTATTATTAAGGAGTGATTATTGCCATGGTGACATGGGAGTGGCTTTATTTAAGGTCCTGGTGGAGTCATCTCTGGCTTTACCCATATTGACTGGCGAGAGGGAGACTAAGGAAGAGACATAGGTGAGGTGGGGAGCCTGGCAGGAGCCTGGGTGTAACAGGTGGTGATTCAAATGTACGGGGCAGCAGATGGGTACCCAGACAGAGGCCTGATGTGGGGTGGGTAGAATGACAATACCACTAATTCCTCCTGGAGAGGTAGAAAAAGGATCTATTTCCTGCTTTTATATATTTATCCTCAGAATGAGAAGTGATAACATTCAGGATATGTGTACCCTAGTGTAAACATCTAAGAAAGTAAGCTGGTCAAATAGAGGGTGAGTTAAGGTATTTCCCAGGGTGTGCAAGAACACCCAGTGTTTAATATTAACCATGTTCTTAACACGGCTAATATACTATCCAGGCAGGTATATGTGTATACACATATATATGCACATATTGCATACATATATGAGGTCTGTTCAAAAAGTGTTCAGCTATATAATATGAAAATTAGAGACATTTATTAAAGAAGATACAAGATACAAGAAACATTGTACATAGGACAATGATGCCTCAGTCCCCTTCAAAGTAGGCACCTTGGGACCTCACACAGTTCTTTCAATGACCATCTGCTGCCCTGTCGTATTTTCCAAAATCTCATCCACAGTCTGGAATCTCTTCTCTTTCAAAGATGATTTCAGTTTTGGGGAAAGCCAGAAATTTCAGGGTGCCAAATCGGGGCTGTTAGGGTTGCTGAGTCACCTCTGTGATTTGATGTTTTGCCGAAAAACTCTGCATGAGACATGATACATGAGCAGGCGCATTGTTGTAATGAAGCTGCCAATCACCAGTTGCCTAGAGCTGCGGCCCTGACTCATCTGAGTAGTTTTTAAGGAGGGATGTTCAAGCTTAACTCAAAGTTTGATGCAGATTCATTGCTCTACTCTCTCAGTAATTTTGAATGTAATGGCCACACAGTACACGTGCTCACTCAATGACACCTACCACCCCCACTGACTAGTACAGTGAGGACGTCATTGTTCACACATGCACATTTCAGTCCACTCTCCTTGGCTGCCAGGTTACATTCAATGTCAGGCAAATCATTCTCATTATATTAACAATGGCTGGACTTTTTCCTGACAGGCCTCATGTATGCATATATGTGTGGGTGTGTGTGTCTCTATGTCTGTACCTGTCTTGTCTCTATCTACATCTATGCACATACATGTCGAGTGCTTAAGAACCTTTGGTGGTAATGAATCATTAGTAAAGGGGAAGGAGACTCCATTCAGTCAAGAAATAATTGTGACATGCTGCCATTTTCAGGTATTTTTATAGGTACAGGAGGTTCAGTGGTGACTGAAGCAGAGAAAAATTCCTGGCCTCATGGAATTTACATTTTTAGTGCAGAAAGGCAGACAGTGAACAAACTATGTCAGTAAAACATACAGTGTGTTAGATGGAGATTAGTAGGACAGAAGAAAATAGAGGAAGTGAGGAGAACATGGAGTGTTGGTGGTGGATGTCTGTCATTTTGAATAGGGTGCCTATAGAAGGCCCCACAGAGAAAGAGGTAAGGGTACCAGCCCGGCAGAAGCAGGAGCATCTGAGGGGAGAAGGAGGCTGGGGTCAAGTGAGGCAGGAGGAGCAGCAGGAGATGGAGTAAGAGAGACTGTGAGAGGCTGTGCAGACTTCAAGGTGCAGGAGAAGATACCACATGCAACCCCCATAGAAGTGAGAACACTGGGCCAAAGTGCTGTGACGTTCCTGTGAACTAATCCTCTGGGTTAAAGGGCAGAGTGGGATTCTGGGAGGGTGTTGGAAAGGACACATTTTGCTCCCGGCAAAATGTCAGCCCTAGGGATGGCAGAGCCCACGGGGCTCCAGTCTGCTCTGTTTTGTCCACCGTCAAATGGCTCATGCCTACTGTGGTGCCTGGCATGCAGAAGGAATTCTGTGCATATGCATTGAAAGAATGAGGGAAGAGAGGAAAATGCACAGCATCCATTTGGTTGGAGACTGCAATGATTCAAGTTGGGCTATTAAACAACAAAAAAACCCAGTTATATTGTTTTGAAAGGGGAGAGAGTTTGTAGAGGAAACTATTTCGGATTCTAGAGGAAACTTTAATGACAGCTTAAATGGGGTTGTGCCAGTGCAAATGAAAAGAAGGGGACAGAAGGGGACAGAAGAGGTGGAGCAAACGGGATTGGCGAGAAACTCGGGGTGAGAATGGGGGTGATGGGTTTGACTAACATTTCGGACCTCATAGACAGTGAAAGGAAACACAGGATGGGAATATAGGGTCTGAAGGGCGGTGGAAGATGAAGACTGAAAACAGAGCAAAAAATCTGGCAACAGGGAGAACTTTGATTTAATCTTTGAAAGAACAGTTTTAAAAAATATTATCATCATTTTTTTATCTGAGCTTACATAGTACAAGGTCAAAGATTGGGAGCAGGAGCTCAGCTGTATCTCTGTCTCCAGGACCAATCCTGGTCTAGCAGCGGAGGGATGAGGAAGTGTCTAGCTGAGCACATTGAAACTCCAGCCACAGTTGCTTCTGTCTGGTCCTAATCTTCTTTCCTCACTGATTACTGGTCTCTTACTTCATGCTCAACATTGCCTACAGTTTCAGCAAGTTACCCTGATTTTGCTAAATGGATTTCTGTGTTTTTTCCTATGCTTCCATCTTCACTGTTGTCCCTATGCCTAAGGTTCACCTCCTGCCTTGAGCCGCCTGAAGCGGGGCACCAGCCTCTCTCTTCCAGACTTTCCTGGAACTGGCATTCAGTTATTCGGGCTCTGCTGTCTGCTCATAGAATTCCCTCCTGCTGCCAGTTGGCATCTCCGACTGTTGTCTGAATCTGGGTATTTTCATGCTGCATTTTACTCGTTAGGGTGTCCTTCCTAGTCCTTCATATTGGACCTCTGTTCTGCACTTGCTTGGCTGAATTTAACTGTCACATCTGGATAATGTGTTGTGCCTGCCAGACTGGATTTTTTTTTTTTTTTTTTTTTACCAAACTACCATCAGAATCTGAGTATGCAACAGCTGCCGGCCTCCAGAAGGTCTATTCTCAGGGTCCCTGGTCCCTCACTGTACATCTGACCTACTGAAATGGAAAGAGCTCTTTTATTTCCCTGCTCTCCTCATCCAGGTCTTTGTAGATCTACATGCAATCTTCTCAAGTGTCGACGTACATTCTTCTTAGAACAACTGGCTGACATTTTTGCCACAACTTTAGAAAATCTTCCCGGCCACTGCCCCGAAGTAGGTAGGCCTTCCTTGCTCTCATGTATCGCTTTATCTGTTAATTTTGTCCAAATTACACCTCACTATTTGCAAGCGTACTTTTGTTGGCCTGTTTCCTAGCTGTCTCCACACTAGATCGAAGATCCAAGTCACCATTATCTTCCAAATACCAAAAGTACTTGCTGGATGGGTGCAGGTGTCTTGATATATAAGCTATAAAAGTAGATGATCGAGGGTGAAGGCTCGTCATTGAGACTTTGAAGGTGTGATTGGGTGGAGAAGAATCTGTGGAAGATGAAACATGGATGACTCAAGACATTGGTCAGAAGAGAGGGGATGGTAGTTTGAAGGAGCAGCAGGCAGATGGTTTACTTCAGAACAGAACCCATCTCAGCTTGGTAGAGATGATGGGGAAAGGACCCCAAAGGGCTGGGGGAATTGAAGCAGGGCAAGGAGGAGTAATAAAACCATGGAGGAATTTCAGTGGAGGGTTTTCCTTGACAAGAATGTGAGATATCTTTTCTTTAGCAGCAGACAGAGTTTGGAGGTGGGGGGAAGCTGATGGAGATTGTCATGGTTGGTTTTTGTCTGCTTAAGTGAAGTTGGGAGTTGGAGAAGGAGAAGTGCCAAAGTAATCATGAAATGATGAGACTCCGTAAGGTTCTATGACAGAAGTCAGACAGTCAGGGCCCAGCTGAGGTCAGAGAGTATGACTTTGAAGGGTCCTCAGGCAGCTGGGGTTTTTGATATTTTTTTTTCAGAAAAACAAATCGCTTTTGAATGAGGCAAGTTATAACAGTAGAGTCTGTGGAGTTGCAACTCACTCTTAGTGACTATTTCCTTTTATTTTAATTTAAATTATTTTACTGTTGTTTAATTACAGTTGTCCATATTCTCTCTCCCCTACTCACTCCACCCCCTCCAAACACACTTCTCTCCCTTGCTTCCACCCTTCCCCCTGGTTTTGTCCATGTGTCCTTTACAGTAGTTCCTGAAAACCCTCCCATTTGTATTTAACCTAAGGATTTTAGTAGACTGGATCTTTTCCTTTCTTTTCTTTTTTGCAATTTCATATTCATATGAGATAAGTTGATAGAATATTTTATAGGTAATTTAGCAGATAATTGGAATCAAGGAAAAGGATATTAAAGAGAGGGAAAGAAAACTTCCTTTCATCTTAAACAACAGTGGTATTTTTTATTGTCAGTCACTGGATTCATATTCTACCTGAGCTTTTTTTGTGTTTCCTTGCTAGGATTAAATCTTCTTTGCATGAAGAAGGTATACTTAGGGACAAAAATATAAAATAAACTAAAACGCTTCTCATCTTGGCTTCACACTTGACTAACAGAGTAAGGATAATGTGGGTGATCGCACCTGATGGATGGTGAGTGCACCGGGTCCTCAGCTCCTTTGTCTCTAAAAAGAGTATGGTAGTAAGGAATTGCATTGAGTTGGTAGGAGGAAAATAAACAGTGAGATGGTAAAGGGCTGGCTAAACATTAAATGCTATACAAATACCTTTGGTACTGCTATTCAGGAAGGACTTGTGACCTTTTAGATAAGTTTTATAAGAGTCCTAAGAGAAGAAAATAAGTGAACAACAAAGCAAGCATTGCATTTGGAAATCAGTCCGCTACTACTTTACTGATAAGTAGACTGGTTTTTGGTTATGCTTTCCTTTTGAGGAAATGCAAACAGGTTAGGAACAGGTCTTATGCATAGTTCTAATCTCTTGAAGCAGAAGGCCATTTTTACAAAGAAGGAAGCTTCAGCAAAGACTGAAGTGACTTGACAAGGCTCAGCAATATGGCAGGTGCAAAGAAAAATTCACATTAACATCTGCTTGTGTAGGTAATAGGTCAGCTGCTCCATAATTCAACCAGGGTTGCACCAAGCCCGGCCACTGGTACTTAGTAGGTGCTCAATCAATAAATGTTTGGTGCTTGAGTGAATATTGTTTGAAAAGGTCCTTATCATATAACAACCAGTCTGCTAATTAGTGTAAAATATGTTCTATTTTCATTTGCAGCAAAATATTTGTTTGTGACTCTGGGTTTCCTATGTGTTTTAGGGTTAAGACTGTAATCCTGAGGTTATGTCCCACAAATAACATAAGCAGAGGTCTGAGTGGAATGACAAGCAATTTCTTTCCTGAGTGTTACTTTTTTACCATTTGCAGAACAGTTTTGTATTTGTTTTCTCTGTTGACCCTATCAGGTAAAAAGGGTCATATTTGTTCTACTTTTCCAAAGAAGAAGGTGAAACTTCAGAGGTTATGTCCCTGCCTAACGTGTTATGATTAGTACTTTGCAGAGACAGGACAAGAAATGAGGTGCATATCCCTGTATTCTGGAAAGATCCTTTGGTAAAAACAAATAATGAATACATAAATAGCATGTGAGGGTCAGGCCTTTAATAAAACTTCAGGTTAAAGTACTTACTGAGACCCTCTGTAAAATAAAAATAAACTGCCTAGAAAAGTTCTATCACTAATACTCCTTACAGAATATCATGTCATAATTAGTTGGAACAATAACAATAGCTTTCCAGACAGTCTCATAAGCACTTAAAAGATATTAAAAAATTCACTCCTCACAGCAATTCTGTGCTATAGACACCACAAATATTCTTTACTATCATTTCTTCTGAGTTATTAAGTTTGGGTTTCAAAGTTCAATAACAAAGGCTACCATACTATCCAAATCAATTTGGTTCCTGACTTCCAGGCAGCAAGTAGTGAACGTTTGGATAAAAGGTGATTTATTCCAATTTATTCAATTTAAATAGTAAGGATATCTATGTTGTTATATTTACTCAAAACTGGGAGAAAGTGAAGTTGCTTGCCCATGGCCACCCTGCTGGTGGTAAATCATGGATGCTGTGCCTAGAACTTGAATTGAGGCTGTTGGGTTGTCAGGTAAATTCTTATTTATTATGGACCCTCTATTACATACCAGAGAGTTCAGAGCCTTAAGTTTTGAATAGAGGAGAGAAGGGCATAGAACACGGGCTCTTACAATGTGGGTGAGGAGGGCTAAGGATAGAAAAACATTGCTGGTGACGCGGACGGATGAATTTGGCCCTAATGACACCTGCTTACCTGTGGTTTTACTTTAAAGCTTGGGAAGTAAAAGGTGTTGTTTCCCAAATACCTGCTGCCCAGAAGCCCCATTTACTTTCATGCTGTGGGAGCAGGGATAGCCCAGCTGCAGTCAGCACTCGCTCCTGAGCCATCTTTCTATGGGTTGTGGGTCGGTCTGGGATCCCGGCTCTGAGGCATGTGCTGAAGAGGTTCTGCTTCGTTCAGCAAGTTGTGCAAGAAAAAGTGTTTTATTAGTGCTGCTTCCTAATGATACTCACTAGGCATCAGTACTGAGAGATGTTCCCTAGGAAAACAGCTCCTTAGTCAAACGAGCCCAGAACTCACTGTGTTGTGCACTGCCCATGGAGTATTGCACATTAGCTTATTGAAAGATTTATTGAGTTCTGCAGGAGAGAATTCTGTTTCACTTTGCTTAACCAGGCATTTTTTTCAGACTATTTGATCAAAATAAATCTGAAAGAGGTTTTATTTGCATAATATCTGTGAACAGCCCATGGGATACACTTCAGGACATCTTGAATTAATGTAAAAAAAAGGTTTCATCAAGATAGATGTTTTATAGAATGAGATCACTGCTTAGTTGATATGATAATGTGCAACCTATTCCTAGAAAGATAAAGCTACTTATACTTTCCATATAAATTCTTATATATACATGACATCACCTGACTTTTAAAACTATTGATTGCGCAAGTGGAGAAGCTTTCCTGATCTCACTTGACACTGGGAAAATGTGGCTCAAGAGGGTAGTGCCACACTCCCAGACATCCAGAGCTGCCCTCCCTGGTGGGGTCACCATGTGCACAAATGCATTGAGTCACTGTTGGGGGTCGTTGGGCTTTAAGTTCTGCTTTTCATTGTGGTGACTGGTTTGTGTTGATTGATCATCTTTTGTAGTGGTCCTATTGTAAGGTATCTCATATAACATCTGTGTGCCGTGGAGAGGCAAGTTTATGACCTTGGAACCAAAAAATAGAAAAATAAATGTTCTATGAGAAAACAGTGGCATTAATGTGTGTTCTAGACAGTTAAAATAACTAACCAATGTTAAAACACGTAAGAAAATTCCAGAGGTTGGACACTGTGAAGTTGTGTAAACTTTCACAAAATTACTGCACGTAATCACCCAGAAGCCAACAGGGATTACAAATACCATGTTCTTCAAACAATCAGGACTAGAAGTTTGTCTCTAAAATACTTTGAAGAGGGTCATGGGATTTTCCATTTGAGAATGATTTTAGAGATACATTACTCCAGATCCCTTATTTTACAAATGGGGAAGGAGGCTCAGAGCAGTTAAGGGGCCCACCGAACTCTCATTGCTTTAGTGCAAGAGTGGACTAAATCCCAGATAGTCTCGCTTTTCAAGAAAGTGCTGCCCATTGCAGTGAGACAGCATGGAGGAATTTCCAGGGCCAGAGCTGGATTGCTTTTGACACGCAGCTGTGTGAAGAACCCTTGAGAAAGTGAATAGCAAGCCAGCCACTGTAAAAGAATCTATTCAGAAATGCCCCTTCACTTGTCTCCGTACATCCAGTAGCATTTACATGCCTGCTGTCCTACAATTTCTGGAATTCCCATACATTTTTGGTTTCTGCCTAACAGCGCTTGGGAAGCTCCTCCGGTGTGAGAACCTATCCAGGTGGTTTGGTGCCTCCTGTCTTCCTTCCTGGTGGCTGGAAGGATTTCCCTCATTTCTCTTCACTGGGTATCATAGATTCAGTCCCCTCTCCTGGCTACTCATCCTAACTCCTTTAGGTTGTCTTTTTGGCCTTTTGATTTTAATTTGTGTTAGTAATTATACTCTCACCCAAACTCAGAATTTTTCCCTAGTATCCTCCTAATGAGAATAATGTGAGGTCATAAAGAAAAGTTTTGTAATAAAATCATATAGTCACAGTCTGAGTGGGTTGTTGTAAGGATTAATGATAATTTGTATAAGATGTCTGGTATGTAAGAGGGGCCCAATCAGTGGAACATACCAGTATTTTTATTAATATTAGATGTAGAGCTATTTCTTTGAAAACCTTCATATACATGTAGCTGATAGCTTTATACCAAGATGTAATATAGTAAAAGCTATTCTGCATGTGTATGGGGGAGAAGAGGCAGGGCTTTAACCAAATATAGTCCAAGAGAACCTGATTCTAACAATCTTGCTTGACTCTCTGGGAGAACAGGCCTTTTGTTTTTCAATCAACTCTGAGTATTATTTTTCTCCACACTTTTTGATTAATATTGAGTCCAAGACTGTAGTGGCTAGTGACGGGACCCACTGAGCGTATAGACCCATCAATCGTCGGAGTAGAGGGAGGTTGAAGCTGGATTACAGCTTGTATTGGTAAAGGACATAACTATGCCAACAACTATTTCTACTCAAATCTCCACAGAATAAGATCTTTTTCTTCTGTTTCATTATAGTTTACTTGAATAATTTTATAGAATTTTATTTTGAGTTATGTTTAGTATTTCTGAGTGTATTTCTTTGCATATATTTTCTAATTGTTGCTCTACTATTATGATGCATATACGCACTGTAGTTTGCTGGCATTGACTTTACCAATTGAGTGAATGGTAGAAACTTTACCTTCCTTCAAGTCCCTTTATGTTTGTGCTCTTATAATAGTCTTAAATATTTTCTCTATGCATCTTGAGTACCACATGACAGAAATTTTGCCTCAGGCATCAAGTATAATTTGGAAACCTCAAAAGAGAAGGCAGATATATATATATTTATCTGTATTTTTATTCATTAGGTTTTTCTTTCTTTCTTAAAGTTTCGAGATTCCTTCTTTTAACATTTGCATTCCATTTCAAAATTTTTTTTTCCAGCCATTCATTTAGAGGAGGTGCTGGCAACAAATTCTCTGTTTCTTTTACTGAAGAATGAATGCCTTGATTTCCATTTAATTCTTGAAGAATATTTCACTGGATAAGGGATTCTGGGTTCATACATTTTTTTCATTAACACTTGAAAAATGTCTCCTTTCTCAGGCCTCCAGGGCTTCTTACAAAAACCTGCCATTTTGATTGTTTTCTCCTATAAATAGGTATTGTGTTGTTTCTCACTCTGCTTTCAAGTCTTTGTCTTTTATTTTCAGAACTTCAGTTCCCTTATGTTTTGGTGTGGATATCTATAAGTTTATCCTGTTTGGGTTCTGTAGGTTTAGATCTATTGGAAAACTTGCAAATCGTCAGCCACTATTTTTTCAGACTTTCAGTCCCAACATTTTTCTTCTTTTCTTCTAAGACGCCAATGACTTGGATGTTAAATATTGTGATGTCTTATAGGTCCTCGATTCTTTCTTTTTTCCCCAGTATATTTATTCTCTGTTGTTCAGATTGAGTGATTTTTTTCCTCTGTCTTCAAGTGGTGGTTTGTCTTGATGCTAAGACCCAAAGACACTTGCTCCAAGTTTTCCTTGCTCTGTTAGCTTTCTCTGGAAAACCCTAGGGTAGCCTCATGACTCATAAGGAGAAGACATCATTATTATATATTATTATCGTACCTTCTTTCTGGCCCCTTTTTGTTCCTTTATCCCAAATCTTAGCCATGGATGGGTCTGAATTTCTAGGTCCAACAGAGGGAAGAGAAACTCTGGGTAGGATACTCTTCATAGTGCAACTGTATAAATGGCAAGTACCACTTTTGAACAGCACCTTCCTGTTACCGTGAAGTCAGATGTCAATTATCATTAATTTGGGCTTCATGATAATGTATATCGAGCTAGTTTGACCTTAATCTTTGACATGCCTTTGCAAAAGCAAGTCTCTGCCAAAACATTGGTGTAAGTAGGATTTCAAGTGGGAACATTTACTTATTTAAGACAACAAACTAATTAAAAATGTGAGCAGTTTAACAGAAAACCTAACATCAGTAAGTAGCTTGAGATAAATGCTTTGTATGCCATTCAGGTTCTATTCAAAGCATACCGATTTATCCATTCCCTGGGGGAACATCTAATAGTAGTTGGATAAGCTAGATCCAATTGCTATCTAAATTTGAAAACAAACAATGTTTCTTTATAACCAGTCCATTTTATGTTGTTTCCTGCAGTGTGAGTGAAGCATTTATTGGGTATTTTGAGGGAGTTCCAGAACTGTTCACCAATTTTACCATTTGCATCAGCTTGTTGACTGGCAGTGTTGATGGGTGTCTGTGATACCCTCTGGGGGCTCTGAAGGTAGAAAACAAAACAACACAAAAAACTGTTTTTAGGAAAATGGATAGGAAGACTTTGGAGTATTCCTAACCCAAGGGGACTCTCCATCTTCTTTTAGAGTTTATTGTTCCTTCTAAAGCATTCTTCTAAAATTTCTTAGTCTCCTATAAAGCTGTGTACAGCAGATGAGGGTGATGTTTTGCTAAATAACTAGTTACTTTCCCCTTGGGTTCCACTTATACTTCCACATCCAAGCTTGAAAAATTTGTTCAAATTATATCCTACTCAATAATGGGTTGAGTTTAGATCCTTAGGTACAAATGGATAATGATGTTTATTTTTTAAAAAGGTGTTTTCCCCATTTTTGAGGAAAAGTTGAAGATGATGAAGTGTGGCCCTTTGAGCCATCATCATTTACAGGAGCATAAACATTTGTCAAGTATCAGAGTGTGAAATTGTTATTTCTTTTTTTAGGGAGTAAGTTGCAGCAGCCAGAGCATTCACATAAGACAGAAAGGGCTGGATGGGTCTCTGGTGACTTTGTTCAAGTCCATCCATCCTGGGTCAGGTAACAAGGGGCACAGGCAGATCTTCCAGTAATCCCCTGAGATTGATAAACATATTTTAATTGCCTTTTCCCTCATAAATGATAATTCTCACTCTATGATAAATGACAAAGAAAAAACCCCACTCTCCATGGTTACTGTAGATTTTATATGTAAAGCTTAAAAAATCAGGTCTCAGATAGAGAAGCTTTTGAATAGGAAACATTTAAAACCCTCAGTAACTCACTTTAATAATATTGAATCTGCATAAAAAACAAGAGAGACACTACTTCTGTTTCCTGGCTCAGTCCACTGTGTGTGTGTGTGTGTGTGTGTGTGTGTGTGTGTGTTGTGAGCACGGGTGCATTGAAAAATACTTTTGTGTGAAGCCTTTCAAATCTGTGCAATGAATAGCTTGGGCAAATTTAGCATTTTATTATAAAACAGTATGCATGAACTGTTACTGGGAAGGGCTACGACAAAGAGCTCCCCACTTCCCCCCTCCAAATAGTCAGAACTAGCTCATTTGTGGAGAGAATGTGATTTAATATTCTTAATTTGCTATTGCATTTCTTCCTATGGACCTGAACATAGGAAGTTGTTTTCACTTCTTAATATAAGAAGGAAAATATTTCCCTATCTTCTTCAGGAACATGTTAGGTAATAGCCAACTTTATAAGAGAGCTCTATGCACTACTTAGGTGAAGGGGTATCTGTATTAGATTATTTTTTATAAAGTTTAGTTCTGTAATTTGTTTTGCGCTATGACGCATATTTACAAAAAGTATTCACAGTTGCTTTTGGCTGAAGTAGCTAGCCAACCATAATAAAATTTCCTATTGCACTATCTTGACAGGAATATTTCTAAGTTAAAAAAATTTCACTAGCTCCATACAACACTTTATCATGTGGAAGAAATCTGGAAGGGCATGTTAATAGAGGCAGGGAGAAAAATGCAAGACCAGCAATGGCCCTAAGGAAAGTTCAGGTTACAGCCTGAGACATTAAAGAAGGATAAGAAAAGAAGTGGGCCGTGGGGAAGAGTTTGCTGTGTTAAAGCTTCTGAAACATTTGCTGTCACTGTCTCTTTCTTATTGGCGATAGTGAGCTCCAGAACCATTAGTTAAACATCTGTATTTATTTTTCCAGCTAATTAACCCAGTCAACTTCAGATTTGTATGTATATTACTCGTCTGCCCCTGGTGAGTTTTGGAACTACCTCTGAATATTTACACATTTTTGTTAAAAAAAATTGTGTGTTTTGTTTCATTAAGACATCTCCCCAAGGAAGCCTGCTTTCTCCCTGCTTGAAGTTAATTACATTTTCCTCTTGGTTTATGCTCTTTACGGAAATACTGAGAGTCAAGTTAGACCCTGTGTAACTTGCCCCTTTTGGAGCATGTGACGTCCAAGACCCGTGGGGCCTGCTGTTGACTGGGGACATTGAATGCCCTCTTCTTTAGAGGTTTTTTAGTATATTACAAATAAAAGGCTTTCTATAGTACTCGAGTTCTGTTTCCCTGCTCTAAACTCTGGCCAGAACTGTCTGTTTGGTACTTTTAACTTAAATTTCACCCTAGAAGATAATTTTATAAACAAATCAAAAGCATTGCGTGGTCATGGAAAGTGTGTAGAATATGGACCAAATTATTTAGTCTCTCTGAACCTCAGCTTTCTTTTCTGTAAAATGGGAATAATTGTACTAATCTTAAATGTCTGCAAAGATCAGATGTCAAAAAGTAAACATTCTAATAGAACATTGTTCACATAAGTGCACAATATAAGCTCACTAGTTTTTTTAAAAAGATTTTATTTACTTATTTTTAGAGAGGGGGGAGGAAGGGAGAAAGAGAGGAAGAGAAACCTCAGTGTGTGGTTGCCTCTCATGTACCCCCACCTGGAGACCTGTCCTGAAACCCAGGCATGTGTCCTGACTGGGAGTTGAACTGGCAACCCTTTGGGTCACAGCCAGTGCTCAATTCACTGAGCAATACCAGCCAGGGCTTGAAACGATGATGATTTTTTTTACAAATGATCTGATGCCATATTGAGCTGGCAACATTTTAAATTGTTTTGGGTTGTTTTTCATGCTAGATATAAAATGATCTTTTTTACAGTGGCTTGTGTGCTTTTTTCATAAAACGCACGTGTTTTACATTTTCATCCTGGCAGATGCTGGCACCTGCCGTGTTGTTGCAACAATCCATATACATAAAAGGAAACAAATGACTCCAGAGTCCATCTAAACCAGCGACTTTCACCATTTTCACTTCGTGGCACATGTAAACTAATTAATAAAATTCGGCGGCACACCAAAAATATGTTATATTTTTGCCAGTGTAATAGGAAATAGGTATAATTTGGATCCATCCACACTGCACACTATTGTTGCGTTGGCTGTTGTCATTTTTAACACTTGACGGGAAAAGATGGCAGTGCCCCTGACATGTTTTAAAACTTCTTGCGGCGGCGCCAGCAGCACACCAGTTGGGGATCGCGGTTCTCAATGACTAGTGCAATGCTAAACTCGTCAAATATTGTCAAAGGCTGGGAGGCTTTCGAATGAGGCCAGTGTTAGTATTCCATCACTGGCTTGCACATACGTGTATTTTTACTACGAGAACTGTCATCACCTATGGACACTTGGTGGTGAGTTTGCCTGGGCTTCTGCTGGAGTGAGGTGTCACTGCGACACAGCTAGGACGCAGCGGAATTTTCAGGGGCAACTGCCCGTGTTGCAGATCACTGCCCCGTTCTGCAGATAAAGGTGTCCTCTGTGTCAGGGGGTTCTGGTACCTCATTTTAGCCTCACATTTTTCTTGTAACATTTATTTCTTTCTAAATTATTATTACTATTTCCCCCCAATACTACAGCACATGTACAAGCTTTTTAAAAAAACAATGGATAGTTTCTAAATCAGGGCAGTGCCAAATATGCTGAACGTCGCTGAGTCTTTCATCCACAGTATCTAACTTTCAAAGGTTAGTCATGTTCAGAAGGTTCACTTCGATATCTTATTGAACACAACGGACCAGTCTGAGTTCTTGATATGCATGGAAAGAGTGATCGCAGAATAGTTAAGACTTGGGACTCCTTCGGACAGCGCTTCTGAAAGGAAGACATTGCCCTGACCAGCTGGTGAAGCGGCTGTTTGTCATCAGGGCTGTTCCCTCTGTGGCCATCGCAGGTACGTCCTTGACAATCTGACACACTGGCTCCAGATTCGTCAATGCACCTTCTTTCTGTGGGGTTGTCGCTGGGACCGTGGAATTTCTTGTTTGCTGAAGGAACGGGATTTCCAGATTGGTTCCTTTTATGCTCCTCTGAGAGTTTCCTTTTGTTTCAAAGGGGAAGATAGCCGAGATCTAATGGTTTTTAAATTAAATGAAACCTCTGTTTCAATCAGGGCCGAACAGAAAATTTGTGAGTCATCGGCTCATCAGATGTGAAAGAAATGGAATGAGAGGAGGTAACTTATGGGAACAGTGTAGGTTAAAAAAAAAAGGAGTGCCTAGCAAGGAGCCTTAGTGCTTTTGAGGTTTGAGGTTTGGTTAGGCAGCTCTGGAGGATGGAAGGAAAGACTGGTCAGAACAGCAGGTGGAAAGTCGGCAGTGTGGAGAGTTATTGAACCAAGGGGGGAACTACGTCTAGAGAAGCGTTGACTCTGGAGCTTTCCTCAGAGTCCGAGTAGGCAGGGAGAGATGGCTGTGCCTTTGTTTGGGCATGATGACATCTGAGCTACTAGAAGGTTCTCAATCATCAAAGAGTAATTTTTTTTCTTAAGGCAGGTATGTTCTAATATCCGTGCTTTGAACATGATATTTCATGGATTATGAATCACAATTAAGCAGAATGTTTGATCCAAGTAAGAATTCGAATTTAGATAACTCCCAGGCACTGTAAGGCTCCATCCAACAAAATAATTAAACATGATTTCAGTTTTACATGAACTTCTCAACATTAACAAAGATCTACATTATGAATCATAGCCTTGCTTTTAAAAAAAATATGTTACTGATTATGCCATTACAGTTGTCCCATATCCCCCTTCATTCCCCTCCACCCTGCACACCCCCTCCCCCAAACCCCCCTTTTAGTTCATTTCCATGTGTCACAAGTTGTCTAGATTCTGTATTTCCCATACTATTCCTGCCCTCCCCCTGTCTATTTTCTACCTACCATCTATCTATGCTACTTATTCTCTGTACCTTCTCCCCCCTTCTCCTCCTCCCACTCCCCTGTTGCTAACCCTCCATGTGTTCTTCATTTCTATGGTTCCACTCCTGATCTAGCTGTCCTCTTAGTTTGTTTTTGTTTTAGGTGTGGTTGTTAATAACTGTGAGTTTGCTGTCCTTTCACTGTTCATATTTTTAACTCCCTTTTCTTAGATAAGTCCCTTTAACACTTCATATAATAAGAACTTGGTGATGATGAACTCCTTGAATTTGATCTTATCTGAGAAGCACTTTATCTGCCCTTCCATTCTAAATGAAAGCTTTGCTGGATAGAGCAATCTTGGTTGTAGGTCTTTGGATTTCATGACTTGGAATACTTCTTTCCAGCTCCTCCTTGCCTGTAAGATAGATCTCTTTTGAGAAGTCAGCTGACAGTCTGATGGGAACTCCTTTGTAGGTGACTGTCATAGCCTTGCTTTTAAGTCTCTTTTCTATTCTTTTCTAATTGTCGCAAACTCATAGCTGGGCCAGTGGGGGTGAGGGGGGGGGGAGAGAGAGAGAGAGAGAGAGAGAGAACACTTGTGTGTTACTGTCTCTCCCCTAATATTTCAACTGAATCTTTCCCAGTTACCCATCCTTGACTTTCTCTTTTATTCCAACTTCCTGTGTGCTCACTACACAGCCTTGTCCCAGGGGTTGCTGAGATTTTTGACCCTAGTACTAGCCATCATTGTCCATTCCTGAATGACTGGAAGGCCACATTACTGCGTTTTTCCAGACTTTCTTTCTGGAGAGAAATGCAAGAAGCCTCGTGGAAATCATTTCTTGCTCTGATTGTTTTTTCCTTGTGGAGAAATTCAAATAAATCAAATCATCTTCCTTCTTAAATTTAATTTTCCAGTCACAGTGGATGAAGTTTATGGGTCAAACTCTTTGGCTTTTTGCACAAATATTCCTTTAAATAAGTTTCCCCACTATTAATTTTTGAACATCAAAATACCACACCTTAGAGGATTTAAAACATTTATTGCATTTGTGAAATTGAAAATCATCCCAAGGGTCGACTCTTGCTTTTTTAAAAAAATATGTTTTATTGATTCTGCCATTACAGTTGTCCCATTCCCCCCTTCATTCCCCTCCACCCTGCACACACCCTTCCCCCAATTCCCCCTTATATTTCATTTCCATGTGTCACAAGTTCTTTAGCTTCTACATTCCCATACTATTCTTGCCCTCCCCCTGTCTATTTTCTACCTACCGTCTATGCTACTTATTCTCTGTACCTTCTCTCCCCTTCTCCTCCTCCCACCCCCCTGTTGCTAACCCTCATGTGATCTCCATTTCTATGGTTCTGCTCCTGATCTAGCTGTCTGCTTAGTTTGCTTTTGTTTTAGGTGTGGTTGTTAATAACTGTGAGTTTGCT
The DNA here is from genome assembly GCF_014824575.4 of Sturnira hondurensis. Taxonomy (NCBI): domain Eukaryota; kingdom Metazoa; phylum Chordata; class Mammalia; order Chiroptera; family Phyllostomidae; genus Sturnira; species Sturnira hondurensis. The sequence goes on from NW_028081528.1 coordinate 2,440,542, forward strand.
GTCTTTTTATTGTTCATGTTTTTTAACTCCTTTTTCTTAGATAAGTCCCTTTAACATTTCATATAATAAGGGCTTGGTGATGATGAACTCCTTGAACTTGACTTTATCTGAGAAGCACTTTATCTGCCCTTCCATTCTAAATGAAAGCTTTGCTGGATAGAGCAATCTTGGATGTAGGTCCTTGTCTTTTATGACTTGGAATACTTCCTTGCAGCCCCTTCTTGCCTGGAAGGTCTTTTTTTAGAAATCAGCTAACTCTTGCTTTTTTATTGTTGCTGTTGCTGCAATGGACAAGGTTGTGTGTTTATCCACAATACCCTTGAGCTGAATCTGTCTCATCCCCCCCGCAGTGGGGCAGCTCTTTCAAGTTCAGCAAGGAAGCCAAATCAAGTACTAACCCCTACCATTTCAATCAGCATCTGAAAAACAACAGCAAAAACCAGCCCCACGTGGAAGAGATGACTATGCATACTTGTGCTGTAAAGATATGAGACACTAATATTCTGTTCAACCCATTGAACACTTCTTCAAATTACTTCATCAGCATCTTCACATGTAGGATGAAACATGAGCAAATCCTACTGTGGAAAGAAACTATATATTACTATAGAAAGAAAATGCGATAGGCTACAGTTTCTGGCTCAACTCGAGAATTAGATGATCATCCTTTCATGAGAGCTAAAGGACGCTTATACTGCACACTTCAAAGAGCTCTCCGAGGGAGAAAAATCCAGTAACTTCCAAGTACACTTTGCCTTCCAGCCTTTTCCGTTTATTGGTCAGGCAGGTTTTAAGCAGAAGAAAATGAAAGATAGGACTCATGCTTCATTCACTCACTTCCTACAATAATTTAAATGCTGAGGTGTCCTAAAACTGGGGATAGTCTTTGGAAACGAAGGCAAGGATTTTTTTTCTTGTTTACTCTGGTCCAGTGCAAATATTTGTCTATTGAGAAATATGTAATACTTTAGAATCATAGACTCACCATCTGCTTAAAGTGATCCAACACCCACCCACAAGGAGACGGATACAGGCTGGCATCCTGTTCCTGACGCCTTGCAGCCCTGGTTTGTTTGAACTGCCCCACACTGATTTCCTGATAAACTAACAAAAGGGCATGCACACTTTTGCAGCCTGAGATTACTTTCAGGTTCTCTTCTGTAATCTTGTCACAGTATTGGGGTCAAAAGGAGGCTAAAAAATACCATCAGCTTGGGGTACGTGGGTACATCTGTGAATTCTTCATGCTAATGATCTAGCTCAAGGAATGACAAATTAATTAAGTCACTCCTGTTTTGCAGTTATGACAGCAGGTCTGAGTGTCCACATTAGCAGAGAGAAAGAGATCTTTATTGGTGAAGGGGGTGATGGCAAAACGGGCACTCAGCTCTCAGGGGCCTGTCTTTTTAAATGACTAGACATCCTCATTTAACTCACAAAAACATTTGGCTGACACTTGACCTTAGAGTTCTGCCTGAAATACCTGATCCCTACTTAACAATAAGCTTATAAAACCTGGGAAATGAATCTGTAGTGGAGTGTTGTTCCTTGAAGCAGCTGCCGTTTCTTTTTTCTTTCCCTTTCTTTTCTTTCTTTTTCTTTTGTCCATTTCTTTTTAAAGAAGCCCTCCAGAGGACAAAAATTTCAGGATGAACATCATGACACCTGAATTGTGCCCCTGCAGTGCGCACCTATGTGATTGTCCTTTGCGGAGACTAGAATACAAAATGAAGACAGAAAGATGACTGGCTATTATATTTCAGAGTCTCAAAGTTTTGAAACCAATTACCAAGAAACTTTTAAAAAATATATATTTTATTGATTATACCATTACAGTTGTTCTATTCCCCCCTACATTCCCCTCCACCCTGCACACTCCCTCCCCTACTATTCCCCCTCCCCCTTTAGTTTACGTCCATGTATCTCAAGTTCTTTAGATTCTATATTTCCCATACTATTCTTGCCCTCCCCCTGTCTATTTTCTACCTACTGTCTATGCTATTTTCTGTACCTTCTCCTCCCTTCTCCTCCTCCCACTCCTCTGTTGCTAACCCTCCATGTGTTCTTCATTTCTGTGGTTCCACTCCTGATCTAGCTGTCCTCTTAGTTTGCTTTTGTTTTTGGTGTGGTTGTTAATAACTGTGAGTTTGCTGTCCTTTCACTGTTCATAATTTTCATCTTCTTTTTTTTATATAAGTCCCTTTAGCATTTCATATAATAAGGGCTTGGTGATGATGAACTCCTTGAATTTGATCCTATCTGAGAAGCACTTTATCTGTCCTTCCATTCTAAGTGAAAGTTTTGCTGGAGAAAGCAATCTTGGCTGTAGGTCTTTGGATTTCATGACTTGGAATACTTCTTTCCAGCCCCATCTTGCCTGTAAGGTCTCTTTTGAGAAATCAGCTGACAGTCTGATGGGAACTCCTTTGTAGGTGACTGTCCCCTTAATCTCTTGCTGCTTCTAGGATTCTCTCCTTCATTTTAATCTTGGCTAGTGTAATTATGATGTGCCTTGGTGTCTTCCTTCTTGGGTCCACCTTCTTGGGAACTCTCTGAGCTTCCTGGATTTCCTGGAAGTCTATTTCCTTTGCCAGTTTGGTGAAGTTCTCCTTCATTATTTGTTCAAATAAGTTTTCCACTTGTGGCTGTTCCTCTTCCCCTTCTGATACCCCTATAATTTGAATGTTGGAACATTTAAAGATGTCCTGGAGGTTCCTAAGCCTCTCCTCATTTTTCTGAATTCTTGTTTCTTCCTTCTTTTCTGTTTGGTCATTTTTTTTCTTCCTTCTGGTCCACTCCTTGGTTTGAGTCCCAGTTTCCTTTCCATCACTATTGGTTTCCTGTGCATTTCCCTTCATTTCAACTAGTTTAGCTTTCATTTTTTTCCTCTAATTTGTGACTAAAATCAACCAGTTCTGTGAGCATCCTGATCACCAGTGTTTTGAACTGTGCATCTGAGAGGTTGGCTATTTCTTGGTCGCTTAGAGTTATTGGCTCTGGGTCTTTGAGTTCTTCTTGAGCCATAATGTTTTGGTCTGTTCGCGCCTGTTACGTATGAGGGGCAGAGCCCTAGGTATTCACCAGTGCGGGACAACTCAGTCGCTGGGTTGCAACACTGTGTGTGGGGGCAGGGTCAGAGAGGGGCAATGGTGGTCCCCTCTGCTGCTTCGCACCTCTGGGCCTGTTTGGTCTGTCTCACTGCTCACTCCTTCACCTGGTTTATCTGCGTGCGAATGTGTGACCGCGGTCAGCCTGCCACCCTGGACCCTCACTGGGTCCACCCATCGCAACCCCATGCCTGGGATCTGCCAACCGCTGCCTGCGTGCCTGGATCCCTGGGTCCGTCTGGCCAAGTTTTCCTGTGCAACTCCGCTCCACCAGCCACTGGCTCTGCCCCTCTTACTGGTCTGGCTGAATGGTTCATTCTTGTTGGACTTCTGTATAGTTCTATTTTCTGTGTTTTGGTTGCATTTTTTGTTACTGAAACTTTGTTGTCTTTAAACTTGGTTGTGTGAGGAGGCACAGTGTTTCCACCGACACCTCCATCTTGGCTGGAAGATCAAGGAACTTTTATGAAGCTTTTAAAGTGGTATTAACATGCTAGAACCAAGAAACCTGTTTGTCTAAGACCCCTGGGGGGATTTATACAGGTTATTTGTCAAATCTCGTCATGAAAGCAGTTACGCTATACCTGCTCTTTTGGGGCACATTGCTTCTGTCTGCATTTTTTGCTGGCATACCAAAGAGTTATTTATATGTTTAGTGTAAATAAAATTCTTAAGTGTACCTTAAGATCAATCCAGTGAGAAGAGAGTGACTTCAATGTGGTACCAGATGCAGGTTTTTTTTGTAAACAGGTGGTTTTAAGGGGTTGTTGAAGGACCCCTTACTGTTATACCTGGAACCTTTGAAACTTTAATCTTTCAAGCTTCCAGTCATTAAACGTGGAAATGCAGGTGAAGGTGTTAATCATGACTATCTTACGGAGGACAGTGAAAGTTGCTGAAGTAAGGGTGTACCTAGAGGCAGTCCAGCTGAGAGAGGCTTTGGTTGTGGGTAATGTCACAGTGACAATGTATATCTCAGGAAGAGATTTAAAGGAAGTGCAGACTTCTACAAAAGGTAGCGTCATCTCTAACATTTTTCTCTGGGTACTGTGCATAGCAAGGCAGTGTAAGAAACATAGGTCATTTTGATCAGAGGTTGTAAGTGAGGGGGGTGTGAGGACATGCCTTCTCTTGTGGCCCCCAAGATTCTCAGGTTGAGCATCAGAGTCATGCTGAGTCACCAGAAGCTGATGGAAGCGTGTTCTTTGGCTCGTTAGGGGTAGAGGCTCAAAGCTGGTCATGGCAACAGCGCCTACAGTTCTTTTATAAAACATTATTTGGAATCAATGTGAACTGTCCTTCTTCTATGAAGGGCATACTCTGAATATTTTCAGTTGCTGCACAATGTGAGTTTTGGCTAAATCTTGTGGCTTGACAACATAAAACTCTAAAGCAGAATAGGATGGTGGTGAAGTGTGCTGACCCCAGGGCCAGACTTGCTGGGTTTGAGCACTGGCACTGCAAATTAGAGGTGACCTTTTTAAAAAACAAACAAACATGTTATTGGACATCTTCAGGCCCCAGCTAATGGAGCGGTGAAATGAAGGTAATAGTATTTCACATTCATGGTGGGATATTCATGAGACAATTCATGCAAAAACCTCAGCACAGGGACTGGAACATAGGGACATTCGTCATATACTTGCTTTAATAATGACTAAAAGCACCACGTACTATAGTTAGCTCTTTCTCTGGGAATGGCTCTTGGTTTTGGACTGTTACCACAGCATTAACTTTAGGTAGTTCCTAAACCTGCCTAAATGAATTCATTTTATAAAATTCGTCGGGTCTTGAATTAATATTTATTTGGGCAGAAGTTTATTTGGAGGGTGAAACGAGAGCCAGACAAACTTACTGTGAGACTGATTCATCGGTTCCAGCCGGGCCTCTTTGAGAGTGTGTGATGGGAAGTCCTGGCATTTCCTTACCAGTGGAAATCCTACGAATCGGGGAAGGGAGGGAAAGGCATCTGCATTGCTTTGCTAGAGCTGCCGTAATGATATCGCACACACGGGGTGAAGTAACAAGAGAAGTGTACTGCCTCAGAGTTCCGGAGGCTAGATCTGAGGTCAGGGTGTCGCCAAGACTGGTTCCTTCTTGGGGGCTGTGAGGGAGAATCTGCCCATTACCTGTCCCCTCACTTCTGGTGGTTTGGTGGCAACCTTGGGCGTCATTCCTTGGCTTCTGCTATCAGGCCCAGATCTGGGCCTTCATCTTCTCATGATGTTCTCTCTGTGTGTGTCTTATGTCAGATTAGATCAGGAGCTCACTCTGTTCTAATAGGACCTTATCTTAACTTAATGAATTATATATTCATTGACTCTTTCCAAAGAAGCTCTTATTCTGTGGTACTGAAGGTTTAGGACTTCAGCCTATGAATTGGGGGTGAGGTGGATACAATTTAAATTGTAACAGCATCCTTCCTCTTATGAAAGTAACTCTAAAATAATTCCAGAATTTGCAGTAATCAATACTCAACAAAAATCCAATTGCATGATTATAAAGTTGTGGACAATGGGTTTGTTTCATGTCTTATGAGATTATGTTTATAAACTGGTATTTGTAAAGTTAATCACTAAAAGCACCAGGGGGCTTATGAAAGGAAAGGCATCCTGCCGTTGCTGCTGGCCCAACACTCACGATTTGCTTTGTGAGTGTGTGTGTGTGTGTGTGTGTGTGTATGTAGAGGAAGAGAGCTCTTGCTTTCAAGGGTTTTCCATTTAGCAAAAAAAGATAGACATTGTATATAAAATGATTTTTAAAAAACAAAATAAAGCTTATCTTTCTTTACTTAGTAAGGGTGTTTATGAATATACATATTGTGTGTTATGCCTCATATTTAGTGTTATGTGCTTTAAAGAGTTCTACTCTAAACTCTGAAGCAAATCTCTGTAAATCTTCATAGGATGTAAATCCGTATGTTGAAGATGGTCAGTTTGTCTGAGCTTAGCACAGTATCTTTAAACCTGATCTAAAATTTCAAAAGTTTCTTCCAAGAAAACCCTGCATACCCTTATATGTTAGAGTTAACCCAATGAATGAGTTTCTTTAGCCTCAGTGCTATGCTTTTTCTCTATTTTGTTATATCGATTTCTCTGTGGTGGAATACATTCTTCCATCACTCAAGATTCACAGGTACCATATCTATGTGAAGCCTGGCAGCCGGACTACAAGGCTGGGCAGGGTCTCCACTGCTCCCTCATCAGCCCGTTACATTACTTAAAAAGGAGTTACTTTCATCACCTGTAGATCTTACCACCGGGCTCTGAAGGTTGAGGGGGAACAATATTGCCTTATTTTTATCTAGTTCATCTTTCAGGCCACGATACCAACACAATGTCCAGTGAAGAGTATAAACAAAATGAGTAATTGGCAACTGATCAAATCTGAACCACTAATTTCATACAGTGAAGAAATTAGATAGAAATTCAACTACCTTATAGAGTTTCATTGTTAAAGTAGGGTAGCAAAGAAACTAAATTGATTACAACATTACACCGGCTAATAGAACTTACCAAATAATTGTATACACTACATATGTATATTAAGTATTAGCAAATATAGAATTATACCCATAATTAAACTATATAATAAAATATAATCATATGCATATGAAAATACAAAGGCACATACATTTTTTATGTTAAAGAAGAATCAATTTATTATTTAGTGACACTTTTACACTAACTGCAGAAAAAGTGAACATTTTATTTTACTTATTAGTTCTTAAAACAGCACCAAGTTGTCAACGGACCTTTTCTGCACACGAGCGCTGGCATTTGCTGCCTCTGCACTGTCGATGGCACAGCAGAGTCACTATTACTATTACCATAGTAATAGTCAGAGTCAACTATTACTATAGTTTTGACACTTAGAGTTTGCACATCAGAGCATGCCAGTCCACTTTGATGTCCTTGCATTCATCAAAAAATCAACTCACAGACTTTGATCTAAAATGAAATATAAGATCTTTAATATTTTTTTGCACATAGATATCTAGCATTGATATCTAGTTACTGGTCAAGCAACCTACTTACATCCAAATAGGTTAGTTATTAAATCTGCTTAAAATGAATGGAATACCGATCAGATAAAACCTGGAAAATACTTTTATTTCTCTGACTCATGAAACAGTGGAATTAATCAAAAATCTATATCATAGACATTGCATGTCTATCTCATATTAAAGTGTACTTTTATATCTCAAAATAATTCAAAATGCAATCAAATCCTAGGGGGAGGAAAATTTCTGTCTATCTGAAATGTTCTCTTGCTTCTGAAAATTAGTCCCAGCTGATCATAAGAATTTTTGTTGCATTAAAAAATTAGGAGTTTTTAATGGGAATGGAAAACTGTACTTGAACAATAATTAAATTTAAAAAATTAGGAGTTTTTGTGGTATGTAAAGGATCAAAGAAGACACGGTACTGATCCTCCAGAGCTTCCTGTGAGGAACTGAATTGGTGGTTAGATGTTTGGTAATTTCAGATGGCATGCAATCCTCTCCTGCCAGTTAACTGGAGAAAATTTCTGGTCTTCCAGAGGCAGTTACACTTTTCTTAAAATTACTAAAAGTATTAAATACCTACCCACTAATTATATGAAGAAAAATACTTAGTTAAAATGTTGAAAGATATATTTGATTTATTGTCATTGGTTTTTAAATGTCTACTTTAATTTAAGGTAAAAAAGAAGTACATGGTTAACTCTGAAATACGCTCTCGAAAGTTCAAGTAATAAGTGCGCAGAGCTGCATCCATTTGCTCCGGCAACGTGTGCGTTATTTATGACCTGCTCTAGCAGGCTCCAGACAGTGGAGAAGCAGATACAGCAGGTTACCTGGTGGAGTGCATGAGCGGTGAAAAGAATAAAGGCAGCCAGTGCAGGCCCCTCATATTCAGGTCCTCTTGTCTCTCCCCTGACTCAGCTCTTGGCTTGTGACAAGCTTTCTTTGCTACTCTTGCAGCCAGCAGGCTGACTATTACAGTGTCATGCTCTGGTTTTGACATTTATTAAACTATAATTCTGTCTGTATAAGAATATTGCAGACAAATATAGGAGGAATAAATGGTATTGGGAAAATTACAATAAACAAAGTAGTCAAAAAATTCTAACTTGTAATGTTACAGAATCTGTATACTTGCACATTTAGTATTAGTCCATTAACCAAAAGGTGGTCTTCATGATATTTCACCACTTTAAGGTAATTCCTTATAATTCTGATTGAATAAGTTTTAGTGCTTTCTTCATGTTTTCTATCACTGAAATAAAAATTCATATATATTATTCTGTTAGTAAATGAAAGTGCCAAATACTATAATCTTTTAACCACTGAATCTAAAATTGGCCCATTTAAATTAACAGCTATGAAAATATGGGGATTTATCTACAACATTAAAGAATATTGCTTCCATGGACCTCATCTGAACCCCCAATACCCAGTAAAGTTTCTTTTCCCACACACACATGCATACACACACACAAGAATATTATACTAAAGGTATACATGTAAATACGTATATTTAGAGATTAGACCATTGAAATCTGGTTAATGAACTTTCTATATGGTAAAACAAATAATTTTATAGGAGGGTTTTTAGGGAGCATATATTTTATAACTGATCATTTTGTATCTTTATCAGTGGGTCTTATTAAATACAATTGCCCGTGAATGTTGTAAACATTAGATGAAGCCCTGGCCAGGTGGCTCAGTTGGTTGGAGCATCACACCGTGCATCAAATGGCAGCAGGTCTGATTCTTGGGCAGGGCACAGACCCACGTTGTGGGTGCTATTGACAGTCAAGGCAGGTATGGTAGGTAACTAATCAATGTTTCTTTCTCACATCGATGTTTCTCTCTTTCTCTCTCTCAAAATCAATAAACACATCCTTGAGTGAGAATTTAAAACTAAAGATTTCAAAGTACCCTAGAAATTCTGATTTCGATGGGAGCTAAGAGTTTGCATTTTAAACCCTGATATCCCTCCTACCCCAGTGATTCTGATTTGCTGATGGCCCTGTTTGTGGGGAGGCGCCAATGTAGGGCATCATGGACTGTCCTAACAGTCAAGCGTCCCCTAGTACCACTGCTCAACATCATTTGGGAGTGCTTACGTATTGGTAAATCCTGAGGCTCATATGTATACAGCCTATTAGAGTATCTTCCAGTTATATCAGCTCTGACTGTCAAAGAAGGATCTGCAAAGAAAACAGAATTCAGTCATGCATTATCTAAAATGTTCTTAAAATCATTCTTGTTTCTTAAACTAAAACAAATCAGTGTTAGACAAATTTATACTGAGTTAACCTGATTTTTTTTTTTAATTTTTGTGTGTCACAGCTTTCTGTCAATATAGTTTGAGGAACTTTACTGAAGAAAGTACAGTATGATGTTGACTCAATGGCATCAGTTAGTTAAAAAAATATTTATATTTATATATTATAAATACAGTGCATTTCAATTGTAGAACTAAAAAGAGTTGTTACTGAGTTAGAAATGGCTTCCCCTGAACTAGCATTTGAAACTAAAGAAAAGCAAGAATGCTGTCTGTTTTATGAACCAAGTGAAATGAGATCACACACATACCCACAAACATGATTCTAGGCACATATTGTCCGTCTGGTGATAAATTTTTATCTGTAGTCTCGTGCTAGTAAGAGAAGAAAAAATATTATTGGATTGGATTGTGTTTGATAATCAATTTTGGAAATATTTTAGGTGAACAAGGTTTTCATAAATTGTATGTTTTGCTGGCTTTTCACAATTTCATGTAGCATTTTATATCCATCAATACTTCATAGCTCTTTTTATCTTAAAAGTAGGAAAAAAGGGATTCAAATTTTCCAATGAATCATGATATTAAGAAAATATTGTAGACGTCACGTACCATGAGATTCAGCATGATGAAGTTATTCTGAGCCATTTCTTGTATTTCTTCATTTTGAGCAAACACTTTTTTGAGAGCTGTGGGGGAAAACGTAATGAACATCAGTCAGTTTTAAGGATAAAGATACCTTCAATATAAATAACATAACAGTAAAACTACCATTTCCATTTGCATCTGTATCTGAGATATAAACAGCTCACTGGCCTATTGGCCACTTTGTGTCTCATTGGGAGGCAATGATGGACAGAGTCTGCCCATGAAGACGTCAGAGGATAATCCCATTAATGAAGCTAAAATTTTATTGCACTTAACTCACCGGTTAAAACAGCATGTTCAGCAAGTTTTCCCACCTCCCTCTGATGTTTTGGGGGGAAGGTGGGAAGAAGAAAGAAATAAAATTCTAAAGAACATATAATATAAATATATTTGATGGATTGCTAACAATAATTGTAGTTTTTAAGCACTTAAATAAAATGACTGCTTAAAAATGGTATGGCAGTTGTCTTTTTATTTTTTAAAAAGATTTTATTTATTTTTAGAGAGGGGGGAGGGAAAGTGAGAGAAGGAGAGGGAGAGAAGCAGCAATGTGTGGTTGCCTCTCATGCGCCCCCTACTGGGGACCTGGCCTGCAACCCAGGCATGTGCCCTGACTGAGTAATGAACGGGCAACACTTTGGTTCACAGGCCTGCGCTCTATCCGCTGAAGTCCATCAGCCAGGACTCTTTTTATTTTTTAATGGGACTTGCTGAGTGCTGACTTAACAATGTTCACCAGGTCAGTTTTTCTAGTACTTTTGGGAATACAGTAAGAGCTCAGGAGCTGAAGTTACCTTGGCAGTACTGGCATTCCTCCAAGTGATGAATGACCATCAGAGGCTTGTTACTAAGCAGAGAGACGGTACAGGCAAGTGATTAACTCTAAGTCAAACGCACAGTGACATTAGATTGAAAGTCTGCACACTTTCAAGAAGACTTAAACATACTGATATTATTCACAAATCATAGCACTGTAGACTGGAGTAGCCTCACCCAAAACATGGCTCCAGGATTTTGAGCATCTCCTGGTAGCTCAAGAAAAATGGAAATGTTCAGGCCCCTCCCCAGACCTACTCAGAACCCCCAGGGTGAGGGCCAGGAATCTGGAGCTTAACCAGCTCGCCAGGTCATTCCTACGTACACGGTAGTACAGTTATAAAAATCAAAATCAACTCTGTCTTGAGAGTTGAAAGGATATTATAAATAAGATATTAATTTCCAATGAACACTGGATATAAGGATTTAGGAGAGTCAAATTTTTAATTTAGGAGTTTTTTTAGTTTTCACAAAAATTCTATTAAAATTTGCCTATTTTCACATCCTTTCATTCTTGTAACAACTCACAAAATACAAATAATCTCAGTGAGAGTTCCCTCTGTCCACATTTTTCAGTTTTATTTTTATTTTAACTTTCTGAAAAAAGTTTTTGTGGTAGCTAATTGATTTTCCTGCTTGTTAGATTAAGAAAACCATTATGATATTAACTACAACGAAGGAAAAAGGAATTATGATTTGTATATATAGGATATTTTTTAAATGTTTTTTTAATTTTGAGAGGATGCTGGGTACAAAAAGAGACAGAGTCTTATGTATGAGTATTAAGCATAAATCTTTTAAAAACAACAGGTAATTATGTGAAATACTTGTCATTAAATAAACTTATTTTTAAAATTTATTCTCAAACATGTTAAATAGCAAACTTCAAATTGTTATTAATTTTATTTAATCCTCAAACTTGAAATATAAGTAAATTTTAGGTAATAATAAATCCTAAAACTTGCCTTTAAGCTTTATGGCAGATATAAAGCTAGCCATTTGCCAACAACTTCAGACTTATTGATGAAAAGACAAGAAATCTGATGAGTGAAATATTAGTCCTGCTTTTTAAGAAAAATAACCCTAGGAATATTTATTGCATTTTTTTAGAGCCAAGTATAGAACCGATCCTCCTCAGCATCAAGTGGCAACCTTTCTACTACATAAGTCTTCCTCTGGGTGAGCTTAGGCAGGCAAAGGAGTCCTGAGATGGAACAGTTTAGCGCCATGGGTCATTCTAATTTCTTCCTGGCACCTGCCCAACAGCTGGAAATGAGGCCAGGCAGGTGTAGGGAAAGACATCAATATCACTCTTGCAAAACTAATTTCTGCATCAGATTTCTGGGCAATATGAGTTCAAGGAAAAATTTATCAAGACCACAGAAATCTCAGTCTTAACAGTTTAGATATGAACAGGTTGTTCAGGTATTCAAACCAAGAGACCATTTCGTTTCAGGAAAAGCAGAGAAGTGTTTTGGGCAGACACTGAAGTGGGAACAGTCTTTTTAAAAAAATGGCTCTTTGCAGCAAAGAGGTGAGTTGTGAACATTTGAGGTTTTGCAGGCCATGGGGTCTTATTTGCAACTATTCAATTCTACCATCATTGCACAAGACAGCCAGAGATAATATGTAACAAATGAGTGTTGCCATATTACAGTGAATCTAAATTTATGAATCCTGCAAATTGAATATCATGTAACTTTCAAATGCTCATTTTCTTTTGATTAAAATTTATTAAAAGTAAAAGTCATTGTTAGTTTACAGATCAGACAAAACCAGGTGGTTCCTGTTCTAAAATCTCGTGAATGGGCCCACCAGATTGTGATAAACTCAAGTTGAAAGAAAGAAAAAAATTTTTATAGCTGTACTTCTGAGACTCTCTAAAGCCAGAGCTGACCAAGCCCTGTTTATCAGCATCATTTGGTGAATAATCTTTTAAAATTCTACTGTTTTTTTTTTTCCTTTTAAAATGGATCACAAATACAAGTGGTTTAAAACCCAAAAGGTAAAAGGTAAAAATCCCCTGCCCTCGCTCCTGCCTTCCAGAAGTAAACAGTGTTACCATTTCCTGCGTGTCCTTCCGGAGGTGTTCGGGTCCTGTGCCTGAGTATGTGTGTGTACATGGATACACACATACATGCTCATGTATATAGTTAGCATATGTATGCGTTTATGTGTGCATAGACTTCTGCAAATGTATGAGATTATGTTTATACACACAAATATGTCGATGTATATGTCCATATGCATGCCCCTGTGTATGTGTATGTATATTCCTTTCTTTTTAAAAATAAATACAAGCACGCTATACACATGTATTTGCATTTTGCCTTTTTAAAACAAGTTTTTCAGCTTCATCCACAAAGATTTGTTAAGTCAGTAAGGATAAAAATTGGGTCACTCTTGGTCACTGAGCATGGAACAGAGCCTGGCACATAGCAGTGGCCACTCAGTAAGTACTTGACTGATTGGTCATGAATATGGATTTTAAAGAAAATTCTCTGAATTGTTCTGATCAGACAGGCATGGGAACTGCTGTTCTAAGCCAGTTTCCTGTGTAAGCTTATATAATGAGGGCCAATATTGTTCTTTCATATGACTTATGTTCAAGAACTTGCTTGGCTAATTAAGAACTTAATATAAAGGTATTTAGAGCTCTTGGTTACTAAAAAACATGCTAATGGCAACTCTGAGTTGAAAGAGCGTACAATAGCAGAGCAGATACTTGCGGTATCCTTTCAAAAAGCTGACTTGCTGGTAGATTTTGTCTCTCCTGTGAGGAGGTATCTGTATGATCTGTCAAAATGGACTGAGAGCTATGTTACCTTTTTTGAATGTGGAAGAGACCTTCTTCGTAAGTCTGCACCCAGGTGATGTCATCGCCCCATCCTGAAACGGAAGAGAAGTCAGTGTGCATTAACTCGGTACCATGGAAGACCTCTGAATGAGGCTCGTGACAAGCGGACACCTATTTACACACACTTAAGCTGCCAAGCGCTCATTTGACAGGTGGTAGAGAGGATAATTAGGTATCCTCTACTGACGTGGTGTCCTTGCAGATGAGAGTGCTGAGGTTTTGTGACTGTGTTTCAGCCCTCCGAATGGCCTTAAACCCAGTAAGTGCTCAATAAATGCTGTTACTAGTGATGATTGAAAGGATATTTCTGGACCATGCAAAACCTCTGGTTTCAGAATGAACAGCAGTACATGACAGTTACTCTTTGCATACTTTGTAAGTCTATTGGGAATATTTTGGATCATACCATACAATGCTCTTCTGTCTTGGGTGCCAAGAAATGCTGACTTCTTCTAAGCCATGTATGTCGTGACCAAAAGAATTCCAAATTTTGCTTTGAATTTTGCTTTGGAAAAAAATCCTGGTGTTTCATAGTTGAGAAACACAATAAAATACAGGTGTTCCAGAAGCACCCAGGAGAGGGAAGGACAGAAAAACATAAAGCAATGAGTAGAGAGAGACCTACTATCTTTTAAAAAAATGATATGGGTAGTTGGGAAAGTAGATTAGAGATTAAAGAATAAGATTGTTGAGAAGAATGCCCCCAAACATTCAGAAATACTGCAGAGTATTTTCAGGAAATATCTTGGTTTATAGGTGAGAAAGATTAACTTAATTTGAATATAGAAATGTTCATAAGCTAGTTTGGTCCCAGGCTTTCTTGTATGTTTCACATGTTGTTAAACTGCAGTTTCTGGTTTTGATACCATGGCTGACAGATGGCCAGAAATGATAATGCCAAATTGTAAAGTAAGATAAAACACATTTCCCTGGCTTTTGCTTGTTGGTTTGTTTTTGATTTGTTCACTTTTTGGTAATAACTGTATTGAAATATAATTTACATACAAATACAGTTCATCCATTGAAAGTGTACACCTTTTCTTATATACACGGTTGTGCAACCATCACCATAATGATCAATCCTAGAACATTTTTATCACTTCAAAAAGAAACCCTGTGCCCTTTAGCTATCACCCCCAGTTCCTTCTTCTCCCTCAGGGCTGAGAAATACCTAATCTACTTTCTGTCTCTATAAGTTTCTTATTCAGGAGATTTCAAATAAATGGAATCATACAACATATGGTCTTTTGTGACTATATGCTTTTACTTAATATGATGTTTTCACAGTTCATCTGTGTTGTGGCATGTGTCAGCACTTCATTCCTTTATATGGCCACATATTATTTTGGTGTATGGCTAGACTACATTTTATTCACCCATTCATCCATTGATGGGTATTGGGGTTGTTTCTACTTTTGGGGTTTTTGCTTTTTTTAAATTAAATTAAAATTTTAAAAATTTCCTTCTGCCCCCACATTCCCCCCACTGTGCTTTCGCATCAATATTCTGCACTCGTCTCTATTTTTTGGCTTTTATGAATAATGCTGCTATGCACGTTAGAACACAACATTTCATGTGGATGTATTTTTAATTTCTCTTGTGTTACGTACTTCAGCACAGAATTCCTGGGTCACATGTATCTACATTTAGTCATTTGAGGAACTGCCAGACTCTTACCCACGGAGTTGCACTGTTTGGCACTCTTACCAGTGGTGGTGGTTTGTTTTAGTCCAATTTAAGGATCTTAACAATGGAAGACCTGTTATGCTCGTTTTCTAATCTATCTGTAATAACTCTGAAAGATTTTCTGTACAACTTTTCTGGAACATATGTAGGAACTTCACACTGTATTCTGCATTAAATAAGAGTAGTTCTAGTGAAACAACCAGTGAGACCGGGCTCCTACTTAATTTTTCTGTTTTGTTGTAAACACCATTCAATGCCAGAATTTTAGCAATGGGAGGAGTTACTCTTCTCCTGCTCATCTTAGTCCCATCAACATTAGAGGGGTGTCTGCCTCAACCCTCTAGCACTGGGAATGTAAAGGTGAGAGAACATGGTCCCTGCTCTCAGGGGAGCCATATTGTATTATAATTATTTGTTATATACTTTATCTCATAATCACAGTAGGCCAAAGGGGATACAAGAGTCTGAACTTTCTCCAGGGTCTTTGTTCATTACCACAATTCTATTCCCAGCTATGCCTGCTTATCCTAAGAGACTGTATTTATTCATACAATATATACGTACTGGGTACCTACTAGTAATATATACCAGACACTGGGCTGGGTGTAGGGTGCTGGGCAGTTCTTTTGGCTTAAAAAACAGTTAGGATTTGGGGGGTCACTATTTTATTTTTCTCTTTGGAAACTGATTACCTTTTCCCAATAATCTTTTCTCTTCTTTCCAACATACTCTCTACTGAATGGTTTGGTGTTGCCCCCTCTTCTTAGGGGCTCTGTATATGACTGTGTATACTGTACCCAAACTCTTCCCTCTTAGCTCTGCCAATAACCCTCATTCATTGTGAGCCCCATGTTCTCTTGTTTCATACATGATAATAGGTGGTAAAAGGCTTCACCAAATGTAAACCAGTTCCTAGTGGTGGAGTTCCCCGCTGATGTCAGTCATCTTCCCTATTAAAATAGTTTTTAAATAACTGAAATAGCACACTCAACAAGTTGTTTAAAGTTTACCATGTATGTTGAGTATATTTCTCATGAAATTCACCAAACATTTTAAAACAGATGTTTGAAAATGAATACACAGAATGAAGGTGACTTACGGTACAGTTGTAGCGTTCTGTTTAACTCAGTCCTGGCGGGTCTTACCGGGCAAGGGTACATTTAGTATTCCACACTTCAACACTATGGAGCTAATTGTTTTATAAACATTGTGATTATATAGAGATATACATAATAAATTATACTTAGGAAAATAAGTATAATTTCTCCCTTTAATTTCTTTCTTTCTAAAAACTTACTGGTCATTTTGTTTTTCCGTTTCTGTGGTTTTAAACTGAAGTAGAATGAATTAACTCAGCTATGCTTTGATGGGCAATTGGCTGGTACTCAATACATCTGTTAAGAAATGAATGAACTTGGAAAGTCAATATTTTAAAATTTGAAATGATGCTATAATTGGTCTCCATTTGTTTGCTCCATTTATACACTCTTCCAAGGAGTGGTCAAGTGTGTTGTGGTTTGTACTACCAATTTTAAATTAGTTGTGTGGAGGTAAATGATTTTGTTCCCATGCCTGTTACCTGGAGATGTAGGAACTGATATGCAGAATTTTTGATATAAATTGTTTCTTTAAAGATGAAGATAAATTTGTTTCTTAGGCCAAAGGAAAGCAGTAGTACAAAATAGAAATGTTTTCTAAACATGTAGCCAATAATAGATCCAGATTATAATGTCAAAATCTCTGCAGCTGTTTTCTGGAGTCAATATAGCAAACGCTTGGTTAACCGAAATTCTCAGAGGGCAGGATAAAAAATAATTTTCTGGGGATTTTTGTATAAAATAATTCTGATTTTTTTTTTGCCTGATAGAGGACAGGGAATTGGAGCAGGTTTTGAAGGATCTTAATTGCTTTTGGGACATCATTCTGACATATCAATTAATATTTTTACCAGGAGTGTGGTTACCAAAGTTACAGGCAACCAAACCAATTCTCCACTATTTCTATAAAAGCTATAGCAAATTTTAGTGTTTTTCAGATGGTTTGGCTCACTCTTGAAAGTCAACAGATCCTTCCTGGGTTTTGTTTTTGCCTACTTTAAAGTGGTAAGCAACAAAATGTTCCGGTTGACTTTGCTTTCTAAGTAGTGTTTGGCTAAGAGACTAGGAATTTTAAAACAATCCAAATGGCTGAGTGTAGAAGCTGAAAGGAGATCCTAGTACCTCGTGAGAGTGTCTGAGGAGGCCTCTTGTCCTTTCTGATGGCTACGGCGAGGTTGGAAGAAACGGCGAAGAGTAAGAGGCAGAGGGCTGAGGCTGAATGCAGCATCACGTGTTCTCGAGGAGCCCTCAGAAGCTATGCAACAGAAAATAGCTGTTAAAATCCAGTAGATTATTTCAAGCTGTTATTTAAGATTCAGACAACACCTATGCGGACAGTATGCTCTGCTTGTGTGAGCTGATGTGGTATAACTTCCTGGAACTTTCATTCACATGTTAAAAAATATTTTAAAAATGCAATCAACTCGATAAATGTCCACTTGGTGAGAAGTCACATTCTGGGCATCCTAGGAACCATGGAATGGAGTTGAAAGAAACCTGGACCTGGGCACTTGCAGCTCACTTCTGACTGCACTTCAGTGCTCACAGCACGGGAGTGAAACTCACATAAGATCGGGTTTATTGAAGGTCTTTCAACCAGAAAGCACAAAGCAAAGGTGACTTTTGGCATGTATAAGTATTCTTTTGATTCTTTTTGGTCTGATGGATTAAACCAACATGTTAATTCTGTGCCAAGATAAAAAGATTAGGCGTGAACAAATACTGCTTACAATGGAATTCAGAGAAAGAAAATAGAATATGGAGGATTCTTGTTTTTCAAGTCCTGTCATTCATCATTTTCATTCTTCCACCAGTTACTCTATATTTTGCCCTTTAGTTTACAACCCAGCTCTCTAAAAACTCAAGTTTATTGTCACATTGCTATAAATTAAACATATGTGTAAAGAAGAAGAGACTTGTTGCATCCGTGGTTCTCTCTTGGCTTGCTAGAGTTCAAGTAGATTTTAAAGTCAATGTGCTGTCCCTTGTACTCTGCATATAAGATATAATCAAAAGGCTAAAGCTGGATCTGAGCTGCACTTAAACTATTCAATAAATATCTTGTATGGAGTGTTTAATGCTTGTGAGATGTTCAGTGACAGCATTTGTAACATATAAAACTCTTGTGAGCTCTGGTTGATGTGGCTCAGTGAATTGAGTGCTGGCCTTTGAACCTAAGGGTCGCTGGTTCGATTCCCAGTCACGGCACATGCCTGGGTTGCAGACCAGGTCCCCAGTAGGGGGTGTGCAAGAGACAACCACACATTGATGTTTCTCTCCTTCCCTCCCTTCCCCTAAAATAAAATAAATATAAATAAAGTGAAAATAAATATCGAGATATCTATTTATTTTATCTAAAAATAAATAAATAAAATCTTTAAAAAATAAAACCTTTTTGAAAAATAGATAACATATGCAATTTTGAAATCACCACAAAGTATGAAGTAAATGAACAAATCTTTTGTTTTTATTTAAAATTCCTTCAAAGCAGTTTTCCTTTTGACTTACATTATTCAGTAGTGAATTCCCACCTGTAAAATAGTGAATGACTGTTTTGTGATTCTGTTCAAACATTAATACTGCTATATGTAACTGTACTAGACATTGTGGAAAATTGAAATATTAATAAGACAAATACACCTTAAAATAATTTAGTCTTTGACAGTGGAAGTAGGCTCACCATGTATGATAGCAACCTTGGTCATGGAGAGAACAACCTGGTGGTGGGGAAGTGTATAGATCCTAGTTTTCTCCAGATGCTTCCCCATTCTTCCCAGTCGAGTGTCCGTTCCTCGCCAGCAGTGCACTCCTTCAGTCCTCCCCTGGAGGACTGCACTCCCCTGGAGGACTGCACCAGCAGTGCACTCCTTAGTCCCCTGGACTAAGAAGAATTGCCACTCCAGGTCAGCCCCATTTAAAATATTTCCCTTCCTAATCTGCAATGAACCCACTTTTGAATCTCTGTGTGTCTCATCATTGAAAAGCCCCGTAAACAATAACCATGGTGACTGATAAGAATGTCAAGTCAAATGCCTGTGGTTATTAATACCATAAAACATTCAGATTGCCGTATTTTACCTGAAGGACTGGCTATCTTGTACTTTAAAAACTGAAATAGAGGCCAGGTAGGTTTTAGTAGGGGATAGAGAGCACTGAATCTGGAACACAGAGTCCCGTGTGGGGAGGGCATTCTCTGCCGGGTTGAAAACGGCAGCAGAGAAATCGAAGCAACCATCTAAGGCTGGGCCTTAACCTGGAACCAGTGACTTCCGCAGAGTCAGTGACTGAGTCACAGGAGGATCGAAAAACCCTGAAATTAATGTAGACTTTTGTGTGCTTCAGTTCATTTTCCTGGCGAAGATGCCTTAAGACTCTTCCAGGGGTCTTGGTTAGGAAGCAGAGTTAGGAGAAGCTAATCTGAAGAGGGCCTCAGAAAAGGTTCTCTATGGTAGAGACAGATAAGTAGGTGAAATCTGGACCGAAGGAGAGGAAGTATAACTTCACCATTCTCTTGATTTGAAGCTGCCAAGTTTAAAGTTGAGTGGGAACCAAACTTTTAAAAAAATGTCAAGTTATTGTATATTATTGCCAAAGACTACTCTAAAAAAATCAAAACATTGAATTTCCGTTTTACATTATTTGATTGGTTGTAAAATAGATATTGAATATATTCTGTGATAAAGCTGATGAATTGATGTATTTTTATTTTGGGACGAACATGTTTTCCTTGGTAAAATAGAATGCATAGGCTGTTCTTTGACCCCAGATGCACGGTTAAGCTGCTTTGGGGACACAGATGGAAATGGTGGGGTGACAGCCCCAGAGAAGCCTGCAGTGCATTCAGGAGGCTGGCAACCAAACGGCCACATTAGGTGTTACAAATCTTGGCCAGTAAGCATTGAGTACACACACATGTTACTTTTCAACGGTAATTTAATGTAAATCATTTACTTAGATGATATATAAAAATATTTCCTATCTTAAAATAAAACAAAATTTAAAAGAAAACGGAGAAGAAAAACTGCTACTTGTAGCATAATTTTTGAAGGGTCATTTTTGCTCAATGCCAGTTTATTATAATATCATGAATGTAAATAGAGACTAAAAGTATGAAGCCAGCAAAGGAAGTCCAGTTCATTAAAAGAATTATATACAATTTCATTGAATATTCCCTACCCTTTACTGAAGACCTCCCTTTTGAATAGCAATCATAGACAAATTATTTAAATATAGCAGAGCTTGACCACTGATTAAATCATCGGGAAATTTTGCTTGCTTACCTGAACTGGCCAGTGCTCTTGCTGGAAGTGTGTTCTGGGTTTCTGGTTAGAAATGGGTGTGGTTTTAGAGACACTGGCAAACACACACACACCCCTGACTTGCAGCCCCACCTGCATTGATACAAGAGCACATTCACCTGCAAACTTAGAAAAATAGGTTTGCCTGAAATACCCTGGACTTCTTTCCAGTTCTCATGCTTCTCATGCTAAAAAACCCTGCTCTCTAAATTAAGATGGAGCGTCCTTCTAAAAGGAGGCCAAATACAGTCTTTGGGGTTTTTTCTCTTCTACCTTTTACAAGGTAATTTAATGTTTGGCTGGAGTTCAACACCAGAAAAAAATTAAAAGGGAGGAAGAAAGGAACCGGTCTGAATGCAGGAACTTGTGTGTAGATCATTGTTCTCAATGAAAGTTCAGCGAGGCTTGCAGATTAGATACAAAGCAAACAGAAATTCCTAAGGGTTACTCTGTTTACAGGAACGCAATTAACAGCTAAAGAGATCAGGTCCTATTTTACACACACATACAGAGAAACAGAGATGCGCCGTTTTAAAATTTAACATTTTAATAATGTGATTACTCTTTACAGTCTTTCTACACAATTCTTTGTGCAAAAAACAGGAAGAAAGGCAATTAGATAAGTTTGTTTATATTTATCTAATAGAGTTAATACTTTTAATAATTAGTCCATGGTTATGGTAAAACATTTTTCAAGTATAGAGTTTTAAGTATAGAGTTTTGTTTTTGTCAAAACAAAAAGTAAAATTCTCTTCTCCGTCTCCAATACTGTGTTGCCTTGTGCACCCTACCCAAGGTGCTCAGACCCGCCCTTCAGATCCACTTCCTGGAGCTAATCACAGTTAAAATGATCCGAGGCAGGGTTATAAAATCTGCCTCACCTGTTTTTGTATAACCGAGGAGCTAAGAACTATTTTTGCATTTCTAAATGGTTGGGGGGGGGAAATGTCAAAGGAAGAAACGATTCTTCCTTTGATATGTGAAAATTCAAATTTATTCCTTTTGTGATATGCGAAAATTCAAATTTCAATGTCCGTCAGTAGAGATTACTGCATGGAATCCAGCCATGGTTATTTTCTTAGGTACCGTCTGTGGCTACTCTGGCCCTGTGACTGTGGCGTTGAGTGCTGTGGCAAGGACTGTGTGGCTGGCAAGTCCTGAAATATTTACAGTCTGACTTTTTACAGAAACTGTGTGGGATGCCTAATGTAGGATACAGTTCCATAACTTTTTCTTCCTCTCTCCTTCCCTTCTCTTCCTCTCTCTTCTTTCTCCCTGCCTCCTTCCTTGCCTTCTCTCTTTTTGCCTAATTACTCAATGTATTAACAAATGCACTGCTGAAGAGGGGTGGATGATTGTTTTGCTTCTAACATTAAAGTGAGTGTGCTTCTAGTATTTCAACTTTAGACAGAGTTCTGGTTTGACTGACCATGTTAAGAAGGTAACTGTTATGTATTCCTATACCACGTCTCTCAAAACCAAGAATGTTGGGTTTTGTTTTATAGAGATGGATAGAGCAAATTTACAGTTTTCCTCACCGCACCTTCTCTGTGATCCTGAGAGAAACCCCATGTAGCTGGGCTGCAGTATTCTTGAACTATACCACTGAGTTGTGTATTTGTTTGAATTCTGCTTCCTTATAAAAGATTCTCAAGGGGAACCTTCCTTGGGACATGCTATTCAAATGGAATTCTGTCTGCTGAAGGTGAAGAATCTTGGGGTACAGTTTAACATTTTAAACCCAGAATTTACAAAGCGAAGTGAGTCATGGTTCCCTGTCTCAGAGGAGGGTGGGAACACGTTCGCCTTGCTCCTCTTGCCTGAGAAGTCCACAGAGAAGGGCTCAGAGTGTCTGACGTCCTTGTCCCACTCCTCACACATCATCTATTTTAATGGACAATGAGATGATAATGGGAAAAAAGTCCAGCACCTCTGGGGGAGTGAAACTAGGTCCCGGGGTGTCTGAGCTGGTCCACATCATTGGGTCTCTCCCACTGATGTAAGCGGGATTATAGTTCCTAACCAGGACAATTTGGAGAATAAAAAGAGGTTATCAAATCATTTAGAGTTACATAGTTTTTAAATAATATTTCGAAATATGTGTATGTCAACTAAAACTGTTTTTCTTATATAATAGATTACAAATAGTTCTATTAAAGGTTATTCTCAACAGTAACATTTTTAAAAAGATTTTATCTATTTATTTTTAGAGATAGGGGCCAGAAGGGAGAAAGAGAGGGAGAGAAACATCAGTGTGAGAGAGAAATATCAGTCAGTTTCCTCTTTTTTAAAAATTTATTTAATTATTGTTAAAGTACAGTTTTCTGTCTTATACTCCCATGAGACCCGGACCGAAGACCAAGGGAACTCACCACCCAGGCATGTGCCCTGGCCGGGAATTGAACTGGCGACGCTTCGCTTCGTAGGAGAATGCTTAGCCAACGGAGTCACACCAGTCAGGGCAGCACTAACATTTAGAAAGTGCATTCATGCACATTATGGCAAAATTTTAAAAATTATTCTTTATATATGTTTATATTAATTAATTTCTTAACTGTACTTGTCTCTGATACCAGGAGGCTGGTATTTTTCTGATGATTTTTCTGGTTTATTGGTGTTAAGTTTTCTCAATGGATTTTTATATGTATCTGTTAATGAAATTGCCTACAATCATCTTCAAAGTTGTTCCTGTGGTAAATGTATCTGGGATTGGCATTGGCTTCGATTGGCACTTCTCTGTGGGTTGTACTGTCTTTAATTAAGTACATGATCTTCCTGTAGGACCTTGGTTACCTGGTAAGTTGGAGAAAATTTACTTCAGTGGAGGACAGTTTCAGTTCTAATTTTAATCTTATTGAAAAGTTATTCTGTGTTGAGCCTCTGTTAAGGCTCTCTCCTCCTCAAGAGAAAATTTGAGAAGATGAGACATGTAAAATAAGTTACTGCATTTCTCTTCATCATTATTTAAAAGGTTTCATTAAATCTCCAAACTACAGAATTGAAGGTCCTTTCCATTTCATTCTGTTTGGGCACAGAATATAAATTCATCAAATTAAATAAAGACCCTTTGAATAAATCAAGATATTCCATAGCTGGGGCTAATTCTTTCCGAAGTAACGGCCCATATTTTTATACAATTCATTGGTCACGTAGTCATGAATTGAGTTTAGGGTTAGGATTCCCTGTCCACTCTGTGTGCATGTTCATGTGCCCATGCACCCGTGTTTCAGTTTCCAGTCTCTAGAATACGTAGGAAATAAGCAGTATGGAAAGGTCAGCGGCAGAATGCGGATCTCCCTCTCGCTCTTCTTCCAGCGGTGGCGCTCCTAACTAGAGACGGTAATGACCAACTCTTCTTCCAGAAATACTTTCTCTGTATTCAAGCATGGCCCTACCCAGTCATTAACTATGTATCTGTCTATTTAGCATCTTTGTGTATATCTCCCTATGTAGTTTTTATTATGAGCACAAATGGTGCCATTCTACCAATAACTTCTGACGCTCTATAAATTGAATATTGCACCATAGCGAAACAGGTGTTTATGAAACTGTTTAGTAAATCAAAGAGAAAGAACATTCTGTAGAGAACATTTATCTGTTTTCATTTTCTAAATCTTGTAGATGCAAATACTAACTTTAAAAATCCTGGTTTCCGGGAGGGGGCAAAACGCTAGATTCTTTGAATTAAAGGAATAGGTATGCTCCAGGAGTTGTTGCTCAGCAGTGGTGCTTTATACCAAACATTTAAAATCAATGTGTTTTTATACGCCTGTCATGTTCAGTGCCTGCAATCCATCGATTCCTGCTTTCTCAGGAATGGTTACAGTTCCCATCACAAAACAACGACTCTTTTGTTAAGCATCTCAAGTCTCTTTTTCAGGGTAGCACAACTAAACACTTCTTAGACTTCAAGTGTTTTCACAGTATGAATATAAATGGAATTTATTCCTTGGTTCTTGCTACATGGGACAGATAAGATTGAATAGATTTGCGAATATAGCTTCTGGATTACTGAGTCAAGTCCTTCTGTCAGGCTCTTTACCTGTAGCCTCTGGGGGTGACACTTCACTTTTATCCATAAGAGGTCTCTGTGCCTGGACTT
Source organism: Sturnira hondurensis (assembly GCF_014824575.4). Classification (NCBI taxonomy): domain Eukaryota; kingdom Metazoa; phylum Chordata; class Mammalia; order Chiroptera; family Phyllostomidae; genus Sturnira; species Sturnira hondurensis. Next base: position 2,465,428 of record NW_028081528.1, read on the forward strand.
GGCAGAGCATTTTGCCTCCCACGGAAGGAGATCGGGGACCTAGGCTGGCCACGCATTTCCCCATCCAGTTAGGGGAAAGCCTGCTTTAGAAATTATGGGTGAAATGACAATGGAGAGTGCCCAGCTGGGAGGCAGCCATGGCCAGGCTGCAGAGGGATCCAAACATAGTTTTCAAATGGGTGAGGAGGAGTACAGACCATGGGAAGAAGGAAGCAGAGCCAGTGTGCCACAGGACGGGGTGGGGGGGGGAGGAGCCTCGGGTCTGGGGAGTAAACGGGCGGGGCTCTCGGCGCTCAGGTGATATGTGGAAGGTCCATTTAAAGAGCTGGGGAGAGTGTGGATGTGGCCTTGTCATAAGATTACAGAATAAAGAATCTTAAGATGGCACATTGAATGTTTATAATAAGTTTGAGTTTGAAAGCTTATGATTTAATCTATAAAAACTGAATTGTATTCATAAACTGCAGATGTGAACGCACCAAGCCACAGAATGAATTATGTTTCTCGGGGAATTATACACCTTTGTGTAGGGAATCATCTTAGTTGGGTAATTTCAAAAAAAATATTAATAGAGGAATGTTCCCTGAAAGAAGATACAGCTCCTCCAGCTGATCTTTCGCTTCACAAAGTCAAATTCAGTGCTTGGTCAGGGTTCTTAGGGCTGAGTATTATACGGAGAAATCTGCAATGAAAATTAATGCTTGAAAACATTCTACAAGTTCACAAAATTGTATGTTATAATTTTCTAAGTACACAATTTATTTTGTCTGCTTGATGAGTGAATCATACACTATCGGTCCTGAGTCCTGCTAAAGCTCTGTATTTACTTTCCCTCTCTTTTGGTCCAGATAATGCAAGATTTTAATTTTGCATTTTACACTTGCTGTATATCCCTTTTAAGGAATTCCTGTACTAGATACTGTAGACTATTTTTCTTTCACATAGGCCTCTTTTCTGAAAGACACTGATTTCATCCTGATATTCCTTTTTCTCCATATTGTTTTATATTTAGGGGAGGTGGGCCCCATTGCTAGCTTCAGAGGGAAATCTTCATTATATTCCAGTGGTTTTCAACCAGGAAAATCTGGCAGTGAATGGGTACATTTTTGGTTGTCACAACTGGAGAGGGTTCTACTGGCATTCAATGACAAGAGGCCGGAAGTGATTTTAAACACCCTACTATGCACAGGACAACTGCCACACCGAAGAACAATGTCCAGGCCAAATGTCAACAGTGCTGCAGTTGAGAATTCTTGGTCTATTTTAATTCAGTCACAGTGGTCCCATTGTAATCCAGTGTTGGTTGAGCATGAACATGTGATATTAGTCTGGCCAATGAAGTATTCGGAGAAATAACGGAAAGGGATTTTTTTCCTCATTAATAAGAATCAGTAAAGAAAATGGCCCCTTTTCCATTGTATATGGTAATGTGGTGGCCACCTTTTTATAATACCAATGGTTAAGAAGGACGAAGTTGACGTGCTTTCAAGAGTCTAATAGAAAGATGGAAAGAGAATCTGAGTCACTGTTTTAACTATTCTTGGAACCATGTGACTGAGGGCTTGTTCTGTAAAAAAATAAATTTGTTTTTACTGTTTAAGGAGCTAAGTCAGAGTTTTCGGTCACTCTTAATCCACATCATCCTAATAGATGAAATTATTTAGCACTTGCTTCTTTCATAATTAAACTTTCCAACTGTTTCGACATTTAGTTTCATTGGCTTCATTTCTCATTGACATTTCTTTCTCACGGGTTTTTCGTTGTGTTATAGAATTTTAGAGCAAGGGTATGGGGGTGATACACATCGATCTGTGTGGGTCTGGGGTGCCTTCCAGGTTGTCTCATGGCAGTGAGAGCTTCCTGGATGTCAACGTACTTGTGGTTCAGTAAATTCAAGATGCAGCTGTTTCATGTTCTACTTGTTTAGTATCTTCTACTGTTTAGTGTAGAAGATTTGAGGCCAAGCAGAGTGTCTTGAAATTAAAAAAAAAAAGTTAAACAAGACATAGTAAAGTATATATTTCTACTCTTTAACTTTGCCTAGAACTCAATGAATTTATTTAACATAAACACCCAAACCTGTAGAGTTCCCAGAAGTGGTGTGTGTGTGTGTGTGTGTGTGTGTGTGTGTGTGTTATTACATAACTGGTTGTTAATTTCCATTCTGTTCCACTTTTTCTTCCTGGAAACCTTGCTACGTGTATATGGGCCTTTGACGCTGTCATCTATGTGTCTTTAATAATTTTCATTTCTTTAGCCTCTTCCTCAGAGGTCAGAATTCCTCAGGTTTGTTTTCTAGCTGGTTTGCTTCTTGTAGTATTCAATTTGTTGTTGCTTTCATTGATAGTATAACAGTTAGCAGTCACACTTTTCAATGATAAACCTATTTTCTTTTTTTAAAAATTGATCTCTGTTTATTACCACAGATATTGCTTTTATACATGTAAGATAAGGTGCTTCTGTAGAGGTGTACCCAGCCAGATAGGACACCTTGGGGGTGGTCTCAGTTTCCTGAGCCAATGCCCCCCTGCCAGATTTACACTGTGGGTGCCTTTGTGGCTTCCCCATTGTATGAAGACTCCAAGTTTTACTGCACTTCCTGAAAACTCCAGGAAAATTGACATTTGCTCCCACCCACCCTCCCCTGACTTAACTTTGGTTTCAGGTGTCCCTGCAAACTTGTTTGAAGGATCCTTTCATTTATGCCTCTGAAGGTTTTCCTTTATCTCTTGGATTATAGGCATATTTTTCCTTCTTTCACTCTGGTCTTGGCTGTGCTCTTTTACAGAGAGGTGCCTTGGATGTTCAGCTTGGCTAAGAATACCTTTCTGTAGTTTACAAGGAGGAAAAAATCCCCTCCCCCGACTCCCCGTACAATATTCAAAGGAGAGTTTAGAAGCATGTGGTTCAGGTTACCATCTTGAATGAAAAGTTACCATCTATTTTGCTCAAAGTTGAGGCTAGAATGGGTTCAGTGATTTAGTCAAGTTCACAGTGCAGAGACTGATCTTTTACACTTAGATCTTTTGAACCCAAATTTGGTGGTTTTTCTATTAACCCTGCAGAAGATGTGGTAACAAAAATTACAGCCTAAGTCAAGTGTATCTGAGAGATACATTCATTACTAGTAGGTGCTGAAATGAAAAAAAAAAGGAAAAATACTGCATATTAGCATTTATTATATTTATATAATAAAATGTGATTTTTATTTGTTTTAGTTATAATCTAGAAATTATTAAGCAGAGAAATATAAGAATATAAAAATATTTTTCTCCAAATAATGGAAACATGGATATTGCTAAAAAAACCCCTGTACAACTAAAAAACATCATTAAAGGAGGCATCATCCATAGTGCCTGAGAGTGTAAGCCCCGGGGAAGAGGAGGAGGCAGGTTCTAGCATCTGGAATTGGGGTCCCAGGGCAGGCCAGGAGAGCTCACTCTTCAAGGCTGATTGGAGAGGAAGCAGGGACCCCAAAAGGTAATTGTTTTCTTACACACTTCACAGTGGGAATGCTGATTTTGATCCCGGATTCTATAAGGCTTCCTCCAGCATTTGCATCAATGTCTTAATAATTGTCGTGACAACGTCCCGTTTGCAGGAGTCCCTGGAGGAACAGTGGCTGTGGGGCCGTTCGCCTCTGTACCCCGCCACCAGAGGTCCTGCTCTAGGGTTGCGATGTCTGGGTTCAAACACCTGATTCGTAGCCCTTGTGGCCCCGAACAAGTTATTCATGTAAATAGAAACGATAATAATGTTCACCTCACAGAGTTCTTGAGAAGATGAAATGAGAGTGAACACCAAAAGTGACAAAGTGCCTTCCCAGAAATGTCCTGTGTTGGACCAGGCTTTCTTGTCGTTACTTGAGATAAGAGAGTGCAAAGGTCAAGTTGCTTTCTTTTTTGGAAGAGATAATGAATGAATATTAAAAATAATGTTTGATTAATTTCCAACGAATATTATTTTTCTTATGTATTGTTATAACTATTATTCAAATGAGCCCACTAAGCCCAGAAACGAAATAAGAAAAGCATCCTTTAGATGGACCGATTGGATATTAGCTATAAAATTATTTAGGGAAAATGGAAATGTCTAAGAAACAGCCAGTTTTTAAAAACTATGATTCAAACAGTTCAAAACGATAATTCCATTTTCATTTTAAATAAACTTAACTCAGTTTTGATTGTGTTTTTTTTTTAAAGATTTTATTTATGTATCTTTAGAGGGGAAAGGAAGGAGAGAGGGAGAGAAATATCAATGTATGGTTGCCTATCATGCATCCCCTGCTGGGAACTGGCCTGCAACCCAGGCATGTGCCCTGACTGGGGATCGAACCATGATCCTTTGATTTGCAGGCCCACATGGTTGTGTTTTTAATGGCCCAACAAGTTCTTCTAAGGAGGTTATAAACCGGAAGGTCCCAGTCAGGTGGGGAGCGTGCCAGGGCGGGGATGTATTCTCCACTTCTGACACTAGGTGCCACTGCAGTCAAGGAAAAGCTAAGCAATCAAGGACCAGCGAAGTGTAACTTGTACTCGGAGGGACGGACTATCCTGCCACAAAGCATTGTGCCACAATGTATTTGGAGAAGAGCCTGTGATGTAAAGATTTACGTATCCACATTGCTCTAGTGAGAGAAAAGCGCGTGTTAATGTAGGTATGGCAATAACCTCCATTCACCTAAAACACTGATTAGAAACAACTGCTAACTGTTTTGCATTTCTTGCTATTTCTCCCCCAATCCATAATAAAACTGATAGAGCTCTCCAAGTATTTGCAAAGCAGAATCACCCTGACAGGGATTATAAATGAGAATTTCATGAACCGACTCACCCAGAGTCTAGTTCTAATGAACGTGAAGCTTAAACATTAAATCTTCCTTTAAATATTTATTTGACTTTTATTGGCAATATTTTTATTTTTTCTGTATTTATTTATTTTTTATTTATTGTTCACACTATTACAGATGTCCCCCATTTTAGCCCCTTTGCCTTCCTCCACTCAACCCAACCCCTCCACCCCACCCCCTGCCCCTTCACTACCTTGTGGTCTGTGCCCATGGGCTGTGCATACATACGTGCATGTATGTTCTTTGGCTAAGCTCTTCCAGTCCCTGCCCCCTGAGATCTGTCAGTCTGTTCCATATGTCCATGCCTCTGGTTTAATTTTGTTCCTCCGTTTATTTTGTTCATTAGATTCCACATATGAGTGGGATCATATGGTACTTGTTAAGTGTTTTTTAAATTGTATAACTTATCAGGTGTTTAAAAGTTCCTTTGCTTGAGAAAGATGTGAAGAACCAAAAGATTCAATGTATTTAAATTGAAAATGTATTTCATACTCGGGAGTTCTGATATTTGCGTGTTAAGCGAACAGTCACCAGGTAATCTGCATTTGTTGAAGCAAAATATCTACAGACCATTGGAGGGAATGGAGCCCCCTTAATGTTTCTTTTTATCATCAGGCGAATGGTGAACTAAAAAATCTATCCACCCATGAGGTGCTCTGTTAAGTTTATTTCCCCATGTGTGTGAGTTGGCACTCTCTTGGCACAGATTCAGAATATCTAACGATATGCCATGGGTCCCATCAAATCAATGGATACTAACTCTGCTGGTGCCTGGGAACCCGAGGGGTAAAGAAGGGGTCCACATTGCGTGGGAGGGGATATTTGGCAGCACCTTCTATCAACTCATGCAGGAAGCATTTCAACATATTGACAGCTGGAATGATGGCATTATGCCTACTGGTTGAATATCAGCCCTGTGTGTGTTGAACTTGGCTTATCAAGGGCTCACAGGAGCTCTGGTTTAGACTCTACACACAAGTATCAAAGGTATAGTTTGTTTTCCTCTGGATGATGGTTCCTACTGCCGATTTTTGCAGAGAAATGGCTTTCCTGATGGGAAGGTCGCACCTGGGGAGAAACTGAAAAATTTAGGGAGGAGCTTGGCAGGATTATACATTTCTGAAGATTCGCAAGCCAGATGTGTGCCTGACATAATGGCATGACCTTGGTGGTGCCAGGGGGTACATTGATACTGGGGACAGAAGTGGCGTTCTCAGTACTGATGACAAATCCAGTTCGTTTAAAGTGTCTTGAAAACTCTTCTTTCCTTTGTGGCACCTAATAACTAACATACCAGCTTGCATTGTCTACAAACTGTTGCATTTATACTGGATGGAGAGGAAAGACTAGGTGGTAGGGCCCTGGGGTTTCTGCATCCTTTGCAGTGCTTTGGTTATGAGCCTGCGGAAGCCATCCAACTCTTATTTGATAGTTGATTGGAGACTTTAGTTTCCTGTTGATTGTTCTTGTGTTTTGAAGATGATCTGAGTTATGCTCAGCCAACATACCAGAAATAATATCTAAAGAAGAAAACTGATGGGTTGTGCTGCCAAGGGTGGGAAGGGCAGTACGAGGAATGAATAAACTGGAAGCTGTGTTTTTGTGGGCCGGGGCCTCTTGGGGTTGCTTTTGTCCCCCAGTCTCTCCCATGAGATTTGTGTCATAGATCATGCATAGAAGGGCCGCAATGGCCTGGGAAAGCCTGAGAGAGCTTTCTCCCATCTCAGGTCTATCCTGGTTTGCTGTTGAAAGGTAAAACGTCAAGGGCCAATGCTCAGGGACACTTTCTGGTAAAGGAAGTGAGTTGGCTTTTGTGTTATGCCAGAGAAACAAGAGAAGGAATGTAGTTCAGCTCACTAGATTCTATTCTAGGCGCCTGGGGAGAAAACCCTATTCAGTGCATTAAAATAGTGTTCACAGCCCTGGAGTGCCCTTTCTTCTCCCACAAGGTGGTGGCATTCAATGACTGAATGGGGACACAGAATAAGGGGTTAGGACAAGACCCCAGTTTATCTTAACTCCAGAGATGACTAGCATGTGTTATTTTAGATTGAGGGAGAACCTCTTACTGTGTTGATTTCACTTTTATCAGATAACCTTTATAAATCAACATGTGGGATTTGTCTATCACAAAAATTGCCATGCTCACTCCTGTGCCTTACTGGGTTTTCTCCAACTGTCACATTCTGTGCTAGCATTTTACCGAGAATGGTGTCACAGCAAACTGCTGGTTTTTCCCCCTGAGCAATTCAGAAAAATATCTGATTGTGAAAAGGTCAAGTTTTAAATATGCAAACATACTTCTTTCTCCTTTCTTTGCTATGAGATGGAACATCTCCTTAATTTAGCTTTTCACACACTAAGTGTGAGTTGACATCATTTCTGTGTTTTGGCTTGGCTTTTATTTGGAATGTCGTTCAAGGTCTTTGACCTAGCTGTTTAACTCAATGGGATATCACTTTTCTTAATTGTCTGAAAACAGAAATAAGGTCAGACTTGTTTTAAACTTTGAATGGATTCTGGATACAAGCAGCATCTGGAAATTAAATCATATTATCTTTTTAAATGGTGTGAATTAGGGCCCTCAGCCTGTTTGGTAGTTTAAGATCGCCCAGCTTAGTTACTGGCGATGTCATCCCTCAGTTCAGCAACCTTAGCTCTTGAGTTTGGCAAAGAAAGAATTCAAAGCCAAGAACTCTAATGCAAAGGGAAGTTTATTTAGCAAGTAAAGCAAAAGTACACTCAGAAGGAAGAATTGAGAATTGAGTGGGCTGCTTAGAGGGCTGCCTGGGCCTTTTAGAATAAAAGTCACAGAGGCAGAAGAAGTGAGCCAGTTGGGCTGTATGGATGCAGGAAACAAGTTTCAGAGGCAAAAGAAGGGCCCTGGTAGACAGGTTCATCTCAGCCTGGGACGAGCTGTTCGCAGTTGTAAGTTTCCTGGGAATCTTTAGAGCTTAGGAGAAAAGAAACCAAAGACATGCACCTGCGGAAAGAAGGTGGGGGGAAGGGTTGAGAGAGAGAGAGAGAGAGCATACATGCACACTGGGTCCTTTGCCTTAAGGGTTTTTATCTGTTCTATAAAGGCAGAAATTTTAGGGGAGGTTTCAGGGACGGGTCTCAATAGAAAACTCACTAGCTTTCCAGATGTGTCTTTTCAGGCTCATGGTCTCTACTGATTGGTTGGTGCTATGGGAAGGAGTCGTTCATTAATCAGTGCATCTGGGCCTGATGCCAGCCATGGTGTTGCTTCATATGAGACACAACTGAGGCCTAGATATTGTCTTTAGTTTGACCAAGACTTTTTCTCTTTGGCCAACAGACCGAAGGCCTTGTTCCTAAGATCATTCGATGCTGATTGGAACCTCATTGTCCTGAGGGCTTAATGCTTAAGTGAGCGATCATGACAGGGACAGGGAGGCGGTTGACTCAGGCTGCTGGAGGAGACCAGTCTTAGTTTGTCTCAGTTTCCCCATTCCACACTTGCCCAGGAATTTTCCTGACTTCTTATCCTGTTTATCTTGATATTTATTTAGTAAGCCTGTCTTTTCCCAAATGCTGGAAATACTCTAGTACCATGACACTATGTATGACATGGGGGTAATGTGGTTAAGGACATGGATGTCATAGGGAGATGACCTCATCATGAACCCTGTCTCTTACAGAAATGTGTGTCTTAGGCAAAGAATATAACTTATTGAAGCTTTAGTTTTCCCCTTTGTAAAATGGAAATAGTACCTTTTCAGTTTGTTAGGATTAAGTAAGAAACTTATGTGAACATCTAGTACACCACAAAAAATACCCATGCTGTGTTAGTTAATAATGTTAAAAAACCCAAAATTCAACTGAGTAAATTTAAAGATTTAATTGGTTTTATTAAGCGATTCATGAATTGAGCAGCATCTCATTTAGCAACTAGAAGGGCCCTCTCCAAGTGGTTATACAAAATGGAAGGTTTTTAGAAGAAGAAGAGTAGGGTAAGGGAGCTATTAATAAAAGAAGAGATTATTTTGGGGGATAAAACAGATGTCCTTTGGGGAAAGGGAGGGGGAAGGGTTCTTTTAGTGCAGCCCCCTTCTTTCTTTCTATGGGGATGGAGAGGGCCCAGGAGACAGATCACCTTATTGGTGTTGACCACAGAATTCCAGACCGGCTGATTAGGATTACATTTCTGGGAGAGGTTAGAACTACAACTAGATCAGGTATTAGCACTAGTGTACTTATTTGGGGCTTGTGGTTTTCTCTTTAAAAATTAAAACATTAAAAGCTAATGTTTTAAAGGCCCTTTCTATGTGGTAATTGAATTAAATTTTTTAGAATTTCAGAACTTTGGAGGTGACTCGCTAATGTCAAGAGTGGTAGACTTTGTTATAAGCATAGCATTGATACAAAAACAATAAATTATTCCAAATATCCTATATAATAAGGGGATTAATAAAATGGACACTGTCACTATTTTAATTTCAGTGATATGTTGGCATGATTGAAAAAACACTTCTGAAATATTTGGCAAAGCAAGAAATGTAACATAGTCTTTTTTATTTTTTGTATCTTTTTTTCAGCAAGGATGGGCCAATCTGTCATTTTGTTCACTTAGGAAATTTAAGTTTGTTGAAGACCTTGGTGACATATACCTGTAACATATTTTTATAGTCACTGCCTTTAAGGAAATGATTCCCCAATGGTTCCATCATTAACTTTTTTGTCCACTTAGCAACTGACTCTTATTATTAAGGGGTTGCAGGGGAGCAGAAAGTGGCACCCCAAAATATCCCTCTTTGACTTAAGGATTATTTTAGGTTGGTTATTTTTAAGAAATAACAAACAAGAAGATAGTTCTGAAAACCAAGCACAAATTAGCCCTTTGTGAGTGCCATTTATCTTTGTAAAGGAAATCTTCATGTAAGGTTGTCACCCTCTTGGTACCAGGAAGAAAAGGCTGGCTCAAGATTTCCAGAAACTCTTAGCCTTGGAAGGCAAGGATTCAGATCTGCATAACAACTCTTCCTTGGTTGACTGTGCTTTTCCTGGTAACCTCCCAGAACTGGCTTCCCCAGCCCTGTCTTCTTTTGTCTTCCCCTGAAGAAGGTATTTAAGGTGGTGGTTTAGGCCATGACTCAGTTTGTCCTTGGTATAGCCCCTCCTGTATACAGGAGGTATACATTAAGCTTTTCTTTTTTTTCCCTATTAATTGTCTTTTGTTACCAGGGTCTCAGCCAAGAGCCTACATGGTTAGAGGTAAAATTATTTTTTATTCCCTACATTATCTATTTTTTAAAAATTGAAGCTATCTTTGATCTCATATTAAAATTGTAAAATGAAAGTTCTGTGCAGACCTAAATTTTGTATAGTTTTTCTCACTCACTGAGAGGCTAGTCATGAGTCAGAATAACCTGCACAAATGTATTGAATACTTCTCTACTCCTTTTTACAAAGTGAACTATATGTGGACAACAGAGTTCCACATGAAAGGAATCCTGGTTTTTATTTTGATGAATCATCGAGAAATTTATGTGTTATGTGTTCTAGACTGGACCCTTGAAAAAGAAGAAATAATCCAACCCTCAAAGCCACTTGGAACAAGAACAGGATTTGGGGTGTCTGCTAACATAATAAGTCAAAGTAAATGTCTATAAAATGTGACAAATAAATGAATGTGCTACTGGTATATGAAATACATTTCTAATAATCATTTTTATTGTACAATTCATATGACATGAAATTCACCATTTTACTCTGCACAATTACGTGGCACTCAGTCCATTCATAATGTTATATAACCATCTCCACTGTCTGGTTCCAGAATGTTGTCATCAGTCTCAAAAGAAAACCTGGATCCACTGGGCAGTAACTCCCATTTTCCACAACCTGGCAACCAGTAATCTGCTCTCTGTCTCTACGGATCTGCTTACCACGAATATTTTATACAAATGGAATCACAACATGTGGCTTTTTTCAGTTAGCATAGTGTTTTCTAGGTTCATCCCCGTTGCGGCATGTATCAGGTCTTCATTCCTTTTCTATGGATGAATAATATTCCACTGTGGGCATGTACCAAAATTTGTTTAGTCACTTACTTGCCCATTTTTATTATTGGCTGTTTTTATTATTTCTACATTTTGGCTAATGTGAACAGTGCCACTGAGCACATTTGTGTACAAGTTTTTGTTGGAGCACCTGCTTTTAGATTCTTTTGTAGATTATACCTAAGTGTGGAATTGCTGGGTCATATGGTAATGCTGTTTAATTTACTGAGGAACTACCCAAATGTTTTCTGTGAACATTTACCTACCTCCCACCAGGCATGCATGAGGGTTCTGAGTTCACCATGTCTTCAACACTTTTTTTGAGTGTAGTCATCCTAATGCGTGTGAAATAGTATCATTATAGTTTTGATTTACATTTCTCTAATGACGTTGGGTGTCTTTTCAAGTGCTTGTTGGTGATTTGTGTAGCTTCTCTGAAGAAATGTCAATTCCTTTGCCCTCAATAATCTTTTAAGAGCATGAGACTAGGGCAAAGAGAAAACCATGAGGAGGCTTTTTATGATTCTAAAGGAGAGAACCTATTCAGCTCATCTCTGGTAGAGTGTGGTCATTTACGACTCCATAGAAAATAAGGAGGCACAAGAGCCAGTCTCAGAGGCAATCCAGTTCTCAGGAAGAACTGAATGCAATTTCTCACTGTTCATCTACTCACCACTTATTTGCACAGCTCTCTGTGCAGGGCCACTGTAGGTGTTGGGAATCATGGGGAAATGTGGCTACCTGCTCCCTAGAATGTGTTACCTTCTGCTCCCCCTTCTACTCACTCTGTCTTCTTTGTCCCACAGCTTTTTTATCTACCTTTTCTCTTCTTTTACAATCCTCTTTTTTGGGGGGGAAGACACTTCTACTGCCTTCTTGGTGTCTTGCACTCAAAGCTCCCTAGGAGAGGATCTGATTCCTTTGGCTGGTCGCTGTCCACACTAGAGCATCTCACTGGGCAGACTTCTCTCACCTACCTTCCTTAAATCCTTAGGCCACTGTTAGTGTAACTCTAGTGACCCAATCAGAGGTATCCCAGCCAATGGACAGCTTACACCTGAGGAACTGTCTGAGCAGTATGCCCTCAATCAGTGGCTAAAGGTGAGGCAGGCGTGAAGATGTATTATGGGCTGTTTATTCCATTTTGAACTTTCCATACATTTACAAGTGGGTCTGGTTTAGGTTTTCTTGTTGCTGTGTAACAAATTGTCCTACTCTCAGTGGCTTAAAACAACACGAATTTCTTGTCTTACAGTTCCGTAGGTTAGAAGTCTGACATGAGTCTTACAGAGTTCAAATCAAGCCGTTGGGAGGGCTGGTTCCTTTGGAAGGCTCCATGGGAGAGTCTGTTCTTGGTTCCTCCAGCTCCTAGAGGCTGCCATGTTGTTGGCTTGAGGCTGCGTGACTCCAATCTCTGCTTCCACGACCTCTTTGCCGCCTCCTATCCCTGACCTTCCTGTGTTCCTCTTATGAGGATCCTTGTGACTACATTGGTCCTACCTGGATAATCCAGCACAATCTCCCTGACACAAAACCCTTGACTTAATTATATCTTCAACATCCCTATTGCCACTTAAGGTACCATCCACAGGTCCTGGGATTAGGTGGTCGACATCTTCAGATAGCCATTATTTAATTTACCACCCAGTCATAGTAAGGAAACACTAGACAGCTATTAAATCAAGGGGCTTTGCTCTTTAAAGCATTCAGTGGAACAATTCAGGAAAGTGAATGTAATTCAAAGTTTCTGGTGTTTCTTTTAATGTTTTATTTGCCAGGCTGTGGTTTGCAAACAATGTGGTCGCCTTAATGTGAACATTTTGGAAATGAGCCATGAAAAGTCTAACACAGACTGAGTGTTGCTTGGCAAAATTAATGAAGTGGATTACTCACAGGAATTAAGCAGTTCTAAAAGCAATCAGGCCACCCCAGGGGCTCTTGGTACTTGTGCATTCATTAATATTTAACAGGCCATCCTGCAGGAGGCACAGAGCTTACTCCAGGGCTGCGTGCATGGGCACACCTCTCTCTCCTTCTGAAAGAGCTTAGTAGTCCTGGGTCTCAGCTGTGACCTCCGCACTGAGGGTTAGTTTCTCCAGCATGACATTTCCCACAGGATTTACCTTTTTCACCAGATAGTCCAAGCCCCCAGCCAGTGAAGAGATGGGGTCAAATCATACAAATCGCGCAGCAGCCCCTAGGCTTTCACCTAGTTAAGACCTTTTGCAGAGCCAACCTGTCTCAGAGAAATGAGGCGGAGTGTTATCCACACAAGGGAGAATTTGTTTTCTTTCTGTTTGTTTAAAATATTTGCCTAGGGAGTAGGCAGGAAATATATTTTATTGAAATATAAGTTCAAAGTGTTTTTCTAGTGAAAGACTGGTTTTTGTTTCCGCTGATACGTCACTCCACCTCCTCTCCCAGACTCTATAGGACGTCTAGCCCAATTGTGTTTTTCTACGCACACAGATGCATACAACCTTTCATTTCAGTCGGTCCCTTTCGTCCTCTCCACACCGCTACATACCTAGCCCTAAACCTGTACACTCAGAACTTTCCTTTTTTCTCTGCTGTAGTAGTTGAGGGCTTGGTTTCATCTCTGAATCACTATTATGAGCAAGTGGGGACTGGTGGCCTTAGTCTGCCGATCGTCTGAGTGCGTCTTATTGTCAAATCAGCATTTCGTTGCTTTCCTCAGCGAAGATCTGTGTCCCTGAGCAACACAACTCATCCTCTGAGACACCCCGAAGCCACTTCTTTGCTTCCCCCTGAAGCTGTCTTTGCTAGTTTCACATGAATTCACCATGGTAGTACAGGTCTGTCCCACGGCTGAGTTCAAATTTCTACTTCTGGTAAACATATCTTTCAGTTCCTATTCTTCTTACTACCTCTTTTGTGGTCTCAAAGCTATTTAGTCAAAGTATATGGTCAGGTGCTGGCATTCTCCACTCTTGCAGTTTCTGCATGATAAATGCAGGTTCTAACACACCCAGCCTGGGCATGAAACCTCAGCTTAAATCTTACCGCTGTTTCTTCTCCCATTACAGTTTACAAGAGGTGGAGGCAGTATGATGGAGTTGTCTCTGGTGACTGGCTCCCTGGCCAATTAACACAAGAGCTTCGCTGGTACTATAGCTTAGGGTCCACTCTTTAGCTTTGAAGTGGCAAACATTTGATAGCACCCTTAGGGCTGGACTTGCAGGGACTAATTCTCAAACTTCATGGAGGACTCCTGTGTAAAGCCAGAATGTCCATTTATTGCTTGATCATGAAAACACAATTAGTATCCAATGGGGTGAGTTAGGAGACCAGCAGTGTCTCAGAGAAGCCCATGAACAACTCTTCTAGACTGCAGTTCAGTCAAATGGGCCTAAGTGTGGCACACTCAGCCCTCCACAGCCTCGGGTTTCGCATCCATGGATTCTACCAATGGCCAACTTCGAGGTAGACAGATATATACTTTTTTAAAAAAACAGGGCATGAAACATTAATCATGAAGTAAATTTTGATAAATTGAACTACATTAAAATTAAGACGTTCTGCTCATCAAAAGATGCTATTAAGAAAGTGAAAGAAATGAACCAGATGGGGAGAAGGTATTTGTAATGTATAAATCTGAAAAAGGACTGGTCCAGAATATAAACAACTCCTTGACGTCCACTTTTTAAAAATCAGACAACCCAACAGAAAAATGAGCACATTCTTGAACTCCCAGAAGATGACATGCAAATCAACAATAAACAATAACAGCAAAACAGCATTCTTATTTACTAGAAAAATAGTCATTAAAACTGCTGAGCATAGTAAGACCTGTAACAATACTGAATTTTGCTAAGCGTGTGAAGCAACTGGAACCCTCCTAATCTACTTCGGAAAATCCTTTGTTACTGTCTACTAAAGCTGAACATACACAACCCTATGGCCTAGTAAATGCACTCCTAAATATATGCCCAATGTAATGCACATATATGTTTGCTAAATATGTATAAGGCTGTGTAGATAGGAGCTTTTATAGCAACACCGTTCACAATATTCCCGGACTGTCAACAACCCACATGACCATCCACATTAAGAGATAAATTGTGTGTAGTCATACATCACTGACAGTGAACGCGCGCACTGCTCTGCATAGCAATGGGGATAATTTTTATAGCATAATGTTCAGTGGAAGAAGCCAAACATTAAAGAGTACATACAGGACAAAACAAGCAAAAAATCCACTGGAGCATTAGCAGTCACCGCATTGGGAGGTTGTGACGGGACGAGGCGTGAAATAATAGCCTATTTCTTGACCTGGCTAGTTTCAATTGCCTAGGGGGAGTGGATGCACAGAGAAGGGAAGGGGTTGGAGTTGATTGCTCTCACACATGGTGCAGATTAGCCCCTGCCCAGCCAAGAGAACGATTTATCTGTCAGTGTCTGAAACATTCAAACCTGTAGGGAATTTTTGCGAGTTTATTTGAGTCAAACTGATGACAATTGCCGGGAAGCAAAATCTTAATGGATTAAGAAAATGCTTTGGAAAATGGCAGTTTTGCACCTTACTTTATACATTGCAATAAAAAGAAAAAGGACATAAATAGGTTACATAAAATGCATTGGTGATAAATCATGGAAGTGGGAGAAAGCAAAGCAGGATCGGGGTACCTTTGGAATAGGATAAAAAGTAAAATGATAGACATATACTTGTTTTGCATAGGTGAGTATAAAATAGTTAACAGCCAACAATTAACACGATAATAACAACAACTAGGGACATGTGGTTTCTTCTCTGGTGAGCGGTTGTGTCCTGACAATAGGCAGGCTTAGTTGAGGTACAGATTTGAGCCTAGGACATGACTATCTGCCATAAACTGCTTTTCACTAATAAGTTTTCATTTCAGACCATCCTGTGTGGTTACTTTAGATCTCCGAGTTTGTGACGATGCCAGGTGGGTCTCCCCTGAGCTTGTCAGGCTCAGCACATGGCCCCCTTTTCTATTCGCATATCTGATTCCCTCCTGCAAACTCTTTATACTCCCTATAAAGGGTCTTCCCCGGATTCCCTGTTGGGAATAGGAAACTGTTGGCTCCTAGAAGAAGCACTTTGCTAATTTTCTAGGGCTAGGTCCCCAGGGAGGGCCACTTGCCAAAAATCGCCCCACTGTGTGTAGTGTCTTCCCCTTACACTCCAATGCACCCCTGACAATCACAGAAGTCTGTGGTTTTGCTGGACCTGACCATGGTCCCAGCCTCCCCTTTGTGAAGGAATGCCCAAATCATAGTGCTTTGAGTTGTCACCTGACTGAGAGTAGGACCTCAGCTCCTCTTTTCCCAGGCCCCTCCCCCAGGTGTCTCTGGATGTCCCCAAAGGGGTCCTCAGGTATGTCTGCAAACCTCAGTCTCTGCCTCAAGTCACCTAGTCTTCCTTTCCTGCCCCAGCAGATGCATGTGGCCATCCACTGCCCACAGAGTTACTTCCAGGAAGCTCCCATTCATTGCTGTGATAGAAGTTGTTAAAAAAAAATTCAACCCAGTAAATGTGGATGGAGATCTAATTAGCTTTTTGAAGTGATTCATGAATCAGGCAGCACTCAATCTAGCAATGAGAAGGGCACTCCCAGGAGACTGTATAAAATGGAAGGTTTTTACAGGCAGAGAGTGGGACTAAGGAGATGAGAGTGGATTACTGCAGGCAAGCACGCTGCCCTTTAGAGGAAGGCAGGGGTCTCTCACATTGATGTTTCTCTCTCCTCTCGCTCCACTGTCCTCTTTCTCTAAAATCAATGAAAGCATGTCCTCAGATGACGATTAAAAAATAATAATAAATATAAAATGCATATACTCTTTGATAGAATAAATTCACCACGAGGAATGTAGTATGGTTCTCTTACGCAAAGGACTTATATCCAGAAATACTTTAGGTCGTTTAGAAACAATCTAAATGCCCCTCACCAGGGGATTGATTAAATAAAGAAATGAATGAGTTACTTACAAACTGAAAAGGAAATGACCTCTGCCCAATAGTGGCCAAGGTTCCTGGTCAGGGCTCATACAAGAATCAACTAGTGAATGCATAACTAGGTGGGAGAGCAAATCAGTCTCTCTCTCTGTGACATCAATAAATAAAAATTTAAAAGGGTAAATGTAGAGCTTACGCCTCTGCCTCCTACATCTCCTTAAGAAGAAAAATAAATAAATACATGAGAAAGAATGACTTCCAAGGTGAAATTTTAACCCCTTGGTTAAAAGTCACATAGAGGATCTATCCCTCTGTTTGTATGTCCCGGGGAGGACATATGAGAAATGATGCTGGTGGACGACCACGAACAAACCACTGGGACCAGCCCCACCGCTCAGAAGCCACACCAGCTCGGGGGGCAGTAGATGGTACCTACTTAGCACCACCTGTGATGGGGAATAGCGCAAAGCCCTTTCACTGGCCACTGTCTCCAGAAGTTTCTACCCCACTACCAGGAAAAGAATTTAGGGCAGTGTAATTAGATTAAGCCAACTGATTGGGAAGCTGGACCAGCTGGGTTTGAATTTCAGCTCTACGGCTCAAAAAGCATGCAAACTTGGGCAAGTTATCGAACTTCTCTGTGACATGATGTTCTTGTCTGAAAGATAAGGATTCTAAACAGAACATATTCAGAGAGTTGTGAGAGGGGGTGCTAATGAGTTAATATATGTGAGAAATTCATTTCTGGAACATACTAAAAACTAAAAAAATGCAAACTATTATTGGTATGATTAGACCCAGAGAGGTTAAAAAAACGAACCAGTCTGTAACTCTGGTAATCTTTAAACAAGGACACTTGCTTTTCACAGCATAAACACTAGGGATCTTCTTCCTCCTCCTCCTCCTCTCCTCCCACCCAGGAGCATGATTTCCTTCAGGGGGAGGAATTATTCTGCTGAATTAAAAAACAATGCAGGTCATGGTAGATTCCAGTGAACTGTCCAGCTCCACCCCAAGGTTCACCCATGCAGATCACTCATTCACTCATGAGGATGAGGGCCAGGTTCCTCTCCACAGAGCTGCTTAAATGCACCCAAACTTTTATCTCCCAGGATATATAAATGTATACAACATCCCTTTTTTGTTAGTTCTTCCTTAGAGCACAATATAAATGATACGTTGGACCTTTCTTAGTGACAATGAAAACAGACCACTGTTTTCTAAGATTCATCCAGATGACCTGACTTGGACTTGGTCTTGGACTGCCCTGAACACTGCAGTCCCACCTGCCCGGCCTGCTGCAGACCTGAGTGCTTCTTGCCTGGGCCCTCGTCTCTAGGTCCCTCCCTCAACTCCAGCCGCAGGTGGATGAAATGGGATGAGTGAGGTCCTTCCCTGCTGGCAAGTTTCCTTGCTCATCTGCATAAAGAATTAAGTTCTATTTGAAACCAAAGTAAAACAACAAGTTGAGGGGTTTCTTTTGTTTGTTCATTTGACTCCCTGATGGGCACAAATTTTGAAAGACCAAAAGAAACAAGAATTATCAGACCCTGTTGATGAGTTAACATTTTTCTGGAGACAAACCTGTTTATACTGACATGTACATATGTATTTCCTTGATTATCGCAATCCTGTAGACTTTTAAATACTGCACCTGTGTGTGGCACACACTTCTTCAACTACAATGGCATTCTTTTTCATTGCTTCATGAAAGCTTAACCTTCGGTTTTTTTATTTTCAGAAATGATTTCCAGACACCACTCTTTGACCTCCAGAGAAATTAAGATTCCTAAAATATTGAAAAATCCTGATCAATGAATATTTATTTCAATTTTGATTGTCAAAATGCAAGCGAGGCACAAATGGAAAGGGCAGAGCTGGGGCTGGGGGCTCCAGGGGGGGCTTCCTTTGAGGGCTTTCAGGTCAATGTCCCTAAGGCCACCCAGCACGTCCCTCCCCTCTCCCATAGGACACAACCTACATTTGTAACCAGAGAAGGGAATGGCAGTACTGTATTGTCCTTTGAATCTCATCTTCTTCAGGGCAGAGGCCAATTTTGTAGTGCTTCTAAACCTAGATTTTTTTAAAAGATTTTATCTATTTATTTTTAGAGATGTTCCGTCCCGCGGAACAGTCAACTGGGGTCCCGAGTCTACCTGAAACGGATGAATAGGGATGGGAACAAGAGGTGCGAAGAAAGGCAGCAAGACAAAGGATTCTGATCAAGCTGCAAATTTTATTTTGGGCGGGGCTGTTATATAGGGGGCATGGGAAAAGGGGGGGTGGTTCTGATAGGTTGTCCTGTGCATGCTCACTGCATGCTCTTGGCGACGGTTGGTGGGTGGGTGCGTGATCAGCATCTTGATTGGTAGTTAGTACTCATGATCAAGGGATGCCCACAAGGGTGGGGGCTACCTGGCTCGGCTGCAGCATCCTGTTTGGGGCTGCCTCAGCCAAGCCCTCCTGGTGCTATCTTCTTGAAAAGATTGCATCCGCCGTCTTTAGGCCCCGACATAGAGACAAGGGAAGGGAAGGAGAAAAACAGAAGAAGACCGAGAGGGAGAGAAACATCAATGTGTGGTTGTCTCTTGTGCACCCTTTGCTGGGGACCTGACCTGCAACCCAGGCATGTGCCCTGACTGGTAATCAAACCGCGATCGTGTGGTTCACAGGCCCACGCTCAATCTATTGAGCTACGCCAGCCAGGCCTAAACCTAGATGTTTAACAGCTAAAAAAAATGAGACAACATGTTAAGAAGAAAATCTTTAATCCAGGATGGGAAGTGTTACAAGGTGAAACTGGGAATATGGCAATTCCTCTCCTTCCTGCTCCTAGGGTGAAGAAGGGTTCCATCCCAGGAACAGAGAGGCATATGTTTCCAAGACTGTGTTCTGAAAGGGGGCCAGCCCATATGAGTGGGGAGAGAGATAGTCCAAAGATTGGGGCTCGCTTTTAGCCCCCTTCTATCATTCATTATACCTGTTTATAATAATATAGTGAGGACATCGCACAGCAGGTTTTAATGCCACACTGGGGACCTCAAATGCCAGCTGTGATTTTTGTCCTTTGGTTAAATTTTGGAGAAGTTTAACAAATGGGTTCTCTGAGTCATTGACTTCCTTTATCAAAAGGTATTCTTGACAACTGATGCTCTCCATGTAAACAACCAGTCAGGTCTTCGGGTGGAAACCTGCGATCAAGTGACATCTGGGGGGACTTGCAGCACCTGCATTGGCCATGTGGAGTTGCTCAGAACAGGCCGGCTCCCTCCGAAAAAAAGGAGAGCGACACATACATCTCTGTAGCTGTGACATTTTGGTTTTGCTGAACAGAAAGTAGTTCAATCCCAAATCCGATGCTAAATCCAAAACCACGGTTTGCTTTAAAACACTGCACATTCCCGCACAAACTGACGAAGGTGGAGCTGGCCCAGTTCCAGAAGAGTCTTCTGTCAGCAGCCTCTTCTCTCAAAGACAGAATGATGCTTTAATGCGTGGCTGAGGGTGTTTTAACATGTCATGTCCGGGCAAACTATGGCTAGCATTCTAAAGACTTTCTGTAGGCAGAGTAATGGTCAAAAAGTTAAAGAATGAAGTTCACGAGCAACAAGGAACCCATTCCCTTCCTCACTCAGTGAATCCAGTAACAGCAAGGGTTCAGAAATCCTAGGGAATATGGGCAGAAGATGCCTCTTGCACGAGGTCTGTTTTAAAAAAAACAAGTTAGCACAACCTGGACAGTTCTTCTAAACACAGCTTTGATTTTTTTTATTTGTTTCTAAGTAAGTATTGTGCACAAGGATTCCCATAATATGTGTGCATCTATACACGCCCATCCATCAAGGCTATTTGCGTGTACTCTTTATGTTGCATAGTAAAGAGAATGTGAGCCTTTGCTGCCTCCCCCCAACATAATTTCTATCAACTGTCTGTGAAAACCTGATTTCTTTCTCACATAGAAGTGAAGCGATATTCTTTAAAACACAACCAGTTAAAGCCCTGATAATGGCTTCCCAGTGACTTATAATTAAATCCAAACTCCCTCTCAGACCCAGATAACACAGCGTCTGCCTTTTCTCCTGCCTCATCTCTCAGGACAGCTCCCCTCACTCTTGGGTCTCCAGATCCTCCAAGCACAGGCAGAGGTGCCCACTCTTCACTCTTCCCTCTTCCCGGAGCACTCACCCCTTCCGCCCACTCCTTCCCACACTTCCGCTTTCCGTCTCCTTGGAGCAGCCTTTCCTTTTGACCTGATCTTCAGTAAATGTTTGCTTTAGTCACAGAATTTAACCCTTTTCAATCTTTTTCTGTTGTTTGTTTACTTGTTTTTATTTTTTATTTTTTTAATATATTTTATTGATTATACCATTACAGTTGTTCTATTCCCCCCCTTCATTCCCCTCCACCCACACCCTCCCTCCCCCACCATTCTCCCCCCCTTAGTTTATAACCATGTGTCTCAAGTTCTTTAGATTTTATATTTCCCCCACTATTCTTGCCCTCCCCCCTACCTATTTTCTACCTACCATCTATGCTATTTTCTGTGCCTTCTCCCCCCTTCTCCCCCTCCCACCCCCCTGTTTCTAACCCTCCATGTGTTCCTCATTTCTATGGTTCCACTCCTGATCTAGCTGTCCTCTTGGTTTGCTTTTGTTTTAGATGTGGTTGTTAATAACTGTGTGTTTGCTGTCCTTTCACTGTTCATATTTTTCATCATCTCTTTCTTATATAAGTCCCTTTAGCATTTCATATAATAAGGGCTTGGTGATGATGAACTCCTTGAACTTGACCTTATCTGAGAAGCACTTTATCTGTCCTTCCATTCTAAATGAAAGTTTTGCTGGATAAAGCAATCTTGGCTGTAGGTCTTTGGATTTCATGACTTGGAATACTTCTTTCCAGCCCCTTCTTGCCTGTAAGGTCTCTTTTGAGAAATCCGCTGACAGTCTGATGGGTACTCCTTTGTAGGTGACTGTCCCCTTATCCCTTGATGCTTCTAGGATTCTCTCCTTCATTTTGGTCTTGGCTAATGTAATTATGATGTGCCTTGGTGTGTTCCTTCTTGGGTCCAACTTCTTTGGCACTCTCTGAGCTTCCTGGATTTCCTGGAAGTCTATTTCCTTTGCCAGACTGGGGAAGTTCTCCTTTATTATTTGTTCAAATAAGTTTTCCACTCGTGGCTGTTTCTTTCCCCCTTCTGGTACCCCTATAATTCGGATGTTGGAACGTTTAAAGATGTCCTGGAGGTTCCTAAGCCTCTCCTCATTTTTTTGAATTCTCATTTCTTCATTCCTTTCTGGTGGGATGTTTTGTTCTTCCTTCTGGTCCATTCCATTGATTTGAGTCCCCGTTTCCTTTCCATCACTATTGGTTTCCTGTGCATCTCCCTTCATTTCAATTAGTTTAGCCTTCATATGTTCCTCTAATTTGTGACTTTGTTCCTCTAATTTGTGACTATAATCTACCAGTTCTGTGAGCATCCTGATAAATAGTGTCCTGAATTGTGCTTCTGAGAGGCTGGCAATTTCTTGGTCGCTTAGAGTTATTGGCTCTGGGACTTTGAGTTCTTCTCGCGCCATCTTTCGGGTTGTTTGTGCCTGTTCCATAGCAGGATCAGAGCCCTAAAGTGTTCATGTCCCCGTTGAACGGTTAGATGTAGTCGGACTTCCGTATAATTCAATTTTCTGCCCTTTGGTTGTGTCTTTGTTTCTCCAAATCTTTGTTGTATTCAAACTTGGTTGTGGGAGAAGGCACAGTGTTTCCACCTATGCCTCCATCTTCTGTTTCCTTGTTTTTAAAAACTGATTTTATCTTCATCTCCCTGGGTTCAAACTGTGGCTGGCTGTATTTTGAACTGCAACCCGTGATGAATCAGGTGACTTCTCCATGCTTCAGTTTCCTCATCTGTAAAGTGAGCATTATGTTTAGCCCATGGGGTTCTCATGAAGCACATTAATACCTGAAAAGCATGTGGAACACTACCTGGCCTCTAACAAGGCCTCAATACCTGCCTGCCGCCTGTTATTAGCGCTTTCGTCACCAGCTCTGGGCGGTGGCACGTTCTTCCCCTGCTGACCACACCTTTCCCTCCTTTCGTTCCTTCAGGAAGCCTTCCCTGACCATTCCACGCCAACTCCTGCTGGACTCCTCTTCCTGCAGTATTCCATGACCTGTCCAATAGCCCTGCATTTTAATTTATTATTTATCTCCATTGCATTTTAAAAGTTTCCTTATATTTACCTTTTTATGGTTGGCATCTCTTTCTCACTATAATTTAAATCCACAAAAACAAAGAGTTTGTTCTGCTCACTGCATTATTTCAACGGCCCCCAGTGCAGGCTGGGAGGAGACGTTCCATGAGTATCTGTTGCAAGAGGGAATCATTGAGAAACATCAGCGTCATTGTCTGTCTCCCTCTCTGAAAGTAGGCAGGGAGTGTGTTTGCCTTGCGTGCATGTGCCTACCTTGAGGTGAGTCATAGTTCCCAGCAAAAGGTGCTCTGTAAATGTTTGTTCAAGGAATAAATATTAAAATGTGAAGAAAGCATTTCAAGACATTGCCAAATTCACAGACAAAGGAAATCTTAGCAATAAACACTTTAGGGATTATCACCCTTTGATTTATTGGTGGTAACTGGGATGTTATGTGGTCAAATCTGTTTTATAAAGAACAATGTCAGTTTTTAAAATCCTATCACTTAAATTTTATTGTCTCACAAATGCATGTGCAGGATTTTGAATTTCAAAAAAGAACTATCCAGTGATGTGACAGAAACCAAAAAATCTTCTACATAAAATTAAAATGTTTTCTAAAATTTTCTAGAGTAAACATGTATATTTAACATTTAAATATACTAAATATGTGTACTTAACAATTTTAGGTATAGGTTGAAATGGCAAATACATTATTTTCTTCTTTAGTTGAGTTTATTTTGTTCTCCTCAGAGATGATAGGCATTTCTGAGTTTGTAAATCAGTTGTGATTATAAAGGCAACATGAAGACTATAGTTTCTTTTTTATTTAAGGAGGGCAACTCCGTGCAGAGTGCAGGGAACGGTGTGGGCATCCGTACTTGCTTCTGGGCAGAGCTTTGCATTTCACCCAGTATCCTTTGCTACTGCTTCCCTCTTAACTATTGGGAGGGTGTTTTCCTACGCTGTCACAGGCAGAGCCTGAAGGCGTGAGTACTGCTATAGCTGCTGGTTTGTGAGGACCATCCAGGTGGGCGGCCATTTTGACTGGTGGGAAAAGGTAGCAGCATGGGATCTGTTGTGAGTTAAGTTTTACTCAATGCAACTGTTTGTTTCTTTCTGCCAACAGTACTGTATTGCTCTGATCTGTTTTCAAAATAGGAGCTAAAAATGAAGCATCCCTTCTTTGTTACAGCTCTCAGGAGGAATGTGGCTTGTATGTCTCAAATCGAACAGGATGAATTGGTTTCTCTCTAAAGAAAAGTGAAAAAAAAAAAAAGACCAGAGATGGCTTTTAACTTAGAAGAACAAAGACAGCTATAAAGAATATTGTGTTGGCTTAGAGTACTGTAAAATCATGCTAATGAATCCTTTGTTTTTTAAATTAACTGAGACTTGGGATGGTGAGATCAAATGAGATAGGACTCTGTTACCAGGGACCCCACCTCCTCCCTTCTTGTTTCTCTCATGAGAGATGAGTTCAGGTAAGAGAGAACACGTATAGTGGAATGAGACAGCAAGTTTATTTACGAAATACACTTGAGCACAAAGCTGCAAGGGGACACCCAGATAGTCTGAGCCCCAGCTATTGGGATTTTGGGGGTTTTATGCTAGTAGCAGCTTCTAGGGTCCTCCTCCTCCTCCATTCTCCAGACCTTGGGATTAACATACAGTTTCAAAGGCTTTCTTTCCTAGATAGTGGAAGTGATATACACACAATTTCAAAGGCTCCCCTCCTCCTGCACTATCACAGTTTTTCTTGTGATTTTCAGGCTACCTGGCAATCTTACCTGACCAGGTTCGGGACAACTGAATTGATGGGTGAGATGTGTCTCCCTCCCCATCCCTGCCTTGGTTTGCTATCCATTCTGCCTAACAGCTCCTCAGGCCTAGGGGCCATGGGCCTTGCAATATCCCAGTTCCTGTCCTCATGTTGCTTTTCTCTTGCTTCTTAACATTGAGGAACATGTGATGAAATTGGAGCAAGTGCCCCAACTGTATGACCACAAAAAGCCTCCAGTGTATTGGCTTTGGTCCTGCCAATGATGAAATGAACCAACCACACAAGGCATGCCTAAATCTTTTACATGCAGGATCTTGTAAGTTTTCCCCTGCATAAGAAAACATTGTCAAAATAGCAGACATTTTTATGGTGCCATTTTATTTTTTAGGGTTTGAGTTACAAGGGCAGAGAATAGCTGGTTGAGATGTTGGGAGTAAGCCATGGAAAATGATGGCACTTTTCAGCACCTGTATCTTAAAACCTATATACCTAGGCTGTAGGGATGTCTGTCTCTCAAGTTCATGGCTGTGGGTTGAGGGTAGGCCCAGCTACTTCCTCTGCAGTACTCTCTCTTCTTGCATCTACTAGTCCTTCTGAGCTGTTCCCCTTTTTGACATCCAGCTTCTTCTTTCCTACTGGCTTCTCCTTCTAAGTGTAATTTTTCCCTTCCTCTATCCAGAATGGTGGTAACTAGATATTGAGTCATATTTTAGTTAACATTCAAAAATATTTTGTTTCATCAGAATCCACTGTTTTCATACCAATCCAAAAGAACCTATGCACCCCAATGTTCATAGCAGCACAATTTACAATAGCCAAGTGCTGGAAACAATCCAAGTGCCCATCAATAAATGAATGGATCAGAAAACTATGGTACATTTACACAATGGAATTCTACACAGCAGAGAGAAGGAAGGAGCTCCTACCCTTTGCAACAGCATGGATGGAACTGGAGAGCATTATGCTAAGTGAAGTAAGCCAGGCGGTGAAAGACAAATAGCATATGATCTCACCATTAATAGGAACCTAATCAACAAAATGAGCAAGCAAGCAAAGTAGAGCCAAAAAACACTGAAATTGAGAACAGGCTGACAGTGATCAGAGGGGAGTAGATAATGGGGAAAAGGGGAAGGGTTTACAGGAACAAGTATAAAGGGCACATGGACAATAACAAGGGGGGTGGCAACAGGGGAGGGAGGCAGAAATTCCTGGGGTGGTGGAGAGGGAAAGGCAGAAAACTGTACTTGAACAACAATTTAAAAAAATAAATAGAAAAAAGAAACCACTGCTTTCAAAAGAACACTGAAGTTATTGTGAAGCTGTTGTCAAAATACTAAATGCACACTCACTTACATGGGCTTCTACTTTAAAATAACCGACTGCTGCCCTGGCTGGTGTGGCTCAGTGGGTTGAGTGCCAGCCTGCAAATCAAAAGGTGGCCGGTTGGAAATCAGGGCACATGCCTGGGTTGTGGGCCAGGTCCCCTGGTAGGGGGTGTATGAGAAGCAACCACACGTTGATGTTTCTCTTCCTCTTTTTCGCTCCCTTCCATCTTCCTAAAAAATAAATAAATAAAATATTTAAAAAATAAAATAATCAACTGCTTTTGCTGATACATTTTTGGAACTTGGGGCTGCACCTTTGGCTGTGTGGCTGCATTGTTTCAAAAAACAAAATTGAAATGGCTGTGATTGAGATGCTAGATGATATTAATGATGTTAGTTTTCAGTTTCACGATGAAGACAGCCATGGCTCAAGTGTGAGGCAAACATAAGTGGGGCATGATATTGAGAAAGTGATGTGGAGTAACAGAATGTTCTCTTTTGAGTGGCACCGTGGTAATGACATTGGACCTAGGAAGAAGAAAATGTACTTGATACGGGCTATTGTATCAATGTACAGGCTATTGTATCAATGAGATACGCATATGTATGTATCAATTAGGTTTCATGGTAGAAAAACACTGAAAAGTGTCCTAAGGAGAATGGAATTTAGGGCAGGGAAGGAGTGTAAATCATTGAAGGGCCTGGAAGAATGAAAGCAGCCACTGCTTGTAGCGTCTTTGGTTCCGCCTGTACGAGTTGAACCTGGAGGACTGGAAGATGCAACTGCCCCAGAGGGGCGGCGAAAGCTGCAGGAAATCATCACAAGTTGCTGGGCGCTCTGCTGGCTCCACAGCAGGGGCTGGCAGGTAACACGGAGCCTCCCTGGCTGCTGCAAGCACTCGCTTCCTGCAAGTCTGGGTGCGACAGGCGCCTCTTCTGCCAGAGACAGAGGGCTTCTGCCTCCTTTCTGCCCACCAACATTGCTCCAGATGCATTGCACCAGACCCCTGCCAAAGGAGCCTAGAACCTTCTTTGTGAGGGAAGTGTGTCCCACTGCTGCAGGAGAAGGCAGAGCTTAGAACAGGTGGGGAATACGTGGGGTTTACCAATAAGTAAAATCCTTCATTAGGGATAAGTTCAGTTAATATATTTCCAATTTTTAGAATCAACCTGTAGACAAAACACGGAAGAAGTAAAAAAGAAATAGCTGTGGCACAGAACGTAAGTACTATCAATGTTTAAAGTAAACAGAATAACAAAATAAGTATACTGTTAACAGATGCAAATGTAACTAATAGAACAAAAATAAACACAACAAGTAAATAAGTTCTCAGTCTGAGAGCTGCAGTAAATAGATAAAGCCTTAAATGTTTAAATAAAAAGTGCAATATGTCTATTATTTTGGTGGGAGAGGGAACCACGACAAGAATTAAAAACAGCAACAGAACTAGGAAGTGGTGTATGTGGTTGGGTGGGTAGAGGAAGGGGCTTGAGGCTTCGGCTTTCCATTTTAAGATCCTTTTAGAGTGCCTTTAATATATATATGGAACTTTAATAAAAATTAAAATATACAGAAATTATTCTTATTATCACCATCTAATAAAGATGTGTGAAAAAATTAAGAAAATTTACCCCTCTAATAGTAATTCCACTTTGCTGGATTATTAACACTACTTTGTTTTACTTGGATCAAAGCGACCAGATTTCTGGGTGGGTTTTTTTTTCCGGTATTAAAAATGATTCCAATTGTTTACTCTGTGTGCCTTTTGGACCACTATGTTTGGCCCCTCACCTCCTGCAGGTGTGTTCCTGGCAGTGATGCACAGTTGCTGAGCTCCGCTGCCGCCCTTTGTTTTCGGGAAGGCACGTTTACTGTGTCTGAGTCACACCCCTCTTTCAAGCAGAGGGGTAGGACCTGAAGGTGCACAGGCTAGACCAGATTTCTGAAGGTATCTGTAGAAGGGAGTCTAATCGAGAATCATTAGTTAAAATGTGTGTGCCTGAATTGTTTTACAGTGAGCATGTATTGATTTATAAAAATAGTGACAAATTATGATGCAGAGAAACATAAAAAAATAATTTGTGTGCTCAAGTCTGTGCTAATGTGATGGACTTAATAATCACCTCCCTTTTAAATCGGCAGATTTGATTGATTTCTGTGTTCTCTGTCCTAAGCATGGAAGTGACTGGGATCTATGAAACTAAATAAAATAGAGAAGAGTCACCTTTCTCAAAGGGTACAACAAAAGGGTCCCGAGGTCAGATAAGCTTAGGAAATGCTGGTAAAATGCACCCATACAGTCTTCCTTACTGCAGGATTCCTGGGGACTTAATTCTAGCATGCATAGTAAGTATCTAAGACAAAGGAAGCGGCATTCCCAATCTTTTTTTAAAGTACTCATAGGATGATCTCATAGGATTAAGAGCCTACAACATATATATTTGAATTTCGGGATTTTAAGATGGGCGGTCATAAGAAAAACAAATAGAATGGTAAGGCAGGCTCTGATAACAAGTAGGCAGAAGAATTTCTATTTGGGGAAATATCTAAACAATTCTGAGATTGTTGGGAAATACTCCAGTCTGTCTGTCTGTCCGCCCGCCATCCACCTGCCAATCCATTAATCTATTCATTCATCCACCCATCCTCCCATCTACCACCTGTCTGTCTATCAATCTATCTACTGTCTATCATTTTATTTATTATTTAGTATGTACTGACTTTAGAGTAGATTCTAGATGGACTCAATACACATGATCCAGTCAAATAAATGCTATTTTGGAATCGGTTTTCCAAGTAAAAATATCTTGAATATTTTTAAAGTTACAGTTGACATATAATATTATGTTAGTTTCTGGTGTACAACACAATGATTTGACATTTATATACTTTAAGAAGTGATCACCACAGTTAGTCTAGTAACCATCTGTCACTGTACAAAGTTATTGTGACATTATCGACTGCATCCCATAGGCTGTACTATATACATCCCCGTAACTTATTTATTTTACAACTGAAAGTTTTTGCCTCTTCTTCCCCTTCACCTTTTCGACCCTTCCTCTCACACCCCTCCCCCCGGCCACCACCAGTTTTCTCTCCATATCCCTAAGTCTGTTTCTGTTTGGCTGTGTTTGTTCATTTTTTAAAGATGCCACATACAAGTGCTATCATACAGTATTTCCCCTTCTCTGACTTAGTTCACTGACCATAATACACTGAAGGTCCATCCATGGTGTTGCAAAGGGCAAGATTTCACTCTTTTCATGGCCGGGTAATATTTCACTGTACAGTATCCAGCACAAACAATGCCCCCTTTTTATTACAGAATCTTTCATTATAAAATCGTAAGCATGTAATTCTGTGATGTTAATATCACATGCAAACACACCATATGACATTTTAGGTGAAATGTTCTAACTGCTGTCCATGTCGTGTGAGACATTCGCATGCCCTACCAACCACACTCAAGCAAACCTTCCTTCTGCTGGGCCCTCTATGCATGTTCCACATCTTCTTTATTCATTTATCTTCTCAGGGACACCTAGGTTGCTTCCATATCATGGCTGTTGACTATAATGCTGTGAAGAACATATAGGGGCTCCTATACCTTTTTGACCTTGTATTCTGTATCCTTCAGATGACTACCCAGTGGTGAATTGCTAGATTGTATGGCAGTTCTATTTTTAATTTTTTTGAGGAACCTCCACACTGTTTTCCACAGTGGCTGCAGCAGTTTACAATTCCAACAAAAAATGCAGGGCGGGGGGCTTCCTTTTCCCCCCATTTTTGGCCAATACTTTTATTTGTTGGCATTTTGATGATGGCTACTCTAACAGGTGTGAGATGACAATGCACTGAAATTTTGATTTGCATTTCCATAATGATTAGTGATGTTGAGCATCTTTTCATGGGTCACGCGTTGGCCATCAATGTGTCTTCCTGGGGAAAAGTCTGTGTGGGTCCTATGCTCACTTTTTAAATCATATTATTTGTGTGTATGTGTGCGTGTGTGTTTTATGTTGAGTTATACAAGCTTTATATTTACTTGGATATTAATCCTTATGGGAGATAACATTTGCAGATATTTTATCTTCTTCAGTAGGTTGTCTTTTGTTCCTGTTGGGTCTGTGAAGGCTTTCTTTGCTGTGCAAAAGCTTTTTAGTTTGATGCAGTCACATTTGTTTATTTTTGCCTTTGTTGCCTTTGTCTGGGGAGCTACATCAAAAAAATGTTGCTAAGAAGAACATCATAGAGTTTACTGCCTATGTGTTCTTCTAGGGGTTGTGTGGTTTCAGGTCTTACATGTAAGTCTTTAATCCATTTTGGATTTATTTCTTGTATATGGCATAAGAAAGTAGTTCACTGTCAGTTTTTTTCCTGTATCTGTCCAGTTCTCCCAAAACCTTTTATTTAAAAATTTTCTTGACTCCAGCCCTGGCTGGTGTAGCTCGGTGGATTGAGCGTGGGCCTGTGAAGCATACGATCGCGGTTTGATTCCCAGTCAGGGCACATGCCTGGGTTGCAGGCCAGTTCCCAGCAGGGGATCCTCGAGAGGCAATCATACATTGATATTTCTCTCCTTCTCTTCTTCTCTTCCCCTCTAAAGATAAATAAATAAAATCTTAAAAAAAATTTTTCTTGATTCCTGAAAAGAAAAAAGTAGCCATTTGTAGCATCGCTAGTTACCCTAGAGCTGCTCTCCCTGATCACTGATTTCAAGAACCAGACTGAATGAACTATAAAATTCTAGCTGAAATAAGCAAATATTTCTATAACATTAACAAGAAATATAAGAAATGTTATCCTTTAGATAAGAAAAACCTGATGTTATCTGATCTAGACAGGACTTCCTTTTAGTTAGTTGGAGACTTTGTTTCAGGAATTCAGGGGCAAGCCCTGGGAGGGTGGGGACAAAAAGACACCCAATGAAAACATGCAAAACCTCTTTGCAGTACGGTACCTTTGTTCTATTCTCAGTAGCAGCTTTTGTTGTATAAGTAATTCTCCATAGAATGCAGAGCTTTCTTTACTATTTGAAGCACAATTTTAAAGAGAATAGCTTACTAGACTAATGTTTATTGAACTGTTTCAATAGTTGAGGCTGTGGCAGTATCTTGGTAGAGAAGCTGGAGACATATTTGTGGCAAATACTTTGTCGTGAAAGACATACGTAGCTTATTACATACAGAGCTTATTATAGACACTTTTGTCCTAGAATGTTCCAGTGTGTGCTTAAGTTTCTGTCAACACATGACTTTTCACCATTATATTTCTCCTGAGGTAATTGTAGATAAGACTATTATAGAAAAAATTTTGGATAGCTATGCCTAAACTGCATACTAGCTCTTCATTTCAAGTTTCCTTCTAAAAAAGTACATATCCTGAGAATGCTAAAATTATTGATACGAAGCTTTTTCTATTTTCTTTCTTTAATGATTTTTTAACTTCTATTATTTCTTCATTTCAAAAGAAATCCATATTTTATGGCTATCATAGAAAATGCTATCCATATTTTATGGCTATCATAGAAAAGTCAAAACAAGTGATAAAGGAACATACATATATATGATATATGTATATGACATATATCATATATATGAGTATATATGGCAGGATACTTTGTTACTGCTTTCTGTTTTATTTGCTGCCATAGGAAATAGGAATCTGGAAGAAATGTAAAGAACTACCACGTTTTGCATCTTTGAGGGTAGCCTTATGTTGTGCTCCAAGATTCTTATTTCTGAACTTTGTGTTGGCGGACCAAAAGCAAATGTTGCCAGGTACTCAGAAAATAGTCTTCACTTACACTTGTTTTTCACAAAACCTAGGCTGAGAAAGGCAAATAGGCAGGCCACTCTTCAGAGGAAAAAAGTTCTGTGTGTTGCTGACACGTGGATTTTTTCCCCGGGGATCATGGGTCACAGGGCAGGTCACTGGAGAGCCCGTGTGATCCGGAGATTGCCAAGAGCTGTGACCGTCGGGGGTCAGTGAGAAATCCCAGGGGACAGACAGACTAGCAAGGGTGCCCCGTGGAATTCTGAGCTTCTTCGAGCGACCAGGAGAACGCTGGCAGGGAGGGTGTCAGTGGTGTCTAGGGTTGGCTGATGAAACAGCCCCCCCGCCCCCCCACGCCAAATGCTCTTAAGTTTTGCTAGGCATCAGAAATTCTTCCTTAACACTGAAGAGCGGAAGGGCCTCTCTTCAACCACTTATGGTTTAAAAGATCGTGACAGCTAGATAGATGAGGTCTGGGGTAGATTCATCCGCTTCACAGAAACAAAGATGACTGATAAGGCTTTCAAATTATTTTTTATTGTCAAATGCAGTTGACAGTCGATGTTATTTTTGCATTACTTTCAGACATACCTAGTGGTCAGACAAAGACACCTCGCGAAGCCAACACTGCCTTCATGTTTGTCTCACCTTGCCCAAACTTCGGAAGGGTTTGTGCAGGTTGGAGGCCCCTGACGCACAACTGTACATTCTTCCTTTGCCTCTTCTGTAAGTAAACTTTCTACAGTCCAGGAATGGCTTTCTCAAAGACCAGGGAATTTAATCATGAAGAAACTAGGCCCCGGTCTCTCAGTCTCTGTGTGATGGAGGAAACCAACTGTGATAAGCACCCGTTGTCAAACACAGACGCAGCCTATTTGCAGGGCGTTGCCCCCGTTGCGCTCCAGTGCGGCTGGGTTCCGTCTCTCCTTCCCGTTGCCGCTGTTGTAATAGTCTCATTTTTGTTTTTCTTCATCTTAAATATATATTTGCTAAATATATTGGGGTGACATTGCTCAATAATATTACACAGATTTCAGGGGTGCAGTTCTATAATACATCATCTGTATATTTTACATGTTCACCACCCCAAGTCAAATCTTCCATCACCATTTATCCCCCCTGTACCCTCTTTTACCACCCCTCACAGGCCCTCTTTCCTTCTGGTCATCATCATACTGTTGTCTGTGTCGATAATTTTTTTCCCACTTAATCCATTCACCTTTTTTATCCAGCTCCACTCCCCTCTAACAGCTATCAGTCTATTCTCTATATATGAGCCTGTTTCTATTTTGTTTGTTTATTTTGTTCCTAGATTCCACATGTAAGTGAAGTCATATGGGGCTTGTCTTTCTCTGACTGGCTTATTTCACTTAGCATAAGTTCTCCAGGTCCATCCATGCTGTCACAAAAGGTAAGAGTCCCTTCGTTTTTTACAGCCAAGTAGTATTCCATTGTGTAAATGAACACAGCTTTAAAAAAAAAACTTTTTTGTATTTTTTCTGTTATCATTTAGTTCCCTTATACACCCCTCCCCTGAGCAATCGCCACACTGTAGTCCATGTCCATGAGCCCTTTCCCATGCACCACAGCTTTTTTTATCCACTTATCTACTGAGGGGAACTTGGGCTGCTTCCAAATCTTGGCTATCATAAATAACACAGCAATGAACATAGGGGTGCACATACTTATTCAAATCAATGCTTCAGATTTCTTTGAATGTACTCCCAGAAGTGAAATTACTGGGTCACAAGGCAGTTCCATTTTTAATTTTTTGAGTAAACCCCTTACTGTTTTCCACAGTGGCTGCACCAGGCTGCATTCCCACCAACAGTGGACGAGGGTTCCCTGTTCTCCACAACCTCACCAGCACTTGTTTGTTGATTTATAGCCATTCTGACAGGTGTGAGATGATATAATCTTGAATAAAGTCTTTCGTGCCACTTTAAACAAGCATCATGTGCAATTTTCCCCTTTAACAAAGAAATGAACCATTATTAGGAGCAGAATATTATAAAATACAATCTCTCTTTCTCCCTCTTTCCCCCTTCCTTCCTTCCTTTCTTCTATTTTTTCTTTTTTCCCTCTCCTTCCTTCATTCCTTCTTCCTTTCCCTCCCTTCCTTCCCTTCCTCCCTCCCTTCCTTCCTTCCTTCATCACTCTGGACAATTTACTGAGACATAAATGCTGAGATTATATTTTCTGGAAGAGACATGACACACTAGTCCATTCCTTACATCTAGAGGAACAACTGGGCCTCTGTTCCAAGTTTCCCATGCCTGAGGTGAATTAGCTATTTTTAGTGCTTCAGTTATGGGAAAATAATTGTACGGTTAGGGTGGTTTTATTTTTCATTAAATGAGAGCCAAATAAGAAGGCATAAGAACAGTGCCTATTAGATAGATGCATCAACCAATGGTAGTAACCGAATGGTATTTTAATCTTTGTGCAAAATGAGAAGTGAGAAAACTCTGCCTCAGAAGGGAACACATTATTCTGAGTCACTTTGGCAAGTTCCAGCCTCTCTGAGACTTAGTTTTTAAAATTTGTTTACTTATAAAATTACACTATATACAGGGGAACCCCCCCCAAAATAGAATTTATTTATAAAAATGTGTATTTATTCTTTCATGTTTAAAATTCAGTCACCTTTAAAGTACTGTCCATTTGATGCAATACGCCCATCAAGACTTTTTTCCACGGGTCAAAACAGTTTTTGAATTTGTCAAAAACTGAAAATTATAGGCATTATTTTAATGCCTTTTAGTGCTTCCGCTTTTGTTTCACCTCTTCCACATCAGCAAAATGTTTCTCCCTGAGGACTTTTCATCCAGGAAAACAAACACAAAGGTCTCTGGGGCCAGAGTAGGTGAAGGGGCTGGGGCAGGGGGGGATGTGGCAGTCATGCTATTTTGGGTCAAAACTGCTGAANTGAGATTATATTTTCTGGAAGAGACATGACACACTAGTCCATTCCTTACATCTAGAGGAACAACTGGGCCTCTGTTCCAAGTTTCCCATGCCTGAGGTGAATTAGCTATTTTTAGTGCTTCAGTTATGGGAAAATAATTGTACGGTTAGGGTGGTTTTATTTTTCATTAAATGAGAGCCAAATAAGAAGGCATAAGAACAGTGCCTATTAGATAGATGCATCAACCAATGGTAGTAACCGAATGGTATTTTAATCTTTGCGCAAAATGAGAAGTGAGAAAACTCTGCCTCAGAAGGGAACACATTATTCTGAGTCACTTTGGCAAGTTCCAGCCTCTCTGAGATTTAGTTTTTAAAATTTGTTTACTTATAAAATTACACTATATACAGGGGAACCCCCCCCAAAATAGAATTTATTTATAAAAATGTGTATTTATTCTTTCATGTTTAAAATTCAGTCACCTTTAAAGTACTGTCCATTTGATGCAATATGCCCATCAAGACTTTTTTCCACGGGTCAAAACAGTTTTTGAATTTGTCAAAAACTGAAAATTATAGGCATTATTTTAATGCCTTTTAGTGCTTCTGCTTTTGTTTCACCTCTTCCACATCAGCAAAATGTTTCTCCCTGAAGACTTTTCATCCAGGAAAACAAACACAAAGGTCTCTGGGGCCAGAGTAGGTGAAGGGGCGGGTGGGGGGGGGACATGGCAGTCATGTTGTTTTGGGTCAAAACTGCTGAACACTCAGCATGATATGAGCAGGTGCCCTTGTTAATCACCCATCATGAAATGGGTAAATGCGTTGAAAGAGCCTCAAAAATCTCACTGAAGCAAACAGCAGCCTCTCCCAATGACACCAGCTGGTACACAGATACAGAAGGGTTCCTAGAACACTCACCTAGTGCGGGAAGCCTGTGCTACAAGGGGCCCACCCTGCAGAGAAGGTAATTCCTTTTGGGGCGGGGGGTCCTCTTCTTATATACAGCATCCCTCCCATGTTTCAGGTTCTTCTTTTGGAATAATAATCAAATAAGATTGTCTCACCAGGCAGAGGACATCACTATCATTGCCATTCTCTACCATTTCACTGTTGTTTGGAAACTTAATTGAAAAATGGCAAAGTAAAATAAAATAGAAAAATTTCCTGAAAAATTACTTGAAAGGAAGGTAGATTGAAAATGCTCTGTAAGAGAGTCAGATGTAGAGAAGATTAAAAATGGAGATTTTTGCTAATATAAAAATGTAAGTGAAATTAATACTTAAAAATAAATTGTTTAAACTGTTTGAAGAAGAAATCTTAATAAAAACTAAATAGATCTCTATCTATGGTATGATAATCAAAAAAATATATGTAAGAGATTTTTCTGTTACATATTTAAGGAATAAAATCCACCAGTTATTTCAGCTGTTTCAGGGTAGAAAAAATGGTAAATGTCTCAGATTTTACTGAAGTCACATATTAATTCATTTTATCAACATTAAATATCAGTATTTAACAAAACTAACCTTCACTCTGTTTCACCTTCATGAAGAAAATTTTAGAGCCATTTTTCTTGTTTACACCTTGTAAAAATATACTTGATAAAATGCTAGTAGCCCTGGCCGGGTGGGTAAGTTGGTTGGAGCAGCGTCCTATATACCAAAATGTTGCAGGTTCGATTCCCATCAGGTCACATACCTGCATTAGAGTTAGATTCCCAGATGGGATGTGTGCCAGAGGCAACCAATCAACGTTTCTCTCTTTTTTCCCCCTCTTCCTCTCTATCTAAAAAATCTATAAACATACCCTTGGGTAAAGATATTTTTTAAAAAGGTAACATGCTAGTAAACTGAAGTCCTCAGTAAATCATTTCAATCAGAAATGATCAATCTAATCAGTTGTAACACAGAATCCAGTCTGGGTTTATTAGAAATGAAGTTACTGGGTGGAGCTTACAGACTCTCTCAGGGCCCAAGTCTCTCTCTGGTCCTGGAGCTGATTCCCACACACCCAGCCACGCGGCTGCTCCAGGAGATTCTCTGGTCTTACTGCTGGGCACAGGCTTCATGCATTATGTCTGCGCCACTGCTGGGGAAGATACGGAGAGAGCCTGGCCATTGTGGCTTTTTACCACTGGGCTTCCCAGTGACCACACAGCCAGATTGGAGGTATTTATGCACTCCTTGCTTCTCCATGGCATTGATTTTGACATTAGCTTGTTCCACGTGTGTATCTGATTAGCTGATCTTGGTTATGTATTGAGACTTCTCTTTGTAAGGGAAGCTAAAGAAATGAGTTTCTGGCTTTTAATTTGGAGATTCACAGATTTAATAATGCATAATCTTCCCCAAACAGAAGATTGTGCAAAAGCTGGTCACTATAGGAACAAAGTCCTCCAAAGTCCATTAATTCAAGGGCAATTCTGTATTAGAAGAATATGCCAAAATTGATCACATTAAAAATTCACTTGAGAAAAACAATGATCTCAATAGATAATAAAAACACTGAATTAAATTCAGCACCAAGTCTGGATGAAAAGTTAGTGAGCTAGGATTGGGAAGACAGTCTTGTTGACACCATGTGGAATATTTAGGATGAGATGAGAGACAAGAGTGTGTCTACTAGTACCACATCGAAGGCACTATTTTTAATACCACTATTTTTGATGTCAGCTGAGAAATTCTAATTAGTTCAGTGACAACTGTGACATCAAAAAATAGATCCCAAAGGAAAAAGTATCAAAATTTTCATCAATGTTTTTCTTAAAAAACAGACAAACCCAAGAACAAAAACAAACAGGTAAATAGGCAAGTTGACTGCCTAATGAGACCATACACAGAAATGGAATGCTCCTCAATTTGTGATCAACATATGGGAAATCTTGTGGGTGAAAAAATCATTCAAAAATATAAAATGACAAGCCCTGGCTGGTGTAGCTCAGTGGATTGAGTGCGGGCCTGCGCACCACACGATCGCAGTTCGATTCCCAGTCAGGGCACATGCCTGAGTTGCAGGCCAGTTCTCTGTTCCCAGTTCCCGGTTCCTGGTTCCTGGCTCCTGACAGCGGACGCATGAGAGGCAACCATACATTGATATTTCTCTCCCTCTCTCCTTCCCTTCCCCTCTAAAGAGAAATGAATAAAATCTTTTAAAAAAAGATTTAAAAAATATAAAATGACAAAGAAAATCTTAAGAGCTTTAAACCACAGATCTTCACTGACAGAATAACTTTAAGAAAATGACTGAATAATTATAAACTTCACTTGGATGAATTAAATTTCTGTGTTACAACAGAATATAAAATTAACACATTACTAATGGGAATATATTTATGGTTTCCCCCTTTTTTATGTCACTATTTTATACCACTAATTTATCAAATCTACCAAAAATTTTTGTTGAAGGTATGGCATTATTATTCAGGCATTAAAAAACAAAATAATTTGGAAGAAGAAAGTGTTTTTGTTAAGAACCTATTCTTTGAGATACTGTCAGTGTTGTGAAACTGTTGCTTAGAAGAATTTAAACATGTGCATCTTTATCCACTGCTGTAATCATGGGTGTGTTTTAAATAATCTTACCCAAAAATGAATAAACATTATAAGGATGTATCTTTTGCATCTTCCACACAGGAGTGCTTTCTACTCATTCATCGTCATTCCTGGAATGTTATTTTGGAATGACCTGACACATTGTAACTGCCGAAAATATATCAGATATTACTTGATCTTGTATATCATCATGGACGGTGTCAGGCATTCTAAGAAATTAGTAACTGACAACAAAAACAACAAAGTCGTGGGCAGGTCTAAAGAAGCTTACCTTTTTTTCTCAAAGATTTTATTTATTTATTTTTAGAGAGAGGGGAAGGGAGGGAGAAAGAGGGGGAGGGAAGCATCAGTGTGTGGTTGCCTCTAGAGCACCCCCTACTGGTGAAAATACCTGCAACCCAGGCATGTGCCCTGACTGGGAATCAAACCAATGATGCTTTGGTTCCCAGTCCTGTGCTCAATCCACTGAGGTACACCAGCCAGGGCTAAAGGAGCTTATCTTTTCAAAACTCTCATCATTTTTAGGATGAATCTGACATGTTTAGTAGATTGGGATCTGATGATCTGACATTTTAATTTTGTATTTATAGTAGTATTTTGTTTTAAATGATGAATAGATCATTTTTTAAAAATGATGGATGGATGGTGGACTTTCTCATGTGTATGATGTTTGTATCAGAAATTCTACACTACTCTAAATAAAAATAGTTCAACTATACATGCTCTGTTTTAAAATAGTCTACAGAGAAAAAAGAATATACACAATTGCACAAAAGCTAGTCACTTTCTTTTCCAAATCTGAGGCTAACCTCAGATCTAACCTGGGTCTATTTAATAAGTTAATTTTTTTCAGTCTTCCTGTTTATGTAGTTTTAGTTTCTTAGCTAAGATTAGGTAAAGTGAAATCCCTAGCACTCTAAACATATTAGCTTGTATATAAACAGGAAGCATCCAAAGAAGCTAGCTGGGCTAAGGGTTAGATCTACTGAAGAATTATATTCTTAGATTAGAAAAGAAAACATTAGATTCTGTGTATTTGCCAGTAAAATCTTTAGTTTTATTTTTCTCAGTTTTTCTCTCATGACTATGCAGGAAGATAAAATCTGAAAAACATACATGAGAAATATCCTTTCAGTCTACAGGTGTAGAATAGAATTGAATGCAAGTCTCCAGAGACAAGTAAGATTCAAGGAAATAAAACTACGCATTTACTTTGCTAAAGCAAACAACCAAAATTTCCTGCAGGATCAGGCACAAGAATGCAGAATTCACAAAGCTGGTTAGTTAGGGTAAGCATAATCATTTTACTTTTAAACTTTTTTAAAATTTATTTTTCACCCTGGCTGGTGTGGCTCAGTGGACTGAGTGCTGGCCTGTGAACCAAAAGGTTGCTGGTTTGATTCCCAGCAGGGCACATGTCTGGGTTGTGGGCCAGGTCCCCACTAGCAAGACATTCAAGAGGCAACCACACATTGATGTTTCTCTCTTTCTCTTTCTCCCTCCCTTCTCCTCTCTAAAAATAAGTAAATAAAATCTTTAAAAAATTTAAAATTTTATTGTTTTAAATCCTTACCTAAGGATGTGCTTACTGGTTTTAGAGAGAGAAAAGGGGAGAGGGAGAGAGAGAAACATTGATGTGAGTGAGAAAGGTGGATCTGTTTCTTGTAAGCACCCTGACAGGGAATCAAACCCACCACCTTTTGGTGTATAGGGTGATGCTCCAATCAACTGAGCCATCACGCCAGGGCTGCCTTTCAAAGTTCCTATACATTGAGAGTGTTAAGTCTAAGGCTGTCAGTGACAGTTAACTGTCCATTCATGGCTACTGTTAATTGCTGAGCTGTTTGTGTATGCAATATCAAAAATGGCCTTACTGGGTGGAGACAGTTTGCTCATTGTGAGGGATTATTACAAAACTTTATTTTAGTTGTATGAATAATAATTTTTTAGGTATTATTTACTTTGATAAAATGAGAAGAATCTGGTGTTCAATTCCAATGGTATTGGGTAAAATCAGAGATCTTAGGCTGTGACTCTGTAATAGGTATTTTCTCAATAAAGCATTCTGTGGTTAAACTTGACATTTTACCTGTGACTTTGGAAGCTTATGCACACTAATTTAACCTACTCAGGTAGCTGTGTATGTGTTTTTGACATTATAAAGGAAGTAGGTGACTCTTTTTACTCTTCCTTTATGACATTATAAAGGAAGTAGGTTACTCTTTTTTCCTCTTGGGGAGCAATTCTAATGTTTTCCCTAAACACCTTCAATATATTCTTTATTTCATTAAATTGAATGTGTGTCTGAAGGACAAGATTAGTGTTCCTATGGACAGTTTGATGGTCTAGACCAGTGTAACCTGTGTGAAAATTAGGTTATGGAAATTGTATTTACCTCCTGCTTCCTCCATCTATTGTTTCATGAACACCTACTTCTAGCTGAGTAAATGCAACCTTAGCTGATTTCCTTTAGTGGGAGTAGAAACACCCTCTCTAATTGTAGCAGCCCAAAGATGACATAGGCATTGACTCTCACTGTCTTCATTTCAAAGTACTGACGGCAGGTAAAATTGTTCACATTAAGCTGATAGCAGAAACGGATTCCCCATCCTTGTATAATTCTCCAACAGTAAGGTGAATTATTCTGTTTAAAGATTTTGGCTGAACTATACCTGGGATTCAATTGCCTGGACTGGCCAACACCTACAGCATATGCTATTATGCTTCATTCTGTTTTTCAGGCAGGTGTATCTTCCCAATGGCACCATTTTATAGCCAATGATCCCCACCCCCAGCAAAATTCAAAAAATGAACAGACAACAAGAAAAACCCATCTTCAGCCAACATTTGAAATTTTTCTTAGATATGGTACTTTTTTAGTGGCCCTCAGTAATGTCAGAAACTGTTGTCCTTGACATGTGGGAGATTTCACACTACGGGAAGGCTGTAAAATCCCACTTCTTTGCTGAGCTTGTATGTTACTCTCTTTTAGACAGTGATGCATAGCAAAGCTTTTACTGCTCTTGGAACTTGGCTCTTGAACTGTAATATGAAACAAACAGCTGGCCTCACAATAAGAAGTTGTGCTTGAGAAGGCATTTTCATGAATGGAGTAATTGAAAATATATGACTTCATTTCATACATTTATGGTAGTGCACAGAGCCTGCACAGTAAATGCACTGGGGTGGCTGTAAGCCTTTCAGATGTAGTCATGGATCTCTGAATGTTGAGATTGGTTGGTTCTCGCACACAGAGAAAATAATGTGTGTGTTAAAAGTATATGAAACTGAATTATAGTTCCGATTCTGAGTTAGGTCAGAAATAGTGATAGCCCTGGAGACTTTTCTTTTTAGTTTCCTGTAAGAAGGCTAAAAATGCACAAAAGAAACAATTGTAAGACACGAGGGATTCCAACAGGGGTTAAATATCTCATTCAATGCTCTGTGTGTTCCTGTAATGGGAAATCAAGACTCTTTTCCTCTGTCCTTTCTCTCATTTCTCAGTCAGGATGAGGAGGGGGTGGCAGTGACCTGGGTCAAGGACAAAGTGGACTCCTCAGAGCCATTAGGAAGTAATGGCACTAAACACAGGCATTTTAACATAAAAATCGAGAAGGTTATGAGTGCAAGTGTTTATATGTGATTTACTAGACTTTGTCTTTTTGGAGTTACAGCCTCTCTCTTGTGCTTAACTCTGATTTTGGATTATTTTCCATCTTTCTACAATGAAGCTGAAGAGGACTGGAGGCTTGCTCCTGTTTTGCAGGAGACAGTGTGCTCCCCCAGTGTCTTTGAACCCCTCTTCCCCCCACCCCCCGGCTCCCACAGACAGCCCAGTGCACTCACAGAAAGCCCAGCAACAAGGAGACCTGGGATGAACTGTTTTCTTTCCTCAATATGCTTGTACTTAAATACATCTTTTCTGGGTTCTTCTCCTTTTTAGACCACTTACAGTCCAGCAGGCCCAGGTCAGGATGCCAGCTGAGGGGAGCAGGGCAGAGAGAGCTACTCTGCTTGCATCTGGAGGGGTAGGGGATGCAGGTGGACTTAGGCTTGTCTGCAGCTGAAAGGAACACTTTGCTTCGCAGTCTAACAGAATTTCCATGGCCAGTACCTACTGGTCAGTACCTACTTGCTTAGTTTAATGGTGAGCAGAAATAGAACAGAACTTGGACATTAGGGCAATGATGGGAAGATTGAAGCATTTTCTGAAATATTGCTTAACTGCTGATTTTTAAGAAAATGCAGAAGTATAGATATATCTTGGGCATGTGGCACATGGGATACAAGATGGGTGACTGGTTTAATATTACATAATCAACACATACACACTGGATGGATTTACAGAAAACAGGTGTATTTGAGATGTGTGGTAGGTTTACGGGGGCAGGTGGGGCCTGGCTCCTAAGCCATCTGAGGTCATCACACTCGTGGGTTCCTTCTGGCAGATGTGGGATATAAATTCCCACTGGGAATCTCTCTTGGCAGAGGAGGTGAAGAGGTGACATTACCATTCATTCACATGTTGTATTGGGAGAGAATGGGTAAAGAGTTTGGTACAGACTTGGGATATAAAAATTTTCTGCTGTGATCATGTAATCCCAGGATACTTATTTAAATTATTCTCCTAGAGATTTTTGTAGTCTTCAGAATTAACAAAATTTTTATGGCATTGTGAAAGATGAGGGCTGAAGGTGTTGACATACTCGATGCATATAAATAAATCTTGCCTATTGATCTCTTTTCTTCCATGGAGGTTAAAAGGTCTGTGAAGTGACCCCTTTATTTATTTATTTATTTATTTTTATTTAAAAAAATTTTATTTATTTATCTTTAGAGGGGAAGGGAAGGAGAGAGGAAGAGAAATATCAATGTACGGTTGCCTCTTATGAGTCCCCTGCTGGGAACTGGCCTGCAACCCAGGCATGTCCCCTGACTGGGAATCGAACTGTAGTTATTTGGTTCACAGGCTTGCACTCAATCCACTGAGCTATGCCAGCCAGGGCCCTTTATTTATTTTTTAAAAGTTTTTTATTTACTTATTTCATGAGAGATGGGGAGGGAGGGAGAAAGAGAGGAAGAGAACCATCAGTGGGTGGTTGCCTTTCGTGCACCCCCTATTGGGACTTGGTCTGCCATCCAGGCATGTGCCCTGATTGGGAATAGAACTAGCCACCCTTTGGTTCAGAGGCTGGAGTTCAATCCACTGAGCCACACCAGCCAGGGCTAAAGTGAT
This sequence comes from Sturnira hondurensis, assembly GCF_014824575.4. Lineage (NCBI taxonomy): Eukaryota > Metazoa > Chordata > Mammalia > Chiroptera > Phyllostomidae > Sturnira > Sturnira hondurensis. Next base: position 2,509,013 of record NW_028081528.1, read on the forward strand.
CTCTTTATTAATAGCTGCAGACAAGTCCATATGGCACAGTAGAACTCTGGTCAAAGACCAGGTTTTGTTCTGTGACTTAGACTAGAGTTTGGAGTTAAACTTCCTCCTCCATTGAACATCCACTGTTCTCATACCCTGTTCTGAAACTCAGGACTAGTACGCTTTGGTCACTGTGACCAATCAGTTCCTTCATTTCTGTCCAATCTGGTGAGCAACTCCTCCTGTTTTGTAAAGGGGAGCTAGGAGGGAGGTGGGCAGAGACATGAAAGATGTGACTACAGTTTCTTTGATTATTTATTAGTAGTTAGTAGTTATGCCACATTAAAACATCGCCAGTAACTAATATTTCTCCAGCCAACAGATACAAGTGAGGTCACTGAACATCTATGTAAATTTTGTTTTGGTTTAATACTTACACCTACTAATTGCAGGAACTCCATCCCCCTGAACACTATCTCCAAGTGTTTCAGGGTTACGTGTGTAGCACTCCTGTCGTGTCTGTCCACTCCATTTTACCACTTACAGACATGCTCTGTTGCTTTTCCAGCTTCCTTTCCAGGTATAACTAATTTCCTTTTGGTATTTTTTGGTGTTCTACAGGTTTTATCATTTCCTGGCAGTTTGTGGTGGGACGAGGAAGAAAGGCGCTTTCCTATGAGAGTCACACTGTGTGAGAGGCCACATTCATGCTGTTCGGCCTCAGGAGGTTAAACAAACTCGCCTCTATTTTCTTACTTAAACCCTTTAAAACTAGGACCCCAAATATGTGTCCAGGCTCCTCAATGGATTGATTGAAGTAACAGCCGCCATTGTGGGATGACCCTAACTTGACCCCTTTTTGATACTAAGGTTTTGTCCCTGGATAACGGTTGGCAACTGCTGCTTTTCCTTTTGGAAAAGATGTTCTGTAAAGAGGTCCACTGGCCTCCCTGGACACAGAGTCCCACTGGGTCGCACCTGTTTGAAGCCCAGCTGGGGACAGAGCTTTGGGAGGACTTTTCAGGCCCACAGCAGTGGCTTTATCTACCTGACGTACCCAGATACTGAGAATCAAAGGAGACCCAACTTGGACACCGCTGGAGGCAACCACCCTGCCTTCTCTTTCTTAGACCTGTCACTCAAACACCCAGCACGCCTGACTTCAACACAGGTTCTCAGGGTCCCGCTTGCACATGGGATTCAGCAGATGTAGGCTGCCATCTTGGTGCATTGGCTGCCCCGTGATTTAGAGTTTGGAGGGCAGCTTATCATAGATTTAATCTTAAAGTTGGTAACAGGTTTTCAGTGTCTCATTTTCTGTCTCGTGTTGGATCTCATAAAACTGCTGGATTTTTTTTTCAGGCATGCCTGGGCTGTTAACAGGTTTTGTAACCCATCATTTTGTGAACTCTAAAGTGTATTTAGTAGTAATTATTTTTTTAATCATTTGTCTACATAAAATGGTTGCTCTGACTACATAAAAAATAAACTTTTCCTGCTTATTTCAGTCTTTTTCAAATTTTAAATCACACACTTTAATTTATATTAGGCTTATATTTTAATACTTACATATTATTTACTTATATATTATGTATATTTATTTAATATTTTTCCTGGGCATCTAAAATCCTCATGTAGTGAAAAGAAAATGATAAACTGAATCATTTCTAGTTTCTTTTACAGTCTGAAGATTCTGTTTATTCTTTGAACCTTGCCATAAGCTTCTCATCACTCTTTTTCTAAATTAAAATGATGGAATTAAGTTGGCCAGAAACTCTTAGCTTCATTATAAAATTTTAATAACTAGAGGCTTTTAACTTGTAATCATATGCACTTTTATATAAGAATAAAAATTATTTGGAGTCGTTGAGCTTGAATATTCACCATATATTGAAGATGCCTGCCATAGCTTTTTTTTTTTTTTTGTAAAACTACATGCTTCTTTTAAATAGCAAGAAACTAGATTTTAACCATGTGTTCTGGTTGTCATGGGGGGTTGGGCAGATCCTAAATCTGAAGTTAAGGGATGTACTCCTGTAGGAAGTGAAAAGACTTGGAAAAAATTGCTTTTAAAAGTCCCACAACTGTAGTACAGAAAGAATAGTTTGAGGAAGCGTAACAGTGTGGGAGCCAACGTGTTGGAGGCAGTGCTTTGAAGAAGTGAAATGTCAGCAGTTGCTTCTGCCTTTTTGCAAACATTTGTTTCACTCGAGATACGGCGCAGGGAGGGGTGGGCATCAGCACTTCAGAAACAGATGGCCGCACTCGCAGCTACGCCCGGAGAGGGCTGGGTTTAGGGCACATGAAAGCGGCAGAGGCCTGGCGGCGCTCTATTTTGAGTCTACAGAGTAAGTGCTGAACTATGTAGTGAATCACAGACTTTTGGATGACAAATAAAGGCAGCTGAAATCATAGACTTGGAATTAGCAAGAATTAGTGGATGAAAGAGATGATAGCTGGGTCTTGTTTATTTAGAATTTAATAGGATAGCTGTATTATTACTCCTCTGTGAAACAGTGAGATTTTAATGTGTGGATTCCTGAGTTTGTTCAGGCACGGGGTTTGGATTAAATGTTTCCTATATAATAAAGACATTTCTTGGAGATTAAAGTCACATGAGCAGGGTAGAGTACCAGAATTATAGAGCTGGAGGATGCTAGAGAATTCGAGATTCTAGAGATTCTAGAGCTTGGTCGAAAACCACGCTCTAGAGTTGGCACTACAGTTTCAGTGATCTCTGTCGAACTACATGGTTGCTTTTGTAAAGAGAAGAAAGATGAACAGAGACATGAAACACCTGTGTTATGATGTATCAGCATGAAAACAAGCATTTGCCGGAGTTTTATTGAGTGTTTCCTGGAGTTAGGGAATATAATCCAATAACGATTTTCTTTCAGTGAACTGGATTAAAGGCAATCGAGAAGTGAAAGGAATGTAAAGATCAATTGCCTTTGGATCTTTTATAATTAATGATATGTGGACACACTGAATGGAGCGATTAAAGGCATGGATTTTGGAGCTGTACCTCCTTGGTGCTGTGACTTTCAAGGCTGGCTGCTTTGGTAACTTTCTTAATCTTTTATTCCTGGACAAAATAGTGTTAATGGTGGCACCTGTCCTGTGTGTTGATCATCAGACGAATAGGTGCACATAATGTATGTGTCACGGCCTTGGCTCAGTTGGTTGGAGTGTCGTCCTGCACACAGAAAGGTTCAGTTCCTCATCAGGGTGTGGGTTTGATCCCTGGTCCAGGAGCTTATGAAAGGCAACCAATCACTGTTTCTCTGTTCCATCGACGTTTCTCCTTCTCTGAAAGCAATGAATAAGTATCTTCAGGTGAGGATAAAAAAATAACAGTAATAAAAAGTATATGGCACAACAAAACGCACATTTTCAGTGCTCCAAAATGCAACTTATTGTTGTTCTTAATTAAAAAAATAAATTCCATAAACAAAATCAAGCAAGCAAGCAAGCAGGCAAAAACAGCTCTGGTGCGGTGTGACAGCTGCTGTGGTGGAGAGTAACGGAACCACAGGGGGAGGCATTTACACAGACTTGCAGCAAGGAAGTGAAAACTCACGGCCTCTCCACGTACTCCAGTGGATTTCTCTTCAAGTGCTTTCCTTTTGACACCCACTTCTTTTTTGAAAATATATTTGATTGACTATGCTATTACAGTTGTCCCATTTCCACTCCTTCATTCCCCTCCACCCTGCACACCCCCTCCCACCCACATTCCCTCCTTTAGTTCATGTCCATGTGTCATAAGTTCTTTAGCTTCTACATTTCCCATACTATTCTTGCCCTCCCCCTGTCTATTTTCTGCCTGCCATCTATGCTACTTATTCTCTGTACCTTCCCCCCACCCCTCCCACTCCCCTGTTGCTAACCCTCCATGTGATCTCCATTTCTGTGGTTCTGTTCCTGTTCTAGCTGTCTGCTTAATTTGCTTTTGTTTTAGGTATGGTTGTTAATAACTGTGAGTTTGCTGTCTTTTTATTGTTTGTATTTTTTCATCTTCTTTTTCTTAGATAAGTCCCTTTAACATTTCATATAATAAAGGCTTGGTGATGATGAACTCCTTGAATTTGATCTTATCTGAGAAGCACTTTTTCTGTCCTTCCATTCTAAATGATAGCTTTGCTGGATAGAGCAATCTTGGATGTAGGTCCTTGTCTTTCATGACTTGGAATACTTCTTTCCAGCCCCATCTTGCCTGTAAGGTCTCTTTTGAGAAATCAGCTGACAGTCTGATGGGAAGTCCTTCTACTCCGCAAATCTTGATCTCTTCCAGAGTTTCCTTTTTTGGTGGTTGCTTAATATCTTAGGCATACTGCATTTTTTCCCCTCCTGGCTTGAAATCTTTCCTTTCCTCTTGTATCCTTCTTTATTCAATTATTTTGATACAATTAACACATGTAAGTGTAACAACTATATAATTTATTTCTGAGGATTGATAATGTACTATCAGCAAATAACAATAACATCATTTATTATCCATTTTCTAATCTTATTGTGATGATCATTTTACAATATATATGTGTTTCAGATCATTGTGTCACATACCTTGCAACTTACACAATGTTATATTCAATTATATATCAATAAAGCCAGGAAAAATGGTTGAAATCTCTTAGCAGGAACTAATATCTTTGGCCAAGAACCAAACACTCTATTCTAGCACATGCAGCTTATTACCACAGTTTAAATTTTCACCACTCTCCGTACTTATTGTCTTAACTTCAACCATTTACACCTCTTGCTGTTTCTTGAACATGCCTTGATACTTCTGAAGCATCATGGTTCGTCTTTCTGATTCTTCTCTTAGTCTGTCATCTCTACTCTTCGATTTGTACTTTTCCCCCCTTCATCAGGGAATTCTTGCGGGAGAAGACGTGTTTGGGATGGTATTACTGACAAAGGAGACCACACTTTATAAGGCATCCCTGCCCCATTTCTCACATGTTCACAAGGGGATAGATTAGTCTGTGTACAGTACATTGCTGATTGCATCTTGAAATCATATAGGAAAAGATATTTTAGTTTTTGGAGAACAGGCAGAGATAAATTAGACGGTTGGAGGTAGGATAAAAGAGAGTTGGAATGTGTGAAAGGGGTACTAGCATTGGGCATCAGCAGAAATTTTATGTCAACATATCTTTAAAATGAACTACTAAAGTAGCTCATTCTTTTATAATATAGATACAAAATAAAATTGCATAAGATCAAATTCAAGTGTTGGTTTTCCAACTTGTTATAATACCTTTGGTCTCTTGCTATACGAGAGAGGACCCTTCAAGGACAGAATTATCTTCTGGGGGGCGGGCCCCTTGTACTGCGGGCTTCCTGTACCAGGTGAGTGTTGTAGGAACCTTTCTGTATCAGTGCACCAGCTGGTGGTGTTTTGAGAGGCTGAATTCAGCTTCAGTGAATGTTTTTTGAAGATTGTTGTAATGTGTTTGCCCATTTCATGATGGGTGATTTATGAGTGCATCTGAGCACACCACTCTGAGTGTTCAGCAGTTTTTGACCAAAAACAGCATGACCCCTATATGATCTTGCCCTGAGTAACTTTTTCTTCTTGTCTTCCCAGATGAAAAAGTTCCTCAAAGGGAAACATTTTGCTAAGATGGAAGAGGTGAAACAAAAAAACAGCAGAAGCACTAAAAATCAAGTCCCCAAACTATTTTGAACAGCAGGAAAAAAAAACAACTCTTGATACGTGTGTTGCAACATATGGATAGTACTTTGAAGGTAAATGAAGTTTAAACATGCAAGAATAAACACAATTTTTATAAATAAATTCTGGGTTTTCTTGGCCCCCCTCATGTGTAAGAACTATCACATCTTATCACAGATGTGATATACTTCTGAAGTATATTTTATATACTTCTTCCCAAGTATATAAAATGATCATTAAAAACCTCATTGATTGTAGGGCTTAAGAGGAGTATGGTCAGTTTCCAAAATACTAATAGGAAAAAGCCTTGAGATATAGTCTGCAGGCTCTAAAATATGTGCTAGTGATCCATTCCTATTTTTAAAAAAGCATGCTGTTAAACCCAAAGTGTGTGCTAGCACATCTGCTAAGTCATCCATGAATTCACATAAAAAGAAGGACCACCTTTATAAAATTCTGAGAGCATCAGTCAGATAAAACTCAAACAATATTATTGTGATCAGTTGTCTTGCATTATGCAGACAAGAAAACCATCTGCTTTCCCAAATGGTCATGGAGGTGACAGGAGAGTCATTGAATCTTGGCCCTGGGTCGTCAAATCTGCTATACGCTTCTCAGGCCACCTCCTACACAAGGACATGGCCAGAAGTTTCCAGGGCCTACATCTTAGTCCATCATCTGCTCCCTGTTCATATTCTGGGTCTGTGGTTCTGAGTTCTTCCTCTCTTTTCTTCGGCTTGTCCTTGAATGTGACAACTGCCATTATTCTTCTAAGACTGCATCTCATTTTCTCTCCTGAGAAAGACTCTGTGCCTGCCTCTTTATTTGTGTGTGTGTGTGTTTAAATCATTTTTTTTTGTTATTCTCCTACAGTTGTCCCAATTTTTCCCGCTTTGCCCTCCTCTGCCCATCCCACTTCCCACTTCCACAGTTAATTCCCACACTGTGATCCATGTCCATGGGTCATTCATAAATGTTCTTTGTCAATCCCTTCCCCTTCTTTCCACCATTACCCCTCTCTCCATTCCCTCTGGTCACTTGCAGTCTGTTCTGTGTTTCCAAGCCTGTGGTTCTATTTAATTCACTAGTTTATTTTGTTCATTAGTTTCCTCTTATAGGGCAAGAGAAATAAAGAAAAAAATAAACAAATGGGGCTACTTACATACATCAAACTAAAAAGCCTCTGCACAGCTAAAGAAACCATCATCAAAATGAAAAGGGAACTGACTGCATGGGGGAACATATTTGCCAATGATACATGGGACAAGGGTTTGTTCTCCAAAATATATGAAGAACTCATATGACTCAACACCTGAAAGACAAATAATACAATTAAAAAATGAGCATAGGATCTGAATAGACAGTTTTCCAAGGAGAACCTACCTGTCCCCTAGAGTCTATCCCTGCAGCCCAGTTCAGCCTGAGCCCATAAGTCCTTTGGAACCCAGCACACCCGTGCAGTTAGAACTCCTGAGTGCTTCACACTCGATACGGGCCATTATTGACCTTTCTCATCTAACCTTCCCCTGCACTCCCCCTCATGCCCTGACACCAACAACCTACACGCTCACATCCACTTTAAAAGACGTATTTTTTGGTAAACTTTTTTGTTCAACTGTTCCTTCTGTCTGAAAAGCTTCCCCCTCTCTCTCCCCAACCCCCAAATATTTCTACTTATTAACTAATCAAATGTCACCTCTCCATGAACCCTTCCTAGATTCCCCCTGATGAATTAAGACTTTCTACTCACCCATCCAGCTATGCATGAGTTTTTTCTTCCGAGTCACAGTGTATGCATCTCTATTACCATGTGTTTGAAAGGCTGCTTTGTATGTTTTCTCTTTGTATTATGGCTGTAGGAGCCTGTTTCCTGACTAAGTTCTGATTCTGAAGGGCTCAGGCCGTTATTCATTTTTATATCCCCACAGAACCTAACACAGTGCCTTGTAGGACACTGTCATTCAGAAATACCTGTGAGGCTTAATAGACACGGGGTACAAAATATGACTGATCCATCAAAGTTGATGGTTGATGTTAACAGATATTTATTGGTCGGCAAGCAGCTGGGGCATGGGCAGGTATGGATGACTGTTTTTTAACAATATTTTAAAATATTGGTTTCCGATGTTTTGAGGGAAATAGAGTGAAACACACTACTACACATATGGCTGCTTATAAACACACAGTTCTAAGATTTATTATCACCTCCTTTTTCTTTCAGTATTATGGATTTTAAAAGATTTCAGATTCTTAAACAATAGTGTTCTCATCAGTGTTCAAAGATAAATGTATTGACAGGAAACCAGACCCTTGTGTTTTAAATTATTTAATGTAACACTCAGAAAATATTACTTGGGTATAACGCATTATCTTAGAACACTCTACTGGCAGGGGTGTCCAACCTGCAGCCCAGGAACCGCATGAGACTCAGGATGGCTATGAATGTGGCCCAACACAAACTCATAAATTTACTGAAAACATTTATAAGATTTTTTTGCAATTACATTTCATGATGTGTTTAATGTGTGGCCCCAGACAACTCTTGTTGCAGTGTGGCCCAGAGACCCCAAAAGGTTGGACACCTCCAACCAGGGCTTTCACACTGGAAAGTGTTTCCCCGGGGAAAGGTGAAATGGGAGCTGCGACTTGAGGTGGTGAACACACAATACAATATGCAGGTAATGTGTTCAGAATTCGGCACATGAAACCTACAACATTTTACTAATCAGTGTTCCCCCAATAAATTCAATAAAAGTAAATAAAAATAAAAATAAAGAGAAAAAAGTGAAACATTATTCTTTGTGACTACTTTTCTAAATCTAGGACCCAATGAGTTAGCAGATTCTAAACTTGGCAAACCAATGTAGTGGGAAGTATTCTGGTTTTAACTTCCCTTGGAAAATCTCCCAAGATGGATGGGGAAATAAACATACTTCAAGAATCAAGGATCCTTTTAGAAATGAAATTTTAAAATATTTTTTTCAGAAATTCTGGCTCTGGCTCTTTAATTTTTTCCTCCCCTCCATCAACATTTCATCCGTCTCTTGTTGGCTGCCAAAACCGGCCTTTTCCTGGACTCCCAGGGATTTGAAACATTTTGGCAGGCTAAGGAGGAAAATGGGTGGGAGAAGCTCGCAAAGCTAGGCTAAGAGGGTGAGAAATGATGTTTCCACTTCCTAATACCCTTGGCCAGATTGGTTTTCTGTGTGGGAGGAGAAAACGCTGGAAGCATTTCAAGTTCCCCACTGAGATTCAGATTCATAGGGCGGGACTCATTATATCAACAAATATTTAGCATGTGCTGGGAGCTTTAGTCAACACAGAACTTAAAAAAAACATAGTCCATACTTTCAAAATGCTCAGAGATATGGAGATAAAATATTTGCTACATTTAATGGCAATGTAACAAATAGACATAACTCAAAAAAGCACAGCTTCCAAATGCATGGTAAAGATAGAAAACTAAGACTTCGGAGAATGACTCTTTGTAGACACATGGTAATGAGAGAGCTGTATTCCAGAGGTCATTGCAGAAGTGTAAGAATGTATCACAAAGATGGGTATTTGACTGGGTTTTCAAGGGTTATTAACAATGATAGCTTATCATTTGTCTCCCTACTTTTTGTCACATGCTTTGCATATATCCCCTCTAGTCCTAACAGCTGTGCAAAATGGATATTGTATGTTTTTGTCCATGCCTGTCATTTCATTAGGCTGGATGTTCTGTGATGGCAGGGGTGGATTTATTTGCTTTTGTTCATCTTTGTACCTTTAGGCCTCATACAGTTTCTGGGAAATGGAAAGTACCCAAGAATTACATGTGGACTACAGATGAATAAACTGAGAATCCAAGGGTAAGTGATTTGCTCAAACTCACAGTGCCAGTAAGTGGCAAAGCTGGTATTTACATTAGTCTATGGATTGCAAAGCCTGAGGCCCACGGTGGTGTAATGCTCTCAGTGATGAATCTGGTTTAAAGAGTCGGAGAGAAATGAGGACATGCCAGGTGAGAGCATAAACACGAGAAAGATCCTTAGCGGCATAACTAATACGCCAATTTACCTGCGGTAGTTGCAGGTAAACCGGAAAAACAGGTTGGGGTCAGATTCTGAAACACTTTATATATCACACTCAAAATGTCTCATGTTTCTTTTAGTTAGTGGAAAATAATAAAAGGCATTTTAATAAGAGAAGTAACAATCAAAACAGTGCTTTCAGACAATTCACGCAGCAGCTGTGCAAAGGAAGGAGAGACTGGAGGCTGAGGCCAGTGGGGACACTAGTCCAACAGCCCAGGCAGGACAACTGGAGTTCTCCATATAAAAATGTGGGTCCTTTGAATGGAAATAATGGGGTGCTCAAGGGATAATCTAAAGGAACCATCATCAAGTAGTCATGGTCAGGTAAGGGCACTTAGAAAGAGGGAAAATTTAAAAACAATTATGTGGTGAGTCTTTGTATCTGGGCTAATGATAGTACCCTTAGGGAGGCAAGATAACCATCTCTTCCTAGCAGAAGTCAGTTTTAAATGTGTTACAATTGCAATTATGAACTACACATTCAATTAGTAGGAAGTTAAATATTTGGGACTGGTGGTAGAGTTAGAATCAGAAACAGAATAAAGTTATAGAGCACAGACTTCAAGGAAATAACTGAAACCGTGGTTGTTGGTAAGAAAAAACAAAGACCAATGCTAAAGAGAACTTCCACTTAAAAAACAAGTCACTTCTTTCTTTTGATACATGTTGGTGTTGAACTATAAATAAGAAGATGTAGAAATTTTAAGCATATAGCTCAGTGAGGTTTTACTATGGGACACACCCAAGTAACATACAAAGATCATGATCTACAATAATATCCACCCCAGAAGCCGCTCTCATCATAATCTTCCTCCAACAGATAGCTGTTGCTTCGATCTCTATCACTGGAGATGTTTTGGGACATTGCATAATTGAAACCATACAGTATAGTATCTACTCTTTGGCATCTGGCTTCTTTTGTTCAACATGATGGCTTTGAGATGTGTCTTTTCTAATTTGACCCATGGGCTATTCAGAAATGTATTGCTTAATTGTAACCAATATGGAAGCTTTCTAGTTTTCTTTCTGCTAGTGATTTTCCCTTAATCCCACTGAAGTCAGAAAACATTCTTGGTATTATTTCAATCCTTTGAAATGTGTTAAGACTTGCTTTATGGTCTGGCAAATTTTCTGTTTTGGTAAATGTTCCATTACACCGGAAAAGAATGTGTGTGAGAATGCGTGCTGTGAAATGTTGAGTACAATCTTCTAGAAACGTCAGTTAGGTCAAGTTTGTTGATGGTGGTGTTCAACCCTTCTACATTTTAATGCTTTTTGTTTCCCTGTCCTACCAATTACTGAGAGGAGTGTGTTACACCGCTGTGCCATCATCATGGATTTGTTCAGTTCTGTCTCTCTTTTTCTTCATAGCTCTTGAAGCTTTCTTCTAAGGATTTAGGCTTCTTATGGCCTACTGTTATAATAAGTTTTATCACTCTAAAACTTATCTACTTATGTCTAGTACTATTTTTTACCATTTTTAATTATTTTTTAAATTTTTAAAAAATTACAGTACTTTCAATATCCTTTTGTGTTAGTTTCAGGTGTATAGCATAGTGGTTACATAATCACATACTTTACAAAGTGTTCCTCCTGACGCTTCAAGTACCCACCTGGCACCATACATAGTAATTACAATCTTACTGACTATATTCCCTATGCTGTACTTTATATCTCTGTGACAATTCTGTAACCACCAAGTTGGTCTAGTACTGTTTCTTATTTTAAAGCCCACTTTGTTTAATATCATTATAGCTATATAATTTCTTTGGCTTGGTATTTTTGGGATACAGCTTTTTTTTCTATCCTTTTATATTTAATATTTCTGTCTCTTCACATAGGATATGTACTGATATATATTAGGTATATTTAATGTACATATCAAATCACAGTTGGTCATATTATGGCAGCCAAAGTTTAAAGATGAGGAACCAGCAAGGTCAGGAAGGAGACAGAGGAGTAATCAGAGGAGTAGGAGGAGAATAAGGCTAGCAAAGAATTAGCCGGTGGAAGAAGAATTTTAAGCAGGGTGGAAAACTCAGTTTGCTCTGATACTATGTTAGCAGTGTCACATGTCAGGTGGAGACACAAAGGCATAAAGGAGTTATAAAAGATCATTAGATTTGGTAGTTAAATATTCATTAAAGAATTTTGAGTTATTTTACCATAGATAAAGCAAAGCAGCTTTAAAATGATAATTAGTGATAATAAAATAGAAGCAGCAGATATGTTATCATCGCTAACAAATTAGATGTATTATTTATTTAATTCAGCTGTGGAGAGAGCAGTACTTGGAAAATACTCTTTAAACTTTAGGTTCCATATAGGCACATGTTTTGACCTTTCCAATAAGAAATGCAAGAATATGCCTGCCCTTTGCTGCAGACACTTTGGTCTCTCCTTCTGGAGGCCTTGCTCTCTCCTTTAATTGCACAGGAGTATCAAAGACTTACACAACCAAATGCAGGGCGAACACTCTCTACAGACCCATGGGGTCAGAGCCAGCATCTGAGTCTGGACAGTGTGACCCTCGGAGTTGGCTTGGTGGTGGGTGGTACTTTGCTCGTCCATTTCTGTTCCCCTGTCTTCCTCTGCCCCCAAGATACAAGAGTTTTCGACTTTAAAGCTTCAGAATGCAAACTATGTGGTTAGAGAAATTAAGATTCTGTGATCCAGAGGAATTGTTCGCCTCTGCAAAGAAGAAAGAGCAAGCTGAGTGCACAGAAAGATCTCTAAGACCGTTGGTGCTGAAATACATAAAGTGCAGCCAGTGGGTTAGAATCCCACGCTTCCCTGGACAGGGTGACTACTTGACCAGCTTCTGAAGGAAGCCACCCTCTGTGACCTCACGTGCCTCTTTCTCCCTGTCTAAGGGTGAGCCCCCAAGTGATTCTAAGATGCTCACATTCCCAGGTAGAGAAACTGCCTTCAGTCGTCTCAAGTTGATGTTCTGGTACCTCTTGGTAAAGAAGAGAGAAACACAAATTACCTCTTTTAATTTATTCTTCTGAGATTCCCAGGTACTGTGTTGTGCAATTTTTTGAAAGTTAGGTTAGCCTGTGGCTACTTGAATGTGGGTGAGAAGTATGGAATGCATATAAAATGCTGAAAGAATAATTAGGTAAGTTCTTGGAAGAAGTCAGGGGAGTTAGTTTTGGAGAGAAGGTGAGATACTTCCTTACTCAAAACAGAAAGCAAAGATTTGCTTAAACTAAATATTTAAAGTACATGGGGGGTGGGAGGAGGCACGAGAAGTTCACAATCAGTTGTTTTCTTCCTAATAAAAGAAGGTCTCTACCAAAATGTTTGATTGGGTTTCCATCACAGGAAAAGATGAAGTGATGTGCACAAGTCTAGACAGTAACTTTATTACCACACACAAAAATTAGAACTCATTCTCAAATTTTAAAAAAGTTTTTATTGTGGAACACTTTCAAAAAGATATAAAAGTAGAATAGAATAATCAACCTCCATTCATCCATCACTTAGCTTCAATGACTACAAACACAAAGCTAGCCTCGTTTCATCTATGCCTTACCCAGGTTTTGCATTATTTAGTAGTGAATCCCAGGCATCATCTTATTTTATCTGTAAACCATTTGGTATGGAATAAAGGAGACAATTTAAAAGCATAAGGGGATACATGCAACTCCATAGTCACAAATTTAAAAATATGAATTAAACACGAGATTTCTATCAAAATATAAATGATCAAAAACTGACCCTATAAAAGAATAGAAAAATCAAAAAAGGCAATTGTGACCGAAGACATAGAAAAGATGACTAAATATTTATCACCAAAATTTTCACCATTGTCAGATGGTTTACCACTGGGTGTTATCTTTAAAGTTAAAAAAATAAAAAACTGTGTTTTTCCAGTGTTACTTAAACCCTTCTAGGTCATGGAAAAAGTTGGAAATTTCACTAATAAATTTAATGTCAAAACATTTATGACGAATACTAGAAATAAAGGCTACAAACACAGAAAAAAGTGATAAAAACTTTGCTGATGATGTAACGGTGGGAAACTGTGACCCACCCCACCCTTCTTTTGCCATTGTTTCTGTCAGTACCAACTCTGACTAATAAGGGGGCTTATAGATGAAGAGCATGTTTGTACAAGAATCCTAAGAACTAGTTTCAAAATATACAGATCATGACCTTCAAGCATCCCAGCTCCAGGAGGTTTGCTGACCTTCACCCATGGAGCCAGGATGACTTGAAGCCAGGATGGTGGGAAGCAGGATGACTAAGCCAGGGTGATGCACACCGGATCATCACTTGCCTTCCTTGATCTCTTTGTTCTGTTCCTCCCTCTCCTTGTAAAAATCTCTGCCTGTACTGAGTGTTGGAGATGGGCTTTGAGACGTGAGTCCCCCATCTTCCAGGTGGCTGGCATCTGGAAATAAACTACTTTTCTTTACAACCATACCTGCCTCTCTAGTACTGGCTTTCGTAGTGGCAGGCAGCCAGCCTTGTGTTTGGTTATAATGGTTAAAACAACCAAAGTTTTATATTTAAAACTTTAGAATACAAAAATATGAGAAGGTGTATGGTTGTGATATAAACCCACAAAAATCCATAAGTTTTCTTTTTTAGCAGTATGTACCTAGAAGTGGAATATAAAAAATATTCCATCAAAACATTGTGAAATATTAAGCTATTTATAAGTTTAACAAGAAATGTATAGGATATAGATGACCGTTAAATCTTCTTGGTTTATGAAGGACATAATAGATACAAATAAATGGAAATATATGCCATATTCCTGGATAAAAAGACAATATCGTAAGCAAAACAAATGGACAATTAGAAAAATACTGTTTAATAGAAAAAGGCAAAGAATGTGAAGATAAAATTCTTAGGTGAGTAAGTTAAGGCATCAAGATACATATTCAAAAATCATTTGCTAGTAAGGAAAATGCAAAGCAGCAATGAGATACCACTTCACATCCAGTGGACTGACAAATATGAAAAAGAAAAAGAAAGTCTGTTACCTGGAATGCAGAGCAATGGGTACTGTCTAGCAATGCTGACAGATGTCTGAACTGTTATAGCGCATTGGGCAGTATATCTGGCAGAATTCTCACAGTTGTGAACACACACACACACGCTCCATTTCTTCAATTCTAGTCCTGGGCATCTAGCCCATGGAAATAAACAAAGTAGAAAGATCAGTACATACGATATAGGAACAGAATATTTATTTGTGGCAAAGGTGCTTGAAATGGCACAGAAGTGAATGAAAAGGGGACACCCGGGTGAGGGAAGTGTGTACGTGTGGGTGTACGAAGTGTGCACGACGTCCCGCCTCTGTAAAATCTGTAATGTGCATACATTGAGTTGCACATGATGGCACCATCACAGAGAAAAATACAGGATCCTTATAAGGTTGTGAAAAAGGGATACATTTTTGGTAGAAAACAGAAACTAAATGAGTATGAAAGGAAGGAAAGGAGAGAACCGTGGGAAAAAAACCACGACATTAAAAACCTCACCCAGTATGTAAATCACTTATTTATGTATTTTTCCAGAAATACATTACATATGTCAACAGATGAAATGCCCAAACCTGTAGAGTATTTTTATAAGCGGTTATTTGAGCCAAACTGACAGCATAGGCGATGGAACAAGATCTCAAGTGTTTTGGAGAAGTGTTGCAAGTTTTTATTTTTATTTATTTATTTATTTGCATGTGAAATTAAGGAAGGAAAGTAAGGAAGATTACACGGAGGTGGGAGAAAGCAAGGTGGGATCAGATTATGGGAGAATTAACAAGATTATGTGCTCTCTTGAGGGTGGTTAAAGTTTATTTCAAAGGTGTGTTAACCTAGATGGACAAGAACACTGGGCGGGGCTCTCTTAAGGCAAAGGTAAACCTTTAATAAAAGCTACAGGCCTGGGGCATGACCACCCACCGTGAAGTTCCCAGTTAGGAATTTTTCATCAGATCATATTGTGAGGTCACTCTCCATAGAACCCTTTTTTCGTTCACATCTACACACAAGTTTTTAAAGTTAAATGTTTAACTTTCCTGCTTTTAAGTTATTTGAAGCCCAGCACTCAGATTACAAGACAAAGTGGGAATCGAACACCATAAATAAACGCGTTGATAAGTTTCGATTTACAAATCACTCTCATTTGATTATCAAAAATTCATATTAATAATTATTTTTGAGACCATATGTATTTCGAGTTTGCTTGGTTTGCCGTGCACATTTGCTTCTGTGGGGTTTTCATACGAAAAATACAAAGTTTCCCAATCAAATGCGAAATGATTAATTTTCTTTAACCAAATATCGGGGCAAGGACAGAAGACTGTCCAATGATTGGCTTTTTGGTGAAAGAAACTATAGTTTAAGCTTGAGGACGAGGTGACATGTTCTTCCTCCTGAACTGAATCTAAATCCGAGAATTCCCGGTGCTCAAGGAGGCTGTTGGAGGAGACGGTGAAGGCCCCGCAGGCAGGGAGCTGAGTGCCGGGTCCAGTTGGAACAAGCCCACAGGGCAGGCTCACAGCCGCTTCCCAAGAGTGGGCTGGGGGGTGAGTGAACCCTCCTCCCAGTCGGTAGAGGAACCGCAGTCCAGGTTTGCTCACCGCTTCAAACAGGAAGCAGCAGCAGGAGAAACAGGCCGCTCTGTGCCCAACGGCGAGAAGGGAAAGAGGCGGTGCCTCCAGCCTGTTAAAGAGCAGCCATGAGTGTGGAGCTCTGGAAAACAGTTTACCTGCTTCCTCTCTGCTGAAGGAGCAAAACACCCGGACCAGAGGGAGAAGCTGGAGGGTTTGACCTGAACCCTCCTCCAAGTGAGGATTAAGGAGGGAAGTCCCTTCCCCTGAAGGCCTCCTGTAACTTGAAAAGTTTTCCCCAACACTGTCGATATCATCACACTCATTTCGTTTGAATGACAACCATTCCCTTTTCCAAGTGCTCGCAGATAAAAAGGAAAATGCATTTTCCGGAAATGCTTGGTTTTGTTTGTGCCAAACAAATGGGCAAGAAACTCAAAGAACCATGCTGGGCTACTGCCAATTGTCTTAAATTGAAAGTTGTATTTTATTATCCTATGGACACAAGCTTGTCCTTACATTCATGCAGGAATGTAGAATTTTGTCAGTACTGTCTAAATTGTGTAATTAGAAAAGATGGTCATGCTGTGCTTATAGTTCACATTAACAACTTGGAACTATTTTAAAAGTCGCTTGAGTTGTTTGCTTGGAAATCGCATTCAAACAGCTTGAGGGGTTGAGTCTTCAAATTCTCAAAGTTTTCCAAATTGTCAGGAACTTGTGCGAGGTTACAGATTGGTAAATGTGTGCAGTTACGTCTGAACACTTTCAAGATTGCTTTCGTGTTATTGTGTCTCTGAGTGTCGACATGCAAATACCTGTGTAAATATTTGCCTTGTGCTTTCTGTGCTCCGAGGACCATTCTCAGGTCTGGAGATGAACAAATTAATGAGAAGTCTCTGTGACTGATACTCTGCTGCAGGCTAAGTGTATGGAACCACACCACCTACTTGTCCCTTGGTAGGAAACAGTAAGACTACTTGACAGGATCTGGGGCCCCCTGTGTGTCTGGCACTGTTATGGCACCGACGTCACTGACCTGCCAATGTCCACGTTTCTCCGACATCTGTCCCTTCCATTCTGTACTAACAGCCAGTATCCAAGTCAGACTCTCACCCTCCCTTGCTTTCTAAGTCCTATAGAGTCCAGTGGACTTGGTCTTGTTTATCACACTTGCACCTCCAGAGGGCAGCAAGTTTCCCAGCACCTACTGGCACAGCCACCTAAGGGCCATCTTCCTAAGCCTGATCCTCTCTGACAGACCTCTCAGAACGTTCTGTTCAAGAGTTGGCTTTGTTTTCTACTTCTTATTTTGTGAGACTAAAAAAAAAGTACTCAGAATGACAGGTGGGATCAAATTGTTCCCTAAATATTGGAATATGCCACACATTAATTTTATTTAGGGGTATAGATTTTTGAATTCCACTATAGTGTTTGATTGGAAAGTAACCATAAAGGTTTCATTTCAGTGATGCTGAATTTCTTCGAAAACAACATCTGCAGTATTTTCACTAACTTTCGGCATAATCAATCATGCCGTAATGACGATAAGGGTAGCAATTTTTTCATCAGTAGTTAGACCTAGGCTGAAAGTAAGCTTAAATTTAAGACAGCTTTATTTTTGCTAAAAACTCTTTTTGCTTAATCAACTGATTTTTAAGACTTGCTGGGCCCCGAGTTTCTGGACATAATGTATAATTACCATAAACTTGAGTAACTTTGTTTTGTTTTTATGTCGTTTTTAATGATCCAAAATTAAGTTGCTTTTAGTCGCAGGATTTCTGTAAATACAAAGTTATGTCAGAAGAGGCCTTCTATTTACTTTTTCATTTAACTTAGCATGTTTATTTAATCTGCAGGGATTCAGTTTACTGACTGCTTTAGAAACTTGGGGTGAGTGTTCTCATGGTGGCCAAAGAAGCTGAAAGCTTTGATCTGGGCAACAAAGCTCCAGAGAAAAGGCTTCCCCGCCCCAACCCCGCAAATTTGCTGTCGGAATCTTTCTTTCTTTTCTCTTAGGAAGAAGTACTGTTGCTGGACTATAAGGCCACTCTCATTTAGCTTAGATTTTCCCCACTTGGAAAATTAGGTTTTTTTGTTTTGTTTGTTTGAATTCTGGNAGGATTTCTGTAAATACAAAGTTACGTCAGAAGAGGCCTTCTATTTACTTTTTGATTTAACTTAGCATGTTTATTTAATCTGCAGGGATTCAGTTTACTGACTGCTTTAGAAACTTGGGGTGAGTGTTCTCATGGTGGCCAAAGAAGCTGAAGGCTTTGATCTGGGCAACAAAGCTCCAGAGAAAAGGCTTCCCCGCCCCAACCCCGCAAATTTGCTGTCGGAATCTTTCTTTCTTTTCTCTTAGGAAGAAGTACTGTTGCTGGACTATAAGGCCACTCTCATTTAGCTTAGATTTTCCCCACTTGGAAAATTAGGTTTTTTTGTTTTGTTTGTTTGAATTCTGGGATGCTTTATGGTGCTTTCAGATGGAAAAGGCAGAGTCATTCCAGGCATTAAGAGAAATCTGTGGTTCTGATTTTTGTCTCGCTCCTGGACCTGCTGGAGACAATACAAAAGAGAATGTTGGTATAAATCTGTTAGGGGCATCACAAAATAACAAACGTACCAGTGACTGAATCTAATTTGTCGGGATCCCTAACAGGAGAAGCACGGCCAGGGCAGCTCCCGCCCCAGGCAGGTCTGCCTTGCAGAGTCTGCTCCTCACTCACTGGCCTCCGCGCTCACTCTCTGCGTGTCCTCCTGTCTCACTGGAACATTTCTGAGTCACACAGGCTTCTATGCATCCTTTCCTCTGGTTGGTCACCTCTAATTTTTTAGTCGTCCCCAAGGTGACTTATCTCAATTTGTACCCACTGCTGCCATTTATGCTCTTGTGTCATCTGAACTCCTCGATGCTGGGTGAACCTGCCCCTGAGGTTCATCTAGCTTGTCACTAGGCACTCAGGTCATATCCACTGTGCAAGGACTGCTGTCCTTTGCTCCTTCAAAATATGATTACTTGGAACCGGGGCTGTCCAGCCTGTTCTTGGGGTGGGGGAGATGGGGGAAACGTGCCTGGAGCCATCCTGCAGCCTCGATGCTTTCTGATGTGAATGAATGGCTAGCATTTCAAATAACTAAGATCCTTTTAGATCTTGACACTTTCAACGGAGACATCAATGATGACCTGAGAGTGTTATGTCCTGCTTTCACAAAATCCAGTTTGTTGTTCAAGCTTAAACCCAAATTACCATTAAGTATTTGAAAAAATTGAAGAAGCAAGTGTCCCAGAACCTCAGTATGGGGAGGGACCAGAGGTACTGTATGCCTTCTATGGACAAACGTCTCCTTCACTATCCCCCAAGATGGGAAACTCATGCCATCTTGAGGCAGCTTGTTAGCTTTGGACACGTCAAGCAGAAATGCCTTCTATCTAGTCAACAAATAATTCTCTTTCTGAGATTCTCAGCCTTTGGCTCTGGTTCTGCTCCTGTGGCCACCATATCCAAATGTCTGTAGAAAGCTATCGGATATTCCTCAATCATTGTCTTCTTCTTCTCCTTCCCTTCCTTCTTTGTGTCACACTTCCGGTTCTTTCAACTTTTCTCCCTCTAATATCATCTTGGGTCCTCTCATCTCCTGGCTGTTCCATTCTCCTTTGACTCTGTCTCTAATTCTACTGAAATATGTTGTCCAGACCCAAAGGTGATGTCTTGCCACTCTCCTCTTTCTTGTTGCTTTGATAGTGTAATCTGAAAATAAAGTTCCCTCTGAGTGTGTGTGTGAACATATTATGCTATTCGTTCATATTGAATTTGTGACATAAAATCTTGAATTTTTAAATAGATACTGATTAGTCACTGCTCCGTTTTATATGTTTAGGACTTGATGCAAACGTATTATGTTCATCCATGTTGTAATTTACCTTCTTAGAGACAGCCATTATTTAAATAGCTTGAATTTTAAATTTGTCATCAAATGTACTCATCATCTGTTTTTACTTCATGTTACCTCTGTGTTTTGTGACTAGACCTTCTGTAGCTTCAGTAGAGGCAATGATGAAAATGCATCAATAAGGCACAAAGGAGTCCCCTGTGATTTCTGCTAGACATTTCCCTTTAGATCTACGCCCTTCTTTTTTTAAATTCTGACTCAAGGATATGTTTATTGATTTGAGGAGTAGGGGGGAGAGACAGAGACAGAGAGTCAGAGAGATGTGAGAGAGAAACATGGACCAGTCGCCTCCTGTATGCTCCCCAACTGGGGACCAAACTCAAAACCTATGTACATGCTCTGACTGGGAATTGAACCTGAAACCTTTGGTACACAGGACGGTGCTCCAACCACTTGAGCCACCCAGTCAGGGCTGTGTCCATCTTTTAATCAGAACCATTCATAGTGGTCCAATCACTTACAAATCAGCCTAATTATTTCTATCTTTGCCTAAGGAATATTATGAAACATCTCAACCAAACTCTTGCTGAAAAATCCATGGACTACATTTTTATAGGCAAAAAAAAAGAGGATAATTTTTATATCTACTTTTTAGTAAATCTGTGATACATTTCAGTTATCATGTCTTCCCTGTTTATTTTTTAGAAACTATCTTTTTAACAATCTCCTGGAACCCAAAGATACCATTTCTAAATTGCCTCCCTTTTAGAAATACTAGAATGAATTCTCCACATCTAACTTTTCTGCGTCTTCCTGTGCTTTGTGATTATTAAATTATTATCATACCCCATTTTCCAACTCTTCGCTACCCTTGCTGGGCTTTTCCTGCAGGGATAGTAAATTAATGTGCAGTTATTAGGTAATGGTACAGGTCCCCCTAGGATATAGGCTGCATCCTCTAGGGCCGATTCAGGTGTTACCACAAAGCACCTTTTGACATAGTGAACAAATGACTCTTTCTAATCTTGACTGACCGAAGTTGACTAAACATTTTTCAATCAAAAGATAACTGTACTTGTTAAAATAAACTGTAAATAACAGAAAGTGCAAGATCACAGCACCTTCAACAAAATAGAGAGAATAGCAATCCCTAGTGGGTAGGGATCTAGCTCCTTCTCTCTTTCTGCTCTATCATGCTAATACTTTGTTTTCAGCCTCAAGGTCCAACACGCTGCTGGAGCTCCATCCATCACTTCCACCTTCCAGGTAGCTAGAGGTAGCCGGGGCAAGGCGACTCCCTGCTGAGCCAGCTTTCTCTAAACAGCCTGCTAGACCTTTGTCACATGGCCAAATTTAGCTCTAATGGAGGTTGGAAATAAAGTCTTTGACTAGGTACATGACCATCCCCGTGAAAGTTGATTTGTATTACCTGTGGGGTGTCCAACCAGCTGCCCCTGGGCCGCATGAGGCTCAGGATGTCTATGAATGCGGTCCAACAAAAAATCATAAATTTACTTAAAACATTATGAGATTTTTTTTGATTATGTGTCTCACTGTTATTTAATGTGTGGCCCAGGACAACTCTTCTTCTTCCAGTGTGGCCCAGAGATGCCAAAATTTGGACACCCCTGATTAGAAAATGCAAACAGCTTTGTGGTGGCAACCAGTAATTTCTGCTAAAACTCCAAGAGAAAACAAGCTAAATAGAAATTCAAGGTCTTTCTTGATGTCCTTCAAACATGTATTTGTCTTAGGAAGTAAGCCTAGGAGTTTTGACCACCTCTTTGCTTTAGGTATCCATAATAAGCCCATTTTATTAACCACAAAGGTATATAAATGTTTTACATCTGAAATCGAGCCTTCTAACCATGCTTTTCTGTTTGTTGTCATTACCATTCCTGTGTATCCACTCTGGATTCTCTAGCTTCCTCCTCGCTTTCATCCTTGGGAGAGCTTTGCAGTTACTCAGTCAGAGCAGGGCATGTTTTTCTTGGCTCCCCAACCACGTTGAGTCACATTCACTACCAGATGCTGAGGTCATAGATCTGTGAACCTTTTTCCCCTTTATTTTTCAAGAGCTGCCTTTCGTGAGTTTTTGTGAGGCTGTCTCTAGCCTTTTCCTTGCTTAGTTACTTGCCGCATTTGCTGTCAGTGTGGTTTGGGCAGAGCTTCTACCTCCTTCAGCAAAGGTTGGGCACGTCACCCTGGTCTGGTTAGTATGTTCTTTTTCTCCATTCGTAGCCATTGCTTCAGGGATGAGCAAGTGACCCAACCAATGTCTTTTCCTGGAGTCAGGGCCAGGGGCTCCCTCTCTTCCGAGTTGGTTAGGGGTCCTCTCCAACACCAGGGGAAGGGAGTGCCTGTCTGAGAGTGAAGCCGACCGAGGGGAAGGCGAATGGAGAGAGGACTTAGTGAGCTTTCTGGGGAGAGAATCCATCCTGCCTTTTTCTAACACCACTCTTCGACTTTCCTGTTGTGGAAGCCAATGAAGACCCTTTTCCCCTTTCAGCAAATTTGGGTTGAATGTATGCAATGTGTATCTAAAGGAGTTCCCATCAACTCATTTTGGTAACTTCTTCTGGGTTCTTGTTTGTTCAGCTAGCCAACCAATTTTTTTAAAATTTGTTAAAACGTACCAGTTTTTTTTGATACAGATGACCCTACATATGTTATTTGTATGACATAAAGTGGGTGTAAAATAATTATATGGTAAAATGTCTACCTTGCCAGTGTCTGTTTCATGGTGCTACTGAGAAATCATCAGGTCCCATGTTTTTATGAAGTCAACGGACCAGGTTCACATGGAACTGATCTCCGCAGATTCTCTGCTGACTCACGCCCCTTCTCTCGGCAGACCACAGAGACGCCTGGCCTGAAACAGGGCTGTGCACGGAGGGAAAATTTCAGCGGGGCACAAATACATGCATTTCAGACAACTGGGATCAGGCATCTTTTGGACTATTTGAAAGGAAATGAAAACCTCTATAGAAAGTAATTAATCATGCCTCTGTGCTATAGAACTTGAACTTTGAGTGACTATGGAAAGCACCCGGGAAACCTCCAAGATGGATAAGGGCCCTGATATAATTAATCAAGCATTTCAATATAAAAATGTCAAGGCACCCAGGGGAAAGGAAGGAAAGCTAATATTTGCTGAGGGTCAATTATACACGAGGCATGGTTCAGGGTCCTTTCAGGCAGCACTTGATATTAAAACCAAAGAAGGCAAAAACATTGTCCAAGTCATCTGTCTAAGGAAAATGGGAATTTTGTGCTTGGTACATGGAAAATATTCAATATATAATAACAACGATGGGGAGGCTGAGGGTGATGATGGTACACACTTGCAAAAGGTGCAACGTCCCAAAGCACTGAGGTTGGGTTAAGGGACCCTGGATTACAGAGCAGGTCCCCAGTGACCCTTCTGTTCCTAACTGAGCAAAATAAAATACCTTACCATTGCTCTATGGGGTAAATATTACAATGTAGATTTGTAAGCCAGAAGCGTTAAGGTAGAGCCCTGGTCAGCTATATGTTTAACAAGCTCCCTAAAAGGCTCTTAAAGCTCATGAAATGTGAGAGTCTTGGCCACATGGGTGACAATGGACGGGTGGGGGAATAATAATATTAACAACTATTTCTAGTTAGTTGGTCTTTCACTAACTCTTACATTTGAAAATCTTGCAAATTAATTTAACATTCATAGACAATAATTTCAGGATAGTTTCAGTGACATTTTCTGCAGTGAAGGCACAATTTCTAGTTATTAAACAATCATTACATGGGGCAAACAAACTTTATGTATTTAAGTTAGAGATTTTTCAGTTACAGTTAACATACAATATTATATTACTCTGAGGTGCCCAACACATAGTAATTAGACATTTATATACCATGTTATCACTCTGTTAAGTCTATTACCTGACACAGTACATTGTTATTTTTAATGTATGCCAAAGCCTCAGTAAAAGATGATTTATTCCAATTTCTCTCTTCCTTCTCTTTCTTTTCCTTCCTCCCTCCTCCTCTCCTCTCCTTTCTACCCTCCCCTTTGTTTTCCTGCCATTTTCTCCCCCTGCCCCTTTTCTCCTCTTCACCTCCCTTTCCTTCCTCTGTTGGTCCTTCCCTTTCCATGTATTTTTTTTCTTATATGTAGTGCTTTAGTGTAATCAGCAGAGGGCACTATTCTGCAACAAGTCTGGCACTAAAGCATCTGATAATTTGCTTGATTGTGTTAAAGAAGTCAGATGAAAACAAGCTCATAAATGTTGTTACATATATGAATGCTTACTACATTTTAATTATAGCGATTTACACAAACCTGTCATGATCCCATAGCTCATAAATCGAACTCAGTTTTAATAGCTGTGTTTAACAATGTAACTTTTCTTTATGGGAATTTAATTCTCTCTTTTCAACCCCTAAATTCCTGAATACTATACTCTTATTTGACAAACTCTATATAAGCCAGTGGCTGAGGGAGCTGTGGCTCCTCCTGAAAACACTGTTTTATTGGTCTGTTCTACTGTGTTACTGTTCAGTTTAATTTGATAAACATGTCAGTTTTCCCAGGGTAATTAGATGGGTAAACAGAATCTTCAAAAAGAAATGGAGCCAATTAGATTCTTTTTATCAGAGACTTAAACACACTTATAAAAAGTTGTTGTAGATGGACAGACTTTTCCTTAGAGATTTGATCCCAAATTAGAGTTCCTGGAATTTACAAGGGACCAAAGAGGAGCTTCTCCTAAATATAGTGAAGCCTCCATTATCTGGAGAAGAGAGCAGATGGATGAGACAAACTCCCAGCATGCTTCTGCATCCACACTGGGGTTGCAAATGCAAAGAGCTCTGCTTTTTGTAAGGTCCTATTTCACAGGTGGCAAACACAAGGCCCACGGGCCAAATCCATGTTTTATCCAGCCGGGCACCTTGTTTCTACCCAGCAGCAGCGCCAAGCTCCTTGCCCCTAGTTAAGGAATACTTATATTTATACAGTCCTAAAATCACATTTGGCCCTTTGAAGGCAGCCACGAGGATGATGTGGCCCCCGGTGAAAATGAATTTGACACCCCTGGGTTTGTCTTCCACCTAATTACTAGCACCTTTGAACAGGTTGGGCAACCGGGAGAGATTGCTCTGGGCCGTGGGTGATTTCCTTGGAGCCAGCTCAGAGTCGATAGTAACCAACGCTTGTTTGTGCTGTGACTAAGTCTCAGCACATTGTGGTTACTCCTGTTACCCAGACGAGAGTCCCACAGTTGTCTGCTCTGGGAGTCACTGTCCCTGAATATGTTGGGCGCTTACTTTTAGAACTTAAAGAGATATTTTGAGGAGTAAATAACATCCTATCATTTTATTCTATTTCTTATTTTTGGTCCTTGAAAATAGGGTCATCTTTGGAGTGTAATGTCTGACCTGCCTTCTCTAACTAGGTTTCATCTCATATTTTCTAATTCTTCTCTATAAAGATTGTTGGGTCCTTAATTAAATAAGTCATGTCTTGCTATGATTCAAGAACTGGTCCTATTAGTACAGAATCAAGGAACATGTTTGTTTCCCCTTGAAAGTCTTTATAATATAATCCCATGAATAAAATATGTACTAATATTTTTTCTTTCTCACTTTTTACCACATCTTTTGCAATTTCCTCATTATTATTCTCTTTGAATTCTGGAACACAGCTCAAAATAAAAAAAACCTTCAGAATTAATAAGATGTGTTTCTAAATTTAAAGTTCTCACCACCCCCCATGATTATTCCCACTTCCTCATTCATTAAGCTGTATACACCCTCTATATTTCTTGATTCTTACAAGCTTCATTTGGGATGGTATCAAATATCTTGCAGGAAAAAAGCTCTTTCATGCCACCACAATAGCATCTGTTTTTCCACACCTGTCTCTCAGGGTTTCTTTACCCACCTCCCAGTCCTGTCTCAGTTTCTATGTGGCTTTTTCTTTGGCTTGCCTCAAAGCCTCAGTGTAATAATAAAGTCCTTTCTGCCCATTTGTCACAATATCTATTACCACTGACAACCTCAAAACTCTTCATTTATGGGGTGCTGTAGCGATGGCCTTGACACCGCCACTCAGCCCCTTGTGATACTAATTCGGTGCACAGTTAGGACACTGCACTGTCATTTGGTAGGTAGGAACTAACGAGTGGGTGGTACCCAAAGCCTATGTTTCTATTGACAGAAGGGACTTCAGGGGATAAAGTCTAGAGGCATGATCTAGGTTACATACAGCAAAGTGCCACCTGAAGTGTGTTGTAGATTTCTGCCCAAGAGCCCCACTGTGGGAGATGGGTAGTGGGTGCCAGGGATGATGGGCACCCAAACCAAGGGGCTCCCCTTGTTTTGGGTGGTTTTCTACCAGCCTGAGCCCTATGGAGGAGACCCATGCTCAGTAAGTGATGTTTTCACACAAGCTTTTTAAAAATTACTTTTCTTTTAAAAATGAAATAGTATTTAAAATAGAAATTGGAAAACAGGAATACAGTAATAAAGATATAAAAGTTACCCTGAATTTAACAAAACCAAATAAAACACAAAAC
The DNA here is from genome assembly GCF_014824575.4 of Sturnira hondurensis. Classification (NCBI taxonomy): domain Eukaryota; kingdom Metazoa; phylum Chordata; class Mammalia; order Chiroptera; family Phyllostomidae; genus Sturnira; species Sturnira hondurensis. The sequence continues at coordinate 2,535,770 of NW_028081528.1, forward strand.
CCTTTCAAGAAACATTGAAAAGCTTAAAGACGTTTAAAAAAATTTGCCCCAATCCTACCACCTTGAAGTGACCAGCATTAACATTATTGCAGACATTTCTCTAATTACATGACTATGTATACATATACTTATATATAAGTATGTCCACACACATATTTGGGTGAATAGGTGGATATAAATATAATTATAAAAATGTGAGCATAGTATAGTGCTTTTAAAAAATAAGTTTACATTTAATGTTCAATTTAATTTTTTAGTTTTTGTTTAAGTTATTTATTTTTATTTTATAAATATATTTTGTCAATTATGCAATTACTGTTGTCTCATTTCTAATTTTTCCTCCTTTGCCCTCCTCTACCCAGTCCACCCTCGTTCCCACAGTCAGTCCCCACCCTGTTGTCCCTGTCCATGGGTCATTCATACATGTTCTTTGTCTAGTCCCCTCCCCTTCTTTCCACCATTTATCTGCCCCTCACCGTGATCACTGTCAGTCTGTTCCATGTCACAATTTAATTCTTAAAATAAAATAAATCTGAAGAAAATGCTGCACTTAAGATAAAACTATCTTTACTATAAAAGGCACTGAGTTCTAAATAATCTTCAGGATATTAAAAAATACATTTTAAAAAATCTACGGAAGAAACTCAGTTGGAGAGAAATCAATAGAAAGAAAGTTGGCATTTTATGCTGAACTCTGGGTGGATGAACTGAGTTTATGGTTTTTGTTTATCTCATGCTGGGACAGATTTTTAACCAGATATGGATTACTACAAGCCTCTCCGTTAGCAGGAGTAACGCTAGTTGCATCACCTAGAAAAAGGAGGGCGTCTTCTGAACCTCATGAACAAGTGCCTAGGTAAGCATAACATTTCAGATTGTGTTGGGTAGGAGCAAACAGCCCTGCTCGTGGTTGCCTTGCAAAGCTACAGACACTCGATAAGGGCTGGAATGAATTACAGCTGGAGGAGAGCGGGGGTGTCTGGGGTTATTCCGCAAGCCCTCCATGACTCGTATTTGAATTTTATGAATTACTCTGGTCTGTGTTTACATCTAGGAAGGACCTAAGATGTGATTGTCTACACAGGACAGTAATAATAGAGACACCCATTGACATTTCCTTGGATGTTTAAATATCAACAAAGAAGGATGGGTTTTGTCTTTAACCTTGTTCTCTGCACAGACCCTCAGAGAGGGGTAAACAGTTACCAGCAGGGAGGAGGCAGGGCAGAGCAACAGACTGAGATGTTATCCAGGCAGCTCTCCACCCGCAACGTTTTGCAGGCGACTGCCTCCCAGGCCATCCCTCAACACAGGATCTATCATTGGGAAGTAAACAGATGCTGTCTGGCCTTTGCAACTAGTTTCAGAAATCAAAGAACACCAGCCATGGATGCAGTGCCTTGTATTCTCCCATGCTTGGTGGAGATGCACGGATTACCAGCTTAGCATAGCATTGCAATCAGGTTTTTTTGGAGGAACATAAAGATTTTTATCACAACAGCTGAAAAACCTGTGAAAAATCACAACTTTGGTTTTTTGTTTTTTTCAGTTTTTCAAGTAAGACTATGGGATCCTCCCTTTCAAAAAATAAAAAATTAAAGCTGTCTTTTAACAAAAGGCTTTTGAGACCAACCTTGGAAGATTGGCTTACAATTTCAACAGCAACATTACGAAGTTTATCAAATTCACGGTTTTAATTGGCAGTGAAATTGAGCTGGGAGCAAATGTCACAGGTGGAAAGATCAACAATGTGGTCTCTGGGAGCGGACTGCCTGCATGATATTATGTGGATAATTGCATAATGATGATGCACTGCTGTTACTGAGCAACGCACACATTGTCTCTTCAAAATGAGGAAGTACCAGGAAACAGTTTCCAGTGTTGCGATCACAAGTTCCCTAAACACTTATTGAACTTGTGGGCATATTAGATGTTACAGCTTTATCCAGAGAGTTAGACTCGTCTGCTGCTAAATGGCAAACAACCTCCCTAGAGGAGAAAGTGGAGATGGAATGATATACCTCATTCCACTTCTGTGATGTTCTCCTAGGAGTCCTCCTTTGCACCTGTATAACTGGGGGAGTCTGATGCTGAAATCTGGGCACAGTCCAAATCTCTATTCAACTTCACAGTCATGTACTGAATACTTATTCAGGGACCAGATGGCAGGACAGCCATCCCCAAAGATAGAAATAAATGATCTCAACCATCTAGGGGATTGAAGAACTGCCTTTAGTATAGTACTAATTTTCCCCCGCAATTGAGGTGGTACCCTTCTGAATGTTCAATTTGAAGTCCCATGAATTACAAAGTTTTTCCACTTGGACAGGGGGACCGCCATCTCCTCATGTCATCTATGAGCTCTGATGGCTGTTGCTTAGGTGGTTTTCTCCCCAGGCCCAGGTAGTTTCTTCTCACTCACATGCTGATCAGAATTCTACCGAAGGCACCCTATAGATCTCCTGAGTGTTCTCTCTTCCTCTTTCTTCTTCTCCTCCTTCGTCTCCTCTTCCTTCTTTCTCTTCTTTTGGTGGTTTGCCTGTGTCTTCCTGGCTTTCCCAGACTCCTAGTCCCCTTCAACTTGGGGACTCTCCCAGACTCTATCTGGGTTCTGGCTCTCGGAGCTGGGGCCTAGAGACATTCTCCAGAAGTAATCTGGGGCAACCACAGGACCATTTTCATTGTCTTCCAAGTCACAGTTCACTGTTCTATGCTGCCTGATATTCAGTGTCTGAAAAACCATTGTTATATTCTGTCACGTTTTGGTTGTTTCATAGGTGAGAGTAAATCCAGGCTCTGTTACTTTAGCTTGGCTGGATACAACCACATAGACTTTAAATTAGAAAACATTGCTTCTTTATTGCTCTCTCCATTAAAAATTGCTCATGACTCCAAATATGTTATTTCTTTAGATTGAGAAGTTCATTTACCATCTTCAGCATTAGGAGAGAGCATTATGCATTAGGAGGGAGTTGGCAAGTTTCCTTGGTGACCCTATCGCTGTCTCAGTAAAATTAATTAGCTACAAGTTGATCACCATGATGGCTAGGTATTCTTGAATTTGACTTCTCATATAAAGTAAATCTAGTTTGCAGATGGAATTTATATATCCTGTGAGGTCTCTCTCATCGTTTTTTTATAGCTAAATTTCTGGGGCATATAGTGGAGTAACTTTTAGGATATGTAATCCTTAAGAGATCTGTAAGTGTAAATGCAGGCCATATTACTTCAGATTTGTGTTTTGCTTTGTATAGTCTTAAAAGTAAGTCCTGGTACACATACCATGAATCTAGAAAAAATTAAAATAGTATCAACAAAGTAGATCTTGAGAAAATAAATCCAACAATAAAGTTGCATATACTTTAAATTGCCTTTACATCTCATTTGATTTCCATTGGAAGCTCTAACATATATTAAACTTATGTGTGGCAAGTTAGTGTGTGTGTGTGTGTGTGTGTGTGTGTGTATACTATGACAGAAATGAAAGCCCGAGAGGCAGAGGTAATGTGAATGGGGATCCTGCAAATATGGTGAAGAAAAGAACTTCTTACAAGGCATGATCTTCAGAAAGTGGGGCTTCACATTGGTTTCTAGCTAAGTTATACCAAAAAAAAGGGAGAAATGATATGTTGTTGCTACAGTTGTCCTGTAAATGTACTTTCAATGACATTGGTTACTGGGTGAAATATGAGCATATAAATGGTCAAGTTTAGTTTTTATACCCTTTAAATAAGACTTTCATTTGGCCTAGAACAATTGGCAATATGAAGAAACAGTATTTAAAAAGACTCCTAACTTCTGGGTGAAGTTAGGCGTCTGGGGACCGCATGCAATGGCTCAATAGCCTGAAGAGTCACCGATGTGGTATTCCTGCTGTAATCTCCCTAGTAACAACTCAGCAAATTAATTCTCCATCATATTTATTTTTATCTTAATAAGTCTATGAATCATTAAGGAGAAGCAGATCATAATTTGGTTGACCTTGATGTTAACCATGATAAAGATAATTGGTGCTTATTTTGTATCTGGAAGACATTTTGTTATTAAACTACCTTCTGTATTTATAAGCCAATATATGATTTTCCCCCTTATGGTTAACCTGAAGGCTGTTCTGTTTTATGAAGCCTATCCTACATAACTCCACTAATAATAACATTTTTTCAAATTCTTATAGTAGTTATAGCTAATATTAACCAATTTTTGTATTTGATTGTAAACTTCCTTGCTGATTCTTGTGTATGTTAAAGTTCTTAAGTTCTGTCATGTCATTCCCTGTATGTTTCTTGAATGCCAGGTCCCTGTATTCTTCTTCTCTTGTATATCTTCTTCCTTTTAGTCCATGGGGACATTGAGTAGATGCTTAGTAAATACTCTGTTGATTTGAAATCAGTTGAAAGTATGTAAAGCTGGATAGATCCCCGTCTTCCCTCCTGCTCACCACTGTCTCCATCATCCGTTCACAGTTCAGAGAAATAAGATAGGAAATAATTTCTTGTGAAGGGCCACCCAAGAAGTTAGGTATGAAACTAAAATTGGACCTCGGCATTTCAACCCATAATCCTAAACTCAAAACAAAAGGCCACATAATCTCATCAATGTAATTAGGTTAAGAAAAGCGTTCAAAAAAGCAAAGCTGCCCTTTTCCTGAAGGAAAGTTTGTGACCCTGTACTCTTTGTAGAAAGTAAGGACTATGCATTTCATAAATGTTCTCCCTCCCCAGCCTGTTGGAGATACAAGCCATGTAAACATTCTCAAAGGGGAACACGTACTTGTGGATCTGGGAGAGAAATCCTGTCTGTCTACCTTGCGTGGAAGGCTCTGCTGCAGCGAAGTGGTTGGTTGTTTTATTATGTGTGGACAGCTGAGAGTCATTTCCTCATCTTTATTCCAACTGAAGTTGACACTCCCTTTTCATTTTTGAAAAGCTATCTGTGTGGGAAGAGAGCTAGCATGTTTACCCAGTGGGCTGGCAGCCAGTGGAGGAGTATTGCCTACTTTTCTTGGTCCTGCCCCCTCTGTGTCCCAATCTCCCCTGCTCTGAGATGGGCAGATATGAAAAGTTGCCCATCAGGATGCCAGAGCTTCAAAGGGATCCATCGGGAGCGCACACACAAAGGCTTGTTTGTTCAGCACTTGTGCGGCGATGCCAGTGGCTTCCAGGCAAACAGAGAATCGGGGGTTTGTCTTCACTTGACTGCTCGCTTGCACCAGCTGGCTGATGGAGAAGCCTTCCTGTTCAACCTGCGGCCTCAGCAAAGGGAGAATGGCTGAACAGAAGTGCCTTTTTGGCCTTCACTTGTCTCCATTTTTAAAGGGACAGATAAGGTCATTTCTGCTCTCCCAATTAATTACATGGCAGGATTTCTCAAAAAATTGTATTTACCATGAGTAACCCTAATACACTGCACTCTGGATTTTATGGATGAACACGGGAGGGAACTGGAAGTACGAAGTGGTCTGACTTTTATGTGTCATAAAGGTGTTTGATCTGTGCTCCTCCCAAACAGAAACATCCCTTGGAAATTCCATATAAAATGGGTTAAAATACTTGAGATTCTACTTTTAGCAAAACAACTTACTTTTAATATTCCAAAATAGGAGAGTGTTAAGCTCTTACCAGTTATTTGATGCTGGTGTGAATATAACTGAGATTGATTTCAGGGTATAGGTTTTGAGGACAGATATGGTGGGGTCAGAGAGTCAGGGCATGTGTGGGTGAGACAGCATGAGCCCAAAGTCAGGAAAAAAAGGCTCAGAGATACTAAGCAGGCTAAGATTAAGGTGAGGACAATGAGGCTTCCAGGACATAACATATATGTCTTTTCTGCCCAAAGCAAAGTGGACTTCTACTTTTGACAATGATAAGAAAAATCATTAAACTAATGTTAAATATTTTTCGAAAATAAAACTCACATATGCCCCCACTAACTTTATGGGGAAAATGACAGGTGCAACTTCTGAGACATTAGGGTTAACCTTGAACAAAATAGGTGAGGAATCATATGTTGGCATATGAAAACACCAATGGTTTACATTCTCATTAAAACAACTTCAAATTTCTCTAAAAGTACATTTGGCAAAAGGGTGAATTGTCAGCCAACATACAATAATTGTATCACTGGCTTACATTCTTGAAGATTAAAAATACTGGACAGAAAAGTTAAAAAGAAAATATAAGCAAGCGTTAGACTTTTTATCACTAAAAGTCCAGATCCTGTTTCATTCACTGGTTGCCTATGGCAGGAAAAGTCATCCAAATGGAACGGCTTTATTTTTTATTTCACACATTGCTGCCCAAGTGGTCTTTTTTTTTTTTTGAGAACTGAAAAATTATTAGCACCATGTGGATGTGTACAGACACTCTTACCACCCTCTCCATTGTCCTGTTAACACGTCTTCAAGCGGATGGCGTAGTGTCGTTATCTCCAGGCTCAAGGGCGCACAGCTAGCCGATCTCCAGAGCTCACCCACCTTGCATCACTGAAGCTTTGTACCTGTTGGACAGCACCTCTCCATCCCCCTCCCTCCCAGCCCCTGGCAACCACCATTCTCTTCTCTGTTCCCACAGAGAAGACTCATTTAGACCCCTCGCAGAAATGGAATCATGCAGGGTTTTTCTTGCTTTGTTACCAACCTATTTCACTAGCATGATGTCTCAGGGCACACTGTTGTGTTTAAGGAACCACACCCTCTCAGGCTCATACCAATGCAGGCCTGGCACCTGTCAGGGAGTCCCTCCTCCAGTTTTGTCCCTTGGGAACCAGCCTGGTGCCATCCTAGTCCTTGCCTGGCTCATGAAACAAATAGCCACTTTCCACCACTTTTGCCAAGACTGTTGCTGGTTCCCTGGGAGCAGCTGAAGGTGGAGTACCTTGTGCTGGAGGAGGAGAGAGAAGTGGACTCAGTTCTTGTTGCATGATATTAGGTGACTCTGGTGACCTCCCTGAACATCGTTTTTATCTTGCAGGCAGAACTAATATTTGCTGTCTACTTTATCTCTCCAGAACTGTGGAGGGTCTATGATTCGCAAGACCCTTTGCAAGTAAATGTGTAGCCTGTCACAGTTTCTTGGGTGATGGTAGGAGACACGTGATTCATGCCTCAGAAAGAGGAGCTTTTATGACTCCCAGCAAAAGCAGGAGCCAGGGCATCAACCTTGGTGTGGGTTCACGGAGCTGCAATTTTCCGAGGGTGATGTGAGGAGGGTCAGAGGATGCAGGCGCCTATAGTGGATTGTGCTGCAGGAGATGAATCCCAAAGTTAAGGAACCAAACTATTCTATAATGGGTAGTAAGAATGCCTGCCGTTTGCTCTGGGGAGAGAGCGCTTTCGTATACTGGACAGTAAGTCTGCTGGCCCTTTGCCCCACTGGCATCTCTAGCATATTTGCCTCTGGGATGTTTTTTATGTGAAAGGGGAAAATCTTATCTTTTAAAAGCTCTGACATGTTGGTTATCATGACCTGGCTTAGTGGCGAGGAGGTATTTGGGTGGTGAGGACTCAGATATTGTAGGATAGACAACTAGTCGCTTCTTGTAGGGTAAGAAAATATCTGGTTACGTTATCACCTTGTGTGTTTAGAATGCAAACTGCGTATGAATCAGAGCCAGAGAACTAGGGGAAAGGATGAGAAAAACGTAGCTGGGGGTTGGGTGCTCTTTGCCATCTTCAGCAAAGTCCCGTAGCAGTAAACCTCAGAGTCGGCCAGACTTTAGACAGAGAGAAAAGGAAAAACCTCTTCTCTGAGTGTGTCTGTTCCTGAGCAGCCTGTAGCATAAATTGCCTATGTGTCAGAATCCTAAATTCTGCAGGTCTGAAAAAACCCCTTCTTCTGTAGCTCAGATTGAAGCAATTTGAGTAATGGCTGCAAAGTAGAACTATTAGTAGGTGATAATATCATGCCCCCAGACCTCATAGCGAGAGTGTCCCACAGACAATGGGAGTAAGATTGACTGAAAATATCATCTTCCTATCCACACTTATTTTCTTTTCAAATGGTGTCCAGCTGGCCCCACTCATTCAGGAAAGAAGCAGCAATAATAAATAAAAGATGAGAGTTGTTGGGCTGAAAAAGTAACTACTGTACTTCACTTACCCCTGTCAATAGGTTCTTGGGAACTGCAACTTTTAAGGGAAACATATAAGGAGACCAATGTTACCAAAGAACTGGAAAGGAGATCAGATTTTTAATGATGAAAATAATAGTCTTTATTGTGCACTTTGAGGCTGACAGTAAGCACCTTCTATGTACTATCATTATTACTGATGCATTTACAACAGCCTTATCAGGTAGATGCTCTAACTCACCCCACTTTACACATAAGAACACTGAGGCCAAGGGGGTTTAGGACTTGCCACAGCTATTGAATGGCAGGGCCTGGAGTTTGAGCTTGTCTGACTAGACATCTTTATTGTCAATCATTGTGCTGTAGTGACTCTAGGTAGCCATGCTCTTCTAGTCGCTCTTGCTACTGACAAGTAGCTCCCAGCTGTGGCAAAGTGAAAGTGAATAGCATGTGCAGGGACCCCAAAAGCCATAGGGGAACCCTAGAAATGCCTGGGGTCTGGACGTAGGAGGCCAATTGAGGAATCTCTTAGGAAATTCTGTAGGACAGAGGCAATAGGCTTCTTCAGCACAATAATGAGAAAATTCTCATTACACAGTCTCTGAGCACCTAGGGACTTAGGGTAGACTTGAAACCATCGTTAACATAGGAGACAGCAGTGTCTGGTTAGGGACCTGGACTCTTAACCCAGGCTGTGCCACCTACTAGGAGTGTAACTTTGGGCAATTTACTTAAGCTACCTGCTTCTGCTGCTTTATCTGGAAAAGTGGATTTCATTAATAGAGAATTTCCTATTATTTCATAAGATTGTTTTGAGAATTAAATGATTTAGTGCAAGTAAGTCCTTGAAAAGGCGATGAGCTCAATAAATGCTGGCTATTATAATTACAGTTCCCTGCCTTTTCCCTGTCTCCAGCTGTCAGGTTACGGGAAAGAGACTCTTGTCCCTGCACGCTTGTCGAGTGCTGGTAGCGCTACAATGTGGGTGCCTGGGAGCAAGGAGCTCCATCTTTACTCCTGCAGACTTACATAATTAACCTGTCAATAAACTAGGCCAACACCACTCTGGCTCAAGTTTTTTGCCCACAGTAGTCACTAACAGTGGCAACTAACATCTGACTGTTTAGTAAATGCAAAGCATTTGCTACAAATCATGACCTTTCCAACAACCCGCGTAGGTGCTATGGGTAAGGAAAACTTAGAACCATTTTAAAGAATTTGGGGTAAGGGGAAGACACATTTACTCAGTTAGAGTGTCTGAATTGCTATAAAAGCTCTCAAGTTTTTCTCTCTTTCTCTCTCTCACAAATAAGCTGAGAACAGACCTGGCAACACAGATTGGTGCTGCAAGTATATTACAGGATCAAAAGCAGAATAAAATTCCACACATTGGTACACAACATCCAGTTAGCATGCAAACGTTGGTGTTTGTCGGGAGTAAAATGACCAGATTAACATGGACCTTTTCTTCTTGTTTGCTTCATTTGTGTCTTCGTTTAACTACCCAACTATAGAACCTGACTCAGTTTGAGGGTTGGGAGGATTCCTAGAAGGCAGTGAGAACAACCTGGGCCATGAAAAGGCATCCAGTATTTCCTCTGGTTGATACCTTACTGCAGATGAGGTGGTCCCAGTCATCCTGCTTACAGGACATGTCTTTCTAAGTTGAAGATACCATGTGGTTCATTAGATTCTGTGTAAGTTACGCCTTGCTACAATAATAGCAACCCCCAAATTCAGTGGCTTAAATCAATAAGCTTTGGTTTAGTTCAGTCTGTGGAGAATCCATTTAAGCAGCTTCTGTCCATGCTCACTCGAATTGCTGGAGTCTGCCTGGCTGTCAGCTGACCTAGGCTGGCTTTTGCTGGGAGGACTGGGAGGTTCCTTGACCCTCCAGCAGGCTGGCTTGAGCAAGGAAGGGCTCATGTTGCAGCAGCTGTGCAAGAGAGAGGGCAAGCCCAATCATGCAAGTACGTTTCAAGACTCTTCTGCTTTCATAAGATCAGCTAACATTCCATTGGCCAAAGTGAGTCACGTGGCCAACCTACGTTCGAGGGCCTGAAAAATAGATTGGAACTCTTTAATGAGAGTAACCCACTGGATATGGAGAAGGGTGATGAATTAGAATCATCATCGCAATCTCTGCAAGTGTCTTTTTCTTGAGGGAAACTACATTCTCAAAAACATTGTTTTAAATTTAGCTTTTATTTTAATTAAAGGTATACATGTAGCCCTGCCCGGTATGGCTCAGTCAGTTGGGTGTCATCCCACAAAGCAAAAGGTTGCTGGTTTGATTCCCGGTCAGGACACATGCCAAGTTGCAGGTTCAGTCCCTGGTTGGGGCACACATTAGAGGCAACCAATTGATGTTTCTCTCCCTCTTTTCCTCCCTCACTTCTCCTTTCTCTAAAAACAAATAAATAAATAAATATTTTTAAAAAAGTGTACATGGACATAAAAATGTCAAATGGTCTCTAAGACTCACAGAGTCCTCTAACCATTTTAGCTCCCTTAGCTGTTTCTTTTGTTGTTATCCTCCATAAAGGCTTCCATTGCTATTCCCTGGCTTTCATTTTAGGCATCGCCTAAAGGCTTCTTAGTGGGAGAGTTAAAAATGTACCTCTTTATACAAAATTAAAAAAAATAGACCTCTTTCCCTGACCTCTCTCACCTGTTGCCAGGGAGTTTCCATCCACCTCTTTTTTCAATATTTTTAAATAATTTTATTTAGATTAATTCTTAGTAGTTAGATTATTGAGACTTTGTAAGCACTATCTGTAGCTGATCCATATAGTAAACTAGGATTCGTTTCCTACTTTTTACTGTTTCTGAAGTTATCTTATTTTCTTTCACTTTTCTATTACTTGTCACTGGGGAGGGAAATCTGGGGAGACATCCCCCCAGAGCTGTTGACCTGCTTTGACCCGTATGATGCTGTGCCTTACAGCATTCTGAGGTCTTGCAGCATTCTGGAGGTCAGAATTTCCTGGACCAGTATCTTTCTCAGGCTTGGATTGTTCCCTCAGTTGATGGAATGTATGTTTCTACAGCTTCTTGAATCATATTTTACTACACACTGCTGTCAGTATATAAATATTTTACTGCACACTACTAAATATTTTATTCCATACTACTGTCAGTATATGAAACAGATTAAGCTTTTAATATAAATACACATTCGAAGAGGTAGCTGTGAAAGATAACCCCAAATAGAAATTTTGAAATGTCGTTTTTTGTTATATGACTAAGCTTCTGTACGTTTTCAGAATAAGCTTTCCTTTGACTTCAGTGACATATTTTTTTCTCATTTTATTATAACATTGGTCAAATACAGAAAATTTAGAAAATAGTAAAATGAATAGTTACACACATTTACCTGGTTTATATACAATGCATATATGAATGTACCTATCCCATATATGTACCTATACCTATTTTTCTGTACCATTTGAAGGTAAGTGGTTAGCATTGTGAAATTTACAGCTATTGATAAATATATCAGCATTCATCTCCTGAGTATGAGAGTTATTTATAAGGAAACCACTGCTTATACCCTTCACACACCTAAGAAAATCTAGTGTAACTTTCATATTCAAATTTCCACAATTATCACAAGAATGCCTTTTCTACTTACTTTGTTAAAAGAAGAATAAGAGCAATCATGTCCAATCCCAGTTTATGCATTGTAGTTGATTCTTATGTATTTTTAGTGCTTTTAATCTAGGACAATTTCTCTATTAAAAATTATTTGTAATTTACTTATAGCCAACTTCAATTTTGGGTGTATAGTTCTGTGGTTTCTAACATCTGTTTAAATTCATGTCATCACAGCTACATTCAGGAGACAAAACAGTGTTATCACCTCTGAGCATTTCCTCACATTGCTCCTTTGTCGTCAGTCTGTTCCCTCTGCCCATAACCTCTGGTTACCATTGGTCCTAGTAGCCCCTCCCTGTGGTTGACACCGTCCTACAGTTGCCTCTTCCAGAATATCAGATAAATAGAGTCATATCTTATGTAATCTCTTGAATTATACTTTTTTCCCTTATGCATAATGCCTTTGTGTTTTATCTGTGTTTTGTGTGTATTGAGAGTTCATTTATATTGTTGCCTTGGTAAGTCAACAATATAAATGGTAAGTATATTGGTAAGTTCATTTATATTGTTCATTTTGTTGTATAGTTACACTGCAATGTTTTCAAGTCCATGTACTTACCCCTGGAAGAACATTTGGGTTGTTTCCACTTTCTGATGGTTATGAATGATGCCACCATTAATGTTTGTATATAGTTTTTTTGTGGAAAGTTTTCATTTCTCTACGGGAAAATACCTAGACATGCATTGCTAGGCAAAGTGGTATGTGTACATTTAATTTTTTTGTTGTACTCCCCCTTCCCATCGATTATTGTTTCCATTAGCTCCACAGCTTGGGAGGGGGCTCCGGGCTGTTGGGAGTTAAAAAGTTGCATTGAAGCAGCAGGGAGAGGCCCCGGGCAGAGGCCCTGCCAACAGGGGGTTGCAGAGGTGCCTTGGAGGCCAATGGACTTTCGAGAGTTCCAGCAATGCTTGCAGTGAGTTTTGGAAAGCTATGTGCCCAGCCCAAGCCAGCCTGCAGAGTTCGCCACTGCACACAGCCCATCTTCCCGAGGGGGTCTCACCTGCTCCTCTAAAAGTGCCCCTCCAGAAAGTCATGCACCGAAGCCAGGGCAGTGGGAGAGGAATCGGCATGGACAGAACCCCTTGTGTGTGGGTGTGTGTATTGCGAAGGGCCATGGCGCTTGCATGGTGTCTCAGGTTTCTCCCCAGTCCTCTCAGGATGGATTCCTCACGTCTGAAGAGCCTGAATGCCACACTGAATTTGGATCTTCCAGAGATACTTGGCATTGTTGTGGAAGAACTGGCCCAAGCCCTCCAGAGCCATATCCTTACTGTGAAAATAGAAGCCCCAAGAGAGAGGTGTAGGAGGCCCACAGAGGCAGGTTGACTGGGAGGTTTACTGCAGAGCCACCTCAGTGCGATGAGCCATGGAGCCTGGAAGCTTGTGGTTGGCTGGCAATAAGGGGTTGATCACCGGAAACGGGGATGGCTTGTTCCTGTGGCTAGAAGGCAGTTGAATGATGTTCAGAGCCCATTCGTGGGCGTGTTTCTTGCAAACACTGTTGAGTGAAGAAGGGAGAGATCTGTGGGACCACTTGTGCCTGAGTATGTTTAATTTTTAAGAAACCTGCAAGCCATTTGCCAAAGTGGCTGCACAATTTTAGATCCCCACCTGAAACATGAGTTTTAGTTAGCACTTGGCTTTAATTTCATTTCCCTATTCACTAATGATGGACTTCTTTTCATGTGCTTCTTTGACATCTGTATTTCCTCTTCGAAAAAAATGTCCACTAAGGTCTTTTGTCTGTATCATTGCTGCATTATTTGTTTTCATATTGTCAAGTTTTGAAAGTTCTCCACATGTTCTAGATAAAAGCCCTTTTTCAGATATGTGAACTATAAATATTTTCTTCTTCATCGTTTATATTTTCATTCTCCTACCAGGGCCTTTCAGACAGCTAATATTTACATTTTGATAATGTCTAATTTGTCAATTATTTATTTTTGATTTGTACTTTTTTGGTATGTAAAATATTTTAACTCAAGTTCATGAAGATTTTTCTCTTGTATTTTTTCTTATTGAACCTCTGTTACCTGGTTTGTTAGTTTTCAATGGCGTCATTTGACTTCTTCTTTTACTTAAACACCATGATTATATTCTGCTTTTTTCTTTCCTTTTGTTCTTTTGTTCTCTAGATGCATTCATTCTACTTTGTCTGTACATGTAATACGTAATACTCTTCTTCCACCTATATTCCCAAACTTGTTTTACTTGTTAATCTCCATTTCAACATATTACATGTTCATTATCAATGCTTTTTCCTGATATTTCTCCTGGTATTACTTGGTTGGATGAAGCTTATTCTCTAGATTTTTGTTGTTGTTGTAAAAGGCTTTTCGATGCAGTATTTCTTGGATTCTTCCACTTTTAGAATTATGTTGCTATAGCCCAGATACTTGAAATTCAGCTCAGCTGGTTATAAAAGCATTGGCTTTTACTTTCTTTCTTTGACTTATTTAAAAATGCTGCTCCATTGTTGCTTCTCTTTGTATATTGTCCTTGAGAATCCTGGTTAGTTTTATAGGGAATAGGAGCATAAAAAGGTGACTAGCAGCAGAGATGAAACTTGAAAATATATTTATTGGCTTTTGCTTCTTCCACACACTAGCAAAGTTGTATTTTTCCCTTGACCCATTCTACCAGTCAGCTGTACAAACAGAACCAATATTCTTGCTTGCTCTTTTGACTTGTACATGGTGGGACAAGAATGAACTCTTACAGACTTTTATTCTCTGCCCTGAAATTGAGCCTGTACATAAATTTGTCTCCCTTTACTTTCTACTTAACTACGGTCTTTTCTATGGGTCAGGGGGGCCAAGGGATTTGAATACATTAGTTCACTATTAGTTGAACATAGAAACATCCCTTTCATGTTGCAACTATCACAAAGACTGTCAATAAATATCTGCTGCCCAGAAATGCATGAATGACTAGGAAGTTTTTGGTCCCCTACTTTGAGTGACTTAGTGTACTAAAAAGTACTAGCAGGTAAAATCAGTGAGAATGGGCACAGGGGACCACGTCAGAGGCACCAAATGTCAATCAGATCAACTGCTCCATCTGAGAACTTGGTCTCAGAGAAGTTACCCAAGACCAATGTTCCGAAACTAGAAAAAGGGAAAAAATACTTCTCAAAATCTATGCCAAAGAAAATGATTTCATAATCAATTTCTTGCAGATGTCAGAGCGAATGGGGCAACTCAATAGCAACAGAAGCTGCAGGTGCTTTGCTCTAGCATTGCCTCAGTGAGATCAGAGTATGGGGGAGGTCGTTAGCAACAGACATCAACTATGCACATGGTAACTACTGTGCGGTCAGAAGAATGGGTGACACTGTTTTTCTGCCATCTGCATTGTCTAGATCCTCTCCCCCTTCCCCATTCCACTGTCTTAATGACCCCTCAACCATTTGGAAGAGCAGGTAGTTAAAAAAAGGAAATGGAATACAAGAACAGAAGGGGAGGGGATGTAACCAGGAAAATGTGCTTGTAACAGCGGTCTTGTTTATACTTAAACACTTCACAGTGTTTCAACGGATGCAACATCAGGGAACTTAAATTTCATCTATTAAAAATCACTTTACCTGGCTGGCATAGCTCAGTGGATTGAGCGCGGGCCTGCGAACCACATGATCGCGGTTCGATTCCCAGTCAGGGCACATGTCTGGGTTGCGGGCCAGTTCCCGGCAGGGGACACACCAGAGGCAACCATATATTGATCTCTCTCTCTCTCTCTCTCTCTCTCTCAATCCTTCCTTTCCCCTCTAAAGATAAATAAATAAAATCTAGAAAAAAATTTTTAAAAAAATCCTTTACACCCTGGCTGGTGTAGCTCAGTGCATTGAGTGCAGGCCTTCGAATCAAATAACCGCAGTTCGATTCCCAGTAAGGGCACACGCCTGGGCTGCAGGCCAGTTTCCAACAGGGGATGCATGAGAGGCAACCATTCATTGATATTTCTCTTCCTCTTTCCTTCCTTTCCCCTCTAAAGATAAATAAATAGAATCTTTTAAAAAGTCACTTTACTCAAGTGCATATTCTATAAAGAACAGTTACTAAATTTTAGGTAACTTCAATCTTCAAAATGGGAATGATTCTGGAAACCTTAGTGGTATCATGTAATAGGTATAATTACTTGTGATTTTACTTGTGATCTAACTTCTCTCATAAAATTTTATTTTGTCTTCTTTCAAATTTCTACTTGGCCAAGAGAATAATCAGTAAAGTTGAGACTAGAGAAAAAATGGATTGTAACTTGCATAGAGGTTTGCCTTTGGTAGCAACAAAATTCACTATTTTCCACCTTTGAATAAGGGAAATGAGTTTGGCTAAGGATGGGAAAGATTTGTAATGGGGCAGGGCAAGGAAAAGGGCATGTGAAAAAAAATTATTTTGTTTTTTGAGACTAGAAGGCCAGAGTCACCAGTACCATCAGTAACATGGTCTCCTGAGCTTCGACCTTGGACACAGGTGCCTGTGCGCCAATGCCCAAGACAGCTGTGGAACAGAGCTGCCTGCACGCTTCTGGTCTGGTCTACTCTTCTGCCCAGAAAGGCCAAAGTAATGAAAGCTCCTCCTCTCTAGAAACTTGCTTCCTCTACCCCGGTTTTGTCTTTTTTGTCTTGTAATCTTGCTTCAAGGGAAGCTCAGAAAATTCCTTTGAAAACTGAACAGGATTTGACTATATGCACAGGCAGGGAAAGGTGTTGATGTTTGCTCGTGGATGGGTGGGGCACTTTGTTTGCTTGTAGAGGCCACTGGCAGATCAGGTTTGGTAGAATGGGGTTTGCAAGAGAATAAAGGATGGATTGTGATGATCCCCTGAAATCAGACAAAAGATTTTATAAGCTGTAACTATTTTTAGGAATTTTTAGTGTCAAAATCTCTCAGCATTGCTCTAGGGATCATTTCTACATGCTGTGCATTTGTACTTGTTTCATGTGGTGTGAAAGCTGTATGCGTATGCCATTCTTATGAGATATTTCGTGTGAGTAAGACTGTATGAGATCATAGAGATGGGGTAGAATATTTGCTGATTTCTTGTTTGTACACTTAGAACTGTTTATAAACTAAGAAGTCAGATTTATTTACTTCTTTAATCCTATTTTCAGATTTCCATATTGTAATACATTTCAGCATCTATAAAAAATGTAATGGTCTTGTTTACTATTTATCAGTTTTATTATAGTGCACATAAAATATCGGTGTCATTTTTTTGTTGCCTACTCATCATCCCAACTAGTATTTTTTTAATCTAAAATTTTCTTGAGACATTCATTATTCAAACTAAGTGTGAAAGGACCTGCTTTCTAGCTGAAGTGGCTTTTTGAAAGAACTAGGCAAATATTTTCCTTAAATTGAGTTAATACAATTGAACACTAAAAGTTTGGCTGAGGAATTATTAGACTTAGCAAGAATTTGTTAAAATAGTAAGCTATGAAATGACTGTGCAAAAATCCATGAGTTCATTTTACTCTAGTCCAAGTGTGGAATTATTGTGCTCATGGGCCCAATGAAAATAGTTTTATCACCTTCTGAATCTCACCAACTCCCCCATGGAATCTAGGCCAAGAGGCTGGGCAGATGCCATGACATCTGGTCATTGTTCTTATCCTTTGCTTGGCTGAGCACATTTTCTTTATATATAACCTGGGCTGTAGAATTGTAGTTCAGCTTTCAACATCATCATTGCTAGCCTTTTAAGTTAAATAATTTTAAATCCATTGGAACTGATATCTCCAGGCATTGCCATTTATGGTGAAACTCTTTGTATAACTAAAAAGCCCAGTGGGATAGTTTTCTAGGACAAAGGGATACTCCATCCAAAAAATTAGTGAAAGATATTTCACTTTTATAACAGAAAGCCTTCAAAAAATATGCCAGCTGCAGATTACCCAGACACCTCAGTGTCTCTTGGCTGTGAAGATAGCTAACCTCCCTCTGAGATAGGACATTATCATGGTACAAAACTTAAGTCCTGAGAATCAGAAAAAAAGTTCTGAGAATCAGAAAAAAAAAGTCATAAATCCTCAAGTGGTCAGCATCTCTGTCTTGGCTCTCTGACCTGTCTAAATGTAATATATATCCCATTTTTCAATGGATGGCCAGGAGAGTATAAATGTTATAGACTAAGAATTAAAGGAGGTTTGTGAAGTCCTGGATTCTACCAGTTTTGCTTGTTCTTTAAAAGCTGGTGTCCAAAGACACCCAAACATCCTTTCTTAGGGTGCTTTGAAGATTCTGTGAGCCATCTTGCCATTCTATGAGTAGCAATAGGTTTTTTCCTCATGTCTTTTCTCTCCCTGCCTTCTGGAGAGAAGTACTAAGCCATCTCTACCCTGAGGTCCCATCTACCAGTTAATCAACTCACTGGAATTACTCTGGAGGAAGTGGTTAGTCTTGTCAAGTGAGCAATTTGTTAGTCTTAGCACTGTGTCTTTCTGAGGATGGATCAGGAAAGCCTGTTTTCTTTCATCCTATTTTCCTTGAGGAACAGAAGGACACTAAGCATCAAGGGGAAAATGAGTGCATGATTACCCATGTGCATGAGCCAGTGGTTGAAAGGGAGATACTGGGTCACAGGGGAGAGAGGGAGAGGATGAGAGAGCTGGGAGGAAGTACCGTCTGAAGCGCCTCTGAGATGGGCACTGATAAACATCACAGTGTGTTTGATCATGTCACAGTTAGGTCTTCCTTGTGGTATCGGGTTACATTTTCCTTTTATGCTTTTACGGTTTTTCCACTAATAAGGGCAACATTAAGGGGATTCATTTGCCCAAATAGGGCTTTTCCCCTGCTTTTCTTTTTCCCTTACTCCTTTGTCAAGCCCCTTTACATCAGCAGAACAGGCCCCCTTTGCTTCTCTGCTTCTGGCGTGAAGGAGTAGAGTTTCTCAACCCCGGTGCCATTGATTCCTGCATTGCCAGTTACCTCCCAAGGAGAGGTCTGGGTCCTGGGGGGGCGTGCTCTGAATGCGAGCACCCTTGGGCTGCAGTCTTCTAGGGGCAGAAGGGGCCTTCTGAGACTGACCAGGAGGACATTCTCCCATGACAACAAAGTCATGTGATTGCCATAAACCCATTCGGCTCAGCGACCAAATGAGATGGAATGAATGTCCACGGGAGTTGCTCGGAGTGCTTTCGTAAGTTATCCTTTAAGAAGGAAAACTTAGCTCTTCAAAATGAACAGTTCATGCTGTTTTTCAAAAGCATAATTAAAAAAAAAACATTGAACTTCTGATCTTGCCCCTTAAGTCTGACACTTGAACAAATGCCCTTGGAAAAACCGTGATCTTTTCTCATCACCGTACCTCCGGGAGCACCCTGGTGTTCCGTCCAAAGCCCTCGTGAATGGGTTTTTAAGCAATAGGTGAATGCTGAGAGAATCATGAACAATTCTCAAATGTAAAATATTATATCATTAAACTCACAAATCACATCTCTGATCTATATCTACTATCCTCTGGAGTGAACACAGGTCATATAATATCGTGTTTTTTTAACACATTCCTCTGGAATGCTATTAAACTTCCACCTGTAGATAATACTATGTCAAGTGAACTATTGGCAAACTGATGGGCAAACAATCCTACATCATCATTGAGACTAACAGAGATACAGATTGGACTGTGGTTACAGCTCAAGATGGATTTGGAAAATAGCAAGTCATTGTCAGATTAATGAATCACTTTTCTTGGGGTAAAATTTTACAAATCTTATTTTTGCTAACTTTGTTAAACAGAAGAACTGAATTAATATATCAATAAATAACTTTCGGCATATTGAGCCACCTTTATGTGTGAAGGATAGATTTTTTTTCATATGAACAAGATTTCAAATCTGGGCAAGATGTTCTTAACATAAGTATTTCTAACATGTAATTTTATCTTTTATAAAAGTTGCACTTGACAAAAAGTTTGACAGGATTAAACAGGATTAAATGTAAAGGCCATGCTGATAATAAAATAAATAACATAAGAAAATTTTTTATTAATTTAAAATTAAATTAAAGAAAAAATCTAACCTGAGAACATGATGGCAGCTTCTCTTAAAATATCAATAAACAGATGTAACATATATATATGATTTTTTAAAAATGCTGTATCTAAGATATTGGGGCAAATGAAAGGATGTGGAGATGATCCAGGCAGTAGCTTTTTTAAAAAAATATTTTATTTATTTATCTTTAGAGGGGAAGGGAAGGAGAGAAGGAGAGAAATATTAATGTATGGTTGCCTCTCATGAGTCCCCTGCTGGGGACTGGCCTGCAACCCAGGCATGTGCCCTGACTGGGAATTGAACCACAATCAGTGTGGTTTGCAGGCCCATGCTCAATCCACTGAGCTACACCAGCCAGGGCCAGGCTGTAGCTTTGAAGACCACAGATAGAGAATTGGAGAGGGTTCCTGGTTGGAAAGCTCAGCGAATTTCATTACGGTATTTACAGAAGTGACACAAGCTTAGCATGACCTGGACCTAGATTTTTAAGACAGTTGATGTTGACATATGTTCGTATTAATGTGGACCAACTTAGAGATGCTAATAGTGCTTGGTTCTTCCGAGAACTACATCCTCTGTTTATAAGTCAGTTAGTTAAAAAAAAGCAATGCGTTTAAAAATCGGCACTAATAAGTGGCAGTGGAGTCATCCTGTCTGGCAAACATTAAAAAGAGCAATGTCTTAAAAACTGTCTTTTTGTGGTTTAGGTTGACTTTTAAGTCTTACCGGAAGTTAATTAAAATGAACTTTTTTTGTTGTTTTGCTTTTAAAGTTTATTTGATCATCTTTGAGTTTACTCCCTTAGTGACAGATGCCAAAAAATTCCTCAATCCACGGTACTAATTGAAAAACAACTTTTCAATCTGGGTGGAGAGCTCAGACATTCCAAATTTCTCTTTTTAGTTGGATTAAAGGGTTTGCAGTATAAATATCTTGATTTGGAAGAAATGTAAGAAATTTCAAGGTTTCCAACTTAAAACCATGTACAAGTGGGTTGGCCTTCCAAGCTTATTTCTCCAAATTCTTTTGGAGCCCAAGGGTGTGGTCTAAACTAGGATTCCTGTGGGCAATACCCAAGGGTTTTATATATATATATATATGATATATATATATAAGATATATATATATATATATCTTATATATATATATAAGATATATATATATCCTCATTTTAGCATGTATATTTGTTCATATCCTGATTCCTTTAGGGAACTTTAGTTTGCTTTGATCAGTAAATTCAGGGTCTATGGTATTTTTCTTGGCTTGTAAGGCAAATGCTTAGGAAATCTACCTCTGCCTTTCAAAGATAAGACTCCTGGGTGCCGATGAGCATCTCTGCGTGGGGGTAGATTACTAGTGGATGTTTTCCACTGTGCACCTGAGTGTTTCTTTTGATGTGGCTGCAGACAGTCTTCACAGTTGTTGTCATTGTTCTCAAGGTTAGAGAAGACTTTTCTCCAGAGAGAATAGCTTCTGTGTTGCAAAATTTACCCATTGCCTACAAGCCTGGAAAGCTGGAGATATTCCTCATGCCCCTTTGGAGGGGTGCCTTTCTCCTTTTCTTCTGGCATCTAGTAGTTCATGTCACAGCACAGGGTGTGTGACTGGATAGTAAAGTTTGTTACACTGGGGATGTGCTTAATTTAGCAAAGCACCAGTTTTCTTCCCTATAAGGGACAGCTGGACTGTACAGAATGAATGACTGATTTTTACTCCAACTTCAGTGGCTTAGCCTGGCAGATAAAATAGAGGGAAAGGGCAGAGGCTGGAACCCGGGGTGAATCAGGGGGCAACTTTGCCAGCAAGTGCCCCCCCATCTCCCACGAGTGAAAATAATACTGCCAAGACATGATCTGCTTGGAGAGGAAAGGTGGTCAATCTCCCACAGGAGAGAGACCAAGAGCCTTTTCCTCAATGGGCTTTTATTGGGTTCATTTTGCACAAGAATACAGGTGAGGATCAAACAATAGATAGCATTCAAAGAACTATGAGGGCTTATTCTCAGTCAGGGTCAGATAGCTAAAGAGCTATAAAACTTTGAGGAACAAATTTCTTGCTTGGACCCTTATCATTTAAATGAGAGCATTCTAAACAAAACAGGTTTCACAGGACTTTAGGAAGTCTTTCTTATGCCTGATCACTCGGAACTACTCTAGCTGGCAAAGTGCTATACCCCTTCCCAGTCATGGATTTTTAGGCTTAAGTGGATCAGAGCCAGGAAACGCTTCTCCCAGATGGAAATGGGGACTCAGGCTATGTCAGAATAGCTGGGGGGCAAGGGTCCACCACTCCCTCTGTGCTGCAGCCCCCCATGTCCTTCCTTGAGGGCCTCCCTAGTGATTATTTGGCTTAGGTTGCCCCTCCTCTGAGGGGTCATACCCGCCTCTGGTTAACTGACCAAGCATTAGGGGAAGAGATGGATGAAGCAGAAGCAGCGCTGCTGCCAGAGACAAGCTTTGTCTCCTTAGTGGCTCGCAGTCCGGAGGTCGCTCACTCAGCCTTAGGCATGGGGGTGGTTACAACTCCTGAAACCAGGCAGAGTGGTTTCCAACAGGTGGGAGCTATGCCAGGTTGAAGGAGAATCAAAAGATGTAAGAGAAAAACGTAGGGGGACTTGCAGGGAAGACCAGAGTAAAAACATGCTGGTCCAACAAGTAAGGGAAAGAGTTTCGTGCAGAGAGTGGTCAAGCCAAAACGTATTGCTTAAGAAAATGACAAAACTGGTTGTCATGTGGAGACTGGTCCCAGAAGAAAAATCATTTTGTGAACACTTGATTGTTATTTCCAAACTTAAATATTTTCAGCTGCACCAGCAAATGTTCAAACCACATAAGAAGACTTCAATTTACATATTCAACAGGTTTCCCCCTATGCATTAGTTTAGTCATTTAATTTTTTTCACAGTGCATTGTAAACATGTCTCTAATTCACCACCCATTCAACTCTTGGTATATTAGTGGATTACAGCATTGTAAAGGAAAGACCTTGGACTTCAGAGTCATACCCGAGTGTCAATCACTGTGTTTACCATCACTAGCTATGTGACCCCAGACAAATTGCATCGACTTTTTGAGCTTCAGTTTTCTTATACTCTACAAGTGAGATATTTACAAAGTACCTACTACATGTTTTCTGGATCATAAGAGACACTAGTAATAGTAGCTACTTTTGTCAGCATGATTACTGTTTTGAAATGGAGGCTAAGCTGATAAAAAAAGCACATTTAATGAGATTTTCTAATAAAGGAAATGAAGTAAAATCTGAGGGTCAATATGGAACAAAGATGCGCAGCTTAAAATAAACCCCATCCAATGCTCGAATTTGACAGATGTAGCATATTATTCCATGTGTCTTCACTCTCAAGCTCATCCATGTCTTAATGAATTAAATAATGTATCTCTTTGGGTGTGAGTGACGTTCTCCAGAGGTTATTTATGTATTGAGTTGGCCAAAAAGTCCATATGGGTTTTTGTGAAATAATAGACACATTTTTCATTTTCCCAATACCTTTACTGATTTGGATATTTTGAGTATGTTGGCTCTCTCCCCTTTGGTACAACACTGACTGTCCTCAGTTAATGTCTCGATGTGCTGGCTATCAACCGCAGCTGGTCTACCGACCACGGAGCATCGTCCAGCAAGAGGTCTCCAGTGGGAAACTTCACAAACCTCTTGTGACACGTTCTATCAGTCACAGCACCTTCTGTACGCACTGCACAAATCATTTTTTTTTGCATTTCAATTGTGTTTTTGCCTTTGTTGAAATAAGAAAGCATACCATGCCAAAAATGTTGCTTATTTCCTTCCATCTTCAATATTAAAATGGCTGCACAAAAATGCATCAGTTTTGCTTTTTTTAAAAGTGCACACCGATAAGACAGCTGTCACAATACAATCTGATAAAATTGTTTTGAAGGAGGTTAAAGGCAACTAAGCACTACTAGAGCCATCTTACAGGAAAAAAACCAAATGACTTTCTTGGCCAACCCAATAAAAGTAATTAATAGAAAAGTAAACAATGTGCTTTAATCTTTTATCTGTAGCTTGGAGATCAACTGAGCTCTGTATGGCTTCTTAGTTTTCTTTGGTTTCTGCAGTGCATGTGTTTATGTGTGTTATGTGCATCTGCATGCGCATCTGTGTACCCAATACCTGGTGGTAAGGGGTGGGGGAGAATTAGTCCTTTTGCCTTAATTTAAACTTAGACACTAATTAAGAAGCATGTGTCATTTTAAATACTTCTAAAATATATTTTTATAAGAGTACATCACCCTTGAAAAAATATAATTTTTTTTTAGAAAATACTTAATTCATTTATGTTTGTGTTAACCAATGACTTTGTGAGGTCATTTACTTTTTATACAATCACAGTCATAAGACCTACATCTTTCATTCTTTGGTGCTGTTTTGAAATAAGCATGCACTTGTCGACACATGTTTCTACTACAGTCTTCGCTTCCCCCAATAGGCAAGTCCAGACTTAGAAGGCAGAAGTCCAGTGGAAAGTACCAGAAGCTAGGGAACAATATTTGCCTAACCACCCATACCACAGAATGCTTTCTTGGAATCTGCTGTGTATATAAAATGGTATCCTACGCACACATGTAACATTTGCCTTTCTGAAAATCAAATTTGATTCTACAAGGAAATCACCAAAAATACTGTTCTCTCAGATTATACCAGATTTGTCTCCCTCACCATTGAAAAAAAAAGTTCAGGATACTTGGATAGTTTTAAAAATTATAAACTTTCTCAGATAAAACTTGTAACTCATTTATGGAAGTTGGCTTTGCAACCTCTGGTTTTAGCAAATGCAGGGGAGGCTTTATTTATAATAAAAAACAATTTAAGGACAGCTAAGTGTTATAAAAATTAAACTAGTTTTTTAATGTACATGGAACTTCTCTTTTCATTCCTCAATAGTTCTTCTGACTATCCTGAACTAAAACACTGTTTGCTAAGGTTATCTTTGACCTCTGACTTGCTTGTTCAGGGACTCCTTATAGTCCATTATATTTGCTCAGGGTATGACATGTCACCCAATCAGCCACTTTTTTTCCTGTGAAAACTGTTGTCATTGGGTCCCATGATACCATTCTTTTGTCCCTCTTCTAGTCTTTCCTATTATTTTTTTCCAGTCTCCCTGGTGTTCTCTTTTTATTTTGATTATTTCTTAATTATCAGTTTTTCCTTGGTGCTTCCTTCTTGCCCTTCCATTCTTACATGCATTCCCAGGGCAACTTCACAAAACCATGAATCAAAAGTATCATGTGGACACTGATGAACCCAAAATTTCAGTCTACAGTGTTGTCCACCTGCCCTGGACAACTAACCCAGTGCTTTGCAGCCATTTTAGACTGGCCATATCCACACTACAACACATTTTCTTACTTTCTTTTTCCATTGTTCACCTTAGATTGGCTTCTCTTTTGCTGATTTTGTCTTACAGCATCACCATTTATCACACAACCCCCTAAAATCTTTTTTAAAGGCAAACTGTGCCAGACTCCCTTCCCTCCAGGATGTTGCTCATGTTCTTTTCCTACCAGGAGCATTTTCTGATGTCCCTTTACTCAGTCAACTCTGAAGCATCCTACTTATCTCTAGCTAATTGCTCAGAGAAGTTCTCTCAAGTTTATTTTTCACAAGCTGCTTCAAAACCAACCTTTCCTTCTTAAGAATTTACCGCAGACTGGAGCAAGACAAAACTTGAGTGATTATCAAATAAGGCACTGTAGTTTTCATTTCCCCACTGTTTTCTAAGAGCACAGCGGCACATTTACTTTGGCTCACCATTTTATCCTCATCAGCAAGGCTGAATTGCTGGTGGCACACACTCAAGAAATCCTCTTGAATATTTGAATGAGTGACTTTTAGCACCTGCTGGTGCCATCCGGTTTCAATCAGTTGTTGCATCCTTTTGTTTCTGTTGCATCACATCTTTCAGATCTGCTCTTTCATCCTCACCCCCAGTCTTGTCCTTGGAGGAGGTCCTCAGCACCCCTTGCCCACCATCAGATTCAACTCCACCCACCAAACTCTCAGTTATGTTATTTTGTAGACACAAATGCAGTAGACATACACCCCTGCTTGGGAATATTTCATGTCTTCCAGTTTTCTCTAAGAACAAATCTAAGACCTAGCCTGATCTGCAAGATGCTTGACGACGTGGCTCTAACCCCCTTTCCAATATCACCTTACCACCTTATTCACCGTGTGTTTCAGTCACTGCAGAAGTCTCATGTGCCTTTCACACACCATACTCTTTCATGTGCTGGTTCCCTCTGCTATTTTGAAGTCCTTCATCTGTGTCTTGAACTCTAACATTTGTGTGAATCTCACAGTTATAAATGAAACAATACTTTGGCAAATTATTACCCACTTATATCCTTGTATAAAGCACATTTCCTAATTCTATATTAGCCTTTGGGTACAATTAATGAATAGAGGAATACTATAATGGTAAGATTATTTCTCTGACTTTACATATCAACTTCTTTCAGCAAAGGGGACTCTGGTTGCATTTCCCAGCCTATTCTCACATTTGATCCCAATCATTTTTCATTGCCGTCACTTTTTCTGCCAGCCACATTCAGGTCATATTTCCTTTACCACCACGTCGGCGAACAGCAGTTCTCTGCTCCAACTGTAGTTGTGCAGAAATTGGTAGTACACGTCCTCTTATCATGTGCTGACCTTTGTGAATCAAAAACCAGGGTGACCCCATTTTCTTGCTTCCCTACTGTACCTCCAGTCATATATTGCCTTACTCATTTTTAAATATATCTGCTTAGTCTTGGAGAAATTGGCACAGGTGTTTGAGGGGCTGGGCTGGAAGACAACCTAAGTAGCCAGCCTCCAGACCCAAAATCTAGTCTTTTCATTACTGCTGGTCAAGGTTCTTGGTCTATGTTTGTCATTCTGGAAATCTCACGTGGGGGCTGTGGCTGCGGGGCCGGCTGCTGGTTCCATGTCCTCCAGGCATCACTGTCCTGTCAGTCTCATCGGAAGGTCCAGTAAACCAGTTCTCCTGCTAGACTTCTCAGCTAACCATTGTAGCTTATTAAAGTGAGAAAGTCTAAATAGAGCACACACCTCAAAATTTCTGCATAAATGACAAGCTTTTGGTGATCTGTTGGTACTAGAAGTTTCCATATAATTTTTTTTCAATATGTCCTCTGATATTCTTTGATAAAAATTACTAACAGGCCCCTGGTCTCCTACAGTAGATGATTTGTGAGGAGATGTATGTTAGTTCAATCAATTTGACAATTTATATACATGGCTACCAGTAAAGCAGATTCTGGATCTCTTGAAGATGCAGGGGAAGAAAAAGTAGTTTTCACATATTCCGTGGGAATATTTTTATCATTAGTCATTTGGAGTGGATCCCTGTTGTAGAGTTTAGCTCACTGGAATTTGAACTTACTCTAATATAATAAGGGAGAGTAAAATAATTTGACTATCTGTCATTTATGAGATATTGGTCTATAACCTACATGGTCTTTCCTCCATTCTTTTTTTTCAAGAGGGAAATATCATCTGAATTTCCCTCTTAAAAAAATAAAACAAACATTTGTTCAGGAGTGGCAGAACTGTCCATTACACTAAACCCTTTTAGAAACATTTCCTTTGTATCTTTATTACAATAAAGATATATGATATGATGGATATCTATAGTACACACATAAAGTGTATATTCCACAACTTTCCTTTAATAGGTACAAATGTAGTCATATTCATATGGCTGGCCTTATAATGTCCTGAAGGTAGTCTTTGAAATTCAATTCAGTAAAATAAATTGCATAGGGGATTGTAAGTATAGACTATGTGTGTGGTTCTAATGATCTAGCAAGATGCTTGAAATTGAAACTTTCTTTGTTTTTTTAAGTACAAAGCCTTTGGGATATATAATTTTATTTTAAGTTTAGATTTTCTTCAGGATGGTAACATGTGTCTTTTCCAATCCAGAGGTAAAATATATTTTCCAAAAATGTGGATACTGCCCATTGCATTAAATTTAAATCAAACAATCCTTATGTATATAGACAGTAAAAGTAAGCCAAAAATATAACATATTCCAATTTTTCATGTATCAAAAATGTTTCCAAGGCGACGTTACTGAAATGATTGTACGATGGTCCCCAACACAACGTCAAGCTCTAACCGGACAGACCAGCCAGGGCAGGGTGGTCTCACCAGCCAGGGTTCTAGGTGCTCTTCTCTTCATCACGCAGCAAAGCTACGGCACTTTTCTCGGCTTCTTTAGTGATGGCATCTGCAGTCTCTCTGGCTCTGCCCTTTAAGTCTTTTGCCACATTGCCTACCTGGGACTCCTGCTTCGGGAAGAAAGGAGGGAGGATGTGCTTGTGGAGTGGTTCTGCCTGCTAGAAGGGCTGGGGCGGTGCACCACAGCGGGAAGCCGCACTTCAGCACGTAGTGGAAGGGAGACCGAGGCAGGAAGAGGTCAGAAAAGAATTCGGCAGTGCTGAATAACCTGGGGAGGTCAGCTACTGGGTACCATCTGCTTTGTCGGGATTCTCTATGGCTTTAGTTGAGATGTAGGCTGGATAGCCAAATCCTATCAGGTTGCAGAGGAGAGAGGCCCCACCACTCAAGCTTTAGTTGAGATGTAGGCTGGATAGCCAAATCCTATCAGGTTGCAGAGGAGAGAGGCCCCACCACTCAACACCAGGTATGAGGCCCCGCCTCCTGATGACACTGAGCACAATGCAGCTACAGTTCACTGGGTCTCAGCCTCGAGCTTGGCCAAGAGGTCAGTCGTGCAGTTCTCTTTCCGCAGGGACTGGTGGAACCTCTGTCTCAAGACCACAGATATGGCAGGGACCATCATGTGGCTACCTAAGGCTGCTCCTAGAGAGGGTAACTGGGGGACAGTGAGGGGGAGGGGCAGGTGACAGGCAGAACTGGAGGGGACAGTGGTGGTTAGGGCTGAAAATTTCTTGAATTTCTTCACAAAATGATAGAACTTCCCAAAGGTGTTTTGGAAGGGTGTTTACAGAAAAATTATGCAGAAAACAGATGCTTTTGAGGATTACATGCTGTTAGTAAATTAATTTAGCAAAATGACATAGTTACTTGCTGAATGATTCCTGGAGACCATGAAAACATACAAAGATGTCATGCTCTCACATCGTCAAAGGTGATCTGTGGATAATCGACAAAAGTAAGTTAAACCTCAATATAATTTTTTCTCTGCATTATTTTGTTCATTATCTATATTATATGAGTTATCAGTATTAATCAAGTTAAACGAGTGGCTGAGTTTGTTTAGACTGGTCCTTTTTACATCCCAACTCCCCTTCAGGATGCATGTCAAGTCCCGCTACCCCCTAAATCTTTTTCTCCTCTTTCCTTACATGTGCAGTCTCTATTGTACAATAGGCCTTACTTCACTGGACAGTTTTACTTGTGATGGACTTGTTTGTATTGTATCCATAGCTCTATTGTAGGTGGCAAACAACCTTAATTTCATATAATTTAGTAACACAAGACTTTATAAAAATTACCTTATACAGTTAAAGATGGAATTTAAGGCCAAGACTCATGTATTCTGCGTGGAAACCTAGTGATCTTTTCCTTCTACATAAGTGCATATTGAATATCCGGGTGGCATAGATTCATCCAAACTGAATGAAGCTTAAAGGCTCAGAACAACATAGTAGAATTATATCAAGACGTTGAATGTTTTATTTTCAGCACGTCTCAAAAAGGGCTCTGCTTGAGGGTATACCTATATCTCTGTGCGAAATCATGTCTATTGATATTATAGATAAATTCCTGTCTACTGTTGTTGAGATATGGGTTTTGTTGAATGTCATTCTATTGCTTTGTACTACAAGGCATAAATAGAGTATCATTTTACCACAGCTGTTTTCTACTAGTCTACCTTTTTAATAACTCATCAGTTGTTCAAAACATCATATATTTCAGTTGTGAATTATGATACATTTCCATGGCCATTCAGGACACAGATATTTCAGTAAGATATTGCTGCCTTCGTTAAGATTCCTCATCTCTGCCCTGGAATTTAACTGATCATGAAAATTACAAATGTGGGAAATAAACAAGCTAACTGTTTAAGCTTGGAAACACAAAACCTCATTTATAATAATGGGATTCGACTTGCCTTTTCCTCTCACTTTTAACGATATGATGTTGCTGCATCTGAATGTAATTAGCATAAGCAGTCTTAAGAAATGCTTCACTGTGCCAGAATACATGGATTAGAGTTTTGATTATTATTGTTTTTCCAGACAGTGACTTTTGAGGCCAGGCCAAATGGATTTCTGGTTCTTCAGCTGTACTAATCAATGTAACTGTGAGTGTATGTTTTCAAGATTAATTTTATGACCATATTTTCTTGTCTTAATAACAAAAATGTTACTCCTCTCCTGTGTCTATTGAAATGGACTGACTTATTTTTGGCGAACAATAGAAGGTAAAAACTTGAAAGCAGCTAGTAAGGGAAATTCCTTTTCCTTTGCTTTACTCCTTCTCCTACATATAGATAGTGGAAAACTGAGTTGAAAATAAATGTTTCACTTCATCACTGATCAATTGTTCATGTGAAGTAAAAAGGCAAGTAACATATAATATGGAAGATTAATTTTTAAAGAAATGTTAATTCAAAAGGAGTTTGGCTGAACTGTCTTGACCAATAAGCAATGACTGAAATGTATTTAACTGAAGCTGTGTCCTAGTTATATAAACAGAGCAGCATGTCAATGGACAGTATTTTTTACATGGAAGTGTACTGGTAAAATTTAAGGCAGAGCTTCATTTGAGCGATTTGGTCCTCAAGCCTCCACTGTCTCAGGAAATCTCTGAGATAAGTGTGTGACAGCTTAGGTTTCAACTCTAGTCTAGTTGCTCAGTGAATTTGCTGAGCACAGTGATACGTCCTCCTGTGTAAGTGACTGGTACCTCTCTCACAAGTTGCCATGTTGACTAAGAGAGTAAATCAGGACTAAGGTGCGTTTATGGATCTTACCATCTCAAATACAACATAGAGCACTATCTAAAAATTATTGCCATATCCTCTCTTTGCAGATGTGTCTAATTCATTTATTAAGATGAATACTTCAGCCCTGGGTGGTGTGGCTCAATGGATTGAGTGCTGGCCTATAAACTTAAGGGTCTCTGATCTGATTCCCAGTCAGGGCACATGCCTGGGTTACAGGCCAGGTCCCCAGTAGGAGGTACATGAGAGGCAACCGCACATTGATGTTTCTCTCCCTCTCTTTCTCCCTCCCCTCCCCTCTAAAACTAAACAAAATAAAATCTTTTAAAAAAGTTATGAATGCATAGTTTGGGCTATATAATTTTGAGTTTTAATATGAGTAATTTAATTTAGGTTGAGTAAACCAGGGTATCATACTTGTAAATTAGGTGTATTAATAAAAGTGTCATGCTAATTTTAAAATTTAGAGGAATAGTTCTCCATTGGGCAAGTATCTTAAATTAAGCATCTATAATATATTGAATCCCAGGTACAGCATAAGATGGAATTACTTGTAATTTACTCATAAATATATATAATATTGGAATTCATATGTTATAGATAAGATCTTAGAAGCCATATAATCTTGGCATTGAAAATTGGTTTACACTCTTATGTTAACACTGATGAAATGGTAATAGATGCATGCAGCATTTCTTGAGGATTCTGGGGATACTTTTAGATTAGGGCAAAAAACTTTTATGATTGATTGCTTATGTCTGCATAGCCACAGTGTGGGGAATGATGGCGGGTATAGTAAGTATCTTGACATCTCTAATGTATTTCAGCATAATACATTTACAGAAAAAGAAAACCCAGACATTTATATGCTGACTCTAATATCATAGGACACTGTAGAGATTGTGCAATATATTCACATACGCCAAGACAGTTTATTTTTACAACAGTCTGGTAAGGTTTGTAATATTTGAACCTAGGTGTAGATGACAAAACTGATGCTGTTTAAGTCCACAGAGCAAGTTCACGCATTGCTAAGATCAAAAACAAGGTCTGTTCTCTGCCAGCTAAGAATCCTTGCCACAATAAAAGAAAAGACTGTTCTTACTGTATCACTAAGGAATGTCTTTGTGAGTAACAGAGAACTGGATCAAGGGGTGATAGGTTAAATGGGTCATAAATCACATTTGTTCTCTGTTGCTGCTTTAACAAATTACCAAAAATTCAGAGAAGAATTTTTGGTAATTGAAAAGAATTCACATTTATTTTCTTATGGCCCTAGAGCTCGGGAGACTGAAACAAACTAAAAAAGCAGGTGCCAGCAGGACTGTGTTCCTTCTGGAGCCTGTGGAGAAAATCCTTGCTTTGCGTTTTCTGGCTTCTGGAGGTGGTCTGCATTCCCTGGCTCATGGCCCCTTCCCCCACCTTCAAAACCAGCAGCTTAGATTCTTGTTTCCTTTCTGGCTTCTGCTTTTATCCGTATACTTTTCCTCTCTGGTTCTGATCCTTCTGCCTACCTCTTCTAATTACCGTCGTGGTTACATTGGATTCACCTAGGTGATCCAGGGCAGTCTTCCCATCTCAAAACCCTTCATTTAATCATGCCTTCAAACTCCCTTCTCAATGTAACATATTCAGAAGTTGCAGGGATTAGAAAATGGACTTTCAGGGGAGATAATTCAGCCTACCACCCATAAAGCTAGTGCAGATGTTATGAAGATGGTGCAGTAACTTGTGGGTGCCAATTCATTTTCTCATCAATGACCAAGGTTTCTTCCTTCTTTCTCCTCTGCCATCTTTAAAGTTTTGGCCTTTATTCTCATGGTTGCAAGATGACTGCTGTAGCAGGAGGTATAATATTTGTCCTTAAGGAAGGAATAAGAGGAGAGTGAGAGGGCAAGTTCTTTTCTTCTTAATCCGAAAGTGAAGCTCTACTCACAAAATCCCCCCTCTATCTTACAGGCCAGCACTATACAGGACACAGGGATACCACTAGCTACAAGGGAGAATGGAAATTTAGGTAT
This sequence comes from Sturnira hondurensis, assembly GCF_014824575.4. NCBI lineage: Eukaryota > Metazoa > Chordata > Mammalia > Chiroptera > Phyllostomidae > Sturnira > Sturnira hondurensis. The sequence goes on from NW_028081528.1 coordinate 2,568,496, forward strand.
TTTACCATTTAGTCTTTCTTTTTGAAGATAGCAAGGAAAAGAAAAGATTCAAAATGGGTGTTCAGTGAATCAACTTTCTATTGGTCAGAATGTCCAGTTGCAAATTTAAGCAGAGAAATGAATTATGGAATATCAAACTATAGACTATTCAAAAAGAGTAAATAACCTGTAGTACTGATTACAAAGATTAGTGATATAGCTAGGATTATACCCAGTACCCCACAGGGCTTCCTAGCAAAAACATCATGGCTGCTACTGTTCCACGTGGGCAGTGGACTCTAATGGATCTGGATTCCAGAAGATCGTGTTGCTACCCCTGACACAGCACATACTAAAAGATGTCTCCATCAGTGGCCACTCACTCATATTGCTTTTATCTGCACCCAAATCTCAGGTGCATCTAAGTCATGAATCCTGGACATGTGTCCATCCATACCTGCAAAGGAGTCTGGGGAATGTATGCCTCCTAGACCAGGTCCTCCAGAAAGTAGAGCTTGAGACAAAGATTGACATGCTGACATTTCATTGGAGAGGTGCAAATTTAGGAGTGAGGGTGAGAAAACAGTGGGGGCAGAGAAGGTGGTTGGTGCATATCTGTGTTGGTTCCTGCTTTGCACGTGTGTCCATTGGTATATTGTTCTCCAGAGAAACCGAAAAGAGGAACTGATTCCCTTAGACGGGAAAAAGGAGGAGAAATTTATCTGTGGAGCTTCCTCTCATGCCCATTCCTTATTGGCCAGGTCAGTCTCACAGTGGGCCAGTTCCTCCTGTCATCCAAGTTGTATAATTCAGGCCACTTGGTGACTGTAAAGGAAGCCAGATCCCACTCCTGGCACTGTGGCATTTCCTCTGAGTATATAGAGGAGCCACGTACACTGGACAGTGTTAACATGTGAGTGATGTGGACAATGTGGGCCATAGCTCCATCTCAGGGCAGTGACAAGGTCCAAAAGTGGATAGCACCTTTGGTAGGAAGGAGGCTATTTAAGGAGTCTAAATATGCATGGCAGGTTTCCATCCTATACAGTAGGGTTTTTGGTTTCTACCTTAAGAAGGTTGTTTTCACAATGTAGAATATTATCATGACGTAGGGAAGGTCTTCCCGAACTACTGGGGAGCTCCCAGGTGTCTGTTACTACCAGCCATACCTTATCTCTCAGTTGAAGTACACCTCCCATGTTATTTCCTCAACAGCCTCGTAGTTTTTTTTTTTTTCCTGCTAGAACTTACACCATTTACACTCCGCAACGGCAGTATTGCCTGTGTTTCATCACCATTGCATTCTCAGGAATCTTACCACAGTGTAAGTGTGTATGTATTAGTTGATCAGATGAGTGAATGGGTGAAGAAATACATGATAGCACATAATAAATGAAACAGTGAGTGGCTATTGTGGGGATTAAGATAAATATAAAACAATCTTAGACTGGAAAAATTTCACAAAGAGGTGGGATCTGGGTTAGATGGTAGCATGTGGTTTTAACAGAACAGTGAGAAAAGCCGTGCATGAAGATGTATATGCGGAAATACTCTTAGTTTGTCCATGGAATGGAGGAGGAAGCAATGCCTTATCAAATGTCTTTCAAACACATTTATATCATACATGGATTTCTGCTGATTTCTCATTATTTTCCTCACTTAGAGGCCCAGGAAACACTGTGCTGGAGAGACTCAGACCTTGATTCTATCATGCCTAAACCTCTCCCCAGAAACATTTTCCTTTGGTGACCTGGGAAGCTGAACTTTCTTAATTGGATTAGTGGCACTTTGCTATTTCAAACTGAAACAGGATCCACTGGCCGACACTCGCTAGAGCTTTATCATCTACAGCATCAAGTTTGTGGTCATTGCTGAAGTATGCGAGCTAACCCAGGGAGACAGGAAGTGGCATTAGAATTCTTTCTGTTTAGCCTTGCTTAGAGATGTAGTCCCAGATAATAAAAACAGTGGTTTTTTTTTTTTCCTGTACCAGAATGCATGTTCCTTGTAGAGCTGAGGTGTACAAAGAGAAGCCAAAGGAACTTCTTGGTCACTGTGTATGTATTTCCTAGGCACTCAGTATTTCAAAGGAGACTTCTATTCAATTCATTTGCTCTCAGATATTTTCTTGTTAATGAGAGGGTGAATCCTACAAACCTCAATCCATTTATTAAAATACCAAAGCAATCTGTATCTTATATCAAATAATCATGTCTGCGATAAGCTTAGGGACTTTAGTCATTTATCCAGGGTTGTTTTTCCCATAACAAAGTCTCTAAATAGAATTATCAAGTCTATCAAATGTTAATTTGTTGAGAAAAGCAGAATAGCTAATAAGGAAAATTAGATTTATATTGTAAATGGAGTATTATCGTGAAGGCTTCCATGTGTTCAAAAGGAACTATGACGGAAATATGACTGATGGGAAGTCTCAATCAACCAAACTGTAGTCATTTTCAGTGTATTGAAGAATCTTGCTCTGGGGGGCTCTCCCCCAAACACCACCACTGTCTTTTAGGTTTTCGGTGGGATGTGCAGATAATTATAGGGGCCACCATGACTGTGGGATCCTGAACATTAAAAACCAAACTACAGCTAAGTAAATTTTGAGGATCTTACTGGCTTTATTCAATGATGCATGAGCCAGGTAGCATCCATTCTAGCAGAGAGAAAGGGGCTCCAAGGCACTGTATGAGATGAAAGGCGTTTAGTGGGGGTGGGGGGGGAAACCAGGTTAGTGGCTACAAGTTCCCTTTCCTTTAGGGGAATCAGGGCTATGGAAGGCAGCTTATAGAACTAGTACTAATTAGGTGATTACTGATCCATTGGTTTAAGACCTTATTTCTGACAGAGCCAAAGACACTATAGTTAAGTCTCAGTGTGGTGACATGGGGCTTAGCCTAAGTAACTTAGCTGGAGGCCTGTTTTTAACCTGGCACTCAGCTAGGACTGTTTTCTGCAGAACACACCCCCATTCACATACCACATCAAGGAAGGTGGCTGTCCCACTCTCTTGGCCACGCTAAGGAAGGAGAGAGCTGAGAACACAGCTTCTGTCCCTACACATGGGCAGATGCCAGCCTGCTGGTAGGATTCCAAAGGGTATAGGGTTTCCAATGGATGAAGCTGCACACCCGCCACTTTTCCCTTAGAACGTGGATATTGACCACATTGTGGTAGATGCTTCATCCCAGTGCCCTCCCTGGACTTCAGGGGGTATATGAGTGCACTTGTTCCACAGCCTATGTTCTCCCCTCCCCTGTTATTCTCTACATTCCATGTCTCTTCTATAACATTTCCCAAGTAGATCATAATTTTGAGAAGTTGGCCTGAGGTGCAATTTTAAATTGCTTCTGTGAAAAAGCCAGTCGCTGTGATTTACTTTGTCGTTAAGTTGTTTAGATTTTAGGGTGGGGACTGCGAATATTTCCCTGCATCCCAAAGGGGACAGGAAGAGAGGCAGAGTTTGCTAGGAGAATGAGGTTAGAGAGGAAGTTGCTGGCACTACGTCGTCACTCTCTATGGAAAAATCAGAGAACTTCCTTGCTTCTCTCCTTGGCCCCCTGATGGGATTAGCCATGGGAGAGTGGCTACATCAGCCACTTCCCTTTCCTCTTGTTTTCAGTGGAAGTGACCAGAAACTGAAAGAAGCTTATAATGTGGCAATTGCCCAATCCCAATCCAATAACCTTGAACACCTGCAAGTTTTTGGATTGGAACTTTAGTTTTTGGGAAATCAATTGAAGGTCTTCCCACTGGGATGTACAGGCTGACCTTGTTCTCACTGCTCCTTTCCTCACCACGACTGATGCCCATGGTATATTTTATGCTTGCCTTCTTACTCTTCCATGTCCTCTCAATAAGTACACACACACACACACACACACACACATATATATATATAACTTTTTAAATAAATATATATATATATATATATAAAATCACTCTATATATCTTTCTAGCACTGTGTCCTCATGTCTCTTATAGGAATCTATCTGCTTCTCAGCTTTCCTTTTTTTGATCAAGTTCTGATTGAGACCAAGGTGTTACAAGCCATGTACTTTTCTGGCATAAAAATTATTTTGAGATTTTCTTTAAGGTTTTTTATCCGATTGATTATATTAACATTATTAGGTTATAATGAGTTGTAAATTGAAAGCAATGGTCTCAGTGTGGTTTTCCTGTTATCTAAAATAAAAGAATTAGCCTTAAATGGAAGCTGCAACTAGTNTGTCTCTTATAGGAATCTATCTGCTTCTCGGCTTTCCTTTTTTTGATCAAGTTCTGATTGAGACTAAGGTGTTACAAGCCATGTACTTTTCTGGCATAAAAATTATTTTGAGATTTTCTTTAAGGTTTTTTATCCGATTGATTATATTAACATTATTAGGTTATAATGAGTTGTAAATTGAAAGCAATGGTCTCAGTGTGGTTTTCCTGTTGTCTAAAATAAAAGAATTAGCCTTAAATGGAAGCTGCAACTAGTCTGTTTGCCTGTTTCAACCTGTGCTGAGAGTTCCTTCTGCCAGATTTTATGCAGAAAAAAGGGGGCAACTGAAGGCTAACTTAAGTGCGAACATTCAGTCCTCTTCCTTTGCTGTGCCAGTTGGGACAAAACATGTAGATTGTGTGAATCTCATTTTCTTTATCTTCAAAATAGTGATAATAATCCTTTCTTCATTTCTTGGTTTTGAGGATGAGATTTAAAAAAAAAACATAACATGTGGGAAGGTGCTTTTGAAACTCTAAGACACTATAGGAAATATGAGGAACTTAACTTACAGTAACCAAGAGGGTGGTTGTTTATTTGAAGTGTACTAAGTCAAGTCTAGTTTATTCCTACTAAAGAAGACATTAATTCAGACTCTCAGTGTAGCTATCTCTTTGCTTTTACACCATCCTAATATTTACTATGAAGCCAAAAACAATAGACTACATTGCTAAACATCAGTTTACTTTGTCTTCCAGAGATAAGGTTTTGGGCTCAGGGGAAATAGCAAGAAAAACTATAAATTATAGTAAAACTGTAAATTATATTTAACTCTGAGCCCTACTATGCAAAATGAGGAGAGCATAAAATGAACTCAGAACCCTTTCTAGGGGGAATCTGCATTGCCTTCCGAACAGAATGTGGTATGAGGAGTCGCTGTCTGTGACGTGACGTGACACAACACGAAAGAGCACCCAACCACCCCTTTGCAGCTGAACGCTTATCTTCTACTCCCTAAGCTCCTGCTTTTCTCAACTAAGATTTTGGAGGCAGGGGAAAGGGAGTCATTCTCTGCAGAGAGCCTCTGACATGATGCAATGGGGGGACACTTTGTCCCTGCTATTTCACTTAGTACCACCACACTCCCTGTGACTTAGGTAACTAATAAGTCACAACCTTGGGCTTTAGCCCTACCTCCTGTTCTTGTACTACATGCTGCTTTTAAATGTGCTATTGATGGATATTGTTTTGGGTCAAGTTCAATTCCTAGTTCTAGATGAGCCAAAGTAAATAACACCATTTTTTCCACCTCTTTCCTTCAATGCCAGCCTAACCTATATATTAGTGAGCATGAAGTTGTTAAACAGTAGAAACTCAGGCAGCCAGTTCCAAGGGCATTATCAGAGAGATTATAGGTTAGGGGTTCATAGTAAATACCTCAGAGTTTGAAAACTTCTGCACACAGAGGTAAAATGTTGGAAAATTCCCTTTTGTAGTGAAAGCTGGAAGTCAAAAAGAATCTATCTCATTAATAAAACTTGGGGTATTTCAGAAAGACAGAGTTGAGCTTGGCTGGTGTAGTTCATTGGACTGAACACAGGCTGTGAACCAAAGGGTTGTTGGTTCGATTCCCAGTCAGGGCACATGCCTCAGTTGCGGGCCTGGTCCCCAGCGTAGGCCACATGAAAGGCAACCACACATTGATGTTTTCCTCTCTTTCTTTCTCCCTTCCTCCTCTCTAAAAATAAACAAAATCTTAAAAGAAAAAGAAAGACAGAGTTGAAAGTAGCAATGCTATGTTAAAGAATTATTGTTCTTGCCCTGGCTGGTGTGGCTCAGTGGATTGAACACTAGTCTGCGAACCAAAGGGTTGCTAGTTCAATTGCCCATTAGGGCACATGCCTGGCTTGCAGGCCAGGTCTCCAGCTAGGGCCGAGTCTCCAGCCAGGGCCGTGTGAAAGGCAACCACGCATTAATGTTCTCTTCCTGTCTTTCTTCCTCCCTTCCCCCTCTTTAAAAATAAAGAAATAAAGTCTTGAAAAAAGAATTATTGTTCTTAAGGTAAAATAATAGGCAGCAAGTTTTTTTTGGAAAAAAAAGTAATCAAAGAAGCAATTTCTTTCAGAACAGCATTATGTAAGACCCTGTGGGGTTTTTTTTTCAGCAGTAACAGATGGACACAAATTTCTCTGGAGTTATTATTAAGAGCCTTTTATCAAGGAAGCAGTCATTTTCATGTGGTCCTGTGGAGGAACATAAGCACCATGGAATGTAGCGGTTCAGGTGAGGGCAGAGTTAGAAAGCAAGAACCAAGAGACAGCAGCGTGGGAGGCTTCCCCCTACGAAACCAGTTTCACTAATTCCTTTCTGAGAAGTGTTTAGAAGTTAATAACGCCACTTCATGTTACATTCATTTTAATCTTTACATGCACATTTACATGTAAGTTGATAATACAGGAAACTGACCAGCTCTCATTCTGTATTATGTTTCTTCCCATTTTTTTTCTTTTTTGCCTTTATGTATGACTCTAAGTTTAAAAAAAAAAAAAAACTTCCTTGAACATTCAGATATTTGGGTCAGAAGTACGTCTGTTCACTGTCTCAGGCACAGTTGGGTCATCCCCAGGGACCAGGTAAAAAAATGGTACTCGTTATGAAGTGCTACTCCAGTAAGCCTTGGTCTGCTTTGCTAGAGTCCTCTCAGCACCGCACTAGGGCTAGCCCACCCAGGGGGACACTTGGATTATCAACTGTTAGGAGCTTCTGAGTCACTCAGCTGTTCAGGATCAATGAAGGGTCCTGAGTGTCTTTGTCTGAGAGCCTTCTCCGACCATGGAGTGCAGTAGGTCTGAGAGGTACAGGCCAGGAAAGTGAGGAGTTAGTACCTCGGTCCTGGCACTGATTCGCAGCCAGTGAGAGCGGGAGCTGGAGGATAAACACTCCAGCTTTCTTGTCGTTGCTGGGCAGTTCTGAGGCTCTTAGCAGGACTGAGTTCAGGTTCCCACCGTGGCGATCTTCTCATTCACGCCCTGCATTGCTTCCTTCTCTGTTTTACTTCCCTATTGCTTCACTGCCCTTCCTGGGATCACTTCCCAAAAAACCACTTGCACTCAAATTCTTGCCTCAGTCTGCTAACCCAGACTGAGAAAACCACCTGCTTTTTTTTCTACCTAGCATGCAGAAAGACACTTCCCAAATTGAAGGAGATTTTTAGGAGATTGTGTTTAAAGAGATCTTGTCATGTTTTGCCACCAGTGAGATGAGTGATTGGGGAATGTAATGGAATTGGGCAAAAAACCTGGGAAAGTTGGTGGTGCTAGAACCCAAAGGCCAGTGACCAGAAGACTCAAATTTCCATAACATACTTCATACCAGCCCTGCACTTAACACTGTGTTCTGTGTGTGTGTGTGTGTGTGGGGGGGGGGAGACAGAGACAGAGAGAGAGAGAGAGAGAGAGGTGGGGGCGCCATGTTCCTGCAAAGCTGTTTCTGCTCCCTAGCACAGTGGTGCCAGCTAATTTACATCAAGCACGTGGTGTGAAAACGTACCCCCCACCGCCCTCCGTGTCTCTGTAATACACAGTAAGCACGGAGACCATGCTTTAAAGCTTATACTGCAGTAAGGCCAGAATACTTCAGGTTAAAATCTACAAAGCCTTCCTCTTCTACTCTGATATTCTTCAATTTATTTTGTGTTCGTTATCAAGAGAGACCCTATAATTTTACTTAAAACAAGTATTTATTTAACCTAAAATTAGATTAACCAGTGATTTAGGAATTTTTAAGGGCAATTAAAATTTTTTTTCGATTAAAATTTTTTTATTGTAAATCTGCTTTAGATGTATTTGCTGCAACAACAGCTGTCTTAAAGAGAAAAAAAAAACATTTAGGTGATCTGAAGATCTTCTGGAAATAGTTGCTCTCACAGATAAACACCATATTTCCAAGCACATTATTGCGACACTTCAGCAGTTGGAGAGAAGGTGAGGCTCCTGGCTTGTGCTAACTCTTTTATAATTTTCTGGAAGTATTAGACTCATTTCTTTTCTCTCCACTTCAAGAAGTAGAATGTTTTTAAACCATCTATTTTCTAAATTACCATGAAGTATCCTATTTTTAAATGTTCAATTTCTTTCTCTAAACTAAGGAATCTATTTCTTCTTCCTTCTGCATGAAAGGAAATTTTTGTTGTTCCTTCTGATCTCACTGGTAAAGAAATATGAAGTTTGTGCACTTTAGTTATTAACTGGTGTACAAACTAAATTTAACAGCAATAATGTAAAAGAAGTTATTTTTCTGTGCTACGTAAACAATTGGATTTATATTCTTACACAATGTGGATCACAAGAGATGAACTTAAAAAACTGAAACCAACTGTAACAAAGGATTTAATTCAAGATGACCATTGTTTGGGAGTTTATTTTTGTGGGACAAAGGCAAATTTTCGATTGTTTATCTTATGGTTAGAGAGTTTACATTAAGGGAGCATTCGTATCTCCATTTCTTTCTTTTTGCTGTGACACTCTTCCTGGATATTTCAAACCACTCTGTTTTTGCAAGACCATTTAGCATTCTGAAGAGGTTTCCTAGCTAATTCAGTTCCATCAACCAATTGCCACAGAAACTCTTGATATCCTTTCCTCTTCTTGGAATGAGACATTGGCTCTATTTCAAATAGATTTTCTTCTTTTTTGAAACAGAAAATAGATTAAGTTTCAGACAATAACATGTATTCTTAGTGAAGGAGTACCATTCCAGATGACCCACTGCATGGAGAGAAGCCACAGCACATCCCTGGTGAACTAATTTACCAGTTAGAAACAGGTAGCAGTACCATCTACCTCAAGACACAGTGGTGCCTGAATGATTTTTTAAACTTGATTGAAAAGGAAGTTGAAATTGTCTTTTGCTGCATGTCAGCCCAGCAGTCAAAATGAAACAACCAATGGTACAGCAACCCTAAAATTTTGTGAGATTGAGTCAGTCTGAAATTCCCAAGGCCTTCTCCGAGCAGATTAATTTGGAGAATGTGAACAGTTGGGCTGGAAAAATAATTTGTATAATAAACTTTACAACAAGATCCACCATTGACCATGGATTCTATTTTAGAAGCATATTTTTCAAAGAAGACCAAAAATATTATTCGATGCATTGTGCTTTTCTATTAAGACCTGTGCTATGCGAATAGAATCATATTCTGGGTTTATTCACTCATATTTGCCAATTTTTAAAATAGAATTCAGAAGGTATAGCTAGTCAATCACCATAAGGAAGAGATGAAGGATTGTGTCTAATATGTTTGCTCCCTTCCTCTGTGTAAGTATATGTGAGAGAAAGCTTTAATTGCATGACTATATATGTATACATCTATTATACATGACTGTTTGTGTCTATATACTGCATACAAAAATGTGGTTGTCAGAAGGACAGACTGACAGAAGAAACTAGGTCAATATTGGGAGACAGAAGAAAAACATCTATAGAGTAACAAGTGTTATGTTATTATTTCTCATATAATTTCAACTTTGTATTTCCTTGTAAAAAATGAGTGAATCATGGTCAGATATATCCATCCCAGCTGGAAGGAAGCTCTGTTTTTCAAAGACATAAAAGTGAGAGGAGCCAAAATTTTGGTTCCTTGCAAATCTTGGTCTTATCAGCAGACATTAATTGCTTCGTTTGATGCCTTGAAGTTTGTTGATATAGCCATTGATCTTGAGTTTTTATTTCTACTGCATGAGGTAATAGGCATACTTTATTTTCCTTTCTTACAACCTATTTTACGTGGTGGACCCCCCAAAACAGAATTTATTTATAAAAAATTGTGTATTTATTCTGACATGTTTAAACTTCAGTTGCCTTCAAAGTACTCTCTGTTTGATGCAATACACCTAATTGAGACAATTCTTTCCATTGCTCAGAACAGTTTTTGAACTCATCCATTTTGATGCCTTTTAGTGCTTCTGCTGTTTTTTGTTTCACCTCTTCCTTATTGGCAAAATGTCTTCTTTTGAGGACTTTTTTGATGGGGGAAACAAAAAAAGTCACTCAGGGCAAGATCTCGGGAATAGGGAGGGTGGGGCATAAGGGTCATGCCATTTTTGGTCAAAACCTGCTGAACACTCAGTGTGGTATGGGCAGCTGCACTCATAAATCACCTATCATGAAATAGAAAAATGTGTTGAAAGAGTTAAAAAAATGAAGCAGAACGCAGCCTCTCACAACAGAACCAGCTGGTATACTGCTACAGATGGGTTCTTAGATCCCTCACCTAGTGGGGGAAACCTGTACTACAAGGGGCCCATCCTCCTAATATTCTTTTGCGGGGGGGGGGGGGGTGCCCTCTCATACATGTCTAAAGAATGCATTACTCTAAATATTTTATTGAAAATTGAAATTGCTCATGTGTGGGGAGCACTTCCAAAAAGAAATGCATATTTAGCAACTCTAGTAAGAATAATAAAATAATTTTATAGATTCTGCCATGACTGGTGTGGCTCAGTTGGTTGGGCATTGTCCTGCAAGGCAAAATGTTGCCTGTTTTATTCCCAGTCAGGGCACATACCTAGATTGCGGGTTCAGTCCCTGGTTGGGGTTCATATGAGAGGGAACCGATTGATGTTTCTTTCACATTGATGTTTCTCTCCCTCTCTTTCTCCCTCCCTTCTGCTCTCTCTAAGAATAAATAAAATCCTTGAAAAATTAAAAAAAATAATTTTATAGATTCTGAATATTGAAGCTAAAAGATTTCAAAGCCTAGTTTATTCTTTTTTGGCTGATTTTGATGATCCAAATTAGGACAGGAAACGAATAGTTTCAAATTCACTGTGGCCTTACCTGCTTTGTCTAAATGTACAGCAACTCTGTCTTAGTAGCTCACCATGACAAAGCAGTGAATAGCTTTGGCCACCACTGTGTGCTGCTCTCTTTCAGGATCATTTACTCTTAGCAATACTGTATGTGAGTAAAGCTTCATTTCACAGTGTCTGCTTTGTTGTTGTTGTTAGAATGAATGGCCCGAGTAAATGACACTCATACCCAGTTCATTCCTGGAATGGTTTCTCCCAGCCCGCTTCCCTTCATCCCGCACCGACACCTGGGGTGCATACCAAAGCATGCACGATGGGAATCTCTGACCTATTCTGCAGTTGGGAGGGGTTTGGAGAGCAGCGATTAAGATCCAAACCAGGGACCTGATGTTTCAGTGAAGAATTCGACTTTATGAGCTCCTTAACCAACATTAAATTATTTTTATTTACTTTCTCTTTTGGATCTTTGCACACACTAATTTTTTTAAAATAACCTGACTCTCTAACTACTGTGTGAGTCCTGAGGAGATGGGAGCTTTCCTGTGGCCCATTTTCATCCTTTGAACCTTGCTTGGTGACTTACACGCACATGATCACCCCTGTTTATAAAACACGCAGACATGATCACCACTTAAAAACCAGACACATACCCATGAAGTGATCCTTTACTACTCAGAAGGTACTTGCTGAAAATGAATATACCTCGACCTGAAAACTGAATTTCTGGTTCTGGAGAGAGCAGGGTAGGACACCAGTGATGAGAAATTTTAGGGACATAGATTTTAGCTCCATCTGAGGAAGAGCTTGGCAAGTACCACTGGATTCCTGCCTCCTGTTGGAGAAGGAGCTACCAATCTTGTGGATGGGTTTTGTGCATCAAAGCAGGGATGACTGTTTGCTAGAGGTCTTCTTCCCTTCCCTCACTCTGCTTCCTCCGACACCCGTCTTTGCTGTTTCTTCCCCTTCTTTTCTCGCACCCTTATCTTTTCTTCCCTGCTCATGCCACTCATTCATCACACACGTGTGACATTGCTGTGGTGTGCCAGGTGCTTTGTTTCTTAATCTAAAGAGCCGTAATTGAGAAGTAACAGGTCGTTTTGTGAAAGAAATGGCTAGTGTCTCAGCTTTTCCTGGAGACTTGCCTCTATTGCTTTCACATGCACATTGAGAATTTTAGGGTACACAAAAACTGAGAAAACTAGCAATGCTGCTTTAATAATTAATCTTTAAAAGAAAGCAGAGGTTTTCTTCCCCATTTCTTCCCCATTATACATCTTACTGTGTTGCTGGAAGTAAGGAACCCACAAAAACAATACAGATGGACAATGGAGTTGAGGTGAAGCATTTAAAGATGGGTACGCATGCCCAGTCATTCCATCTATTCATGTTCTTTCAAAAGAGTGAGAGGGTATGGGACAGAAGGGCAGACCAGACAACAGTTTCTTTGTTTATATTGGAGGCCTCTGAAGCACAGACTACAGTTTGACCCCCCTCATCTTCCTTTTCTCCGCAGTAACAGAAATTTTAGCCTAGCAATTGGCCACTGAGAATAAAGACTGCATATCCCAGACTCCCTTGCAGCAAAACGTGGTTGTGTGTCTATGTTCTGGCCGATATGATGGAAGCTGACTATCCTATGGCAGTGTTTGAGAACCTTCCATAAGTGACAGCTAATGTCCCTGTTTGCCCCTCCTCTCTTAGCCTCCCTTCCATCTCACTACCTGGAATACAGATGCTGTCATCTAGGAATGTGTGGACAAGGGTCCTACCCCAGCTATGGCAGAACGGTGGCTGCAAAGAGCCTGAGTCCCTGAAGACATTGTGGGACGGAGCTGCCATAGCTATCTCAGACTGCTTCCCCTGAGACTTTTGTAGAAGAGGAAATCCGGAGAGCAGTAGAAGGAATCTAGGTACAGCTGTGTGTAGGTGTGGAGAACAAATAAAATGAGTCTTCTCTTTTTTGTATTCTGGGAGAGTGCATCATTATGCCCTTGGAAGTCCAGAGGGAAAACTTCAATATTGATAATGATGACTGTGAACTACATATTCTCTAGAATAGTCAATTAACTATAATGCAATTAGGACAAAGCTCAAAGGTCTACTCAAGGCATCCAGCCAGCCCTTCAAAATGATGAGAAAGAGAGTATTGCGAAAGGTAGGTACAAGGGCCTGTTAGATCTCTGTGACTGTGATAAACATTAGTTCATTTGTGTTCACTGAATGTACTTCCAAGTGTACCACTGATAACAATCAAAATCAGTATCCCACATACTGTGGCTTTCTTTTACAGTTGCCAAAGTCATAGTAACTCAACACCTAAAAACGACACTTTTTACACATATGCGCTTAATCATATTTTAGTTAGCCAAATTAAATGGCATTTTTCCACACCATTTCAGAATTCAATCATTTCAATCATTTTACTAAGACAACCGCTTTCAAACTCTAATGTTCACAGCTCTCCATGGTCTGGTTTGATGCACCAACTCAGTCTTATATTATTATTAAGACTTATCAATAAGTTATTATTAATAAGACTTATTAATAAGTTATTAATAAGGGCCAAGGAAAAATTACCATTTGTCCAGAGCAAAATTTCTGAGGCAAGGAAGGACCATGATGCATTTGTGGGTTGAAGTTATTATTATTAATAACTTATTAATAAGTCTTATTAATAATAACTTATTGATAAGTCTTAATAATATTTACTTGTTGCTCCTGTGAACCCACAAATGCATCATGGTCCTTCCTTGCCTCAGAAATTTTGCTCTGGACAAATGGTAATTTTTCCTTGGCCCTTGACCCAAGATCTTCTCAACTTCTCAGATTGATACTACATGGATGACCCCAAGCAAATAAAAAAGAGAGGTGGCTCTTGTGTAGTGGTCAAGTACACGGACCCTGAAGTCGAACTTCTGAGGTTCAAATCACATTTCTATCAATTATCAGCTATGTTTTGGCAAGTTAACTAATTAGTTGTAATTTCAGATTTTCCCTGACATGATGAAAATAAGGATATCTACTTTATAGGTTTCTTGGAATGATTAAATTTGACAGTGAATGTAAAGAACCAAACATATTAAGCCTTTAATAAGTGTTAGTGTCAGCATTATAAAGCTTATAATTATATACTGTTATATCAGTCAAGGTTATTGATTACAGGCAACGGAAACAGAGTTGAGCTAATTTATGCAGAACTATGTTGGTTAGCTCAGAGAATAAACAGGACATATTCTTCGGCAAGTCATCAGTTTATTCTCTGTATCTATGAGTCTGTTTTGTTTAGTTTGTTCGTTTGTCTTGTTTTTTAGATTCACTTTAAGTTAAATCACATAATATTTCTCTCTCTCTGTCTGACTTATTTTATCTTAGCATAATGCCCTCTAGATCTCTACATGTTGTTGCAAAGGGCAAGATTTCATTTCTTTTTATTCCACTGTATGTGAATATGTGTTTATGTGTGTGTATATATATATATATCACATCTTCATCCATTGGTCTATTGATGGACACTTAAGTTGCTTCCATACCTTGGCTATTATAAATAATACTCCAATGAACACATGGATGCATATATCTGTTCAAACTAGTGTTCTCATTTTCTTTGGATACCCAGAAATGAAATTCTTCTGGGTCATGTAGTAGCTTAATTTTTAATTTTTTGAGGAAACTACAAGCTGTTTTTTTATAGTGGCTGCACTGATTTGCTACTGAATGCCTTTTTGTTTGTATAAGCGATACTTCAGTGGACATCCTCATAGTTCAATGTTCACTCATGTCCTTAATTATTTCCTTAGGACAAATTCCAGAGGTATAGTTAATTGATGCAAAGGTTGTATGTATTTTTATGCCTTTGGATAACAAATTGCTTTTTAGCATAGCATATCAATATGAAATTACAAAACAGGACTGACTTTAAACTGAAATTGTTTTTTAAAATGAGATGGGTTCTTTTGGTTTATAATATATTGTAAAAATTACCCAAATGATTGAATATTTGAATGGTGACAGGGAATATATTACTAAATCTCTACATACATTTATGAATTATTTCTTAGGAAAATTTCAAGTACTTGGGTGTCTAGGAGAGTGTACATTATCACCCTCCAGCACACTGACTTAGTTAAGTTTTAGGATAAGAATAGTAGCATTATAATATAAAGATTTCAAAAGAATATATAACTATGTTCTTTTATGGATTGAAGAGTTATGTTTGATCTCTGTTTAGTTTAGTCTTATCAAATTATAAATGGACTTTCCTCACAACTAAAATAAAATATACACTTGCTATTATTCCTTGTGAGTTTCTGCTGCGATGTGAGGCCTACTTGCCTGATAACAACCTTAAAACCTCCCAGTCTTTTTTGCTGTGCTGATTAATTGGCCCAACCTCACCATCCTTGTTCTCTTTTCCTCCGACGCACCAACTTGTTCCTCCTGAGACTTCACACATACTCTTTGCTGATGAGTTTGTGACTGGATCCTCATCATTCCAGTCTTTGTTTAAATACCATTACTTCAAAGCAGCATTCCACAATAAGGCCAATTACAGTGGACTGTGATACTCATTACTGCCCTTCATCAACATTTCTGGTTCTCCTTCTGTCAGGTATGTGGTAGGATTGCATTTCTCTACCTCTGCGACGTTAGTCACAGCCATGGGCTCGCTTTGGTCAATGAAAGGCGAGAGCATGTGACCTGACAGTATTAGTCAGAAGCCCTTAGTAGCTGACATACAATTAGCCACTTCAGTAGCTGACATATAATGTGCCACACGTCCTTACCCTTGTCATTGTGCTTGGTTACATTCAACAACAAAGCTTCCCTAAGAAAGGACAGGGAACTCATTCCCTCGCCGAACCATGATAAATGTGTACTGTGAAGGACAAATAAATCCTTATTTTTTTTTTAACACCATTCAGACTTCGGGGTTGTGTGTTAGTGCAACAACAAACCTAGCCCACCCGAAATAACGCATAGATTTCTCCCCCCTTTAGTCAATGTTGATATTTTCTTGTTTTGCTCTGTATCATTGTAAAAAATCATGTCATATGAGCTCCTCTCTTCCCACTGAAATGGAAGCTTCTTCAGAGCAGTGGCTTTGCCTGTCTTGTCCATTATGGTCTCCTCAGCACCTGGGAGAGGGCCTAGTGCTGAGGAGACCATAATGTTAGACCATAAAGTTAGAGTTCTGGTGGCCAGGAGAGGTTAAACATTTTCTCACCAAGTTGAAAGAACTCTGCACCACTTTAACCGTCTGGTCTCTTTCCCCTCTAGCACAATGCACGTTTTCCTTCTGTGTGGATGGAAGACAATCATGATCGTAATTATTGTAATGTTCTGCTCTCAGTAGATATTGTATTTATGTATTTGGAGAAAAAAGATATGAGCAACGCCTTACGTATATTTGGTGACTAGACAAGTGTATTCTGTCCCTGGCCATCCAAAGTGCAGGACATGGCATTACCTTTATCACGTCAACACGTCAGACGTACTCTTCCACTTTGTCACTTCCTCACTCTTTAGCCATTCTTTATGTCCGAACTGCCTTATGGGCTGCAGGTGACCATCAATTACAAAGATGTTTCCAGTGAGTGATTTCTAAAAGGTCTTCAGATAAGTGCAAGAGACATGTTTGACCTTAGGTAGTTGGCCAACAGCGTTTCCAAGCTAGAGGTAATCAACTTAGAATCCAATCCTTCATCTGACAGAGGCTTAGCCCTCGAGCCAGATGACGTTTTCTATCCTTTGGTCTTCGCACACACAAGTTTAGCGTAACTACTCACAGCTGTATCTGTTGGGCTCTTCTCAGTCACGTGCCTTCTCTCGTCCAGAAATAGAAAAGCACAGATGGCCTCACTGCACATTTGTATCTCCCGTTCGGCCCTGAAGCTAGTTGTCTTTTCCCATGCCAGGCAAAAACAAGCAAAATAGAACCAGAGACACTGAAATTAAGAACAATCTGACAGTAACCAGAGGAGAGGTGGGAGGGGATAATGGGGTGGGGGGTTGGAGAGGGAAGGGTTTTTAGGAACAACTGTAAAGGACACATGGACAGAACCAAGGGGAGGCGTGGGATCAGGGGGAGGGAAATAGGAATGGCTGGGGTGGGGGGGAGTGGTAGGGGTTAAATGCAGACAACTGTACTTGAACAGCAACAAAATCATTTAAAAAAATGTTTAAAAGGGAAGAATGGAGAAAGCCCCTCTTGTGCAGAACTGCAATGTGGCGATTTGTTTGGTAACTAGAAGCATATCGCCATGGATCTGCTTTAGATGGTCCATATGCTTGGATTTGCCCTCACATTGCTGAAGTCCATCATAGCTCATTTCTTACAGGGAAAAAAAAAACTATCTGGTCCTTTTATGTTTTGATTTTTTAAGCATTCTGGAAATCCTTATCCTTAAATGAACTCTTCCTGGTCCTTTCAAACATGTTTCGTGTTTTATTCTTTTACCCTGTTGCACTTCTAATTTACTTTGGCATTTTGTTTTTATATGTTGTGCTAGTATAGATCAGGAATTTTCCATGTTTGCTTGACTGCTAAATGGAAACAGGGTAGGAATTTTGCCATCCAAAATAGTTTAAGGACTTTGAAGAGATTACCGAGCAGATAAAACCACAGTGATGTTTGTTCCAATTCTGAGGTGAGGGGGTGGGAGAAAGGCTTTGGAATCAGACAGCCCTAGGTTGGGATACCAATGTACTCACTGACTACCAGTGTGAACATGCTACTTAATCCTCCGGGGTTCGATCTCCTCATCTGTTAAACTGGGGACATGTACTTCCCACTTTACAGACTTGGTGAGGATTAAGTCAGATAATGCATTTTTAGTGAGCTCTACACAAATGACAATCTTCTCACTGAGACTAATGGGACATACCTCAAAGATTAGTATCTTAGAGGTTGTGATTTCAGCAGTGATTTAACTAAAGCTGTGTATTACAAGTGTTATTTCAGTTAGAGTCCAGTGTGTAGGTAATTCAAATTCATTCTAAAGAAATAAGGAATAATGCCAACAGATATTTGTTATTGAAAGAATAATAGTAAGGAAGCTTATATTTATTTGGTGCCTTATAGTTAATGAAACATTTGTACTGGCATGATCTAACATAACCCTTGTAAGCCATTTGTTTTTATTTGGAGGATGAGGGAGCGTTCAAGGCAAAGGGAGGAGTCAGTACCAAGGTCCTAAGGGAGACCATGCCCAACACATTCAGTGAGCAGCCAGAAGGCCTGGGTGGTCAAAGCAGAGTGATGGGAGGGGAAAGAGGTAGGAGACAATGGGGAGAGAGGAAACAGAGACTGTGCAAGTCACGGTCTTCGGGCTTTGCTTTGAGTGAAATGGGTTTTGCAGGGACTGGGGCATGGCATGACATCACTTATGTTTTATAGAGCAGTAAGGGTCGTTCTGGCTGCTGGTTTCAGAACCGACTGCAAGAGAGGCCAGAGTGGAAGGAAGGAGACCAATGAAGTGCCAAAATTAGCCCAGATCTAAACTGGGGGTCTATTTGGAAGGTAAAAGCCATAGGATTTCCTGAAAAACTGGGTATGAAGCGATGACAGAAGCAAAAGTCAGGTGCCCAGGCGAGTTCCTCTGTGTACCTCTGTGTACCTCTGTGTACCTCTGTGTACTCTGAGGTCCTTATGTGTATTCACATAAAGTGAGTTTGGGTTTGTCTGATAGTAAATTTTCATATACTATTTGTAACTTACTGCTAATAGTTTCTAATCATTAAGGTAAAATAACAATACTTAAATAATGAGTGTACAACTAAATTTTTTTCATTGTGGAAAAAATGAAGACTCTTAGATAACTCATCCATATACTCCATGGTCATTCAACCAAAGAGGAAAGCAGTTTGACCCGCTGAAAAAGTGTTGCTGTCAGGGCAGTGGTGTGAACGAAGGCAAGGTAGGAAGGCTAGATTTTAGAAGGCGAAATGCCATATTAGGAAATTTGGGTTTCATTCTGTAGGCAATGAGGGTTATGGAAGCTTTTCAGCTGGGGATGGATAGGATTCATTTCAGGCTTAGGAAGACATTTTTACATGTAAGGAATAGTTTTGCAAAATTAAGAACTACTTCCTATAAATGTAATGATAGGGATTTTGATAATACCTTCTTTTTTCTGTTTGTGGTCTTTTTAAAAAGAGTAATTAATTGATGTGTATATATTTATGAAGAAAAGTTCAAATTAGTATCCTCAATATCTGTCCCCCAAAAGCCAGATCTATAGCCTTAGATATTAATACTTAGATGTTTCACTCCCCTCAAATATCTGAAACCAAATGTAGAATTTTTCTTACAAATATGTACTTCTTGTCAGCCTCAATCTCTCTTTATATGGTGCCATTACTATCACAGGAAGATTAGCTAGAAAATACAAATAATCTTTATATCATCACTGTTTCCTCCCCTATTCATTTAGGCAATAAATCTTTTAAAAAAAAATTTTTCCCCCAAATACTCATATATTGGAACTTTCTCTGTCAAACTCCATAACTATAGATTTATCACATTCTATGCAGAAAACTTCCCAGCCTTCCCTGAAATGTCCTCTAGCTTGTTCTGTATGTCTCTACCCGATGAATCTTTCTGTCTAAGGCAATAAGAGAGTACTGTTGTGGAAAGAACACAGACTTTAACTGGAAAGACCGGTGAAATCCCAGTTCTTCCATTTGCTGGCTATGCAATCTTGGGTGCATCTCTTAAGTTGTCTGATCTTCCATTTCTTTCTGTGTTAAGACAAATTATTTCACTCACAGTGTCACAGGATAGTAAGAAGCTAGGAATATTCCTGAGTGAGTAGAATAGGGAAACTGAAACGAGAAAATGACAGAAGGCCAAACCATTGGGGCAATTTACATCCAACTGGTGAATCACAAGAACTTATCTCTCCTAACCAAGGACACCTGAAAGTGAATGGTTTATACCTGTCCTCCCTAACTAAGAATACATAGCTTAAATCTCTCTGGTCTGGAAAGTAGAGAACGGTTAATGTCATTTGGGCCAGCTAAATGCAAGGAAGATAAAGTCAGGGGAACAAATAACAAAAGCTTCATTAAAAGCCAGACTGTCCCAAGACAAAACTAAAACAGTATAGCAGAGCAAAGAATAGTCCCAAGCCTCACTATGTGCTCATTTTGATGCATCAGCATATCATAAATTCACCTGGAAAGCTGATGAATATTCTGCTGAAACCCTCCCCTAAGATTCTCACCCACAGATAAAGATAAAAAGCCCTCAGGACAAAGACTCAGGGTGGGCTCGCTCTAGAACATGCCCATGCCCCTTTCTGGGCATGAACTTTTTATTTTTTCTTAAACTTTAATGGTCCCCAGGAGACTTGCAGCCAGGGAAGCCAGGGGCAGTGGCAGCTCGACCCCAGCTTGTCCCGATCCTGTCTCCAGTTCCTCCTTTTACTTTTACTTCTCAGTGAGCCAACAGCTGCCTTGCCTTGGCTCACTCCTGCCTCTCTGGCCTTCACTTCCCAGTGAACCAGCAGGTGCCCCACCTTGGCCCACTCCTTTCCTATAACTTTTCTGGGAAGCCAAAGCAGAGCACTGCCTAGGCTCTTCGGTTACTTCTTTTACCCCAAGTCCTTCCTTTGTTTTACCATCCCCAGCCTCAAATGTACTCTCAAGATCACCTGGACTCATGTTGTGAAATCCTTCCTACATGATGTCAAGAACCCACACACTTCAGGCAGGCCTGCAGTGAATCTGCTCCAGGCTGGTACCTATTTGGTGACAATAGAGATTATTATGAAGATTAAATATGAGAATGTGTAAGAACCTCCTTGGCATTGAACAGGTCCTCGATGGAATGGTAACTGCCTGTGATTCATCCTCTTCCATCTAAGCTACAGATGGTCCCTTTGGTCTATCATGTGAAATCTAAATTCTCCTCTAGTTTTCCCATGATTCTCTCATTTGTGCACACAGGAAGGTTATACTCTTTGTCCCTTGTAGTTAGCAAGACCAATTGGTTACATCACTGTTGAGCCATAGCGTCAAATTGTTAGGCTAGGACCTTCTACTCTTCGTTTACTCTAGTCTGAAAGTAGTTGGAGACCTCTTGTTGGGCTGGTAGAGCCATGAGATCAAAGGAGACAAGGTCACTGAGGCATTGCATAGTGGAGGGTTGCCCTGCAGTACCTCCTACACCTGCAGCCCGTTTGATGTGAGCAATAAGCAGACTTTTGTTATGTGAAGTCACTGGAATTTCAGGATCTTCTGTACAAGAGCAGAACTTTATCTGGTTAAAACCCAGGATTCTCTCTCTTTTCTGGACTCACCACAGTGATCTAATCTTGTTTTCCTCTGGGACTTGATGCAATGTCTTCTTTTTGTGGGAGTTGATTATTTTTTAAAGATTTTATTCATTTATTTTTAGGCAAAGGAGAAAAGAGGGAGAAAGAAAGGAAGAGAAACATCAATCTGTGATTGCCTCTTGAACACCCCTTACTGGGGACCTGACCCACAACTCAGGCATGTGCCCTGACTGGGAATCGAACTGGTGACACTTTGGTCAATCTTCAGCTCACACTTAATTCACTGAGCTGCACCAGCCAGGGCAATGTCTTCTTTACTGGTTAATTATTATTTCATTTGCTCATGCCTTTGTGTGTTTGCTCACATTTTTCTTTCCCCCCTCATGTCTACTTGGATTAAATATCACCTGTATATCAAGCTTTCTAGACCTTACAGTTATATATCAAACAATTAGGCCTAAACAACCTAAACACATTTCAGTTCTAGGCACTTGTGTGATAAGCTGTGAGCGTTTCATCAGAGCAGCCTGTGTCCTCCACCTTCCTGCCCTGTGGCCCAGCTTCCCTCCCCAAGTGTCTCTTCCTTCTCATTTTCTTTTGATTATTTCTCTGACCAGGGATCTTCCCATCTCAGAATTGTTCCTTGGCATTCCTGTAGGCAAAAGTCTAAGGGATAAAGGGTCAAGAATTGTAACTGGATGCATAAAAAAATACTTAACTGTATTAGTAATCAGAGAAATGCATATGAAAGCCACAATGAGAAACTACTACATACTCACCAGATTGTTTAATATTAAAAAGTGTGATGATACTAAACATCAATTGGATGTGAAGCTATAGAAAAACTTAATCCAGTAGGTAAAAAAGAACATTATTACATCTACTAGGTAAAAATTGGCAGTATCTTATAAGGTTAGACATGCACATAAAAACCACCCAGCAATTAAATATGTAAGTGTGATTATGTGGGCCAGAATTCCAACACAAAAATGTTCAAAGCAGCATTGTTTGTAACAGCCAAAGCCCTGAAAACAACTCAAAACTTCATCAAAGAAAAAATGAATTAATAAATGATATTGCCAGACAATGGAATACAGCACTGAAGGTGAATCCACGGATCTCATGGGTGAATATCAAAACCACAGTGTTGAGCAAAAGAAGTCAGATACAGAAGAATGCCCACTGCTAGTGTTCAGTATCATAAAATTCATAAATGGGCAAAACTAAAGTACCTTGTTTAGGAATGCACACTCAAATAGTGAAACTACAGTATAAACAAAAGCCAGGATATGCTCGCTATTGTATTTGACTGAGAAGATATCTCTATGGTATGGGTGAAGCCTAAACATAAACCTTAATTCTGAGGCAGGTATGATGATGGTTACGTGAGTATTTGCTTCATAATTTTTCACTTCATGCATTCTTATGTTTCTATGTTACATTTAGTGATAAAAATTTTAAAACGCCCTCTGCATCCTTCAATACCTATTTCTCCATGGAGTCAATTCTGATCACTCTACTCTGAGCTTTCTTTCTCCTCTGAATGTTGAGTCATTATCTGTATAAATCAGTTAGGCATGGCCTTATGACAGTGCTTTAATGGTTATCTTTAAGTAGTAAGTGCCTGTTTCATAGTGGTTCAAACAGTATTTTGTTATACAAGGGGGGAGGACACCAAAACCAGAATGCATTTATAAAAAACTGTGTGTTTATTCTTACATGTTTAAACTTCAGTAACCTTCAAAGTACTCTCCATTTGATGCAACACACCTATGGAGATGTTTTTTCCACTGCTCAAGACAGTATTTGAACTCCTCAACTTTGGTGCCACTTGCAGTGTTTCTGCTGCTGGTGTTTTTAATTTCACCTCTTCCACATCACCGAAGTGTTTCCCTTGGAGGGCTTCTCTCATCTGGGGGTCAAAAAATGTCATTGGGGGCAAGATTGGGTGAATAGGGAGGATGGGGCATGGAGGTCATGCCATTTTTGGTCAAGAACTGCTGAACACTCAGCATGGTGTGGACAGCATGTGGACATGATTTCTTGTAAATCACCCATCATGAAAGGGACAAATGTGTTCAAACAGTCTCAAAAAAAATTCCCTGAAGTTGGATGCAGCCTCTCCCAACAACACCAGTTGGAGCACTGATACAGATGGGTTCCTAGAACACTCACCTGTTGGGGAAAGCCATTAGTAGGGGCCCATCCTTCTGAAGATAATTCTAGTTTTTTTGGGTCCCCCCTTAGGTCACTCCTCCATCCAGTTCCTAAACCTCATTGCCATAATTTACACAAGATATCTGATTTATTTAATCACAATAATAACAAATCTACTTTTAAATATTTGGTACATAACTACAGATTGCAGATCAAGAGATGCATTATTTAAGAACTTCTTTCTGAGAAGTTCAAATGGTAGTAGGTCTTGGAGGGCAACATTGTACCCTGAAAGGAACATTAGAGCAGGGGTAAGGAAATCTGAGTCCTTATTCTTCCTTTGCTAGATGTTGGCTTAGCTAAACCATTTACATTTTTTAAGTAATGAGTTCTTCACATAGTATTTGGGCTAAATTCTACTTTCTAGTGATAATAGTCTATGAGTCTTTGGAATATCATATTATAAAAAGACCCCAGAACAAATATTCAGGCTTTCCTGAGCAAATCATGTCAAAAGGCACAGAGGCTGTGGAGGAGAACTTTCGGAAAAGAGCAGATCTGGTAGTCCATGACAAAGTTAAAACAAGTTTTTAATGGAAGAAAAGATCAATGTGTTTCAAATAAAAAGGCATCTAGGAAAGATAAAAATTTGTGATACACAACAACAAACCACATTTTTTTTTCAATAAGAATGAGGTGATGAGTCACCAGCTCGCTCTGTGACCAAAAAATTGTAGAGGAAACTCAGAAACAGAAGCTGGATTGAGAGAACCGAAACATTATCAAAGAAATGCAGATAGGCATGGATAGTTTTCACGGGCCACTTCTTTATGTCTTTGCTGGCCTTGAAAATGCTGTTTTATTTCACAGGGTTGGAAGAAAAACATTTTCACATGCAGGTGGTAATTATTAGAGATTATTGATAATTTGAGAAGTCATGAAATCATAATCTCTCAAGAAATAGAAAAAGTTTTTTTTATTTCTGATAGTCGGCCATTTAATATGCTTGAGTCAGTTTATAAAATACCTGCTGAATGGCCATCTAGCATATTTTGAGTATCTTTAGTAAAATACTAATGTGTACTAAGGCTGGGAACTTAGTACCTTTTATTATTGTAGTATTAATTTCAAAGATGGTCATTGTATGTTCACTCATCGGGCTACCTTATGATGAAAGATTGTTTCACAAGTTTCCACAAATGATACCTCTTTTGTTTGTTTTATGTCATTATATATGTGTATGTGTGTGTGTGTGTGTGTGTGTGTATGTCTGACTTTCTTCCATCTTATTTACTATTGCCAGTGACACTTAGAAAGCATAATTAGGGGTGGGGTTGCATTCGTATTTTGCAAATATTAGCATGCATTCATGATTTTGAGCACCAAACACTACGTGGTGGGCTGAAAGAAAAATTCCTGTCTGTATGATTGTCACTGGAAAATTCTCTCTCATTTTAAATGACTGAATACAATTAAGCAGGTCATGGTAAACTTACTTAACTGTTGGACCTTAACATATGGACCTTTCTGTATTCAAGGCTGGAATGAAGTTATTTAGAAACTAAATAAAATTTAAGTATTTTGCAACAAAGTAAGATAAAATCTAAATACCACAGAGAAAGCAAAGCTGATTTAAATTACTTCCTCTTTCAGTTTTTTTCTTCTTCTTTGTTGTAGAGAATTTCTGTATAAAGTTGGAAATATCCCAGAAAACATGTTATAACCTTATGTATTTTGTTCTAGAAATAAGAGCAATATTTGCTCAGATAAAATGAACAGCCATCCTTTTTGTAAATAAGTATTTGAAGAGGATACAGGTTCGTTTCTTATATAGAAAGACTAAAAACAAGAGAGCTAGGCAATACTATATCATTGGCTAAAAAGTTCACTTCGTTTGTTCCTTCCATGGCTCTCTTGTAGCACGTAGTTGTCTTTAACTTCATTTGAAACGATTTTGTTAGATCGTATTGTGACAGCTGTCACACTAGTGTTTATTTTTTAAAAACTTATCAAAATTGGTGAATTTTTGTGTAACCATTTTAATATTAAAGATGGAAGAAAATATGCAACATTTTTGGTGTATTATGCTTTATTATTTCAAGAAAGGTAAAAACACAACTGAAATGCAAAAGGATTTGTGCAGTGTGTGGAGAAGGTGCTGTGACTGGTCAAACATGTAAAAAGTGTTTTGCAAAGTTTCTTGGTATTATTGACGTTTTGGCCAAATAATTCTTTTTCTGTGGGGCCCGTCTCACACATTGGAAGGTGTTTAGCAGTACTGCTGGCTTCTACCCACTAGAAGTCAAGAGCAGGAGACAGCCGACAATCTCAAAATATCCAAATCATTCAAGTTATTGGTGAAAAGGAAAAGTGTGTCTTTTATTTTGTGGAAAAAAACTTGTGCACTTTTTGGCCAATCCAATGTCACATTTATAGACCTGCATAGCCTAAAGCACGAGTGTGGATGCATCATGGTCCTTTACATTCCATTGAACCCAGTAGCCAGTCCTGGCACTACCAGCGAAGTCTATGCCGTAAAACATTAAAAATGTACCTGCATTTGATGCATCCAACAGATTTTAGTTAGTTTTGCAATAGTGTCCCATCTTTAACATGTTTTGACCTCTCAGCCAAAAGATAAGTAGATTCTTAGTTAAGAATCTTGTAATTTGTACATTACATGCTGAGATAATTTTTCATTTTGAAAAATATGAACTTATGGTCTCTCCTGACTCAAGCTTTTGGCTACTACATTTCCTGTGTCATGAACAGAATGCTCATGATTGTTATCTTTTACTTATTAGGCTGAACAGAAACTTGAACGGGGTTAGTGATTGTTATTATATCTACAACAGAGGCCTCCTCTGTTTAGGAGAGGATGTTTGACAGCATCCCACACAGAGGGAACTTTTTACTTAACCACGGGGTGATATCAGCTGCACATCTGTGAAAACACGACTATCACATTTTTATCGCCCAAGAACGTCCTCGAATCTTGGCCTCCTGCATACTTTGGTCATCTTTACTTCCTCAGTCTGTAGGTGGATGAATAGAAGTACTTGGTTTCAAGCAGGAAATCTTAAGGACACACAGTCTACAAGGTAGACATTTGTTACTATCTGATTTGCTTGCAGAGCCTGTTACATAAATCATAATACCGATAACCTAAAACACATATGTTATTGGCTCTGTATTGCAAAAAAATAGGCCAATTTAATATGTTGGAGATTATATATATATATATTCTCTGTCTTTTAAAGTATCTTTATGGCTTTCTAAATCACCTTTGTAGTCCCAGTTCTAACTTCTAATAAGTAAAGAGAATATATTAGTAAATTACATAGTGTCTAAGGTGGTAGGTGCTATGGGAAAAGCAAATAGACACAAGAGGTGGCATGCAGGAGACAGTGTGGAGGGCTACTGAGGTACCTGTAGTAGAGTCACCAAAAAGGCCTTACTGAGGTTTGGCAATGTAATGTATCCAAAGTAGTTAATATTGAGGTGTTTTAAATAAAATATTAGGGTATGTGCTCTTGTGAAATACCTGTGACTCGTAGACTCTGGTCAGGTGCACATAAAGGGCACACTTGCCTGGGAGAACATTTAATATTTTCTTAAGGGATATTAAAGGGATACGTACTTCCCAATTACCTGTGGAAGTTAAAATGTTAAATTCATAGTCATTCATNTGTAGTAGAGTCACCAAAAAGGCCTTACTGAGGTTTGGCAATGTAATGCATCCAAAGTAGTTAATATTGAGGTGTTTTAAATAAAATATTAGGGTATGTGCTCTTGTGAAATACCTGTGACTCATAGACTCTGGTCAGGTGCACATAAAGGGCACACTTGCCTGGGAGAACATTTAATATTTTCTTAAGGGATATTAAAGGGATACGTACTTCCCAATTACCTGTGGAAGTTAAAATGTTAAATTCATAGTCATTCATCAGTTTCGTCCTGGCCAATATGGGAGTTGAATCAGCAGCATTAAAGTTTAGAAAATTGGCTTGATTTCACATTTACCTCTTCTGTGGCAAATACTTTTCTTCTTCTGTTGATATCAATAATAATAAAGTAGAATACATAAAAACTAAACCACAGATGGAGGTTAATAAAGTAAATAACAATCACTGGATACTGAAAGAGTCACAATTAAATGATCTTATTTAAAATGAATCATTTCTTTAAATATAAAGTTCAGCCACTTAAAATCCAAATTCAGTTTCTTCCTTGCATATTTGAGCAAGTCTTCAATTGTGCAGCTTTATTTTCTAGAAGACAACATTTTTTATTTTTTAAAATTATATTTTATTGATTATACTATTATAGTTGTCTCAAATTGTCCCCCCTCACCCAGCCACCACCACTCCCTCAGGCAATCCCCACATCGTTGTCCACGTCCACGGGTCATGCATATGTGTTCTTCGACTACTCTATTTCCTATGCTGTCTGTTACATCCCCAGGACTGTTCTGTAACTACCAATTTGTACTTCTTAATCCCTTCACCGTTTCACCTATCTCTTTGACCCCCCTCCCATGTGGCAATCATCAAAATGTTCTCCTTATCTATGTTTCTGTTTCTGTTCTGTTTGTTTGTTTATTTTGCTTTTTTAGATTCAGTTGTTGATAGATATGTATTTATTGCTATTTTATTGTTCATATTTTTGATCTTCTTAATGAAGACATTATAACATTTTATATAATACTGGTTTGCTGATGATGAACTCCTTCAGCTTTTTCTTGTCTGGGATGTTCTTTATTTGTCCTTCAATTCTAAATGATATCTTTTCTGGATAGAGTAGTCTTGGCTATGGGTCCTTGCTTTTCGTCACTTTGGATATTTCTGGCCAATCCCTTTTAGCCTGCAAAGTTTCTGCTGAGAAATCAGCTGATGGTCTTATGGGGGCTCCCCTTGTAGGCAACTAATTGCTTTTCTCTTGCTGCTTTTAAGATTTTCTCTTTGTCCTTAACCTTTAATATTTTAATTATAATGTGTCTTGGAGGGGTCCTCTTTGAGTCTATCTTGTTTGGGAGTCTCTGTACTTCCTAGACTTGTATGTCCATTTCCTTTACCAAGTTAGGGAAGTTTTCTTTCATTATTTTTTCAAATAGGTTTCCAATTTCTTGCCCTTTTTCTTCTCCTTCTGGCACCCCTATGATGTGAATGTTAATACACTTAAAGTTGTTCCAGAGGTTCCTAACTCTATGCTCATTTTTTCAGATTCTTTTTCTTTTTGCTGTTCTTATTAGTTGTTTTTTGCTTTGTTATGTTCCAAACCACTAATTTATTATGTTCCAAACCACAAACAGCTTCATTCATTCTGCTGTTTGTTTCCTGTAATGTGTTCTTTATTTCAATTAGTGTATCTTTTTTTATAATAGTAGGTATAGTAGCAGCAGCAGCAGCAGCAGTAGTAGTAGTAGGTGTCCTACAGGGTCCAGTGGCATAGCCCTGTCTATTACCCAAGCTGGGTACCCTCACTGTGTGGGCTCTGTACACCCTTCTCTTATAGTTGAGCCTTGACTGTTGTTTGTACGCCCATGGTCAGCTACTGCTTATGTTCTGTCTAGAGTCACACAGCATGAGCTACAAAACAATCTTCAGGTGGCTGCTACTTGTGCTGGGCTTCAAGGTGTCCTGGAGAGGCCAAGCTATGAATCAAGGCTGGTTGCTGCTAGTGCTGGGTCTGAGGCAACTTAGTAAAAGGTACAGGGCTCACAGGAACCAGATGCTGCTTGTTTGCAAGAAATTAGGAAAATCTGAAGCTTGCACCAAGACATGCCATTTGTATGGAAAAGGCACTGGAAACAGTTTAGGTGAACCTGAAAGTTGGGTGGAGCAGAGCCTCAGAGAATCACCAGGGAGAGAAAAACAGTGTAAGCCAGGTTGTTGGAGTCTCATATATGCTACCTGCCTGCTGACTCTGTGGCTCTCTAGGGGGGAAGGCTCAGAAAAGGTATAATGCCCTCTGCCAGCCCTTCTTCCTGGGAGAAAGCTACCCACCACCTCTTGCCCTGATGCCAGACAGTTCAGTTCCTCCCTGTATGTCTCTGAGGCCTTTCAAGCTGCTGCCCCCATGCTGGAGCTCAGAGGGAAAGAGTCTGAGTAAGTCTCTGTGTGGGCCCTCAAAGAGGAGCTGCCTGAGACTCTAGAAGTTTGTCTTCCATAGCTTTAATCCCTGCTGATTTTTAGAGCCAGAAGTTATGGAGACTTATCTTCCTAACACTGGAACCCTGGGCTGGGGGGCCTGGTTTGGGTCTGGGACCCCTCCCTTCTGAGATATCCTTCCTAATTTTTATTTGCCACATGTGAGTGTGGGGCCAGTACCCCCTGCATCTCCACCCCTCCTACCAGCCTCAATGTGGTTTCTTTTTAATTCCATAGTTGTAGGACTCCCATTCAGCTCAGTTTATGATGGTTTTGAATGATGGTTATTATATAGTTTAGTTGTGATTTTGATGTGGTTGTGCAAGGAGGTAAGCCATGTTTACCTACACTGCCATCTTGACCAGAAGTTAGAAGACATTTTTATAAACCCCTTTCTTTTCACATCTGCTCTCCAGCTAAGAAAAAAAGATTACCAAACTGAACCTAAACCAATAAAATATTTCAACACATCACTTCTCATATCCATAAAAATACTCATTTTTAATTTTTTTATCTGGCTACTTGAAGAGCTAACAAAAGCCGGATAGTTTGTGTTAAATAAAAAGGTAACTAAGCTTCGTAATATGAACATAATTAAACATTTTTTGAAATGTAAGTGGACATTCTTGGAGTAGATTTTTGTCACAGACATATTTATTTAGATCTTCGTCATTCAAACTGTGAGATCAGAGTTAGCATTGAGAGAGTAAGATGCAAATAAAAACTCACTTTGTTTGCTTTTTTGTTGTTGACTGAACTTCCCTAAATCACCTTACACTCTATCTGGAGATGGCACTGCTTTCCCTTTCTTTTTGTTTATTTTTTAAGGACAGTATTATTTGAAATTGTTCTGAAAGCTTTTAGTCTTACTACAGCTCACTTCAAAGTGCATAGAAGCCAAGATCTGATAATGCATCAGACACAGTTATTGGCTCACTCTCTATCTACCCTTTCTTTATCAGGGCTTTCTTTGTCAATGGAATACCAAATTAGTTCAAGTATTAACCCTTCAGGAACATAATTCTTTTTCCCATTGTAGGGGGAAATCTGACTTTCTCTAATATTTAAAAAAATCCCCTTCTTCTTAATCCTAATTAGTTTGTGATCAAGTTCTACTTTGTGAGATATGAGGAGAAATCTGTTGAGTACTGATGGGTATTTGTAGTAGTATTATTATCATTTTTACATTTGAAAGGCAAAGGCAAAAAAGTTTAATTTTGCAAAAGTCACGGAGTAAAAGGTGGAGTATTGACTCAAGGCCAGAAATTGAATCCCAGAGACCAAGCAATTAGACATACGAGTGAGGACCCTCAAAAAAGCAGAATTATCATCTTGATGGTGGACCCCTTGTATTACTGGCTTCCCCCACTAAAAGTGTTCTAGAAACCCACATGTATTAATGTACCAACTGGCATTGTTGGGAGAGGCTGTGTTTGGCTTCAGTGAATTATTTTTTTGAAGACTATTTCAGCATCTTTGCCCATTTCATGATGGGCAATTTACAAGTTCACCTGTCACACCATGCTGAGTGTTCAGCAATTTTTGATCAAAAATGGGATGACCCCTATGTCCCACTCTCCTTATTGACCCAATCTTGCCCCAAACAGCTATTTTTTGTTTCCCCAGATGAAAAAGTTCTCAAAGAGAAACATTTTGCCGATGTGGAAAAAGTAAAACAAAAATATGGTAGAAGCACTAAAAGACATCAAAATCGATGAGTTCAAGAATTGATTTGAGCAGTAGAAAAAAACATTTTGAAAGGTATAATAGGTTTAAACATCAGATGTTTAAACATGTTAGAATAAATACATGATTTATTTAAGAAATAAATTCCATGTTTTGGGGCCCCCTTTGTAAAATTTAAAAAAAAAGGTTATTTTTCAGGTGAATACTAATAACTTTTATGGAGCACATGGGGGAATGAAGGATTCTGTTCCCTTTTGGGCTGAAGAGCCCATGAAAATCATGAGAACCCCACGGTCCTTTACCGCAATGGATATGTAGGCCTTTTCAAAGGGTGCTTGTGTCAGAATAGCACACAACCATGTTGTCACAAGTTAGGTAAGAGCACATAACGATAAAATTGCTTGCTGATTTCTATTCTTCCGAATTTAGAGCAAATGAAAGTTAGAAGGACCAACACATTGATTGAACTGACAGCTAAATTACTTTAAAATGCACTTGTGTCTTGATGCACACTGTTATAAAAAGGAGTCATTGCTATAACAAAACAGTGAAGCAGGATACATTTCATTAACACGGTACCTTTGATTACCAGCCCGCTAATAAGCTTCTGAATAAGACAATCATCTATTGTGAAAGTTTTATAACCAAATAAAATTGTAGGTAATAAAATAATTTTGTGAAGACCAAGGTAACAGGTCTTTAATTTAATAATCTGCATTATAAAGTTTTATGTATAAGAGAACACTTTATGCTATACTTTCTAAAATTCTTTATCTAAGAAGAAATTGTCTTTCCCCTGCCTTTTTCTGTTTGTTTGTTTTTAGTGCAAAATCCTATAGCCCTTAGATTCCATGATAGGTATTTTGGGAAAATTGGAGAGTGATAGGTATGTCTGAGCATATCTAGACATTTTACTGGGAACCAGTGGAAGGATAGCAGTTTTAGAAGGAGATGGGGTGAGTTGAGTTATTCCCATGTGTGATTCTAGCATTGGGACCAGACTTTTTTTTCCCAAGAATCAGCCTCATTAGAGAGTCTCCCATGTGCCAAGGGGTTATGTAATGTTTGGAATCATGTAGTATCTTTGGAATCATGTCATGTCTCCAGGCATTGATTACTACCTGGCAACCTGTTGACTGAAACTTCTGTATGGAATGTAGTTGAGAATATTCCAAATATATAAATGCCCCAATTTTCTCATTAAATGTCCTACTGTTGTGTCATGAACTGTTGGTCCATGGGTGCCCTCACACTCTGTCTGCTCTAAGTGCTACTTGGCCACGTAATGTTCTGACTCTGAAATTCAAATTCCCTGGGCCATCTGCAGAGATCTGCACACGTTTCAGACGTGTTAATGCTAGCCACCGCCAGAAGCCGTAGCACTGGGTATGTGTGGCTGTATATTTGTGTCAACATTTTCCTTTCTCCAGATTTCATCTTTTTCATATATCACAGTTCTCTTTCAAGGTATAAACTATTTGGCCATATTCTATAAAATATATATTCTACATGAATGAAATCTTATTCCTTCAATTTTTTTAATGGTGAATATTTTGCTTCAGTTTCTGACCTCTATCCCATTGTGGAAATAAATTTTATTGTTTTAGAAAATATAGTAAATCATTGGGCCAATGATTGTTCTGGTGAAGTGTTGAGTCCTTAATAAGTAAACTTGATATTTTGAATATATGTATTTCCATTACTTAGAAGAAAAGTCTGGGATTCTGAGCTATGGAAAATAGAAAAAGAAGTTCACAACTGAAGGTTAAATATAGAGGGTCAAATACATTTTACTTAGTTTATGTGTGTGTGTGTGTGTATACATATATATATATATGGATTTATGCAAATATTTTTATTACACCTCTCACATATATTCATTTTTGCCACCTTAGGAACATAAAAATCATTGGCTCCCAGATTAATACATTGGAGACTGTTAGTGCACATGATGACTTTTTGACCCCTGTATGACCCCTAGGGTGAAGGACTTAGCACCTGTTCAGGTTCTTACACTGTTGTCCAGACTAAGGGAATTGAATTCCAAGTTTGTGGGTATGTGTTTATGCATTTCAGTAAGAATGAGCAGAGCTTTGATGAGATTCTCAGTGCTGGTCCCTTCCCCAGGAGATGGGAGGAATCGGTCTTCTGGTCCAAAAGGTGGACTGAACTATGGCATCCTCAGTATATTCTTAGCATGCTCACTCACTATACCTGGATCAATGGTTTGAAAAAAGTATGCAGGATTATACCTTTAGTATTAATTCAACCATCATGTGATCTTTCAAATGAAAGTGAAGTGGGCATGCATTATAGTGGGGCTCAATGAAGTCCGTGCCTCATCTTGGGTTCTTTCCCACCTGCTCTACATGCGCTGTGCAGCAATGAACCTCTCCGTAGACCCTCTGGTGGAGTTTGACGAGCAGAGTGAGAAGATAAGCCCCAAGGCTCTCGGTTTTGGGAAAGAATGCTCCTATTTATGTAAACAGAAGCATTTGCAAATGA
Organism: Sturnira hondurensis; assembly: GCF_014824575.4. Lineage (NCBI taxonomy): Eukaryota > Metazoa > Chordata > Mammalia > Chiroptera > Phyllostomidae > Sturnira > Sturnira hondurensis. Next base: position 2,602,268 of record NW_028081528.1, read on the forward strand.
GCATGGTTTTCCTCAACAAATCAATAAGAAGTTTAGCATTCATAGTTCTAATGCTAACCAGGGAGCATGTCAAAGGTTTAAGTACTTTTAAGACTATCAGTCCCACACTATAATTAATTCTAAGAATTCAAATGATTTTGACTGCAACCTCAAAAAGTGCCAAAAAATATCTAGATTCTGGCATTTCGACACATGCACACTCACCACCACAAAAAAGACAGTTTGCTGCCTTTGCTCTTCTTAAGCATCTACTAACTATTGGGCAAATTTAGTGCATGGACAGAGGGCGTGACTCATACCTAAATCATAACAGACCTCTTTGATTGCTAAAGTGATGAACTGTAAAATAGCCTTTATTTGGACAGCTTCAAGGAGAAAATGATTGTTCTATGAAGTCTTCATAAGAAATTTTGTACTGTGGAAGGATTCAAAGAAATGGAAGCAGCAGACACGATTTTTTTATTTTGAATGTATATTATTTCTTTATTTTTATTGAGGTATAATTAACATACTATATTACTTTCAGGTATACATATCATGATTTGATATTTGTATATATTACAAAATGATCCATGCGGTAAGTCTAGTTAAACATCTATTACCTCATTTTATTTTTTCCCCACCATTCCTACCCACCCAAGCTATCCCCACCTCCCACTCTCAACCTGACCCTGCTTTGGCTTTGTCTGTGTCTGTGTGTCCTTTATACATGTTCTTTGACAACCCTTCTCCCTTTCCCCCCATTATCCCTCCCACCTCCCCTAACACTAAATGTTTTATAACAGGAAGTTGTTTCTCAAATAATTGTGTTCCCATGGTTGGTGTGGGAGAGAAGAGCATTAAATGCAAAACTTAAAGTATCTACAAAAATGTTGGGCTTGCACATCCTCCTGGCTGCTGATCTGGCTCTTTACATTCGATGTCTCCTGACACTTCCAGTGATTCTCATCATAAACTTGTGCTGGCTCATCACAAAGGAAGAGGTAGGAAACAAAGCAGGACACTGTGCAGCTGCAAGAGTGGGCTTCCTCTGGTTTGGCTTGATCAAAACATCACATGACCTTCATATTCCACCCTCATCACATCAGCCTGTTCCGAGGATACCACGCTGAGGATTTCTGAGGACCATTTTAATGCAGTATATTTGCTTGAAATTAAGTACTAAGAGACTGCCCTTTAAAGTATAGAAGAAAAATTGTACAAGTCATGTAGAGAGTCTCACAGATTTTTATGGGACAATGTTAAGAGTTGCATAATGCTATGCTGAATTTGTATTTTGCTTTTAAAGCAGTTTAATTACACTGAGACCTAAACTGACAAATATATAACCCATAGTTACGTATAGTAAAGTCTGCCCATTAGCTTGCTAGAAGACACCAAAAAGAATAATCAAGACATGTTACTCTCCATTAGCACTTAATCCAACTGGAATTTATAATATTACTCTTTGGGGATAGAAAATATTGAGAATTTGTCTATAAGAGAGGACTCATTATAATAAAAATATTCACAAGGTACTGTAAAGTGAGTTATTCTCTCCATGCATTATTGTTTGAAAACCAACAAACTCAAAAAACTTTAAAACCAGAAATTTTCATTCATGTGTATCATAGAAAAATATTTACAGCAAAGTTACATATTTAAGCAGCCAGTCCAATCCCAAATTCAGGCAGAGTAGTAATCAGTTATACTATTAAGCATTGTCTTCATTTTCACTTTTGGGCTGTCAGCAGCTGCACGTGGTGGGCAAGGCATCAGATTTGGAAGAAAGCATTGATTTGCTTGATTTCAACTATAAATCTGGAATGCATCTTTCAATTTATGAAATCACAGTTTTTCTTCTAGGCCTCTGGATTCTGGTACCATTTTGTATTCAAAACAGATTATTTACTGACAGATTTTTCAACTACAGATCTTAAAAAATAGAAAGAATTTGAAAACATTTTCACTTTCTCTTTAGTGACCAAGTGACAGTAGGTTGGTTACAGCATGGATATTGAATTACATGAGTATTTATATCTCACTGAATTAATAATTCACAGCACATGACTATTATGAAAAGTAGCTGAGAAAACACAATGCCTATCTCTAATTGCACATTGTGGATGGTGCCAAGTGGGTCCCTGGGAGTGCTCACACACATGTGCATGCCATGTGGGTTAAATCAGACAGATGTTTTGTAGGGGTGGTCTCAGACGCCAACCATAAGCCGCTTCCTCAGATAACTCTATGGGTTCCTTCTCTGAGACTGTACCAGGTAGACAAGCTAATAGCTGTCTTGAGAGCTTTTCCTTTCGGGATGCTGATCACTGCACAAGAAGCTATCCAAGTACACGAAATACACGATCATTGGAACATGGGGGAGATTGTCAAAAAATGTTACAACTTTTGCTAAAATGAGATCAAGATTACAAACTTCATTTTACAAATAAGAAATAGCATGTTATGGATTAAAAGTTTGTGAAATATGTTTAAAGACATCCAAACACACATATAGTAAATGTACGATCCAGGTTTCGCCGCAAGGCTGCAAACCACGTGCCCTTTACATCCCCCGCCTCACGTAAGTGTGCTCTGTAGCCACATGAACCTCATTGCTGGGCCTTCCCTGCATCACGTTTCCATCCTGTCCTGCTCTCCTCAGTTTGCAGAAACTTTACACTTGACTATTCATTCCACAGATCATGTCTGCAGTAGAACCATCCTAAGAGAAGTCTTCTGCCACTATGATGAAAATTTTGTGAGGAGAAATATGCCACGAAACTTAACTCTTGTTTGCCAATTAGCCTATGTTAAACTTGGTTTTGTTATCTCTCATTTTGCTTTAAGTTGCAGTTTCCAAGAACCTATCAATGACTAATGTCAGTAAGTGAGGACTTACTCTACATATATTGTATTAGATATAAAATACTTTGAAAATGACAAGTGTCCAGAATTGCATTGTAATATAGTTTATCTCTCTTTGTCTTATACAATTCTTTCAGCCTTGATCCTGGGTGGTTTGATAAATGTTCAATCTGTAGTTCTATTTTACAGAAATGAAGTGAATTCTAAGAACAAGTGACTCTCACTTTTTGCACATAAGATGAACAATGAAATTTAGGTTACATTCAGATACTGATATGGTGCATTTACCTAGCCCATTGGCTATAGATGTGCAATGTAAAACGATATACAAATTATTAGTTACATGTGACGGAACAGAGGCAAGCAGACCATGTGTCTTTTCATAGCTGCACAGAGATGCCAACTGGCCACCAAAATTCATGACCTCCCTGCCGTAACACAGACCTATAGGAAAGAAGCTGCTGAGCCAGGCTTTACAGCGTCCTTTACATTGATGTCAGATGTGGGAGTAGATCCCACTAATGGAACACGAGCAGAAACATGGTCAAGGGTGTGTTTTCCTTAAGCTTTCTTCCCTTTCTGCCAGCTTGGGCAGAGGAAAGTGGGGCCCCAAGATGTGGAAGAGTCACAAGCTAGAAGTATGCAGTCTCTGAACATTCACATTAGGAGAAGCAACCTGTTAGGAACACACAGGTCTGACTGTTGTCCAACTGAAAAATAGGCTTCTGCTGCGGCCATTGAAAGTTTGGACTTTATTGTAGTCATCTCACTAATACAGAATTGAATATGTACTTTAATAAAGTATTAATATTATATAATAGATAGAACTAATAATTTTTTAAACTGTGAAAAAAAAGTGAATTATTTTTAAATTATAAATACTGCATAAACTATCTGCCTATTTCATTTCTTCGAGATGTTATATAAAAAGGTTAATTTTACTAGTTAATATAATTTATAGATTGACTTTCTAATTAGTTATATGGATATTATCTCACTTTTTAAAGAAACAACAAATAATGAGAATACTTTTCTTGTAGCTGATATAACTTCTAGATTGAGCTCTCTAATTAAAGACAGGTACTATTTTACTTTGCACTGAAACACACAGACACCGCCTTTGGTTAGCACAGAGAAGGGATTTCAAAGCAAACTGGAATTTAGAGAAATCTCTATGTTGCATTTAAAAGGTGATAATCTGCATGTCTCTATTTGTGTCACATGCATTATGTGCACATTTTATGTCATGGTGGCTGAGGGACATGGTCCCACAATGGAGATCCAGTGACCGTTTCCAATCTATGAGACCTGAGCAATTTACCTGCCTTGGTCTGTTTCCTCATTTATATTATGAGAACGATAATATCTATGCTATAGGATTTTTATGAAAGTAATACAACACATCTGAAGGCATCTTTTAATCTGGAAATAGAACTTCACATTATTTGTTATCATTTATTGGACTTTACATTTTATGGCAAAAAATACAAACTCATAGGGAAGCTTGGCTTAAATTCAGCAGAAATTCAGTTTTCACAATAGTCCCTGAACATACTTTAAAACATTTCTGTTTCTCTGCACACTTTTTTGCTTCTTCGCAATGGATTAAAGAAAAGACAAATTAGTCATCTGAGATCACCCATACAATCCACTCTTGTAGGTCAAGATGGAGACATGTTAATGGAGAAGAGATATCATTTATTTATAAACACTTCAGTTAGCTGAAGTGACTCTGTGCATATTCAACCAAACTTGGGGTCACTGGGTAACAGAAAAAAAACTAAAGTAATCATCAAAATTAATCATACTGACGCCTGTATGTCTGATATTTTTTAGAATATTATGGGAAACAAACAGCAGTGAAATTTGGCAAACAATTTGGAGTGTGTATGTTTTATAAAATATGGCTTTTAAGTCTTGCGGTTAAGCTTTGGCCCAAACCCCATTCTCTGGAGTTCGGGAAAACCAAGTTTTCTAATACAAGAGATGTGGAAGACCAATTTGCAAAAGGATAAGAGGGAGGCAATGAATTAAATATTTGTACATGCAAAATTCCAGAAAATTGCCAATTAGACAACATGCAACTATACTAGATAGTTCATGAAAGGTGGGATTTAATACCAGAATTTAGGTAGGAGAGACATATTTTGATATGTTCTTTTTTTTAAAATATATTTTATTGATTATACCATTACAGTTGTTCTATTCCCCCCTTCAATCCCTTCCACCCGCACCCTCCCTCCCCCACCATTCTGCCCCCCTTAGTTTATAACCACGTGTCTCAAGTTCTTTGGATTCTATATTTCCCCCACTATTCTCACCCTCCCCCCTATCTATTTTCTACCTACCATCTATGCTATTTTCTGTGCCTTCTCCCCCCTTCTCCCCCTCCCACTCCCCTGTTTCTAACCCTCCATGTGTTCTTCATTTCTATGGTTCCACTCCTGATCTAGCTGTCCACTTGGTTTGCTTTTGTTTTAGGTGTGGTTGTTAATAGCTGTGTGTTTGCTGTCCTTTCACTGTTAATATTTTTCATCTTCTTTTTCTTAAATAAGTCCCTTTAGCATTTCATATAATAAGGGCTTGGTAATAATGAACTCCTTGAACTTGACCTTATCTGAGAAGCACTTTATCTGTCCTTCCATTCTAAATGAAAGTTTTGCTGGATAAAGCAATCTTGGCTGTAGGTCTTTGGATTTCATGACTTGGAATACTTCTTTCCAGCCCCTTCTTGCCTGGAAGGTCTCTTTTGAGAAATCCGCTGACAGTCTGATGGGTACTCCTTTGTAGGTGACTGTCCCCTTATCCCTTGATGCTTCTAGGATTCTCTCCTTCATTTTGGTCTTGGCTAATGTAATTATGATGTGCCTTGGTGTGTTCCTTCTTGGGTCCAACTTCTTTGGCACTCTCTGAGCTTCCTGGATTTCCTGGAAGTCTATTTCCTTTGCCAGACTGGGGAAGTTCTCCTTTATTATTTGTTCAAATATGTTTTCCACTCGTGGCTGTTTCTTTCCCCCTTCTGGTACCCCTATAATTCGGATGTTGGAACGTTTAAAGATGTCCTGGAGGTTCCTAAGCCTCTCCTCATTTTTTTGAATTCTCATTTCTTCATTCCTTTCTGGTGGGATGTTTTGTTCTTCCTTCTGGTCCATTCCATTGATTTGAGTCCCAGTTTCCTTTCCATCACTATTGGTTTCCTGTGCATCTCCCTTCTTTTCATTTAGTTTAGCCATATATTCCACTAATTTGTGACTTTGTTCCACTAATTTGTGACTTTGTTCCTCTAATTTGTGACTATAATCTACCAGTTCTGTGAGCATCCTGATAAATAGTGTCCTGAATTGTGCTTCTGAGAGGCTGGCAATTTCTTGGTCGCTGAGAGTTATTGGCTCTTGGACTTTGAGTTCTTCTTGTGCCATCTTTCGGGTTGTTCGTGCCTGTTCCATAGCAGGATCAGAGCCCTAAAATGTTCACTAGAACAGGGCAACTAAGTCGCTGGGTTGTGACGTTGTATGTGGGGGCGGGGTCAAAGAGCGACAATGGCTCTCACCGGTATTGCAGGGCAACTAAGTCGCTGGGTTGTGACGCTGTATGTGGGGGCGGGGTCAAAGAGGGACTCTGGCGTCCCGTCTGCCGCCTGCCGCCCCGGCCCTCACCGGTGCCAAAGGGCAACTAAGTCCCTGGGTTGTGTCGTTGTCTGTGGGGGCGGGGTCAAAGAGCGACAATGGCTCTCACCGGTATTGCAGGGCAACTAAGTCGCTGGGTTGTGACGCTGTATGTGGGAGCGGGGTCAAAGAGGGACTATGGCGTCCTGTCCGCCGCCCGCTGCCACGGCCCTCACCGGTGCCGCAGTTGCTGCCGTCGCCTGGCCCACGTGTTTCGTCCCACTGCTCGAGAGTGTGCCACCGCCGTCAGCCCTCGCCCCCTGGGGCCTGCGTGGTCTGTCTCACTGTGCGCGAATATGCGCCCGCGGTCTGCCCCGCACCCCAACTGGTTCTCGTCTGCCTGCGCACCTGGGTCGGGGGCCCTGTCCTGCCCGACCCTGCTCGCTGTTGGCTCCGCCCCTCTTACCGTCCCCGTTGAAGGGTTAGATGTAGTCAGACTTCCGTATAATTCAATTTTCTGTCCTTTGGTTGTGTCTTTGTTTCTCCAAACCTTTGTTTTATTCAATCTTGGTTGTGGGAGAAGGCACAGTGTTTCCACCTATGCCTCCATCTTGGCGGAAGTCCCCCTTGATATGTTCTAAGTAAATTTGTAATGCTATTTAATAATTGAAGATTCATTTAAGTCTTACTCTCTCAGAACACATCAGGACACCTTCAGTGTGTCTTCAGTAATTAGACTATAGTCAAGATTATGAACCATAGATACCAACACAGAATTCTATTTTTAGAAATGATAAAAGGTATAGTCAATTGGGAAAAGGAAGAAATAATACTAGACCTATCTATAGTTGACAATGGAAATCACAAATGTTGTGGTACAGTGAGTTTTCATTTGAACAGATATTCAAGATATAACAATGATTTAAATGTGTCCCATGTCAAATAAAACAAGTTGCGAACATTCCATGAGCTATGACAATTACATGGCCTCTGCCTCTGTAGGGACTTTAGAATAAAGCATTCAAGTCCAATGCTCCATGGAGACAACCCTTTAGAAGAAAATTTTTGATAATAAATGCTACGAGTCTCACAGTGACATTTGTAAATTCCATTGCACTTGGATGATTCTCTGTATTTAAAGAATCGTCATGATTGTTTTTTACTTTCAGATTATAATTTTTTATATATTTTATTGATTATGCCATTACAGCTGTCCCATTTCCCCCTTCATTCCCCTCCACCCTGCACACTCTCTCCCACCCACATTCCCCCATTTAGTTCATGTCCATGTGTCATAAGTTCTTTAGCTTCTACATTTCCCACGTTACTCTTGCCCTCCCCCTGTCTATTTTCTCCCCACTGTCTATGCTACTTATTCTCTATACCTCTTCCTTCCTTTCCTCCTCCCACTCCCCTGTTGCTAACCTGCCATGTGATCATTTCTGTGGCTCTGCTCCTATTTTAGCTGACCACTTAGTTTGCTTTTGTTTTAGGTGTGATTATTAATAACTGTGAATTTGCTGTCCTTTCACTGTTCATGTTTTTTATCTTCTTTTTCTTAGATAAGTCCCTTTAACATTTCATATAATAAGGGCTTAGTGATGATGAACTCCTTGAACTTGACCTTATCTGAGAAGTGCTTTATCTGTCCTTCCATTCTAAATGAAAGCTTTGCTGGATAGAGCAATCTTGGATGTAGGTCTTTGGATTTCATGATTTGGAATACTTCTTTCTAGCCCCTTCTTGCCTTCATGGTCTCTTTTGAGAAATCAGATGACAGTCTGATGGGAACTCTTTTGTAGGTGACTATACCCGTATCTCTTGCTGCTTCTAGAATTCTCTCCTTTATTTGAATCTTGGCTAATGTAATTATGATGTGCCTTGGCTTGTTCCTCTTTGGGTCCACCTTCTTTGGGACTCTCTGAGCTTCCTGGACTTCCTGGAAGTCTATTTTCTTTGCCAACTTCTCCTTTATTATTTGTTCAGATAAGTTCTTCCTTTGGGGAAGTTCTCCTTTATTATTTGGTCACATAAGTTTTTCACTTGTTGCTCTTCCTCTTCCCCTTCTGGTGCCCCTATAATTTGGATGTTGGAATGTTTAAAGATGTCTTCTTGGAGGTTCCTAAGCCTCCTCATCTTTTAAAATTCTTGTTTCTTCATTGTTTTCTGGTTGGTTGTTTCTTTCTTCCTTCTGGTACACTCCATTGATTTGAGTCCCAGTTTTCTTTCTATCACTATTGGTTCCCTGTGCATTTTCCTTCATTTCACTTAGTGTAGCCTCTATTTTTTCATCTAATTTATGACCAAAATCAACCAGTTCTGTGAGCATCCTGATCACCAGTGTTTTGAACTGTGCCTCTGATAGGTTGGCTATCTCTCGGTCACTTAAAGGTGTTGGCTCTGGGGCTTTGATTTGTTCTTCTGTTTGAGCCATCATTTTTGGGTCAGGTCACGCCTGTTATGTATGAGGAGCGGCTTTAGGTGTTCACCAGGGCGGGCAACCCAGTCACTGGGTTGTGGTGCTGTATGTGGGGGAAGGGGTCTGAGAGGGAACAATGGTGCTTGCTCTGCTCTCTTTCAGATTTCAGTCCCCTCTACTGCTTCCCACGAGCAAACTGGGCCATTCTGGTGCTGGTTCCCAGGTGGGTGGGCTTGTGTATGTTGTAGGACCCTGTGGGTCTCTTCAACGAACTCTCCTGTGAGGCTGGGAGTCTCTCCTGGCACCTTTTCAATCTGGTTTATTTCCTGTCACTGGGTCCCTGGGTTGTGCAGTCTGTCTCGCTGCCCATTTTTGCCTAGTTTATCTGCGTGCGAATGTGTGACCATGGTCAGCCAACCACTTTGCATGCTCTGCTGGTTTCCTTCCCACACCGGGGGTCTGCTAGCCCCTTGCTGCCTGTGCTCCTGGGTCTGGCAGTCACCACCCATTCCTGCTACAGCCCCTCTCCACTGGCCACCAACTCCGCCCCTTACTGATCTGGTTGAATGGTTGTTGGACTTGCATGCAGTTCAATTTTCTGTCTGTTCTGGTTGTGTTTTTGTTTCTAAATCTTTGTTGTCCTTAATTTTAGTTGTGTGAGGAGGCACCCCTCCATCTTGGCCAGAAGTCCAGATTATAATTTTTAATTAAGCTAAATTCTCTAATGTCAGATAACCCAGTCTTTACTGAAAGGTCTGTCATTTTTAAGTGACTTTATTGCCTTCTCTTATGAAAACGCAGGGGTTACTGCTTCTTTTCCTGGCCACAGGGGGTGACAGGAGATGTGAGTAGAAAGCAGTAGAAGACTGCTGTTGAATGATCTGGGGTGATTTGAAGTGTATTAACTTTTTACTTATCTGTCTCCCTTTGAACATAGGCTTTTAAAAATCCTAATTATTAGATCCCAGTTGTCAACTTATGAATAATTTTTGTGGCTCTGCTCTAAACCTTCTTCAAGTTTTCTTGTGAATTGTGCAGGCCAGAACTGTAGTCATTTCTATTAGTCCTCTTAATAAAAGGCATTTTCTTTGTTCTGTTAACAGATATGTTGGAGTCTAAACACTTTATTGTTTTTTTAAAGTTTCCTTTGTAAATAGCATTCTAGTAACAAACTATAGAAATGATCCCTGAAAGTACAGTCTTGTAAATAGCATTCTAATAGCAACCCAATGCTAATATGTGGGAATCTAGTATAACTCGTCCTTTTGGACACAATAATAAAATATTTGCCCCCAATTCTTCAAAGCAAGTGGCAGCTTCATGTGCATCATGCCATGTTCAGACACACTCAAAGATTATTTACTGGCCTTTTTGTGTGAAGATAAACTGGCTTTTCTAAAATTTTTTTTATAGTTTAATGGAACAAGTTATTAGAAATAAAAACAACTCTAGCTGGTTTGGCTCAGTGGATTGAGTACCAGCCTATGAACCAAGGGGTTGCTGGCTCACTTTCTAGTCAGGGCACATGCCTGTGTTGTGGCCAGTTCCCCCAGTGGGGGGCATACAGGAGGCAACCACACACTGATGTTTCTCTCCCTCTTTTTCTCCTTCCCTCCCCCTCCCTAAAAATAAATAAATAAACTAAATCTTAAAAAGAGAAGTAAAAACAGACATCAGGATTTACTATGGAAACAAATAGCATAGTTGTCATCTCCAATTCAGCTTGAATCACTGACTTCTATTGATGTAGTTCTGGTGAGCGATGGTGCATCCTGCTGCTGTACAAAAATAGGCAGGTCAGTTCTGTGGGGCATATTCTTCAGAGCTGAAAAGTGTTCAGTTTCTGAATTACACTACATGTCCACCAGAAGCACACAAATTTATCCCTTGGCTCGAAAGCCTGGCATTTTAATGGTAGGAAATCCTATTGCCTTGAGGGGAAGGGAGAACAGAACTGAGTGGAGGTCAGAGTTGAATTCTAGACTAATTCTTTTTTAAAAAATATATTTTATTGATTATACCATTACAGTTGTTCTATTCCCCCCTTCATTCCCCTCCACCCTGCACACCCTTTCCCCCGCTGCCCCCCCTTTAGTTTATGACCACGTGTCTCAAGTCCTTTAGATTCTATATTTCCCCTATTATTCTTGCCCTCCCCCCTATTTTTACCTACCATCTATGCTGCTTATTTTCTGTATCTTCTCTCCCCTTCTCCTCTTCCCACTCCCCTGTTGCTAACCCTCCATGTGATCTCTGTTTCTGCGGTTCTGCTCCTGATCTAGCTGTCCTCTTAGTTTGCTTTTGTTTTAGGTGTGGTTGTTAGTAACTGTGAGTATGCTGTCCTTTCACTGTTCATATTTTTTATCTTCTTTTTCTTAGATAAGTCCCTTTAACATTTCATATAATAAGGGCTTGGTGATGATGAGCTTCTTGAATTTGATCTTATCTGAGAAGCACTTTATTTGCCCTTCCATTCTAAATGAAAGCTTTGCTGGATAGAGCCCAGCCCAGCCCAGTCCAAAATATGGCTCAAGAAGAACTCAAAGCCCCAGAGCGGATAACACTAAGTGATCAGGAAATAGCCAGCCTCTCAAATGCACAATTCAAGACACTGGTGATCAGGATACTCACAGAACTGGTTGATTTTAGCCACAAATTAGAGGAACATATGAAGGCTAAACTAATTGACATGAAGGGAAATGCACAGGAAACCAATAGTGATGGAAAGGAAACTGGGACTCAAATCAATGGAGTGGACCAGAAGGAAGAAAGAAATGACCAAAAAGGAAAAAGTGAAGTTACAAGAATTCAAAAAAATGGGGAGAGGATTAGGAACCTCCAAGACATCTTTAAATGTTCCAACATCTGAATTATAGGGGTACCAGAAGGGGAAAAGAAACAGCCACGAGTGAAAAATTTATTTGAACAAATAATAAAGGAGAACTTCCCCAGTCTGGCAAAGGAAATAGACTTCCAGGAAATCCAGGAAGCTCAGAGAGTCCCAAAGAACTTGGACCCAAGAAGGAACACACCAAGGCACATCATCATTACATTAGCCAAGATTAAAATGAAGGAGAGAATCCTAGAAGCAGCAAGAGATAAGGGGACAGTCACCTACAAAGGAGTTCCCATCAGACTGTCAGCGGATTTCTCAAAAGAGACCTCACAGGCAAGAAGGAGCTGGAAGGAAGTATTCCAAGTCATGAAATCCAAAGACCTACATCCAAGACTGCTCTAGACTAATTCTTATAATCCCCCCCCACACACAATATTAGCTCCCACACCTTCTTACTATGAAAGATTATCCATTTCCAGGAATAAAAGATATGTCTCAAAGAAGATCCCTCCACATCTTTCAATTCTTTGTATTTAGAATGTATTCCTTTAAACTTTATTAAAGACCAGCCTAACTGTATATTCTAATAAAAGGTATTTGGATTTAGAAGATGAATCCATGCTTACCCCACATAAATAAGCCTAGAAAACAGCAAATGTATTTCCATAACTATTTGTTTGGTTGGGCAGTAGTTATAAGCACTAAAGTAAAGCTTGATGTGCTTCTCAAACCACTTCGTAGAACTTCGTTTGGGTGGGATTCTCTGTGAAATGAATTAGGAAGATAGCATTGCAGGTTATGCTTTATGTCGCAGATGTTTTTCTGATCTGACTTACAGGCGCTCGCCTGTGGCTGGGATGCCGTATCAGCGATTTTTGGTGAGCTCTGTGAAGGCCACCAGAGTCCCTGAGGACCAGTTTAGAGTCCCACTGTTGCTCATTTGTAATGAATAGTTCTGTCCCCCTCAATTTGTATTTCAGTCACATTTGTTTAACAGCTCTTTACATGACTCTGTTTCAAGCATGTCCATTTGATCCTGTCCTTTTTAGAATAAGTTTGACTGCTGCTTNAACAGCAAATGTATTTCCATAACTATTTGTTTGGTTGGGCAGTAATTATAAGCACTAAAGTAAAGCTTGATGTGCTTCTCAAACCACTTCGTAGAACTTCGTTTGGGTGGGATTCTCTGTGAAATGAATTAGGAAGATAGCATTGCAAGTTATGCTTTATGTCGCAGATGTTTTTATGATCTGACTTATAGGCGCTCGCCTGTGGCTGGGATGCCGTATCAGCGATTTTTGGTGAGCTCTGTGAAGGCCACCGGAGTCCCTGAGGACCAGTTTAGAGTCCCACTGTTGCTCATTTGTAATGAATAGTTCTGTCCCCCTCAATTTGTATTTCAGTCACATTTGTTTAACAGCTCTTTACATGACTCTGTTTCAAGCATGTCCATTTGATCCTGTCCTTTTTAGAATAAGTTTGACTGCTGCTTGGAAACTATATGGAAAGAATTTTAAAATGACAGAAAAAGAGAATTTATTCATACCATCATTAATTGACTGTAGATACTATTTATTGCTGATAAAGCCAGGATTTTATGTGACTATAAATCTTCATTTCTCTGGGATAAATGCCCAGAAGCTCAACTTCTGTATCATATGGTAGTTGCATTTTTTTTAAACTGTAAAATGGGTTTCCAGAAGTTTTTGCACCAGTTTACTATTCTATGAGAAATACACGAGTGATCCAGTTTCTCTGCTTTCTCACCAGTATTATTGTCACTATTTTTATTTTATTCATTCTTATAGGTGCATATGATTTCTCATGGTGGTTATAGTTTGCATTTCCCTGATGGGTAAAGATACTGTCACTTTTTAATGTGTTTTCTTGTCATCCATATATCCACATTGATAAAATATCTGTTTGTGTTTTTTTTGCCAATTTTTTAATTAGATTGTTTGTTAATTTACTGTTTGTTTTAGGAGTTCTTTATGTATACCAGGTACTAGTCCTTTTGTTAAATGTGTAGTCTGCAAATATTACCTCTCACCCTGTATATTGTCTTTTCTCCCTCTTAATAGGATCCTATATACATAAAGCTTTTAATGTCAATAAAGTTCAGTTTATTTTTTTAATTGTGCTTTTGAGTTTAAATTTAAAAACTCTTTGTGTAGCCCTATAGCCTAAGGAGGTCTCTGTCATTTCTGTGTTACCATCTGTTAATTGCTTTTTTCAATTCACTTTGAGATCTTCCTGGTTCTTGGTATGAAGAATGACTTTCATTAAGACCTGTATATTTGGGGGGTATTGTGTTAAAGATTTTGGATCTTAGTTAAATCATCTGTGGCTCCACTGCAGAAGGAAAAGGAGCGATGACACCTCATTACTGTCAAATGGGGGCAGAAGTCCAGGTTTCCCCCTTGGCTTCCACTGACACCTGAAGCTGGAAGCTTCCACATGACCCCCAGGTCAGAGTGGGACTTCTGGCTCCTCACTAGGTCTCCACTCCTAACTCCTGGTTGGGAGGTACAGGGATTATTGCTTTCTATGTGGCTTCCACTGGTACTACAGAGGGGAGAGAGGGCCTCTTTGCTGCCAGGTGGTGGGGAAAATCTCTCTCTTTGGCATTCTCAGAGACACCAACCCAGGGGTGGGCGTTTGGGCTCCTTCCCATATCCTGGTGTGGGTGAGTGTCTAGGCAGCTCTCTCAGTCTTTGCTCGTGTGGCTGCGGGTTGGTCCATGGCTTTTTTTGTGGTGTTTGGCTGGAGTAGAGTAGTTCTTGTTGAAAAGATATTTTAGTTTGTTTGCTTGTTTTGTCTATGCCTCTTAGCGTTTCGTAGGTTGCTAACTTCTTTAAATTCAAGTCGGGGATGTATGAGGCCAAAGAAATTCGGGGAACTCAGCACCACATCATTCCTCAGGTTCCAATGTGCCTAGCTAATGTGCCTTCTCTGCTTCTTTCACAGTCTTTTCATGTTTGTTTAATGTGGAAAGTCCAGGGTTTTTAGTTGTAATTAGTCTGAGAGGAGAACAAAGACATTTACTTTATCTTCTTGGAAGCAAAACCCAGAGCCTGCATATTTAACCTCTAGGGCATCTTTCCATAGCACCAGGGAGTTAACCGTTGTTTAATCTGGAAAGCCGTCCAAATCTTTGGCATCTCTCAGAGGGCTTTATGCTGGGCCTGAATGATTCGATCCACGTGGTAAATTATGCTAAGGTAGAACCCGGTACTGGTATCCATATCCTTGTGGGTCATGAAAAGTAGAAATGTTGTTATTTATTCTCTTACAAGTGCCAGGATAGTTGAGAATTCTGCTCTCAAAGTGAATGGCATGTTACCAAGAATGCAGAAAAAACGAAAATATTTTAGTTCATTTGTAAAAGTAAGGCTCTGGCAGCCTTACTTTTGATATGATGATGAGACATTTTGGCCCCTAAGTTAAAGCACTAAAAAGTGTATCCCTGTGAACTTTCCCATCTGCTTAGACAGAACTACAATTGTTGGCTTCCAAGTCCCTTGATCAACACTTTACACACCAAAAAATACTACAGAGCTCATCATTAACTAGAGAGCTGTTTTCAAGCATTTTTCAGCAACACAAATAATAAACTCATAGAAGAAAACAACTAAAAAGGAAAAGTAATTCTGTTCATTCTTGTGGTTCACAATCAGGAAATATCAGTGACTTATAGCTGATGCCAGGAATTAGGTCCCTAATATATAAGTGGCTCACGCTGCAACCGCAGTGATTGCCCTTCCTGTCCTCTTCGAGAACAGAAACTAGGCTGTCTACCGCCACCCAAGGGGCAGCCAGGTGGCAACAGGACAGCCACCTGTGAAAAGCAAGGCAGTTTTGACTCTTTTAAATAATGATTGCATGTATATATTTATATATGTGTGTGTGCGTATATGAGCTTGCCTATGTGTATGTTAACATATAATATATATTATATATATAAATATGTATACCGATGCTTATATATACCCACATACTAATCTATCAAGAGAAGTACAATTTTATGTGACCTCATAACAAGTATGTTGATTAAGTTTTATCTTTTATTTTCCCAATGAAAATCATGCAGCCTTTAAAGCCCCATTACAGATGGAAATCTGACCGTGCATGTCTGTGCATGAGAAGTCCTGCGGGGAGCGTGCTGTTACGGGAAAGTTACTAGTAGCCCTACAACACCTTCCATGGGATCTCCCAAGGCTTGTGGGATAATTGACCTATGTTCACGTTCAAAAACTAACTCTACACAGGTTTTTAAAAAATTGCCCCTTAATCCAATATTCTAAATATACTGATCATGCAACAGTGCACATGTTAACACAGAAACATAAGGAGGGATTTATTTCACATAATAGCTATAGTTCATCTTGGCAAACTTCTCCCTTTTATATGAAAAAAAACCTTCTTCGATGAATGAATTTTATAGTATGAATGCAACTCAATTCCTTATGTGATTCAAATTGACAAGTCAGATAGTATGTGGTCTGCTTGCCCCAAATATATCAGATCAATTATATGGCAATCTATTTGATAGCTTTTTGGTAAATCTTTAAACACCTCCACAGCTAGTCATGGTGTGCTAAAATTTGGTTGGAGTAGCATATATTGGCACACCCAGCTAGCAGACGGGCCTTGCCTTGCTCTACAATCTCACCTCTGCCCTCTGAATTCTTTGGCCCATATTGTTGGCTTGAATATTTTTACTTACTACCCAATAACTAAAGTGAAAAAATATTTGGTTTTGGCTATAATATTTATTTTGTATATATATTCACTATGAAGAGATTTCAAAAATTGTAGAAATATTGATCATTTTTCTTTTTAAAAAATTGTTTATTTATTTTTAGAGAGTGGGAAGGAAAGGAGAAAGAGAGGGAAAGAAACATTAACACATGGTTGCCTCTCATGTGCCCCCAGCTGGGGACCTGGCCTGAAACCCAGGCATGTTACCTAACTGGGAATTGAACTGGTGACCCTTGTTTTGCAGTCTGGCACTCAGTACACTGAGCCACATCAGCCAGGGCAGAAATTATAGCCTAATTTGATAACTATAGCAACTTTGATGTCATCTGCCTTATACATGCTTAAAGCTTTAACTACTTTATTCTCAAAGAGTAAATCTATAAGTAGATCCTGAATCTCATTAAGAGGCATATGTAGGAATTCTCAAAACCTTGACATGTATTTTAGCAATTAGCAGTACACTCCTCTGGAAACAGCCTTTAGGTAAAATTTAGATGATTTTTCCTCTGATTTACCAGCTAGAAACCTTGCATAAGTGATTTAACCACTTTGGTCTTATTTTCTCATTTTTTAGGCAGGTGTGACCTTACCTGCTATAACTAACTTAAGGAAGTATATTTTAAAAACTAAAATCATAAGGGAAGTAAACAAAGTAAAAGCTTTGTAAAAAGTATATGATATTTAGATATAGCTATTTTAACATGGCAATTTGGATCCAGCTGATAATTTTGATTAGTTGTAGCCCTTTTAATAATTTATTGATAAGACTAGATTTAGCTGAATAGGGTAAAAATAAAAACTAAATGGTGTTAGCAGAATCTATTTTTCTCTCTCCAAAATTTTTAAAGGTGGCAACCCAGGGCCAGTATGATAACTCCATGATGCTATCAGTGGGCCAGACTCCTTTCCCTCATCTCTGTTATCTGTACTGGGCTTCCATCCCTGAGATCACTTTGGGAGTCCTCACCCCTGCACCTGTCTGTCTTCTCTCGAGAAAGGAGGAGGAGGAATGGGAAAAGGGTAAAGTGCTCCTCTCACTGCTGAGACAACCCACTGCAAAGGGCATTCCTGGAAGAAACGCACAAAGACTTCTGCTCGGTTGCCCTAAGGCAGTCTGAAGAATGCAGTGTTTTAGCTGAGGTCAACAATAGTTTTCTGTGGTCTACAAAACAAAACATCAGACTTCTGCTTTTTCTCTTGTAACCAAATCCAAAAAAATAAACCGTAAAAGACAACTCTGTCTCTTTCTTGAGACTTACCCTGTCTCTGAACCTCCCATGTCCCCATGTGCCATACCCTCCCTGGTCTGGGGTGGGGTGAAGAAATGGGGCCATATTCAGAAATGAAACAGGGGTGGGCTGAAGGCCAAAGATGGACTTGAAAACAAAGAGCCTGTTTTTTAATTTTGATGTGGTTGCTTTGACAGTTTGGAAATATTAATACTCCTTTGCTCATTAATTATTTAGGACATATTTATTGAGTACCTACTCTGCGGTCAGTATGACAGGAAATGTTTCTGCTGATGGGGCACTTGCATTGGACGAAATTGTAGACAATAAACAAAAACAAATCCAGAAACTTCAAAATGTAAGTGCTACGAAGACAACAAAATAGGTTAACTGAGAGCAAGGATGGGCTGAGAGAGGAGTGGTGTTTAGAAGGGAAGGTGAGCCCTGGCTGGCATAGCTCAGTGGATTGAGCACAGGCCTGCGAACCAGAGGATCGAGGTTGGATTCCCAGTCAGCGCACATGCCTGGGTTGCAGGCCAGTTCCCTGCACGCCAACTCCCAGCAGGGGATGCACGAAAGGCAACTATACATGGATGATTCTCTCCCTCTCTCCTTCCCCTCTAAAGATAAATAAATAAATAAAATCTTAAAAAAAAAGAAGAAGGGAAGGTGAAAGAAGTGGCCTGTAAGGAGAGAGAATTTAGGCTGAGATCAATAATCAGTGTTATGGGAAATTAAATGCTATTCCTACTATTACTTAGTGCTGATGAGCAATCTTTATAACTCAGTGGACACAATTGCATGTGGGTCTGGTTCTCTCTTCCTATTTCCTTTCTGGACCACAATCTACTTTGCAGAACCATCAAAAGATTTCCACTGTTGGATCATGTGTGGAGAAAGGAATGATAAGAAACAGGTCCACATAGACATTTCCTCCTTAGATGTACTAATTCCTAACCTACTGAATTGATTACTGTATCATATGATAATCCAATGTGATTAAATCATATTAAAACATCATTGCTAACATCCCATGAGAAAACTCATGATACAATAGTTCTATGCATTAAGGGAAAGTGTCAAATATAATCTTCTTCCCTGTTTTGACTTATGATGAAATAATAACATTTCGATTTTAAAATCATCTTGTTCTAAATGATGTGTAAATGTAATTACAAGTTTTTCACCAGCAACCATTTGCCTTCTCTAAATCTTGCAATTATTATTTTTTTTCAGTATGAGGGTTGGGATTACATTTAAGCCTTGTTGCCTATTTGTGATGATGGACTAGTTCATCCAACAACTGTTATAGGATGTGTGTTATATGCTACATTCTGTACTAGCAGAAGATGAGGTGGCAATAACTAAAGTATCAGGAAAAAGGCCAGACTGCGTACCCATTTGCCCACCTCATTATGTCATATTTATGGTACCATGATCTCATGTTGCCTAAACCCATTGAACCAACAGTAAAATTTCCATCTCAATCCAGTCTACCTTGATCTATTCATGGCTCCTTTTACAATGGAAAAGAGCCTGGATGCACTCTCTCTAGATAATTATCTATGTTTGTGGAATCAATTTGGACCCATCTTGGCCTACACCCTGTGCCAAGGAGAGGAGTTTATTACTTGCCTGCGGGGCTTTCGATTCATCTCCTTGAGTGAGTGGCTTGCCCTGTGTTGAGAGGAAGCTCCTTGGACTGGGGCACATGTGGTTTGGCAGGGCCTGGTGTGAACATGTAAGTGCCAGTAACCAGTGCTGGGTTCCAGGGCTGAATATGCATTGTAATCCCAGCCCGATCATTCCCCTGCCTCTGCCAGGGCCTTCTTCAAAGGAACCTGGCTTGTGATTTGAGGGAAAGGTGCCAACAGAAGACACATCTAGAAAAATTAGTTGGCATGGCTTTGTGTGAGTCAGCCTTGGATTACTCCTATAAAGGAGGGGAGGACAGAGGAAGATGGTCTCAGAAATTGCAACATCACTTCTGTTGAAGGATACTGCTGGAGATTTCTGCTTCACAGGACAGTTTTAAGTAACTGACTGCCTTTACTGCATTCTCACCATGTACGCAACACCATGGGGGATCGTAAAGATGTAAACACAAACATCCTGACTTTGATGAGCTGCATTTTCATCGGGAAGACAAAACAAATACACATTAAAGAGGGAAAGAACATGAGATAGTTTGTGATTAAGAGTTTATAAGCTAATGTGGTTTGTTCTATAATTGCAGTGAGAGCTCGGGCAAGCTTTCTTGTTCTCTGGAGTTTTGTTTGTTTTTTTACAAGTTTGCAGGGTAATTGCTTCACCTTAGGGATCACAGAGGAAGTACCACTGAATGTTTTCATAGGTGAAATAAAAGGCAATGTGTATAGTCATTCAGCAAACACTGTACATGCTGATAAATGAATGACTCAGTGTTCGCTTAGAGACAGATTCCATAGGTGGCAGCTCTGATCTAATCTTGTGTGATGTATATTACATTAGCCATGTTAAGGTTTCGTTTTGCAAATTAAAATTTTTATAGAGCCAGATGGGATGAAGGGGTCTGAGGTGAGGTCATGTTCAAAGGTGAGGACACTGGACCAAGCCGTCACTCTAGCTAATGGTTATCAAGGATGACCCTTGGTGTTGCTGAGTCTTCAGAGTTTTTCAAAGAGAAGCCAGAAAGAAGAATTGTGAGGTGAAACCCACGGCTATTTAAAACACTCTTGAGGGTTGGAAGGAAGTGATGGCTGCACTTTGCAACCCGAGCTTCGGACACATGCCTGCTCTTTCTGTAGGTCACATTCTTGGTGGCAGTGGCTGTCTATCCAGCTTCTGGGTGTCAATGAACAGGTCCTGCATTCTAAGAAAGCCCTAACCCAGGGGTGTCCAACCCATACAGCCTGTGGGCCCCAGGCAGCCCAGGATGGCTAGGAATGTAGCTCAATACTAAATCATAAATGTACTTAAAACAAACCTTAGTTTTATTACTAAGGTTTATACTATGTTTTATTACTTAGATGTACATTGTCTATATGAGCGATAATAAACTTGGGACCTGCTCAACAATTTAAAAAGATTATGGAAAGAGCCACTGCATAATTAAGGTTATTATTAGGTGAAGACTTTTTTGCTTATCTGTGGTGGCAGCTATCACAAAAATTATGCATGAACCTTTTTTTTTTTTGCTCATCAGTTTTCATTAGTGTTTGTGTATTTAATGTGTGGCTCAAGACAACTTCTTCTTCCAGTGTGGCCCAGAGACACCAAAAGTTTGGACACCCCTCCCCTACACTAAAAAAATGCTAAGCAATATCTAAAGGACTGAATTGTCCCATTCTAGGTAAAATATGAGACAGTAGTTGAAGAAATTTTTGACGCCTAAGTTTAGAGCAGGAACAATTATTTCCTAAACACCCTCCCTAATATTTTCTCGGTGAGGGAAGAGCTGTGAAGGCCTTTTCTTGGCAGAGATCTTACCGGAAGTGGCTGTGTCTCTAACTGGGGCCTGGTGTCTGTTCTCACCATTGGTCATGGCCTCACCTTTCAGTCCACTTCACCCCATCTGCCCTCTGCTTTAAACAAAGAATGCAGGAGCCTGACGAATTTGGCTTTTCTTCCTTTTCTCTCTCCATGACTTTTTTTTCATGCACCAAAGGACAATTAAATGGAATAGTCAGGAATTCCATTTCAATGGAATTGAAACCTTCATGATACCCCTCCCCACTCCCCTTTGCTCCTCCCACTCCTGAAAGGGGAGTCTGTGAGGTCGGTCCTGCATCCCCATCGTGGGGGTGGGGAACACTGGCTTCCGTCAGAGCTCAGAGGGGTCACCTGCTGGCCAATTGCCAAGTTGGCTGTCTACTCTCCGTATCCTCTTTACTTAGCCCCGATAAGCAAATTATATACAAATTATTTAGAAGTGCATATTTTTGGTAAATTAGCAGTATGTTGTTCGGCATAGAGTGTCAGGCTAAATTTTAGCTTCTGATTGTCTTTATTATTTTACCCAAGTAATGTGTCTTTTGAAATGAGATCTAACTTCTCATTAGAAGGAAAACTTGTGTCACTACGTTTTTTTAAAATGGGCAGCTAAACAGTTTACCAAACATTATTTGAGACACACTCTTTTTCTCTTTCCAGACTGCTGAAATATTCCATCATGTAGTTTGCAAGGTATTTGTTTTTATATCTTCCTTGGTTTAACTTTCCATTGCTTAAAATGGGCTTATTTTTTCCTTCTTTTTCCTCATCCTCCCTCAAAAGTGATTTTCATATCTATATGCAGTCCTGCATTTTCTTGAGCAAGACCATGGGCCTTTTTCATTAGCCTCGCAAAGGATGGCATATTATTAATCATTTTTAGTTACTGTTGATTTTAGCCAGAAATAACTTTAACTTTCCACTGGAAGTAGTAATACATGATCTACGAAATAAGTCACCGTACTTTTGACTCTTATCTTTAAGGCTAAACTGTGTTTAGTTCAGGATTCAGATGTGGGGTATGACTGTGGAACAAGTCCAGTCAAAATATATTTACTTAAGAGATCAAGGAGTAACCTGGAGAAAAATTAATCACATAAGGGATTCGAAGTGCACATGTTCGGTCCCTATACAATGTCCCAGCATGAGAGTGACAGGTAATTTTGCATATAGTTCAAAGGTGCCTATAGTTATATGTATCTTTGTATACAACACCACTCTTCTTGTTTTTTCTTTTTCTTTCTCTCCTGAACATAGATCTCTGTGATTTTTATCAAAGGACTCCGTGTGTATTATTTATAAAGTGAACTTTAAAATCACCATCTGCTATTTGCAATTGAGAAACAACACACCAAAGATCAGTCACTGAATTGTTTTTCCCAACCATTTCTTAATTTTAAAAGTTTATTAGTAGGAGGGATCACAATTCCTGGTATCAAACTATACTATAAGGCTGCTGTAATCAAAACAGTCTGGTACTGGCATAAGAACAGACACATAGATCAGTGGAACATAATAGACAACTCAGAAATAAATCCAAGTCTCTATGGTCAATTAGTATTTGGCAAAGGGGGCATGAGCATACAATGGAGTAAAAATAACCTCTTCAATAAATGGTGTTGGGAAAACTGGATTGGTACATGCAAAAAAATTAAGCTAGACCACCAAGTTATACCATACACCAGAATAAACTCAAAATGGATAGAAGATTTAAACATAAGTTGTGACATCATAAAAGTCCTAGAAGAAAACACTGGCAAGAAAATTTCAGTTATCCCATGTAGCAATATTTTGCTAATATATCTCCTAGGGCAAGGGAAATAAAAGAAAAATTAAAGGAAAAATAAAAATTACATTCATTTTTAAACTTCATTTTCATTTCTAAAATTTCAAATATAAAAGAAATGGGACTACATCAAACTAGAAATCTTCTGCATTTCTAAAGAAAACATCATCAAAATGAAAAGGGAACCTACTGTGTGGGAGAACGTATTTGCCAATGACACTTCAGACAAGGGTTTGATCTCCAAAATGTATGAAGAACTCATACAACTCAACACCAGGAAAAAAATGGGGGAGTGAAGGGGGGAAAATGGGACAACTGTAATAACATGATCAATAAAATGTATTTTTAAAAATGGGCAAAGGATCTGAATAGACACTTCTCCCAGGAGGACACACAGGTGGCTCAGAGACATATGAACAGCTGCTCAATGACATCACTAGCCATCAGAGATATGCAAATTAAAAAACAATGAGATATCACCTTACACCTGTCAGAACGGCCATTATTAATAAATCAGTAAATGCTGGTGAGGATGCAGAGAAAAGGGAACCCTAGTGTGCTATTGGTGGGAATGCAGACTGGTATGGCCACTGTGGAAAACAGTAGGGAATTTTCTTAAAAACTGGAACTGCCTTTGACCCAGAGATTCTGTTGCTGGGAATATATCCTAAGAATCCTGAATCACCAATTCAAAAGAACTTAATGCACCCCTATGAATAGCATTTTTCTAGCATCTCAAACTTTGCATTTACTCATTTTATGAGGACTTTCTCCACATGATTCTTTTACAGTTGAAATGCTTTCTGAAGAATGATTCTTAAAAGATTAATTAAGCAATTATACAAGTCACTTTGAGTTCAGATTTTAATGTAGATATCATTCTCCCAGCTAAATTTCCAGCTCTCTCTAAATTATTAGAATTAGTCAAATTACATTTTTTTATTTCTAGAACCAACATTAAGGGTAACATATTAGCCAGATTTTATTCTGAGAATGACTCAATTTGTAGGGACTCCTTAAATTATATAGATTTCTTCCCAGAAAATACTGAGAAATCTGCCTGCTCTATTTCTATATTGCTTTCAGCTGAAAGTCTCCCAAACACCCTACAAGGATAAAGCAACACAGCCCCGAGCTGCATGATTGCTCTCCACCAGGGTTCTGAGAAACAAAGGGGTCTGGGAGCATCAGGGAGTGACTTCCACCCCATTCCAGCTGGGCCCCGCTGCTTTCCCCTGTTGACATCGAAATGTCCTTGGCTCCCAAACCTGTGTCTTAACACTTGTATGTGAGATGATTCAGTGTCTGGCAGGATTCAGAGGAGATGTTTTATTTAGCCCTGTTTTGTAGCTGAGATGTTTTGAAAATGAGTCTTTTTGAGATCCCATAGCTGGATAATAAAGCTGGCACAGAGTTCTTGGGTTGGGGATGGAGCAAACTGAGACACGTGTCTGGGACCTGAATCACACTCACAGGGGGACACTGAATGCACGCTGATTTTTCCCAAAGCATTTCAGATACTTGTTATCGTCACTGTTTTTAAATGGGTGTCTTTACAGATTCACTCAGGGTGACTATTATCAAGATTATTCTAGATCAATTCCTGTCCCTTTTTATATCCTGAAGGAGAAGAAAAACAAACTTTCTCTAGGAAAGGGCTACATTAATAAAATATTTGATGAGTTCTAAAAAGTTTAATAATATCATCTAGGAGAAATAGAACCTCTCATATGTCCATAAAATATATAAATTAAAACTCAAATGTTAAGCAAACACAATTAGTGGATTTAATATCATTTAACATTATAAAAATGAACTGCCTACTGTTTTAGATGTTATTATCTTTGGTTTTTGCTGCCGTTTTTGGCTATCAAAGAATATACTTTACATTGTAATAACTATACTGAAGAAAAGCAAAAACGCAAGACATTTATCTAAAATTTAGTTAGATTCCAAATGCTCAGTCTGTATGAAGCCAGGAAACAATGTATAATTTTTTAAACACCATGAACATATTTATTTTTAATTTCAGACAATGTCTCAACAGACATTTTAAAACTAACTTTACCTTTCATATTTTTACATTCATTTGCCCATAAATATTTGATAAGGGCCCAGGAAGTACGAATTAGTTCCTCAGCCACTGGGGACACAGGGCAGTTGCCGCCCTTGCAGAACTTCCTTTCTTGTTCAGGGAGGGTTCGCCATTTTTAAGTGGCCGCTCAAGGACAAACTCACTAAAAAAGTGACGTTTGAAAGGTGGAAGTAACAAAATATGTAGAAAATTAGTCATCATCTTTTAAAAGAGGTTTTAAGGCAAATAATTTATAAGTGTGAAAACAGCAATATCAAAAATTTTTATTTCATTAGTCATCACACGAGAAAGAAGTGTACAGACCGATACAGATGTCTGGTTGCCTCAAACAGTAGCCTGGGATGTTCTGCAAGGTCCTAACAACGTCCATTTTGCTTAAGGCAATTTTAAAATTCAGTGCAACTTTGTTCCGTCTTTTTGAAGATTAGGGATGTGGTTATTTTACAGATCTGGCTTTACCCACTGACTCACTTTTCTTCACCAAACAGGACCATCCCACTCTCGGGCCATCTCGCACAGTGTAAAGGGCTCTGAAGCAGAGCTGAGACCCAGGTGCCGGGCTGAGTGCTTGCAAGGTAGCTCTGTGACTCTAGACAACAACACATTTAATTTTTCTGGCTCTCAGTTTTCTTACCTGTTGAGCCACCAGTTGGTATACCAGGGTCCTACAAGGTTTTTTAAAAGTTGTAAATGTTGATCACTTTTCAAATTCTGTGATTTCATCACCCACTCCTGTGCCTCTTACTAAAGTAGAGGGCAGCGGGATTGTAACTGTTCTGTGGGAAGTTCTGTGGATGACTCAACAGACCACACCATGAATCAGGAGCACTCCTCTCTCCCTGTGCCCAGGTAAATCCTTTTCTTGAATTTTCAGCTCCAGTCGCTGACTTTGGAACTCTTAGTGCCCTTGCCAAGGTCCTTACCCCATTGCTCAATCTGAATGCCAAGCTGTTCATCGCCTGCTGTTGTTTGCAGAAGCCACAGCTATGCTACCTAGCTGGAAGCTGCGCTTTGAAGTGCTCACACCCGTAGTTGTCTCAATTTGTCCCACCACACCCAGATTCTGGGAATCCAAGGTAATCGCTTCTTCCCAGCAGCTCAGAGAAAATGGGCTACAGTGTCTTATTGAAGAACGACATGGAGACTGGCTCTGTGGAGATACCTCAACAAATTAAAAATGGATCTGCCTTTTGACCCCCTGATCCCACTTCTGGCAAAATATTCCAAGGAACTCAAAACACTAATTTGAGAGAAAATAAACACCTCCATATTCATTGCAGCATTATTTATAATCACCAAGATATGAAAGTGACCTATGTGTCCATCAGTAGATGAGTGGATAAAACAATTACAGGACATTTACACAATGGAATACTACTCGACGACGAAAAAGAAGAAGATTTTACCTTTGCAACAGTATGGAATGACTTGGAGAACACTATGCTAAGTGAAATAAGCCAGTCAGAAAAAGACAAATACCATATGATTGCATTCATATGTGGAATCTAATGAACATATTGAACTGAGAAGCAAAATAGAGATGGAGAGCAGGATGACAGCTATTGAGTGAAAGGAGAAGTTGGGGGTGGAGAGACTGAGCAAAAGTGGAAAAGGACTCACAGACATGGACAACAGTGTGGTGATGGCCGGAGGGAAAGAAGTATGGAGGGTTAAATGGTGATGGAAAATATACAATAAAAAAAGATGGGCTCTATCTAGCACTAGGGAAGAGGTTATATATTTGTGTGTTTGTTTATTTATTTACTTATTTAGATTTTGGAGGGAGAGGATATTTAATGTTCACCCAAGCTTAAAAGTTTCAAGTCCAATTTCATATTCAGTTTCATTCTTTCTCACCTCCACAAAGGTGACTGAGTACTTCAGCCCGCATTGGTCTACTCTGCTGTCCTTTGTGATATAGCCAAAAGAGCATGGGTATAATTTGGAGATAAACAGAGTGGATTTGAGATCAATTTCATATCTTTTATATTTGACAGTATATTTGCAAACATACTGTTGCTGCAACTATTGAGTAAGGAATGTAGTGATACATACGATACATAATCATACTTCCTACTCCCCAGTATGATTTTATTTCTTTTAAAATACTAGTTGTAAATTCACTATCACACAATTTTTGTGAAAATTAATAGAAGGTGATGTAGGTGAAACATTCCATCATGGAGCAACTAACATGTGAAACATGCTAAATTTCTCCCTTTGAACTTTTCTATTCAGTGTCTTTAGGCTGAGCAAAATTATTTTATAATTATTTCACATGTATAAATTTATCTCAATAATCTCATAAGTTTTGTGAGAAAAGGACTATTGGCAAATACTTTTTTGGGGTTCTCAATGGACCTTACTTGAGGGTTTTAATAAATTAGTAGTAATAGACCTAGCACAGTGTCAGGAACATAATTGCTCAATAAATATTTCATAAATGTGTGGGTTTTCTCAATTGTGAGTATTCGCTACATTTAAAAAATTCATGGGTCCAATTTATTTCCCTAAAGTAGTTTTCTTCCGATCAAAATGCCTGGCTGGGTCTGCTGTAAATGGAACTTTTTCGACCCACAGATTCCACTCCTGAGAATGTATCCTAAGAATCTTGAAACACCAATACAAAAATTATGTGCACCCCTATGTTTATAGCAGCACTATTTACAATAGCCAAGATCTGGAAACAGCCTAAGTGACAATCAGTAGATTAGTGAATAAAAAAGCTGTGGTACATTTACACAATGGAATACTGCCCAGCAGTAAAAAAGAAGAAACTCTTATCTTTTGCAACAGCATGAGTGGACCTGGAGAACATTATGGTAAGCAAAATAAGCCAGTGAGTGAAAGATAAGTACCATATGATCTCACTTATATGTGGAATCTAATGAACATAATCAACTGACAAACAGAATACAAACAGAAGCATGGATGTGTAGAACAGACTAACAGTGTCCAGATGGATGGAAGATGGTGAAGGGATTAACCAAAGAACATTTATGCATGACCCAGGGACATGAACAACAATGTGGGGATTGACTTGGGGAGGGGTGAGGGTAGGGATGGATGGGGGGTGGGGGGTGGGGGGTGGATGGAGATAGGGCGGGGGAGAGCAAGCAGGAACAACCGTAGTTGCATAAACATTAGAAAATTATTTCAAAACAATTCTGATAATAAGAAGCCTCTCATTCCACATTTCTGGGACATTATGTTCTTCCCTGGAGCTTCAGGGGAGCCAGATTGCCCAGAAGGGATATTCACATACAAGGATGTGTTTTTAATACAGGTATCGGTACACGGAGGCCCAGATAGGCCTACGAAGGATTTATCTGGGCTTAACCTGATGCCAACTTCTGCAGTTAAAATCCACACTGTTCGAAATATAAATGGCAATTGTCCAAGAAGAAGATCTGAGTCTTCTAGATGGCTCATTCCATTTTAATAAATAACAACTCTTTGAATATTTTAAAGGAAAACTTCTACTAGAACTTTGCTTGTGTATTCAAGAATCACGATGTGAGTTAAATTGTTTGCTGCTTGTGGATTTTTAAATAATATTCGTTTTCCTTGCACTGCAAATCAGCCAAGGTGTTTGCCATCCAAATAAATATAGTGAGGGAAATGTAAATGTTTTGAATAACTATGAAAGAAATACATTTGGTTTATGTTAGTGGTCGCAGGTTTTAACTTCGGTAAGAATCAGTTAAGCAATTTATTAAACTTATAGTTGCTCTGAGGTGCAAATCAGGAATCTGCCTTTCCTGGGCAGCCCAGGGGATTCTGACCCTAGTTGTCTGTTGGTCTCAGTCAGAGAAACTCTGTCACAGGGTGTCATGATTTATGAAACAGCAGGTGCTTCCTATAGCCAGACGGAACTCAGTTCAAATTCAAGATGTGCCCTTTACTATCTTTGTAAGTATGGGAAACTATGTAACTTCTTTAAACCTCAGTTTCCAACTGCAAAGCTGAATAACTCTTAACATATAGGTAAGGTTAAAAGAGATATTATTCCTAGAACATCTTGTACACCAAAAAGTAATCAATGAATGGGAATTTTAAGTACAAGGTTTGTCCGGAAAAAGTCCAGCCATTGTTAATCTAATGAGAATAGTTTGCATGAGTCCACATAACCTGGAAGCCAAGGAGAGTGGATTGGAATTCACGTGCACGAGCAATAATGACTTCACTGTACTAGTCATGGGGTCAGTAGATGCCATTGAGTGAGCGTGTGTACTGGGTGGCCATAGCATTCAAAATGAGTGAGTGAGTAGAGCAACGAATATGCATCAAGTATTGCATTAAGCTTGAACATTGCTCTGCAGAAACTACTTGGATGATTCAGAAGGCCACAGCAATGGGCAACTGTGATTGGCAGTTTCATCAGGACAATGCGCCCACTCATGCATCATGTTTCCTGCAGTCTTTTGGGGAAATACGAAATCACCCAGATGACTCAGCTCCTCTACATCCCAGATTTAGTGCCCTGTGACTTCTGTTGTTGTTTTTTTAAACTAAAGTCACCTTTGAAAGGTTTCAGACCATTGATGTGATTCAGGAAAATACAACAGGGCAGCTGATGTCGATTAGGAGAACTGTGTGATGCCCCAAGGTGCCTACTTTGAAGGGGACTGAGGCATCATTGTCCTATGTACAATGTTTGTTGTATCTTTTATCTTCTTCAATATTTTTCTATTACATGACTGGATACCTTCTGGATGGACCTTTTATGTTTATGTATTTCTCTAGCCTTTGTGACCTTCTAAATATAGTAGCTAACTATTAATTCTGCTAAGGAATGCATTGATATAATACCCTATGCTAGGTTCAGCTCCTCAATTCATCTATGCTTACTCAGGCATGGGAACCCTTAGTAATGCCAGCTAATGGGAACATGGTATCCAAACTTGTCATTACTTTTGAATTAGATCAAAGGGTTTCTTGAACATTATACTAGACAAAAGTTGATGAAAGAAAGGTATCATTTTGTATACTCTATTGCCCTGTGTTTTATTATGAGAAAAAAACTCATCTATTTCTGGCTCTGTAACTCTATTTAAGTCTCAATGTGATTTCCCGTAAGAGTGAATTGAAGTGATTACTCAACTGTATAATACCTGTAAATCAATCTGCTTTGAGGTACTGGAATGTCTGTATCAAATGCAGGTAGAGGCTGGGGAGTATAATGATCAAGGTGCTCTGGGCCAGCACAGAGGTGTGGGGCATTGTACTCTGAAGGCCACCAAGGACAATCTCAAGGGAAACGCAAGCCCTGTGTGAGACTCCCTGAGATTTCACTGATCTTGTGTTACACAGGGCACTTGCTATTTGTAATGCCTCCACACTCTTCTGTTCATGTGCTGTACTTGATTATTTACACATCTGTCTCCCACTGAGGACATACACTGTAGTTTACTCATTTTTTCAGCAACAGAATTTTTTTTGCTTCACAGCTCTGGAACGTAGCAATTCAAGATGAAAATGTCTACAGGTTGGTTCCTCTTAAAGGCTGTGAGCAAGAATTTGTTTCATGTGTCTCCCTAGCATTCAGTCCTTTACTAGTAATCTTTGTTGTTACTTGGCTTGTGGAAGCATCACCCTGACCTCTGGTTTCATTTTCACCTGGTCTTCTGCCTGTGTGTCTGTATGTCTATGTCTCAATTCCCCCTTTTTATGAGGACACAATTATATTGGAGTAGTGGCCTACTCTACTCCAGTTTGACCTCACCTTGGCTAATTACATCTGTAAAGACCCAATCTCCAAATAAGGTCACATCCTAAGGTTCTGAGGATGAGGAGGTTGAGTATAAATCAAGGGTCTGCAGTGGGGCTGGAGAAAGAAACATTTGACCCATAACATTCTGTTACCTTGGACAAATTACTTTGCTTCACTATGCCTTAATTTTTAAATTTTTATTACTAGTTTTTAAATTTTATTTTTATTTACAGTTTATATCCAATATCATTATGTATTAATTCAGCTGTGAAGCATAGTGGTGGTTTACTCATTTTTATATTTGTGTGGAGGACAGTGTCAGGCATAGAGTGAAAGAGTGAAATAAACGACTACTCTTAGTTATATAGCCACTTCCTGGAGTGAGTAGTTCTGTCCTGTGTTGAACTTCTTTATGAAATTGTACAAATGTTTTGCCTAAACAAAGGCTGAATTGGTTCTCTTTGTACATGTAGTTTCTTTAAAGTTAATAAAATATTTTATCCACCAGTGTTTTCACCACAGAGAAAATAACTGCCTTGTGATTTGTTAAAAGAAACAGATGCAAAGGAGATATTTCATTGTTTTCTACTTTGTACCAGAGTGCTTCAGAAATCATTTCAGCAGGCATGTCTTTAAAAATAGATCTCAAATTACAAAGGCCAAGGAAATGTTTTATGATAAGTCTAGATTTATTCACATAACTTTTAAAATTAACTCAATCCATAATTACCATGAAAAATCCCCTGAATTTTCAGGGCCTTCATCTAATCAGTTATACTTAAAATATGTAGAAAAGACCTTTTGCGATGTTGGAAACTTTTTAATAAAATAAATAAAATGCCAAAACTTTTTTATAAGGTTATCTTGGAATTTATCTACTTTGTAAACACTGTTACAAAATTCTGAAAAACTCAATTTGAACTCAACTGGTAGCCAAGTAATGAAATGCAATGAGAAAATTTCATCTTTCTAGAGAACATTCTGGATAGTTCTAAATGAATCCTATGCTTGAATAGTCAGACTGGGTCTCCCCTTGGATCAGTGTTATGCTTCAACCATGACTTGCTCACCTTGACCTTATATTTTCTCTCCATCAATAGGTTTAGTCAATTAGAAAAAGTTAACTCAAGTGTCAACTGCCAGGTATAACTACCAAGCTCTTTCATAGCTCCCTTTAATAAGGGAATATGGATGTAAAACCTTATTATACTATTTTCACTTAAACTAAAAAACTCATGTAGAGCTCCAAATAATAAACGGTCTAACAAAATTAAAGAAGGAAACAAGGCATATTTACATCAGTTCTAAAGCTATAAGGAAGTACTATATATGAGTAAGCACTGAAAAATCATCCAAGGAAAGGTCTGGGTAGGAATATGAGGTTTTCAGAAGAGCCTTTATGGTAAATGATGCTCTTTCTCTCTCTGCAAGAAAGTCTGGTCATTGTGAGAGTGTTGAGGGTGCCCAGGCACGAACATGTACTTGTCGGTTTTTATCTAGGAGATGGTAAAGCAAAAGTCACCTCCGAGATCTTCACATGAGAAACAAAACTCGAACTTCACTAGTGTTTCTAGCCCATTACCACACAGTTTATGAACTCACATGTGGATTAGGATTTTATTTTCATTTTGGTATACTTGGCCAAAAAGAATTCTTATAGCAGGAATTGTTTCTGTTTCTCATTGAAAGTTGGGATATTTCCAAAAGAAATATTGAACTGTGTCATTATGAATATCAGTATTTAGATCATTTGACTATGGATCATTGGAAATTCCTTTGAAGTTAACTTATTAATCAAATGTAAAAGACATTCAGAAAAATACGCAAACCATATGTGCAGCTCAAGGACTTTTTTCCACAGTATTGACTTCTGTGTGGAACTTGTGCCCAGATAAGGAAATAAACCATTATTTGCACCCAGAAGACTTTGTTTTCCACTATTCCGAACATTAATCCACAAGAGTAACCACCCTCCTGATTTTTTAAACATTTGACCTAAGTGGAATCTCATAGCAAGGACGATTTTGTGTCTGAATCTTTTGCTTCCAGTATGTGCACGACCATCCATGGTGTTGCTATAGTTAGTGATCATATTCTCATCACTGTGTAGTAACCTATTGTGTCAATATACCATAACTTATTTATGCATTTTTTTGTTGTAGACATTTGCTATTCCCACTTGGGAGCTATTACAAGTAATGCCATCATAATTATCGTCATTGTCTTTTGGTGAACACGTGTGCCTTTCTGTTGGGTAAGATACAAAGATCTAAGAATAGAATTATTTGATGTGTGTCTTAAGTAGCTTTAGTAATTTCTAGCAAAGAATAGAAGTGCTATTTGAGTCAGATATTCTCCAACATTTGGCATTGCCTGGCTTTTAAAACTGTGTTATATTGGTTAGTGTGCCTTGTATCTCTCTAGTTTAAATTCATATTTATCTGATGACTGGTAAAGCCCCTTTTTATATATTTTGGGGAGATTTGAATAATTTATTTCATGAATTACTTTTTCAAATTTTTTGTCTATATTTCTATTGTGTTGTTTATATTTTCCTTATGGATTTTTAGGAATTATTTATGTTTTCCCCATATACATTCTTTAACAATGCATTCATACATATACATTTTTATAACCACTGTGTAGTTTACTCTTTTTGATTTTAATTGTCTTTTTTTTCTGAAGAACAGAAATTATTTTAGCATAGTCCAATTTATCTTTTCTTCCTACAGTCTTTTTAGAATCCAACTTAAGGAATACTCGCCTACCCTAAGGCCATGAAGAAATTCTCCTTTTACCTTATAAAAGCTTTAGTGTTTTATGTTTCACAGTTAGGTGTACAATCCAACTGAGATTGTTGATTGTTGTGTATGGTGTGAGGTAGGGAACAAGTTTTGTTTTATTTTTTCATGTGGATATCCAATTTATTCAGTACCTATATTGAAAAATTCCAAAATTTATCTTTTATGGAAAAGATTATTTTTCTCCACTGTACTACAGTGTCATTTTGTAATAAGCCATATGCATATGTAATATATATATATATATATATATATATATATATGTTTCTGGATTTTCAATTCTGCTTCACTGGTAAATTTTAATTTTTCTGCCCTTATTCCAAAATCATACTCTTAATCACTGTAGCATTTTTTAATACTCAGTATGATACTTTACTATACTTTCTTAGCTATAGTTCCTTCCTTTTCATTTCACCAGTTTATTATAAAATTAGTTTTTTATTTATACATTGTAGTTTAATTATTCATAAAGCCCAAACCTATAGGTTAAAAATACATATGAGTTTTGATAATAAAATGATGTATTTTAACATAACCTATTTTGTATCCTAAAGACTATTCTACTTATTTTGCCAGTAAAAGTTGCCTTAAGACAGTTTTTATACATGAAGTAAAAAACACTGTCAACTAGTTAATCGGTACTTCCAACTACTCATCTCATAAATTGAAAATTGCTACTCATGCCCAGGTCCCAAAATCTGTACTTTGAAATGCTTTTTTAAATGATGTTGACAGCATGAGATGATGGAAAGAATGTTATCAAACATAGTCTAAAAATACAGCTACATGAAAATCACCTCTTTTCTTGACTTCAAATGTGGATTTCTGCCTCCCTCAGATTTTACCAAACATCAAAGAGAACATCTGGGGTACTGGGACATACAGGAAGAATC
This sequence comes from Sturnira hondurensis, assembly GCF_014824575.4. Taxonomy (NCBI): domain Eukaryota; kingdom Metazoa; phylum Chordata; class Mammalia; order Chiroptera; family Phyllostomidae; genus Sturnira; species Sturnira hondurensis. Next base: position 2,636,724 of record NW_028081528.1, read on the forward strand.
TGAAAAATCATTAGTTGGAAGTAGGGCTTATTACTGACCATGGCGATAGCACAGTTTATTCGAGACATCCCTTAAGGAGAAAACATTTTTTAAAATTTATTCTTTCTCTCTCCTCTTCTTTTCCTATTGTTTTAACAGCAAGTATTTTAGCCCCACACCCCTAAATTCAATTGCATCACAAGAATAATGGAGGAGATGGAGCTAAGCATGAAGAGGTGATCGCAGTTAGACTATAGCTTCAGCCTGATCCCACAGGGAGCTCTGGCATGTGAGTAGCATTTGGAGTTGATTCCAGCCTGAGGTGAGCAGTGCAACTTTTTCTATAGACAGGTGTGTCAGTATGGGCTATCTCTGGGAGTGGGTGTCATTGCCGGGACAAGAGAACTCCCATTTGGCTGAAGGCAGTTCTCTAAAGAGGGGCCAGCTGTGACCCACAATCAGCTAACTCAGCCAACAGCTGGGAATGGATATTCTTGCTTGCTAAGGTGCATCTGTGCAAGGTACTACTCCCAGATTTGCTCTGTTACCCTAGAACAAGTATACACTTTCTGCACTCTTCTGTTTTGGCCTCGGTCTGTAGATCACCATCCCCCAACCTCCACCTGCCATCTGCAGGGTCACTGTACTGCTTTTGCTCTGCACTGTCACTTTAAAATTGATCCTGATCTTCTGGCACCTCTCTGGTTCTAGTCGCTGGTACTACTGCCTGGCACTGTGGCCAGTTCTACTATATACTACCATTTGTTGCCTGGCAATGTCAACTCCTGCTGCCGATTTTGCACCTTTCTGGTGTCAAGTTCTATTCAGGGTCAAAGCTTGATAGACATCCCCTTGCTTTGTATTACATTTTGCTTGTCAAATGTGCACCCACAGTAGAGAAGTTTGTACCCCAGTGCTTCCAAGAATTAATTAATAGTGGAGCAACTCTTTCACTTGCTCTGAGGAGGAACACCACTCACCAAGACCTACTGAGACTACCCTCTTCTCCAATGACTAATGCTGTTATTGGAATACTCTGATCTTCCCAACTCTCTGCTCCTTTACATACTGAGTCCTCTCCTCCCTGGTTTCTTCATCCCTCTCGCAAAAGGACTTTTGGTAGGTCTGTATCACTAAAGCTCCAGGCTGCCCAGGCATATCTGAATTCCAGGATTGACACAACCACAACCTCAGCTATGTATGCAAAGCTCAGATTAATACTAAATTAGTTGGGTACTTGAAGTTGGAGTTAATTCTCTATACAGTGACTATTATGGGGAAATCAGTGCTGGGTTTTATTTAGAATCCCACGATAGGCACTGCTAGTGTTTTTAACAATGTCTGGATTTCCTAATCCTTCTAGTCAAATAGAAAGCCAATGAGCTGTGAATGGAACAATATATGAGATGAATCATTCAATTAGCAATGTTATTTCTTGGCTGAAGCATTTAATAGTCCACGTGCGATCCTCCTATGCTTCCATCCCCTGCTGCAACAAGTATAGAGAAGGCTTTACAGCAGACCAACAGTTAAACCATCTGCATCACCAGCTTTGCAGTGGCTTTGCATAAATAAGAAAAATAAGACATGACCTTTCTTGAGTTAAGCTATTGAGATTGTGTAGTCTGTTAGTACAGAAAAAAGTTAGCCTAAACTTACGAGTGAAAACAACCCCTTTCATTTTGCTACCATTCTTCATTTAACTAAAAAAAATATGGTCTCCATAATGAAAGAGATTTTGATGAAGACTATAAGTTAGAAAACTTCACACTAATGAAATTTTCTTTCAACTTCATTATTTCTTTTCCTACTCTCTTTTCTCACTGTGTCACCAGGTAGTATGTCATTAAGAAATCTTTGTGTTTGAGTAGAGTGGTTTGGTAAAAATGCTGAGCACGAGCAGGTTGCAGATGGTGGGTAACCTGCTACTGATGTTAAAATAAGTGTAATATCTGCATTACAAAATGGTTGAGCCACAGAATTTAAGAAGTCAGTAGTCACATCAGTTGCCTGGCACTAGAAAGCCAAACCTTTCAAACTCTCTTTGTGCTTTTTGTTTGTTTGTTTGTTTTGGATGACGTTAGAAGTCTGTTTTCAATCAAGGTTTTCATTTTGGAAAGTCTGATAATTAATACTAAGAGCTACATAAATTGATAGTAAAATATGTTTCCTTACAGGAATCCCTTAAAGTAAATAAACCTCAAAAATAATTTTATTTACACTCTGTACTTGGAGAATTGTACTAGAACAAGAAGAGAAGTAGAATTGTACATATTCCTATTTCAATATAAACTTTGCTTGTAGAATACTGTTACTGCTAAGATATCAAATATTTAGTATAAAACTTTCAATGTATGATATGTGGAATGTGGCATGTAGCATTTACCTGATCAAATCTATTATTTAGAAAGCACTTAATATACAACTCAGCTAATAGTAAAATTCCTTTTTTCGAATCCAGTGGCTAAAATCTGCGTCTGTTTTGTGTGTGCACAAATGTGCCCCACTGCTCCACTTTTTAACATTTTAGACAACAACGCTGAAGGGCTGCTTGTTAGACTCTCCAATCCATTTGTTATTTTTAAGAAATGCTCCCTTAAAACTGTCCTCAAACAGGTCACTCTGCTTTTAGAATCATCAAGGACAGTTCATGGCTTGTATTTCATAAGCTTTATTCATGAAAGTTGTCTGTAGTAAAAACAGCTACTACAGCTAAAGTCACCTATTCTGAATTTTTTTAATGTGAAAAATTTCAACCATGAAATATACCCGATGAGTTACATGATGGAAGAGAGCTGGTAACAGAGATGCCGAGGAAGCTGTGTGAGATCCCAGAGTCAAACAGAGCTGACTTTCAGGGCCAGGGCATTAGGGGTTGTCTGACTGTTTGTCTCTTTCCCATGCAGATGGGCTTTTCTGTTACAGAGGGAGGTCCTCCGCAGGTCCTTCTACAGGGAAACATTTCATTGTGGTGGTAAACAGGTCTATGTGCTTAACAAACAAATAGTCTATTTGCTCTGTTATTGTTGATGCCATCTGACAAATATTTTAATACAAATTTAGAAAATAAAACGTACATTTTTATGACCATTTTCTATAATTATCAAATTTTGACAACTAAATGCCATAGTTAAAAATATAATAACACCAAGCACCATATATATACTGAACCTGATTTATGTGTCAGGAATTGCATTCTATTGTACCTGGATCATTTCATTTAATCTTTAAAACTTTCCTTTAAGTTAAATACTATCATTAGTTCCATTATATAAAGCAGGAGGCACAGAGCGGCCAAAGAACGTATTCAAGGTCATAGATGTAGCCATTCATTATACGTGAATTGAACAAATATTTGTTTGGCACTAAGGTTACAGAAATGAGTAAAACAGGGGCCTGGCCCCTGCGGAACTTAGTGGTACAGACAGACATGTAAATACCTATTCAATGTGACATAAAAAGAACTATATACTTGAAACAGGAACCATGATTTGCCACAGGGAAAATAACATTTGAGCCGAGAGTAAGATTTCATCAGAAGAAAGGGGAAGGTCATTCCAGACATCATAACACTTCATGTCCGAAGACAGGGAGGCAGAAAGGCACAGTGTGCTGGGGAATGCTGATGAGGTTGTGCAGCCGGAATGAAATGCGTGGGATAAAAAAAGAGGAACTTTCATTGCCCAGCTGACAGATAAGATAATTCAATTAACCTTTGATTTAGACACTGTTACCATTTTCTGACTTCTACTTTTCATTGCCTTTCTTCCGTACTCTCTATATGCATACTATTTCCGAAAAAGTCTTTCCAGTACTTATATTTAAAAAAACATAGAATCGGTGAGATGACAATATGTGAGCACATGCCATGTAATAGATTCAGAGACTTGACAAGGTGAAAAGATATTCCATTAATTAGGCCAGAAGCCATTTATATAATCAAATATCAAATAAATCCCTGAACATTCTAAATAATCTAAGAAAAAATAAATAAAATATTAAGTTAAACCCATAATTTAAAATTCTAATTTCTGAGTACCAGATATACATAGGAGACTGGAAAATCCCTAGGGCTATCTACATTATTTGAATAAACCACCACCCACGGGGAAACAAAGAAAAGTAAATTTGTTTTAGAAGAACCAGAGTTTCTTAGCTGATATTTAAAGATACTAATTTAATGTGTTAGTTTGAAAGTCTAACAATTCATTTTAGAAGGCAGTGTGCTGATAAAGTTTAAGATAGAATACAAAAGAAAATTATAAGCTAGTCTAGAACACATAGGGCATAGGAAGTCACTCATGCATTTACTACAAATGAGAGAAGGTTGCAACATAAGTTGTAAGATATATTTCAACCAAAGAATAGCAAAACAACAATGGAAGAAACGCTAATTTGATCTTGCTCTTCCTAACAAGAGAAGACACTGCTGCAGAAGTAGGAGGCCAAAGCCAAGATCACCACGTCTAACAGGGCAGGCAGAGACCGGCAGGAACACTGCAAGTACAGGCTTGCTTTACTTGTTTACCGTTCCAGACAAAGACGTTCGGGAAAATATGTTTGACACAATAGTACGTGGTGGCAAGGGCCGATAGAAACTCTATTTTATACATAAAAATAATAGTAAAAGATAGCACGAAAGAGAAAATTATGAGAAAGTTGTGAGTGTGTGTGTAATATCTATGTATGTGTAATATATACAGGGTCTGGCAGAAGTAATACCTGCTTGAGTGTGGTTGGTAGGGAAATAATGTAGGTGTAATAATTTATAGTTTTAATTTGAACATTTCACCTAAAATGTCATATGGTATACCTGAGTGTGATGTTGTCATATTACAGAATTACATGCTTATGATTTCATAATAAAAGATTTTGTAATAAAGAAGGGGCACTATTTGTGATGGACCCTGTATATCACATAGAATTTGTACAGAAGCCATAATGCCTAGTAATTTCAGGGAGTATGTGGAGATGGAATAGAAAGAGAGGGAGTGAGGAGGAAAGCAGGTGGAATGTTCTTTCTTTCAGAAATGGCTACAACACTGTTTTCCAGCCTCTTGATACTCTTCCCATGGAGAGATGGGGTCCATGGTTCTTCTGCTTTAATCTGGGTGGGACTGTGTCTATTGTGGAAGAGCTTTCATCCAGGAGGGCCAATGACTCCTGAGACTAGGTCACAAAAAAATGCTCCAGTTCCCACCTGGTTCTCCCGGACCAGGTGTGGGACCCTGTGAGACACTGAACTCGTGTGTAAGGCGTTTGAGGCTGCCATGCTGTGAGGAAGCCAAGTCCAGGTCAAGGTGCCATATCTAGTTTATCACCCACCTTCAGCTGAGGTTCCTGCCAATAATCAGATATGTGAATAAAGGTGCTTCCAGATGACTTCCACTCCCAGGCTCCACGTCCATCCAGCCAAGGCCTGAGACACCATGGAACAGCTGTTGTCCATCACTGTTCCCTTTCTAAACTCAATCACTGATCCACAAAATCTGTGATTGTAATAAAATGGTTATTTTTAGCCACAAGGTTTTGAGTCACATTTGTTATACATTAGTAAGTGACAAAAAAAGAGAAAATAGCATATAACTTTGATTGTTAAAAGTACTGAATATTCTTGTACTCAGGCCCTTGCCAAACTATACCTAGAAGAGGTCTTGCTAGATCATGGGTTCTCAGTATCTTAAATTTAACTAGTTATTGCCAAGCTCCCATCAGTCATGGGTAAGAGTTACCACTAACACTTAGACTTATCATAATAGTAAATTTCATCAGTCTGACAAATACGAGAAAACATCTCAGCATTATTGTAATTTGTACAACAAATTATATTTATTGATTTTAGAGAGAGGAGTCAGAGAAAGAGAGAGAGAAACATTGATGCAAGAGAGGAATATTAATTGGTTGCCTTCCTTACATGCCCTGACCAGGAAAAAACTGCAGCCTAGGTATGTACCCTGACCAAGGTTCAACTCCCCATTCTTTTGGTGTATGGGACAACACTTCAACCAACTGAGCCTTCTGGCCAAGGCTAATGCGGTATGTTTTAATATAGTAAAATCAAAACATTCTTAGGGGAATGGATACTATATAGCATTTAAGAGGCACAAACTACATCTATACATATAAATACAATTCATCCCAGAAGGATAATGTTGAGGAAAATAGCAAAATTACAAGAGAATATATAGTATGATAGTATTTATATGTTTTTCAAATATGAACAGCATCTATATTGTTTAACCATTCAAAAAATCTGTAGAATGTCTGTCAGATGCTGAGCTCTGGTCTAGACACTGAGGATACAACATTGCAAAGAAAACGTAAAGGTAAATGCATAGCTCTGGCTGGTGTGGCTCAGTGGATTGAATACTGGCCTGCAAAGCAAAGGGTTGTGATTCCCAGTCAGGGCACATGCCTGGGTTGTGGGCCAGGTCCCCATCAGGGGGTGTGGGAGAGGCATCCACACATTGATGTTTCTCTCCCTTTCTTTAGAAAAGTATAGATCTTGGCCTCCCAGAATTTGCATGGTTGGTAGATACCATGCATACAGTGTATAGTGAAAGAAAAAAATGTGCACAGCAGTGATACCAGCTTCAGAATAGCAGTCCCTTCAGAATAGCAGTCCCTTCTGGAGAGGGAGGAATGAAGAGGGGATAGGGAGAGGGTAGGTTAAAGCATAGCTTTATTCATGTGTTATTTCTTTAAAAAACTTGAAACAAATATGGTAAAGTATTAACATCTATAAAATTTTGGTAGTAGCTATATATAATCTCCTGTGCTTTTCAGTTTGTTAGAGAGGCTTCGGAATTTAAAATAAAAATATTAAATCTTTTGGTAGATTATAACACAGCAACTGCTCCTCAGCTGTGGGGTGAATATCTACCTTACCAATGAGCCACCTACATGGACAAAAATTGAAAGTTAAAATTTATCAGTATAGTCAGGTCTTGAACTAAAAGAGGTAGTGTGTATGATATATTAGAAAGTGTTTATGTAGGCTTTGGATCCAGGTAAATCTGAAGGAAAGTTTTATTTTCTTGAATTCCTTGTATCACTGGATATAGCACTTGACCTTCTGGAAGTTGTTTCCTAATCTGATGACACTTGTAATAAAACTTCAACTCACCTCTGTGGGTTGTTGTTTGAATCACAAATAAAATATTGATAGATGAATAGCTGACATTTGTTGAATGCTCGTCTGCAGTGGGTGCTATTGTAAATGATTTGTGTGAACTAGCTCATGACCCCCAGGTTGTGTGCTAGCGGAGCCTTTGGCAAACTCCCAGGGGCTCTGAGAAATACTTCAGATGTTTAAGGCAAATACTGTACTTGATATCAGTCATATGCTGCTTGACCTTCTAGTGCAAGCTACTTCACAGTACCAATACCTTTGATCACATAATATTCTCTGTAATTTTATCTTGGCAGTATTCTTCTTCTTCTTTTAAATCATATGTACTGTATTTTCCTGTGTCTAACACTATAAATTGTTAGGATGTAAATACTTACTCATTTGTCTAGACATACTAACTTAAGAAATGGAGCTATTAGGTATTTGTTTTGGCCTTGGGGATACAGGGAAAAGAATTACTGAGGCAATTTGGGCTCTGTGAACAAAGAAGGTTTGGGCCTCTCTTAATTGGCTCAAATCAATTTAGTTTTCGTATCCAACATAAGTCCTAATTTTATGTTCATTTTGTAGAAATTAAGACACAAAGAGGCTTACTATCTTGCCCACACAGGCAATGAGAGTATTATGCAGGATTGGAACTTAGACTGACTTCAAACCCCACAACAATAGCCAGCACACAGGACTGTTTCTGCGTATATAACTATATAAATTGCATGCCGTTCAAATACAGTGCATTGAAGAGACATGCCCTGAGGCGAGATACTGATATAATGTCCATCGGAATATTCGAAGTACAAAAGTTCACGGTAGAACTGGAAGGGACTTTGTAAGTTATTGTCCAGGGGAAAAACAAAGCCCTGATGAGTCTTGGAGACAAACATACCTCGTCACTGGTGTGGTCAGTGTAAGATCTCCTTTTTCCTGTCCCCAGTTCTGATGCTCCTGCGTGAAACTGAGGCCGTTGTTCAGGAGTGGCCGTCAGAAACAGGAGACACGGTGAAAAATGAACACCTGAACCTGGGAGCAGCGTCACGGCAGGCACTTTGTAGCTGATAAGAATCAATAGGTGAAAAGCCAGGTGCTTTTCCACTGCGTGTGGAAGCTTCTCAGCGGTTCTTTCAGTGGGTAGTGGAGAAACAGCTCCCCTTGGTCGGTCAAGCAATTCTCACCGAAAGGCTCTGCTTTCCAGTTCTCACTGGAATTCTCTGCTTCTGCAACCTGTGCAAAACTTTCTTTGTGCCCCACAGCAGACGATGCAATTAGTCATTTCATTTCTAGTTGTCCGGCTTCCTCACCCTCTGGGACCTCCTTGAGGGCGGGCATCATGCCATTGGCCTCACTCGGGATCGCCAGTGTCATGCATAGTGACTAATACACATATAGCAGGTGCTTAAAAGATGTTTGGTACGTGAGTTTATAACAAATATATGTTGACAGAAAGCTACATATGTGCTATGTTGACATTTATTTAATCAGCCCAAACATACTTATCTCTAATCAGAAACACCTTATTTGTACTTTATGTAACTAAGAAATAAATGTCCTTTATGTTGAGCCTCTAAAATTAAGAGGTTTATCTGTTACATGTGCTTCTGTTAATCTAACTAATACAATACATCTATTCATTAGTCTAAAATAACCTTCTGTTTTCTCCAAACTAAACTTTACCCAAGAGTATGGCCTTTCCTTATTATGCATTGAAGCTCCCTTGTGACCATTATGCAGAATCCATCTGCTTTGGCCACACAGTGAGATAACCACACCTTTCACGCTGAGCACTCACTACCCTCATCCCCACCTCTTCTTCTTTGCCCCTAATGTTCATGTGGCTTGGAATGTTCATTCTCTCTCTTCTTACCTAACCAAATCCTCCCCCTTTCTTCATTATTTAGCACTGGTTGATCCACCATGTTACACCTTTTCTAATAGTCTCAGGTTCCAGTGATACTCTTCCTTTAAACCTGAATAGCATGACAACTCTGGGCAGCACTGTTTGACTCATGACTATACTGTCTTGCTTTATACTTGTTTCTTTGTTAGTCTAGACACTCAACTGGCTTCCATGCTTCTTGAGTACAGGAATCAGTTATCACAGCATGAAGAGGTCTAACATGGTCCTAAACAAAGAGCAGTCATTCAGTACTTCATCATTCCCTTCCTTCCATTGGTAGTAGCCTCAAACACTGCTTAATTTTCACCGATTCAACAGCTTCTAAATCTGACCCAAGAGAAGTCTTTCACGAGGCACTAAGCACAAGCAGAAGTTGGTGACACCAAAGAGGAAAGGAGTCATTTAATGAGCACCAGGATTTAGAGGGTGGAAGTTCAGTCATAGTTCACGGTCAAGTGTGAGAAGGCCAGTAGTTTCAAGGAAGTAAAAGAGCCAAAAGACCAGAACAAAAGGAGCTGAAGCTCAGATTGAACTGAATTGTTTGTGCCTTACTGATGCCTATTTGAATGTGTCAGGGCTTCATTTTCTCGGTTTTAGCATCAGAGAGTGAGTGGTAGTGACCGCTTATATGGGGGATCTTTCCATACACCTGCTGTGGTTACTCATGTGAATGCCAGTATCAGCAGTGACGATGGATTTGGATCTCCCTGGGATTATGAGGCATGTGTGGGTTTGGGTATGGTTGCACTATGGTAGTGATATCAGGGGTGTAGTTCCTGTCTTCCGATATGGTAGTATCAATCACCCTGGTACAATTTTATGTGCTTCTTTACTTCTTGATTTGTGTTGTGTACAAGGCCTCTAGTGATAGAAGAGCTTGAAGGGAATGTGCAAGAAGATAGTAAATTCCAGAAAACTTTTTGATTGTATTCTGTAGAATACCAAGGAATGAACCCTTTTGCCTAAATTGTCTTTCTGCCTAAGTGAAGAGAGTTAAAGAAATGTCTCCCCCCTGCCATGCAGTGAGTGCATTAGCTTTTATTGGAGAAGTATGAAGGGGATTGTTTGTTGTCTTGCATTATTGGATATAGAATTTTCATTATGATCTTAGAAGAGATCATTGGACTAATAGTATAGAAAATAGACAAAATTAGATATTAATTTACAAATCTGTTATGACTCCCTTCATTTTCAACTTTTTTCTCTTTTCTCATTTTGTTCCCCTGTAGGGTAAATGGGGTGAAAAAGATGCCTCTCTTCATGGTCAGACTTTTGCTTCACCACAGGTTTATGCCCTAGGTCTACCCAACCCCAAGATAATACATGTTTGTCTACCTGGTGGGCTGCAGTAGTCTTCTCCAAAATGGGAGACAGTGCCTGTTTGCTAGTAGACTGAATTATTGAATGTACTTTTGGTAAACTAATACTTTACATTTTCTGCTATAGTTCTCATATCAATTGATACTAAACATCTCTTATAACATCAATCAGTAGAGAGGAAGGAATATTAAGAAACAGTTTTTCCACCTGTTTGCCTTCAGGTATACTTAATACAACATGGTTTTCCACATTGTTATGTCAAAGTTTAGGCTATTTTGACTTCTGTTGTTCTCAAGGGAGGACAGCAACATGGTCACTCTTTTTTGAATAAAAGCCAACTTATCATCATGGGTGCGGATTTTGGAGAAGGGGGAAAATGTGGATATATAAATGAGGATGATGGCTCAGAAGGGATGATGTAGTTGTTCCCTTCCTACTGTTTTCTTGGCCAGCAATGAAGGCACCCATTAGAATGAAGTAGAGCATTAAAAATAAATAGAGATCGCCCTAATTAGGAGGTTCAGTTGGTTGGAGCGTCATTCCTTACACCGAAAAGGTTGAGGGTTGGATCTTTGGTTGTAGCATGTGCAGAGGCAACTGATTGATGTTTTTGTCTCACATTAATATTTTTTCTCTCTGTTTCTCTCTCTCTCTGTTTCTCTCTGTCTCTCTCTCCCAAATCAATAAAAACATATCCTTGGGTGAGGATTAAAATAATAACAAATAGGAAATTATGTGAGTGAAGAATCTAGAGAGGTACCATAAAACAACTTTATTGTATCTATTATATTAAATATTTTTATAATATATTCAGAAGAATATAAAACTTAAAAAAAATGTTGGAGGGGTTTAATTTAAAATAACAGTAAATTGCATGTGTGAAAAATATTGATACTTTAAAGCCCCTTGAATATAATTGAAATTGATGATTTTTATTGTTACTTTCCAACCACCTCAAATTTTTTAGTTATTTTTAAACTTTACTTTAAGATTTCTAATATTTGCTTTCAAAAACATGAGTCCCAATTTGGTTCACTGTAACAAGCTCAATTAAGTCATTAAACTTCTGGAATGGGTCGAAACTGTTGGGTTGACCAGAACGTTTGTTTGGGTTTTCCCGTAGATGGCTCCAGTAGCATTTTGTTGTTTCTAACTTCATTAGAAATAATTTTATTAGACTGTATTATGGCAGCTGTCATATCAGCATGCATTTAAAGAAAACTTATCAAAATTGGTGAATTCTCATGTAGCCACTTTAATATCGATGATGGAAGAAAATACACAACATTTTCAGCACATTATGCTTTGTTACTTCAAGAAAGGTAAAAACGCAACTGAAACACACACAAAAAGATTTGTGCAGTGTATGGAGAAGGTGTTGTGACTGATTAAACACATCACAAGTGGTTTGCAAAGTTTCATGTGGGAGATTTTTTTTTCTGGATGTTGCTCTACGTCAGATAGACCAGTTGAACTTGATAGTGATCAAATTGAGACATTAATTGAGAACAATCAACATTATATCACATGGGAGATAGCTGACACATTTAAAATATTCAAATCAATAAAGTTATTGGTGAGAATGAAAAGTGCATCTTTTGTTTTATGGAAAAAGCAATAGGGACTTTTTGGCCTACCCAATATGAAAAGAAAATTGAGTAGCTAGAAGAAATTGAGTTGGTAAACAATTTGCCATAACGTAAAAGATGGTTCCAAGGTATCTAGCCTAGAAAGAATACTGGTAAATGTGACAGAAACAGGATACAGAAAAAAATTAATGAGAAGCAAAAAATAATTTTTTCTGTCTGTGGCCAAATGACTGTTATAGGATATCTCACTGTAGATGTTTACCAGCAGTTAGAATAGATTGGAAACACATTAGTAGGCATTCCATTGAAGGTTTATGGTGGATAAGTTTATGGTGATCTTTCTCATTCTCTAATTTCTACCCAGCCCCACCCAATTAATTTCATCTTTGAAGATTTTAATTTTTTCCTTCCTAATGTGCTACATTACACCTTTGTGGCTGCATGCAACATGAGGGCTTGGGGTCGGAGAGAGAGAGAAAAGAAAGAGGTTTCCGTTTGCTTCTGCTACTTCTCTAAGAAGCAGAAGGTATCAAAGAAAAGACAGAGTGCCCACGGAGGTGCCTGAATGACAAGCCCCTGAAGAACCGTGCAAACAGAAGCCTTCTGTCTCCTTGTTAAAATGTGCCTGATGTTGGCCATTCTCTGTTGCTACTGTTTCATCACAGCCGGCTCAACAAGCAGGGTTCCTTTATGAACTATGTGAGACTCCACTAAACACATTCTCCAATGATAGAGTCAGCTCTGGGCAAGACATCTGAGCTCTCATTAAATAATGTATGAGCAGGAAGGTTTCTGCTATCTTGTTCAAATGGAAAAGCATTCCTCTCTTCAGATGTGCTTTAGATGACATTGAGTAGGTTTAGAGAGATTTATAACAAAATGTGATCTCTGTGACAGTGGAATTCCTTAACCCTCTCCTCTGTGTGTTTCCGTGGAGATCTGTATGCAGTCAAATGTCAGATTATGGGCTCAGCACAATCATTTTTGGAACAGGATCCTGTATTTCAGGGTACTTCATTATTTAGAGAAATATCTTTGTTTTAGTACTTCTTGATGCAAATTTAATTAGTTTGGTACCCAAGGGAAATAGTAAGTACAGTTACACACTCCTTTGTGCTTTCCTCACAAAACTTCCAATAAAAATCAGTCATCACGGATTTCATTAATCATCTTAACACTGAGATGTTCAAATAAAACATATAAGCATTTTCCCCAGAAGGCACATCTGTATTGGGTTTATCTTTCAGTAGGCATGTGTGCTGAAAACAGTATATTGTTGTGGGGTTTCCTGGGTGGAGGGATGTAACTCTCTGTACAGAACAAGGCGGGTACTGTGTTGTTAGGCACTTTTACCTCTTTGCTTTGCCATTTACATATCTTTGATTATGGCATCTTCTATTCCAAAGTGTCAGGAGTTACTTCTTGCCTAAAAGAATGGAGGTTAGCCCTGGCCAGAAGGCTCAGTTGGTTGGAGTGTTATCCTATACACCATAACGTTGCAGATTCAACCCCAGGTCAGGGCGTGTATGGGAGGCAACTAATCAATGTTTTTTTTTCTCTCTCTCTCTCCCTCCTTTCCTGTCTCTCTAAAATCAATAAAAATAAACAAATAATCCAAAGAACCGTGATTAGTTAAAAAGTAAAGCAGGTCTTAATCCATCTGTGATCTGTACTACATACCATTCTGTCATGAAAAATATCAACATCTCAAGTTCACCGTCTCCTATGCATCCATCCATAACTCCTTAGTGAGTTCCTGAACTTACGCAAAAACTTGCAAAATCATATATCACAAACAATATAAGCTTGTAAGCCTCAAACTTTTAAAAACTGATAGCAATCTACTTTAGGAGATTATGTTAAAATAAGGATTATGGAGTATATGTACAATTCTTCAAGTCTGACTTTGTGCAGGTGATAGCATGCTTTTAAGTGCAGAGATGGTCATTGAAATTATAGAGCTCATTTCCTATTCTCTGAACCAAACCACAATCTTTACATGATACTCAACATACGACAGGCAGTTGATGATGGCAATGGTTACTTCTATCTGTCAATCTGACTGGGCTAATGGATGCTCCAATAGCTGGTAAGGCATTATTTCTGCCTGTGCCTGTGAGTGTGTTTTTGGAAGAAACTAGCATTTATTTGAATTGGTAAACTGAATAAAGAAGCTCCACTCTCACCAATGTGTGGACATCACCCAAACTCTGAGGGCATGAATGAAACAAAAACATGGAGGAAGAGTGACTTTGCTCTCTGCTTGAGCTGGGACATCCACCTTCTGCCTTTGGACATCAGCACTGCAGGTTCTCAGGCCTTTGAGTTTGGCTGAGAGCTGCACCATTGGTTGTTCTGGGTCTCCAGTTTGCCAATGATGGGTTGAGGGACTTCTCAACTTCTATAATTATGTGAGCCAGTCACTCATAATAAATCTCTTCCTGTATATCTATGTAGTATACCCTATTGGTTTTATTTCCCTGAGAATCCTAATGTAATAACTCACTAAAATATTATTCTAAGTTCTTACAGCTGGATGAAGCAACTGTAAGAACCAACTGTTAAGCTATTGGTCATTTGACTTTTATATCAAATTCAACGTGTATCAGTGTCAGAAGTGAAATACAGACCTACATAGAATATTGGAAGGCGCACATTCCCCCATTGACTTTAAGGCTCCATTTTGGATCAGAAGCTGAGTGGTGGAAAGTCTTTTTTCTCCACTCTTGTCTTCACCTGGGTAACAGGAATATGCTAATAAGTAATATAGTTGTTAAAGTGTAGCAACTAAGAAAGAGCTCTTAGCATATTATGTATATTGTGGCAGAAAGAACAGTGTTCCCCTCCCCTCCAAGAGGCCCACCTCCTAATTCCTGGAAACTCTGAATATGTTACTTTACAGGGCTAAAGGGACTGTGCAAAGGTGATTAAATATAAGAATCTTGAAAATGAGAAGAGTGGCATGGATTATCCAGGTGGGATCAATTAATCACTTTTTTTGTCTTTAAAAACAGAGAAACTTTCCAGGCTGCGGTTAGAGAGAGGTGTGTTCACAGAAGCAGAATCAGAGAGAAGTGAGTTGAGGATTTCTTCAGCCATTCCTGGCTGTGAAATATGAAGAGGCTGCAAGCTAAGGAATGTGGACAGACTGTGGAAGCTGGAAATGGAATAGTGTATTAGTGAGTTGAAATTGACTCAATAATTTCCTGGTATTAATGTGTTCAACAAACTGATGGGCTACTTGTTCAAAATATACATCTCCAGGTCCTACCCCAGGCATTCTGATTTATTACGTCAACTGCGGGGACCTAAAATCTGAAGTTTCACTTTCTTTAGATAATTTATCAGGAGGAGCTCTAAAAGACATTCTGGTATGATTTTATTAAAAGTACATTGCCATATTTCACAAGTCATTTATTAGTCTTATTTTCTATGTTTATATTCCAGAATCAGGGAAAAAGTGACATACATCTACACACATGCAAATAAATTTAAGTTAGAAAATTTACAAATTTTTAACCTCAATTCTTGAAAACTGAACAAGGGGTAGATGATTGGAAATATTGTTAATAAATGTAATAATCCTATTTTTGGAGATTTATGAGACACATTTATTTATTTCATGTGTGTTCTCCAGGCTGACTGTGAATTCCATTGAGGCAGACACCATGGGTCCTTATCCACATCAGAAGCCCCACTGGCAAAGTGCCATTAATCAAGAAGCACTTTTGCCCTGGCTGATGTAGCTCAGTTGATTGAGCACAAGCCTGCGAACCAAACAACTGCAGTTCAATTCCCAGTCAGGGCACATGCCTGGGTTGCAGGCCAGTTCCCAGCAGGGGACACATGAGAGGCAACCGTACATTGATATTTCTCTCCCTCTCTCTTTCCCTTACCCTCTAAAGATAAGTGAATAAATTTTTAAAAAAGAAGTAGTTTCTCTTCCGAGATATGAAAAATGCAAGTGTAGTTAGTGGTAGGAGAGATGCAGGGCGAGGAAAGATTGAAGAAATATTTAGGAATTAAAAGGAGTCAATTTACCAATCTGATGAGGGGTTACAGAAAAAACATTCTTCAGCTTCAAGCTTAGATTGGTGGATGGAAATAGCCCCAGTCAAGGAAGAAATAAATACATATGGTGAAAGATTAATTTAGTTTTTGAGATTATGTGTTTGGCATGTCTATGGGAGATAATAACTATCAAATAACTAGAGGTGTGTAAGTCTACAGTTCTCAGGTGTGATGGACAGAGTTATGGCTCCCAGAGATGCCCATGCTCTTGTTCTCAGAACCCATGAATGTTATTTTACATGCAAAGGGGTCTTTGCATTGTGATTGAAGTTAAAATCTTGGAGTGGTGAGGGTACCCTGAATTGTCCAGGTGGGCTCAGTCTAGTTACATGAGCTCTTCAAAGTGAAGAGCTTTCCCCATCAGAGAGAGAACAGTGTGAGAAAGACTGTTGCTGGATTTGGTGATGGAGAAAGGTAGCCAGGAGAGGAGTAGTGCAGGTAGTTTCTGGAAGCTAGAAGAGTCAGGAGAATGGGTTCTGTTTCAGAGCCTCTGGAAGGAACTCGGGCCTGCCAACGCCTTGACTGTAGCCTAGTGAAACTGAGTTTGGGCAATACATTCATGTTGTCTCAATCCACCAAGTTTGTGATAATTCTACAGCAGCCATAGAAAATGAATCTACCAACTGTTCTCCTTCCCCCAATGAAACAAGTTTGATACTTAACAATGTAACTCTCTTAGGCCACTTTCTCTGGAGCAAAAAAAGGAGAAAAGTTCTCCTAATTTTCCTTCCATGTCCAGAGACATTTGCTCAGTTGTTGACTTCTGATCTGGGTTTTCACTGACAGACGCTTTTGAAGCTGCTGAGGATATCGTCAGGGTGGGGCATGCTGTGGCGCACGGCAGAAAATGTGAGACTCTGCCTATCGTGGGGTCGGAGCTAAACTTCTTGAAAGAAAAATCCACACTCTCTGCCCCTGTTCCCATTCCCGACACCCACTGGGTTGGATTTGCTCCCCTATCATGAGTGAAACTCATCTGAGGCCTCACAGAGGGGCCCAGGTAAGCAGTTCGTGGGGGGCAGTCTAGACCTGATGATTTCTGAGCATGGCTGTGTATAGAAGCAACAGTGCAGATTGCATATTGGTCTCTCTCATCGTCTCTGACTTTTCTTGCTCAATGGTATTGTGCAGTCATGGAGAATCAGAATAGGCCCTGTCTAGCCCTCTTGACAGACAGCCTGAAGGAGAGTGCCATCTAACACTAGTAATGGTAGCTGTGGTGGTCACCAGGAGAGGTTAGCTATGTCCAGTGATGTGACCTAAAATTTGTCTTATTAGTAGACTGTGGTTATGGGCTTCTGAGCAGAACACCATTTCATTACATATCGAGGAGAACACACACACACACACACACACACACACACACACACACACACATCTTATCACTGCTGACGTTACCCTTGATCACCCAGGGGAGGCGATGTTTGTCATTTTCTCCATGATAAAGTCCTTTTCCTTCTTTCCATGGTGTAGTCTTTGGAAGGGAGTCACTATTCATAACCCGTCCATAAGGAGCAGGGAATGATGTTTTACCTCCTTGAGTATGGGATATTTATATAAGTTACTTGGAATTCTTTTGTACAGAGTTGTCTATTCTCCATTTAATTATTGGGTACTTTATTTAAATAGACTTGAGTATTTATACATTGGTATAAATCCAATACCACTTTATTCTGCTGCTAAATTGGTTCTAGCTTTGGCCATTGGGAGTTCTTCCAGTTCATGCCTCTGTCCTCTTAAGATACTCACATTATTATGTTTTCGTTAGTTTTATTTTTGTCTGGCTTTATCCTTACTTTCTGGTACTACAAGACACTCCAGATTCTCTTTGCATATTTCTTGCCCAGTTCTAAAATAGTTTCCCTGTCCCACCAATAAGCTCTGGTCACTTTTATTGGTGAATGGTCTAAACCAATATCTGAGTGTTAGGTGGGCTCATTGCTATGGGAGAGTTGCTGCTTCTAGGCCCCCTCAGCTTGCTGAGTAAGGAAATATCTATGTATATGCTAACCTGTGTATATATACATACCTATAAATATTTTTTATATAACCATATTTATTGATATTAAGCTGAAAATGAGTTTATATAGATGTCTCCAACTCTAATCCATTACATCCTGGATTATTCTAGCCTCCTCCTGTTGCACATCTGTAATGTCCTCCTACTATAGCGAGAAAACTGGCTCCCACCATCCATACCGATTCAGCTAATTGTTCAATTGCTGTATACATATTTAGTGGTTTCAAAACCATTAACACATACTCCCACGAGAAACAACTTTATCAACTAGAATACAGTACTTATATATAGTTCCTTTTGAATTTAGTTTTAGAGATCTTATTTATTCCCCAAATTACTCAGTTTAGCCTCTTTTTCTCCATGCTCTTCAGTGAGGCTTTTCATACACTTGTAATATTGTTAGATGTTTTTGTCATATTCTGCATTTGATCTTGAGATCCTGAGGCTTCTTAAATGATTTTTAAAATGTGCATATACAAAGGTTCATTCTTTGGGCTGTAAAAGTCCATGAAGAGTGGAATATATGCACCATTACATTTGCACATATAATGGTTTAATTGCCCTAAAAGCTCCTGTGCTACACCTGTTTAACAACCTCAAACCGCTGGCTACTCCTGATTTGTTCATTATCTTTACAGTTTCACTTTTTCTAGAATGTCATATAAGTAGAATCATACAGCCATTGCAGACTGGCTTTTTTACTTACCAATATGTATTTCAGATTTATTGATGTATCTGCATGGCTTGATAGCTCATTATGTATTATCACTGAATAGTATCCCATTGAATGGATAGACAGCTTTTTGCTCCTCATCCACTTACTAAAGGACATTTTGGTAGCTTCCTATTTTTGGAAATTATGGATGAAACTGTTACAATTATTCACATGTATGTACTTTTGTGAACATAATTTTTCAGATGTTAGGTAAACACTGAAGTCCTTTTTGTTTTTTCTGCTATTAAGTTATAGGAAGGGGTTTCTTATGTACTTGGGAAATTAACTTTATATCAGATATATACTTTGCAAATATTTTCTCCCATTCTGCAGGTTGTCTTTCATGCTGTTGATTGTTTTCTTTGCTGTGCAGAAGCTTTTTAGTTTGTATTCACACATCTGTTTTTGCTTTTGTTGTCTGTGCTTTGGGTCAAGATCAAGAAATCACTGTCGAGACCAATGTCGAGAAGCTTTTCTCCTACATGTTGTTTTAGGAATTTTACACTTTTGGATCTTCTGTTTAAATCTTTAGTTAATTTAAAGTCCACTTTGAGTTGATTTTTTGGTATGATCTAATGTGGGGTCTAATTTTCTTTCTAGATGATTCACTGTTAGTATATAGAAATGAAACTGATTTTTGTATGTTGATTTTGTATATTGAAACTTCACTGAACTTGTTTATTCTAAAAGTTATGGGTAGAGCCTTATGGTTTTCTATGTATAGGATTATGTTTTCTGTAAACAGATCATTTTAACTAGTCCTTTCTGATTTAGACATATTTATTTCTTGCCTAAGTGCTCTGGCTAGGACTTGCAGTGCTCTGGTAGATGGAAGTGGTGAGACTGGGTACCTTGTTTATTCTTGGTCTTAGAGAAAATGCTTTCAGTTTTTAACACTGCATATGATGTTAACCAAGGGCTTGTCTTATATAGAATTTATTATGCTGAGGTACTTTCTTTTCATTCCTCCTTGGTTAAGAGCTTTTATCATGAAAAGGTATGGAATTCGTCAATTTTTTCTACATCTACATGTTGATATGAATATTTCATTTTTATCCTTCATTCTGTTAACGTGATATATACCACGTTGATTTGCATAATTTGGAGGATCCTTGGACCCTAGGGATAAATCCCACTTGATCAGTCCTTTCAATGCCTGGCTGGATTTGACTTGCTCGTGTTTTGTTGAGGATTTTTCATCTATTTTTACCAGGTATATTAACCTGCAATTTTCTTTTTTTGTGGTGTCTTTTTTAAAGGTTAAATACTAGCTTTTTATTTTTAAAACTGTAGTAAACACACATAAAACTTACCATTTTAACATGGAGAGTAGGTGGGGAATGGAGACACTGTACTTGAACGACAATTTTTGTGGTGTCATTGTCTGGGCAATGCTGGCCTCGTAAATTTGAAGGTTTATCCTCTCCTTAAATTTTTGGGAAGAGTTTGAGAAGGACTGGTGTTAGTTATTCAGCAGATTGCTGAGGCGACCTATGGAATGGGAGAAAATGCTTCCAAACCTACGTCATTTCACTCACATAGGCATTCAGAGTAGTCAGATTCATAAAATACAGTAGCATTGCCAGGGGCTGGGGTGGAGCAAATGGAGAGTTGCTAATTAATGAGTATAATAACATTTCAGGTGTGCCAGATGAATAAATGCTCGTGATCTGCTACACAGCACTGTGCTATAGTTAACTGTACATGTTATGCACTTCAATGTGTGTTAGATGTTGTTACCATGAGCACGTGCATGCAGAGACAAGGGAGGTGTTGGAATGTCTACTACCGTGATCATGATGATGGGATCACAAATATTTGTTTACATCCGAACTCATCAAATTATCTAATATGCGCAGTTCTTTATATATCAATTATATCTCTGTAAAGCTGTCTAAAAAATAAAAACAGTGCATAGGCCCAATTTACAGGGAAAAAAATTTTAGGTAAATACCTAGAAGCATGGTCTATACGTATGGCTTGTATGGTAAGAAATCAACAATCTTTCAGAGTGGTTGCACCATATTATATTCCCAGCAGGAATGATTTGAGAGTTCTCGTTGCCCTTCATCCTTGCCAGCAATTGGTATTGTCAGTACATCTTGATTTTAGTTGAGAGAAAGCCATACTGGACTACTGACCTATAGAACTGTGAGACAATGCACTTGTGTTGTTTTCATGCAATATGTTGTGGTTACTTGCTACAGGAGCAATAGAAAATCCATATAGTATGCAGTGTTTATGCTTTGAGGAATACAGACATTTCGGCAGGTATATCCTCTGGTCCACATCCAATTATATTTCTTCTCTCCATTAAAAAAAGCACCTTTAGCCCTGGCTGGTGTGGCTCAGTGGATTGAGTGCGGGCCTGCAAACCAGAAGATCGTGGTTCGATTCCCAGTCAGGACACATGCCTGGGTTGCAGGCCAGTTCCCAGCAGGGGACTCATGAGAGGCAACCATACATTGATATTTCTCTCCCTCTCTCCTTACCTTCCCCTCTAAAGATAAATAAATAAAAAAAAATCTTTTTAAAAAAAGCACCTTTAGCAATGCCAAGGTGGGATGTTATTCCCCATATTTCCATGCTCTCTAACCTCCGTGTAAATAAATGCTAGTAAATATGGATTTAAAAAATTTATATTGAAGCTCAACTTTATCTAAAACTATATTTACGTAGTAACTTATAAGGTATTTTTTTAGTTTTTTATGTTTTTAAATCTTTCCACTTTTTAAAATGTAATTTCCCCCTGAAGCTTTCAATTCTTAAAATTACATCTCATGATTAGTATTTTAGGTTTATTAAGATCGCAGGGAAAATGTAGGAACTTTAGGAGGTGGAAACTTAGTTATTTTGATAAATAGTCTTACAATAATATTAAGAATGCAGGAAAAACAAATTCTTTGGTCATAAACATTGGTTTACCTCTATCTATTTCTCTAAGCAATTTATTTTCTACTGCTTTTCAATTTTCTTCTAAAAATCTTTCTGTTCCTTTATTATCTATAATTTCTGCTTTCCTTCTACATTGGGCCACCAATTCATTTTTACCTGGAGGATTTTATGATTTAGAGGGAGAATGACAGGTACAAATGTAACAAATAATTTGCATTATTTCCATGTAAATATTAATTGCAAGGTAAAATATGATCACTATCATAACATAAATATAGAAGGATTGAGAAATCCAAACTAAAAGATTATGTCTGATTGGAGAACCAGGTGGAGGTCTAAGGAGGAGGGAGCATTTGGGATGGATTACATGGATTGATCAGAATTTAACAAGAGAGACCAGAATGAGCAAAGCTAGAGGTAGAAAAAGTGACTATTTAAGAAACATGATGTAATCCTGAATAGCTTTTGGGTAGATTAGGAGTAGACAAATTGAAAATTTAGCTGGCTTACATTTTTGGAAATCCCTAAAAGTCAGACAAACATTTTACTTAATTCACTAGACATTAGGGGACCACTGATGAATTTTGTGAAGATTATTTCAGCAAAAATATGTAAGGCAAATTAGACAAATTGGGCCCTGGCTGGTGTTGCTCAGTGGGTTGGAGTGTTGCCCCATAAACTTTAAAGTTGCAGGTTCAATTCCCAGTCAGGGCACATGCCTGGCTTGCAGGTTTGGCTCCTAGCTGGGGCACATGCAAGTGGCAGCCCACCCATGTTTCACTCTCAGGTCAATGTTTCTGTCCCTTTCTCTCCTTTCCTTCCCCTCTCTCTAAAATCAACAAGCATGTCCTCAGGTGAGGATTTAAAAAAAAATGTAATTGGGAATTAAGTGGCCATTGCAGTCTTCTCTCTAGGTCTGGATTTCCAACCTTGGTGAGCATGAGAATAGTTTGTGTTGCTAACTAAAAAGTCAGAGATTATGATTCAGTCCCTAAGTGGTAGAGCTCAGGAATCTTTAACAAGACCCACAGTGGTTCCATGCACATTAAAGTCTGAGTGTTAAAGTAACAGGTGAGAACCTGACCTTGAATGTGCTGGAAGATATGGCTAATAGAGCACAAAGGAGACTGCTGTGGCACCCTGCTGCAAAACCCAAGTTGTTATCAATGACTCAGTTTCAGTTCTGAGGCTCCCTTAACTGAAGCATCAAAAATAGTGACGTTCTTAAGCTATATAGTGCTAATTCTCAGCACTGCTTTAAAACCCATGGCTTGTGGTCGGATAGAACAAATCAGGAACACATTGAGAGACTTAGAATGCCACCACTACTTTTTACTCTCCTCATCTCTGAAATGCATGCTGGGGCTACTCAGAGAGGTTGTGGGGGAAAGGAAGGTGAGGGTGAGTTCTTGTTGGCCAGAGATACTAACTCCTCACTCTCTCATAGCAGGGTCAGTGTTGGTGAAATGAATAAATGAATGAGTGACTTGATAAAGAGGAAACATGGTTGACTTTTGATGGAGGTTTATTGGACAGTAGTCCCAATAGCATCAAGAAAAATAACATCAACCATTTCCTAATAACAAAGATTTTTTAAATTGAGAAAAGATTGATTCATGAAGTCTCTATGACTTTCTACCACAGCTGAGAACATAGGTAAACAAAAGGCAAAAAACCCTCTTCATCTTCCTTGTGGGGCCTTTACCTTCTTTTCCCAGAAACACTTGCACTAGAACTTTCTACCTAGTAACAGTCAACTGCAGAGAGTACATTTCAGATGAAGACATTCCTGATGGAAGACATATTGGTGTCTCTTTGGAACAACATGCATTTTCTGGTACCAGATTCTCCTCCTCTTCTTGGAAAATTCAGCAAAGGATAACACAAAGCTCAGCAGAGAGCCTCAAGGGAAAGATCAGTGCTGCAGAGCAAATTTTTTGCTCCTAAGAAATGGATTAATACTTATGTATAAACCCTGCATGAACAGTATTTATAAATACTCCTCTACTTAATAGAAAACAATGTCTTGCAGGCTGATAAGCTTATGTTTGGTTGAATAGTATGTTAAATTCTGGAAAATGACTAATGTCTAGGCCATTTACTAAAGCATAACCATTAACATAATTATTAAAACTAAAGTTATTAATTATAATAATTTTGGAGCATATTTATAGTAGTAAGAATAACTTAGTTTGATAGTTGCTAAAGCAATTCCTTCTGTGGAAAAAACTAGAGGCCAGTCATTAGGAAGATAACATTATTTTCATTGATAGCCATGTCAGATTATTCCTAATACATTTGACTCTTGATCCCTGACTCTCTGAGCTCTGTCACTTAGAAGATAAATATAGCCCATATGCATTTGGCTAACTGGTGTTTCAGCTTCCAAAATATTATGTATAGTGTACTATTTTAATTAGAAAAAGCTCAGAAATCTAGCAGGTGTTTAGTTTATTGGCAAGTGATATAATTCCCCTTTTTATTGCTGCGGCATTTTAACATTATTCTCAGATGACTTGAAGTAGATCCTATTTATTTTATTTGTGGTTTACTAGGATTTAAAAAGTGACAGGACTCTACTGCAGAAGGGATTTGCCTACTGTAATGAGAACAGTGACATTTCTAGCTTCAGTGTATCCTGGCTGCATTTCATCGCACACCATAGACAGCTGAGTGATGGAAACAATGAGACACTGGACGCAGACAAAGTGGTTATTGTCCGAGGGCACCCTGAGTCATTCTCATGTCATAGTCAACATGCTTACCAATTTCAATCATAACCACATGTACTTTATAAATCTTAGTATTTAACTCCAATATACAGAAATACACAATTGACAACGATCATAGGTAAAATTTAGACTTAAATTCCATGTTGACTGGCATTGTTAAATTCACCTTCTGTGATAATTAGACGGCAGGATAGGAACTACATATGGCCGTCCTTAGGAAATTAGGCAGCTTTTAAAATTACTCATCCTGTACCATTTTAATAACATTCAATTATCATAGTTAATTCCATTTAAGGATAGTTTAGATGCAAATATATTCCATATATATATATGAGCTCCTTTTTTCTTCCAGGTTGGTTGCAATATTAACATTCTCTTTTTAGACCCTTGCAAATGATAATAACAGATACAGTTTATATAGAAGATAAGTATTAATCATTTTTGTAAGATACCTACATTTACTACATGTTTATTATCCAAGTACACACTAAACCATTGTGACTAGAACAGATATTTAACAATAAAGATAAAATATTTGTTTATTGGATTTGTTTAGAAGTACACTTAGGATTCACTGGAATTTTGGAAGATAGACAGAATCAATATGAGCATTAAATTGATTAATTATAGCAGCTAATTCCAGTCCTATAAGTGAAGTTAAGAAGATCCCACTCTCTCCCCACTACTCACTAAAGAAAAAAGTGTTTGTGGAGGACGTGCAGGGTGGGAACATGTAAACAAGAATTTTGAAATCAGTGCAGTGCTTCCTTGTGCCTCAGTGCCTCACAGAGCTATTAGTGACCACAGTTCCTTCCATTTTTACTTTTAGCCTCATCTCTCCTAATATTCAGAAGCAACCCCAGGCTGTGAACAAGGCTCACGGATACTAGGAGGCACTCACTATTGAGACGTTATTGGGCCATTTTCTCTGCCTGACACATCCTTCCCTCGGAAGGAAATCTCCCTGGGGCACCTGGATGAAACATATGTATTGATTCCCAGCAGGCTTACCGTGGTACCACAAGTGTGCAGACAGGTTGGCATGGGCACAGCTGAGGGTCTAATGGAGATTCCCTTTTAAAGTTAAATGGAGTTCAGGTTGGGAAGTACCACATCTCATTTCAAGCCAGTGAGTGGCACGGGATAGTGATCTTTCTAAGGATGAATAGGGCTTGGATGGATGCTTGGGCGAATGGACTGATAGACTGAAAATTTATTAGAGAGAGGTAGCTTTAAACATTGGCCTCTCCTGAGAAATTTAAAATGTGTTTAAGAATTGGTTAAGTATTGACCTTGTAAGAATGGAGATTAGTTGAAAGCTACAATTCACCATTGTTTTCAGTTATTCACCTTTTGTAACACAGTGAACATTGTTTGTGTGACATGGTTGCATAAGAAGGGTTCGAAGAAGCCACATACCAGAAATGCAGCTGGTGGATAGCGGGAGAAACCTCCTTCTTCATTTCCATTCTCATGAACTTCTTCCAACTTCCTTATGTGCCGTTACATGTTGTTATCACATTGCAACTTCTCTACTTCTGGACAAAAATGGCATGCAGCTCTATCTGCACACATTGACTTTCTTTTTTTTAAATTTTATTTCTGGCCCTGGCTGGTGTAGTTCAGTGGATTGAGCACTGGCCTGTGAAGCAAAGGGCTGCTGGTTCGATTCCCAGTCAGGGCACATGCCTGGGTTGCAGGCCAGGTCCCCAGTAGGGGACACATGAGAGGCAACCACCCATTGATGTTTCTTTCCCACTCATTCTCCTTCCCTTCCCCTCTCTCTAAAAATAAATAAAATATAATATTTAAATTTTATTTTTGAATTACAATTTACATTTAACATTGGTTTATATTAGTTTTAGGCATACAGCATAGTGGGTAGATAGTCAGGTACTTTACAAAGGTTTCCCTCAATATTTCAAGTACCTACCTGGCACCATAGATAGTTATTACAATATTATTCACTATTTTTCTTCTGCTGTACTTTACATTCCCATGAGTATTTTGTAACTGCCAATTTGTACTTCTTAATCCCTTCACCTTTTATATTCAGCCCCCCAACCTACGTGCCACCTGGCAACCATCAAGTCTATTCTTTGCATTTGAGAGTCTCTGTTTTGTTTGTCAGTTTATTTCGCTCTTCAGGTTCTACATACAAATGAAATCATATGGTATTTGTCTTTCTCTGACTGACTCATTTTACTTAGCATAACACCTTATCTAGATCCATCCACACTGTTGCAAATGGTTAAGATTTCATTTTTATGTCCAAGTAATATTCCATTGTATGTATGTACCACAGCTTTTTTGTCCTTTCATCTATTGGTGGGTAGTTGGATTGCATCCCTATCTTGGCTATTGTTAATAATGCTGCAATGAATATAGGGATATATATACACTCTTTCAAATTAGTGTTTGGAGTTTCTTCAGATACATACCCAGAAGTGGAATCACTGACTTGTACAGCAGGCCCAAATTACATTTTTTGAGGAAACTCCATATTGTTTTCCACAGTGGCTACACCAGTCTGCATCCCCACCAACAATGCATGAGGGTTCCCTTTTCTCCACAGCCTCACCAACGCTTGTTCTGTGTTGATTCATTGTTGGTAGCTCTTCTGACAAGTGCATGTTGTTTTTTGAGGAAAATCCTCTGGGTGTTTAAAGAGTTACTGGAATAGACACATGAGACCCAAATACATTTTTATTTTCATTAAAACAAATTTTCTAAAGTTTGAGAAAGTCCTGTAACACTGAACATTATAGGGAACACATATAAATTTTAGCTGTCCATAGGATACAAATGAGACATAGAATTAGATAACCAAAATTTACCATATATTGATAGCAAATACCTATTTTTTACAGAAACTAAATCCGAATGTGACTCATTTGTCTTTCTCAGAATTCACTTACAAGGTTTCTGTAGATCCCATCAGTCATGCTGCCTCTCCAGCACTGGTGAGTAGCTGAAGACATATTGTCTCTTTCTCTCCCTCAAACACAATGTGGGAAGATGGAGAAGAGCCTTGGTTAAGAAGCCGTGAGATTGCCTTAAAATTATTGTTTTTAAACCCACTATCTTTTCTGCAAAGACAGACTGCTTCATGAATTCAAGATAATAATTTTGATAGAAATACCAAAGACCATTATATTCCAGTAGGTTTCTGCAGTAGTTTTTATGTCTCAAAATTCCTCTTCAAGATTGATCAGAGACTTGGAAATGGAGATACTAAGACAATCAGACTATCTCGTAAAACCAGAGTGAGGCTAATTAAGCAGCTCACACTGATCTTGGCCACTGAAGGATCTCAGTAGGTGATTAAGCTTTACAAAGTGGAAGTAGCATTTAATTTGGTCTTTAGCTGTGATATTAATGGTATCAATTACGGAATGAGAATATTTCTTCTGAAAGTTGTACTTTATATTCGATATCCATTTTTCCTATCTCTATTTCCCTAAAATGGACATACTTAAATAAACTTTTGTTTCCTTAGCTATTCTATGCCCCTTTAATCCAGCCTCCATCACCTTTCTCCCATCCACCCCACCAACCAAGGCATTTCAGTAAAAGCTCTAAAGCACTTCAACTAGATATGAGTATAGCCCATCCTTTAAAGCAGTCACTGACAAGGGGGAAAACCACACTCTATGGATTGAGGAGAGCTCTGGTTCTTCTGGGGCAAAGTCTGAGATATTAAAAGGGCTTGTACATTTCCAAACAACTCATGTACTATCTATCTATAGATAAATATGTGTGCAGTGTACTATTATAATTTTACTGGGTGGGGCTGCAATTAGGAAGAAAACAACTCAAAAGATTCCCTAGGGTAGAAAATACTAGAAATGCACAGAGTCACTGCTGTCTGGTTTAAAAGGGCTCAGTCATGGGGAAACAGGCTCTTCTCCAGCCTTCAAATGCTCTTGCAGAGTTTTAACTCCAAAGTTAAACCAGAAAGAAACATTTTTGCTTTCTCTCAGTTTTCCTAAGACTGGGTTTCAGTATCTATGTTTGGCTTTCAGGTTGGTATCACTGAGATTTGGTGACTTTCTTGTACCTGCAAGAATGCTGTTCCTAGTATTTTTCTCTTTGCTAAGTGATTAGGAAAGAACGTATCTTATATTTGTTAAACATCCTGCTGACTCAGTGGAGTTCTTCTTTATCTTTAAGATTACATCATTCTTTTCCCCTCAAGCTTTTTTATTTGTTTCTTTTCTAAGGTGGCTCTGGCAATGAAATCAGAATTGCCTTGAAAAATTAGTTCAAAGGTGACAGTTTCTTTTTTTGTTCAAATTATTATTNTCAGTTTTCCTAAGACTGGGTTTCAGTATCTATCTTTGGATATCAGGTTGGTATCACTGAGATTTGGTGACTTTCTTGTACCTGCAAGAATGCTGTTTGTAGTATTTTTCTCTTTGCTAAGTGATTAGGAAAGAATGTATCTTATGTTTGTTAAACATCCTGCTGACTCAGTGGAGTTCTTCTTTATCTTTAAGATTACATCATTCTTTTCCCCTCAAGCTTTTTTATTTGTTTCTTTTCTAAGGTGGCTCTGGCAATGAAATCAGAATTGCCTTGAAAAATTAGTTCAAAGGTGACAGTTTCTTTTTTTGTTCAAATTATTATTTTCCCCCAAATTACCTACAGTATTTGCCATATATGTGAAATATGATATACAACAATATATTTTAGTCCTTGTGATTCATACATATTAAATTGATGTGTCTATAAATTGGTTAGGCTGAATAGCACAGACTTTCTCAAAAAATACTTAATTTCATGTGCTTATTACAACCAGACTAAATATTAACATGCTTTGCACACTCATATTTCGTGATCAGTTGTGTTCTTGTTTAAAAATGGGTTTTCTTTTTTTTTTTAGTTTTTTTTTTTAAGATTTTATTTATCTTTAGAGGGGAAGGGAAGGAGAGAGGGAGAGAAATATCAATGTATGGTTGCCTCTCATGAGTCCCCTGCTGGGAACTGGCCTGCAACCCAGGCATGTGCCCTGACTGGGAATCGAACTGCGATTGTGTGGTTCACAGGCCTGCGCTCAATCCATAAAAATGGGTTTTCATTCAGATATTCTGTGCACTGAACCAAATTGGCTTTTTAATAGTTTTTTTCCTGCTCCTTTTTGAAGAAAACAGATATACAGTATAGAAAGTGCTTTCTACTTTCAACGAAAGTAAAAGTATAAATATCAAACTCAGAATAAGTTATTACATCAAATTAGTAAGGCCTTAGAAATATTTTTATGATAACGTGCAAATGTCTGTCTCAAATTCAGCCCTCTGCCCTAAACCCTAAACTCTAGACCAGGGGTCCCTCAAGGCGCCCCTCCTCCCCCAACACCAGCTTGGCCATACACTAGTCTCTAGCTTGTTAGAAACTGGGCAGCAAGGGAAGCTCACCTAAGCCGCACTGCTGTCTCCACCTCTAACCGGTTCCACAGCAGGAGGTGAGCAGCGCCCGCAAGTGAAGCTCCAGGAAAAACTGGTCCTTGGTGCCAAAAGGTTTGGGGACCACTGTTCGAGATCACGAGTTAGCAGACTGTGGCACTCACGCTGAATTTGGCGACAGCTCTTTTTTTTAAATAAAGTTTTATTGGAACACAGTAATGCCCATTCTTTTGCATATTGACCTTGGCTGCCCAATGGCTGAGTAGCTGTGGAGCACATCCGGTCCTCAAAGTCTAACGAAATATTTTCTATTTGGCCCTTTATCAAAAATGTTTGCTGACCTTTGCTCTAGACTCAGATCCCTAGTTCCCTCCTTATATTCCCTCTCCTATGTCCAAAAGACCTACCAAACTGAAAAGGTCCAAAACCAAACTTCTCATCTTTTCCTCTAAAACCTACTCTAACTGAAGTCTTACCCATGTGGTTGGTGGCAATTCTTTTCCAGTTGTTCAAGACTAAACTGTTTGGAGTCATTTCTTCATTTCTCAGTTTCTCTCACACACACAGCAAATCCATCAGTTCACCCGACATGCTCTACTTGTTACACGTATTCAGGATTCAGTCTCTCGGACACCTGCTCTGCTCCCGTGGGGGCCTGAACGCGGCCATGCTTCAGTTACGCTGCTGCGGTTGCTGCCCGGCCTGCCTGCTTCTGTCTCTGGCTTTTACTCCCTCATCTCTAGTCAACGTACATCCAGAGTAATCCCCATGAAATGGAATCACTCTGAGGCCCGTTTCTTCTCTAAACTTTGTAGCATCTCTCAATTTTCCTTGAAATAACAGCCCGTGAAGCACTCCTGGCTCTCCTCTGTGACTGCCTGACCTGTCCCTCCCCACTGTCCCCGTCACTCACTCCAAGGAACCCTCCTTGCTCTTTCTCAAAAACGCTACTCCTGCTTCAGGCCTTTGCTTTAGCTGTGCTTTCTGCCTATAATTTTTCACCCCGTTCATATGCACATGGCTCACTCCTTCACCTTTTGAAATATTTTTTCTCTTTAAAAAATAAATAATTTTTAATGTTTAAATTACAGCTGACATACAATATTGTATTAGTCTTCAGTGTTCAGCCATGGATTAGATACATATATAACTTACAAAGTGGTCACCCCAGTAAATCTAGTTCCCATCTGACACCATATAGAAATCTGTTCTTGTTTACGATAATAAACTTCCATTGCTCCATCACCTCCTCCCAGAGTCTTGCTGTCCCTTATCTTGTTGTTTTTCCCATAGCACTTACTACCCTTAACCTATGTAATTTATTTAGTTACTTTGTGTATTGCTTAGTCTGTGCTTCCAATTCTTAGAATATAAGCTCTGTGGGGCAGGTTTGGGGGCATGTTTTATTACCTATTTATCTTAAGCACATTGAAAAGTGCCTGGCCCATAATAGGCCTAAGTAAATATTTGATGAATAGAAAAGTAATAAAAGTTGATTTAAATGTATTCAGTAGAAAGCACCATGGCAACAAAAACTTTTTCAACTGTTAAATACTCTTTAAGACATTTGTATGTGTATGCGCGTATGTTCTTTTGGGTGACTTTCCTTGTCCCATAATACTGCAATTATTGTAAATGTCTTTAACTTATTATTGCACTTTCTTATGTAAAACCACTTCAACTCAGGGCCTGTGAGACCAGGACTTTTTCACCCTTTCTTCTAAACACTCAATACCACATCTCCATGTCACGTTGTTCTGAGAGCTGCTGATGCTCTATGACCATCTGCAAGTCATCTTATTCTCTTACATCCATTTCTTCTACTTTCCTTAGAATTTGATTAATAGAATTTCTATTTGATGAATGTAATTCTCCCCCATTTTGACCCTATCTGCCTTTATGATGACACTTCTTCCCCTACCAAAACCTCATGTCCTAACCTAGGTTCTCCAGAAAGCAGAGCCTAAGGCAAGGATCATAATGCTTATTCTATATTGACCCAAAGCAAGCTTAGGGCAATGATACAGTGGAGCAAGTGCTAGTAAGGCACAGAAAGACGCAAAGCAATGAACTACAGTGGGCCATTGCATTAGCCACCCTTCTCAGCCAGCTGCAGAAAGACGCAGTAGGGTACTCACTAGGTATGTTCTTCTGGCACGAGGAATTTTTTGTAAGGATGGCAAGGATGCCGTAATTCGAAGTATCAACCAGAGGAACGAAAGAGTGGACATGTTTCTGTCTGGCCTCTTGACTTCCACTGTCAATTGGTCAAAGTTCCCACATAAATAGTTGACTCTCCTGCACTTTTATGTCGCATTGTCTGGCTGGGCAGGAAGCAAGCAGTGTGGCATTTGCAGTGTGGCATTTCACTGCAATCCAGAAACAACCTGATAAAGATGAGCTCAGCACGTGAGACATGAGGGCAACTTATGCCCAGTATTTTTAAGTCTGACTCATGTGTCCTCTGAGAACTAGACGAGAGCACTAGCAAAGGCACTGGAAGTGTGCAAGGCGGTGGATTCTTCAGAAACAGACTGTTGGGGGAATCTGAGGAGGTGTACAAAACCACCAACTCCAGTTATCATTAGCTTTACTCAACTTCTAGCCATCCTCAGAAGAGGGGAAAAAAACCTTTTGAATCTTATTTGGGTAATTCCTTCATGTTCTTTGTCATTGGCCACAACCTTCCAAATATTTGCTCTCTTACTTCCAGCCAACAGGATCCTAGCCCTGCCTCTGATCTCTGGCCTTTGGTGCCTCTAAGATCTTATGCTGCAGCAGCTCCGTTTTGTTCTCCCTTAATTTATTACTCACAGCCACATGTAGGGTTGCTTTTGTTTGGAACTCTAGCCTACCATTCTGGAAGATCCCCAACTCTTACCTTCTTTGTCTGTTTCTACCTGTAGCCTTCCAGGTAATACTGGACAATAATATGTGACAAAAGCATGTAAATGAATGTCAAACAGATTCATACCACTTTAAACTTAGCCATATCCATACTGCTGTTCTTTGGGCTTTTTATTCATCTCTACTGTACTGTCTGTGAACTTTTCACCACCAAGTATTGAATTACTATACTCTTTGTTCAACCTTGAAATTGAGTCCTTAGAAATTGTTGCATTTGCTAATTTATTAGTTCAAGATTATTCAAAATGGGCTCGTCCCCAGTGAAGATCTTGTCTGAGTTCTTTCTCAGGTTAATGATTTGACCAATAACGTGATTCTACCCTGAATTGCCTCCTCCGGAATCTTAGTTCATTAATTAGCCACTCTTTCATGTTCACTCTGTCCCACTTTTCTTTATCCATCTTCTCACATCACTGACTAATGTATCTTCTATCATGCAACTGAAGCACACAGAGGGATGTGAAATAAAGCAGTTAGTCATTAAAGTAAGTAGTGGAGCAGGGACAGACCCCAAGTGTTCATTATCATAACCCTTACAGTGTCATGCCTCAGAGGCACATAAATGTCTTTTGATAGTGGAAACAGCCCCTCTTTAGTGAAAGTATATTTTTAGTCTACATTTTTTTTTGTTCATTTCTTTCTTTGTAGTAGTCTAGATCCCAACCTTCATTTCAGTCAGTTAATCTATTGGGCAATTTTGAACTTGAACAGATTTCTTTTGGAGGAGGGTGGCTGTGAACAGATGCGTGTAAAAATTGATAGTCTGGTTTGTTGGAGAAATCCAGTTTCTTATTCTTTTGGTAGGTGGTCCAAAGATGCAGGATTAGGAAACACTTTGTCAAATAAGGGAATTGGGTTAAAAGCTAGGAAAGTCAATCAGAAGGCCACAGTTGAGGAAGACCGATGTCTACAAAGACAAAGGCATACAATCTTGGGTAAAAATGAGAATACACAAGAGAAGGGATTTAAAACTGGGCCAAGACACAGTGTCAGCCTGTTCTAGAATAAGTTTACCGAATAGAATAAATGGAGAAATTTGTTTCTCACTTGTACCCAAATGCTTTCTGCCCCTATCTCTTCAAGTTCCAGGCACTGAAGTTGGAGGTAAAATGTGGGAGGGATCGGGACTACCGGAAGTGGCTATGTGTTTGGAATATGTGTTCCTTAGCCTCATCTCTAAGACACAGAGTGTCTCCTTTTGGATGCCCATAGCCCAGCTTGTTTCTTTCTAGAATCGCTATTCATGGACTCCATCCAGTATAGAAATACTAGCTGTGAACAATTCCAAGTTTTCCCTTTTTTTCCATATCTGAAATAAAATAAGCTATGGATTTTACGTGGGAGGTAAAATGCTTCTCCCATTTTAAATATTTAGCCCAATAAACTAACAGTGTGTTCTCTCATACTTTACAATGTGATCGTGATGCAGCCTACACAATTAAAAATCCAAGCAACTCAGATGAAACCAAAAAACAAGTTTTCTTTTATTATTTCATCTTTTTCAGTAAAAAAAAACAAATGAACTTATTGAATTTTTGTTTAGCACTTATTTTGATTTTTGAGATGCATTTGGTATTTACTGAAGGTTAAAAAGAACACACTATGCTACATGAAGAATCTAATGAATAGTTTTTAAATATATCCCACCACTAGCAATGAAAGAAGTGGTACTAGAAGAGAACAAAGCGCCCACTATTGCTTCATAAACGTTTATCGGTAGTTTCCACAGTGCCCAGAATAGTGTGTTTTACATAGCTTGTGCTTGTAAAATATTAGTTGGTTCTTTTCCAAACCTTGGGGAGCTCAAGTTCAATATGTCTTTGAGGTGGAAACCCCATTAGTAAATTTCAGTTGCTGGGTATTTGGGTGTCAATGGCCTGTACATCTTTGTCACCAATGTGGGTGTACCTATATATAAATTTTAGGTACAGAAGAGTCTCAAATATGTTCATGTTTTACCAAATGAGACGTGAGAACAGTTTCTGTCTTATTCTACAGAGAACACTTTTTCTCATTTTGTTTCCAAATGACTTTGCACGCAGTGAGAGTGCCAGGTACATTATTCTTATTGACTCTCAATTTTGCAGTAAACCACGTGGCTTCTCTCTTAGAAACATAGAAATTATGAGCTGGAAAGAACCTTAGAAATCTCTCCTGTTATTTTGATCAGGGAACTGTCACCCAGAAAATTAAAGTGACTCTCCCAGGGAACAGATTTAGTTAGCAGCTGAGCCAGAACTGGAATCTGTGTTTGCCTTATTCCTCATCAACTGTTGTTTTTCTCCTACACAATCCTATTTTGCATGTATCGTGTCAAAATTACTTCTCAGTTCACAGAACATTCAAGTCCACTTGGTTATTTGGCCTGTTAGCCTGTGAAACGTGCCACAAAATCCCCCACTATGTGTATTACATGCATGATGCCATTAGCTATCGTATTACATGGCATTCGCTTCATGGACACAATAAGGGACACACATCTTTCTAATATTCATGTCAGAATATGTTGTTTTTTATTCTAAACAACATGACTCCATCTTAGGAACCCTGAAATCTGCAGTGGATCAGTGTTCCCTTTTCTAACTGGCTTCAGGAAAGCTAAGAGCAAATATGTAGCCTAATTTCATTAGTGTAGAGGGCATTGGGTAACAGGTCATTATTACCTTTTGTTCTGGGTCTAATTGCCTCACCACCCTTGATTCTTTTTTTTTCTTTCATTTTTATTCCTATTTCCATTTTGTGTTATATTGCTTTATTTGGTTATTGAAATGTAAATGTTTTTTGTGACAAGACAAAGACAAATAAACATATGTGGGTTGAATTCCCTATGTAACAATTTTATCATAGGTTAAATTTCAGTATTTATTCTGAAGCTTATTTTGAATATATCTAGAAAGTCTTTTCTAACTCAATTTGATTAGTTTACTCTCTTCATCCTTGGGCTCGTATCATTTTGATAAGTTTACATCATGGAGATGACATGAGGAAATTAAATTATTTTGTAACTTGTTTACATAATTGAATTTGCTTGAACTACATTTGAACCTGAATTTAAACTTACAGAAGATAAATGACAGATTGGCTATAAAAAGTATCTCATGTAAATGTGAAGGGATGTTAATTAACAATACTTTCAAATTCTTTTAACCAGGTTGCTTTATTGGAGGTTTTTGTGAAGATGAAAGCTATTTGTATAGCAGATACATTTCTGAGAGAAGATCAATGGTATTGGTTTGAACTTCAAAGGGTGCTCTTTACTAAGTATTTCACATTTAGCAGTGAAGAATCACTTAAAAGGCAAAAATGCACAGTGGATTACAAAGGAGCTCAAAATTGATCTGACAATCCTAGTTCATGTTTGCAGTTTGTTTGGGGGCTAATAGTGATTTGGTTTTCCTTGCATGTGGATTTACTTTATAGAGGAACATTGACTGATTATTCCCATTTAGAGGACTATGTGACTTCAGAAGCAAAATAGTTCATTGGTCCTTCCTGAGCTTCCTCAGTTTTTTGAAGTATTCAACTATGTGAATCCTTACTGGTCTATGATATGTGCTGATATTGTAATTTAAGAATCAGCAAATACTTTGGGGAAAACTGAGGCTCAAGGTATCAGGCTCACTTCTCTGAGCTTGTCTTTGCTCCTGATCTTGACCATGGCTCACATTCTGGCTGCCATAGCTGTTCTCGAATCACTTCAAAACACTGGTGCTCAGAGTTTATCCTGTTTACATAGTTATTCCCAGCATGGAAACCACTCTGCTACAGACTGCATTACCATATCGTATCATAGAATTTCTGTTGTAAAACAATACTTGTATATCTCCTATTTCAACAACAGTAAATACTCCCATCTTCTCCTTCCTTAACTCAAAACTAATGCTGCATGCAAATGCAATGGGAAAATTTGATTTGTCTAAGCTTAGGAAATTTCAGTAGTAAAATTTAAACTCTGCCGACTTCTCAGTGACCTTTCTCATGCCCAAGTTGTATTTTAGTCAACTCACTGGATGCTTCCAGTTTACCAGGGCGGCTCCCAAGTTTCACCTTTTTCATGATCGCCTTTAAGCTGCCTTTTCCTTTTCACTTGAATACTCAGTAAATAGGTCCCAGGCTCTCAACTGGAATTCCTTCATTCTGTCCTCTGAAAGGTTAGAGCACCCTCCTCCATTAAAGCAGGAGTAGCTATTAAGAATCCTCCTGTCTCTAAACTCTCATCCTTCTCTGCTTCTTCATTTTCCACACTCCGAGTAACCTTCTCATCTCTGGGCCTAATGATGCCACTTCCATTGATAACTGGAGGGTGTTCCCCAAGCCCCCAGGAAAAGCCCAGACTCCTGGGCAAGGTATGTAAGGTCCTCCACATGCTGGCCACAGTCTCCTTGTCTAGCTGTGCTTTTAGCTTTACTTCCACATGCATCAAAGCTCCAGTGTTTATCCAGAACTTTTTCATGGAAATGGAGATTTACTTTTTCCAGAATATGTCCTTTTTTTCATGCCTCCCTATTATGTGTACTTTCTTCTTTAAATGTTTTTCCTTTCCCAGAAGACATTCTGCTGCTGCATTATCTGCATTGTGGGATTTTCCTTTTCTTCCCTCTGACCTTTAATGGTCCTGGGACACTGGGATGATTCTGACATTGTTCTGTTTACATTTTAAGAGTTTATACAGGTCTCTGTCCTGGCCAAGTCCTAGCCTTTGACCCTGGCCGAGTAGCTCACTTGGTTAGAAAGTCATCCTGCTACCCCAAAGTTGTGAGTTCGACCCCCAGTCATGGCACACATAAGAATCAAAGAATCAAGCAATGAATGCATAAATAAGTGAAATAACAAATCAATGTTTCTCTCTCTTTCTTTCCTCCCCTCTTTTCCTCCTGCCCTCTCACTTCCTACCTTGCTCATGTCCTCTCTTTCTTTTCTCTTTTTTTGATCTCTCTAAAATCAATAAGAAAGTTTATAAATACTGTTAATTATTTGAATATTTTTCTCCAGCTAATCTGTTAGCACCTCAGGGTCCTTTCCCCTAAGTACAGTGGTCGGCAAAAGTTACTGCTTACAAGTGTTTGTCTTCTGTAATGGAGTCACAGTAAATACCAGGGTTTTGCCTTGGCCTTGGCTGATTCTTTAGACAGAAAGCTGGATGTTTCAAGCCTTCATGGAAGTGCCAGGGGATGCTATCTTCTGCAGGTGGGTCAGCAGCTTTTGTCAGCTCCTAGCATATAGGTAGCTACCAGCTTTCCTTATATCCTGGGTCAACCATAGGTATTATAAAGGGTATTGCCATTTTTAAGCACAACAAAGGTTTTTTCCTAACCCCTTCACTAATTTTGTAGTTACGTGTGGAAATACTAATGTCTTGTCATCTGAGCCAGAAGTTACATTTATATATTTGAATTTGGTTCCGAATTTTCATCAGGGCAAGTCCACATGGCTGCAAGATTCCTTAAAAAGCTAGCTGGCTCATCATAGCTGGGGTTAATTTTATTTAGGGACTGAATTCAGAGGTACTTGCATTGTTTTTTAGATTAAGGTTATTTTCCAGCTTACTACATGCTGAGGATCTAAACTGTAATGCAACTTTAAATGCAAGCTAGGCATCTGCTCCTGCCTGAAGCCATGGGAAAACGGGGTCTCAGTGTCCTTCCTATGAAGTTTCCAGAAGGCACACTGTGCTCTAAAGCCTAAGCAACACCAAGGAGGGGAGTAAGAGAAATAAGTGAAAACACTATAGAGCACACCTTAGGACCCTTAATAAGGTCGAAATAGAAAAAATAGAATAAGTGCAGTTATACCTGGGAGAATTGCGCTAAGAACACAGGCTGTTTAAAATCTTTTTTGGAAAGCAGCAGGGGTTGATGTTGCTGCCTGCATTGGATGAGGAAGGGTGTTTGCGCTGCGGTGCTGGGTTCGAGGAGTAAAGGGAGCGTCTGCTACATCGCAGAAATGTAAAGGGGAGTGTAACCCCTCAAGGAGAGTCCCTGAGATGATGAGCGACTGAGCCTCACATCCGAAGGGAAGTTGGGCCCGTGGGAGCCCCCAGTGACAGGGCGGCTCTCTCCAGGCTGGTTAAGTCGGTTATCTTCAGGCTTGATTCCCATGCCCTAAAAATTGGGGAGAGCGACAGAAAATCTTTTCCAAACACTCTTTTACAAAAACTGTTCCAAAAGGAAGCTTCTCAGTCAAATCTGGCTGACACCAGACGCAGGCTGAGGATCCCCGGGAAGGATGTCTCTCTGTATCCCCAGCCCAGGCCCGCTGCTCCCCCTGGCCGCTGCCGGTTCCTCCATGTGTGAGAAGTGGGGAATCCGACTGCCAGACAAATGCCCTGTTCGCCAAACTAAATAGTGGGAACAAAAGGAGGCCTGGGGCTATATAGTAAACAGGAAAGGCTTTAGATGGCCGCAGAGGCAGCATCTGTACATCAGAACAGGTCACTGATGAGCCAAAGTGTATTCCGAGGGGAGAAGGAAGGGACGGAGAAAATCTTAGCTAGGGGACAGGTGGGCTTGTTAAGAAAGTTGTCTCCTTGAGAGATTTAAAGAGAAATTAGAGTCTAACCCCCGACCTCTACACAAAGAAATGACAACTCTTCCAGGGAAGCTAGAGGCAGCCTCACCCTCCCTCCCACTGAGGCTCACTATGGTTATTTCTAATGATTTCTAAATTCAGAGAACATATTTATTCTATGTATAAATTACCTTAAGTTGGGGCATACGATAGACAAGAAATCATGTGAAATGATGTCACGCACAGGATCATATTCTACTATCAGGTGTCTTCACAACACTGCACAAATGACACTAGACACCAGTTTGAACTTGGCCCTTTGCCCTCTGAATTTGGCACTGCAGGCCAGACACTGACTGTTACCTCTTTAGCCTCTTTCCCTGAGATTCACTGACCTGAGATGCTGATCAAGTAAGTGGCAGTGTTGCCCTCATTTTCAATTCCATAACGAGGACTCACTTCACTGTTAGCGATGTGTCTTATCTCAGAGGCCAGCCGTGGGCTCTGTCCCATCTATCAATTCTGAGAGAGCTAGCAAAACATGATAAATGCTTGAAGATTTTCTACCCTGCACTTGCAGAGCCCTTGTGGAAAAATGAAAACAACAACGAAAAAATACTGGCTCCCAGCCTGGTCTGTGCCTTGAATTGTAAAAGTGATTCCTCTAAATTAATGTATCTCTCTGAATTGTCCCCATATGTTCTTTGATTTTTAAAATGTGCACTAGGTGACAAAGACTGCTAGAGCTTTTTCAGAGCCCAGATTCATACCTGTCAGATTAGGAAGCTTTTCATGAAGAATAGTGTTACTCACTGAACACAAACTGTCACAAGGAAAAACACAGTCACCAAGCATTAGGCAGCCCCCACCCCTAACACACATTATCTCCACAAATAATTTCTTCTTCAGAGGACTAACATAACCTAATGTCCACATTATTTATTACTATGGGGATAAACATATGTTTTTTTTCAAAAAAGACCCTCTCAATTTCTCTAAGCCCTTGAAGAGAGCTGATTTTTGAGATGCTTAATTTAATGCAAACATTCCACACTCTCTGATTAAATGAAAAGCAACATGAAATAACACTCTATCTATAGCACATTTTCCATTCCTTGTGCAGAGCTGGCCTGGGGCTTGTTTTAAAAAGTACCAGATGTTTTCTTTTGGAAGTATATTTGTCTTTGTGTGATGACAGATGCTCTTTGAAATTACAAAGTATGTAATAACAGAGTTTGCCATTTGAAATCAGGAAACTCAATTTTTTTCCCCAAAGTCACATCCAAAAGACAAATCTCACTTGTATGGTGCTTTAACACATCCCCTTGCAGGACTGCCATTTTGAGTTTGAACTGCAACCAGGAGGACTAATTAATTGTAAAAGGCTCAGAGTTAATTTAAGGACCATTTGCCTTTTCTGTTTGGGGTGTCAGGTAGTATTAATATAACTCCTTTGTCTATGCCATGGTCTAAGGCCTAAGCCAGGTTCTTTCCCCCTGCTTCTCCTAATTGAGGGTAACACTCAAAAGAATGAGACACATTTTTCACTTTATGGAAATGAGGAAGAGTTAATGTTCATAATGGGAAGACATAATGCTACAGAAGCAGTGATCGTGTTCCTGAGAGGAGATCACTGATTGTGGTGATTAACCAGGTGAATAAATAGAGCCATACAGTTGTGAAATACACTCCACTGGTTGCCAGAAAGAAAGAGAAGTGGGTGCTACACTGTGCTGATGAGTCTGCGTGGAAAGTAGCGGTCTCACGTTTGGTTAGCAGGAGTGTGAGTGGGGATACCCTTTAGAGGGGCACCATTTGATAGTAAAGCTATGGACAATAGTCTTCAGCCAGCAATTCTACTTCCAGGAACTTATCACAAAACTACATTTGCAAAGATATGGAGACATGACTATTCACTGCAATACTGAAAAAAGCAACCTAGATGTTTCACCAATATGGCTCTGGAAAAATTAATTATGATGTACCCACACAGCAGTATTATGAATGAGTATGAATGCCATGCTACCACTTGGGTAAAAATAGGAATATACATACATGTACACATACATCTAATGCATACAAACACAGATGTGAAGTCATTTATATGATTTCTTATCCAATATGTCCATAAAATGTTTCTGGAAGAGTGTATTAGAAGCTGCTAAGCTGTTTCTTCTGGGGAGAGAAACTGAAGCCTAAAATAGGAAAAGTTTATATTTTTATTGTATTTGTTATTATTTTGTGTTATAGAAAGTTTCTCTGACCATGAATTGCTCTTGATAGTTAAATAAGTAATTATTTTAAAAATTCGTTTTCAGAAAAGTAAGTTTTTGGTTTATTTTTGGATAAATCCTATTCTCTTTCTGTCTTGCATTATATGTTTGTTACTAAGGATAAATTTTACTGAGAATACCCATGCCATAGTATGCCTCTCCTCCTTGTTCTTGGTCTGGTAGATAAATATGAGAAACAGTGGGTTTTGCCAGTAATGCATTTGATGTATCACATATGATCGGCCTAGCACCTTTCTTTTCTTCAAAAACTATCATCGTCTTTCTGTGGGAATTTTTCTTTCCCCTTTCAACTATGTGTCCATGGAGTCGAGTTTTTACCTGGCTATGCCTCCTTGGCCAGGGTTCCCAGAGAGAACACTAGATTCAAGCCCAGTTAATCAGGCCTTGGCCTGAGATCTTACAATCAGGTTAACATGAGGTTAACACTCTCTAACACACACTCTCTCTCCCTCTCTCCTCCACCCCTTTCTCATTGAAAGAACATTTTTCAAATGAGAAAATTAGAAATAAGGATATTTTGAAAATTACTCAAGCCTGTATGTGTATATATGTTTTATATATATATATTCCATAGACAGCACAAGATGCCAAAAATCTGCAAATTGTATTTCATGAGGCAAAATTTCGAGATTGAAGTTTGAAATCTTGTTTTAGTCTTCTGGACTTCTTTGGAAAGAATGTCTCCTTTAAGGATTCCAGGGATGCCAAAACAAAACGCATGACTGTAACTGCACTGGAGTAACGTCAAAATGACACAGCGGCACAAGCGCTATGGGAGTGATTGTTACATATTTGCTTTCTGTTTTTATGAAAGATAATATGTTTTATATTATAAAATGATCTCTTCCTGGCACAAGCTCTGAGAAGTTGCTGGTTTCTGTTTGACAGTTTATCTGTTTTCATGTTGCATCTACTAAAAATGCACCATCACAAAAGCATTTGGGTATTCATAAACTATGAAAGGCGTAAATATTTTTACCAACTGAGACTCTTGATCTCCTGACTCCCTTCCCCATAGAAGTCTTTTTTTCAATTGGAAAGGTTTTCATTTAAACACTATGATGTGCTCTGAATTCACACTTGTTGCAATAGCAATTAATTCAAATAACAGCAAAATGTGGAAACCAAATTTATCCAATGATAGGGTCGAAAAGGAAAGGAGAGAACA
This sequence comes from Sturnira hondurensis, assembly GCF_014824575.4. NCBI lineage: Eukaryota > Metazoa > Chordata > Mammalia > Chiroptera > Phyllostomidae > Sturnira > Sturnira hondurensis. The sequence continues at coordinate 2,679,349 of NW_028081528.1, forward strand.
AGTAGTTTCTGGATGGTTCTCTTGAGAATGGAGCAGACCTAGAAATGAAGGTAGGGTCCAGGAGGTGTGATGAGGGCAGGCTGAGATGTATAGTGATCCAACCCCGGGCTCCGATGACTTGCACAGACTCAGAGACAGATGTGTTGAAAGGTGAGCGAGCAGAAAGACCAGCGAGACTGAACAAATGGGCTCAACTGCAAAATCAGGAGGAGCTTTCGGAACTCCATGTTTGGAGCAGTTTATAAGAAGTCATAAATGAGCCCTGGCTGGTGTGGCTCAGTGGACTGAGCTCCAGCCTGCAAACCAGAGGGTTGCTGGTTCCATTCCCAGTCAGGACACATGCCTGGGTTGCCGGCTAGGTCCCCAGTGGGAGCCATGTGAGAGGCAACCACACATTGATGTTTCTTTCTATTTCTTTCTCCCTCCCTTCCCCTCTTTCTAAAAATAAACCTTAAAAAACTTTTTAAAAAGTCTTAAGAAGAAAAAAAAAGAAGTCATAAATCACATGATGGTGATAGTAGTATTTAAGTGAGAGAGAGAAAGAGAAAGACAGAGAGAGAGAGAGAGAGAGAAAGGTAATGACTTGGTGGAAAATTAACTGAACTGGGAGGGAAGCTATTTTACACAACCCAACCTGAGGGATGGCAGGGCTGTATAAATGGGGACAATGACAGAAATTCATGACCCATCAGTTATTGTGATAGTAATGATGGATAATATTTATTTATTCAGCATTTACTCTGTGTGGAGCAATTCTGAGTGTTTTAGAGCAAGATGTATTTGTTCATTTAATTCTCATAATAACCAGGAAGAAGCCCTTATTACCCCACTTTGTGAGGTAAGAGAACAAGAGTTCAAAGCATGTAGGTAACTCATCTGAGAGCCCAGCTAGGAAGCAGCCCTGCGAGGATTTCACACGAGGCTGTCTGGCTTCCCCACGTCTCCGATGCCTGATGGGATTTGGTGACTTGACCCCCTTCTCACCTTTTTCTCTGAGTCATCTCTACCACTTCCCTCCTAGCTAACCCCTATCTACCCAAGCTAACCTCCTTACTGTTTCTGAACAAACACTTGGCTAACTCGGCTTTCGCTACTCTTACTTCTTCTCTCTGAGATGCTTTTCCCTAAAAGGGCCCCATGACATTTCCTTCTCTTTCTCCTGAGGTCCCCTCAAGCATCTTGTCAGGGAGACCTTTCTTGACCTTCCCATGCACAAATAGCTCCACTACTCTCCTCACAGTGTTATCTGCCCCTAGTATTCCCGTAGAATTCATCCGACCTGACACACTATTTATTCAATTATTTGTTAGCTATCTCTCCAAGTCCCAGCAGAATATAAGGCCTTAAAAATAGCACATGGCCTGCTTTCACTCTGGTGCCTTTGTGAATGTCCAAAACAAAGTAGACCTTTAGGAAATGTTTGTTGAATAGATGAACAAGGAGAAAAAACAAAACTTCCTGTTGGAAATTAGATTTAAGGACGTCTCAAACCCAGTGAAACTGCATATCACCCAGATAGTCAATTCCACATGGCATAGATCACATCTCTCCAGCTTCATATCCCTAGCACCTGGCACAGTACCACAATTGAATTATGTATCCTACTAATATAACCAATGAACAAGAAATACTACATGCGCACCAGACATGGTAGGCGTACCACAGTAGATACGTACATAAACACCTGTGTCAGATGGTACCTTCCTTCAGGTATCCCTTTTCCTGTATGCTAACACGTCTTAGTTTTATGGCCCCACTAATCAGCTCTCTGGGATCATGGGAAATTCATTTATGTCTTAAATGGATCTCTGTCTTCTCTTTCTCCTCAAGGTGGTTTTAGACTATACCACTTATTGGCATCCCTTAGCTATTATTTTATATTTAATTTTTTTGGTGCATTTATATATTTTCTGCCCAACTTGATGCTTTCATGGTGTATAGTGCTCTAATATTTCTTTCTATCATTTACAAGAGTTTTTGCATGAATAAAAAATGAATGAATTCAAAGGTGAAAAGACTTTTATGACAGGAAGGGAGAATGGAGATAAAGCATGTGTGTATAATGATCAAGTAGACAGAATGAGCCCCCTGAGGATTTAATGAACTGAAAAGGGACTAACTTGACAGACTACTTACTGCAAACTCCAAAAATCCTTTAGGCCAGAGGAGGTTATGAAAGGTATAGCATCCTCTAAAAGAACAAAGTGTACATTTTGTTAGTCCTTATTTGACTAGTTTTCACTGGGAAAAAATTAGACAAAATATCTCAAATACAAAGTCACATAGAATGCTGTGTGAACATTACTTAAGAATGTGTTCTGTGAAATGACATTTTCTTTTCTGTTTCAGGATACGTGACGCTAAGGAGTAGAAACCATATTTACAATATTTAATTGCCTTAAGTAATGCTTCTCCTCTCCTGTCTGAGTATCTCCCATGTATATTCTATAGGAGGAAAGGACTTGACATTAAGAAGCTCAGGAAAGGAGAGGAGAAATGGATACTCACTTTTGCTGATGAGAAAATACAGTCACAGTCCAGTTTGGTCAGACGCTGAAAGCACATTCCCTGGGGAGCTGGTGCTGGTTAGCGTGTGTGCGTGAAGTGTAACCCTTTTCAGGGGTGACACACTGCCTCTAAAAGCTATAAAGTTCTGATAAAAAGTGCTCAGTAAATCACAAACATCATGCATGTGGCAAACTAGATGAACACAAGCGTTTGCCAGAGATGAGTGATTCGGTTGTGTTAACATCACTGCTAATAGTGAGTTGGAATGACTGCCTAAGGAGAGTGCCAGATACAAGCTGAAGGTGACTGAAGCAGGCATTTAAAATGAGTACCGCACGTCAGAACCAAAGTGAATGTCACACATTCAAAGTTCACTTTCTGACTCATGTAAGTTTATTTTACTCTCTCTGATGGTTGTGGCCACCATGGCAAACTATGGCAGCTTGGGGCTGTTATTTACTTTATTTATCTCTAGAGAAAAGCTCTCATCCAGAGCAGACATCTGTTTGCTCTTAGCACTATTTTTTTTCCTGGGCTCACCAACTTTGTCAATTTAAAAGTGGCATTTAAAATATCCCTTCAGAAAAAAATATCACTTTAGTATGACAATCTAAGTTGGCTAGTGATAAAATACAATCATCTGAGCAAAGCTGGGCAAAAAAATAACTCTTGAGAACAAGAAAGCCAGTCAAAATGGCACAGATTACATGTCACACTTAGAAAGAAATTAGATCTGCGTGTGCTTTCAGTTTTAATAAATGTCTGTGGCAGGATCAATGATAAGTTTAAGAAAAGGTGTTAAAGAGGAAATCCCTGATACCAAAAAGGAGAATACACTCCTTGCCAATTTAATATAATTTGTCATCAGAACTATAGCCTCTGAAGATAGAATATCAAGCAAACATTAAGGAATTTTTCCAAGTGAACTCAGTTAAATTTTCATGTAAAACTATAATAATTTTGAAAATTTACGCATTCCTAGATTCAACTGAAAAGTTCATCTACAGCCAATAAATATATAATTTCACATGTTTTACAAAAATTCTACTGTGTATTTAATGATTTGGGGAAATAATAACGAGAAAAGGGGCCTCTGGAATCTATTTTTCTAGATAAAGATCTTTAACAATATAAGATCATTTACGACATCTCTATAGACAGAAGTACTAAACACATTTAACTGATCGGTGCCCTAACGAGAGCTTGGAATGGTTTCTCTGGTCAGACCCTGGAGCTCCTGTCAGAAGTCACACATTTCCTCATCCAGATGTGGACTCTGTGGTTTGGTAAATAACAATATGGAGGCGAAACTCAGAGAGGAGACATTGGAAGTCTCACGGTAGCAGTTCATCTAAAGTATTCTAGGCATTTTCCTTTCTGTTTCTTGCAGGGGACTCCACCAGTCCCGTTGCCAATGCTTGGCGGCAGGCCGGGGTTTTATCCAGGGGCAGGAGAGGCCCAGGACTTAGGCCTGCTTAGGACTGGAAAAAAAAACTATTGATTCCAAATTATGATGAGAAAATTTAAAAATCAAAATCCACAAATTTTATTACTCGCCTACAAGAATTAATGTTGTGTCAACATCATTAATCGTTAGATGAGCACTCATAAACATTTTGTTATATTTAAAAACAATGGTAGGCTTTCCTCACTTGTCAAGAAATCCACCACATGCATAATTGCTTAGAAATAAAACCAGTTGTAAATTTAAAACAACAACCACAATAAAAAAAATACCCTGAAGGGTGAAATAATGCTTATTTTGACATTACGTTTTAGTTTAAGAACTTGAAAGTCACAACCTACCGAGTCAGAAGTGAACGTGTTGGGGGAGGATAGGGAAGAGATGGGGAGTGAATTTAAAGCAAGAAATTAAACCTTTCCTTTCTAGAATAACACAGGAATGAAAACTCTGTTGCCTTCCAGACCGCTTTAGATGAGAGAGACATCCAGTGGGAATGGGACCCGAAGGCACAGGCCAGCAAGGGCCAGCATCAGTGAAAAGGCCTTATTTAGGAAGGAAACAGGGAAAGACCGAAAATGGATTGTTTATTTTCATTGTTCTTCGAGAAGAATTAAGATGTGGAATTCCAAACACCATCGGAAATGACTGCCTTCAGGGTAAACGATACATAAGGAAAAGGCCTAAATATCTAAAAATTAAACCCATTGTCAGGTGCATAACAATAAACAATGCGAAGGTTAAAAATGACTACTTTTCAAAGCCCTGACTCTCTGCCATGACAACTGAATTAGATTACTCACTCATCAACTACAGTTGTGGGAACCGGCCATTTACTTATAAATAGAATCCACAGCTTGTAACAGAACTGATGTCCTGTGGACTAGACTAATCATGTGTGATATTCATGCTTCCTGAGTACAGACATACGATCATTTGAGTATTCCCATAGTTTTGGAGTTCTTTAGTAGTTCGATAAAAAAAAAAAAATCTTTCAACTTCCATAGGCCAAGGCTTTCTCCAGGCCTTTAATTTGTAGGAGTCTGTTTGTAGCACCTAAGTAGTCTGCCTGGTCACTCATGGGCTCTCTTTGAGAAAGAATGTTTTCTCCCTTCTGTCACATAACTTACAAGCACCAAGTTCACGTTCGAGGCAGGGTTACCAGAGTGTTAGTGTGCCACCACCCCTCCCCCACCTCAAACCAACTTCAACTGCTACTGACTCACAGGGCCCTTCCCACTTCCCCTTTACCTGGTGGGTAAAATTCATGTCTTTAAGCAGTTAGAAGTGAATGGTCTATCTAAAATGAAGCTGCGTATTTAAGGTTACACGGCCAGGCTAAACTTCAGATTAAAATCAGTTATTCAATTAAAAGGATAAATAGCAGGCTTTGACATCTGACCCTGTCTTAAGGGAGAAGGAAGCAGGAAGGACATTGTTAATATCTCTGCTAGAAAGGAGAAATTGCTGCATAAATGGGAGACTAAGACGGAAGATGAACTTTCTAGACTACACGGCTTCCCTTTGAACTGTCTCTGGTAGCACTCTCCCCAGGTGGAGAAAAAGAGAAAAGGGTCAAGGTCTGTTTCTGCCTTGAAGCAGCAAAATCTGAAAAGATTTATAGTCTTCCAAGGATTTATACATTTAAAGAAAAGTAGGATTTGTGAAAGGGGGCCCCTTTGATCAGATGTGGTATGCAAAGCATTGCTCTACTTGGACGGCCTGTCTATGCCTTCACGTCCTATTCAACTAAACCCAGAAATCATTCCCACTAAGCCCTCCAGGGTCTGCTCCGCCTCAGCCTGTCTGGTCTGTCTCAAGGTTGTGTGTTATTGGAGGCCTGGAGGATTACTGGGGGCGTACTCCATACTGCTCACACACGACCTTCCAGCATTCTTTCTGTGGGTCCCGTTCTGGTCCTGTTGGCCCTCAAGTCCCCAGGCCTGGATTTCAGCTTTGGGGTCCAGCTTTTGTTATTGTCTGGTTCTTATTCCTGCACCTGGGCCCCAACTTTGCAGCTTGGCAGTCGTTCCCTGAAAACTGCTGGCTTTTCTCTCAGCCACCAGCACCGGATCATTTAGACTTTATTTCATCTCCTGTTCCAACAATAAATGATGTTAACCAACTTGATACTCTGAGACTCCCTCATCCTCATGAGACTATCTGTCTTAGGTCTGCTTTCTGGATGTCTTAGGTCTGCTCCCTGGAGCTGTGGATCCTTCTACTTAGCTTCTTCTTTGTCCGTCTTCCAATTTCCATCAGATTCATGGGTCTGACCAGATACCTGGTCCTGGCCACACTGATCATTTGGGAACTTTTGGCACCTTGTTTCATTCAGGGAAAATGTAAGCCAATGGGTTTTTTTATAGTTGGTTGTGGAACTTCTATTCTATATACGTACTATAGTTGGCTGTAATCGACAAAGCTGATAGAAAAGTCAAGTCATAATGATACAAAGATACCATTTTGCAGAATGTGGGCCCGACAGGTCCATATACGTTTAGTGTGTTTTCGGTTTAGCTCTAGGTCATTGGCTTTAGCCAGGTTTTCTGGCAGGAGAAAAGGAATCTCTCATTTATTATGCAGTTTGTTCATGTTGTCACCAAATAAAAGTGTCTGACTGTCTCTAAGTAGATACGCATAAGGTCTTATTAGGAGCACCCTGCCTGCAATGACGTGATGAGGGAGGGGGAACTGAGCCAATCACAACAGAGGCCAGGAACACTTGCCTTCACGAAGATCTAGGCACAGAATGAGGGGAGAAGGAAGATTATTGCTATATAGCAAAATCATGGACTGCAAAAAAGGGTGGTTTTTGTGTGGAGGGGGGTAGGTATTTTTAAACAACTATTAGGAAAAGTTAATTCATATTATGAAAATATTATGTCAATGATTATTTGTCAAAATGTATTCAGTTATGGTTCTAAATGACTTATATATTTCTCTAACAAGTATCAGCCATTTAGGTCCATGATTATAGATTTGAGAATCATCTGAATATGAGAATATTCATTCACTTTAGTTGAAACAAAGCTTGGGTTTTCACATCCTTAAAACAAACCTCCAAAGTATAACTCGCAGATTCTGGATATAAGTCAAAATAAGTAAGAATTTAGATGATTTTCATAGCCCTGGTCATGTGGCTCAGTTGGTTGGAGTACCATGTTATAACCAAAAGGTCGCAGGTTTGATTCTTGGTCAGGGCACATACCTAGGTTGTGGGTTCAACCTCTCCACCCCTGCATCCAGGTGAGTATGGGAGGGAATCACTTGGTATTTCTCTCTTCCCCATCCCTTCTTTCTAAAAGCAATGAAAAAATGTCCTCAGGTGAGGATTTTTAAAAAATTAGAGGTTATTCACATCAATTTCCTCGTGTCATTGAATGATAAAGCCCCAGGGTTTTGAAACTTGGATAATATATTTACATGCTTTAAAAAAAACATGAAGATCAATAATTAGGCTTTTTCGAATAAGATAACTTTAGTCAGAAATGAGGAACTACATTATATTGGGGTTTTATTTATATTCGGTTAAGTTACTTCTGATCAGTAACCTCAAAAGAAACCTAACACGGAGAAGGTAGAGTGCAAATTAAAATGTTAAGTCAAAAATTCCATTGATTATTTTTAGTTCAGTTGATTTCTAGCTGAAGCTACAGTTCAAAATTTGATCATTTTTAAAAACTGTATTTTTAGCACTAATCTTTAACATCTAGGACAAGGAAAAAATAGATGAAAAAACCCAAACTTTTCCATCAGAAAGACACGTTTTTTGTGGGAGATATATCCCTTATTGGGAAAATACAATGTACATCAGTGAAGAGCTGGTTCTTGACAAAACGGCGAATCTCCAGCTGATGCAGGAAGCCCTCCCCTGCAGGCGCTTGTGCTGACTCTCCCGGACCACGCCGTTTAGCAGTTGGCTCTCTTCGTCCTCACCAGGAGATGAAGGGGGAAACCAGAGGGCAATCAGAACATGCTTTTTCCTGCAATGAATCCATGTCAGATTTGAAATGAAACCTGTCCTTCTGACTTTAGACGCACTAAGTTCCCTCCTCAGAAATTTAATGCATGTCCCAGCTTTTCCAGTTTTTTAATTTTTTTAGCAAAAATCTTTATTATTTCCAAGTAGAGAGTAATACATAGTTTGAATTTTCTAATTCCTTCAGGGACTGTAACATTCTAACCAATGTCTGTGAGCAGTATTTTTTAATATTTTAAACCTCTAAAAATTTAACCAATTGCTTTTTAAATCAAGTTGGTGTATTTTCAAGATTATGACTATATTACACCATCCTCCAGTGAACAGGGCAATCTGGCAGCAAAATCTATCACCCAGAAATGTCAGCTTCTCTGGATGATGCGACAGTTATCCCCAAGAGGTAATTTAAATTCAGTCCAATTAGGATTTGATAGCTAGTGATTATGGTGATAAAACATAATAGACATTATTTAAAATCTTGAATTGCATTTTTATTACTGAGCTGTTAAAAAAGTTAAATACATTATATAATGTTTAATTTTTTCATTTTTAGACATATACAACAGCAATTTTCTCTAAATCTGAATATATTACATGTTTAATATATCACATGTTTTATTATTAATTCTAAATTGCTGAAAATCAAAAATTTATTTAAATACCTTTTTATCATGTATTTTTTTAAAAAATTAATGTCTAAAGAAAGCAATATAACATGTGCATCAGATTCCAAAAATGCATGATCCAGCCCTTGCCCTTGAGCATTTAACATCCATGTAGAATGCTCACAGCTGGACCGGCTCACATTCTCTGAGACATCTATGCGGCGAGAACTATGTGTGCTGTGTGATTTCCATGACTTTGCACTGAACTTGGCTTTGAATGCATCATTAAACATTTGTAGCTTTAATTAATAAATGATGAGGGAGAGCTTTATTTAGCAGAGGATTTTAAATGCCTCCGTGAGTATGGATTTGATATTTGAGTGATAGGGAGCCATTATATCTGGTGAGTTAAAATATAAACACAGTTTGTTTTTTAAATTATTTGCTATTTAAAGGGGCTTCCTAGGACAAGGGTAAAGTAATTTTCATCTCTTTCTTATTGTCTTGTTTAATTCTATGGGGTTTTCCCTCCAGAATTTCTATTCTATTCTATTCTATTCTATTCTATTCTATTCTATTCTATTCTATTCTGTTTTATTCTATTCAATTCAGTTTCCTCCACTCTCACTGCTCTAATTTATGCCAATATCTCATCTAAGTGGGATAATAAGACTGTGTTAAAACTAGTGGCTTGAGTTTTAATTCTGGCTCTATTGCAACTTGCTCTATGACCCTGAACATATTGCCATAGCTCAGTTTTCTCATCTTTGAAAGGAGGCTGGTACCTATCATGAGGATTAAATGTGTTAATAAGTTACAAAAGCCCTTGGAACAGTACCTGGCTCATGACAAGTCTGTACTAAGTGCCAGTGAGAATTTTTATCATGATGATGATTATTACTACTACTACTACTAACTAGCCTTCTAACTAGTCTAACAACTCTAGTTTTACTTCCTTTTAATTCATTCCTTGTAATGCTGCCAGAGTAATAGTTTTTGAATACCCTGCCTCAAACCTTCTAAAGGCCCCCTTTGCTCTCAGAATAAAGTATAAACTCCTCAACATGGTTACTAGGCCTCTCATGGCAGGCACTCCCCAGCCCCTTCCACCAAGCGCTAAGCTCCACCTTAGGTCCCATCCTATTCGTACTGAAATTCTTTCCATTACTTAGAAGTGCCAGGTCCCTGATGCCTCTATGCCTTTGAAGACAGTTCCCTCTGACTTCAATATTCTTTCCCCCACTGCATCCTGCAGACTTCACTTAACTAACTCCTATTCGCTTCTCTCATACTGAACATCAGTACCCCAGGCAGCCTACTCTGATTCCTTAGCCTAGGTTGGACTCTCTGCTCCAGCACTTTATCATAATTTCTTGCTTAATAGTCTGCCTCTCCCATTGGATTGTGTGGTATTTGTACAGATACTTGCTCTGTAGGACCTACCACAGAGACTAACATGTAGTAAGTGTTCAAGAATACTTTTTGTATAAGCAAATGAGTGGTGACTTTTCATAGATATCAAAGTTCATTCTTAATCTAGGTTGTAAGTACCCGCAGCTCTCTACAACTTGCTTTATCCCTTAGAAATTAGAAACAACTTCTATGTCCCTAAATATCGTACATTATCTCAGGCCTTTACAAATGGGCTTGTTTGTTTTTCTGCCTCAAATGTTCTTGTCCACTTGGTAAGTGAAGGTCCTATGCATTTGTTAGTAAGCAGCACCAAGGCCAACTCTCCTGTAAAGCCCTTACTACCATCCCCCTCCACAGAGTTAGCCATCCCCTCCTCTGAGCTTTGGCCTTTGCATGCCCCTGTGATTTCGCAGCACTACACATTTGTACACAGACGTCTCAGCTCAATTGTGTGAGTCTTGTGGGAAGGATGCAAGCATGATCCCAGAGCTTGTAGAGTACCTGGCAAGCAGTACACATTGTATCAAAAGTTGAATGTGTAGATGCCAGCAGTGGTGAGAATTAAGAAGCAGATGCTGTTGAGTAGCCAGATGTGAAGGAATAACCCAGAGATACAAGAATTCATGTGGAGAGATGTATTACACAGAAAAAAACTGCTAACCTGAGATGTAGGGGAATTAAGAGAAAGAGACTCCCTGAGTGGCAAGGAGAAGATGCAGCATAGTCATTTCTGTTAAGCATAGAACATCTGCCCCATAGTGTTGCTTTATCATTAGTAACAAGTCTAGTATCTGAGTATCTAATAACAGTTCTTTGCTGTATGAAGACATTTTCTCTCTCCAGGCTCCCACCCTTGTTTGAGAATTCGCATTAACATTTTTTTAATGTTAGCAAGTAAACATTGCGAGCCACAATTCTTATTGGTCTTGAACTGACCAACATGAAATTTAATGATCTTCTCAAACACTGTGAATCTGATTTGATAGCATGGCTGTTAGGGAAGGCAATCCTTAGAACTGAACTTGTGGAAAAACTATGCTCGTTTCAAGAAAGAATGGCACCAGGCGAACAGTTCAAAATGTCAGTTACTACTTGTGATTCAGAAGAACAAGCATGACATTTTAGAAAAATACAAATGAAAGGATGTGTGAATTGTTTAACCCCAAGTACCTTCCTCACACATTGCATTCACACGTGTTTGGCAAATGTGTTGGAATCAAAACCTTGAACCCCAGTACATTGCAAAAGCATATGTATGTGGTTTATTAAAAAGCAGTTACAGATGTATTGGACAAGCTCTAAAATTGATTCTGGAAACAGAACAAGTGGAAGAACAACGTGGTCAGTAGATATGTGGTTAAGATCATGGGCTCTGGATTCAAACTTTCTAAGTTCAACACTCATTCTACTTCTTACTCCTGTAGAACTTTGGGCAGGTAAAGGAGCCTTTTTTTCTCATTTGTCAAACTGGAGAAAATAATACCAAACTCAAAGAGTGATTGTGAAATTTAAGATAATACTTTCCACAATGCCTAGCACATTGTAAGGTTCTCATTAAATATTTGCTCTTCTAATGTCATCTAATATTAGCTCTACATAAAGAACCATTACAAAATATAATCAAGTCAAAACAGAGCAAGTTTGTTATTATTATTATTAATTGTTATATTTATTTTCTACCTTGTGCTAGATGCTCAGCAAGATACTCTGGGCGGACACTCTTATTTAGCTTCCTAGTGATACTATACTGGTAGGAGTATTATCAACCCTCTTGTATAAAAGAGGAGTTGAAGACTCAGAGAGGTTGTAAAATTTGCTCAAGATCACAAAGCTAGTTCGTGTGCAGCCCAATTTCAAATCCAGGTGCGTTAGGCTTCTAAGTCAGCACTCTGCATACTTTTCTATGCTGCAGTGCTGAGTCTGACCGAAGGAGAGATACAGGAAATGAAGCTTTATGGAGAGCTGGTTAATTGCAGGGTTGTATGCTTTCCATGAATCTGTGATGATTTTCAACTTTTAATCAAACCAATCAATTTATTATCCCAGGAAATGATTTAGGGGCAAAGAAAAAAGGTTTGCCATGTATGACTTCTCTAAAATAGTCTTGGGCTCCCAAAAGGACTAATTGAGCTTTGTGCAGAAGTTGAGATGATATGCCTGGTTCATTGTGAAACAACTTTATGAAAGTCTAAGGCTCAGGATCTTTACACAGCAAACTGCTTTCAGGACAGAAAATTTCTCATGCTATTTCATGGGGCCATGAATGGTATACAGTTGAGAAGGGGGAGAGGAGCCTGCGAACTAGAATTATGAGAGATAAAGCAGTGTCCAGAAGATGGAGGTGAGATGAAGAAATTTTGGAAGGCCAGAGGTGAAGACAGAGCCTATAGATACTAGTCTAAACCTCTCAATTAGTATTCAAGGAAGCACAGAGGTAAGCCCTGAGTAGAAGTTTTATGCTGAATATAGTCTGTTCCTGAAGATAATACCAAGATAATAGTCTGTTCCTTGATAATACCAAGGTGCCACCAGAGTGTCTATGCTTTACATCCCACCAGGGCGTCAGCAGCGTCAGAAGTTTCCATGGCTGTGGGTCTCATGCTGCTCACCTTGGATGTAATGTCTCTGCCTTTGGACACCTAGTATCAGATCCCCTCCCTCTCTTCATACAGAAAAAATGCACTTCATTCTCACTCTATTCCTCTTCTCTGTTCTGGCAACCAAGTGTGTTTTGGTAACCCCCATTTGTTTGTGTGTTTGCAGTCTCTCTCTTCTCTTTTCTCCATGGGTTGTCACAACCCTACCTCCCCTGGCCAAATACAGAGCCTGGGAGGTTGTGAAAAAATAGCTTTCAGTCCTTGGAAAGAGATGGCGCTTACTTCATGCATCAGACAAGCTTGTGGCAGGCCATCTCAAGCAAGAAGGAAAGTAAATAGTAAGAGCTGCTGCTTAAGAGCTTATTCAGCATGCAACCCTGTGCAAAGTGCTTTATATTATTTCATTTCATCCTTACATACTTTAAAATGGGTACTCTTATTTTCCAATTTTACATATAAAGAAATCAAGACTTAAGTTCAAGGTCAAAGAGTCTATAGTGTTTGAACTTGGGACAGTGGTTCCTTTTCAGAGTAGTTCCTGGAGGGAGCCCCTGGAAACCTGCTGGGGGGCTTCTTGGTCTTCTATTTTGATCTGGATGCTAGTTACATGGAGGTGTTCACTCTGTGAAATTTCAAGCTTTACACACCTTATATGTGTAGTATACTTTGGTAAATGTCGAATTTTTACAAACTCTAGTAATAACTTAAAAAATAACTGACTCCTTGTCTCAGTGGAAGAGCTGAAATAAAATGTGGACCTTTGTGTCTCCAGAGCCCAGGGATTAAACTGGACACACTGCCTCTGTTTGCTAGCCTCAGGGTACACTGGATAATGTGAAGAGTGTGGAACTGAATCCCCTGGATATACGTACGGGGTTTTGCTGTCTGAGTAATCTCCTCAGGGAAACTGACTGATCCTCTAATACAGTGGGGAAATGTTAGGCAAACAATCACTGCAGGGAAAACATTTACGATGGATTTGGGAAAAGGGAACGTTGACCAGAGAGCTTCTGCCAATGCCACAGTGGGAACACGACTTGGTTTCCAAGCGGTTGCAAAGACCGTCAAAGAATAATGACTTGGCGCCCAAAATAGAGTTTCAGCTTTCTTCCACCCTAAATCTGGGTCTACTATACTAAACTGGACTATAATTCTGTGATCCTGGGCTGGACGATAGAGTAGACACGAGGCTCACATGTGGCTCTGAGTTAAGTTATCCCTCCCTTACCCATATGTTTCTCAAAAGAAAGAGAAGATGAGAGAAAAAGTTCTCAGACAAAGCTAAAAAGAAAAAAAATAGATAAGCTTCAAACCAAAGGGGCTAGTCAGAGCGTCAAAGACCTGTCAGGTATGGTAAACCTGAAACCAGAGAAAGCAAAACAGAAGGAGAAGGCCTATTCTTCAGGGAGGCAGAGAGTGGAAAAATCGAGCCAACTCTGTAGGGCATCAGCCGGTTGGGGCTACTCTCGGGCAGCCCCTCAGAGAGGTGCTTTTCCTCTCAGCATCTGATAACTTATATATGTACTACTTCTCTTATAGGGGAAAACTAGGTCATGCAAATTATGTTTTTTGTTTCCTAACATTCTTAAAACAATGTCTTTACCAATTCTTTCACCCAGCCATGATGACATAGAGCCCACTGGTTCCAATGCAGCCTTTCAGAGTCTCCGGACACCCCCCTCACAGCTCTGTCACCGCCTCTGACAAATACAGGAAAATGTGGGAACTCCTCTAGTCCTTCCCGTAAATGTTTTTCAAGTTTTGTGGACAAATAACCTCCATATTTTTGTCTGCTGAAATATTTATTTCAATGTAGCCCTGAGTTTGGCAGGTCATAGCTCAACCAGGTCACATTTTTCCTTCCCTTCTGCAGAAGTTGCATAAAACTTCAGGTCAGCAAAGGCCAATGTCATGGGGCATCTCAGCAGCACTTCCCTCTCCATGTGTGACCTGAAATACTCCTTGCAGACTGCACGGAGCTCCTCTTCTTGCCATTGATTTAGACACATAGGTGCTCATGTCATCCATTTTCCTACCTGTGTGGAGAGGCCCCCATCTCGTAGGAGGTGGCATATTGAGACTCAGTCTAGGAAGTTAACACAAACTACAAGTTGGCAAATGAGACTTCCATTCATGCTGATGAAACAAACAAACAAAAAAGGAAAGGCAAAAGTCAAAATTATTGTTGGTTAACAAGTGAAACCAGAACAGGGAAGAATAAAGAGGAATTGCAAAAACACTTTAAGTAAATCTAAAAATCAGTGTTGTGAAAAACACAGTAAGAGATTATGAATATGGTAAAATGACAGTAATTGCTGTCATTTAAAGTTCTGTCATCAGGTTGGGGAAAGTTGTACATGAAGCACCCAGTGAGTCTTACGTGCTAGAAAGGGTTATATGTTTTTACTTTATAAGGTAGGGACTTAAGCTCACTTGACAGATAAGGACATTAAAGCAAAGGGAAGTTGACATTTCTTTTTTTTAAAAAATATTTTAATCCATTTTCTTTAGAGGGGAAGGGAAGGAGAGAGGAAGAGAAACATCAATGTATGGTTGCCTCTCCTGCATCCCCCGCTGGGAACTAGTCCCTGTGGGGAACTGGCCTGCAACCCAGGCATGTGCCGACTGGGAATCGAACTGCGATCGACTGGGAATCGAACTGCGATCGTCTGGTTCGCAGGCCCGTTCTCAATCCACTGAGCCACACCAGCCAGGGCTTGAAGTTGACATTCCTTGTCCACAGAAGGCAATGGCTCGTTCTGAGTGAGGATCTGTGGCAGATGTTCCAGCTGCACGGACACAGCACGAGTCGCTGATTTTCAGAACTGGCCTTGGTGTACAGAGGAGTCCCAGTCCAGATTTCGGCTGCTGGGACTTGGCCAGGGGAGGGCAGCAGGGGATGTTTAATGCTAGAGCCAGAAAGATCTTTCTAACACACAGCTCTGTCTAGCATATTCCCCTGCTTAAAACCCGGTAGGAATCATGTCGACAATTCCTGATAAATGTAATAAAGCCCTTCTTGACATGGTCTTGGACTCTCTTTCCAATTCACATTGTTGTCTTGTTTCCTTTGCTAGTATTTTATTTTTGTTGGTTTTTTTTTTACTATATTATATTTGACCTTGCCATACTCTATTGTAATTGTCATATCATGTCTATCTGTTTGAAACAGCCTGGGAAGGGATGGTTCATTTTGTTTTCCTTCTGTTATACTCCCAGTACTAGGGAGTAATATTCAAAATATTAAATTAACAAAAGGCATGGACGCCAATCAATCAGAATGGACATATGAAGCAAGCAACCAATAGGACTGTCACTGCATCGTCACCCAGCTGAGTGTCAGACCAATGGTGAATACCCCCTATCTGTGAATGAATGAATGATATTAAGAAACTAGTGCCTGAAAGTTTTACTTTTAGTTTTATTCTCTTGGCTCCAGCTTGGTTTTTTTCTTCCTTGCTTATAAATTATATGCAAATGTTGAAAATTTTTATTGTATTTTTTCTGTTACCATTTGGACCTCTCAACCCCTTCCCCGCAATCACCACACTGCTGTCCACATCCATGAGTCGTTTTTCCTCTTTGCTTGGTCCCTCCACCTCCTAACCTCCTCTCCAAAGCTGTCATCCTGCTCTGTATCTGTGAGTCTGTCTCTATTTTACTTGTTAGTCCAGTTAGTTTATTGAATTCCACATCTGAGTGAAATCATATGGGATCTCTCTGACTGGCTTATTTCACTTAGCATAATGTTCTCTAGGTCCATCCATGCTATTGCAAAGGGTAAATTTTTTTTATGGACCAGTAGTACTCCACTGTATAAATTTCCCATAGTTGTTTTATTCACTCATCTAGTGATAGACACTGGGCTGCTTTTGTATCTTGGAGATTGTAAATAATGCTGCAATGAATATTGAGGGTGCTTACATTTTTTCATATTGGTGTTTTACGTTTCTTTAGATATATTCCCCAAAGTTAGATTGCTGGGTCAGAAGGCAAATCCATTTTGAATTTTTTGATGTATCTCTGTACTGCTTTCCACAGTGGCTGCACAAATCAGCATTCCCACTAGCAGCACAGAAGGGTTCCATTTCTCTATATCCTCACCAGCACTGTGATGAGGATGGATTGGATTTATTGATGATAAATCCAATACTGTGGATTTACTGTGTTGGATTTATTGATGATAGCCATTCTGACAGGTGTGAGGTGGCATCTTATTGTGATTTTATAATTAGGGAACTATATCAAATTAGAAGGTTTTTGCACAACAAAGGAGAAACCATCAACAAAATAAAGGCAACCCACAGAATGGGAGAACATATTCACTGATACATCTAATGGGTTAATATCCAAAATTTACAAAGAACTTACAAAACTCGACACCAAAAAAAAACCCCAAACCATCCAATTTAAAAATGGACAAGGGATGTGAAAAGACATTTCTCCAAAGAGGACGTACAGATAGCCAATAGACATATGAAAAGATGTTTAATGTCACTAATCATCGGAGAAGTTGTATATTTTAAAATATATTTTACATATCTTTAAAAGTAGACTTAAATCCATTTGATAGAAAAGATAGGAGTGAATAAGTGCATTAAATTCTTGGTGAATATTAAGTACCATTCAGAAAGATCACTCTGAGGATCACCAAAATAAGAGTTGGCCTAAAGAGTAGTTATAATTTTTCTTTTTTCCAATATCAACCCCATGGCTGCTTTCATGCCTAAAATACTAAGAGATTCATTTCTTAAAATTACAAGTTTTTTTTCTTCACAGAGTAACTGCTAAATTGCAAATTATCCTGGGATGGTAATTTAATTACTATTTGACACTTAGCATTGATTAGTCTTACTGAGGTTTTTGTCCCTTTCATACCTTGGAAGTAAAAATAGAAAAAGATAAAACAAAATTAAGTTAATTAAAATGCCACCTACACAAATACTGCGTTTTCATTGGAGTGAAGTGGGAGAGATTAATGTGAAGTTGTGTTCTAAATGCTGCACCCAAAGCACAAGGGCATGCATTTTACACAGGGATTCCCAGGACCAGATATTTGGATTGTGGTGAGCTCCCATTGATTTCAATGTGTAGCAGCTGGATTTGGGGACCAGTGATGGACTGTGGGTTCACGTGGCAAAGGTACATCTGGATGGGGCATTCTGGGGCAGCATATGTGCCTTGCGTATTGAGTTCATTAAAGGCACATTAGACAAGATGAGGAAGAACATGAAAAGGCCATGGCAGGGCACAAAAAAAAAATAAAAATTTCCATCTTCAGACATAAGAAATAGTTTGTTTGGATACAAGATAGTCTTCTTTTAAAGGCCAGAAAGTGCTCTAACCTCTGGAAGAAAATATTTTCAGCATAAAGAGTTGAAGCAAAGGGTGCTTTTGATCATATACCAAATTAACCAGGAAAACACTAATTTCAGAGCATTCCAATTATGAGTTTGTGGCACAAATAAAATAAATAAGACATTTCAAGCCCAACTAGTCAGTTTTCTTATATTTATCCTCTCTTTTTCAAAGTACTATAAACAATGACTTGTATATTGATAAGTGGCAAAGTCGTGCATAGTTTCGCATTAAACCCTTTCCTTATGTACCGAGTCATTGCTCACCCAGGTCGTGACCTTAGCAAGCTGTTTAACTTCCGAGCCTTAATCTTTGGGGAGGGAGGGAAGGAGGCTGGAGAGTGAGGGGGAAGAAGAAGAGTAGATATTTTCAACTTTCCTTCTAACATCAATATTTTAAGATTCTTTGATGCATCGGATATAGTACAAATTCTAGGCAAGCTGAATTTGGGCATGTGCTCCAGTGGAAACAGTTTTCTTTAAAATTAAAGACAAATGTTGTGTTGACCTGAAATGAACTTACACCAACTTTTTAAATCCCATTATAACTTCTCTCCTGGACAGCCAGCTGCTCAGGTCAAAGTTGATCTTAAGCTATAAGGTCACCTTTTATACAACTCTTTTCCCAAACAACGTTCCCAGTTATGCAACATAGGTTTAGTTTATGTTAATCAAGGTTGATTGAAGAATTCATTCTTCAGTCCGAATGTGTGAGTATGTGTTTTGTACGAGGAGAAGACATCACTTATGTAGACTCCAGTTTCATTCTGAGTACCTTTATGGCGTACATTCTACCCTGTAGATAGAAGATTTTCAAAGTGCCTTGTCCTAAACATGTAAGAATAGCTAAAGGAAATTTCCCTAATCTTCAAACTGGCAGGGAGCTCTGATTCCCATGTGCTCACGTCTGTATTCATCAGCGCTCCACGGTGGCGGTGCAACAAGTTCTATCGTAACTGGTCCACAGTCATTGTGAGAGCAGGGGTCAATTTATTGATATCCAGAAAAAGCTTCATTCAGCCTTTTACCTTCTTACCTACCTTAGTTTTACCACTGAGAAGTATCATCCATATCTGAACTCTCTTTAAGGAAACAATCTTATATTAACTGAGTTTTCTGGGTAGCCAGTCAGCAAGTCTCAAATATGTTTGAGCTTTATCTTTGAAATTAATTTTTAAAATAGTGTTTGTCCACTCTCCTAGTTTAGCAAGTACGATATAAGGAACAGCCCTGGCTGATGTAGCTCAGTGGATTGAGCATGGGCTTGCGAACCAAAGGATCGCAGTTTGATTCCCAGCCAGAGCACATGCCTGGGTTGCAGGCCAGTTCCCAGCGGGGGACTCATGAGAGGCAACCACACATTGATATTTCTCTCCCCCTCCCCTTGCCTTCCCCTCTAAAGATAAATAAATAAAATCTTTAAAAATATATAAGGAACAACCTTATGATCTGTTAATGTTTGCTGTTAGAAGAATATTATTGAATCTTTCTTTGATCACTGAGAATTTTCTCTTGGTTTTGAGTAATTATTCTAAGTATAGATTCTAATTTCTCATGGTTTATATAGCCATGGTTTCAATCCATATGTATATATATATATGGTAGAAGATATTGGAGAGAGTCTCAAACCACTACTGCTTCATTTCTATCCTCCTAATGTAGGTTGTCAACCACAGTTTGCCACCAAGGCACTCCAGAACCTGGGGGGGTCCTGCATCGCTACTCTTCAGAGTAGGGATGTAGGGACACTGACCTCTTTTCCCTTAGATTGTCAAAAATGACAACAGCCAACACAACAATAACCATCCTATGTGAATGAATCAAAATTATAGCTACTTTTTGTCAGATCAGCATAAAATATATTGTTTGGTGTGCTACAGAATTTTAGCAATTAGTTGATGTAGGCCATGAGATAAAAAAAATAGGTCAACAATTGCTGATTTAGATGATGGTGTTTCCTGCAATCTCTCTTCTCTTATATTGTGCCATGCTGTTCTGTACGCTCTTCTCTGGACTTATCTTCCCATTGCCAGCATCCCTCTATTTCATGATGTTTTGGGAATAATTCCTTTGTACTTTACACCTCTCTGCAGAATGCTTATTCAACAAATTGCCTTCTCTGAAGTCTGATTCTTCCCAGAGAATAGTGCTTTCTTTGTAGTTCCTTCAAGATGAAGCTGCACTTCTAAAATGCTCCAAGAACTGAGGTCTGTCACACTGATTCTAAGTTCTGCCCTTTCAAGTCATTTGAACCACGCACTACTTTGCTACACTATTTAACTAATCCAAGTATTATGAACTGGTCCCTACTGACCTCCTCAGCATTCTGAATAGGTATGAAAGACTCTGACACTTATATCATAATCTGTCCCTCTAACATAGCTGCAGCCACGATTTTGGGGATACCCAAACCTCCCCAAGACATTTCTTCCCTGTAACCTCATAGTTCTTTTGTGTGGTCCTTTGCATAGAAAATTTTCTCCACATCAGCAATAACTCTTGGGGCCTTTCATTGGACATAGTATTAGCTAGAACAGAATCATCTCCAAAATCTATGATAAGAACTGACAATTTGACCACAGCATCCTTTGCTTCCTGCACTCTCACGCTGCTTACTCCCACGGCACTTCCTCTGATTGCATCTTGATCTCCTGTCCTGTTCCACGACCTTCCTTCTTATAAGCCCAAAAGGTTCTTACTGGCGTCACTTCCATCTGCATTCTAGGACATCATTTCAACCACTCTCCTGAGAATGCCTCAGTCCCCTCCTCACTGAAGTTCTCATGTCCTCCATACACTGGATGCCCCACGAAGGATCACAATACATTTTCTGGCTGAGTGTTTCTGGAAACAATGACACTGCTATGGAGTTTGCTATTGGTGAAAGTGGGTGACCTCTAAGCTCGGGTGTTTTGGTCATTTGTCTTAGCAATTCTGTTGTTATTTTGCTTGATCAGTTTCCTTCTACGTTCTGTAGCTCCTCTGAACTTTTACTACTCACTTCCTAGTCATTTTCTCTTTTCTTTCTTACTTTTAGCACATGACCTTCCACACAATTTTATGTACCAAATAGGAGCTTTATGAATGAATTTTTTGTTTCCCCTTTTCATATTATCACATATCAAATGCATCTTTTGTGAGTTCAGTATCAGAATATGAAGTGTTCCATTGCCTAATAAGACCTACTTTTTTTCATATATGTTTTAGGTCTAAGACATTTCCATGTTTTCCAACATCTCCATCCAGGCCTCACACTTGCTCTTTTTTTAAAAAGATTTTATTTATTTATCTTTAGAGGGGAAGGGAAGGAGAGAAGGATAGAAATATCAATGTACGGTTGCCTTTCGAGAGTCCCCTGGTGGTAACTGGCCTGCAACCCAGGCATGTGCCCTGACTGGGAATCGAACCACAATCGTGTGGTTCGCAGGCCCGCGCTCAATCCACTGAGCTAGCTACACCAGTCAGGGCTACACTTGTTCTTTTTGATCTCTTAAACTGATTGGCTCACTTCAACACCCAAGCATGCTTAAGGTTTTTTTCCATCTTAAAACAACCACTAAAAAACATTACTCCATTTGTTCTGAGTCTTCCATCTATCACTCCATTTTTCTCTTACCAATTATAACCAAACTTCTACATTAAAAACTTGACATTTTACTTCTTCATCTCCTAACCTTTTTCCAACCTGCTCAAGTGTGTCCACCTACACCGTGTCACCAAGACTTGCCAAGGCCAAATGGAATTTTTCAGCCCCCATTCTACAGTTTGCCTTCACCATTCTTTCCCAGTTTTCATGCCATACCTGTCTGGTGGCACCATTTTTAGCCACCTTCCTTTTTCCTGAATCCTCAATAGAGGACATGTTATTTTTCATTGTGTGAGAGAAAGAAAGGGAGAAATATCAGTGTAAGAGAGAAACATTGACTGTTGCCTCCCATATGCATGCACCCTTACCAGGGATTGAACCTGCAGTGTAGGTATGTGTCATGACTAGGAATCAAACTCCTGACCTTTGGGTATAGGGGACGATGCTCCAACCAACTGAGCCACACCAGCCAGGGCAAGCCTTCCTGATACTACTTCTCACTCTTGAGATGACAGAGTTGTTCAGCATTTTGCCCTTGGTCCTCTTCACTTCTTACTCCCAACTCTTGCTGGGTGGTCTCTGTGTGGTGTCTGTAAATTCCTAGATGCTGATGACTGTCAAATGTGTATTGCTAGCCCAGATAAGGCTTCTGTAACTCATCTATGTTCAACTTCCTGCTGCTCCTTTGTAAGTGACTATTCCATGAACTTCAGGTATAATAGCTGTAAACTGAGGTCATTGTTTATTTCTCCTTCCAACTGGCCTATATAAATGTATCCCTCCTCTTCTGCTCTCATTCTGGCTGTTAAGCACTTCATCCACTGGCCCAAATGGAGTATTTGTGGGAATTAGAAGGCCCTTCTGCTTTCATCTCTTTTCTAAAGTATTAAATGAAGATGTTGTCAAAATAAGCCACTTTACTGTTTGCCAGAAATTGTTCATAATAAGTACATAAACCTATACTGCCTGAGATTTTAATGTAGCCCTTCAGCATTGCACCACACATGATCTCTTAAGCCATGGATAGTGACCTAATATTTCATTGCGAATGCCTGGGTTATTCCTAGACCCCTTCATTCTTCCTGAATATGCACTCAGTTAGAAGGATGTCTTGCCAACGTTCGCATTTAAACAAGTGCACATTTCACCCCTCTTCCCCATAATTTAGAACCACACAGCCCATTTCAAACTTTTATTCTAGGTCAGTACACTGCCTCTTAACAGCATCCTAGCGCCTTGGTAATCCCTCTCAGCGTTGCCCCCAAAGCACTAGTTTGTGGTGCACAAATAGGGGCAGGACACTAAGAGACACACAGATTTTGTGTATTGTACATTCCAAAAGGTAAACAAACAATTGGAATGTGCAGCTCATTTTTTCACAAGGTGAATACAGGTGACCAGCTTCACCCATTCCTGAGTTCCCCTAGTGCCCCCCTCAGTCCTGCCTCTGCCCAGACAAACCACTGAGAAGCACGGAGCTACTTCTGCCTGGTGCTGAGTTTCACATAAGTGTAATTACTCAGCATGTACCCTTTTGTGTCTTGTTTCTTTGATTCAGTGCTTTTTGAAAGTAAGGTCGCCAGATTTAGGACATAAAAATACAGGACACCTAGTTAACATTGTGTTTCTGATAGATAATTTCTTAGTATAGGTGTGTTACATGCACTATTTAACTGTGTCTACTTCATTGTATTTTATACTTAAAAATATCAGTTAAACAATATTTAACTATATTTTATCTGACAATTCCATTTCTAAGAGCCATCTATATTTTTGCACAAAGCAGTAGTTTATTATATTCCTTTGCATTCTTGTTTGATATTCAATTTGTGAAATAAACACAATTTGTGTTTCTATTGTGCTTTTGATAGACATTAGTGGTTTTGCTAACTTTTAGTTGTTATCAGTAGCACTCATGAGAACATTCTGTGCATTTTTGCTGCAAAAATGTCTGAGTGTATTTCCAGAATTGCAGTTCAAAGGATAACAAATGTTTGTCTTTAGTAGATACTGCCAAACAAATTTTCAGATGTTTGTACCAATTAATACCCCCACCAGTGGCGTAGGAGAGCTGTATTTGTTACTTCTTCCCACCAATATTTGGTATTGCCAGTTCTTCTGTTATTAGACCTTCTTTTGAGTGTGTCATGGTACCTCCTGTTGTTTTAATTTGCATTTCCCAGAGGAAATGGCATTGATGGCATCTTTTATACTTCCATTATAAAAGTTACCACATCATACTGTTCCAGCTGATTTGCTTCCAAATAAACTACTTAATTTTAATCAAAAGACTGGTGACAGATTATAGAGTCTCACAAAATTTGTGGTAAATAAAAGAATTAATGAATGGGCCTATGATAAATAAGGCATGACTGAAAGAATCTATTCTATAGTTGTCATTTTCCTATAATCTAATTAACATATTAACAAATACCTATTGCTTATCTACTGTTTTCAGGTATTGTTCTAAGCATTCTAATTTAGAGCTTCAAACTATCAAAGCAAAAGTTCATGTGGTTGAACTCTCTCTGTTACAACTATTTTAGGGACTTGATCTCTAATATACTAAGAAAAGACAATCTATAAAACACACACATATACACCTGTGCCCTCAGATAATATGTAATTAATCCTGATAAAATGTACCTCAGAAACTTAGTACAAAACTTGATGTAAGCTAGAAAAAATACACGGTGCAAAGTTCTAGATGTTATGCTAAAAAATATTGGTGGATATGCTCAGAGAGGCATTACAGAAAATTTTTAGCATTAAAAAATAAAAAAAAATCATTGAAAGGATCTAAATACTCAATAATTCTGAAATCATTATGTAAATAACAGCACATTTCTATTGAAATGCTATGCAGCCATTAAAACAGTGTTGGAGAATAATTGAAAACCATGGTAGTGACCACACTATGTTGCCAAATGAAAATGAACTGACCTAGAAAGGGCATGATGGAATTTTTAGAAAAATATTGTTTGGAAAAACATATGACAAGAAAAAGCCTGGAGGGACACAAATTATAAAACATGTTTAAGTGGTGTGATTACATGATTTCGATTTTCTCATTTCTTTTTCCCATTTTTTATGAATAAGAAAATTAAACAACGGATGTTATCTTTTAAAGGATGTGTGCAGGAGCCTGAGGGGCTCTAAGGAGTCGGTCATCGCAGGCCGAGTGTCCAGGTGGACAGCGGAGGTTCTCCTTCCACCCGCCCAGGCCCACAGCCCGAGGTTTCTCTCACCATCAGAATTCTGGTCTAGGTCCATCATTGGTCTAATGCAAGAGTGAAATATTCTGTTCTTTTCATCTGCTTACTGGAATCTTAACATACAGTAATAAAAGGTAAGACAAAACTCCCAAGCTTTATTCAATTTGATCCACGTTCTTAAGGGCTTACCCAAATTAGAGAGCTTCCTCCAAAGCGACTGAGTTCTTGCATTGATGTAACCACAGCAAGTAACAAAGGAAAAGCTGACCGTTGATGAGAAATGCAAATTACCTTCGTGTCTGACAAACTGGGGAAAAAGCCTGGGAAATATCTCTTACCTTTTAATTGCATACAATGAGTTATTAAAATTAATAAACCGCATGTCAGTGGCACTTACTGGCTGATCTAATCTAACTCAGTGTAACTATAAATGTCAACTTGATGACATCATTTTCCATGCTTGTCTGGGTCTCTGACAGCTGCCATCACTTGAACAATCTGGCAGAGAAACTTTACACATCACTTAGGGAGAAAATACTGTTTCAGAATAGTTTTAGCCTTAATTGCAAAACATTTTTCTGTCTGTTGGGAGCAAAAAATTGGTAAGGCAGCATCAGTAGTGGAAAGGACATGAGATTTTGAGGCATATGAATCGGAATTTGAGTCTTATCTCTGTAATCTTAGACAGGTAGCTTAATGTCCCTGAACTTGAGTTTCTCCCTCCTGTACTTCAGAATCATACCTACCTCACAGGCTGATCAGTAACATAAGCTTTTGTTAATATTTTCTATGGGAAAATGAGATTCGAATCACATCATTTGTCTTTTTCTTATTGAACAGTACCTGTTCAAGAGTTAATTCAGCTGTTTGAGAATTACCTGTCTCCTCACAGAATGAAAAGGTACGGCATTTGCTCACTCTGCTAACATTTACCTACAAACCCATAATTCTTTGCCTGTGGAAAGTTTGGAGGAATGCGTTTTAGAGCACTTCTGGAAGTAAAAAAAGAAACGAAACCTGTTCTGCCATTAGTATCTGACTTCCCAGATTTTTAAAATTTATTATTTCATTTCATTTCATTTTTCACCTGTAGAGCTGACTGGTAACTAAAAAGAGTAGAAGAGAACCTAGGAAATTATGGCTACTTGGATCTCCACATCTGTCAGCCAAGTGTACCATGCAATGACAGCAAAATTCTAAAATCAGAATTATCTCCTATGATTGTCCTTAAAATGTACTCTCATTCTCTTGTCTGGATGAGGCCCAATTTTAGAAAGAAAATCCTGTATTAGGGAATTTTAGATGACATTTGAATCATGACAAGATACTTATTTTCATTGTGTCATATTTCAATATCTTTTCTGTTTCTATAGAAGATGGTATTTATGTGGTTTTCAGCATCCGTGTGTTTAGTGCTTTCTTAAATCAGCAATAAAAGTGAAACAATCAGATAATTAGTCACAAAGATACTAAGATAAACATTTGGACTGTTCTTAATTATCGTATTTTAAATTCCATACATGTGACCACCTGAGATCAATGCAATGATGCTTTGAGGTAAGAAACAGCAGACCAATTTCTCAGAAAGAAACTAGATTTTCTAGTCTTATCTGCAGCGTTCTTCCTCACTTCTCCCCTTTTTCATGACAGCTAGCAGCAAGGGCCCACAAGTGATGAGCCTTTGAAACCCTACCTGCTGGATGACCTGCTCACCATGAAATTTCCGAAGCTCAAGTCATGTACGAGAAGCAGGGGTTGTATATTGGGAATAAAAGTTACAGACAAAACGAGTACAATCACTTCCCATGCACACTTGTTTTGTTTGTTTAATTCACCGGACAGACAGAAGTGAAATAGCCAGCCCCTCCCAGTCTCAACGATGGTGAATCTCGATGGTTTGTCTGTTGGAGGGAGGGCACCACAGTGCTTCACAGCATGGCCTTCGGAGTTCTGCTCCCACCTTGGTCGATGCATGTCCCTTGGCTGAGTCTCAGTTTTCCCTTTCATAAAGAGTGCCTCACTCAGTAACTACTTCTCAGGCTGATGGGGACCTTGAATGAAATGTAGCTCATCAAGTGTTTGGGGCAGTGCCTCATACATTGCATTCATTATGGATACAATAATAATACCATTGTAGCTGTTACCATGTATAACTATATTATTATTGGTATTTGCTACTACTTCCTCTGTGGCACATCTGTAGAATTACAACAACTGAGGCTAGATCAGATAAGAGGCCAAAGAGTGTCCACAGACACCTTGAGTTGCTGGCTGCCTCTGAGTTCCCTGGAGAAGGCCATGCACAGTACAGCCCCACAAAGCAGCTCTGGTAAGCTGCAAATTTAAGCAAAAAAAAAATGCATAACATTGTTTGTACAAACATTTAAATATTGCCTTATCAAAATGTTACCACGGTTGGCTTTCAACTGTATTTTGAAAAACAATGCTTTTAAATTTTTAGAGAGAAAATGAAGTAACCCTTTCTAACGACATAGGGATGTCAGAGTTAATTGAAGAATGGGAATTACTAAAAATTTAAAGTAGGAGCATTGTCAATGAAAGTTATAAAAAGGGAATAAATTACCATGACTTTAATGATTTAAGGTTTAGGTCTTCCTTCCCAGCCTACCTCACGTTCCCTAGTCCTAACACAGGTTTGCTCATGGCTTTTGTACTGT
This sequence comes from Sturnira hondurensis, assembly GCF_014824575.4. Lineage (NCBI taxonomy): Eukaryota > Metazoa > Chordata > Mammalia > Chiroptera > Phyllostomidae > Sturnira > Sturnira hondurensis. The sequence goes on from NW_028081528.1 coordinate 2,706,752, forward strand.
TGCAGTAACTGGAGCAGGCCAGACCCAGCCCTTATCTGCAGGAAGGAAATGGGGTAGCAACAGCTGAGCAAGAAAGAGGTTGAACAGAGCTACAGCCAGCTCCGCAGATATGCCTAGGGCCAAGCCACATACGCAGAACTGACTACATAGTGTGTGGAGTCTGGAACAAAATGAAAATGTGGTGCCCCTTGCTCATTTACAGTTAAGAATTTTAAGGTGGTGAAGCCACTCAGGCTGTAAGTCAATGGGGCCTGCCTCGCACATATGAGGTCTGTCCAGAAAATATCCAGCCATTGTTAATATAGGGAGAACAGTTTGCACAACATCGATGCAACCTGGCAAGAGAGTGGACTGGAATGTGCATGCATGAACAATGATGACTTCACTGTAGTAGTCAGTGAGGGTGGTCGATGCTGTTGAGTGAGCATGTGTACTGCATGACTGTTGCATTCAAAATGACTGAGTGAAAAGAAAAATGAATCTGCATTCAATTTTGCATTAAGCCTGCACATCCCTCCAAGGAAACTTTTTGGATGATTCAGAAGGCTGCAACTATGGGCAACTGGTGACTGGTAGCTTCATTACAATGCTCCGGCTCATGCATCATGTCTGTCCCATGCAAAGTTTTTGATGAAACATCAAAGCACCCAGGTGACTCAGCCCTGCTATAGCCCAGATTTGGTGCCCTGTGACTTTCTGGCTTTTTTCAAAACTAAAATCGCCTTTGAAAGGGAAGAGATTTCAGGCCTTTGATGAGATTCAGGAAAATATGACAATGCAGCTGATGGTGATTGGGAGAACTGTGTGAGGTCCCAAGGTGCCTACTTTGAAGGGGACTGAGGCATCATTGTCCTATGTACAATGTTTCTTTTACCCTGTATCCTTTTCAGGGCATGTCTCTATTTTTCATATCACATGGCTGAATAGCTTCTAGACAGATCCCGTATGTCTTTCCTTCTGCCCTGAACACTAGTCCAATTCCATGGGAACCGCATCTGGTGGCCCAGCCTTCAGCAGGTTCACGGAAGTTTACCTTAATGCAAACCCAAGTTAATATTCAGGCCCTAATGCCAGGCACCTGACCCAGCTAATGGCTTAGGATGAAATAATCCTTTTTTTCTAAAGCTTCAAAGCTATAATCAACTATCATCCCCTTATTGTCTGAAAACTGGACGTAGTTTTCAAGAGCTACTTAATTCTCAGCATGCAGTGGAAAATATAGATGGAAATATCATCCGTCAAAAGGAGGCCAAAAGTTCAAGAAGGAGACCATGAGCTTTGTATATAATATTTTAATTTGATTCAATTATTGTAAAGACCTTTAGAATAGTTAAGCATTGTTCTTTTAAAGGCTACAGTGCAGTGAGTTATACAAGTAAAACTGGAAAACCTCTTGACATTCCTAATATTTTTGAGCCCCACGCCGTGCTGACAACTTGATGAAAGCCATAAAAGTCATCTGAAATAAATATGTGTTTGTAAACATACATGTACACACATGCACATACATATGTGCATGCACTACTCAAGCATGCTAAGGTCCATTCAAGAATTTAAGGTTACCCAATTACTAATGTTACCTGTATACTGTTAGGTGCCTGAATTATTATCACTCATGTAATGAAATACTACCTTTGCAAGTACTTACCACAACATTCCATAACTTTGGAAACTTATTCCAAAGAGCTGGGTAATACTTTATTTTACATACTGCAGGTCAAATAAGAAGCAATGTATTGGTGGAACTATTTTTTAAAAAAGAATTCAAGGTCCAAAGAATTCTGCTCTGCAACATGACTTTTTAATATGTTAAAATAAGTTTACTTATCCTGAAAATTTCAAAGGGAGCTATTTTAAAAATAATAGTAAAGATACAGGTGATATTTATTATTTTACCATAGGCCTGGATGAAATTAGAGAAATAAGCTGAAATCAGATCATGAAGGATTATGCTAAATGTTGCTTTAAAAATGATTTTTATGCAGAAGTATTTTAAAGGAATACAGATATCACAGCATGCCCCTAATTACTTTGTTATCATTAGTCAGCTCTTAACAAGAATAAACTTTTCCTACATAGCTGAATAACCATTAATACACCTAGCAAAATTAATTATAAATTCTTAATTTTATTTTATACCCAGAAATAATCAAATATATTAGTTCATAATTAGTTCAGGCAACTCCATATTATTAATACTTCAGTTATTTCTGACTTTTACAATAAAAATAATGCCAAAATTAAAAACTTTGACCATATACCATTTTGGACTCACGTGGGTATGTTTATAAGCTGGATTCCTAAGAGTGGACTTGCTGGTTCAAGATATCGATGATCTGTACTTTGGTTAGACTTGCCAAATTCTCCTCCCCAGGGTTTATACTGTGTTTTAATCCTACCGAGAGTTTATGCTAGTTCCTATGTCAATACAATTTCACCAGTAGCCTGTTGTTGTACTTTGGTTTTGCCAGTCTGATAGTTGAGAAAAGATATCTCACTGCATTTCTTTTGTTATGCTTGAAATCAAACATTTTTTCATATGCATAAGGGCCAGTTGTATAACTTTTTAGTATCTATCTGTTCATTTGTTTTAATACATTCTTGGAAAAATAAGAGAAAAAGAAAACTCGGGCCTGGAAGGTGAGGGGACCCAAGCGCTGTTGTGACTTTTCAATGGACTGGTCTCCGTCTGAAGCAAACCATGAAACTGCGCTGAGCCCCAGTTACCGTCTACCATCCCTGGTGTTTTGAGGGCAAAATAACTAGAGTATGTGAACAGAATTCGGGGATGCGTAACATGTGGTGTACTCTTCCTCACTACTCAGTTATCTATCATTCGCCTTCGATTCGATATTCTTTCCTCTCTTCTCTGATAACATTTACAGTCTGTCCTACAGCTCAGAGTCTTCCTAACATCTGGAATGAAAACTCTCATGGTTTATACATGTCTAGCTCCTCAGACAACTAGTTTTTACTGATGAATATTTAAGTTGGAAGGAAGTCTTTTATTTCAATAACATCTAGAAGTTCAGTTTTCTTTTTTTTTTGCAGATGTCCCCATTTCCCCCCGCCTCTGCCCACCTGCACCCATCCCCTGCCCCCCTGCCCTGGCCTTCTCCGCACTGTTGTCTGTGTCCATGGGCTGTGCATGCATTTTCTCTGGGTACCTGTGTTGCAGCCAATCAAGGCCAGGCAGACACACTCTCACTTCCAGGAAACAGAAGAATATGTGAGGAGCTGTGGGGATGCTTGACACACCTTTATTTATGGGTGGGCAAGCCACGCACGCTGCAAGCTGTGTGTCTAACTAGTGAGAAGCCCCTACTTGTCTAAGTACTAGAGGGCAATGAAGCTGAAAAAATGCCAGAACGTTACATAATACAACATAGTTCTGCGCATGTGAGCCCACTTCATGTTATGGGAACAGTTTATGGGACCCAGTCTCAGGGCTATGAGAACACTGCTTATCAGGCCCCTCCTAGGCTATGGGGACGCTGCTCCCCTTAGTTACCCAGACACCTGGAGGAGGAAGCCAGGCTGCCTCCACTTATCCTACAGTACCTCTTGACATTCTTTTATCTGCTCCCACCCACCTCCCTCCTCTCTGATATCTGTCAGTTTATTCCATGTATCCATGCCTCTGGTTCTATTTTGTTCATCAGTTTATTTTATTCATTAAATTCCACATATAAGTGAGATCATATGGTATTTGTCTTTGGCTGGCTGTCCTATTTTGCTTAGCATAATAATCTCCAGGTCCATCCACGATGATGCAAAGGATAAGAGTCCCTTCTTTTTTATGGCTGTGTAGTATTCCATCATATAAACGTACCATCAGCTTTTTATCCACTCATCTACTGATGGACACTTGGGCTGTTTCTTTTTACTTTTTAATGTTATGCCTCTTTAGTTATTTAGCTAAAAACTAAGGTTCGTCTTTCAGAGATAGAGGTGTATTTTCTAGTCATCTGGGATCTGAAGACTGGTGTAGGAAAGCCAGAGGAAGATGATAAATAAGAATCCCAATCTCGATTGAATATTTAAGCCCACACCAATGAAAAAAAAAAGCATCGAACTGACCCTTCCTGAAGTCTCCCCAGATTCGGGCGGTGGCTGCTGTGCATGGCAGTTGCTGGGCGATTCCTGAGTGCTCATTCCTTTTGGTTGTTCTTTTAGGGGTTATTGCTGGAAATAAAATGAGGGGAAATGGTAAAAATTCAGTTCTCTCTTAGACGATTAGCCCTTTTGACATTAGAAAAAGGCAACATTTCTTGTTGGAGAAATGACAGCTGTTTACATAAGCAGATTCCATTCACTTTAATCATTGTTTTGGGCAGGGTGCAAAGAGTGTACTCTTTCCTAAATCCCACTGTGATGTCTGCTGCATCAGGGGGTCAGTTATGCTAGACCAGATCTTCACCAGCTACTTGCTATGAACCGATGGCAAGGTTACTTCATATGATTGAGCCTAGTCGAAAGGCTGATTGAGATTAATAGCCAAAGAAATATGAGATACATACAAATCCAAGTCTTAAATTTCCTAGTAAACATTGAGATTACTGGCCGTATTTTTTTCTGTTTCATGATGTAGGTGAAATATTTCATCATAGTTTTTTCATTTAGCCTCTGCAGAGCTAGAATATTTAAAAAAGCAAAACATAACTAACAAAAGGAATTTACTAAATAAGTGGACCTGTTGGGACTTCAGGTCTTATTCTATATATGTGTGTTATTTTACTGTACTTTTTTTCATTTGCTACACTTTTTTGTACTTTCAAATTTTAAAAAAATACTACATAAAAATGAAGGCCAGTGTTGTAAATTTGTTAGCCATCTGATTCAAATAACAAACAAAGAACCTTAATTTCTCAAACTTCTTTCCAATTTTTTTTCATAGTAATTTTGTTAAATGCCTATGTGGAGTTTTGTTTTCTTAGGAACATTTCCACTAAAATTCAGTGTTCTGAAGACATATGTTTCTTGCAAGATTAATGAGATGAAAGAAAAGGACAGGAAAAACCCAAGTCTATTATATAATTTGCATTTTTAGAGATTGGCTTGCAAATGTTAACTGAAAAAGATGAGTCTTAGATTAGATTAATTTAATATTCATTTAGTGGAGAAAAACCAGGACTTTTTTCGGGGGGGGGGGGGAAACGTTTCATGTTTGTAGGTCAAGCGGAAGCTTGCTTTTTTTCCTACCTCTCGAACTTTCGGAAGTTGGCCACATGACATAATATCTAGAAGAGAGATGGTTTGCAATGAATAAAGAGGTACAATGTTTTATAATTAATTCACTTGATGTGGACTGATGTCTATAGATGGTTTGTTTGGCTTAATATATTGAATAATTAATAAGATCATTCTATTGGCCATATAACTAGTAGACACACAAGAGAGGCTAGAATAAGAAAAACGTTATTAATTGTACAAAGACATACCGTGTTTTATTGTGCTTGGTTTTATTGCTTTTCACAGATGTTGTGTTTTTTATAAATTGAAGACAAGATTCCCCATCAGCAAAAAAATTACATTGTGCTTTACTATGATACCCACTTTATTTCAGTGGTCTGGAACCACACCTGCAATATAGTCAAGGTGTGCCTGAACACTGTGCTAAGACAAGAACGTATATGGAAGAAGTTGACTCCATATCTTGAAGGGATTTGGGGAATTAAATGCTCTATAAAAGGAATTCCCACAGCAGCACATGTTACTAACATAGTAATACATTTGTCTCAGGAGAATATTAATTTGAATTGTTCTCTAAATCTTAGTGAATTATTTAGGCATTTTCAAAATATATTAGCTGTGCTAAACAATGTAAGATGAAATTTACAATTTTTACCTCCACAATAACTGCTGCTTTCTTTCCTTTACCCCTTGAGTACTTTCAATCCTACTGACAAACCTAAAAACCAATGAAGTATTTATTAAGTACTTGATAACATATTTAGTACTCTGCCAGTTATTGGTAGTGGGTCATGCTTAGGTATAACACGTGGTCTCTAACTCAAGGAAGTTTACAATTAGATTATATGTGCTACAGGAGTGTATTCCTAGTTTGTTTGTTAGTTTATTTTGTCACTAGATTCCACATATAAGTGAAATCATATACTACTTGTCTCCCCGACTACCTTATTTCACTTAGCATAATACTCTCCAGGTCCATCCATGCTGTCACAAAGCTAAAAGTTCTGTCTTTTTCATGGTCAAGTAGTATTCCATTGTGTAAATGTACCACAGCTTTTTTATTCACTCATCTAATGATGGGCACTTGCGCTGCTTCCAAATATTGGCTATTGTAAATAGCACTGCATTGAACAATGGGGGAGGTGGGGCTGCATGAAACAGGTAAAGGGAATGAGAAAAAGAACCAAACAAACAACTCATGGACACAGACAACTGTATGGTGATGACCAGAGGGAAAGGGAGGTGGGGCAGGTAGAAGAGGAGAAAGGGGGATAAATGGTGATGGAAGAAGACTTGACTTTGGGTGGCGAAGACTTGACTTTGGGTAGCGAACACACAATACAACGTACAGAGAGTGCGTTGTAGAATTGTACACCTGAAACCTATGTAATTTTATTAGCCAATGTTGCCCCTCAAAATTAAAAATGAATAAATAAATAAAAACAAGTGCTATGAAAAACAAGTGAAATGAAAATTAGAAATGAAAACAAGACACACAACAAGAATTCCAAGATGATCCAGTGAGGAAAGAGGAGTCTGTTCCAGTATTGGTGCCTACGCAACTGTGTTCACACACGCAAGAGTGGAAGTGGACCTTCGCCTAGCGCCTGTGTGAAAAGTAATTCAGAATGGATGGACAGAAATGTAAGTTCTAAAACTATAGAACTCTTAAAAGAAAATGAAGGCATAAGTCTTCATGGCCTCGGGCACAGGTAGCAAACACAAGGCCCCAGGGCCAAATCTCCCCCCCACCTTGTTTCATCTGGCCTGCAGCACCGAGCTCTCACCTAACTGGTAAGGAGCAGTTACATTTACAGAGTCCTAAAGTTACATTCAGCCCTTTGAAGGCAACCGTGAGGCTGATGTGGCCCCTGGTGAAAATGAGCTTCACACCTCTGACCTAAGGTTAGGCAGTATTTACTAAGATACAACAACAAAAGTGTGAAATTAAGAATAATCTAACAATAGCCAGAGAGAAGGGGGGAGGGGGCAGTGGGGGGAAGGGTTTTCAGGAGCTACTATAAAGGACACATGGACATAGCCAAGGGGGTGTGTGGAAACAAGGGAGGGAGGTGGGATTGGCTGGGGTGGGGGGTTAGTAGGGGGGGAAATGCAGACAACTGTGATTGAACAACAATAAAGTAGTATTTTAAAAAGCATGAGAAACAAAAGAGTACACAAAGTGGGCATCATCAAAATTATAACCTTTTGTCTTTCAAAGGGCACTACCAAGACAGTGAGAGTGTGTCAGTAAAATGGTGACTGATCAAAAATGAGCAAATGAGTTGAATAGACATTTCTTCAAAGAAAGCATATGAATAGTAAGTAAGCACATGTACAAATGCTCAAATTATTAGTTATCAGGGAAATGCAAATCAAAATTGCAAGAGATGCCACTGTACGTCCATTAAGGTGGCTAAAATCAAAAAGACAATACCAAGTGTTGGTGAGGATGTAGAGAAATTGGAACTCTTATGAATTGTTGGTGAAAGTGCAAAATATTATAGCTGTTCTAAAAATACTTTGATGGTTCCTCAAAAAAATAAACATACATAGAGTTACTCTATGATCCAGCATTTTATTCTTAGATATATACCCAAGAAAAATGAAAAGCTATGTTCACTTACAAAAAGTATGCACACATGCTCTTAGCAGTGTTATTCAAAATAGTCACAAGGTGGAAACAACCCAATTACCCATAACTGAGGAATGGACAAACAAAATGTTGTGTATCCATACAATGAAATATTATTCAGTGTATGGATTATATTAATGTAATCCATATTAATATATTAATATAATAATTGATAACATGTTACATTATATTATTATAATATAATTGTATAATATATTAATGTTATTATAATTAATAATTATATAATTATTCATCCATACAATGATATAGGCAATGGCATGGATGAACCTGGAAAACATTTTGCTAAGTGAAAGAATCCGTCACAAAGAGCCATGTGTTGTATGATTTCACTTGTATGAAACATTCAAAATACGTAACTCCTTAGAGATAGATAGTAGTGGCTCCCCAAGGCTGTGTTTCAGATGGGGCCTCAGGGCAGCTGGGTGGTTACTGCTGACAGGTACTGGCAATGAGTTCCTGGGGATGGTAAAAATGTTCTAAATTGATTGTGGTGATCATTGCACAGCTCTGTGAATCTATGAGAACCCATCGAATTGTATACTTTGCATGAACTATATCTCAATATTGTTAATTTTTGAAAAATAGTATGCATATACCTAGGAGGTTTCAGTGACCCCTTTGGCCCTTATTAATTCAGTCAACCCAGACATACTGCCTTCTTATTCTTAAGAAAGCTAGGAAATAACAGAAAAGAGAATTCTAGATTTAGAGGGGAATTTAGAAAACATTGTTACCTCCTTGTCCCCATTTCTCAGGTGAGGAACTTAAGCAGTCAAGTGGTAGTTAAGCCCACAGGTTTTGGAGGCAGACAGATACCTGTCTCTATCACTCAGTGTCGGAGCCATGCTGGGAAAAACCTGTGAACTCTCAGCCTCAGTGTTACCATCTAAAAAAGGGGAGATTACAGAATACGATCCACAGGGCAGATATAATAAGATGAAATTAGAACACACACATGCCAGCGAAAGGCCTAAAATATAAAGAGTGTGTAAGGGAAGTTAGCTATTGTTATAAAAGTGTCCCCACTTCCCCAAGACTCACTGTGTGCACAGTGGAGCTGGGATATGTAAAATCAGGGTTTCCAGCCTCTCTTCCTACGTCCTTGTCATTATACCAAAAATCGAAGAATAACTGATTATTCTACCAAGAACTTGAATGTCTCTGAAGGTAAATCACTTGAAAACAATTGATTTTCTGTGATTTTTTGGAGAGTTTCCAGCAAAAATAAACCCATTCTGTAGATTTAAAAAGGTCTAATGTGTCATTTTTCTTTCCTCAGATTTATCCCTTTTGACTTTCAAGCTATTGCATGTGTTAATCTGATACGATGATTCATTACTATAGCATGTTTTAGGTAATCAAGTCTGAAAACAACTTTACAAAGCAGCCAGCTTTCAATCTTTACCCAGAGTTTAACCCCCAACAAAAACAGAGGACAATAGCCGCAGGTCTCCTTTAGAGTTTGGATAGCAACCTGCACAGTTAATGTGAACTGGCCCTCTCATATACCTGTTTTCCAGGTTACCTGATTAATTGGATTATTGACCTTTGTAGATGTCATCACAGCAGCATTTTCATCAGCAGCCAAAGAAGTTCTCTCTATAAAGATCCTGCATGGGATTATCTAGACGGTAATACAAAGCTTGTCCGAATTGACAAGGAACACTGTTAAGGGCCCACTTCAGCACTGCTGATGAGAGAGTATTTGTTGACACAGCCATTCTGAAGGGAATATTGACAAAATATTTTGAAAGCCTTAAACTTTTGACCCACCGTTTTCACTGCCAGGAATTTGAGCAATTAGGAATCCTGAGACATATCTTGTGTATTTATTTATTAAAAATTGACCAAAAGTTTACATATAATCATGAAATTTTAAAAACAACTTAGATTCCAATAATGATGGTTTAGATAGTTAAAACTAAGCATAACCATGGTATTTCTTAAATTTATTATTTTAAAGGATAGCTATTTATGAGCTCTTATATGAAAATAATGGGTTTCAAAATAGTGTGCATGGTGGGGTTATAGTATTATAGAAATGATCGTATATCTATGTACATAGGTAGGTATATGCATTTAGTTTAATCATTTGGACTTGATTTGCAAGGTGTCATTTGCACACTTATTTAACCCAATAATTCCTTCAGACTCATAAGCTTTGCAGATCTATGGACTTCTGAGCCGAATGGCCTTCCTTCAGAAACCATTGCTATGAGAAGGACATGAACAGTGAAGACAAATGGGACACTTTAGCGCATTTACCTTATGGTCCATTCATATTCCTACCCAGCTGTGTTAAATTCCCCCTCAATCTTTGGACTCTGAAAATGTAAATGCCATGACTGTGTTTCTGTAAAACCCTTTCTACTTTTAATGGGAGCCTATCAAATTGTGTTCATTATTTTTCATGACAGTTATCGTAAGCCTGGTAAAATATAGTGATTTGAAGAGTGGGCGGTGTTGTCTTCCTCACGTGCCCCAGAGGCGCTGAAGTGTACTTGAGCGAGATCCAGAGGTTGTGAAGCCTGTCTTCTTGGTAGCTCGGCTAACTCCTCGTCTCCTCCTGGCTTTGCAGCTTCGTGGTTTTTCAACTGTGTGGATCTGCAGTCCTTTTGTGTCCTGTAGAATATAAGGACATATATCAGACAAACCATGTAAGGGGCATGATAGACAATGGCTATCTGCTAGGTTTTGTAACTTTTTTTATGTTTCTATTTTGAGTGATGCCTCCTACACTCCTGGGAATGCTTATTTCACATTGGTAGAGATAGGAAGGAAATTGACCTCTTTAGACCTAATCATTTTAGCCAGCTCTAATCTTTCTCAGAAACAGGAAAAGCTGAACTCATATGTGAGCATGTAATGCACACACTATGAAGAGTGATGATACTAGGAAATAGAGAAGATAAAGCAATTAAGATGGAGTCAGTGCTTCTTTCATCCCACAGGCACATCCCTTCCATGTGAGGCTGCTGTACTTTATGTGGCCACGGGCTTGCACCATCAAAGCCATGGGCGGGGTCAGTCATGCACACCCCTGGGCCTGCAGGCATGCAGTTTCACCATCAGGTGTCTGGCTCTTCCTCTGAATGGTGCCCACCCCCAGGTCAAAGTCAACCAAATAAGCTGTTCTACAACAACTCTTTCAACATGTGCTTTAAAAGGCTTAAAGCATTTAAAATATCAGAGACATTGCACCAGCAAATTATCAAACTGAATATTTCTTGATGTTTTTTAAAATTTTTTCTCTCCAAAATATAGTGTATCCAGCAATAGATTAGGAATTATGTTGTCCATGAATTTTGAGTGGGTTATTTGAAACACCTTTAAAATTCACATTTAAGCCCTGGCTGGTGTAGCTCAGTGGATTGAGTGCGGGCCGGCGAACCAAACAACTGCAGTTCGATTCCCAGTCAGGGCACATGCCTGGGTTGCAGGCCAGTTCCCAGTGGGGGACACAAGAGAGGCAACCATACATTGATATTTCTCTCCCTCTCTCCTTCTGTTCCCCTCTAAAGATAAATAAATGAAATCTTTTAAAAATTAAAAAAATTCACATTAAAATGCCCCCAGAGTCCAAAGGTGTTTTATTTACATAGAAAGATGAAAGATTCCCCAAAGTCGAAAGTCTTTATAGTGTTCACACAGAGCTCGTGCATGGACTAGTGCAGGCCTCTGGGGAATATTCACCCCAGTGCAGATCTTGAGAAGTCCCGGCTCTAACAAGATAGTTAAACTACAGAAGATGCTGGCTTCCTCCCCAAACCTAGCACTACGGACACAATACAACAGTGAGACAAGAGTGGGTCCCATGAGCTAAAGTGGAAACTGTGACAAGCTCTGAGCAGACAAAGGGCAGAAGTGGCTTTGTGTGAAGGTGACGGGCAGCCTGGAGCCTAAGGGGTCAGGATTTACTGTGAGAAATAAGCTGGCAGGGGAGCTTTGGGTCTCTTTCTTTCCTCTTTGTGTGAGAAAAGAGAGCAGTATCCTCCAAGGCCACCTATTGTCCAAGGGCCAGTCCTGGGGCAGTGCCCAGAGAGCAATGGAAACAAGAAAGACGGACAAGGGAACACGGCTCTATTCCAGCTCCTCCTTGGTTCCCAGCAGTTTCTCCAGAAACTGCTAGGTTATAATCAAAATGTTGCCACCTCCCAGTAGTACTTCTCAGTTTCCAAAGAATTTAATGACAATTCCTGAAGGACCTCTTTTCCTGGTAGCACACAGTAGTATGCATGAGACATTCACGAAAACTGTGTCATAAGTGATAAAAAGTTTTAATTCATTCCAATAAGTTCAATATTGCACTGTCTATATTTTCTGACTATAAGGTAGTAAAATTAGAAATTAGTAACAAAAAGTAGACAGAAAAATAAAAACTCTTTGGTATCAAAGCGTTCCTCTGTCTGACATATTTTCATTTAGAATGAGTTATTCACATCTACCCATTCATTTTTATGTCTCCTTGATATATGGATAATATTGTATGAAAATATATAAATATAAGTGAAAATAAAGTCATTCGAAAAAGGGATGGACTCACATGAACAAGTATAAAGGACACATGGACAAGAACTAAGGTGGGGGGCGGAAACAGGAGGGAGGTAGGGAGCACTGTGGGGAGGCAGGGCTGGGAATATAAGACAGAAAACTGTACTTGAACAAGAATTAAATAAAAATGAAATTAAAAAAAAACCCTATTTCAAATAACTTCAACAAATAGCTTTAACAATTTAAAAAACAGCTGTCATTTATTGTACAGTTATTGTGTTCACTGTGCTCCTTACCTGATGGATTTTGTGTCTAGTTCTTTAAAAAATGCAGAGCCCAGATTCTAAGAGGTTAAGTTGTTTACTCTCATGCAGCCAGTGAAGGCAGAGTCAGGGCCCGAACTCAGTTCTGCACAATTACAAGGCTCACTCTTTCCACTGAAGATAACCCTAATCATCCAAGAGGAAGATAATGTTGCCTGGAAGTGAACTTATAAAAAATTATGTGTATCTGATTAAAAATAATTTTAAGAACTTTAGTACTCTTGTGTATTTAGAACTACACAATTTATTCATTTATTCACTAGGCCATTATAATTGAATACTGACCATTTAAATGCAAGGCATTACTGAGAAAATATTTACTGATAAAAAATTAAAATTTGTAATATGTGAGAGTTCAAATTTCACAAACCATTGTCCTCAAATATCAGAAACTAATCTTCTCTGGAGTCATTTTGGAATTATGCTATAATAAAATACAAGGTTTTTTTGAAACTGAAAAACCCACTAAATGAAATTACACTTAGTAACTTCTGTTCTTCGACTACCAGTAGGCTATATCATGAAGATAGTAAAAACATGAATAATGAGGAAAAAGGCTTATAAATCAAAATTATCCAAGTAAATTGCTCTTCTGCCCATTATGGATGTTCTGCAGTGTGCCAGGCGCAGTGTAATTTGCACACTTTAAATGCTATCAATAAATAAAAACCTGAAACATGGTCTTTCTTTCCCAGTAAACACTTAGAATTAGAAGACATGATAAGAGACAAAATTGGTTATCAAAGACGAGTCTTTTTATGAAGAAAAAACAAGTAAGAAGTTTCCTTACATTGAAATTAAAGTAGCTTAGATGTAAAGAATTCCAACTGAAAATAAAAGCTTAAAAGCTTGATTTGGAACATAAATTCAAATAGAGTCTCTGGCCATATAAGCATATACTGTTTGAAATTTTTTAAATGTCTTATAAATATTATGTGTAAAATCAAGTATTTTTTTATTGTCTTCAAATATTGCCTCTTTGCTAAGTCTGTAGCTGTATGTCATATTACATTTACTAATTTGAAGATTGATTCATTTATCTTTAGATTTATGTTTCTATTTCAAAAAATTTAATTATAATATGAACTAGTTTATATTTACATATCATTGATTATATGATCAGTCTTACATATCCTTGATTAAGGATTATTTATCTTTGGTCCTATGTCAAAATATTTCTGACAAGAGATGAAAACAGAAATATAAGAACTCTTGTGATTTTTGAGAATTGTGCTTTCCTTTTTATGAAAATAAAACTTATGTCAATAAAAAGTCTGATGGAAAACACAGATTTAAAGCACATTAGGTTGAACTTTGTACAAAGAATGTACTCAAAAATGTTGACTGACTGAGATATAATTACATTTGACATAGTAAACCTCTCTAAGAATTTTAATTATGATCTTTCCTTTAGGCAAATTGAGCAAGTCTGACCCTTGATACACTTGAGTCTGAATCTTATGTCAAAACACATTATTTCAGAACAAATTGAAAATACAATAGAAGTATCTCTTCCAGTGACATGAAATGGCATAAAATAGTTAAAACTCAGTCATCTATAAATAAGCATTTCAACTCTCCACCATCAAAGTTCTGATTCACAATCTTGTTTGGAGTAATTATGTGTTCTGTTGCTCTCTTAGTTGTCTTTCCTCTCTGGACCTGTGTGTTGGGCCATAAATCAGCCTCAGATAACAGCAGCATCGTGGTCCCTTGTGGAGCCTCACCCACCACTCCATTTGCACGTAAGCCACGTTAGGCTTCTTGGCTTGACATATCATCAACATGCCGATACTCTTATTTCTGCATTTTTGCCTTCCTTGCTTTGTTGCAAGAATATTGAGCTGAAAGTTTCTTCATGCAAGGATCTTCCTGGGCAAGATGACTTTTCCAGTGTTTGGATATCTTGCTAATAATACTCTCTCTCTTTTTTTTGACTTTTAAAAATATGTTTATTAATTTTAGAGAGGAAAGGAGAGAGAGAAACATCGATGTGGGAAAGAAACATTGATTGGTTGTCTTCTATACGTTCCCCAGCCAGGGATCCAACACCCCTAGGTATGTGCCCTGACTGGGAACTGAACCCCCGACCCTTTGGTGTATGGCATGGCATTCCAACCAACTGAGCCACTGAGGCAGGGTGTGCTAACAATATTGTTGGGTACTATCTGCCTGTCAGTTTTGAATGCTTGTTATGTAACAGATGTGAATTTACATTGTTTTAAGAATAAAATTTCTCCACCCCAGTGCAAGCTGAATTAGGGACTTTCGGTGGATTCACTCAAGGGTGTTTTCTCAACTCTAAAGTCAATTTTAATCATCAGCTCCAGCTTTAGTTTCCACTTAGTAGAGGTGACTATCTATCTTGAAACTAGATGTGGGTTTGGAGACAGATAAACCAGGGACTTCTTACAGAAGGATGGCCTGTTTCCCAGTATTGCACATAGTAATTCTGTCAATGAAAAGTCAAGTTGGGTTGAGCAATTCCAGAACAGGGCATGATGAATAAATGTTTTATTTCTTTTTATACTATAATCCATTCTCTTTATTGAGGCAAATTGAGAAAATAAGAGCGAGGGTTGAAATACTTATTATATCAATGGAAACTTAAGAGCCACTACCTATTCTTGTTTGTCTCAGGGGCTTATTCCAATCCACAATTCTTAATACCAGGAGTAATAATTACAATGAGTTAGAACACAACTGGAGTTATGGGCATTGGCCTCGGAATGGTGCAAGTTTGCCTGGGTTCTTTCCATAACTTCTATTTCTTCTTCCTTCTTTTGGCTTTCCCCCAAAATGTTGGCCACCTTCATCCAGTTCCCCCATCCCTACCTTTGGTAACCACAGATCTGATTTCTATTTTTATGTTTGTTTTCTTCTTTAAAAATTTTCATATATAAGTGAGATATTAGATTATTTTACCTTTTTTTTTGTCTGAATTATTTCACTTAGCATATGCCCTCAAAGTCCATCCATGTTGTCAGAAATGGGCAGATTTCCTTCTTTTTACAACGGAGTAGTATTCCATGGTGTACATGTACACCACAACTTCTCCAGCCACTCATTAGTTGGTGGACACGTAGGTTGTTTCCACACCTTTGCTGTTGTGAATGATGCTACAGCGAACATGGAGTGCAGATCTCTCTCTGACATGGTGTATATCTTCTTCAGATAGAGTCCCCGAAGTGGCGTTGTTAGATCAGATGGTAGTTTTGTTTTTAGTTTTGGAGGGACTTCCATACTGTTCTCCACAGTGGCTGTGTCAGTTACAATCTCACCAGCAGTGCACCAGTATTCCCTTTCCTCTACATTCACTCTGACTTTTGTTATCTCCGGTCTTTTGGATAACAGTCATTCTAACAGGTGTCAGGTGGTATCTCAATATGGGTCGGATTTGCATTTTCCTTATGATTAGTGATGTTGAGCACCTTTTTATTTACCTGTTAGCCATTCATGGATCTTCTTTGGAAATACATCTATTCAGGTTCTTTGCCCATTTTTAATTGGATTATTTATAGGTTGTTTTTGTTTTGTTGTTTTTGTTACTGAGTTGCGTGAATTCTTTATATGCTTTGAATGTTAACACTTCATCAGATATACAAGGTCTGTCCAGACAAAGACCAGCCACTGTTGATATAAGAATGGTTTGCATGATATCCAGGTAACCTGGCAGCCAAGGAGAGTGGACTGGATTGTGCATGAGTGAACAATGATGACTTCACTGTACTAGTCAGTGGGGGTGGTAGATGCCATTGAATGGACATAATCTACTGTGTAGCCACTGCACTCAAAGTGGCTGAGTAGAGCAACAAATCTATATCAAATTTTGTAGAAACCTTGAACATTTTCTGTGGAAACTATTTCAGTGATTCAGAAAGGAACAGCTAATGGGTGACTGGTGATTGGCAGCTTCATCATGACAATGTTCCTGCTCATGCCTCAGGTCTCATGTAGAGTGTTTGGTGAAAGATGTCAAATCACTTTAGGTGAATCAGTCCCTAAAACCCAGATTTGGTGCCCTGCAACTTCTGGCTTTTCCCAAAATTAAAATCATCTTTGAAAGGGAAGAGATTTCAGACAGTCAGTGAGATACAGGAAAATACAATGGTGCAGCTGATGGTGACTGGGAGAACTGTGCGAGGTCCCAAGGTGCCTCCTTTGAAGGGGACTGAGTCATCAATGTCTTGTGTACAATGTTTCTTGTATCTTCTTCCATAAATGTCTCTGTATTTCATAGTAGATGGCTGGATACTTTCTGAACAGATCTTGTCGTATTGTTTGCAAATATTTTTCCCATTCCACAGATTGTCATCATTTTTATTTCTTTGCTATTTTTTTTTGTTTCAAGACAACCTGTAAGTTATTTTTGAAGCACTTTATGACAGCTGCTTTAACATTCTTGTCAGACATTCCAACATCTAATTTACCTTCTTGTTGGCATCAGCTGACTGTCTTTTCTCATTCAGATTATGGTTTTTCTGGTTCTTGTTATGACAAATGATTTTCTATTATATCCTGGACTCTTTGGTTATGACATTAGGAGACTCTGGAGTCTATTTGTATCTTCTGTTAAGGTTGAGCTTATAGGCTCCAGCTACTTCTGTTGACTTTAGTTCTGCTGACAGGTTTTCTGAGTCTTTGCCGTGTTATTCTGCTCAGTTTCATTTTTCTGATGCTTAGGGCATGGCACACTTTTTTCTGGTGCCATCTCTGGGCATGGAAGGCACCTCCTTGGCTGCCTAATGCCACTGGGTGATCTTCTGGGGGAAGACCCAACTTAGGAAGCAGGAAAAGTGAGGGTGTGAGAACTTGGTCTAGAATTAGAATCCAGCCCAGGTCTTCACCTCTTCCTCTTGAGAGTTCTTGAGTCTCAACTGCTAAGTGCATAAGGATCTTGTCCTGAAAATATCCTGGTAAAGGAACACCCACATGACAACCATCAATAGAGGACTATACTCTGGTGGAGAACACAAGTCCATTTATCAGTGTTTGGGATACAAGGGAAGTACTGCACAGGTGGGTGGACATTATGATGCATTCACATTGCCTGATGCATTTCTCAAAATCTGCCTTCCATTCTTGCACTCACCCTGGGTTTTCTGTGAGACTGTGAATACCCAGGCTCCACAGAGTTGGTCCAGGAGTCCCACTATCAGGAAAGAGGGTAGTAGTCCCACTGAGGCTTTAGAAATCCTGGCACAGGTAAGTTCTCTCCTCTGACTTCTTTTTGAAGAGTATTTTAACACCTGTAGGGAAGATGGAGAGAGTTTTCTCAGTAGTTCCAAAGCACTTGACATCAAGATTATCTACCTGTCCAGACATCACTCAAAGGCTAGTTGGCATTCAGATGCTTGTTCAAAGATGCCCCTGCTCCTCAAATACATCTCAGCCTGGTTCCTCTTTATTTCTTGGTCCTACTCTAGCATTTGATTCAATTGTGCTCTTTCTAGTGTAGCATTCTCAGCATGTCCTGGCATCTCACATTTCAGTGAATGTGTGACTCCAGACACCCCAACGTGAACCCAGACAAGGGGTACAAGTTGCTGATGACAGGTCACAGTGCCCAGCAGTAGTTTACTTTCCTTTATAACAAGGAGGGCACTACCAATAGCTTAGATTTCATAGTAGTACAGAATGCTGTCTTGTTTCAAAATAAAACTCCTCTCCTACATTCATCCCTGTCACTTCACCTTCATCCTTTACACCTAGAAATGGGGGCTCCTCCCATCCAAGTACTAACCAGGCCGGACCCTGCTTAGCTTCCAAGATCAGACAAGATCGGGCACGTTCAGGGTGGTGCGGCCGTAGATGAGACGGGGGCTTCTGAAATACTTGGCCCACTACCTCTGAGTGCCTTGACCCCTGTACCCCCCAGAAACATTGCATTTGATGAAATGAGCTTTTCTCTCATTCTCCTTGGTTGACAAACTTGTTGAAAAGCTTCCATAGCTTTGAATTAGATATTAAAGCAGATGCTTATGTTGGTTCCACTGAGAGTTCTTAAGACAATAAAAAAATTATATCTTAATTTTTTTCACCAGCTAGTTTAGCATCAGAGGTTGGGAAGAGCTCACTGTTGTTCTTCTTTGTTGAACAAATACCCTTTTCATTTACATCCATCTGACTGATGACACTTTGACCCTTTCCTTATTTATCCAACAAGAAATTTAGGACACAGTTCTCCCCTATCAGGCATTTTTAAACACAGATATGTGATGCTTATTTTATGTATCACTGACATTTCCTAGTGATGCAGTTATTTTAAACAAAAGTTTCTCTAACAATAATCCTAAGGTTTACAGAACAGGAAAGATTTCAACAAGAAATTACAAACAACTTAATGTATTCTGGGTACTGTGCAAAGTGCTGAAATACAAAGATCAAAAAAGTAATGATATGGATTTATGCAATGTAATAGAAGAATTATGCAGTGTAATAGAAGAAAATTATACGCATATATGAACAAAAGCAGATGTGTAATATTATAAGCTCAATATCATAAATATGGGCAAGCCCGGAGGTCCTATGTAACAAGTGCATTTGACAGGCAATTGAATCAAGAAAGACTCAGCAAAGCAGGTGATATTCGAATTAGGTGTTGAGAATGAATAGAAACCCATCACACGGGAAAAGAGCAAAGACATGCTAGGCTTGGCGAGGCCCATGTGCCGTGCCCAGAGGTGCGGAGCCGCGCTAGGAGTTGAAAGCTGTGAGCAGCTCTCTGTTGCTCAAGGACAAAGGGGCGCGCGATGAGGCCTTCAGCAGCTTTGCATCCCTTGAAAAGGAGCTTGGATTTTATTCCCTAAGAACTAGAAAACTTATGATAGATTTTAACTTGAGAAGAGATGATACAATCAGGTTTGCATGTTAGAAAAATCACAGTTCGGTACAAGCAATACTTTCACACCCATTTAGTACATTTAAAATTTTAATTCCATATTGACCCATATTGCCCCTTCAGATAGAAGGGCTCTAATGTTAAATGAACTTCAGCATACAAATTCTTAGACATCTTCTACCTCTTGAGGGGGGTGGCTCAGGAAAATTTTTTTTAATGGACACAGTTTCTTTTTATGAAACTGTGTCCATTAAAACAAAAAAAAAAAGAAACTTCCTGCCTTTACAAATTTTCCAGCTGGCATCAAAGCCAAATGAAAAAAATTATTCTTTGAATGTTTACAATTATTTTGTCCTACCCAGTCTTCTGAGCGGATGGGAGACAGTGGCCCTGTGAGTGTAGTGTGTGCTTGTCTGTGCTGTAACTCATGTCTTGCTTGTGACTTTCTGACAACTATTCAGAATGACAGCCAGTATTCCCGATTTCCAGACGAGAATTTAGCTCAAAGCACACATTAAAGGAGAACGCTGAGAGTACATATACCATAAATGGAAAGTATCCATTTATGACTGGTCTTCTTTAGACTGCGTCGGTATTTTTATGTTGCTCTGTAGAGGTGGTTGTCAGAAAGAAAACCAACAGACACTGGCTGTGGGACCGAAGGTGTGCGGGACCCATTTGCGGGAATCAGCCTGGCCCCTCCCCCTGCCTCGCGCTTTCCTCTTACCACGGGGACAGGACAAGGGCAGCTTGACTGTGGGATCTCACCCTGCCAGAGCTCGACACAGATTTCACAGGCCATGGCTATGAGTACAAAAGTACATCAGCCTGGATTTTGTGGAGAAATAAATTTCTGTTGGCCTCTTAGGTCCTTTATAAAACCTCATGCCCTGCATGAGGAAAGAAGTAGAAAAGCAGTTGGTAGCTAAACTGAGTAAAGACCTGGCTCCTCTGTGTCTTGTGGATGTGCTCTTCACAGACACCCAACCCTCTGTGGCGGAACTGACATTTAGTTCACTCGCTATTTTTTTGTTTAAATAAAAAAATAGAGCCGTTACTCTCCTGTGGCTTTTGCTGGTACTTTTTATAGCCATGGTGTGGTAGGAAGTAGGCCCCAAGCTCCCTTGGCAACAAGTTCAGTAGAAGTGATACACAGAAATCTGAATCATCAGTGAATCATCTGAGGACTTCTGTTTCCAATCCTTGAAAATGATTTACTGATTCTTTTTTTATCTGTGAAATGTTTGCTGACTCCAAGTAAACACCACAGAGAGCGTTGGAGTCTATTGAGTTCGATCAATCATTTGAGAGGAACAGATTGGTGTATCAAAGGCATCAGCAATGAGGAAGTTCCCCCTTCTACTGAGAAAACCCAATGTCCCCAGCAAGATGTTTCAAGACGTTGCTGCATTCGACTGAACTTTCCTCGGCACCTAGGGAAGGTGATGTCTGTATGGCTCAGAGATTTTCAGACAGCCCCCGAAAGAACTGATACGGCTCAGGTGTGAATGATATCCCCCAGACGCCCTCCCCTCCCCGAGAGTTCTGGACATCAGTTACCCAGTTTCTCCTACTTTTTTCTCACTAATACATCTCTTGGATAACCCCTTGATATCCATTCTTGTTCTGAGTTTACCACTTTGTCTTTTTGCCTCAGCATTGTCCTTTACTCCATTCTTTGTGTTTCCCTTAAATAACTTTCCCTGAAATGATTTTTCTTAGGTCAGTATTGCAATCACAGCTTGTTAATGGTTCGACGGCTTCCTGAGGACCATGACTTATGAATCATTCTATTTGCAGTACACAGCATGGTGCCTGACCCATAGAGAACGTTCAATGATTTATGATCATTGTGGTTTTTGTGTTTATATGCCTTCTGCAATAGCCTGAATTGACTTGTGAGTACAAATCTAATCTCATAAGTGCTGGTATCCTTACCTCGTAGTCTCTGGTATTGGATGATTGTACACATTCAACCAACAGTTATTGAAATAGTGCGTGGAATTTAAATCCTGGGCTGCTGCTGCACACCGTAGTCTCGCCCCCCCAGGTGACCTCGTTTTCTACCACTCCTTTCCTTCCTGCCAGGGGAGGCTTTGGACCCGTCAAGCTCCAAGTAATCACCTAAACGATTTCCCTCAGATGAATTCCCACCCTGATTCCCTCACTTGTGTAAGTTCTATCCTTCTTCAAGGTCCTGTCTAAGTCTCATTCTCTTTGCAAATGGAGGGACTGCATCATTCCTCACAGACCTTCAGGGCCCTCAAACTCATCATGTGTATGGCCCTCATTCGCATTTTGTCCGTAATGCACCCTTCTGTTGTTTGCTTCCTTTCGACTCCTGGGTGACGTCACCTATTTCCTAATCCTTGGCATTTCCCACATGTGGATGACACCCGCTTCTCCGACTGTAGCTTTCATGTCTCGTCAGAGCATCAGAACTCGGTGTCTTGGAAGCGCCTTGGGCACAAAATGTTCAAAAGTTAGTTTATTGTTAATTTTGTTTAGCTACATTACTTGCATTTTTGTTATAATGAGGTAAGGGATTTTTGCCCTTAGAGATACTTATTAAATATTGATGGATGAAATAATATGTCATATTTATTTCAAATTAATATGGGAGGCAATAAAAGAAAGGAGTTTGCTCTTCTGAGTACTATGTTTTTAAAATTTTTCATAATACAAACTTTTAAAACTTTAGAAATATTTTTCCTGTATTACTGTCTTCGCCCACTTCAAACCAGTTCTTCCTTCACTTAAATGCACCATTTGCCCCCCACCCATCTCAGCCCTCTGGGGTGTTCTTCAGGGGGGTAGGAGGGATTGACACAGGAGGCTGAGCAAGTTTGGTGGCTCCTGAGATCAGTCCCCAGGTAGAAGATCCTGGTGTCAAGCAAAGTAATTTTAAAAGTTGTTTTGATAGCAAAAAGGAAAACTGGCTTCATTCTGGAAAAAAAAAAAAAAGAGAGAGAGAGAATTGTGAGTTACCCTTCTACTCCATCTTGTCCCAAATTTTCTGAAAATTCTGTGAACCCGAGAAACGTCCAAACTCTGTGGTCATGTTGCAGCCTTTGTTTGAACCATCTTTCTCTTCTCGTCTTATCTGCTTAGCAACCGTCTGCTTCAGTGTCATTTGATACTCTGTTCCACCATTCCTTTCTTTTTGTAGCCCTCCCTGGACTCTCTCTTGGGAGAGAATTAAATGCTTCTTTATCAATATTCACATAGAACCATGTATCTACTCTTTTTACTGCCTCTCTGTGGAGTACAGTATTTGTTTGTGTGTGCTTCTGCACTGGGCTCCTAGGGAGAAAACACTAACGTAGACCATCTCCCCTTGGGGTCTGAGTTCAGGGGCTGTCCTCTTCGACTCCACCCCCAGTTAGCACATGTGGCTGATAGCCTTTGCGTCCTTGCTCAGGCGCCAGATGTGGCAGACCCTGTCCAGCAGAGTCCGCCTGTTGTGGCTTACAACAAGAATGAATGCACAAGCAACAACAATCCTGTGTGGAAAAAGGGAACAGGCACGACTACTCTCTTAAGGGGAGAGTGCCTATGGGTTGCCTCGGCCACTCCCTCAAGGGGGAAGTGCCCCAATCCTTGCCTAGACAGGCTTTTATTGTTTTCCTGGGGTCTTACATCATAGAAAGATTTATTATCTAACACATAGAATATTATTGTCTACATTTTAGGTACAATCAAGAAAGTGAGTCCTGGCTGGTGTAGCTCAGTGGATTGAGCACAGGCCTGCAAACCACATGATTGCGGTTCGATTCCCAGTCAGGGCACATGCCTGGGTTTTAGGCCAGTTCCCAGCAGGGGATTCACGAGAGGCAACCATACATTGATATTTCTCTCCTTCTCTCCTTCCCTTCCCCTCTAAGGATAAATAAATAAAATATTTTTTTAAAAAAGAAAGAAAATGAAAATAACATGCAGAGGTGAATGGCGATGAGCTCATTAGCTCTGTCCTTGGGAGAACTCATACAGGCTTTGGAAATTACATTGAAGATAGATGATACACACTTGTTGCTTTAGACCAGGGTGATGGAGTTTTAGCAAGAGCAAGCCATGACAGTCTGTAGGCATTTTCTAGGCCTGATTTCCACGGGAAACTCAGTTTGAAGGTCTGGCTCCTGCCCACCGCTTCGCTTCTGTAGGTTTTCCATACAGAGCTGAGTCACACCTGCCAGGCCCAGACCAACCGGTCCCCTACGACCACATTGCCTTGCAAAGGGTGGATGTTCAATGAAATTGGAAACTGAATTAGGTAGAATCTCATTTCTTTGGATATGCGGTTTCTTTTTTCTGCTAATATTCATATATTAGGAAGTCTTCTTTCCTAACCTCTCTCACACAAACGTGTCCCCTCTTTATCCAAATTTATGGAACTCCACCCCTTCACTTTCACAGCATATGTCCTGATCTGCTGTGGTTTGGGCGGCCTATGTCCTCTGTCTTCAGTGTTCTCCCAAGTCCTCCCAGACTTAATCACTGATCGCACCTATTCTCTCACTATTCTAGAGTGTGCTCAGGGTGTGCTTTCCTAGCAGACTTAAAAAGTGTGTTGAACTTGATATTGGAGTGAAAACAACATAGCAAGAACCTAAGTTTCCTACTTGAGATCAGCGGCATCAAATATTTGATGTCCATTATTTGCTTACTTGATTTCACGAGCCCCATCGTTCAGAGGGGGTAAAGATACACAGGCAGCTACAGCCCACAAAGGGAATGTTCACAGAGGTCTCTCAGGCTTCCTGGGTGATGCTGCAGCGTATGCCCCCCACCGAGCCAGGTGCTGCTCGTGAATCCACAAGAGTAGAGGGTTTGTCTCAGAGTTAAGGAAACTGAAGCTACATTAGTGGCAGGTTCAGGAAGAGAGCAAAGAATTTTATCCCAAGACTTCCTTTTATAAATTAAACTTAAAAAATTTAATTACAGTTGACATACAATATTATATTAGTTTTAGGTGTACGACACAGTGATTACACATTTATGTAACTTAGGAAGTGATCAACCCAGTAAGTTTCGTACCCCTCTGGCACCATTCATAGCTATCAGAATATTACTGACTGTATTCCCCATGCTGTACCTTACCCAAGACCTCTAAATCCAACTCCATTGTCCCTCCACTCCACATCCCAGATGGCTGTGTGTAAGTGGTAGGAGGCTTAGCTTAGCCAGTGCTTCTCATCCTTTACAGGGATTTTAGAGAAGCATGACATCTTTGAGAGTTAGGGGAAAAGCCTCTGATGCCAGACTGTGTTCAAATCCTGGCTCTGGCTAGCTGTATCTCCCTGAGTCAGCCAAGTATCACTCCAGGAAAATAAAATGAAGCAGGACACTTAACAAAGGAAACTCAGATGGGCTGCCGGGGCAGCTCCTTGCTACCCAAAGCGCTCATTCTGTGCCTCAGTCTCCACATCAGTAAATAAGAATGATAATAAACGAATAACCCCTATTTTATAGAGTTGTGCATGGGATTAGATGAGTTAATATACACAAAGTATTTAACAGTTTGACACATAGTAAGTGCTATGTAGAAAGGTTTACTTTGATCATTTATTTTGAAATAGAACATATGAATATATTTTGTACAGTAAGAAAGGCAGAAATATCCAGTGAGCTCTGGCTGGTGTGTCTCAGTAGATTGAGCTCCAGCATGCTAACCAAAGGGTCACAGGTTCGATTCCCAGTCAGGGCACATGCCTGGGTTGCTGGCCAGGATCCTGGCAGGGGTGGGGACAGGGCCGGAAAGGGGGACGAGGCACACAAGAGGCAACCACACATCAATGTTTCTCTTCCTCTCTTTCTCCCTTCCTTCCCCTCTGTCTAAAATAATAAATAAAATCTTTTTTTAAAAAGAAATATTCAGTGAGTTCTTGGGGCCAATTCTTGAGACTAGTCCTAAGATCTTTATGGCAATGGCCTCTAAAATCTCTTTCAATCTCCACACCCTTTCCAAACATATTTAGTTTGAAAAATCAGATTGGACATCTTACAGGAATAGCTTTTCTCATAATAATGCAGGGCTTTCATTCCATTCCAGCTGAAGTCTAACATACTGCCATTCGCAGAAATTTAAAGTTTTCTCAAAACAACATGATCTAAACTAATTTTTATTTATTTTCAGGACAAGCGCTGTTGGTTCACATGTGGAATAAAAGCCAAGTTGACATCTCTGGGGTACAAATTAATCACCTCACAAACGGGGTGACCTATTGGGAGCTCTTTTGATGTGTGGTTGTGAAAGAAAAACTAGCAAAGCTTTAAAAATGATATACAGTTGAATTAATCATTGAATCTATCAGTATCAACTGAGCGCTCTCCTAAGCCAGGCAGTACCCCAGCAGAGGGACATGCAGACCGTGTTCTCCACACGGAGACCTAGTAGTGTAAGGAGACAGAAAAGAAACAAGTACATAGGTTAAACAATTATGGGTTTTAGGGCGGGAGTTATGGGAGAAATATACAGAGTGATGCATGTGACCTCCTAGACAAGTGAGACAGAGGAGAAGCATCTTTACGTAGGGGCATTTGGGAAGGTTTGAGCAGAAACATTAAAGATCAAAAGGTACAGATTTTGGTGGCCGTGGGTTATGAAAAAGAGTCTAAGGAAACAACCATAGAGAAGTAAATCACCAGCATGGTTTTGTTGTTTGGGGGTGGGGGTTCTTTTTTTTGCTCATTTTATGTATATTTTTTGTTCCTACCAGTAACTCCGATTTGGTTAAAGGTAGTTAAAATAGCTTGAGCCAAGGTCAGACATTATCCAAGGCTCACACTCTTTCTCTTTCTTTTTCATAAAAGTAATACTTATTCTAAAAAAGGTTTAGAAAATGAAAAATTTAAACAAAATAAAATTTACCCACAATCTAAATCTGAAGTGTAAATGCTACGAATATGTTGGCTTATTACTAAAGCAGATCATGTTTCAAGTTCTGTGTGTGGTTACCTAACCTTCATGAAATGAGGTTAAACGAAGTAGGTAGTCAGCTCAGCTCAGAAAAAGAGAAGCAGAAGCAGAGGCCACGCTGATGCTGGTAATAAGTAGCACCTGGGAGGACTCTGGCTGGTGTGGCTCAGGGGATTGAGCGTGAGCCTGCAAACCAAACAGTATCACATGGTAATAAGTATGTTTTGGTTTAAAAGTTACAATTGATCAGGAAAAAAATGTTGTAGTGGTCAGAACAACATGTCCCGAGAAATGTTTTCACTTCAAATATTGCCAAATTTTATCTTCTTAAGCAGTTATATCAACAAAAGATACAGCCCTGCCCAACTTTGAAAGTAATAGCCTTGAAGGAAAGAGACCGTGTAGAAATTCACCTTATTCTGACAGACAGAAGTTGGGGTGGGTGGTGATGCTTCTGGCTCCGACATGGTCCACTGTGATCAATCATTTGAAAATTTGTCAGGGTTCTTAACTCATATTGTTCAATTGCTCTTCCAACAGCACTATTTAAGAAGACTCTCTTCATTGAACCCAACGTTATTAACTACCTTTTAAAAAATCTTTACTAGCATTAATTTTAATAAAAATTTAGGACTGAGAGCCAATTTTTATTTTCCTTATTTCTAATCTTTTTGGGATGTGGGGAGATCAAAATAGGGTTCCTCCTAGAATTAAAACAGGTGCAAAGCGGTCAGCCATGGTTAAAAAAAACAACAACAAAAAAGAGCATTTTATTTAAAATGTGCACGGGACTTCCGCCAAGATGGAGGCATAGATGGAAACACTGTGCCTTCTCCCACAACCAAGTTTGAACACAACAAAGGTTTAGTAAACAAAGACACAGCCAAAGAACAGAAAATTGAACTATATGGAAGTCCGACGACAACGAACCCTTCAACTGGGACCGGTAAGAGGGGCGGAACCAGCAGCGGAACAGGGTCCAGCAGGAAAGATCCCGTGACCCAGGCACTCAGGCAGCCCGGAACCAGTTGGGGTGCAGGGCAGACTGACCGCAGTCGCACATTCGCACACAGTGTGACAGACCACCCAGGCCCCAGCGGGTGAACATGGTGGTGGAGGGCTGACGGCGGTGGCACATTTGCGTGCAGTGGGACCCTACTCGAGGACCCCGGTGACGGTGGCAGCAGCAGGAGGTGGCAGATGGGACACCATTGCCCTCTTTGACCCCACCCCCACATACAGTGTCACAACACAGCCACTGAGTTGCCCTGCTCTGGTGAACACCTAGGGCTCTGATCCTGATACGTAACAGGCACGAACAGTTTAAAAGATGGCGCAAGAAGAACTCAAAGCCCCAGAGCCAATAACTCTAAGCGACCAACAGATTGCCAGCCTCTCAGATGCACAGTTTAAAACACTGGTGATCAGGATGCTCACAGAACTGGTGGATTATAGTCACAAATTAGAGGAACATATGAAGGCTAAACTAATTGAAATGAAGGGAGATGTCCAGGAAACCAATAGCGATGGAAAGGAAACTGGGACTCAAATCAATGGAATGGACCAGAAGGAAGAACAAAACATCCAACCAGAAAAGAATGAAGAAATGAGAATTCAAAAAAATGAGGAGAGGCTTAGGAACCTCCAGGTCATCTTTAAACCTTCCAACATCCGAATTATAGGGGTACCAGAAGGGGGAAAGAAACAGCCACGAATGGAAAACTTATTTGAACAAATAATGAAGGAGAACTCCCCCAGTCTGGCAAAGGAAATAGACTTCCAGAAAATCCAGGAAGCTCAGAGAGTCCCAAAGAAGTTGGACCCAAGAAGGAACACACCAAGGCACATCATAATTACATTAGCCAAGACTAAAATGAAGGAGAGAATCCTAGAAGCCTCAAGAGATAAGGGGACAGTCACCGACAAAGGAGTACCCATCAGACTGTCAGCAAATTTCTTAAAAGAGACCTTACAGGCAAGAAGGGGCTGGAAAGAGGTATTCCAAGTCATGAAATCCAAAGACCTACAGCCAAGATTTCTTTATCCAGCAAAACTTTCATTTAGAATGGAAGGACAGATAAAGTGCTTCTCAGATAAGGTCAAGTTCAAGGAGTTCATCATCACCAAGCCCTTATTATATGAAATGCTAAAGGGACTTATATAAGAAAAAGAAGAAGAAAAATATTAACAGAGAAAGGACAGCAAACTCACAGTTATTAACAACCACACCTAAAACAAAAGCAAACCAAGAAGACAGCTAGATCAGGAGCGGAACCATAGAAATGAAGAACACATGGGGGATTAGAAACAGGGGGGTGAGAGGAGGAGAAGGGGGGAGAAGGCACAGAAAATAGCATAGATGGTAGGTAGAAAATAGATAGGGGGAGGGCGAGAATAGTAGGGGAAATATAGAATCTAAAGAACTTGAGACACGTGGTTATAAACTAAGGCGGGGAGAATGGTGGGGGAGGGGGTGTGTGGGTGGAGGGGAATGAAGGGGGGGAATAGAACAACTGTAATGGTATAATCAATAAAATATATTTAAAAAATAAAATGTGCACAAGATTAGTCTATTTATTTATTTGCGGGAGCATTATTTTCTCAGGGCCATTTCAGTGACCTTGGGTTAATACTGCTTTTGCATCCTGCATGGTCAAAGTGGCTATCTTTGAGCAGAGATATTTCTAGAACTTCTGTAGGCACTAATATACATAAAATAGTGTGAACCATGTGTTGGTGTTCTGCACATAAGTTACAAAGGTCATGTGGATAAAGTTTGCCTCAAGCTCTAACACAGAAACAGCAGGTTTAAACATTTTGATTTGCAATGTAAATTATGCTTATGTCATTAAACTATTTATACATGAAGTGATGCATCCTTTGAAATATTTTGGAAACATTTATTCTACATTCTAAAATGTAGAATAAAATAAAGTTGCTCAATTTTGTGGGATTTCAGTGGAATTGAGAAAACAAACTCATTCTTTCTTATAGTTCTCAGAGCAAACAGCTGCTTTATTTCTCATATCATTTTGTCTTTTTTATAGCCGTCCTCTCCTTTGTTGAAATCATAAGGTACATTGATCAGCTTTTCTCCCCAAAGCTTATTGACAACACTACAGTTCTACCTACGATAGATATATCTATTGTATACATTCTTCTTATGTAAAATTCAAATATTTAAACATTACATAAAAGTCAATGTGCTTTTGACAAGAATTCTAAATCCTAGCCCCCTCTACATAACCAACCATTGCCATTAGGTTAATGTGGATATTTAGACTTCGTTCCATGCATTTGTGAAAATCAGTAATTACAAAGCAAATGTATAGTGTGGTTTTAGTCTTTCTCTTTTACAGAAACTGGGTTCAACCCCCCGTGATACCAAAACCTGATCTTTGACTTGCCACTGCCTCCTTCCTTCGAACTGCTGCGTTCAGTTCTGTACCGCAGAGGATGGGCCCTCTATCCACAGACATCGGATTCACTTCCAGCTCTTTGCCATTAGACACTACTATTTTAGAATTTTTTTAATGAGAACACCTTTGTGATCTCAACATTAAAAAGAAATTATACTATAATTTACTGTAATGTTTTATAATATTTATGCTCGGTATAACCATCTAAATTTATCTTTATAAATATGAGATATGAACTAACTGTATCTTTCTAAATAAGTAAATGATTTTCCCAAGACCTTGTATTAAAAATGTGCCCTTTACCCGTTTATTTAAAATGTCACTTTTACCACATGTTAAATAAGTATATATGCTTTCATCTATTTTTAGACTCTTATTCCATGGATCTAGTTGTCAATTCCTGACCTACCACTATACTATTTTTATTTCTATACTGTTACACACTTTTTACTTTGTAATGTGTTTGATAGGTAGTAGGCAAGGCCTTCCCATCCTCGTTTTATAGATTTATCTTGGTTATTTTGATATATTCTCTCCTTCTTATGGATTTTAGAACATGCTTTAAATTTCCGTAAGACATGATTTTGCTTCTTAATCAGTATTGTACTAAATTCACAGATTATTTTGAAGACAGCAGGCATCTTTAAAATACTGAAGCTTCTCATTCATGAACAAAGTATTTTTCCCATATTATTTAAGTTTTCTTATATGCCCTCCAGTGAAGTCTTATTAGGATTATTCTTAAGGATTTGATGTGATTATTACTATTATAAATAGACCTGTTGTTCCACTTTCTTAATGAACTTTATGATATGAATAAAAGCTACAGTTCATATTATATGTTGAGCTTGTATTCAGTCATCTTCATTAAGTTTCCCTGTTGGTTGTTAAATTTTAAAAATATAAAATTTTTAAATTTACAGTTTTCAGGTAAATGCGTATATTATCTGCAAATTGTGATGGTTTCATAGCTTCCTTTGCAACATTTGAGCTGTTTTCCTTGAAACATTGATTGGGACCCTGAGTAAAGGTTGAACACATGTGTCTCCCTGTCAATAGGGTCCCACATCGCATCATGAAGAATAGTGCTTGACATAGACATTGGTAGATCCTTTACAAAGTTAAGGAAATTACTTTATAGATTCTTTTTATTTTACAAAAAGCTTCTTAGAAATCGCTAAAAACTCTCAGATTCTTTTTTTCAAAATCGAGATGATCAAATAGCTTCTCCTCCTTTAATATCTACGTGTACTGCCTTCCACTGAAGCATTTCTAACATTGAGCAATTTTTGCATTGGTCATGCTGTATTTATTATTTTTACAGTAAGTTGCTGGATACAATGTGTTACCATGTTATTATTTTGAATCCATAGTCAAAGCCTGTTTAAAACAAACCTTGAACAAATCTTAAAATTTCCCATTTCGAGATTTGTTAAATCTTGCTCCTAAAATAATCTGGGCCTGGAGGCTTTGTTGAGGGTTGTGGGGGGTATCATCATTTCATTACTATTTTAATTTCTGCTTCTATTTTTTGTCTTTTTAGATTTTTCCAGGTCCTGTTTGCTAATTTTAGAAATTTTAAAATCTTCTCCATAGTGTTCTATCATCTTGCTTTTACTCTGTGCCTTAATTTTTCTTAATCATAATTTTCAAAGGTTGACCTGTTTTATATGATCTATTATTAGTTTTTATCTTTGAACAATGTCAATTAATCAATTATTTCAGTTTGCCTTATTTATTAAGTGTTACATTTATCTTAATTCCTTCCTTGGATTTACTTCTTTGTTGTTTTAGATTATGGATTGATTGCTTAGTTTTTTCATTTGAAATCTTTCTTATTTTCTAATAAATGCATTTAAGGTGACAACTTTTTCCTCCAAGTAAAGCTTTGGCCACATCTCACAGGTTTTGATCTTTTGAGTCAATTCTAAATATACTTTTTCAGTCTTTGCTAATATTCTAACTTTAATTTTCTTCAGTTATTTAATGTGCTGTAAATTAGCTGCCCTTCTTATTCCTTGGATACTCAGGAGAGATAGAACATGTATTCCCTGAAATGAGAAAAGCCTTGCAGACTTGAGCATCACTAGAAGTTGAATAGTACATGATGTTTGTTTCACTCTGTGAGCCTGGTTCTCAACCTGTTACCTGGAGCAAACGTTACACATTGAATGGCCTCCGCTCTTCCAAAAAGACTTAACACTTTGAGACTGGAATTGAATTCAATGGGGTGACACTAAATAGGCTCTAATTGTTTAGTAGTAGTAGTAGTAGTAGTAGTATTTCTAGGCTCTATGGAAAGTCCAATAGCATTAATTTCACCCCCTTTTTTCCCTTTTTTAGTATTGGTGGTTCCTTCCTGTAGTCCTGGTTGAATATGAAGCCCTAAATTGGTAAGGAAATCTATGGGGCTGATGGGAAATATTTCTCAGTGCCTGGGAAAGGAAGAATTGGTTAGATGGTGTGAAATACACCCATGGGACATATCGCTGGTGGGTTATGCAGTTTCTATGAAAAAACATTTGCGCACACTCATATCCTCTCTTACCCCACCTTAACACAGAAATCCGCTAATGTAACCGACTAAGGTAAGTTTCACACAAAACCCAATTTTGCAGACATTTTACTTTTTGATGTTTTCATTGTCACCTTTCAGTACCTATTTTGGCATTGCTCAGACTTTCTGTTTCCACTACTTTTCATACAGTTTTGAAGATGACTGTCTGTGAACCTGACCTTGTTAGCACCATGACCTTTTCACCACCAAGTTTTAAGAAGTACCTGTCAGACTACACATAATGCCATTAGGAAGTAAAATGCATGGGATAGATGAAGTTCTCAGGACAAACAGTATTTGTTCCCTGTTGATATGTATCTAACAAAACATGACACAGAATACTTTCTGCCTGCTTCAAAAGGTTCTGATTAATACTCCATTTCTTTCTGAGGTAAATAATATTTACACTTCAGTTAAAATTTAACTAAATTTGGCAAGCTGCAGGGAGTTCAAAAGTTTATGAAAGTCCAGAAACCTTTATATTTTATTTGAATTGGACACTCACTTTTCAACCTTAGCTATAAAGCTACATTGGACTGATTTCTTTCCACTTAGGACTCACTTATCCTTGTGCATTATAAATAAGTTGAGAAACTAAGTGTGACACAGAAGTGACTAATACGACATTGTTCCTAAGTGAAGAAAGAGAATATTTTGCTAATAGTCCACAATGCCTACCTATAAAGAATTCTGGGGGTCCCAAGTGGTATAGGTAAATTGTGACTATATTTACTTATTTTTAACCAGGTATTTACTCAACTCTCTACTTAACACTTGACTATATGATTGTGTGCTAGCTTGTCAGGATTAAGTACAGCTATCAGGTTTAACTTGTAACCTTTAATGGTCACTTAAAAAAAGATAAAACAAATAGAAACATTCATTGGAAGAGTAAATTCTAGATGAGAAGAAATAGTCATTGGCTGGCAAACTTAAAGCCCTGACACCAATATGCTAAGAGGTCTAGAGAAAGAGATCTATATGAGTTTTTATTTTTAAAATGTATACTTTTATCAACTTTGATTCTTTTATGAGTGAAACAGAAACCCACGTCTTAGACAAGAAAATGTTATGGAATTTTGCTAAGTTAAAAAGGTTTTATATTTCCACTTATCTAAAAAACATTTTGCTTACTTAAATTATAGTCAGGACAATAACTGAAGATAAAAATCCAAATACAGTTTCAGCCACCACTTGGTCCAAGTCAGAGGATATGATCTTCTTTATCTTCAGATGCATTTTCAGTGTGAAAACAAATGATTTTAGGCACAATCACATCCTCTTATTATGGTTAAATTAATATTGCTTTGAGGAGAAAGTTTACCGTGGTATCTCAGGTCACTTCTCAGTGTGGGTTAAAAAGTCTCGACTTCCTTAATTTAGATACTTCCCCATATTTTTCTATTGTAAACTTACTAAAGAGAGGTACTTTTGTTCAAAAAACAACTTTAAAA
This sequence comes from Sturnira hondurensis, assembly GCF_014824575.4. Lineage (NCBI taxonomy): Eukaryota > Metazoa > Chordata > Mammalia > Chiroptera > Phyllostomidae > Sturnira > Sturnira hondurensis. Next base: position 2,740,602 of record NW_028081528.1, read on the forward strand.
TAAAAACTCAGCCTATCTGCTCTCTCCCAAATTGATAGCTAGCTTGCTCGCTCTTTCTTTCTCTTTCTCTCTTTCTTTCTTTCTTTCTTTCTTTCTTTCTTTCTTTCTTTCTTTCTTTCTTTCTTTCTTTCTTTCTTTCTTTCATTCATTCATTCAAAAATACTCCTTTTTATTGAATTTAGGTTTCAGGTGTATAATTCTACAACACATCATCTATACATTGTGTAGTCACCACCCAAAGTCAAGTCTCCTTCCATCACCGTTTACCTGCTGCCTCCTCCCACCCCCCTTTCTCTCTGGTAACTAATCATACTATTGTCTATGTCTATGAGTTTCTTTGTTTGTTTTACTTAATCACTTTACCAAACACCACCATAGAAAACAAAATGTGCAAAGCCTGTGTCTCTTTTTTCTGGCATAATGACATTAAATTTACATAGAGCAAGTAGTTCAGTTATTTTGGTTAAAAAATGTTTAGATCTCTCAATGAAGGTTGTGCTGTCGATGGAGAAGGTGGGACTATTGATGACGGAGATCATTTATGCATGCATGCGGCACAGAGAAGACTGATGTGGCCATAACAGTCCCTTCCATGCTCTTTAAAAAAAGATTTTATTTATTTAGTTTTAGAGAAAGGGGAAGGGAGGGAGAAAGAGAGAGGGAGAAACATTCAAGTGGTTGCCTATTGAGAGTACTCCCTACTGGGGACCTGGTCTGCAACCCAGGTGTGTGCCATTGACTGGGAATCGAAAGGATGAGCCTTTCGATTTACAGGCCAGCAACCAATCGACACACCAGCCAGGGCTCCTTCTGTGCTCTCTATGCCTGTGGATTGTCCTTTGATTGCTGTGGTTGTTATTCACGGAGCCTGTAGCTATTTGTAACCCACTCTTATAAATGCTCAATCACCCCAGCTTTTGCTCTTTTTCTACTGCTGCCTGCCAGCTGGTATGTTGGCTGCACTGGTTTCTCATGTCTTCACACTTCTCTTACAAGTTCACCCAGAGCATCAAAAAGGTATGGTTTTTTTCTACCTCTACACTTATGGCTATTCCTCTGTAGTTCACTAAACAACCATCTGGATATCTTCGTGCTGTGCAAGTGGACACCAAGTTATTTCATATGGCCAGTCCATCAAAAGTGGTGAAGTATTTAGCACCCTCTTAATGACAAATCTGTCTTATTGCGAGCAAATAAGTGAAGGGGATGCCATCCGCTAATGACAAGCCATTCACTCACTTTGGCAACCTTAAACTCATTCAGTTTATATTTATGTTCCATGTTCTCATTGGATTTAAGGTACTATCTGTGGAAACTTCTTGGAGTTATGAAACTCAGAATTGTTAGAATCCAGTCAAGTTTATTTTATCATGTTAGTCTAATATATGCAAATAATTTCATTGTGTTTCATTTACACGGTTGCATTTATATCTTTGAAAATACATCACCATCTCTCGGAAAAGAAAAGTCAATATTGATTGCAGGGGCTAATTACTTCACACGTGCTGTTTCGTGGCAACTCTGTGAGGAATGAACACTATTATTATGAATCTTGTTTTGGAAATAGGCATAAAGAAGTCAATTGAACTACTCAAGGTCATATGGGTAGGAAGTAGTGAAACCAGATTTTGTTTTTTTAAAGGTAGAAAATCTAATTTTATTTTATTTTTATTTTTATTTATTTTAATTTCAATTTTTTATTATTTTTTGTTTATTTAATTTATTTAATTATTTTTCAAGTACAGTTTTCTGTCTATTACTCCCATCTCATCCCACCCCCCGTGATCCCCCCTCCCTCCCATTTCCACCTTTCTCAGTTGTTGTCCATGTATCCTTTATATATGTTCCTCTAAATCCCTCCCCTATTTCCCCTGAAATTCCCTCCCCTCTCCCCTCTGGTCACTGTCAGCCTGTTCTCTATTTTAGTGTCTTTGGTCATATTTTGTTTGCTTGTTTGTTTTGTTGTTTAGCTTCCGGTTAAAGGTAAGATCATACGGTATTTGTCCTTCAACACCTGGCTTATTTCACTCAGCATCATGCTTTCCAGTTCCATGCATGCTGTTGCAAAAGGTAGGAGCTCCTTCTTTCTTTCTGCAGCATAGAATTCCATTGTGTATATGTACCATAGTTTTTGGATCCATTCATTTACTGACGGGCACCTAGGTTGCTTCCAGCTCTTGGCTATTGTAAATTGTGCTGCTATGAACATTGGGTTGCATATGTTCCTTGGGATTAGTGTTTTAGGGTTCTTAGGATACAATCCTAGCAGTGGAATTGCTGGGTCAAAAGGCAAGTCCAATTTTAGTTTTCTGAGAAAATTCCATACTGTTTTCCATAATGGTTGTACCAGTCTGCAATCCCACCAACAGTGGACCAGAGTCCCTTTGAAACCAGGTTTTGAACCCAATTATCTAACTCCAGAGTCTAACTCCTTGCTCTCTCTCTTTCTTTCTCTCCATATATAATGAACTTAGTGTGTGCCTGCAACTCTCCTAATGCTCTCAGTATATTGACTCATTTAATCTTTATATCACAATAACCTTTAAGGTAAGCACAAATATTCTGTTCTTTACAAAGAAGAAAACTGAGGCATAGCAAGGTTAACTTGCTCATTTTAACACAAACATAATTGGTAGGTAGAGAGAGGAGGGGCCCAAGCATTTTAATTTCAGAACCTGTGCTGTTAATTATAATGTTATATTCTTGTTCATCCATAAAAATAAGCTCATAGCAAAAGTTTGCCATTTCTAGTAATAAAAACCTATGTAAAGATGCATTTGAAAAAATAGGATATAAGTTATTTCTCTTCAGGTGTACCTTTTTTTCACTTGTATTGCCAATATTTTTTGAATTGGCAATCTCACAGTGTGGCAACACCTTTGAATATTTGTGTTACACAAATTCCACAAAAGTTTTATATTTGTTCCAGTCAATCATGATTATTTTTCTAGTCCTTACATTTACATTTGTCTTATTTATTCTGGACAGGAATCAAATAAATGAGGAGAGAGATCTGGGGACCGAGAGTGATTTAGGGTGGATGACAACTTCTGTTTTGGGACAAATAAAGAAATCTCAGTTAGAAGCAGAGAGATGAGTTAAAACACCCAGGATCTATCCACACCCATGGTCACATTCACAGTCTAAGATCCTAATACAAACATGCCCTTGATGGCAACAGAGTAAGTCCAAATATAGTCCTCATAATACTCTCATTGATATTGCCTCATAACACTAGAACAATAATAAATTATTGTTATTATGTAGCAGAGAGGAACACCATAGTTTCACCCAATTTGATTAATGCTTGTCTCTCCTCCATTTTTAAGCCCATGTTATCAGATACTAGACCTGTTTCAAATCACTAGTGTACCCCCAGTTTCAGCACGTGCTCAATGTTGGGCACAGAGAAGGGTTTCAAAAATACTGAAGGAGGCCCTGGCTGGTGTAGCTCAGTGGATTGAGTGCGGGCCTGCAAACCAGACGATCGAGGTTCGATTCCCAGTCAGGGCACATGCTTGGGTTGCAGGCCAGTTTCCTGCAGGGGCCAGTTCCCTGCAGGGGATGCACAAGAAGCAACCATACATTGATGTTTCTTTCCTCTCTCCTTCCCTTCCCCTCTAAAAAAAGATAAATAAATAAAATATTTTAAAAATATATTGAAGGAGTAAATGAATGAATGCAGATATAACAGTCAAGTGTGTAAGTGCACATGACACTAAATCCCACCCCTTGTGTACCAGACAGGAATCCTATGTCATCAGGTATAAGTCCATCTTGCCAGATAGCGGGACAATTCTGCTACTGTAACTCCTACCTTGGTGGGATGGCTGACTTGTAACTGGGAAGAAAACTATGACCAGAACTGACACAGGTGGGGGACAGCTGTTTTGTTCACTCTTTGACCCAAAATTAAATAATCACTCCCCATCAGCAGCTTTGGCCCAGTGGCAGCTTCTTCCCCCTTGACATTGCCTGACTTGACTTTGAGGACACCACCCTCCTGGGTCTCTCACTGTTGCCGCTGGTTTGTAGACTCCTTTGCTGGTTCCTCTTCTCCTTCTTGGCTTCTTGTGTTTTCACTTTTTAAAATAGTGAAAGGTTATGAACCCTAACGGTTCATATGAACCATACTCACAAGGGTTCTCACAAGGGTTCTATATGAACCCTAAAAGTTATGGGTTCGATTCTTGGTCAGGGCACATACTTAGGCTGTGTGTTCATCCCCAGTCTGGATGTGTACCATCCCCGGTCCTGGCAAGGATCCCCCGTCTGAGTGTGAACGAAGGCAATCAATTGATGCTTCTCTTGCATTTCTCCCTTTCTATCTCTCTCTCACTCACTCAAAAAAGCAAATGAAGATGTTCTCGGGTGAGGAGAATAAAAACCGCAGTAAGAAAACAACCCAGTGAAAACACTACCAGGCATTTCAGCAAAGAGGATATTCAGAAGAAAAAGAAACAGATAAAAAGATATTCAATAACATTAGCCACTGGATAATACAAATTAAAAACACAACCAATTACCACTGCACACATGTTAGAATGGCTGAAACATTACTGACAGAATGATGTGCTGGTGAGGATATGGAATAGCCCACACGTTGCTGGTGGGAATGCATTCAAGATCAGAATGTTAAGACCATGCTAATATTCCTGGCTTAATTTCTTATAACAGAGATATATGGTTTTTCAAAACAACTTTAGCTTTAGATTTTGCTTTTGTCTTATTTACAGTATTAGGTTTATAGAGACACTATTGTAAAAAAGAAAAATGCACCCCATCTCAAGATCTATATAAAAACCCAAGGCTATATTTTGGATGTGATATAAAATATAATAATAACATAATGAGAGGTACTTAGAAAAAATGAGATTGATGTTTTTTTCCTTGCACCTAACTTACTAGAATTATTTGAGGATAAACCGTGCTTTAGAACCGGCAGGACAAACAAGATCCCCTCACTGACAAGTCAGTGGAAATTCTCAGGTTCAGAAGGACTCTGCAGCTGTCACCTGAGCCATTTCCTCATTTTTGATGACAGCAAATGAGTGGTTCATTTTCTCTTTTACAGTGTTATGCCCTTTGGCTAATTCTGAACAAAACTGCTGCACTTGTTTGGCGAGAATATTTTCAACATTCCATGCTGAACATTTCATTGTTCACAACCAGACCACATCAAGTTCAGAGCATAAAGACAGCTTTCAAAACACAAAGGCAAACTAAAAAGAAAATAGAATGATGGAGATCATAATATTAATTACTAGTGATCTGCCTTGAGTTTTTATGAATCTAATCTTATTTTTCTAGTGCCAGCTCAGGCTGTGTAATGAGACATTTAGAATAAAAATTCTGAACAATTCACTTAGGCTTCAGAGGCCAAAGATCAACTCATGATTTAAAACTTTTCCTTGGTACTTTACAGAATTAAGTCATGCTTTCCCCAGGTCAAAACATCAACCAGTGTGCTGTTCACTTCCTGGTAAACATTACCTAAATGTGTGGAGAAAAAAGGCATCCGAAGCAAAAAATAAATGTGCTTAATGTTTGACACTGTCAGCATAGTCAATAATCATCATTTCTCCTGACTAAATTTGGTGCTTTTTCTGTTAAGCAAAATGCTTTCCAAACAGAAAGTTTTGCTACTTAAAATTAAATTATAAAATTTTTTTCCTGGGATTGATTTATACTTCTACCAATGGTTCAGTGTCAGCACCCAGTCATGACTTCAATTCACGGTCGGCACACAGATAGACGAATCTCAGGCAGAGACTGCATTTATTGAATTATTTCCTATCATGGCCTCGCTGAAATGCAAAATGCTTAGTGCTTAGAAAAACCTAAGTCAGTTATCATAGTCTGGAGTTTCAAGGAGATTGTCAAATGAAATTTCAAGGTCCTGATTTATCTACATGTGAAATTGATAGCTGAGACTTAAGAGTTTATCAAGGACATTTTGGCTTGTTAATTACAGTCAGTGGTCATGAAAGAAATTTTTGTCTTTTGTCAGGTAAAGTAATTTCTATTGACTTTCTCATTTCTAGTTGATTTATAGTAACTTCTCATTTCTGACTTAGAGTCTAAAGTAGGATATAAGATGTGACAAAAAGGAGTTTAAACTTAAGGGTTTGGGCAAGACGTGCTTGTGGGACTTTCAAGTGATAAATCCCAGGAAACCCTTGAACCTGTGGATGTGGTGGAGCAGGAAACTGGTGCTGAAGATGCAGACTCGTGTCAGAAGCTGTGTAAGTGGGAAGAGGAAAACCACTACGTGGAAGAGTCAAGATGCATGAGGAAAGAAACCTTTTAGGATTGATAGAAGGGAGGTCCATGAACAGAAGGGAAAATAGAGGACAGGAACAGGGCATGGCATCAGAGAAGCTGAGGGAGGATAGAGTTCCAGGGGAAGAGATTTGTCCACAGCATCATTGGATGGTGCAGAGCTGTGGGGTGGGAGAAGCATCCCAAAGACTCTGGATGAAGAGATCATGGCCGACATGCACTTCAGTGGCATGGTGTGAGTGGTCAGTGACCAGCCAGAGGCAGTCTTTCAGTTAACCTGCCCGTGTAGAGAAAGAAAGACATCACCCAAGGGCAAGGGCAAAATGCAGAATGGAGGATGATTTTCTTCTTTGAAAGAATAGAGAACCCTCATCTTATTTCCTTAGAGATAGTCAAAGGCAAGGAGGCCATGACTTATTCTTACCCCATTCTTACCCCACGATCAAGTAGTAACACCTTCTGTCTGGTAATTACTTGGGTTTTCTTTAATGAAGCTTCTAAAAATAATGTAGAAGTCAGACAAAAGGAAAGTGTAAAAGACCAATACACAATTTCTTCCAAGAAAGTAGGATGACCCTCCTGGAAAAGGGGAGATTCTGGCAGAAGCCTAATTTGGAAAGGTGAAGGGACAGCTTGGAAATACGCCTCTGGGGTCCCCTTTGCCCGTGTAGAACAGCATCCAGATGTGGTGACTCTGGGAAGCCCAATAAACAGAAACCCCAAGATAGAATTCATGGACATCGGAGCTTCTCCTGACAGGAAGCATCATTTCTTCCCTGGTTTGCACCAGCACCACCAACAAAAAAAATACTTTCATCTATTCTTGTATTTCCTTTTTCTGGGAGACAATTTTCAGTTGGACTTACCTTGAAGATACTATCTTTCCCAAAAGTTCTAAAAAGCCTTTTAATATTAACTTTAAATTTGATACCCATTTAAAAAACACTCACGACTCAGGTAATTGGTGCACCTGTAATATGCCGCACTATTGGATAATATTTATGTTATAAATAAAAATTACCGACAAAAATAATTTTGCCTTTGAATACTTTATATATAGGCATAATATTTAACAACTATAATTTTATAGCGCTTTATCTTCTATGCCCTCAGTTTCTTGAATTACTAATAGATGTCTTCCAAATAAGTTATTTCTCCAGAACCCCACTTAATTTTCAAATACCCAAATATATAGTGTGAACCTCGAAAAGAAGACATCTACTAAGAAAGGCTCCTGGTGGCTCACTAGGCTAAAAAAAAAACCCAAAAAATAGAGCCTAGCATTCATTTCTATACAGGGACCTCTCATCCAACCACACTTCAGGGAGAGGACCCCACTGAACTGCCTGCCCTGAACGGAACTGCCCTGGCTGAGCTGACGCATCAAACACGTCCTGTCTGAGAAGAGTCGTGGGAGCAGGGCAGCTCCGCGCAGGGCACAGTTGTGGAGGCAGAGAGCGGCCTGACCCCAGTGCTGCCTGGCCCGGGGCTGCGTCAGAGCCATGCTGCTTTTGCAGGCCTGCTGTGTCACAATTGAGCTGTTTTGCACTAATGAAGTTTCCTTAGAAAGGAAATGAAGTTAGAAGGCTTTATAGAAAATGTTCTTTCTTAAAAGACTATCATTCAGGTATTTGCACGTTGGCAAAGATTCAGTGGGTTAGCACATGCTCATCTCTTTTGCTTTGAGGGGGGTTTTAAAGCAGCAGGACCCAGTAAATGAGAAGCTTAACCCTTTTAATGGAAGCTGGCTTTTCCTGTGTGAGCTGACCTTTATCACACAAATATGGTATTCCTATTCCTGCTGAATAAGTTAATTTCATGAATTTTTCTGTTCCTGGAATGACTTGGAAATGTAAATCTAACCATGAAGACAGTATGTCTATAGTACAATAAAGACATTTAATTTAGTGTTTTCTCATGGAAATGGGAATCAATGCACTCTTAGTGGGGTAATTATCTCTGATCATCTGTATAAGTCTCTTTTAATTTCTACTTTTTTTAAAAGATTTTATTTATTTTTCTTTAGAGGGGAAGGGAAGGAGAGAGGGAGAGAAATATCAATGTATGGTTGCCTCTGGTGTGTCCCCTGTTGGGAACTGGCCTGCAACCCAGGCATGTGCCCTGACTGGGAATCGAACCGCAATCGTCTGGTTCACAGGCCCGCGCCCAATCCACTGAGCTACACCAACCAGGGCTAATTTCTACTTTTTAATTGTGGCAAAATATGCGTAACATAAAATTTGCTATTTCAACCATTTTTAAGGATATGATTTAGTGGCATGAAATACATTCATATTACTGTACACCTGTTGTCCTCATGTATCTGCAGACCTTTCTCATGTCTCCAGGCTGCAGCTCTGTACCCACTAATCAAAGGCTCCCCTTCCCCCTCCTCCCACCTCCTGCCAACCACCATTTTACTTCCTGTCTCTACCAATTTGACTACTTTAGATACACCATGTACGTGAAATCATATAATATTTGTACTCCTGTGAGTGGCATAATTTTCTTGAGTGTCATCTTCATTTTAGCATGCAGAATTTTATTCTTTTTTAAGGCTGAATAATATTCTATTAATACATAGATGCCATGGATAGTGTTTCAGTACGTTCTTTGTAAAATAAGCTATAGGGACATACTGTCTAAAAACATTATAACAAACTAAACATTGAATTGTTAACTTGTGGGAAACTATTTGAAGGTGCGAAGTCCTAAAAATACAGACTAACTGAGTTTCTGACAAAATTTATACTTTCTCTCGCTGGAGAGACAGAATAATAAAGAGTTTAAATTGTATACATATATAATCATTTAGATAATTTAAATCTTTTACAATGCTATAATGGTTTTGGCATGAGGGAAGAGAGATGATGGTTGGAGAGGATTGTGAATGCGCTAAGTTCCACTGAAAGGTACACTTCAAAGTGGTTAATTCTTAATTTTACCTCAATGAAGAAAAATGCTATAATAATGGAAATTTTCTTAATTTTTACTAGTTTTTTTTTTTACCTCAAACATCTCATGTGTTGGTAAACAATGTTGATACATTTGTATTACAGTTAAAAAGACTAATTTAATATTACAGTTAATTATTGTTCATAAAAGCAAAGAAGCAGGAAATAAGCTTTGTGGAAATGCCTTTGCACATATGGTTCTCTCTGCTCAGAATATGTCCCAAAGTCTCTCCAGCGGCACAGTCCCACTCATTGACCATTTTCTTATAGGAGCCTTCCCCATTGCCCAAAAGTAAGTTCCCCCTTGCTTTTACCTCTGGCTAACCTTAGGTCTGCTAAGTTGAATGCTCTCTGAGGATGAATTCATGCCTTCCTCCTCTTTGTATTAATCAGTCATGCCAAGTCAATGCTACTTACATTAAAATTCATTGATTTGAACCCTGGCTGGTTTAGCTCAGTGGATTGAGCACAGGCCTGCGAACCACACGATCGCGGTTCGATTCCCAGTCAGGGCACATGCCTGGATTGCAGGCCGGTTCCCTGCAGGCCAACTCCCAGCAGGGGACACACGAAAGGCAACCATACATTGATGTTTCTCTCCCTCTCTCCCTCCCCTCTAAAAATAAATAAATAAATAAAATCTTTAAAAAAAAATTCATTGATTTGTAGTTATTAAAATGGATTTTTCTCATTCAACTGGGCTTTGCAAACCATTGTTTCATTATAATTATTTCTCAAATGTTCCATTCATTTGGAAGAAAGAAAGTGGACATAGAAACCTGAATTGGACCTAGCTAGTTGGAAAGGCATTTCTTTATTTGTTCATTGTCTTTTTTTTTAAAGAAACAGTGTTTCTTATTGCTTAACCATGAAACAAGCTGCTAGCCATTTGTTTATTTTTTATTTTAAAGCAAAAATATTTTATCAATTTCTCTCATATGTCTTCTTAGTCCACTCATCATAAAAAAAGCAATTCAATTTCCCAACAAATATAAAGCACTGGACAATATCCTGTTGATGGCAGCCACTGTTCTTTAAAGGCTTAGATATGGTCCGTATAAATCAGCCATAAAGACACGAACTCATTTAAGGACAACAGTGAAACCGTTATCCAATGCAGTTATAAGCAATAGAACACATTGATCGTGACACGATTATTCATAAAACAGTTTCTTCCATTCTGTATATCAAATTATTCCCAATGAAACAAAACATCAAACAGAATGAATCAGTATATAGTACCACCAAAACCTGAGCTGTGAGAAGTGGCAAAGTTTAAATATCTGCAGATAAAGACATGTGAAACATGTCTTCCCAAGACATCCTGGAAAGAGAGAAAAGGATGAAGGTGTCATAGGAGACAAGGAGGGGACTTTTTTTTTTTTTTCCGGAAAATAGACAAAGAAAAGCTGTATCTCTAGGAATAGATTAGAAAGCTCGGAAGAAGTGAATAATGACAAGATACATGTAATGGAATTGCAAATTTACTCACATCTTCACTCAGATTTGAAAAGAAAATGCAGCCTCTTCACTGCTCTGTAACAACCAGATGGTCTTGGTGATATGCACCTGTAACATAGGAGGAGAAAAAGAGCCTAAAATTTGATCTCATATAGAACTAAATCCACTATATTAATCTCTGGTAAAAAAAACGAGTGGTATCTTAGAGGCTCTCTTCTTCGTCCTTTTCAGAAATGGTCTTTGCAGTTTTACAGTGTGTGGCTGCTTTGGTATCCTAGAGGCTGTGGGAAGGGGTTCCCTCTGGAACCCTATGGCCTCTGGGTGAGTGGCTGGCCTGGCCCACTGCCTGGGCCAATGGAAGGACATCCAGAGCATCTGAGCAGCATTCAGGCTTCTGCTGTGGAAGTGTGAGCTGAGCTCAGGGTCTGAACAGCCTGGACTAGGTCAGGGCACAGTCACCTTCCTGCTGACTCAGCCCCACTAAGCAACAGTTGACTGCCTGGCTTACAGAATCTTGACTTCTGAGCTCCGTGGAGCAGCCCCCAGCCTAACTCAGCTTTCTTCCGCAAGTTCCCCTTAGGAAAGACCGACACTTGTAGGTCCTGTTTGTGACACACAGGAACCAGATACAGAACACAGACAAACTCAGGTCTACTCTCTGCCTAATTACACTTCATTGGCAAGTGTAGCTGCTATGTTGGGCCCAGACCGATAGGAAAGTTTTTGAGAGCATCTCATCTCATGTCACAGTTTCCCAGCAGGACTTCCTCTGGAAAGGGGAGATGTAGACATGAGTTTGTCTCTGGCTTCCTCTACCTACCCTTCTTTTTCTCTTCCCATCAAGTCTTGGAGCAAAAAGGGTAAGATTTTCCTTCTTCCTTTTTCTGAGTAGAAACTTTTTTTCTCTAAACTGTTATCAATATTGCTAGGTCAGTTTCTAAAAGTTTTTAAGGGATAAATAAATGAATATAGGAAATCCTTTCAAAATCTGGCTTTCAAGTCAGTGTCTGTCTGTGTATTGCCTTTTTGCTGCAAATCTCCTAATTTTTTCTAAATTCACAAGTGTGTCTAAGGAAGCAACTATTCACAAGAAAATGCAAAAACATGAGTACATTATATTTCTCGGAATATTATCTCCATTATATTTAGTCTCATATGCTATTCTTTCTGTAACAGTAAAACAAAAGTCTAGATTATATGCTTCTGGGCTTTATAACATTTTCCGCAGGAGAAAACGGAAGTTTGTTTGATTTCTGAACTTCTAATGACCTTTCTTTCTTTTTTAAGACATTATATTTTTAGAGCCGTTTTAGGTTTATAACAAAAGGATTAAAAGGAGTTACAGAGATTTCCCACATAGCTCCTGCCCCCATGCATGCCTAGCCGTGCATGCATTTTCAGTCTCAGTAAAACATGGTACATGTTTTACCAAGAATAAACCTACCTTAACACATCACAATCACCCAAAGTCATAGTTGACTTTAGAATTCACTCTTGGTATTGTACATTCCATGGGCTTAGACAAATGTGTAATGACATATATCATCACTATAATATTTTCATTGCCCTAAAATGCCTTTTCTTTTCGTTATTTTTTCCACATTTACATACATTTTGTTCTGGGTAACTAATGTTATTGACATTTCTTAGTTTTCTGATGCTCTAAGAACACAGCATTTCCTTTTCCTTACTAAGTTGCTCATATTAATTTCTGCATCTTAAAGATAAAATCTAATGGAGGTTGTGAAACTTCTGAACCAAATATACTAGCATTTAAATGCCTCTTTGAGCTCCATTGTTCCTTTAACTTCTTTAGGGCACTTCAGTTCACAATTGTAATTTTAATTCAAATATTTGCCTTCCAAGATGCTGGTTCCACCATTTATCATCCATATCCTACCTGTTTTTTAGAGCACAGCTTGGTGTGAGCTGTAAACCTGAAGAAGATGCCTTTTATTTTCCTAGTGGTGTTTGATTATACTCACCTACTGAGTTTTTTGATAATGAGACAAATTTTATAAATGTTTATAGTAATGTATGCTTCGTGTTTTTCCGAACTCCTTTAGTGGAGCTGCTATTTCCACTGCAGTTGTTTTTGAACACGAAGTATCACTGCGTTTTTGGCCAAGGGGAAACTTAAACTTGAGGTTAAACACTGCAGAGTTCAGAGTAAGTGAACCAAAAATTCAACTGTGCGACTTAATCATTTAAAAAGTGATAGACACTGTTTTGACTACAAGTACCAGTCATACCAGTGGGAAAGGACGTTTGAACTAGGCGGTTCAAAACATGTCTACTGGTGTCGACATAAGCTCATTTTAATTTCTCTGCACCTTCCTTAATGGTTTTCATCAATTTCTATGTAGAGCAACTTCTGTGGTTACTCACTTCTGAAATTTTAAATGTCGAGAAATACCAGACATCACCTTGGGCTCCAAAGTGTGATTGTTTTGGGGGTATGTGGTTTCATACCCAACTGACTCATTCTGCCAAGAACCTTGAGAATGTCGGTCTAGTCTAGACTTTTCAATCCTGATGATTGATAGACCAACTGTGGCATAGATTATATATCATTAGAAAGAGGATGTGGGTGTAACACAGTACAAATATTATATACTAAAACCCACAAAACCTTGCCTAGTCATTTCCTCTGCTAAGCCTTTCCTACCATTTTTATGATCACTTATATCAATAACTGTTCATCAAGGAACCTCGTATCTTTAAAATAATCTCTGCCTGTCCTAAATAGGACAGCATGTGCTGTAATACCTGCCTTAGTAGCTCCAGTAAAAATCTGTTATTGAATGAACACTGACTTCAAAGGACTAACAGGAAAAGCCACCATGAGTGCACCTCTTAGCCTTTTCTCCAGCTCCTCTCTCCCTCAGTCTTTTCTCTAAGTAGTTCTTAGTATCTTCTAGGAATTTGTCACTGATTTTCACAATATTCTATTTTATCAACTGGTGGATGTGAAAATACCTATAAATATTAGTATAAATGTTACTATCATAAGATTTTTTAAATAGGAAAATCAAGTTTAACTGCAAAGTATTACTTAACTTTGGAGGAATATCTTTAGGAATATCAGTCAATTTAGCATAAATAAATTTGTTAGTGATGGTCAGAGCAATTAAAATGGAAGTTTGGAAAACCGTATGTTAATATTACCACTTTTGTTTAGCTCCAACCTTCAGAAAGTCTTAAGAGTTTGGAATCAGTTGAAAAAATACATTTTGAATCCAATAGACTGCTCATGAAATATTTTGATAAACATGATACAGAAAAATATATACCAAAGCCATAGCCTACCACAAATTAAATGTGTGTATATAGACATATTCTCTTTAGTGAGAAAAGGTTAATTCTTCCTGTAATAAGAATAGAAAATTCTTTTAGAATCACTAAAGCTAGTATCTTTTAGAAGAATAGGACAATGGGAAGCACCGATTTGCCTGGGCGGGGAAAGGATTTGTCATGAGAGTACTTTCTGGGTTTCGAGAATGGAAAAAAAAAACTGCCCAGGGCTTTGGCTGAACCAAATTCAGGACTGCTACGTAGACGATATGCCTATTTCCGTTGTGAAAGTATAAATATTTCTGTGCTAGTGAGCTGTTTCCTGGCTATATTGTCCCTGGTTCTTTTCCTGGACATAGAAGCTCTCCTTTCAACCTAGCCACTGACTGAAGAATATCCAGTGGCTGCTGGGAACCTTCTTTGGTTACTGGGCTTGCTTTGGTTCTGGTTCATCTGGGTCCACACAGTGTCACCTGCTGAGACAGCTCGAGTTTAGGTCTGTTGAGCATCATGTGGTAGAATCCCCTTTATGGCAAACCTGAACGAGCGTTTGGGCCAGCACCTAAGCTAACTGGCAGAGCAGAGGACTCAGTCCTGGCCACTATGCCAAGGCCCATGCCTGAGGTACAGCACTGGCTGTCACAACTCTGGTATTCTACTAGAGGGGTACCTCTGCCACCCAGTTGTTCAGACATAGCTGCCATCATGTTTTGAAGCTACTGGTCTCCCCAAAGCCATGCCTGGTGCCTGTGGCATTGGTCCACTGCACACAAATCCCCACAGCTTAAGCTGTACACTTCACACTCACAAAGGTACGGGGAGTAGAAAGATCTCCAGCCTCAATGGTTGAGGTGATTTTTGGAAAGCATTTACAATGCATGACATTGGCGAGACATCCACCCCATTGGAGGGTATGTAATGCTGAGAACCTAGCCCACGACTTGCTGAGGCCAACGCTGGCTGTCCCACCTCTTCTCTTCGGCAGACTGGGTATCGAGACAGGAGCAAGGTAGTCCGGACTGCCGAATGAAACACACAGGGGCACCAGAAACCGTAGACAATCAAGATACATTATTTCTTCTTGAACTCTATTTAAATAAAATACTGAAAAATTAAAAAAACATGCTCTCATTTGGGAAAAACTTTTTTTGCCCTCTTCTTTTTAACATTGTATCAGGTCCAGTTTTTTTTTCTTCTACAATGCCTATGTCTTCTTGATCTTTAAATTCTTAGCTCTTTTTTTGGGGGGGTGAAGATTTTTTATATTAATTTTTAGAGAGAGGGGAAGGGAAGGAGAAAGAGAGGGAGAGAAACATCAATGTGAAAGAGAAACCTCAGCCAGTGGCCTCTCATACTCACCCCCTCCAGGGACCTTCTGCTTTGCAGGACGCAACCGACCAACTAAGCCACACTGGTCAGGGCTTAGCTCCTGGTTTTTAACCAGTCACTGTAAATAAAACAATGGTCTCTCAAAACTGTCTGCGCTCTGATTCCTGGAACCTGTGAATAGACGTCACAGGCAGAGGGAATTAAGGTTGTTTATCAGCTGAATCTGAGATAGGAAGATTATTTTGTATTCTTTGGGTTGGCCCCATCTAATTTCAGTCCTTAGCAGAGAACTTTCATGGCTAGAGTCAGAAAGAAAGGTGTAGTGATGGAATAATGGCCAGAATGACGCGACTGAATGAGGACGTACCTGTCACTGCTGCTGGCTTTAATGGTGGGAGAAGTGGTCAGGAATCAAACAATGTGAGCAGCCTCCACAAGTTGGAAACAGACTCCTCCCTGGAGCCTCTGGAAAGGAATGCAGCCATGTTGACACCTTGATTTTTAGCCCAGTGAGACTCATGTTGAACTTCTAACCACGGAGCTATAAAAATTTGTATAGTTTACATTCCTGTTAAAGGTGATATCATATGGTATTTGTCTTTCACTGCCTTTAACAGGAATGTAAACAACAAAACAAACAAGCAAGCAAACAAGTAACCAAAGACACTGAAATACAGAACGTGCTGACAGGGTCCAGAGGGTAGAGGGGAGAGAAGCACAGAGTAAAAGGGGATGGACTCACATGAATAAGTATGAAGGACACATGGACAATAACTAAGACGGGGGGCGGAGATGGGAGGGGGGAGCACTGGGGGGGTGCAGGGCTGGGAATACAAGAAAGAAAACTGTACTTGAACAAAAGTTAAATAAATAAATAAATAGATAAATAATTTGTATAGTTTAAGCCACTGAAGTTGTGGTAGTTTGATACAGCAGCTGTAGAAAGCAAAGTATACTACCACTCCTCCACCGAAAAAAAAAAAAAACAAGACAAAACAAAACAAAAACTAAATAAGGTTACGATAATGATACAGCTCTCTTGGGTCACAATCTCAGGGGCCAAGTGGGGGAAAAACCCTCCCCCTCAATTCCCTTTCGGTTTGAGAGATTTTTCCTTCATTGTCAGTCTCAGTCCCGGCTCTCACTGACGAAGCTTCTGAAGTTACTAAGAAAACTGTCAGGGTGAGATACGCTGGAAGACACAACAGAAAAATGCAACAACACCCTTTGATGGGCTGCAAGTCATAGAGTGAAGCTAAAGCTCTCGAAAGAGAAACTCACGGTCTCTTGTCCAGTTTTTATTCTCAACGTCTGTCACTTGGGGTTTGCCCATCACTAGTGACACTCATCTGAGGCCTTTCAAGAAGCCCACGTGAGCCGTGTCCGTGGGAGAGTCTATACCTGGCAGATATGACTGTGTTTAGAAGCAGCAGTTATAAATCATACATTTTCTCTCCCATCATCTTGGATCCTTATTGTTCAACATTACAGTCTAGTCTCAGGAAGAGCAAATCCCAAAAGGGCCTGTCTGACCATCTTGCCCGAAAGTCAAGAGAAGTGTAGCACTGAGGCACAATTTCATTGTCAAAGGGGCTGGGGTGGTAGGAGATGATGGTGGATGTTTTGTTCTTTTGTTTTTTTATATACATACAAATGCATCCTTAAGAGTTGGAGGAATACCTGAGAGTGGGTTATCAGGTTTGGGGGCTAATTTCCTACCTTCAACCAACAGATGTTTAAGCAATTGTAATTCAGATGTTTTTTTTTTTAAATCTAAAATTATTTTGTGTTCCACAATCTAGATATGGGTTATAGTGTGGGAGACATAAGAGGGTTGCTGTGATAAGTATAAGATGCATCCTTACCAAGGACCCTAGAATGGAACTAAATTATGTTTGGGATGTTCTACTGAGATGGATAGAGTGCAGCAAAGGGGTGTGAATCCTAAAACATCACTTCTGCTTTGAGGAACCCAGTAAACTGTGGTGAGACTGACATTGAAGAAATCAAGACCACAGGCTGTTTTCATACACTCAGCTGGTGTAGAGAGGGCTTCTAGAGTGATTATAAAAAAATTAGGAAGGCAGTTTTACTAAAGCTTGCTGAATGAGCTAATTATTCGAGACCATCAGATAGATCCTGGTATAGAAAGTGGTCTGTAAGTCCCCTTACTTCTACAGTGAATTTTTAGAAAGATTTGTTTTTACAAAATTGAGTCACCGGCGCTATGATATGTGGCCTGAATCTAGGCTGCATAACCTCCCTATAATCCAAAGCTGGGTATAACTTCTGTTAGAGAAACCACATAGAGAAAATTCATTCTCCTCCTTTCTATCCCCATTGCCTTTTTGTCATTCTGATTGGGTGTTTTTTGGCTTTCTCATATTCCAAATGGCTGATTTGATTCTCAGCTTCATCTACAGCACTGTTGATTTTCTGTAAATTATTCATTTCAGTTAGTGATGTCCTGCATTTCTGACTGGTTGTTTTTTACGGTTTCCATGTCCTTTTTTATGCTGTTGAAGTTCTCACTAAGTTCATTGAGTATCCTTATAACCCATGTTTTGAATTCTGCATCTAGTAGATTACTTGTCTCCATTTTGTTTAGTTCTTTTTCTGGAGCTTTGTTCTGTTCTTTGATTTGGGAAATATTTCTTGTCTCCTCATTTTGGCAGCCTCTTAGTGTTTGTTTGTATGTATTCAGTAGGGCTGCTACATCTCTCAGTCTTAATAGAGTGGACTTATGGAGTAGGTATTCTGTATTTGTGTAGTTGCACAGCCCTAACCACCCAAGCTGGGTACTGAAGGTGTGCCCTTCACCCTGTATGGGCTGCGTACACCATCCTTTTGCAATTAAATATTGATTGCTGTTGGTACATCAGTGGGAGGGATTTAGCACCAGGGTGTTTTTCTGCAAGGACTGGTTGGGACCACTGACCACCGACCACTGTGGAGAATCAGCTGTGCAGGCACCCACCCCATAGATCAGGACTTACTTCAGCGGGGCTCTGGTGCTCTCTGAGTCTGCCTCTTGAGTGTCTTGCTGGTGGAGGTAGTTGGCACTTTGGAGTGATCTGGAGCTGTCCACCTGGTGTGCTGGCTATGGGGCCTCTTGGGAGGTGCAGGCCAAGGTTAGCCATCTCCTGTCCCCTGCCCTGGATTCCGGGGCCACCAGGCATGAGCTACAGAGGGATCAAATTCCTGCTTATGCACATATTAAGCCATACATCAGCATCTATATGGAAGTTGTTAAAAGTATGGCCGTTTGCATCCCACATTAGATTTTTAGCTCCTATAGGTAACTATTCTGACTTATTGATATGATATTGTAGCTAATAATAATACTATTTACAAAAATCCTAGAAGCTACCTAATCCATAAAATATATATTTTTAAAATCAGTGACTGCTTTGAAAAAATTTTCATATTCTTGAGCATTCATAAAATCCATAATGCATGAAGTTTTTAAGATGCCTTTTTTAAATCAAAAGGAGTTAAAGAAAGAAAAATGAAAAAAACGAGAAGGAGAAAAACAAGAGAAGCTTCCTCTGTTCATTCTTAATTTTATCATTGCATTTTGTATTGTTCTTTACAGGTAATAGTGTCTTAGTTGGAAAAGGGTCAGGTAGCATAGATTTTGAAAGATAAAAGTTTTCTTGTAGAGCATCCACTCCAAGCTC
The DNA here is from genome assembly GCF_014824575.4 of Sturnira hondurensis. Taxonomy (NCBI): domain Eukaryota; kingdom Metazoa; phylum Chordata; class Mammalia; order Chiroptera; family Phyllostomidae; genus Sturnira; species Sturnira hondurensis. The sequence continues at coordinate 2,759,602 of NW_028081528.1, forward strand.
TTTATTTTACAGACGCAGAAACTGAGGCACAAAGAGGAGGCAGGAATAGCCTGGTGGTTTTAAATCCAATACTGGCAGATTAACATTTTGCTGAAGGATTTGCAGTTTTCTTCAGGTACATCATCCTTCTAGAAAATCAAATGCATGTGCTTTTGTTTCTCATAATGCTACGTTTATTTCCTAGGGAGTCTCTCCAATGTGACAGGAAGTGCTTTTCCCAAAGCTGTGAGTAATAGCCTCTATGCCCTGTCAGGCATTGTAAGTGTTGAGCAGGGAACAATGCACGCTGCCCTCCAGGAGTCAATGAACCGCCCAAGGCTACTAATTTACAGAGAGGGAGTAGCTCAGAATTCAGGAAGATTAGCTTCTTCTCTGTTATAACAGTGCCCCTTTATTTTGTTAACCTAATGCCCTTAACATTTCCTGCTATTATGCTTCTTTCCTTCCTTCTATACCCAAAGTCCTTAAATGACTCCTATATGCTTACTACCTCCCTTCACTTTACCTTTCACTCCTGAATTTGCTTTTTGGCTGTTTTCCATAAAACAATAGTCTGAGTGTCAGGGACTTGTTTGCTAGACAACTTCAGTTGTCTTTTCTGAATTTTATTCCTTCTTGATTCCTTTGTCATATTTTACTGCAGCCCTTGCTGAAATTCTTTCATCACTTAAATGCTGTAACCCTCAATGACAACCTTCCTGACCACCCCTCCAATTACACTTCATTTTCCAGTCCTTTCTGTGCAACTATTTTTCTGGGGCTCACTGGTATTTTCACTCTTCTCTTTCCACAGATTTACTGATGTCAGTAGCTTGAATAATCACATCCACGTGAATGTTCCCAAAACCTTGGTCTCTAGTCCTGATCTCCAGTGAATGTTCTAATCTTGTAATTCCAGTTGTTCTGCTCTTCCATCTCTCACCATATCCTAATTTAACATACCCAAAACTAAAATTGTCTTTCCACTAAGTTGTGCCCTTTTCCAACATACCATTAAAAAATAAAACTACAAATTTCTAATTCTTTGCAATTCAGCCACTTTTGCTCCTACTTTAAAAACATATTTAAAGTATAAAATATTTTATTTTTGTCCCCAGGTTTTCTTAATGAGTGCCTCCATTTCTGGACCTGCTTTCATCAGCTGTGGAGTGGAGTATCCGTCCATCCACCCACTGACTCACTATCATGCCCGGGTTAATTAATCTTCCTCCAGACAAACCAACTTATAAATGGTCTGCACAAGAAACCCTCATGGCCAGGTGTTACTGGATTGCATATATTAAGTCTTCCTGAGTATATTAAGTAGTTCCACCTGGTAGCATTCCAAGTCCTCACCTGCTCTTGACCTGACTTTATTCCCAATTAAGCACCACACACTTAACTTTTCTGTTATAGGGGGTGCGATCAATACAGTGGAGACCAGCCAGTCCTTTGTTCTTAACTGGGTTGGGAGCGACTCAGTGACTAATAAAAAACATGGAGAAAAATATCCGCTCACAGTGCTAGTTTCTGTAATAACATTCTGATACCAAGGTCATCCTCACTAAAAAAAACCTATTAATTTCTAATCTCTAGTTGTCAATTCTAGATTCTGCCAGAGAGTTACTTCCCTTTACAGAGTACAGCTTCCAGTAACAGCATTGGCCACATTGCTTAGAGAGGCTCGCTCCTGTGCCAGATCTGTGCACTGTCCGGTGGAATTTATTACCGCAATCTTTTTTAAAAAGCCAAGTGTGGGTAATCATCTCAGGGAATAGGCGTTTCATTTGTAACCCGAGAAAAGTTTTAGTAATCTATTATTTTTGTATAGTTTTTCAGTTTTGTTGTTCCATAAGCACATTGATACCCCACCGTTTGGATTCATTCCTCTGAGAAATGTCGAGCTACCGCTATGGGATGCCAGGTTCTTTGGTTCTGAGAGTAAAACGTTAACTATGCTGGACACAGACTCTGCCTTTCTACAGTGGGGAAGACAGAGACTCTGCCTTTCTAGAGGGGGGAAGACAGACACTGAACAAGCGGTTACAGAGAAGTCTGAGGAGTAATCGTGAAAGGGAAGTACAGCGTTCTGCGGGAGCATGTGGTATTCATATCACCGTCTCTGTTGCCTCCACTACCTGTTGGCAGTGAGAGTGAAAGAAAGTTGCTGAACCTCTCAAAGGCTCAGTTCCTCATATGTAAAATTGTAGCCAATAATAACACCTGCTTCATAGACTGGTTATGAGGATTAATTTTTCCAAAAGCACCCAGTGCCGTGGTTAGCACATAATAAGCACCCAATAAATGTTAACTGCAATAATAAAATAACGTGAATTTTACATTACACCATTTTACTGTGTTCATTTTCATTTCTACAACTTGAAATTATTCTTTTCTAAATTCTCAAGAGCCATAATTTTTTACTTCTGACTCAGTGCTTGTAAATTTTCTAAATGTCCGTTTACTGAATTACTCAAGCATTCTTTCACTCAACAAATATTTACTGAATGTCCATTCTAAACCCGGCCCTATGTCAGACACGGATAATAAAAAAGTGAACATAGCCAATAGGTCTCTTGCCCCGGGTAGCTTATGGCATCCTCAGACAGACAGGCATTGAACAAATCATCTGTGAAGAAGTACAGGATGACAAACTGTCTCAGAGTGTGCATAAATATATTTACAGATTTTTAAAAAATGGTCTTTTATTAGAACAAAGGCAAACAAGATTCAGGCTACAAAACTGAAAAAGAACTAGTCCCAATGTAACGCAAATGTTATACTTTCTTCAAGAGTCCCAGATCCTAAAACGAGCAGAGTAAAGATTAATCTTAAAACCCAGAATATCATGTTTCCAATTTCCTTCCGCTTCCCCTTTCGGTGAGGTAACAGGCAAAAACACTATTTATTACGATTGAAAACTGGGCTGCTACCCAATGACAATTTACATAGGGTCATATTCTTTAGAATGTCACCCAGGCTGAATACTCACCTTAGCACTGGAAATGCACTCTTCCAGTTCAGTCTCACAGCGTACTCCACAGCATACATCTTTGTTTGTTTTTCCACTGAAGGAAAGTAGGCACATTGAGGGATAAACACACTGACACGTTATTTAATTTGTGTCTAGGCATCAGTGCGAAGTCCTTAAGGTTGTGGACATGGACATGTATCTTAGTTGTGAGACCTGAGCCAGTCACTTAAATGTTTCACTGCCCAGTGTCTTCATTAGTAAGTTGATAATAGTATCTTCCTCAAATGGTTAGAATAGACTCTGGCACAAATTGGGAACCTACTAATGATTAAATGTTAGCTACAGGCTCTGGCTAAGTTTAAATAGAGAAAAACGTCTATTGAATTTACTAGAGAAAAACAAACTATTTGAGGCTGCTTAGGGTATGATTTAGAGTGACCAGCTTGACTGGTTTGCCAGGCTCCGGGGTTTACCTGACATAGAGGACTTTCAGTGCTCACAGGACAGTCCCAGACAAATAGGACAGTTGGTCACACTAAGTCTCAGTTCCTGTACGAGTTACACAGAAGGCTACATAGACCCAAAGGGATTGTCCTCTGTGTGCATGACACCACCTGTCTGACACAGGGATGACTGACACTGTTTTCTGTGAGCTAAATCGCAACGACCAGTGACGAAGGTGGTGATGAGCCAAGGATCACGATAAGTCTAATTTGGTGTACCTAAGGTTCTTGAATTTTTGTTCTTGAATTTTGAATTGTTCTTTAGTGTTTATGTCCCACAAGCAGAGAGCAGAGGAGTAATGCACAGGTCCTCAGGCGTATCTGAACTAGCTACACGGGAAAGCTGCCTTTTAAGTCTTGTTCCATATGTAGCCTTCTAGTTCAATTCTACTGTTTCTTAAAGTAGGTAAAAAGTATAGAATTTAGCACGTGTGCTTTAACACATGTTTAAATAACAGTAGCTTCAAGAAAGAAAAAGTTGAAGGTGAGAAAAATGCTAATATTCCTAGCTAGTACTAAAAGCATCATAGTAAATATAACATGAGAAATCGTGCTAAAATAAATGCCTAAATTCTAGCATTCTTGCTTATTTTCTCTCTCTTTTTTTTCTTCTTCTCTTGGAAAGTCTACGTATTATTCAAATGTCCATTCATCTTGTAAATCTTTCTTTTTAAATTTTATTTATTTATCTTTAGAGGGGAAGGAGAGAGGGAGAGAAACATCAATGTCTGGTTGCCTTTCCTGCATCCCCTGCTGGGAGTTGGCCTGCAAGGAACCAGCCTGCAACCCAGGCATGTGCCCTGACTGGGAATCAAACCGCGATCGTGTGGTTCGCAGGCCTGTGCTCAATCCACTGAGCTACACCAGCCAGGGCCATCTTGTAAATCTTGGACCTCTTATGATCAAGCAAATGTCTAGCAAATGTTAGGCTCTCACAAAAAAAAAAGTGTTGAATTGAATATTCATTACAGTGGAGGAGATTTTTTTAATATTCTATTTTTTTCTCCTTTCAAATCAGTAGCAGTTGCAAAGTTACAGATCTTTTAAAGGAGAAGTGGAAACTTCCAGGGTTAGCTGTCACACAGGTGAATTTTCAGGCTGACGCTCATTCGATGGAACATCACGTAGGCACCCTTTACAAATGTAGCTTTGAGACCTGACATTGCCTGTTTCCTGAGCTCACGCTTCACTGTGGACAGTTATTGCCAATTGTTGTAATGTTGATAAAGGCAGCTACTGTATTTAGCAACTGCTCCAGTAAATCATTCTCCAGCTCTCTGGGAGTCACAGTCCGTAGTCTTAAATAGATCTGTCATCAGTTTTATTAGCTTCAGGTTATACGTGTCATTTGTTGGTTTGGGGGTATGGACAAATGTTTTTCTCAAAATGTATTTTTGTTAAAAACGCCCAATGACCAATTCATTTTGTTCCACAACTGCAGAATTTACAAATGATTTTGTATTTTAACTATATGGCTAACTCATCACGTTCTGTTCATTTTGGATCTCAGGGCCCAGCAGATGCTTTTGGAGGCACCAGGGCTCTGTGAGCCTTCTATCACTCCCTAGTTGTCCCTGAACATGAGCTCTGTGGGAAGCTGCTGTGGAGGATGGGACAACTTCTGACTGTTGGGAACACTGTAATTGAGTCTATTTCCATTGAATTGGAAGAACAAGTGATTGATTGATTAATGTATGAATGATCAACTTAATGAATTTGAGACTATTTTCACTTATAAGCACAGATAAGCTCATTTGAAATAGTTGCAGAAAACAAAGAGGAGATAAGAAACGATGTCTTGACATCCCACACAGAAACTGAATGAGACAGGAACCTTAGCTCTGAGATTTCTACTTTACAAGGGAAAGAGATGCATGCTGATGACTTCACTTTCATTGTTTGGAACAATGACTCCCAAATTAGCACTCACTAAGGAAGGGTAAAGACCGATAACCTGGGCCTGAGCTTCTTTTAGCCCTGAGGCAACCAGAGCAGCTCCTTGGTCACCTGTTTTCATAATGGGAGAAGGCATGGGCTTTAGACTGACCTATCTGTATGGCTGATTATTTTTAATTTGATAAATGGCTTCTCTACTTTAAGGAATCATAATTTTGAATCGTAATTCCGACAAATGCTACAACATGGTTGAAAACATTATGCTAATAAAAGAAGTTAATCCCAAAGGCCATGTATTATATGATTCCGGAATATGAAATGTCCAGAATAAGACAGTGGTTTTGTAAGAGCTGGTAAGGATGGGAATGAAGAGTGCCTGCTAAGGAGAATGGGATTTCCTTTGGGGCGGAGAAAATGTTCTGGAACTGGAGAGCACTGATGGTTTTATAACCCTGTGAGTAAGTACACCAAAACCACTCAACTGTAGACTTTGAAGTGATGGACTTCACTTCAAGTCTTTTCAAAAGGCACCTGTTTCATAGGGTTGTTGTAAGACTAAGTGAAAATATGTAAAATGCACAGGACTGCATTCATAAGTACTAATTTTTATTTTTTTAAAAAGGATTGCCTGGGAAAGATAGATTTTATTCCTTTTTGAAAATTGATAATAATTGCAGTTTACATAAGCTATGTGGAAAGTAAATGCAAATAGGTTAAAATGTTTTTTTAATCAAAAAACATTTACAGAGGTAATGAATCAAAGGGAAGACAAAGACCCACTTTAGCCACATTTTCCTGATTAGCACACTTTGTGATATCAGGAATGCATCGAACTCTTTGTGCTCAAAAAAAAAAAAATGACCACAATAACAAACACGGGTCATTGGCCTAGGGACGGACACCACACCCAGGCCAACCAGTGAGTAAGCCAGTTACTGAATTACCACTCTGAAAATATTTCGATTGCTACATCACACAACAGATATTTTTTAATATAATGCAGTTGCAATAATTATGGCAGAGCCTCATATCATCAATGGAGCCAGTGTCTGTCCCAAAAAAGGCTAAAAGTATTAACTAAATTTTGCCAGCCTGTACTTTTCATGGGGGCACTATGCAGTGCCGAGCACTTAATTTTACAGAGTAGCACAGCACCTTGTGTAAGTCACCTGATGTCGTAAGAGGTGTATGCACCTAATTGTTTATGGGCCTGCATCCCTGAAAGATGTGCCTGCTGTGTGAGATGTTTCATGTGCCCTTGCCCCAAGGAGAATGCAATATGAATTTTGTTTTAATGACAAGTTGACTCCTTACAAAAATTGGGAAGTAACTTAGCTAAGTACAACAGTTTTAGGAAATCCTGCTCCCTAGTTTGTGGGACCTCTAAGGAACTTATCTTTCTCAAGAATGTCATTTCAAAGAACATTTTATAAACTCATCAAAGTTTAATGATGAAGAAATATAGTAAATGTTATTCAATTTATTGGAGAGATGAGGGTACTTTGGAAGTGAATGCCAAAGATTAAAATCCAGAGCAGGCCACAATCATGAAATGGCTTACAAACTTTTAGGTGAATGGAAAAAAATAAAAGCATATCCAATTTCCTGCAACAATTCATTTCTTCTGAGTTTCAGGTTTAGCTTTGGTTACCCTATGACAGGAAGACCACCATTTTTGGGGGGAAAAAGAAAAACAAGAAAGGAAAGAATGAAGGGAGAGCGGAACAGAAGAGAGTGAGAAATGAAAGTAAACAGGAAAGAAACAGAAGAAATAGAAAAAGGAAAGAAAAACCATAGGAAGAAAGACTGAAGGAAATAAACTGACACTTTGTCTAAAAAAGAAAGAAAGGAAAACAAAAACTGTAAGACAGTTTATTGATGTGACTTTCTAACCTAAGGTCTAATGTCGGCTTTGACAGGTTTCTTGTAAATGATAAAACTGAGAAGAGGTCACTCTAATCTCACCAAAACAGAATGGTGTCACATGCATGTGCTTTAGGCTAACTAAACAGTAATTCCTCACTTAATGTTGTCAATAGGTGCTGGTCATTTAACTGAAATGATGTGTAACAAAACCAATTTTATCACAGGTTCATTGATATAAACATGAGTCAAGTTCCTGTAACATTTCATCAATGTTATAACGATATGGCATTAAATGAAGCAATGTCATTCAAGAACCTGGTACATAGCATATAACTTCTTTATCTCTAAATTACTTTTCTAAGATCAGCAAGACCAACTAAGTCTCATGATACACAAAAGCATACTAGACATTTGCACAAGTATTTTTTGTTCAAATGCAAAATCCCTAAAATGTAAAAAAAATAAGGTTTACAGGGTCCTATTGGGTTTCCATCTGGACCCCCTTTGGCTGCTACACCCAGCTGCACCATCCCCGGATGCTCTGAGTGTTGGCTGATAGGCTCGAGTGTGGCTTCCCCTTCTCCTGAAAATGTTCCTGTGCTCTATGGACCACAGCATCCTGCATCCAGGAGGTCATCCTCTCCGTTGTCCTCCATAATCAGCTGCCAGACTTCTGGCTTCCAGGTGGGACCAACTCTGTGATGCAATTTGTGCTCCACGGTCCCACTTAGGACGAGACAGAAGGTGGGTTCCTGCTGCAGTCACACTCCTGCTTAGCTCCCTGTCTGGTCCTGTCCTACTTCCTACACCCCCTTTTCCTGAGAACACTCCCTCTGTAAAATCTCTTAACAATGTGACCTAACACAGAAGGAAAAATAGTTCTTCCCCTTGCAAATATTTTAGTAATAATAATAATTTATGAAATACTGTTGTTGTTCAGTTACATTTGTCCCAATTTTCCCCCATTGCTCTCCCCAGGCCCACCTCCCCCTCCCCCCACTCCCACAGTCAATCCCCATCCTGTTGTCCACATCGGTGGGTCCTTTATACATGTTCCTTGACTTGCACTTTTCCTTCTTTTGCCCATTAGCCTCCTCTGGCCTCCTCTTTGATTATTGTCATCTTGTTCTTTATTTCCATGTCTCCGGTTCTAATACTTTTAGAATATACCATTCCTAGCATGTTCTTTCGGTTTGAGTTAGTTTTGTTACATTTTAAAATATGAACTGGAATCATAGAAAATCTGAGTCAGAACTAAACATGCCAGCAGGCAACTTTAAGCAATTAAATTAACTTTTCTTAAATCTCTAAACTTTTTGCATGTCAAACAAGACTTTTTTTCACTGCCTTCAGATCTTGCCCAGGTTTCCTTTGACCTTCTTCTCAAGCCTCATTTACTGGGGTGATGACTACTTTTCAGGGGTCACTTCAGCTTGTCGCTTCAGAATCCTGAGGTTAGATTAGGTGGTTTTTTTTAGGTGCTTTCAAGGTGTCTCGCACTTATCATAATCCTCAAACTCGACACATCCCTTGGTGATTTCCTATCCACTCCCCTTACCCTGCACACCCTGTGGGTTTTCTGAATGGGAGGCACGTCTTCATGCTACTGCCATGGCTCAGTATTTCTTTCTTGAATGAATGTATCCTGTATGCCTATCAAGTGAGTATTATACTCTGCCACTAGCGAAATGATCTGGCTTGGGCATATAAACTAAATTACATTGTTCATCTTGAATCACAAATAATATACCAAGCTTGTTATGGACATCTGAACAAAGAGACACTATAGCTGAGAAAACTTATGAGTGATTGAACCAACAGTTAAATATAACCTAAGTGTAATTTTTAGGATGTTTAACTCCAACAATAAAATGTTTGGGTTATTTTAAATTAAATATAAATATATATGTACATTCAACTCAATTAAACACATATTAATTAAGTACTTAATATTATACCAGCACCTTCTTCAATTATGTTGGAACTATGGGTTATTGATGAAAAAATCATAAATAACACAAGATAAAATGTGAGTGAATGTGAAGAACGCACGGCACAAGCAAGTACTGCATGGGGTCGAGGGGTTCAATTTGATGTCAGCAGAAAGCAGGGTTTTCAACCAAACGTGATGAAGAGGAGAGTATGAATTTGACACAGTTAGGAAACCATAAGAAAATTGGCCTGATTGAAGTGGAGGGCATGTGTTAGGGAAAAGGGAAGACACAATTAGATAGAAAAGTAAAGTTAGACAGGTTGATGGAGTGTCTTAGGTTGGCTACTTAAAACTGGTTTAATGGACAAAGAGCAATTACAGATTCTTGAGAAGGGAAGTGATATGTGTATTCAGAACAAAACTTGTGTTAGCATTTCAGATGGGATGGGGAAATTCAAGGTCAACCTGAAATTAGGAACTATTATATTAAGGTTAGAATTCACCTATACAGATATGATGGATGAAATGATGACAGTGGAGTTTATATGATGGAATTGTATGTATGTACAAGTAAATAAATAAGCTTTTATCCACAGAGCACTGGAAAAGTTGATAAAACCAATAGCTTGTGGTTTAATATTAAAATTTACATAAGAAGGTAATAGGAACTCAGTATAATTCTCATTTTCTGGATTCTCTTCCTGAGGAGATCTGGAAGGTTTATCATAATTGTGGTCCAAAGGAATTTACATCCTAAGGCCCAAAACTGGGCCTGGGCGTGGGGCAGGGGTAGTCTCCAGGAAAAATAGCCAGTGGAATGAGTTCTTTCAGGAGAATCAGAACAGGACTCATCCGAGTCCAAACTACACAGAAGACACAAAGAGAGACGGGGACAGTCAGCAGCCTGGCTGAGGCCAGAGGGCGAGGGACCCTGTCGGGAAACACTGATCTGGTGTTTTAATCAGCGGTGGGCATGTGGGCTGCTTTACAGGCAAAAAGTCTCTTGGTTCCACAGATTTAACAACAAATGTTTCTGGGGGAAAAAACAAAAGATGATTAAAAAAGGATTATTTTATTCCTTTGAAAAGTACAAGGTCACAGAACACAGAGCAACACTCTTCCAAAGCTGCTCAAAATTTCGACAGACACGGAGTCATGTCCCTCCGTCCATTTCCACTTACAGAATTAGCCTTAGTGCTTCTAATTATTACCATCATAAAACTGTGAGAAAAATAAGAAAATAGAGCACAACATAATACAGGGAATTAAAAGCTTACAAAAATAATTGGAAAGGCTAGATATTGAGGCCTAGGGTGGGCATCCAGGAATGTTTCCAGAACCCTGCAGAAATAACCTATTAGGGAACTACTACTTCCAAAGTCAGAAAGGTGAGGAATCCAGAAGTCACTACTACAGAATTTACTGAGTTCAAAAACACAGCACTGTCACAACAAGGGTGTGGAAAACCGATAGCCTCTCGAAACCCTTGAACTTGGATGCTGGAACCTATCACACAGAAATCGTGCCTTCACAGTTGCACTTATTAACAGAAAGCAACGTAAGCAGCAGGAAGATGACCTCCACTTGACTTCGGCTTTCCAAATCTCAGCAAGTGCATTTAGTTGGCTGAACCTAATTTTGCATCTGCAATCTTAATAGCACAGGAATCTGAGAAATGCAGCTTTTAGCTCTCCAGCCTCTGCAGGGCAGAAACGCACACTCTGTGGAGGAGAAGGGTTGCCGATTGACCACATCCACCATGCCTCCATTCAGAGACCAGAAATCTCCCGAGGTCGCAGAACTAGTGAGTGCTAGAGCAACAAACTTGAATTCAGATTCTGGCCCCTTGCCCAGTGCTCTTTCCACTACATCAGTCTACAGCACTGATTACTGTCTGAAGACATTTGCCAAAGGAGACATATTTTCAAATCTTATGCTAATTATATTTTTCACTGAACCATTAATTCAAACATCTGCGAATATCGTTACCTTTTAGTCTTATGTCAATTCTAGTCCTTCTTCCAAACTCAGGCTTAATCTTATTTTACAGTACTTACGGTTAAACCAACACTGCAAGGGTTTAATACCTTTGAGTATTTTTCTCAGCAGGCTTGCTGCTTAATCCATTTAATGTCAGAGCAACACAAACCTTCTTATTAAAATGGGGGAAAGAACATTATTAGAGACTGCTTTAGTGCCTTCCTTTCTGCTGGACAAAAGCTGCCAATGTGGTGCCATTTGCACCTTATCTGTATTTTAATTTGTTTTCTGCTAAACACATACAGAACAACATGAAAAGGAAAAGAAGTTGGGATGTCAAATCCTGTTGAATTTTAGTCATGCATAAAAGAAAAATAGAAGAATGAAAATTCTCTTAGGCAAGTCTCCCTAAATTTGTACTTTAATATTAAAAATATGGGATATGCAAATAAAATATTTGGATAAATGCAACAATTTTAATGCATCAGTAATTTCTTTAATATCAATTAAATGAGAACTTTAATTACAAATGCTTTTTAAAACTTTTTTGTGAACACATTTTTATATGCACATTTAATGATCTAAGTACAGAAATTTCTTATCTGTACATTAAAAGAGGGGTATAAATTACTGGATACATTTCTGTTTAGACTTACCAATTATACTATGTTACAATTAAAGAAGAAGTTAAATTCATGTTACTACATAAAAAATTCAGTTCCTACTGAAGTTAACCTTTGACTCTGAGCTGTTCAAGAATCACTAAAAAGAGTCAGAGTTTGCCTTTAAATCTTCCATATACTTTCTATATACAATCTAAAGCACTCTGGCAGCATTCAGATTGCTGTGTTTCTTAATAGAGGTGTATGTTGACTTTTTTTTGGTGTCAGTGGTGCTTAGTGGTGGCCACTTGCTTCAAAGGATCCCATGAGAAAGTTGGCATGAATCTGTGTGCTCATAAAATCTTAGTTCATGTCAGTACGAAAAAATAAAGTAACACATTTGAAACCCCTGATTTCTGAGTACAGATAGAATTATTTACACTAAAAATGATCTATTCAATGTTTCTTTAAATGCCAATGAACTCCAAAATAATTATTTGACTTTCATGCTTCTTTTTTTTAGAAACACACTTACTTTATCTGATTCTGTACTTATAGGCTCAGGTAACCAGAATGGATTCAACCCAAAGCAGGGATTGAAAGAATGTAAGAAATGTGTCCAAAACTGGGAATCTTTCTACCTCATTTCCATCAGGACTTCTGTCCTCTGTAAAGGCAGATGGAAAGTCAATCTATGTTCAGGCAGGAAAGCATCTCAACTAAAGTTTAAAAGACTTACAAGGGAAATTCTTTTACCCTGCCTTAGGAGGGAAGGGTGGAGAACAGGACACTCCACCCTCAGCTACATCCCTTTGATTAATTATGTAACCAGATCTCCTTTATCATTATCAACTTACCACTCAGGTCATGGCAGATTTTCCCAATGCTTAGGTAGAGAGTTTAACGAAAGGGGGTCCTGAGACCCTATACTTGTTTTGCGTAGAATTAATGTGAACAGATTTAACTTGGGGTACAAGTTAACATTTCTTCCCCAAAGATTCTTTTAAAAAACCTACTATTTTAGCATGTATGCCTTACAGATAAAAATTCTGGTTACTGATGCATTATAAAGTCTTACACAAGTCAAGGAGTCTATACAAGGAAGTGGATAAAGAAGAAATTTCAAATTTATAGCATAAGAAAAAGTGAAAACTATTTGTAAGGTTTAGAAACTATTAGCATTTAAGAATATATAACTGACTGGCGAATACAACAAAATATGGCTAGCATAAACCAGCTAAATTCTTGAAATGGATATCTAACTTCACATGTATTCCTCAGCCCACCATTGCTGCACAACGGGGGGTTTGGGCTTCTAAGTTTGTTCTCAACCTGGAGGAGTGCAGAAACTTCATTGGCGTCTTTTCACTTATCTTCCATCTGTTTCCTGGAATCTCAAGGGTTACAGCAAGTTCTAAAGCTTTATCTTATGTAAGAGCTGGGTGATTAATATATCAGTCCTGGCCTCACCTCTCATTGAAACAGTTATCCGGCTTGAGATAATTATTTTGCCTCTGAATTTTAAACTTGAAGGTAAATGGCTATTTGTTTTCAATGTCATATTGCTCTCTTTTTATTGGGAACATTTTAAGCATATGGTAAAGTTGAAAGAATAATACAAATACTTGTAGATGCTTCACAGCTATAAGTGTTTGAGGTCTGTCCAGAAAGTATCCAGCCACGCCCCATGAAAAATAGTGGCATTTATTAAAGAGGATACAGGATACAAGAAACATTGTACTCAGGACAATGACACTTCAGTCTTCTTCAAAATAGTCACCTTGGGACCTCACACAGTTCTCTCAGCATCATTAGCAACCGTAGCACGATGGTTTTTCTGCTTTGGTAGCAGAAGCCATGAAACAAATTTTGCCATGACACATTGCATGCCAACATCCTGCATCAGAATCTCGGATGCAGTAGATCGTGGAATCCCTAGGTCAGTTTCTAGTGCTCCCACTGTCAGTCGACGACCTTTGTTGATTGCAGCCAACACCTGCTCAACATTCTCAGGTGTTCTGCTGGTTGCAGGCCTTCCAGTACATGGATCACTTTCCACAGATTCTCAACCATCTTTGAAGCATTCGTGCCACACTTTGATTTGTGCTGCACTCATTGCATCATCCTGAAAGCCTTCTGAATCATCTGATAGCTTCTGCAGAGGAAAGTTCAAGCTTAATGCAAAATTGGATGCAGATTTGTTGCTTTACTCTCTCATTTTGTTGTTGTTGTTTTGATTTAGATTTTATTGTATTTTTTCCACTACCATATATTTAGTCCCCTTACACCCGCTCCCTCGGCAATCTCCACACTGTTGTCCATGTCCATAAGTCCTCTTTCCTTTTTGCTCAATCCCTCCACCCCCTCACCTCCTGCCCCCACTAGCTGTCATTGTACTCTCCATCTGAGTCTGTCCCCAATTTTCTTGATAGTTCAGTTCATTCATTAGATTCTGCATTTCAGTGAAATTATGGTGGTTGTCTTTTTCTGATTGGCTTATCTCATTTAGCATAATGTTCTCCAGGCATGTTGATGCACACAGTACAGTACACATGCTTAGTCAACAGTGTCTGCCACCCACACTGACTAGTACAGTGAAGTCATCATTGGTCATGCACACATTTCAGTCCACTCTCCGTGGCTGCCAGGTTACATCGATATTGTGCAAACCGTTCTCGCTATATTAAAAATGGCTAGATTTTTTTCTGAAGAGTCCTGTTATGTATAAACATATGTATATGTATGTATGTATATATATTTTTAGACCATTTTTAAATTAAATTTATTGGGGCGACACTGGCCAGTAGGCTCATATAGGTTTCATGTGTACATTTCTATGATACATCATTTATATATTGCATTGTGTGCCCACCACCCAAAGTCAAATCATCTTCCATTGCCATATATTTGGACCCATTTACCCTTCATTCTCTCCCTACCCCTTTCCCTCTGGTAACCAGCATACTGTTGTTTGTGTCTGTGAGTTTCAGTTTTATATCCCACATAAGTGACCATTTTTAGTAAATGCCTACATCAAGATATTTAACACTTAAATGTTGCCAGCATACATTTCCCGAAAATAAGGATTTTTCTTTTATATGACCACAATATAATTACTATGCCTAGAAATCCTGATACCCAAGCCACAACCTTTATCAAGTAAATCAAAATCTCTGGAAGCCATCAGTATTTTTTATAGCTCCCAGGTGATTACAATGCACAATAAAAGTTGAGAACCACTGTTTACAGATGGATTAAATTTAAGTTAAACATTTTCAAGCAGAATATATTTTTATTTTTTTATTTTAAATTTTATTTATTTACCTTTAGAAGGGAAGGGAAGGAGAGAGGGAGAGAAATATCAATGTATGGTTGCCTCTCGTGCGACCCCTGCTGGGAACTGGCCTGCAACCCAGGCATGTGCCCTAACTGGGAATCGAACCTCGATCATGTGGTTTGCAGGCCTGCGCTCAATCCACTGAGCTACACCAGCCAGGGCATATTTTTATTTTTTAATAAGTGTAAGAATGCACTAATCTTTTAAAGTTTAACAGATCTAAATTATAGATTTTAAGTTGGTGTCAGAATAATTTACATTTCCATAAATTTTTCTTATGCTAATATGATTTTTTTTTAAATACTTCTTTAAATAATTTCTTTAATATATCTTATCTTTATTTTGGTTCCTTTTATATCATGATTGAAAATGTATAAAGTATGTATTATTATGTAGATCCCAAATATATATACATCTCTAAAGCTAAATGACTTTTAACAAAAATTTTATTCATGTATGTTATTTGATAAAATATTTAACAAATCACTTAATCTTAGCATGTGAAACATAAAGTTTCTTCATAACATTTTCTATAATCACACTTCACATTTCTAAAAATAAAAGGTCCAGCAAGCCAAAGTCTAAATCTAAGCCTAATATGTTAGGTTTTCTCATGTGTTAAAAACCTTTGTTTAGGCCTGGCTGGCGTAGCTCAGTGCATTGAACGCAGGCCTGCGAACCACACGATAACCACACGATCACAGTTCGATTCCCAGTCAGGGCACATGCCTGGGTCGCAGGCCAGTTCCCAGCAGGGGACTCATGAGAAGCAACCATACACTGGTATTTCTCTCCTTCTTTACTTCCCTTCCCCTCTAAAGATAAATAAATAAAATCGAAAAAAATGTAAAAAAATCTTTTATTGTAACAAAGCAAAAATAAAAATAACTTTGTCTAATAACAAATTATTCCTACATTTTTATTATAGTTTCCTTCTTAATGTTAAGTTTAGGATTAGCTTAAAATATTTCCAAAATTCTTCAACACCTATTAATTGCTTTTTTTTGGCTTCTGACTGTAACATTGTTATAGACTATCCAAGAAAGATGGCAGTAAGCATTTAGAAACAGCACTTAGATATGTACGTCGGTTCTTTAGGGTTAGAGTCAAAACAAGCGGTGTGTAAACTGATTAAAGAAATGAATCACACCAGTCAGTGTGAGATAAATTATATAATTTTGACTGGACTGGAAGGCACAAGACCTGAATTCGAGGCTGTGATGAGCAAGCCACCTTATTGCTCTGGGTCCGAGGTGTCTCATCTATTAAACAAAGGGTGTGGCTGTGCTTAAGATCCCCAAACTTTTCCAGGTCACAGCACTTGTAGTGTTGCAGTAATTTTTCATGGTGTCGCACACTGAAAGAAAACACTAACAAGTTCACTTATTAACGAGTTATGTGCAAACTTCTTATGTATGCCTGTTCTAACAACTTAGTAGCTATCAAAGAAATAATACACACACATTTCTTTTAAAAATTACTTCATTCTTAATATGTTGTGCATGTGTGGTGGGCACTTCATAACTTCTTAGACTCTCGATTGGATTGGAAACCAATACCCTCATCTTCTGCCCATGTGTTTTACAGCAGCAGCTTACAAAAACCCAGCTTCACAAAGGTTTGAAGGCATCAAAAGGAATGAGTATCATTTAATGTTGAGGTTCTGAACTACCCAGAGCTAATGGCTGTCATGGAGTCCAACTGATGTCATTGGCTTGGCATTGAAAATTTTAAATATCCCATGATAATGCCCCTTTGAGTTCACTGTGGTGTGCTTGGGGAACCTCAGTACAGTTTGTAAGCTCTCTAAAATATTTACTATGCCCTGGCCTGCTGGCTCAGTTGGTTAAAGCATCATCCCATACCCTAAAAGGCTGCAAGCTTACTCCCTGGTCAGTGTACATGCCTTGGTTGTGGGCTAGATTCCCAGTTAGGGCATGAAGAGGAAGCAACCAATCTATATTTCTCTCCCATATCAGTGTCTCTCTCTCTCTCTCTTTCAAATCAATAAAAACATATCCTTATGTGAGGTTTTAAAAAATTACAAAAACAATAAAATATTTTCTGTAACTATAATGTGTGTTCTAAGATGTAAAAGCAGAATATGAGTGAAATAGATCATTCTAAGGGCCAGGGATAAGCAAATGCGAGACTGAAGAGGAGATAAAAATTATGATAAATGTTCTATCTGTATGGAATGCCCTTTTATATCCCCACTTCACTTACCAAATGCCTACCCATGCCGTAGAATTCAGCCCAAGCTTGTTCAGGCCAACCTCCCCTAACCAAGTCAAATTCACCTGTTATGTATGCTCAGAGGACTCATTTTCTAGCACTTAGCACAGTTGCAATTATACATTTATATAACTACTTGATTAATTCTTGTGTCTCCTATTAAAATGTAAGCTTGCAGAGGGTAGGAGTGTGTCCGATACCACTGCTGTTCCCACAGTGCCTGGTATATGACGGGAACTAAAACACATTGCTGAACGGAATGAATGAATGCATGCACTGTGACAGAATAAGTTTAGCATTCATTTTGATTACTTTTCTTCATTCTGGAACAGCTGCTATTTATAATAGCATTCCTAAAACATTTCTTTTTCTCATATATTTAGCAGGGAAAAGGACCCCATACACAGACTTGCAGCTGCATCTGAAGCCTCATAAAGTAATCTTACCTTAACTAAATTAAAGCATAACATTGTTTTGATAAGGTGGTCAATATTCATAAGTTCTGATAGGCAAATTAATTGTCACAAGAAAAGAACATGTTACCACATAAAAATTGCTAATAGAAAATTTAAATCCTTAGCAGTTACGACAAATCACACTTCCAGAGCCTTGCTCTATAATGGTGATATTAGGAGTAGAAAGCGGTAGTTTCCAGAATGTGGCAACTCATTCTTTTTTTTTTTTCTTAAATGATATTATACTAGAAAGACAGATTTTATTGACATAGTAAGCGAAAATGTTACAGGAACTTTATGGTGTTACTATTAAAATAAAATGAGTTCTAAAAATCTTATCAATATTCTATTTTCATCTTGGCTATACAAAGATCCATTACATAACTAAGTCTAGATTATAACAACTAAGCAGGATATGGCTCCTGAGTAATGAAAATAACCCTAAAGTCAAACAGAAAATAAGGGTATGGAAGAAGGACACAATAAGATAGGAAGTGACTGTACCAAATCACTGATTTAAGGTCGATTTCTGGGGTTCAGTACATTTCGTATATCCTTTTCTGAAAAGGAAGTTTAAACTACAGAATCAATAAATTATGTTTTGATATGCATTTTTCACTCCTAAAGTTTCCATGCTAGAAGGAAATTCTTTGTTCATGCTTTATACCTTTTAGGTAGAATGGCTATGGATGTGAATGCAGAGATGAAGTAATGAAAGAGAAGGTAAGATAGAGATAGTTGACTCTAAGGCCCTGGAACTGCTAATCCTTAAACAGCAAACTCCTCTGAGTGCACTGCCTTTGTTGGGAAGTTGCTCTATTTTTTTATTTTTTATTTTTGCCCTAAACTGAGAGTTGGTGAGGCTCTCATTTTCCTAACATTTGGGAAATTCTCCAAAAAGATGCCTAATTATTTTCCCTCATCACACATCAAAGATACAGGGTTATGTCCACCTAGTTCCCTGTTGCCACTTCACAGATGACTTTTACTTTGTAGTTTTGTAAAGTTGAAATATAAAACAAAACCATCAACCACAAAACACACCTGTTTCTTTGTAGCTCGTGCTGTAATACCCTTACCACATTTCCTTCATCTTTCTGACCCTACAGTTCCAGCAGCCTGCTCCATTTCACCTACCACCCTCCTTTTCTCCAGCTTTGAAGGGCAGCGCTGCTCAAACGTCATGTATATTTGAATCAACTGGGAGGGCTCATTAAAGTTTGACTCAGTAAGGGCACTGACAGATCTTTATAACACCCATGAGAAACTGTGGAGCTCTTTGAAAAGCGAGGCAGTAGATGAGCTATTTCTGCTATTCTGTAATCTACTATAATCCTAATCTCCTGTTTATGCTTTGGCTCCTATTGCTTCCTGTTTTTTCATATCCATGGTTCCTTTACAGCTCCTTTTCTTTCTTATATGCAGCCAATCTCAATCTCTCTCAACTGCTTAATCATCATCCCTTTAAAAACAAAACAAACAAACAAGCAAGTTAACTCTTTACACCCCCTAGCTACCATCCTCAGTCTCTGTTTCACAGCCAAACTTCAAAACCAAACCAAACAAAATGTGTTTGCCAATGTCATTTCTTCTCCAATCTGAATTGCAGGTCCATTAGTCCACCAGCCCAGTGTTCACAAAAGTCACCAATGACCCCATGTTGAGAAGTCAAAAAAAACATTTTCAGTTCTCATTTTATTTGAGCAGTATTTGTTAACCACTCCTAATGTTTCTCTACCTTGTCATCTGTGAAACATAATCCCTTTATTCTTCTCTTAGCATTTTAGCAACTCTTTCTTCAGTCAGTTTTGCAGGACCATCATCTCCTATCCTGCTATTATGTAATATCTTACATATTAAAGTTCTTCGGGGCCCCATCCTTTCTTCCTAGTATATATTCACACCCTTTACCCTCCATGCTCTGGTCACCTGAATGAAAATGACTTCTGAAATTGTCTCCAGTTTATATATCTTCTTTGAGATACAAACCTAAATATCTTATGGCTTACTTGACGTCTTCTATTAGATGTCTCAAATGTACCTCTTCCGAAGAAATCCAAAGCTAGGTTAAGAATGTCCCACCATTACATGCCATTACCACACAGCCAGATACATAGTCCTTACAACTCTTATGGGGTTGCCATATCTTCTTTCCTCATTCTCATATATCCACTCCATCTTCCAATACCTACCACGTATCTTTGACTCTATTTCATTTTCTTCCTCTCCACAATCCCCTCCACAGTAGTATCAACAATTGCCATCTCCTGGCTAGGTACTGCAGATGACTTCCTAAGGAGTACTCCATCCATTCCACTCTGTTTCTGCCTCTTTAATTTGCCCCACACCCAGATACGGTATTATTTCTGAAACACAAATTTGACCCTTTGTGCCTTTCTCCCCTGATTGTACTGAACTAACTGGTTGTAGTTCCTCACACCTGCTTGAATCCTTCCCCCTATACTAGATCATTGAAGTTACCACCCAAAACATCTCGATTTAATTAATATGTAGAGGAGAAAATATCAGTTGAGGAATCCCTAGTGGTATGACATTTAGCTGGACAGGCTCTCTGATATTATTAAAAATAGGGGGGATGGAGATGAATTATGAATATTGCAAAGAACAAAATTGTGTTTGCTAGAATATTTAGATATAAATGGTCAGAAGAGTTGAAGAGGATTCACAGGTTGATCTGGAGAATGGCAGGGCCAATGAAAAAGTTTCCAGCTAAGGAAAATGATAACTTTAATTTGTTGATGAATTGAATTTGAAGTAACAAACTTACTTGGTGGAAATGGCTTCAAGGCATTTTAAAATTTAGAAATGGGCCCTTGCTGGTGTGGCTCCACTGGGGTGTCGTCTATAACCAAAAGGTTGCAGGTTCCATTCCGGTGGGGACATGTGCCTTGGTTGAAGGTTTGGTCCCCACCACCCTACTCTGGCTGTATCCAGCTCCATTCCAGGGGCAACTAATCATGCTTCTCTCGAATCAATGTTTCTCTCTCTCCTTCTCCCTAAGAGCAATGAAATTTAAAAAACAAACAAAAAAAGGAATGGATATGGTGGGAGCTGTCATCCAGGTATCTTAACCCGAATGCCCTTCTGCTCCTGACATACTTCTCCTCTGTGTTCACTCTCGTTTTAACAGCATTGAGTCAGACATTTTGAAGACATTTAAGATTTGCCTCGCCTATATTTCCTTATTCTTTTATATCGTCTCTATTTTGCCTTTTGTCCATCCTACTGCCGCATGCCTGGACTTACACCCGAGTCACTTCGATCCTAACTACTCTCTTCAATCAGTCTTGATATCCTGTTGTCTAGTTTGCACTTTCTTCCATGTAACCTTTCCAAAACACCAGAACGTCACTTTCCTGCTAAATAGCTTTAAAAAGGGCCTTCGTTGCCTACAAAATGAAATCTAGACCCTTTATCAAGGCTTTATGATTTGATCCTAAAATTCCTGAACATCACTTCCAGTTCCATCCGTTCAGCCGAATTTATTAGCCACAAACATTTCGTGCTTTTTTCCTTTCAAACTAATTGAAATCTGACTATAGAATAGCAATAGTTACTCTAGCTGGGGAAAAGATATTATCTAGTATAAAGACCAAAAAAAGCCAAGGAAACTCCTAGCTTTTAAATTCCTACTCCGATCTGGTTGTCTGAAGCCTTCCCCTCTAGGAAAGTGTGGAGTCGCACTGGTTATCCGCCAGCTCACTAGAATTTTTAGCCAAAAGGTGAGTCACTGTCTATCATATAGGTGAAGTCAAGCTCCCAGTTTTAGCATCTCTACCCTTTAGAGAGTCTAGCTACAAAGAGTTTGGCTACATTTAATTTGTCGTCACACCTCTTTCAGGGATGGAACTGTGGCCACAGAATCCACCCCTTGACCTCAAGAAGATGGTTACCGCGGGGCGTCCTTACGTCTTCCGTCATTACGTGCCAGGGAGGTGGGGCCCTCAAGGGAGCCGATGGGGGCGGGGCCAAGTAGGACGGGGCGGAGCTATAGGGACAGGGCGGGGCCGGAGACGGGTCCGGGCACTGGCAATTCAGCCGGTCCGCGCGGCGCGCGGGACATTGCTGTGAGGGTTCACTTGACGCTTGGTCCGGGAGCGTCCCCTGGACCACCAGCTCAGACCAGGGACAGCTTCGTAGAAGCGGAAGCCGGTGGCATCGGGAGTGGCGGCCTGGGCCCGAGCTGCACGGGCGGAAAGCACCCAGGATTGGGGAAGCACCGGGAGCCGCGCGGCGGCGCCTCCCTTTCCCAAGGGGCCAGGGCGGCAGTCACGGGGCGCGGCACCACCACGAGCGACACAGGCAGGGCTTCCAAACGGGCAGCTCAGGCTCCTCCTCCCTAGCCGCCTCACCTGCGGGCTGCGCCGCGCCGTCTCCACCGAGGTGGACCGCACCTGCAACCACGCCTCGCTCACCGGTCTGCGCCGGTCGCCTCCCACCTCCCACCCCCTTCGGCGCCAGGCCCGGGCGGCGCACCTGGAACCGCGGGGCTTTGGGAGCCGAGGGTCCGAGGACCCGGCGTCTTCCCACCGCCCAGGAGGACGCAGGTGGAGCGAGAGCAGCAGCTTCGTGAAATCCGGCGTCTGCTGCCGCCACTGTCGTCCCAGCAGCAGACGAGTCCCGGAGACCGGGCGGACGGTGTCTGTGCTTGGGGACGAGGCGCGGGCGGCTGGGCACCATGAACGGCAGCGGCGCCAATATCACCTACGCAAGTCGCAAGAGGCGGAAACCCGTGCAGAAAACGTGAGTGTCCGGAGCGCGTCTTCGGCGCGGGGGCTTGGCGCTCAGGCACCCGGGTGCGGGAGGCGCCCCCACCGCGTCCCCTACTGCTCGCGGTGTGGTGATTAGGTCCATTCCCTACACAATGGAATCGAAATTCGGGGCCGGGTCGAAACAACCAAGCCTTGAATTTTTCCACTTTTAATCATTGCATTTAAAATATTGTCACCCAGTCCCAAGCCCACACGCACGGTCTCACACCCCACCACTTGCAGCTGTTTTCTGTGTTCCCTAATTTGTTGACAACTCCGGTGTGCCTGTGGGGCAGGTGGCTTAGTTAACGTAAGCCCGTCCTGAAATCCCCTTCCACGCTTAATATCCTCTTAGGTTAAGTTGGAGGACGGTCATAATTCTCTTTCTTGGCAGGGCGTTTCAAATAGCTAAACCTGCGCCACCTGCGGAAAGGGGCTAAGTGCCTCTGAGGGTATTTTTTGGTCTGGTGCAACTGGCTTTCTGATGTGCTTTTATTCACTTATTTGGAAGTAATTTTGTAATGTTTTAAGTGACCATATCGGTAAAACGTATAGAGATGGCAGCATGGCAGGATGAGTATGTGTAGTGCGCAAGGTACGGTGGGGGATTTGTTTTTTTGAGCTACCTTATTGGGGAGATTAGCACTTTTTGCGGTGGTTTTAGGGTCTGTAAAGTAATAGATTTGAAACTGGGAATAAGTGAAACAGACATTTTCATTCTTGGTACTTTTCTCTACCAAGAGAAAGGTTCCCTTTTCCCCCTACTCTAAAGTTTTGCCAATTCTAATAAAGTGATTACAAACAGATTTTTTTTTGTTTGTTTTGATGGGATATTTGCATGAAATGGCAAGTCACTTTAAAATGATTTTTTTTTTTTAGAAAAACAAATTCGTGTCTGAGACAGATTTACTCTTGTGAGTTAGCAGTATTCATGTGTTTATTTACAACTATTATCTCTGGGTTAATTCACACTTTTCAAACTTTCATAAAGTGTTTTAAGAGCACATTAAAGGTTTATTCAGAGCCAATCAGAAATATACATTTTGCTTAAAACTTAATTTCGGTCACAAATTGAAATCAGCATTTATATTTAAAACCACAAGCTAGTTTAAAAATTTCATTGTTCTGGAGTTTTAATTTCCTTTTAGAATTTCAATTTGAAAATCATATAGTTCTTCAGATCTAGACTTGGCGTTAACAGAAGCTATTTATCTCTGTGTAAATAGATTGATTAAAATTTGGAAGTATAATCCTGCAGGGTGGCTGACATTAGGAATACTGCCAAGATAGCATTTTTTGTCGTGGCAGTTATGTGACATTGATTTACAAACTTGCATTTTGTAGAGTGATTTTTTGATATAAAATGTATTTGTCCAGTTTGAATTTGTTCTTGATGGATAGAATTGAGAGCCATCCCAAATGCCTGTTTTATGTATTTATTGTACACTTAGGATATTTATAATACAGGTATCGTGGGTTTTATGTGTATAATCATAACATTTGAAGATCTCCCTAATGGACTTTTAAGTTACTGCGTGTCTGTCAGGGTATTACATAACAACCTAGATGACTTAAAAAACAAAGTCAAGTGCCTTATTTTTGTATATATTATAAAGTTTAACATTTTGGGCTTTTATTAAAAGTTAGCATTTATTAAAGATCTTCCTTTTAAATGTATTGCATTTTCCGTTTATGTAAGATGTACCTTTTATTACTTTATCTTAATATTTTAACATACTTCCTAAGACTTAATATATTTGCATTTACTAATTTCCTGTGATACAGTGTTGCTAAAGCATTTTCACATTACCCTTATTTTATTTAGTTAGCATAGATGTTTTTCAGCTCTCTTTTGAGCACCTTGCATCGCTTCTAGTCCCATAAATGCCTTAAAATATCACTACATTGCTTTGTAAGAAAAAGCCTAGTGCTGGCTGGCATTTACAGAACCACACGAAATTATTTGTAAATTATTTTTACTGGAATGAACAGTGATTAGCTTTATAATGCAGTTAATCAAAGTTCATTTTAGGAATGTAGCCACTAAACCTAATATTAAGTTTAATATGGATTTTTTTAAGTTAAAGTAGTCCTTTGTAGCTGAGGTCTGAAATATGCCAGCAATGTCAGAAAAAATACATCTTGTTTGAGCTGAAAGTACTATTGAGATTTAACTTTGATCCTTTGAGTGAAAGCCATTTTATTTTACTGGAAGAAAAAATATGGTATGGTATAAGTACAAGACTGTTGATAAGATGCCCATTTATATATGCAGTTCTGTAAAATGTTGGAATCAAGTACATGACAGAAAATCACCCTGAACCTCTTCCCAGCCTTCAATTGACTTAATTGAACAAGATAAACTCCCTCTAGTGGCAAGTCTAGCATTGAAAATTATCTTTATTTCTAAGAAATACCTTGTAGATGTGTCCATTTTATTCCCACTGAAGTTGTTTTGTGGATAGTAGATGCTCAGTAAATGTTTCCTTCCTGTCCGAGTAACGGAAGTTAGGAAATTAAAGGATCCAGAGCAGCTTGCATGTGATCCATGTTCCTTCCTACCTCTCATCAGTTCTGTAGGTATAGATTCTACTGTGACTTTCCTTAAAATGTTCCATACTTAACAACGCTGCTCAAACCAAAAAAAATTGTTTTTAATTTAAATCTTGTTCTTGTTTTATTTTCTTTGGAGATGATGGCCTTTTTTGTTAATTTGTTGAGTTACGTTGTCTTGTGAAGATAGGTGAAAAGCCTACCATTGAATTAAGTAGACTCTGTTTTTATCTCTGCTGATAATTTTGGATACATTTTTGAAGTTTTATTAATACAGAGAGAGTTTTAGTGGCATTTCATTGACTGTATTTCTAGTACAGACTGTTGGCAAATAATAGGTGCTGAGTAAATGACTCCTACCCTTAAAAGTTCTGTCAGCAGTGGTGATCCAGCTAGCCATCAGGTGTCAGGGCCAGAAATAACTTGTGAGCCTTGGCTGATCCTTTTCACTTTGTGAAAATACTCACGATGTTCATATAATATAAAAGCATTGTTCTTACTACTTTTGCTCAGTTGCTCTTCATTCTATTTAAATCTCAGGAACCTCATTATATAAAACCCATTTAGTAGAATAAAATTATGCAGTGTTTTCCTGAAAATGTTTCATGTAAATGTAGTATGATACCATTTTCCAAATAGCCTGTAAAATAAAAGGATAGTTTTTTTCAGTTATATAATTATTTCTCCATTATTTTTCTTCAAATAACTTTATTTAGATAACTTGTACATAGTGACTATAGAGGCTCTTACATATTGAAACTATGAAATTAGTAAGTGAAGATATTTAGTTATTGGTAACTTATTAAAAATAAGAAAAGAGGAAACATATAAGTGGAAAGACTACTGTGTCTAAACTAAAAGTACTGTGTCTAGTTTTCTTATTTTTGTAGATCTGGGCAAATTCTTGACAAACGTAGCAGGACAGTCAACATCTACAACTAAAATGCTACTCTCACAACTAAAATGAGCAGAACAAAAGCATTTTATAAACTGTAAAGACTGCTGAAGATATACATGGAACAGAAACATAAATTCTATTCTTTAAATAATTTTAGCTTACATCATCCCAGAACAATCAGTTCTTTTGTGAAACAGTAAGAGGCAGTATATGATTATGTTCTCAGTTCTGGGTATGGCAGAAGTATGCTACCTCACTGGTGAATAAACTTAACGCAGTGTGTGCTTATTTGTGTAAATAATTAAGACTTAGAAATAGGTATCATGCAAATCTTTAAAAACAGTACTTTCTTTACTTGCACTCTTCTGTAAAATTGTTTTTTCCTTAGATAGTGGATTAATATAACAGAAAAACTTCTCTTCATTAGTACTTACTAGGGTATAAAGGTATACTGGGCTTCATATACATCATTTTTTTCCAGCTTATAATAAGTACAGTGAAAAGGTAATTTTTCAGTTTCATAGGCAGAGACCTGAAGTTCAGATTCAGAATTGTCAGGTAGGAAATGAAAAGCTGAGTTTGAATACTGGATCCCCAAACTTACGTTTTTACCAGCCTCACAGTACTACAGTACCAGGTGATGAAGTTCAGCAGCACACAGGGGCATCCGTATCCTCGGTGTTTCCTTACTGCTCAGTGGGCTCAAATAGTTAACTTTGCAAAAGAAGTTACTTACTATTTCCATACTTATACCCCTATTTGCATCCATACCCTTTCTTTAAAAGTCTTTCATTCCTCCTGTCGCACTGGTTTGCTCCCTCCCTCACCTCCTTGAAAACATTGCTTTTAATGGCTGCATGGTACTCTGTTCTTTTAGTGTTCCATAATTTAAGTATTTTTCTTTTTTTTTGAGGGGGAGGAGTTCTGTTTTTTCCCAACCTTTAAATATTTTAAGTATTTTTTCAGAGAATACCTGTGAGATACATGATTTCTATGCAAATTCTTATTAGGCAAAAAATTACACTTTTAAGGTTGAGCCAAACATGCCCTGAGTCATAGTGTCAAATTGCTGTGCAGTAACTTTATATTCCTATTGGTAGTCTATTCTTGTATTTTTGCTTAAAAACATTAATTTTGACAATTGATTTTCATAGATAAAAATGGTGAGGTAGGTAATTGGCATCGTGTTGGGGGATAGTAGTGAGGTGTTCAGAGATTTTTCTACTTGAGATGTCCTTTACATATTGATTTGTTTTGTCATATTTTTTAGTCATTTTTACATTGCTCCTATGTTGTTTTTTGATTGTTTTTAAAATATTCCTACTTAATACATGTGCATTGAAAATTTCAATAATATGTATATGCTGTCTTCAGTTTATTGTGCTAGGTGTGATCTCTTGATGTTTATTGTGATAATTAAGATTATTAGTGCTATTTCATCTCTCCTTCACCTTTCTTAATCCTTCCAATATAATGTTATCACAATTTTAAATTGAATCCATTCTCACTGTTTCATAATTTTTTAAATGATAAGCCTTGTTTACTGTTCTAAGTAATACACCATGATTATACTTGCCTTCCTCTTTTGTGTTTTCATTGATTTCTTTTCTACCTATTTTTCATCTTCATAGTTATTTGCATCTGTGTTTGGCTGCCTCTTAGGTTTAATGGAGACACACTTTGTGTTTCTGTCTCTTGTTTTTCCTCGTTTGGCTTGATTTTCTAACAGAGAAGGGTACTTGCAGAAAGCCATGTACTCTGACATCATGGAATCAGAGGTGACTTAGCTGTCTTTAAGTTAGACGCCACATCTCCATGAACTGTTCCCTCATTACTCTACCCGAGCTCTTTCCTGAACTCTTGAGCATCACTTTTACAGCACTATTGAGCAACACATTATGCCTGAGTTTGTCTTGTTACAGAATATATCTCCTCCTAGTACAAAAGATAAGCTACTTAAAGATAGGCCTCTCCCTTGTGTTTTCCTCTACCAGAGCTTTCTAGTACCATAGTAGGTATTGGGTGCACATAGTAGGTATTGGATAGCTATTCACTCATTAATTAATTGGCCACTAGACTTTTCTGCTCATGTGTTAGTGATTTTGATGTGGGTTCAAGTGGAAATATTTTTTAAAAGTATATTAATGCAAGAGGAACATTCTTAATGACTTTTTTCAGAATTATGGAAGTAACAGTGATTTTTAGGGCATATTTTATGTTACAGGTTTTCACTGTTAGAGTTGGTGCTAGAGACTGTGCTGTGTGTACCTTGTCGCCTCTCCTTAGGTTAACAAATAGGGAAAGAGACTAACCCATCGTAACTCGAGAACCAGCAGCAGGAGAGTGGCCACAGACTTCTGACTCATTCATTACAAGTGACATCCAGCCAGGATTCTCAGAAGTTTTTGTAAATGTTTTTCTGCCTCATATGGGGAAGTAAAATATCCAGCTGTATTAAACCTCCCAATGAAATTTAATGTTATCTGAGCCAGAGATTACTTTTGCAACATTATATTAAGCATGTAACTTATGACTATAAATATTCACCATTTATATTCAGAGATTAATAAGTATGCACTGAAACCATGGAGAGGAACTGAAGAATGGGTAGGTTTAAAAGTTGGGCTTTAGTGGGTGTGGTTGCTATGGTCTTAGAGAGGGTTCTTGGCCTTTGGATGGAGAGTAGTATCACCATACATGCAAAGCCAGAGGGGGCTTAAGTTCTGGGAAAGAATGAGAGGACGTTGAGGTGTACGGCCTGGAAATAAAGATAAACAAGTTCTTGGTAAGTAGCCTGAAGCAGTGAGAGTGGATTAGATCACCCAGATGTAAAGCTGATAAAGCACACTCCACGCTGTGATAGGTAATCTCTTCTTAGAAAATGCCACTTTACTCTTTTTTTTTTTAATGAAACGATGGACTTTATTTGGATTTCATCAATTTTAGTGTTAATGTCTTTTCTCCTTTTCTTTTTTTTTTTTTTTGGCTGTCATTTGATTTTTTATTTTATTTTATTTTGTTACTGTTCAAGTACAGTTCCCAGTCAGGGCACATCGTGGGTTGCAGGCCAGGTCCCCAGTCAGCGGGGGTGCATGGGAAGTAGCCACACATTGATGTTTCTGCCCCTTTCCCTCTCTTTCTCCTTCCCTTCCCCTTCCTCTAAAAGTAAATAGATAAAATCTTTTTAAAAGGACAAAGAAAATCACTTTATTCTAATAGGATAACCAGAACTATATGTTTGTGTGTCATTTGAGATTTTATAGTAAATGCCATATAAAAATATAAATACAGATACAGTAACTTAAAGTGGGTGGCTAAATTTTTCAACTTTGTCTCACACACTGAGCACAAATGATGAGCCTAACAGACACTTCAGACCCGGGTAAGAAAAATTAAGGCTGTGAAGATAACGTTCAGACTGGCCCTGGGCCTGTCCCCACCAGCACTTAGAGTGCGCAGGGCTCCTGAAGCAGAAGCATGGCGTGCAGTCAGCTGGAGTCTTGATTTCACAACAGTCTGGTTACAGGTTGGGACAAGATTTTTGAGGTTAAGGTTTAAAAAAGAATAAATTTTTTGTTTGCCCGATCAACATTTTACAGTCTATTTCAGCAGACTTCTGAACTCCAGATGTCCCAAGTCCAGTCTTACTGGGACATTTATTTATATTTCAAATATAGTCTTTTATTTAAGTAAATGCTTGCAAGCATAATATTTTGGCATAGACTTAAAGACAAATCAAAAGTAAAAGTACTGGCATAACCCAAGTCAGGTGTAATTGATGTGAGATTACTGTTTTTAATTAATGTGTGTGATTAAGTATGAAATATTTTCACAAAGTAGTTCTGGTTATTTCTCACAAAATCAAGGGAAAAAAGTGTGTCAAAGCTATTACTTTAGGTTTAACACCATTGGATTTGAAATCCAAGTCCAGTAGGTACTTCTCAATCCTGAATTTATTTAATTCCTTTGTGCATTTAACTTTCTTCTGTAATCTCCAAAATAGTCTACCCTGTTTCTTTTCCTTTCTGTCTTATTTCTCCTCTGTCATCTTTGCCCCTGCCTCTTCCTCAGTTTCACAAGTCTGGGCTCAAGCCTCTGTCGTCTTTGTTTGATATACCTTGCATCAGGAAATAGAGTTGTTACCCTAAGCTACAAACTCTAGTCATTTGCAAGCTCTCCTTACTCAGCATTTTCCTCTCCCTCACTCCCAGTACCTAGTTTGGTGACCAGGTGAGTTTAATTCAGTGAATGCCCGAGTCTGGTGCTCAGCTTTGTCATAGGCACCAAGTGCTGTGTTTAATTATCTCAAGCTAGTCTGCACTTACTGTCCCTCCCACTACTGCCTTTGGTCAGGCTCTTATCGTTTCTTCTCTTAGACATTTCTGATCAGCAAACATGAATACTATCCAGAGCAGTGGGGATGCAGAAATGATTAAGGTTTTATAGTAAGAAGAGCAATAAACAAGTATATGCAATATAGGTTACATAATGCGTGACTCAGGAAATTTATTTATTTATTTATTTTTCAATTGTTTTATTTAATTATTTTTCAAGTACAGCTTTCTGTCTATTACTCCCATCCCATCCCACCCCCCATCCTCCCCCCTCCCTCCCATTAGGAAATTTAAACTCATGGTAAATATTCCGTCATGGGCACCATCCTGTGTTGGAGCAGGTTTGCACTGTGTAAGGAGGCAGTCTCGTGCGGTAGAGGGTTGACTGCTGCGGAGAGCCTGCGCACGATGGGCAGCAGTACTACTTGGAGGAACAGCTGTCTGTC
This sequence comes from Sturnira hondurensis, assembly GCF_014824575.4. Taxonomy (NCBI): domain Eukaryota; kingdom Metazoa; phylum Chordata; class Mammalia; order Chiroptera; family Phyllostomidae; genus Sturnira; species Sturnira hondurensis. The sequence continues at coordinate 2,790,365 of NW_028081528.1, forward strand.
TCATTCTTATACTGTTGCTATTGCTCCCTGTGTCATATCAGCTTATCTTCAATTTTGTTTTACTGTTTTCTCCCCAGTGTTTTATAATCTCTACTGGAAAGCTACCAAGACTGCAGGGCTGGATTTCATTTTTAAGTTATGGGAAATGTTATCTGCACAGAATATTCCTTAATATAATGGTTGTGTAAGGCATTTGCATATGATGTGTAGAGAACAGAAAAGAGTACGGGAGGAATCCATTGTGAGTAGGCCAGGGAAGACTTTATAAAAGTGGTCAGTTTGAGTAGGGCTTTGAAGCTGCTGACACAGAGCAGGTGAGGAGCATATATGGAAGCACCAAAGTCCATGTTGGTAATTTTAAGTAATTTCTTAGCTCTGGAATATAATGGACAAGGAAGGCTTTGGCTGGAAACAATGAGGGCAGAAGAATAATTAGGGACCTTAGAAAGACCCAAAAGCATTTTGTGTTCTAGGCCAAGGAATGCGGGCCATGTGGAGCTGCTGAAAGGTTTGAATCGGAGGATGGAGCTGGGTTGGTATTTTAGAAAGAAGTGTTAGCCTCCGTGAGATCTGCCCTGCGTTCAGTCTTCTCCATCACCAGAGCCAGCTTAGTAAAAATACCACACCAGCCATGTAAATCACAGCTGAAAGCTTAGGATGATCCCACATCCCAAGTCCAGTTTCGTATCATTTCTGTGAGGAAAGTGGCTGCAGCCTCTGCCTTGGACATGTCTGTCATCCGACCCCAACTCGGCTCACTCCTTGGTGGTGTTCATGTCTGTGCTGAAACAGTGCATCTGAGGCCTTCCCTGACGGTCAGAACCGGCACCCTGTCACTGCTGAGCTCCTCATCTGGCTTTGTTTTTTTTTCCCCCAGCCCCAAAATTACATGTTTAAGTATATACATATCCTCCCACTGGATAGTAACTTTGCAAGAACAATAGTTTCAGTGTGTTTTGCTCACTGCTGAATGTTCTGTGCTGAGCATATGGTGGGTGGTCAATATTGGTTGAAAGAATGTGGGCCCAACCAGCTTCCCCCTTCTCCTCTCTTTGAACCCTGTGCTTCACATTTTAGACAGGGGACTTCTAACACAGTTCACCATTCCCCAGTCATGTCCCCTCCTGAAATCCTATTCCTATTTCAAGATTGATTTCATATACCACTTGTAGAAATCTCTTTTCAAGTAATTGCTCCCAGTACTTAACTCCTGTAACACTTTTCAAACGTGTGGGAGAGGCTTGTTTTCATGGACTGCACAGGACGTGATAGGTGCAAATAAATATTTGTGTTAACAAGTGATCTGTAGAGAGCTAGTAGACACGCATTACAGGTACAAGTTGAAATTCAGCTGATTAATTGGAGAAATGTAGTAATTAGGCGTGACTTGAATTTAATGATAAATGCAATAGACTAAGGGAAAATAGAGAAACAGTCACCAATTTCTGTTAATTATACAATTACACAAACAGTCTAGAGATAGTTTTACTCATTTGTATGTGTGCCATTTTGCCAATTAAGTAATCTTTTTTGTAGATACAGCACACACTATAATAGAAAAAAATAGAAATAAGTTCTGAAGATACTACTTGTTAGGGACAGTGTAAAAAACATTAAAATTTCATATTTTTGCACAAAGTATTATTTCTGCACATATAGCAGTGGAAAACAAATGATCTAGGGATGTTTTGATTGCATCAAATTAACAGCACTATACTTAAGACAATTTCTGATTTTTAAAGATACTATCATTTGAATAGTCAAAAATGCCTCTGTTTTCTTGTTGAAATTGGAAAAAAGTCTTTAAGAACATTACAGATAATTTTTTATTTTTCTGTCAAATGAAAAAGCACAGAGGCATGATCAAAAAATTACTTTGTTTCTTTTTTTTTTTTTACCAGTTTTTCTATTTCTTTTTCCACATGGCTGTCTGATGGTCTGTCAGTTCACCTTACATAGTGAATTTCTGCTGTGGCTTCCTGGCTAAGGCATTCGGGTGAAGTAGCCCAGCTTCTCATTGCTCAACCCAGGCTCTGCTCCTCACCATAAGTGTCTCTTTCCTCCAATGAAAATCATACCAAATGCTCAGGTTTCATTGAATTTTCTATGAGGGACACACTATGTATGCTGCTAATAAAGTAGCAGTCGTAAAAGCAAAATTTTCCAGTAATCGCAGTTAACCTCTAGTATTTGTCATTCAACAAATGTAAACATCTAAAGTCAGATGATTTCTTCTTTCAATGTTGGAGGATCCCATTAGATGGTGGTATAACCATCTGCAGGTTCCAGGGGCTTTGACATGTCATCATGAACAGGATGAAAGGGTTCAGTGCAGAAAGCTGGGAGGATGAATATAAGTGTTTTATTAAGGGTTGCTCTTATTTATCTTCAATATAAATGATGCCAAGATGCTTCTTGTGGAAGATTGAAAGGAAGCATGATTTTCACGTAATTTATTACAGATTTCTTTTTTTCCCTTTCCCTTACAATGGGAACAAAGTCCTAGTGGATTTGTTAATTGGGAATCACTGTGCCACAAATGTATGAAGTGTATGAAGTATAAAGTATATGAGATATACTCCGCATTTTCCTATGATAGGTTCATGACCCTTTAATAAAATATTATAAAGAATTGTACTCATTCCCATTTTATGTAATTAAGATATAAAAGGAGCATTTTGAAAGGATTTATATAAACTTAAAGTAGATTCCAGGTGTTTGTTTTATGGGAGAAATATTTGAGGAGGTGCTATATAAGGCAGCAGAAATGTTTGCTTTACATATTTTAGAGTACTTTATGGCATTTTGTTTGTTTTTCAGCATCAAGCCAATCCCGCCTGAAGGAATCAAGTCGAATCCTTCCAAGCGGCATAGAGACCGACTCAATACAGAGTTGGACCGTTTGGCGAGCCTGCTGCCTTTTCCACAAGATGTTATTAATAAGCTGGACAAACTTTCCGTTCTTAGGCTCAGTGTCAGTTACCTAAGAGCCAAGAGCTTCTTTGATGGTAAGACAGAAGGGTTTAATTTTTCTGTAATCACTTTTAAAATACTTGTGTTGAATTTGGCTGTTTCTACTTCAGTGTTGAAAACTGCAAAAATTAGCCATATGTAAAAAAGTTTTGTTTATTGCTGTATAGTAAAACTTAAGTAGCAAAGCCAAATATCTAGTATTTCCAGAAGTCAGTTTTCCAGATTTACTCACCAGATTTATTCACTAAACAGGTGCTGCCATTAAATGATAATGTGGTATCATTCTTTGAAAAATTATATACTTGGAACTTATGCTCCTATTAAGTATGTCAGTTCCCAGTTCCAATTCCTTTTCTGATTCACTTTTTAAGAGTCTCTCTCTCTCTTTTTTTAAATGGAAAGAGTAAAACACATGTTAATGACTGTGGATTCCCTTCAGGCTATTTATATAGATACATTATTTTATATCTATGAATTTACTAATTCATAGTTAGGTATAATTCTTCTTTGTATTAACTCTATGTTTATCTAGGAAAGTGTAATTAAAAGTTTCCTTTTCCCTTGGAAAGGGCATTATAGGAGTCAATAGGATTTAATTCTGCACCGTGCTACTGACAAACTATTTGACGAACCAAACCAGATAGCATCCTTGAACCTCAGTTTACTCAGCTGTAAAGTTAGGGATCTGAGCTAGGTGACATTTGTCACCTTTAATCATAGTGTTTCCTAGTCATGAAGAATAGTTCTGATCAGTCAGTACTGATTTGAAGATAATGATTTCAGGCGTTCATAATAGACACTTAAATTTTCTTTGATTTGCATAAAAAGTCTTTAAATTTTCAGTTTTCATCTGTAGCAGACCCTTCATCTTTCAGATGAGTTACATATTTGTGTGGTGTGTGTGTATGTTTATCAGCTGTATAGCCATTTTATAATAGAGCTGAAACTAGAACCCAGGTTTCCAGATTCCCTATATTATTTTCCTGACTGTGTCTTAATTACTTCTCTTTCCTGAGAACCATCCATATAGCAAAATCCGGAGAAATTTTCCCTACATCCACAGTTCTCAAAGTATAGTCTGCAGACAGGCAGCACTAGCGTCACCTGGGAACTGTGAGAAATGCCAGACCGTGGGCCCCCTCCCAGACCGTGGGCCCCCTCCCAGACCTAGGGCATCGTGCACTGTGGTGGGGGGGCTAGGTCTGCGTGCAGAAGCCCAGGAGCCCCTGTGGTTGGCTGAAACCCAAGGCCACTTCCAGCTCCATGGCATGTTGTCCTGATCTCCAGTATCTGTTCCTTTGCTGTGTGTACTGCTTGACCTGTGGCCAGAGCTCTGTGACATGTAAGATGTGCCCTCTGCTCTGAAGTCACAATCTAGAAGTCAGAGAGGCATTATTCCTTGATTCTGGTAAAGATGTGTTGATGTGAGTCATTTTGCCTTTTCATTTCCTGCTGCTCTATAATGAGAAATCAAACTGTATGTTAAAAAGAGAAAAAATACAGGTTGTTCCCTGTTGAGAAGTAGTGAAGTAGAACCAAAGCTGCTTCGTGAGTTTGTAGCCAGCGTGCCATTTAATACTAACATAATTACTGCCTTTCTAGGCTGTGTGTATGCATGCATACATACATACATGCATGCATATATATATGTATATATATTTAGTATATAAACTTACATACATTTTTTTCATGATTAGACATGTACATCCTGTTCAGTATCTCGAGGAGTTTCCAAAGAATGTCATAGTGTAGGTGGCATTCTTGTTGAAAAGTATTTTCTGAGCTCTTCATTAATGAGTGTGTATTTTTTAAATTCTGGTTTGGCGAATTTGACAGTAGACTCTTAATCCCTCATTTGCACTATCACTTATATTATCTTGAATTTTAGGCCCTTTGCATTACTGGTTTTTGAACTGCAGTGTGTATCAGAGTAACCCGAAGAGCTTGTTAAAAATGCACTTTCTGAGGCATCCCCCTTTTATTCTGAATCTACCTAGTTCTATGTAGAACCCAGGAATCTGTATTTTTAATAAGCACCCTAGATGAGTCTTGAGGCAGTGATATAACTTGGCCTTGATTATGCCCTGAATTACTTGTTTAAATCTTTGTTTACATTTGCCTTCTGAAAGACAATTCCAAAGGTACAAAATTTTAGGAAGACTGTAAATGTGTTTGCTTGGGTTTCAGTGGGATGTTTGTTCAGATACAGGAGTTAGGTGGGAGGTAATCAGTGAAAAAGACACTCAAGTGTGTTGTTGTTCACACCACCGTTGGTCTAGCAGGGGAATGCAATCTTTGAGAGAACAAAGGGAGTAAAAATCTTAAGGTAGTAATCCTTATGATCTGAAGAAATACTAAATGTAAACCAGACTTGGAGGAGGCTGATCGTGATTAGGATTTTTGTGTGCGAAAACCACTATTAGGGAAACAGTATAGCGAAGCGAAGGGAAGCTCAAAGTGAATAACAGGATGCAAACAGGGGGTGTGTGAATTCCTGCGGAAAGAAGAATATAAACCAGTAATCATACAATCTTGTTAGAAAGGAAACTCAAGTATTACTGTAACAATAGATATTTTTCCAAGAAAATACATCTATTTATTGCAAGTTTAAATAATCCAACTTGGATGTATCTTCTTAAACGTTGGAGCCAGGACTATCCTGCTTAAGCAGTACTTAAAAGTTTTTAAGTACAATGCGAATATTTAGCCATATGTAGTTAATTAAAACATTCTAAAATATAGCTTTGAAGTGTTTGAAGGAGACTTAGCTATTTTTCAATTATGTTAAGGTTAGAAGCAGTTTATGTACAATATTGAATTAAAAGTAGTTTATAATAAATTTAGTGACTCAAGATTGTGCTTTATTCTACACACTGTGCAGATTCTGAATTGACAAAGCAGAAACGGGGAGAAACATTTCTTCCCTCGGAGAGCTCACAAGGTCTAGTGTTTCAGGAACTGACATGCAGTATGTGAAAACCTTTGAAAATGTACATGTTAAACAGCTATAATGCAACATTTAAGGAGTATTTTCAAGGGAAATAAAATACTGCTTAAATACTACCTAATATATGCTAGTTAGTTTGGATTTCAACTAAAGAAATAATTGGTGGAAACTTCGAATGTTTGATCCTTGGAAACTCTTGAACTGTACATATTGTAGACAGTAAAGCTCAGAATTGTTTTCCAGTCTGTACTTCGTGTTTATGCTATAGATGAAGTAATCATTATAAAATGTTTTATAATACCGTGATTTATTTTGGGGGGTGCACTTAAACATGCCATATATTGCCTCTTTCTCTCACTAGAATGGAAGTTCCTTGAAAATATTGTGTTTACTGCTAGATGTTAAACTCTTAAAACAATGCCTGCCACATAGTAGGCATTTAATAAGTATTTATCAACTTAATTTCACTAACATGTCTGAAAGGCAATGTAAAATACTGAATATTCTAGGTGATGTGTTTAGAAATATATTTCTGGGGCTTGATTTAAGATATTTTTTACCATTTCCAGATAATCTGTTAATAGCCAATTTGCCCTTATTGGTTACATCAGTTATTTTATTCTTGCTCTATAAATATCCAGATGCAAGAAATGATTTTTTTAATTGAATTGTTGCAGTTAGAAATTTTTTACAGGGTCTCTGATGGGCTGGATCAGAGAGTGAATTGTGTACGAGTATTTAAGGACTCAAATGTCAAAGCCCTGGATGTCTTTTTGAACCAACTGTCATTTGTGTCCTTTCTCAGTGCTTTCAGGGCTGCCCTGCGTGTTCCCTAGCCATACTCTTTGCTCCTTTGCCATCGCTTTATATTCGTCATCTTGTTCCTGGGCCACTGCACCTTTTCTTCTTTGCTGGATATTCCTTTTGTACTTCCCAGCAGTCTGGCAATCTTGTTACATTTTTAATTTTCATCCATGAGATATGCAAATAGGACTCTGGGTCTAGTAAATCACCCTCTTTGGAAATTTGGGATATGAAAAATTCCAGAATAAGGTGTCAGTGTATTGTTTATTTCTGCACAATGGACACATTTAGACATGCTTGAGGATTAATAACATGTTAATAACAGAAATAACAGGTTAGCTAAAACAGTAGAACCTGCTTAAGTTCTATTCAGTTTCCTCAGCAGCACTGCTTGTCTATGTTGCCTTCTATTCTCCCCGGCTGCTGCTTATTTTTTAAAGGCTCCTCTTAGTTATTGTCTTCTCTAGATTATTATGTCATTGACATATTTCTGGAGAACGTTTTTTGTGGTTAGCAAAGAACAGAAATCCAAAATTGCTGTTTTCTGATGCCGGCAATTAAACATGGTCAAGTGCAATTTTTCACCTCTCAAGACAGATTAAATCACACTAGCAGGGAGCCTGGGGACAGCTAAGTGATCAGGCGGAGCTGTGACGTGACAAGTCACTGTGCACATAAGGTCCTGGAAGTGCAGACTGGAAGAGGACCTCAGGTCCTTGCCACTCTGTTCAAACCTTTTCAACAGAAATCAGAATGTTAAGATGTCACTTTTTTTATTTAAAAAAAAGGAACACAAAAGAAAGAAGTAAATCACAAAATGAGTATCAAACTGAAATACCATGTTACCTCTGAGATGGAAAACATTTACTAAGTTTAAATAACTTAGAGAGTGTGATGAATAAAAGTTTATCAAGAAGGTCTGACTAGGATTTGTGTGGGTACAACCCATCCTTTGAAATTGGTTGATCGTAAGGGAAAGGACGGTTTCCTCCTGTCTCGTGTCTCTTCCTGCCGGGGTCAAGGGGTAGGCATGGGGCTTGTTGACCAATCTCAGTGGGCTTGGTGATGTTTTGTTCTGAGTTAGAGTAATGTCAGCATATAAAAATGTGAATTAGATTTCATTATCACTGTTTAAAATACTCATCATCATATATGTATTGTGTTTAAATGATTTCTGTTTTTGACAGCAACCCCAGAGTTAAAAAATTGCGAATGACTAATCTATGTACTCTGTCAACACACAAGCATCTACTGAGGTAAAAAGGCAGAAAAATGTTCTTTCTGTGAGAGAGTAGTAGAGGTCAGTGGCATGAAGTATGTGATAATTCAGCAAAACATTCAGAGTGAATATTGCATCATTTAAAATATAATTAGAAACTGTGAAATCTTTTACATGCTTTATGCTGAGTCATGGAGACTATTTTGAAAATATCGAGATGCATAAATTTACTTTGTGGAAAGTTTTCTCTCCTGTAAGAAACAGAAAGAAAGATGTTTTTGTGTTGTGTGTTACATTAAGCCTGACCAAAGTAAGTTTGGGGATCCTTCTGGTTGTTTTAAAAACTAGGTAAGGCAGGGAAGAATCTGTCTTCAATCATTATACATGCTCAACATGATCGCCAGTTTATAAAGTGCAGTGTTAATTGCACGCAGGAACACTCTAAATCTCATGAAGTCCAAACAGGCCGTGAGCAGAGGCGGCAGCAGCGGTGCAGGACGGTCACATTCAGCCTCACTGCTTGTGCTGGGTCTCTGTTGACTTCTACTGTATTTCATTTTTTTATAATTTTTCCCAGAGGCAAAGGTTTAGTGATAAAGGAAAGGAGTCTTTATTCAGTAGCTTCACAATTTTGGGATAACAGCTTCCACCTGCATTAGTCACCGAGGCCTGTCAATTAAGGCTAACCTTCTTAACACCTGAGTTCTATCATGCCCCATTTTAATCTTATTTATTTACTTGTTTATTTTATTCAAGTTCTGTTCACTTTTACTTTAAATTAAAAATTATACGCGCTGCTTAGTCTCCCTCTGGTAGATACTTTAACAGTTCATTTCCAGTTCATTGGGTTTTGTAAAGAGAGCTATTGTGTTTATTCATTTTTATCTTGTGTGTTTCTCTGGATTTCAGTCCTGTTGTGATATCTGTGAAACAAGAGCATTATCTTGAAAAAACAAATATATATGTATGTGTAAATGCCAAAACTGAGCCTGAATAGCAATAAAAATGAATAAAGTACAAAGCCTTTTTAAGGGTTGATATTTATAAAGTTTAATGGGTTTGTATCTGTCACTGTACAGTTATTGCTATATTACTGACTGTATTCCCTGTGCTGTACATTACATCCCCATAACATTTATTTTATAACCGCAAGTTTGTGTTTCTTATTCTCCTGATTCTAGCAGTGTTCCAGGTGGGGTTGTTTAACTAAAAGATCTGCACATTTGAAATCGTCAAGTAGTGGTCTGTTTCACTTACCCATGGTCTTATCCATCTTAGATGATAATTCAGCTCTGTATTTTTTCCCCAGAAGTCACATTCTAAAACATGAAAAACTGTAACATTTGTGACACCTTCCATAACCAAAATTGTAAAATGTAGAGTCTTTTGAAATTTAGTTTATGAACTTCATGCAGTTCAATCCATGCAAATTGAAACATGGATGAATAAAAAGAATAGTATTCTTACTGAGTCAGGTGGAAGTGGCATTCAGATCTTGGCTCTTGCATTTAATAATATGACCTCTATGGACCAGGAATTTAAATATATTTTTTATCACATTCTAACAGTGTGAGATTCATTAGATTCTATGAATAAATTTAGTGTTTTATGATTTTTGTAGGACACTTTCATCTCTGAGTATTTTTGCATTGACAAGTTTTTTTAAACAATAGTGACAAATACATATCAAAGATTCAATCAGTAACTCAGATTCATTATATCCTTTATTTTGTGTTTTGCTTATTTCCTGTCTTTTAAATTTATTGCGTTAGTGGGTTTTCTCTTTGATCATTACCAAGTGTTACAGGACTCTAGGATCCTGAATTCTTAATTGCTTGGCCATGAACAGGTCCTGTAGGTCATAAATTTACCCTTTAGCTTTTTTTGAGGGGCAGGGTAATATTTTAAAAAGCTGGTCAACTTTTAGCAGTTTGTTCCTTTTTATTTTTTTCCAATACAGGTTTTAAATGTCTATAATTAAATTATTTGATTTTTTTGGTATTTTCTCTTTCATTGAAGTTTTTCATTGCCGTTCATCCCTGATATACCCTCTTCCACCCGCCCTGCCCCCGCCCCCCAGCAGTCACCACAGCGTTGTTCATGTCCCTGAGTCCTTTTTCTTTTTATTTGCTTAATCATTTGATTTCTTGTGATGCTTTGTGACCTGGCTAGTGGAAAATTACATTTTCTTGTTATAGGGTTTTAGAAACTGTGTTCACACAATATGAAATTAATCACTGTAAGGTCTGTAATGAAGCACATTATGACCAGTCATTATTTACCAATCATTTTATGTGTTATTTTTAAATCCTGCACTTACAGCCTTTTGACTTTTTGATTAAGCAGTTCTAATCAGTAGCTCAAATTCATGTATCTCTTCATAGCTGAGATTTACATTTTAGAGTCGTTATTATGTAGTTGGAATAATATTTTAAACCATGGAAGCGAATCACATTTTTAGTGAAAAATATATAGAATAAGAGAAAGAATACTGAAGATAAGATGTTTTAAGGATGGGCAAAGGTGGAAGGCAGCAATTTTTTTTTTTACTGTTCATACATTTATTCATTCATTTTAGCAAATGTCTATTTTTATTTTTTTATTTTTGCTCCTTTTTTCTTTTTTTATTTAATTATTTTTCAAGTACAGTTTTCTATCTATTACTCTCATCCCATCCCACCCCCCCTCCCTCCCATTTCCACCCTTCTCAGTTGTTGTCCATGTATCCTTTATATATGTTCCTCTAAACCTCTCCCCTATTTCCCCTGAAATTCCCTTCTGTCCTTCCCTCTGGTCACTGTCAGCCTGTTCTCCGTTTCAGTGTCTTTGGTTATATTTTGCTTGCTTGTTTGTTTTGTCATTTAGCTTCGTGTTAAAGGTGAGAGAGATCATATGGAAGGCAGCAAATTTATATGTGTGGAATATGAAACTGTGGTAAGGTGATAAATGAGTACACTTAAAGATGCCTTCACTTGGTGTTTCCATTTCTTAGAGGGCCAAAGAGAAAATTCCACGCAAAAGTGTGAATGAAGGTGAAACTGAAGTCCATAAAGAAAAATAACACTAGAGGTTCTTGGTAGCCATAAAACCATTCAGGAGTGGGTGGTTAAGAGGGAGATAAGCAGTCAAATTGGATTACTTAACCTAAAATTATCTGTGCTGAATTCATTCAGTTTCTTCTAGCTTTAAATATGCCCACATGACATATGGGTATCTTTTATGGTTAGTTTTACAGAATATTTTAGTGTCAACTGGATTCTTGACATTGTCGAGTTTCAGGTATGTAGTCTGTGTGTTAATGGAGACAGCATTGCCTCTCTATATCTCAGCATGGTGGGGCGGGGTGGGGGGCAGTGGAGAGTGTGTCCTGTAACCAAAGCACGGGGGTCAGGGGGGCCACAGAGGCAAGTTCAAGTAACCCTGTAGCCTTAGAGAAGACCTTTGTCCTCATTGTTCCACGCTGTCTTCGTCGTCATCTCGGTGTGGACAGTAGGAATGCTTGCTTGCCTGACGTTTGAAGTTGGCGGTGGATTTGTCCTAAAAAGAAGAGATTCATGAAGGAAAGTTTACAGTTAAAGTTGTTATATAAACAGTAGTGATAGCTTGCAGGGCTTGCACGATGCTGATATTTCATTTATTTAATGGTGAACTGTGTTATTGAACATGCATAGAGGCCTTTGTGGACCTGGTGCTAATCCCATCTGAGAATTCCTTTGTTGAACTAATTTTGTATTTTGACTTAACAGTAATGATTTGCTAAGAAACTTGTTTCAGCCTTTTTATATTAATATGTACTGATTTATTTCCCCATGCCCTGTTTAGAAGTGGCACACACTCAACTCTAGACATTCAGGGAGAAGTGATGTAGTTTGTGTTGGTGAGGATAGAAACCGTGGGTGCAGAGTGCCTGCTGCTGGCTGGTTGTGTGTGCCCATGGAGGTTTCTGTTTCTGCCCAGTGTGTCAGCCTACATGGTGTGCTTCTGTTTTCATCTTCACAGAGTTGGGATTAGGGTTACTTCCTGCAGCCATTCATATGAATAAGTGCTCTCTGGCAGCAAGGAGTGATCCTTTTAGAAAATATGAGGGAATAAGATCCAGAACATTTATAAGTTCTAAATCCTGATGTTTTAAGTCACTAGTTCTCAAAATGAGAACCAGGTGGTCCTCAGTATCACATGGGAACTTGTCAGCAATGCAAACTGTGGGCCCTCTCCTAGACCCACCGGATCAGGAAGTTCTGGAGGGTGGGGTCCAGCGTTGTGTTTCCACAGCCTTCCAGGTGGTTCCCACACCTGTAAAAGTTGGAGAATCACTGCTCCAGCTGATTAAATTCCACTACCTAGAATGCAATTTGAATTCCACTCTTGTATGTGTGGAATGCTAAATGCAACTCATTCCCCACTGAAAAGATAAATTAACTGCTCTTGTTGGTTTCATTAACTCAGAAACCTAACATATAGTTACAGTAGAATCACATGTAACTAAATGTAAAACGGGGAAAATGTTACATAACATTTTTGGAAGTCAGTTTCCATTTAATTAAGAGTAGGAATAGGCCTAAATTTAAGGATTTTTTCTTTCAGATTTGCTAAGATAGACGGTAACCATCAGTTACGCAACTCACATTCATTCATAAAGATACAAACTTGCATTCACATTTTAAAAACCTGAATTTATTTTGCCTTAGTGATTTTTTTGCCAAGAAATTTACAATCTGTAAATACCATCAGAAAGTACTGAACTGTGTAGACCTAATCTTTATCTCCTAGAAACTTAGAATATGAGGCTTCTTTAATTTTAGTGTGTTCTTTCTTTCCCTCAAAAAAAGAACACTTCATTTGCAAAAAAAAAAAAGCTTTATCAAAGGAAATATCTATCCTTTACCCCAAGGTATATAGAAGAAACTCTCTTTAGATACACTTAAGGTATTATTTTGGAAATCATTTAGAAATACTCATCTATATCAGGCTAAACTAAAAATGTATTCCTCGTGGTTAACAAATACTGCATAACTTAGCCCTATCTAATTTATAGATGTTTATGTAGTTGGTTGAATTTCATAATGATAGCTTTGCTATCATAAACCAAAAAAGGTTTATTTTTAGAGAGGGGAAAAGAGAGAGAGCAAGCAAGGGAGAGAAGCATCAGTGTGTGGTTGCCTCTCGTGCACCCTGCCCCACAACCGGGGACCTGGCCCACAACCCGGGCATGTGTCCTAGACTGGGAATCCAACCAGCAGCCCTTTGTTTCGTAGGCTGGCTGGGAGCCTCACCAGCCAGGGCTGGCTTTGCTCTCTTCTATGCTTATGTCAATGTAGGAATGAAATTTCTTTGCAGAAGTAATAAAAAGTATTCTTTTAAATAAGTTGAATTTATGTAAACAGTTAGAGATTTAAAAGACTTATGCTTTTCCCGGGCAAGACATATATCATGTCACCATTCTGTTTAAATGCTAACTATATAGCAACAAAATACAGCTTACCACATGCCAATATTTTTTCCTCATGAATTTCTCTAACAATTCAGAGCATTTTTTGTGAAGAGGAAATATTTGGCTTGTAGGAAGCAGTGGACAGCTGAGCTAGATATATAAGAAAGGAAAGCGCACATCAGGAAATACAGGTACAGTTAAATGCTTGTGGGAATGAGACTTGCATCGGTCTGCAAATGTAACAATTTTGTAATGCTGTAAGTACATTTACACTGAAAGTCCATCACCAGTTAAATTTTTACTTGCGTCATTGCTTCATCAATTTTTCAATGAAGAAATAGCTGAAATATTTTGATGGTTTATCATCCTAATATTCCACTAAACGTTCAGCGTCCCATCTTTCCACTCTGGAAGGTGCGGTGTCCCCACAGAAGGGGTTTTACAAATGTTCCAGGGGTTTTACATGTTTTACATGACATGCTCCCCAGGAGCATAACCAGCTGGTGACTTTTTTCCAGAGTTCACATTGTAGTCTGTGAACTGTCATATATTTAACTCCAGGGGTGTAATGTTACAAGTGTCCTGTGCTTCTGGTTAGGCATATAATTTTCATAACAGTGTGCTGTCTTCAAGTATCCTCAGGTTTCTGCTGTAGACGTAATGTAGGCACCCCAGTAGCCCTGCGGGGGCTCGTTGATGCTCCGTGTTCGGTGGTGAGAGAAGACTCATTTACTCCTGTTGTGCCTTTGTGTCAGCCGCCCTCCATGGGCTGAAGGTGAATAAACTCAGCACGTAGGCCTGAGTTTATCTTTTTGACCGTCAGTAAGAGATTCCAGGTATTATTACTCAGGTGCTCTACACGTTCTTTTAGCCCTCACAGGAATTTGTCTCCAGAGGTGTCACTGTCCTTATTTAAAAAGAAAGAACCTAAAGGTCAAAAGTAGTTAGCATGGGGGGAGCAAGCAGTCTGGTAGGTGGTTAATAATAGCACACACTCTGAGGGCCAGGCTACCCGGGTTTTTCATCTAGGCTCTGCCACTTACAGCTCCGTGACCTTGGGAAAGTCTCTTAACCTCCCTAAGTCTCAGTTTCCTAATGTGTTGAAAGGTCAAGAATGTCCAGTCTCGCAGGACTGTCATGAAGATTAAATAATACATGGAAACCGCTTGGCATACAACATGTGCTCAGCGGGTAACATACTACTGCTGAGGAAGTCACTGAAGGCCACTCAGACGCTAGGAAGGAACACTGGCGCCAGCACCCTAGGTCACTTTCTCGCTCTTCCATCGCGTTCTAACCAGTGAAGACATGTATGTGTGAAAGTGAGTAGAACTGACATAGCTCCTGATAATTTTAAGAAGGGAGAGGTAGTCGGTATATCAGGAAGGAGAGGTCAAACTTCATTGAAGGCATAAAGCACATAGTTTCGGTTGAGAGGCAGGAAGTGAAATAAGTCTCCTAAAAAGTCACATAGTATCTTTTCAGATGAGAATGGGAAGGGAGGTCACCCCTCCTGGACTCATCTTTGCACAATATTTACTTAAATCCTTTACTGATTATTAGCCTTGAACATGACAATAACAGAAATATTTAAGAATCCTCCAGTGATCCTTCCTCACTTGCCACTTTCTCTGCTTAAGTAGTAGTTATACATGTTAAATACTATCTTTCCAATATTTAGAAATTGTAGGCACTGTTGTTTACAAATAGTTTGTTTTTATTTTTTCTTTCAAGTTCAATACTTTAATTAAATCTAATTCTTGTACTTAATATTTTTGACATTCTTTTCTAGTTCTTTGTTTCCATAGCTTAGACTCCCTACTTAAAGGCAGTCTGTCTAATGTCTAATTAAATTGGCTAATCTCCCCAATATAAGGTCAGAAACAAACTATAAATTACTCTTGAGATGAATGGTCTCTTTTATTTCTTATTCATCTCCTCAGTGGCCCACTATCTGACATCATTTCCATTGGTTAAAATTAAAAGATTCCTAGTAAGATAATTTAGACAGTTTCAGTTTGACACTGTTAATAGCCATTTTTAAGGTTACTTTGCTGGTTTTATAACATACGGGTTTTGGTTTTGTTAATTTAATGGCAAATCCTTCTGATACCTGGCATGACTCCTAAATTGTGCTGCAGTGCATACTGGAGATTCTGGAAGAGCAGTGGGCTGCTGTTAACCCCTGCACTGTGAGACTGTAGAGCCTTCAAGCAAACGTGGCCAGTTGGAAAGCAAGCAGCAGCAGCGAATTTACAGAACAGAAGGGGAGAAAAGGCTTTTCTCTCTTCTGCTTTTCAGCGAGAAAAGATTAAGCATTTCCTTTGGTCTTAACTGTTAGATCAATTAATTTACCTCAAGGCATTTTTTTCTTTTGGCCCAAGGAAATCTGTTCTGTGGCCTTTTGAAATTGTTCTATTCAGAGGCCAAACTTTTGGCCTCTTCTTTTAAGGAGACATGTTTCAAGTTTTGCGAAGGCGATAACTTGGCATAAGATTATCTCCACGTGACAGGTGCACTTGGTAATTTACCAGAAAGTACATTTCAAACAAGAAAAGGTTGTATGTGTGATGCTTTGCTCAAGACTGAGAGGAAGTCAGGTTGTTAATGAGTCTCCAGTTTTTCACCAAGCCTCATCATCTTTCTCAAAACTCTAATGAAATGAGAAGTCTTAAAAGTAATGTCAAAGTTAGTTTTATTTAATGGTTTCTTTGATTTAAATATCACAGCTTTTAGAGAACAGAAAAATGGGGGGAAGATATGGCCGTATTCAAAAGGTTATACTTTATAATTAGCCTATACGCTCTGGGAAATACAGCTAATTGTGGAAGCTCCCACTTATTGAATGGGTGAGCTGCTGTATTCCAGGAACTTCACATATATTTCTTTTTCTTTTTTAAAGATTTTATTTATTTATTTTTGAGAGGAAGGGAAGGAGAAGAGAGAAATATTACTTTATGGTTGCCTCTCGTGAGTATCCTGCTAAGAACTGGCCTGCAACCCAGGCATGTGACTTGACTGGGGATCAAACCACCATCGTGTGGTTCACAGGCCCGCGCTCAATCCACGGAGCTACACCAGCCAGGGCTATTTTTTTCACATATATTTCCATTATTCTTCACAATCCCTCAGGATGGGTACATTTTAAAAAATCCTCACCGAAGGATGTTTTATTGATTTTAGAGAAAGAGAGAGAGGGTGGGAAGGGGGGAAGAGAGAAATATTCATCGTTTATCTCCTGTATGTGCCCTGACTGGGGGGTTGAACCCATAACCCAGGCATGTGCCCTGACCAGGAATCAAACCTGCAACCTTTTGGTCTACAGGAAACACTCCAACCAATCGAGCCACCTGGCTAGGGTACAGAATGGTTTTTGCTTGTTTGTTTTTTCAAGTACCACTTTACCTATTAGGAGACAGGCTGTAAGAGTTCACACATTAAATGGCCAAGTTA
Source organism: Sturnira hondurensis (assembly GCF_014824575.4). Lineage (NCBI taxonomy): Eukaryota > Metazoa > Chordata > Mammalia > Chiroptera > Phyllostomidae > Sturnira > Sturnira hondurensis. Next base: position 2,807,192 of record NW_028081528.1, read on the forward strand.
AGATTTGAACTTAACTCTGTGAGATACCAACACTCACATGCTTTAAAATAAGATAATGTTTGAGAGTGCTTGGAAAAGTTCTAAGTAACTAAATGGTAGTTATTTCTGTTCAGCCATGTTGCCCCCCACCACCACCAGACTACAAATACACAGAGCATTACAGTGCGCCACTTCTGAGAGTAAAGCATCCCACCATGCCAGCAGCATTTCTTTCATATGTATCATCCGCAAACAGAAGATAGTAATGAAGAAGTCACTTCATAAGATGCCTGATACTTAGAATTAACCATAAAAAATTAATGTGCAAATCCTTCTTGTGGAAAACCTCAACACATTCCAGTGGGACAAAAAATGTCGACTTGAGCAAATGGAAGATAAATGTTCTTGAATAGGATGGTACATCATAAACATGATAATTCATAATGAGCTAATTTATAGATTTAACTTGCACCTAATAATAATACCCTTTTTTACCCTACAACTAGACAAGGTGGTCTAAACATAATGGAAATATATTTTTTCCAAGTTTTTAATTAAAATTTAACAGCATTTTAGAAAAAAGGAACATTTTTAAAAACATTATACTGTAATTAAGTAATGAAAATCTCTTTTATATAAATGTATCATATTCTAAGTAACAACCAGTTCCATACTTTTTAATTTATTTAATTCTTGTTCAAGTACGGTTTTCTGTCTTATATTCCCAGCCCTGCCCCCCCCCCAGTGCTCCCCACCTCCCTCCCATTTCCGCCCCCCACCTTAGTTATTGTCCATGTGTCCTTTATACTTGTTCATGTGAGTCCCTCCCCTTTTCCCCTATGATTCTCTCCCCTCTCCCCTCTGGACCCTGTCAGCCTATTCCATATTTGAGTGTCATTGCTCATATTTTGCTTGCTTGTTAGTTTTGTTGTTTAGATTCCTGTTAAAGGTGAGATTGTATGGTATTTGTCTTTCACCGCCTGGCTTATTTCGCTCAGCATAATGCTCTAGTGGAAATACATTTCTTAATAAGGTGTGTGGTTGATTCTCTCCCCTCAGCACCACTAGTTCATTGATGTTTAGATAAGTACACGGAGACACTAAAATTGTTTTTTACTGGTTCTGATGCACGTTACTCTCAAAAGTAGATAGGAATGGCAGGAGTACTCATAGCAGCACCACACAGTTCTCTGAAACTTCTATTCAGATGCCAAAAATAATACAGGGGACTCATCAAATATTATTTTTAGGAATCTGTCATCTCGAGTTCAAAATCACCCACTGGCAAAGGATTACTTACTGTCATTACAGTGTTTCTTACGGTTTCTCTGTTTGGTATATAGAGGTTTTCCATCATAGCCTTTGGAAACTCCGTGTTTTTAAAGTTACTTACCATGTCATTGTTTTTCCCTTTTTCCACAGTCGCATTAAAATCCTCCTCAGCCAGCAGAAGTGGAGTCCAGGATAACAGTGGAACCGAATTTGGGGACGGTCTGAACTTTCACGAAGGAGAACTCTTATTACAGGTAAATGTTAGTATGTAGTTCCTTATGATTAGGAAAATGCTTGTAAATGGAGAAGTCATCCATCAGTCGTTGAATTGTTTCCAGTGCATCTGGAGCCAGAAGTCATCCACACACCCCGTCGTCGGGGCAGCTCTCCCACGTAAGGCTGTACTCTGTGCTTGTGTGCTGTGCCTGTGCTTGTGTGCTGTGTTTAAATCAGCCATTTACCGAAGATTGTGTTAGCAGTAAAAGGGACAGCCGTAATTGAAGTAAATGTTTATGAGCGACAGTACTGTTAGTCACGTGACTGATTTTAGAGCTGCTTCTCTTGTAGGCCCTGAACGGCTTTGTGTTGGTCGTCACTACAGATGCTGTGGTCTTCTATGCTTCTTCTACTATACAAGATTATCTGGGGTTTCAGCAGGTAAATATGGCATTCTTAGGTCATTAATTTTTTTTAATTAGCTTTCTGCTTTTTAAGTATCTTATACTTTAGNTCTGTGCTTGTGCGCTGTGCCTGTGCTTGTGTGCTGTGTTTAAATCAGCCATTTACAGAAGATTGTGTTAGCAGTAAAAGGGACAGCTGTAATTGAAGTAAATGTTTGTGAGTGACAGTACTATTAGTCACGTGACTGATTTTAGAGCTGCTTCTCTTGTAGGCCCTGAACGGCTTTGTGTTGGTCGTCACTACAGATGCTGTGGTCTTCTATGCTTCTTCTACTATACAAGATTATCTGGGGTTTCAGCAGGTAAATATGGCATTCTTAGGTCATTAATTTTTAATTAGCTTTCTACTTTTTAAGTATCTTATACTTTAGGGGTATAATTTGTATATATAAAATATCAATTAAAATATGTGCTGTAGAATAAAAATTATGTATTTTCAGCTAACATGTTTTTATATCATTAATTTACTACATTAAAATTTCCATAAATGCTTATGAGATTTATGGATACCATGTTTCCTCTTTCACTTATTGAGGAACGCTCATATAAAAGGAATGCTCAGGTAGGGACCAGCCAGCGTTGTGAATGAGGGCAGGCAAGAGGGTATTTGTCACCTAGTTAGTATGGATACTGGCAGACACACAGCAGCTATGAAATGAATAAGGTGATTTGTAAAGGTACAAGCAAAATAGCATGGCTGATACCTTTACTGCTGATTTATGGGGATGAGGGAAGCTTTCCTGAAGGACGTGGTATTTAAGCTAACTTAAAGAAAGTGTAGGATACAGATGGGTGGCCAGTTGTGCAGGGACACAGGGAAGGAAAGGCAGAAGGACTGTAAGCAGTAGACTGGAAGTCCTTAAAGGAGGTAAATGTGCCTGGTTTGTTCAGTGTTATTGAATGAATAGTGAAGAGGTGGAGTGGTAGGTGTAAGGTGTTTGATATATTGGAGGGAACTGAATATAAGACATGATTTGAGCACAGTTAGCAAGTATACCTGAATGGTAGCTATACTTATATATCAATAGTTCCTAAATTTTCACCTGCATAAGACTCCCCTGAATAACTTGATAAAAATGTGTTTTGAGACCACAAAACCTGGTATTCTGATTCAGTAGATCACAGTAGGACCCATGAAATTTCATTTCCGACAAGCTCACAGGTGATACCAAGGCTGGTGGTGAGGAGCACTGTTTACACTGCCATGTAAACCGACGATTAAGCCGTGATCTATACACAGTGCAAAGCACTGAAGGGGTGTGTGTTCCAATCCGTGTTTCAGGTGATAACTCTGGCAATTGTGTTAAAGGCAGTTTAGTGCTGGAAGATCAAGTTTGTAGGGAGATTTTCTCTAGGTAGCTGAAGTAGTGGAGTCTGGCTGTTATGAATACCCCGGTTTATGAAGGTATTCTTGAAGATAATTTTGCTGACCCAGAGGTAGAATTGTTTTCAGACTCTTTAAATTACAAAGAAAATACACTAATGTTCATGAAAAGGCTTGTTTGAAACTTAACTGCCTGGTTTCCTGAGTTATTATTTGATCATGTGATTCCTACCCATTAAGAAATCAGAGATCAGCTGTTTCCTGACCTGTATTTTCCTCATAGGTATGCATTGGCATAGACGTTATTTAAGAAAACAGTTGTGTCTGACTTGGGTTGTGTTTCAGGCAGCATTTAACTGCAAGTTGTCACTCCTTAATGGGTAACGATGATGGTATGGTGTGTCAGCCATTCTTTTTAGTTGCTTAGAATGGAATAAAAGAGAATACATAATGTTATCACACAAAGTGTTTTGTGAAATATTTCTCCGTGTGCATATGCATACATGTTATGGGTGAAAAATGTATTCAGTACCATGAGTTGCAGTAAAAAAATGTTAGAAAAATGCTGATTAGGGGGTTAAGGGCTCAGCACTGTGATAAGTGATAAGAAGCAAGAGGTAGAGGAAGGATTCGGACCTGGTGAAGGCATAACCCTGACTCTTCTGGAGTCTATTTGGAGGAATTCAATGTAAAAAAAACTGTTAGAGAACAGTGAAGAACATACATATGAATACTGTTAAGTTTACGGAAGTCAGCAGGGTGTTCAGATAAGGTTTTGTGAAAAAATACTTAAAAGATGAAAATGGGATAAAAATAAGCAGAATTCAATATGTTGCAGTTAAAGAGTGGAGCGGTGGCTTATTTGGCGAGCATTCATAGAGTTTTGGGGCTTACCAAGGACAGCACTAGTCCCTTTCTAGTTTTTTCTCTGGGATTACCGGAGAGCGCTGTGATCCATTTATTTACTCATCACCAGGGACTAATTTAGCTGGGTTCTGAAATTACTTTAATAAGCAATACTTAACTTCAAGTCAGTATTTTGGTTTTACTCCCTTCTGTGTTTTTCCTTAGTCCGATGTCATACATCAGAGTGTGTATGAACTGATCCATACTGAAGACCGAGCTGAATTTCAGCGGCAGCTACACTGGTCATTAAACCCTTCACCGCGCACAGACTCTGGACAAAGAGTCGATGGTAAAAACGTTTATCAAAATATAGTTACGGGCCCTGGCGGGGATGCTCAGTTGGTTAGAGCATACACCAAGGTTGTGGGTTCAATTCCCCCATTAGGACACATATAAGGATCAACCAATGAATGCATAAATAAGCAGAATAACATAGTAGTGTTTTTCTCTCTCTCTCTGTCTTAAAGTCAACCAGTAATTTTCAAAAAAAAATATAGCTTTGGTATTTTTAATATAATTTTGTGAAAGGAGGCAGCGAATCTCTACTGGCATAGAACTCCTTGGTGAAGGGAAAGTAGTAGAAACCCATGTGTCTGTAGCCATAGGTCACAAAGAGACTGATGAACTAAGAAATATTGTTTCCTTCAAAAATGAATGATTTTATTATATTCCTTTTTTATTTAATTTTATAATTTTGATATTAATAAAAAATGAATAAATCTAAGGAATATTGTAGCAACCATTGACTGTCAAGCAAGAAAGTGTTGCCATTTCTAGTGATATACTGTATAAAACTGCACTGTGCTACTGTGACAGATAGGAAGGACTGTGTGCAAGGTCGATACTGGAGGTATGTAAATTGTTCTGTGTTGAAAAGGCATAAAATAAAACAAAGTAGCCTATACAAGTATTATAAAAAACTTTTCTCAATGCAGTGTTTTCAGAAGTTCGTGGAAATGTTAAAAAAATGGTGTGCAAAATGTGGAAATTATTGGTACTTACAGGTCAATAGAAACAAAACTGAACAGGTAAAGTTCCATGACATACAAGTGATAGTCAGTCTTAGTTTCCTTTCATAGCTCCTCTTCTGAAAATGATTCTTTTTGTATCTTGAATTATAGGCTCCAATTTAGAAATTAACACAAATTTCAACTATCCAAACACCGTATTTTTTGGACTATAAGATGTAACCCCCCAGGTTTGGGAGTAATAATGGTTGTTAATGCTGCTGTTGAGTTCTATTTACATTTACATTGGTGACATATTATGTTATTTGTGTTATTAAATATTTTACCACATTTTTTGCTTCAGAATTTTTTTCTTATTTTCCTCCTTTAAAACCTAGGTGCATCACATGGTCCGAAAAATACGGTAATTTTACAGCAAAATGGAAAGTAAATATGTGTTGCTGTTGTTTCCACAGAAGCTAGTGGCCTCCCACAGCCGGCAGGCTACCTTAACCCAGACCAACTCCCCGCAGAAAACTCCGCGTTCATGGAGAGGTGCTTCACCTGCCGCCTGCGGTGCCTGCTGGACAACTCCTCCGGCTTTCTGGTGAGGTCACGCTCGGTCGGGGGTGGGGGGGGCGGCCTTTCCTGTCGATTTAGAGAACTAAAAGAGATGACATGAAACCAGTATTCTGTGGCTACATTTGAGTTCGGTTTTAAAAATCTCCTTCATCAAGTACCTTGATAAAGGAAAGTGTCTTTTAAAATACTATTTCTGATTTCCTAATCTTTTCTTTAGCTGGCCTTTCCCAAACCCTGTCCTTTAGGTTGCAGTCCCAGAGATTGAGGGAAGTGACATAGAACCTTGTATGTTGCCTACTGTTAGGACTTCTTAGGTGTATGACAGAGAACTGTGTAGCCCGACTTTAATAACAGAATGCTCACCCTCTTTGGATGTAATGCCTGTTAGAGCCATTACATTATCCTGGCTTTTTCCACACAGCCAGAGTGACGGCCATGTAGGAAAATGGCTGCACATTCATGGTTGTAGGATCAGGCTGTGGTGGGAGATGCTGCTGTGTGGTCTGAACACCTGGGTAGGATAACCCTGGAGCAGTTTAGGCAGGTACTGAGGGTGCAGATGGTCTGTCCTCTGTACCCTTAAGATAGCACCCCTGCTCCCCCCCCTCCACCACCAAAAAAGGGGCTCAAGTAAGTTTTGGAGACAATTCTCAAATTTAAATGGGTTTTCTTACTGTAGGACTTCTCGGAGCCTTTCCGAAAGGGGCCTGTTATCCTATGATCCCCAGGGGGGAGGATCATTGAGTCCTTTGTTCTTAAAAGCCATTTGTCTTCAGGCTGTTCATCAAAATGCAGTGTTTAGAGTATTAGGCCACCCTTACACCTGGAAAAGGCATGAAGATCTTTGTCACACCTTGCCCTGCTTTCTATTTAGAACATAAAGGGTAGCATAACTATCCCAGAGTGTACCCCACCATCCCCCCGAAGAGACAGCACACTCCACCAGCACAGGAGAAAGAGATCGCAAGACATGTTGTATATTATCAGGAATTTGAAACAGATAATCATATCTTAAACATTAGCAAACATGGATTTTGTTCGTATATTTATTTGTGAAGATAATTTTGCTGACCCAGAGTTAGAATTGCTCTGAATTTGACCATTAATACTGAAGAAAACTCTTAGTATTTTCTGAGATGGAATCTGAGTGTAATTCGGTCTTTTCTTTCTTGTGTTGTTATCATACTGATAGTATTACCCCTTGTCCTGGTTATTACTGTTTTAAACAACTAAGCTAATCATGCTCACGTTTAAATTGTCTTTGTTTCCTATCTTCTAAAAGTATTCTTTATCTTTAATACAGATCTTCATTCTTTATGATTTCATGATGAATCATTTTAATGTTTTAATAAAATTGTATTTTATCTTTATATGAAAGATTACCACGAGCTGTGAAATGTACCGTGAGCTGTGGAACGTAGCTCATGTGTATTTGAAAATCCAAGTGTACTTGGTCACTGTCACTGTGCGTTCATTCAGGAAATACATATTGCACGCACAGTGTGCAGGGAGCTGTGCCAGGGGTCAGTGATGGGGCACTGGCAAACTGAGAAAACGACACAGGTATTCTGGCTCTGACCACTAAAAAGCCAGCAGTGGCTTGCTTATCCCTTTCATAGTCTACATACTGTTTCGGGATCTTTTAATGGGCTTCCTGTGGAGAAAGGAATGAAAGAAAGCAGTTTCACACTCAAGAACCTTGGATGTGGCCATGACTGAGTCTTTTAAAAAGGAACAATTTTTAAACTTAATTTTAATGAACTGTTTTTGATTTTTTAAGGCAATGAATTTCCAAGGCAGGTTAAAGTATCTTCATGGCCAGAACAAGAAGGCAAAAGATGGATCAACGCTTCCCCCTCAGTTAGCTCTGTTTGCGATAGCTACTCCGCTTCAGCCACCGTCTATACTTGAAATCCGAACCAAAAACTTCATCTTTAGAACAAAACACAAACTAGACTTTACACCTACTGGTGTTGATGCCAAGTAAGTAAAACTTTTTCAGCTTTATTTCATCTAATGCATATATTGTACAATGTAGTAAATTTCTCTTAGCATGTAGAGTATATAGTATAGATTATAATATTGTATATTATTGTTTTACACTATTCAGTATAGTCTTCCTTTTGAAATAATTTCTCAGGCTCACACATCACCCTATTATAATTTTTTACAATACTTGCCCCAGTTTCCATATCATAAAGATGATGTGCTTAATTAGTAAGATTGTTTTTTAAATTGTACAAATCTTATTTGACTTTCAGCCCTAAGAATTTTACTAACTTTCAGAGAATTATGGCAAATTATATTAAGCACTCATTATTATAACAAAACATCATTGCTTTTCTAGTTTCTAATATGGAAACTGCTTTTCTAATATGGAAATTCAGAGAGGTTTGAAAAACCCTGTCCCGCATAAATGGAGCACAAGCATTCTAAATTTTTATTAAAGATTTTGTTGTTCTTACACAATCTATTCTGTTTTAGTTATCTTTAGCCATACTAACTTCATGGTCCTTATTCAGGAGAAGAAAATAGTCTAAAACTGAAATTTGCAACCATAAGCAAAAGGGGAGCAGTTACATAGATTTGGTTAATTTTTTCTACCTGCTAATGTAAAATTCTAAATATCTAGTAAAACCCATTGCAGAAAATAGCATGTAGCAGATGAATTTATGTTGGTTACTTCATTTGTTAAATTTTAATTTCATTTTTTTAAACAGAGGAAAACTTGTTTTAGGCTATACTGAAGCAGAGCTGTGCATGCGAGGGTCTGGGTATCAGTTTGTTCATGCGGCAGACATGCTCTACTTGACGGAGTTCCACATCCGGAGTAAGTTCTCGTGTGCTGCAGGGCTTGTTTCAGAGGGTTGCAGAATGGAACATGTTTAAGGAGATGTTTCAGTGATCTACCCAGTGCCACACCATTGTGGTAAACGCGAGTTACTCTCTTTAACTCTGCTACAGCAGCCACAGACAGTAGTTTAATTATGATGAAAATGCTCATATCATACCATGTTTTGCTCAGGAATTTTTGTAAAAGATTTTATTTATCTTTAGAGAGGAAGGAAAGGAGAGAAGGAGAGAAATACCAATGTATGGTTCCCTGTCATGAGTCCCCTGCTGGGAACTGGCCTGCAACCCAGGCATGTGCCCTGACTGGGAATCGAACCACAATCATGTGGTTCACAGGCCCGCACTCAATCCACTGAGCTACACCAGCCAGGGCTGCTCAGGAATTTTTTGATAGTGTCATTATTCCTTCATAAATTTGTATCAGTGTAGATATTTTAAAATTACATTAAAAATATTAAGCTGTGGGAAACATTTTCTATTTAAAATTAAAACAATTTTAATCTTTTTAACCCCAAACTATACTCTCTATAATTTCATGTATTACTAGAATTGTCTGTCCCTTAGTCTTCCCCCTAACGTTTTAAATAAGTTTAGTGTGAGGTAATAGCTCTGAAGAACTATTTCCATGTATTTTGATAGTTTTAAAAAGTTGTCAAGACATTTGTTATCTTTGGTGATAAATGAAATGCATCTGGAGATAGGGAGGTTTTGTTTTAGAGATTTTAATATGTTGACTTTGAGTTTATTATTTTTCTGTTTTATCTCAGTGATTAAGACCGGAGAGAGTGGCTTGGTGGTGTTCAGGCTGCTCACCAAAGGCAATCAGTGGACCTGGGTCCAGTCTAATGCACGCCTGGTTTACAAAAACGGGAGGCCCGACTACATCATTGCCACCCAGAGGCCACTGACGTAAGCACAGACTTGGAATGTTTGTTGTCATTGTTTTTTATGGTGATGGCATTTTGGCTTATAAATGCTTTTACTTGAAAACTTAAACTCTAAGAAAGAGAGTTTACTGTGCAAGTAAAAATCAAAAGGTACATGTATAAAGGACCCATGGACAAAGACAACCAGGAAAGTGGTGGGGGGAAAGTGGGGACAACTGTAATTGAACAATAAAAATATGAATATACAAAATTGAAAAGTTAAAGTAGGTTGTATAGAAAGAAGACATCAGGCGAAGGACATTGAGAAGTTAGAATTGGCAGACTGGACTGAACAACTAACGTGTAGAATTGTGGGAGGAGAACAATTGAGGGAATCAAAGGAATAATTCAGGGTTTTATCCTGGGTATGTATGCAGGATAAATGAAAAGCTAGTGCCATCTGTAAAATAAGAATATAACAATGCTTTGCTTATTAGCATTTGTTTTCTAAGCATGCAGTGATGTTTAAGTTTCTTATGAATTCTGGAAATGAGTATTTTGTTAGACACTTGCATTATAAATTTTCTCCAGAGAATTGATTTCTATATGTGGCTTGAGCAAGGATCAAGATCCGTTGTTCCCCCTTTACTTACCGGAGCCCTTGTGTTTAGGAAGCAGTGCCGTAACTCACAGTGACGGAAAGTTTTAGTTTTGTGTTTATATTTTAGGATGTAGTAGCACATTTGTGCAGGGGTAATCATAAACAACCCAAATCATACATGGTGAGTGTGTTAATGAATTGGGCTGCATTTTTAGATTATAATGAAGTTTGCTCTTTTACCAACTTAAAAAAAGTTGGATGTGTATACCCATTTGACCAGTAATACTTATGGAAAGATAACTTACTGAAAAGGCACCATTTCTCCAATGCGCTGCCTTTTGACTGGACGATGAGTCTGTGGTTCTGTTTCGGGGCTCTGTTAGGTCCCATTGGTCTGGTCGTCTTTTTTTTGCACTAACAGCATATTGCTTTAATTGTTCTGTAACAAGTCTTGATAGCTGAGTCTATGTCCTCCATTTTGTTTAGGATTTTTTTGTTCTCTATCAAGATTGCCTTGGCTCTTCTTGACTCCTTAATACTTTCACACACATTTTAGAAATCAGTTGTCAATCCCCACCAGAAAATTAGGGTGTTCAACCTTTTGGCATCTCTGGGCCACACTGGAAGAAGAGTTGTCTTGTGACATATAATCACAAAAAAAATCTCATAATGTTTTAAGTAAATTTAGGATTTTGCGTTGGGCTGCATTCATAGCCATGATGGGCCGCAGGCAGTCCACAGGTTGGACGTGCCTAAAGAGATCACACTGTAATCCCCAAATCCCAGAGCTGTGCAGGGGGTTACAGTGAAACTAGAGCTCATTTTGGGAGAGTTCACATCTTTATGATGCTTAGCATTCCAACCTGTGAACATGCTGAAAGAATGTGTGTGTCTCTGTACTTAGGGGCACACAGTTATGTATTCTGTCCTTATCTCAGTAATGATTGTTCTTTTCTCACGTGAGTCTTGTACATCTTTCATTTTATTCCTAGATATTTGATGTTTTGTAATGCTGGGTTAAATGTGTGTATATATGTACACATACAATTTTCAGATTGAATTATGTCAGTCTTTATAGCGTCTGGTTTTTGCATTTTATTTAGAGGTACCTATTCCACTCAGAGTCCTACATTCTTACATGGAATTTTTGGGGGGCTGCAGGATGTCAGGTAGGGATATAACCTGAGTGTGGAATTAGTGATTGTACTGTATTTGGACAAATTCTAAATCATTTGTCTAAGAACAGTTTTATGGTACCAGCCATCAGAAATATTTATGTCAAAATAATGTTTTTGTGATCTTAGAGATGAAGAAGGAACAGAGCATCTAAGAAAACGAAATATGAAGTTGCCTTTTATGTTTGCCACTGGAGAAGCTGTGCTGTATGAGATAAACAGCCCCTTTCCTCCCATGATGGATCCCATACCAGTAATGCCGAAAAATATTGAGAGTGGAAAGGATTCTGTTACTGAATCAGCTTCACATAAGACTTCCCTCTGGACTTCCCTTATACAACAAGACAAGTCTGTTTATCTCTCTCATGCTGCAAGTAGCGCACCTTTGGACAGAGATTTTCTTAATGACTATGTGGACAAAGGCAGTAATTGGCAAGACAGCATTGCCCCGTTGGGAAATGGCATCCTGAAACATGAGCAAATTGGTCAGCCTCAGGGAGTGAACATGACACTCTCTGAAGGTCCAGTAGGGCTCTTCCCAGACAATAAAAATAGTGATTTGTACAGCATTATGAAACACCTAGGTATTGATTATGAAGATATTAAACATATGCAGCAGAATGAGGAATTTTTCAGAACTGACTTTTCTGGTGAGGATGACTTCCGAGACATTGACATAACAGATGAAATCCTGACGTTCGTCCAAGATTCTTTAGATAAGTCTACCTTCGTGTACCCAGGCTACCAGCAGCAACCACCCACAGCGCTGAGCTCGAGCTGTATGGTCCAGGAGCACCTGCAGTTGGAGCAGCAGCAGCTACAGCCCCACCCAAGGCACCCCGCCATGGAGCAGCAGCAGCTATGCCAGAAAATGGAGCACATGCAAGTCAATGGCATGTTCGCCAATTGGAGCTCTAACCAACCCGTGCCTTTTAGTTGTCCTCAGCAAGACCAACAGCAGTATGGTGTCTTTTCAGACTTACCTGGGACCAGTCAAGAGTTTCCCTACAAATCCGAGATTGAGACAATGCCTTACACACAGAACTTCATTCCCTGTAACCAGTCTGTGTTACCACAACAGGGGACACAGTTAGACTTTCCCATAGGGAATTTTGAACCATCTGCATACCCCACTACTACTTCTAATTTAGAAAGTTTTGTCACATGTTTACAAGTTTCGGAAAACCAAAAAAAGCACGGGCTACATCCACAGGCAAGCCTAGTAGCCCCGCAGACGTGTTATTCCGGGGCTGTGTCAATGTACCCGTGTCAGCCGGAACCTCAGCAGCACCCTGCAGCCCAGATGCAGAACAGCACAGCCGTGCCGGGCACCCAGGCGTTTTTAACCGAGGTAAGGGTTTTATCTCAGCCCTTTTCGGTGATTCTTTTTTATTAGAAATACACAAGTTACACATCATTGATATCAGGAGTGATTTAATATCTTGCCTATAGCATTTATATCAGAATATTCCTAATGTTTTTTAATAAGCCAGTACTTTTCCAGTATGTTCCAATGCAAATATAATGTGTTTACCTGAATTGCAAAGGAGAAAGAAATCTAGGGCCAAGGTGAATGAATGAACATGGCCTTAAGTTACCAGATGCAATTAGAAGTACAGTGTTTACAGATTTTAGGGTATCTTTCTTGATTCTTTAAAATTGCATGCCTTTTAAAAATTCAAACTTAAAAAATTTCAAAAATTATTTTCTCAGTGTTTTAATGTATTGTTGAAATTGGGTTAAAGGCACTGAAGGTATGTTTCTTTGCCCCAGATGATCCCTGGAATTTAGTCCTAGGCTCCTTAGCATTCTCCAGCAGCCCCTCCATCTTATCTGCCACACCCTCCTTTTATCCTTTAAGGTGACACATTTTTTTGCTGGCCTTAAAAAAGGGGTAACTCCGCTGGCTTTCCATCATGGGACTTGAGCTTGACATTGTATTTTTGTTGCTTAAATGTGCCATCGGTACCCTTCTAGGAGCACCCGCACTTTAAATCAAAAAGTACTGTAGTAAAAAGAGTTAACGTGATTGTATCTGCTCTCTTTGGCCGTCCAGGAATATGGTGCTGTCCATTAGAAAGTGGTTTATTTTAAAATGCTTTGTAAGGTTAGTTTTGAAGAAAACCCTGACTTAAGTTCATTGGTCTCTGCACTGTGTATTGAATTATATAGTAATGTAACAGTGTTACCTGAGTCTTTATCCCTAATTGTGTTATCTGTTTTTTCACCTGATTTGGTCTGATTATAGAAAATAATAGCCTTCTAATAAAAAATGGCAGAAAAGGGCATTGAAGGCTTTTCTTATTCTCATTCCTGACGCATTTTATTTATCTTTATTAATCTTAGACTATAACTGAATATTACATTTTATTTCACAACATTGCCATAAAGTTAAGCATGGGTAGGTAGTACCTGCACTCACGCATACTCTTGAGTGTACTGGGGAGAACTTATTTATGTAACACTGAGATCTTTACAGTGATCCCCTTCCCTACTTCGTGTTCATGTCACTTCTTTATGAATAATAAGAGTTCTGTAGACCTGTAACCCCTGCTGAGTCGCCGCTTCACATGTGGCTCGTCCCAGATGAGATGTGGTGGAAAATATATACTAGTTTTTGAAGATTTAATTTGAAAAAAACAAAGTAAAATATCTTTTTATTGATTTTATGTCGAAACGATAAATTTCAGCGATGTTAAGTAAAATATATTAAAATTACATGTATGGCTCACACATTTCTGTTGAACAGCACTGCTCTAGACAGTGGAAAGAGAGATGCTGGTGTGTGTCATGAGTGGTGAGAGTAATGTGTTTAAGACCAAATATTCGCTGGGCAAGTACTACTGCTTTCCATTTGAAGACATGACCAAGTTGCCATTCATTGAAGACCTAGATTATGTGAATTTTACTATATATTTAACATATGTTTTGGAAGATCTTTGATGTAATCAGTCTTTTGAGCACTGAAGCTGTTACATAAGCTTTAGAACAGTGGGTTTTATTGGAAGGAATTAAGGGTATGATTTGAATCTCTGCAAGAGTTGTTACAACTCTGACTAACCATATTCTGTCTGTAAAGCCTCTGTAATCCGTTGACCCTGCAGCACTCTCAGTGGCCTGCCTTTTTTCCGCTCAGTAGCAGTTAGAAAAACCAGGCTGATTTCATTATGAGAAAGCTTTTTAATAAACTTGATTCTATAATTAAGATGGTAATTATAGTGGTACTTAATAATTAAGAAGTACAGTAAAAATAAGGAAACAGTTTGGGAAATCATACTCATGGTATAATATTGTTAGGAATAGTAGGAAACCTCTAACAAGTCAGAAGTAGCCTGTTTTGGAAAAATCTTGTGTCATCTGCACTTCAAGTGCAATAAATTCCCTGGTCCCCAGAATTAGACTGTGATGAAATCTGGTCAGAGTAAACTTATTCCAGAGGCCGCATGCGGGGGCAGGGGGATTTACAGTTGTTTGTATGGACATTCACACGGGAACGCACACTCTGTGCACCGCACACTCAGCTGTGTAAACCTGCTTTTGTCCTGTGTAACTGTAACTTACGACTGTTACTCTTTGACTCATCAGTTTCTATCCAAAACTGAAGGCGTACTGACCAAATACTCTCCTGATATATGGAACGCCAGCTCGGAAGTGAAAGTTTATCATCCATCTGTACTATCAGTTAGAGGAACCAGAAAGTTATTAACGTGCTAATATATATGTGCTCAGTATGTTTTCATTGCATGATTTAAAATTTAGCAGCAATAAAGTAATTTGAAGTTTAACATCATGTAGGGTGAAGATTGTAAAAATACATTTTAGTATATTATTTAAAGATACTTAAAGATCCGTTCTAATCATTGCATTGCTCTTTTTGTTTTCAGTTTCAAAATGGAGTTTTAAATGAAATCTATCCAGCCGAATTAAGTGCTACAAACAACACCCAGACGGCCATGCAGCTCCAGTCCCTTCACCATCTGTCAGAGGCCAGGCCTTTCGCTGATTCGACATCTAGTAGATTCCTATAATTCCAAGACCAATTTTTACTTTGGATTTGGTTTCAATTAGTGTGTGGAAGGTCGCATTTACTAAAACTGTCAGTGATGGACATCAGCAAGTCCACATGGGGACACTGAGGTGTGTCATTCCCACTGTTAATACCAAGCCACAATTTATAGAGTTTCTCAGACAGGAGTTAAAAACATACCACGCTTACACACATACTAGTCATTCAAACAGAAAGAGTCCTGCCACGACTGGCGAGAGATGCCACCTACATTTCACGTTCTGAGTGCCACAAACTAAACGAAATTTATTCTGACAGAAATAATTTCAATAGAGAACATTTAACGTGCCCCTGAATAAAAGAAATGCTTTGAGTTTCGCACCTGTGACTCCTTCATTCTCCAAGTACATTCTGGTAGTTACCAAACTTAACTATTGCCCATATTTTTCGGTTCTATTTTTCCCCCCAATGTTAAGTGGTTTGGTGGTGTTTTTTTCCTTTAATTCTCACCCAAGGATATGTTTATTGATCTTCAAGAGAGAGTGAAATGTCAATTGGTTGCCTCCCATACGTGCTCTGGGGATGGGACCGCCAATCGAGGTGTGTGCCCTGACTGGGAATCGAACCTTTGGTGTGCGGAACAACGCCCCAACCGAGTGACCCAGCCAGGGCGGTTTGGTGCTTTTGTAGAAAGAATCTCAATGATTTCCTCCTTCATTGTTAATGTTAAGTGCCTCACAGTTTTTTCTTGCTATAACACTGTAAGATGTACACTTTATATAAAACACACTTTTTAAAAACATTAACGTTCTACACACAAATATTATGTACGTTTCTTAAATTCAGTCATTTTTATTAATCCAGGCATGTTTTAACTGCACTACTCACCCACTTTCTTCAGGTAAAAAACAATGATTGATAAGATTATTATATAATCTAGTTGTTTTATAATCTAGTTATTTCTAGACTTTAAATGTTGCTATGTGCCTTACATTGAAAAAATTTAAAAGTAAATCTTTTCAGATTATTTCTTTATTATATAAACATTAAGACAGCAGCACTAAAATTTCAACAGTGTGTTCAGAGGAAAGAGATACACGGCCGTTTACTAAAACCCCCACCGTGGTCGTTGAAGGTTGCAGTATGAAAAATCTGTTGTAGAGACAAGTGCATTTATTAATCTGCAATGAAGAGAAGGAGTTTTGTTTCTGGGTCATTCATTTAATTAAAACAAACCGCCCATTTCACTGTGTAAAAACGTTTTACAGACTGTTGTTTTGGATCGGTAATCTTTTAAGGTATGTTGACTTTATAAATGTCACTTCTTAGCCCAGTGGAAACTATTTGTTTTTCTCATGTTTGAGAAGTGGCGAGACTGAATATGGCAATGTTTGGTGCAGTATTGCTGTACGTGAACAAATGGTGCGTTGTATGCGTAATAATGAACAAAATGGTTTGTAAAATATTTTGAGTTTTTTATTTTAAAAATAGTCCACATTTTATGTGCACATAAGTTGTCTGGGTTTTACATATTTTCTCAGTCTTAAGAAATCAAATAGTGAATGCAACTGCTTCTAAGTTGGTATTAAGAAAAAGACGGGTGAAATTAATTTCAAACATTAAGTTGTTTCTATGATAGAATGACTTTAACTGTAAGATAAATTAATCACCCTACTAACTGCTGTCCTCAGGTGATTTAAAAGAAGTGCCACCGTCTGCCAATCTCTATTCAGCTGTGGTGTCTGAAGAGCACCAGGCGTGTTTTGCATGTATTACACAAAAATGTGACAGAATCCCAAACTGAGGCATAGTACTTAATGCATTTTTCTTTTTTAAATAAGTTGCTGTACATAAAAGCAGCTTCAGACAATATGTATGTCAGTTTTATGCATTTTCAGTCAAAATTTGAATTTGTAAAATCAATGCCAGTGTTGAAAGTAACACATTTGTCTAAAACATTTCATAATTTGTTCCCAGCATGAGGTATCACTGAAGATTTAGACCCATGGTCTAGATTAATTCCATTTTTACATTCAAACTTTAATTAAAAGTCTTCCTATAAACCATTTTTGTCTGTCTTCCCCTGTGTCACTGGATAAAGTGCTTAGTGGAAAATAGGCTTTTTAAATTGTGACTATGATGATGACAATCAGTTTATATAATTTAAAAATTTAAAGCAATATTGCAATATTGTATTTTTATCTCTATAACACAACTAAAGCTTATCTAAGAATAAAATCACATCAAACCAAATATACCTTTGTCTGCATTGCTGAGTATACCAAAACACAGAGAGAAGGCTTTGCTTGCTTCTGTGCAGAGGGATTCCTTTTTAGATGGCGTGCCCTTCTGAGGGCCTGGGTGTGTCTGATTCACACGCTTCCTGTCCCAGGTTGTCCTCATGGTACCTGAAGATGGACTGGTGTTCTGATGTATTATAAAGCTTTCAATCACTACTATGCACAAACCTAGTGTTTTTCAGTATTAGTAAACTTTAGGTAAATGTTTTCATACCTTTTCTCTTTCCTTTGAAATGTTACTGCTTTACATATGCCATGCATACGTTTTTGTTCAAAATACAATTTATAATACCCTTACTATTATCAAACAGTTGTATACAGTAATATATGTGGTAATAAAATAATCATTAAATATTCATGTTTTAATGTAAATTCTTTCTGGTTCATATAAAGGCAATCTATAATATTTAAGAATCTGTTAAGTCAGTAGTTCATAAATTTCTTACAGAGTTGTACCCATGGATATACTGGCTTTTATCTGAATCTATAAAAAACACATACTGTAGTTTTAATCTCTGCTTTCACTCAGATGTTTTCTATCAGCATGCATGACCTCGGCTTGCCCCTTCCCACCTTGCCCCAGGGTGTTAGGCGTGTACATGACTATGTAACACTCAGGTGTCTCCCAATGTGTGCAGGTGAACTTTCAGTTTCGCTAATAACATTGAGACTATCAAATAAAAATCCATGGCATCCTAGGCGTGTCTGTGCCTTCACCTCCACGTTCCCACAGTCCTTGGTCTCAGGCTCACCTCCGGGAACACGCAAGGCCAGGTGCCCTCCCAGCAGGATTAACGCCCTCCCTCCAGCCCTTGTGCACTTGGCGCCAACATTTCCCTCGTCCAGAGTCAGTCTGTCTCCTTTTCGGTAGCCCTGGAAAACAGTTACTCCCTCCTGCATCCCTTTTCTTATTAAATGATTTCTTTACCTCCTGTCTCTAAACAACTTTTGAACTGAAATCTGGTTTTATTTTCTACCCTTCTGTGTATTGTTTTGCTGATGTTTACTTAAGTCCCTTCTTACCACAGATGGATTCTCTATGGCCCTACAACCAAATTGATTGAACTCCCAATAAACTGTTTCCCTGCCTTAGCTTCCCTGGTATCAGTGGCCCTGCAACCTGTCACTTTTCTTTGTTAGCTACCTCCCTCCCCGCACTGCCACCTCCCACCCAGTAACACGCTTAGTTGTGACCATTTGCGGATCTTTATCTACATACTGTCCCTTTGGAATCTCATCCCTTCTGGGACTACTACATTTATGATGAATCCCCTCAAAATCCTGTCTCTCGCCTCTTTAAAAACATGAGATAAAAAGGTAACCTTATCTCTGATGCTTATGGAACATTCTTTTCCTTTGAAAGCAAAGCTAAGCAAAGCACAGCACACAGACTCTAGTCAGACTGCAGGCTTCAACACATGTAGGATGTGAATGACTGGGAAAGTTTACTCTGAGCTCAGATTTCCTTTACTACAAAATAAGGATAATGCTGATACCTGCCTCACTGTGTTGTTGGAGTCGCCGATGAATTATTTATTTAAAAACACTTGGTGCCAAATGCCCAAAACTTGGGGGAACTTGAGGAACAAAATAAATACTGATAGCACTGGCTTACAGCCCAGATAGTAAAATATCCGTAAGTTCGTCTTGATAAATACATGGAAAAATAAGGGAGAAACAGCAAATCTTCCTTCCAGAAGAGTCCCAGAGAATATTTTAGACACTCTGCCCTCCAACAGATGGAACTTACTAAACCTCCCTCTTGAGTGTGGCCTAGACCCTCAGCAACTTGTTTCCAAAAGATACAACACGAGGAAAAGTGAGAGGACATTGTACAAACCCGGCAGGTGCTACTAACCAGTGTTCAAGGGGAAGCAGCATCACTGCACACACAGGGTAGCATGTCCTGGCCAATGTGACTCTGTGGAGAGCAAGCTAGAACTTGATGTGTCAAAAATCACATACCCCCAGTCTAAGCATGAGGGAAGATCAGACAACCAAACTGAGAGACACTTCGCAAAATCTCTGGGAATAAGTTTAGTTTAACAGGAATCACCAATGAATTTCCTAGTTTTGACCTGCATACCATGCTTATGTAAGATGTTAACTTACAGGAACTTGGTTGGATCAAGGGAATAAAGTCTCTATATTTTGACAATTTTTATGTAAATCTAAAATTATTTTACAATAGTTTCTTTAAAAATCATTTTACATACTTTGTCCATGGATAGGAAAGGTTAATATTGTTAAAATGTCCTTAATACCTTGAATATTAAGGGCATTGTCAGAATTAGAACAATTAATTCTAAAATTTGTAATGAACCACAAAAGACCCCGAGTAATCAAAGCAATCTCAAGGAAGAACAAAATCAGAGGTACTGTGCGCCCTGCTGGCAAACTATACTACAAAGCTACCATAAGTAAAACGGTATGGTACTGGCCTAAAAACAGATATATAGATCGAGGGAATAGAATAGAGAGCCCAAAAGTAAATCTCTGCTTTTATGGTCAAATAATCTATGATGAAGGAGGCTGGTATATACAGTGGAGTAAGAATTTTTAATCAATAAGTGGTGTTGGCAAAACTGGACAGATAAATGCAAAAAAAGAATTGGACTACCTTCATATACCATATACAAAAATAACCACAATGGATTAAAAGCTTAAATATTAAGCCTGAAACTGTAAAAGTCCCAGAAGAAAGTATAGGTGGTAAACATTTTGACATTGCTCTTAGCAATATTGTTTTTTAATATATTTCTTTTTATAAAGGAAACAATAAAATAATTGAAACAACCTTTTTTAACAGGGAAGGAAACCATCAACAAAATGATATAGCAAAAAGAAAAATAAAATACCTAGGAATAAACCTAACCAAGGAGGTAAAAGACCAGTATGCAGAAAACTACACAACACTGAAGAAAGAAATCAAGGAAGACAGAATCAAATGGAAGCATATACAATCACATGTTCATGGATTGGAAGAATTAACATCATCAAAATGTCCATACTACCCAAAGCAATTTACAGATTCAATGCAATACCTATTAAAGTACCAATGGCATATTTCACAGACATAGAACAAACACTTCAAAAATTTATATGGAACCATAACCCTGAATAGCAGCTGCAATTTTGAGAAAGAAGAACAAAGTAGGGGGGATCACAATACCTGATATCAAACTGTATTAGAAGGTCACTGTAATCAAAACAGCCTGGTACTGGCATAAAAACAGGCACATAAACCAATGGAATAGAACAGAGAGCCCAGAAATAAACCCAAGTCTCTATGGGCAATTAATGTTCAACAAAGGGGACAGCAACATAAAAAGGAGTAAAAATAGCCTTTTCAACAAATGGTGTTGGGAGAACTGGACAGCTACATGCAAAGAAATGAAACCCAAGCACCAACTTACACCATACACCAAAATAAATTCAAGGTGGATAAAAGACTTAAATATAAGCCGTGACACCATTAAAGTCATAGAGGAGAACATTGGCAGGAAAATCTCAGATACTTCTTGCAGCAACATTGTTACTATGTCCCCTAGAGCAAGGGGCATAAAGGAAAGAATAAACAAATGGGATCTCATCAAAATTAAAAGCTTCTGCAGGGCTACAGAAAGCAGTATTAAAATAAAAAGAGAACCAACTGCATGGGAAAACATATTTGCCGATGATACCTCAGACAAGGGTTTAATCTCCAAAAATATACAAAGAACTCACTCGACTCCACTCAAAGAAGACAAGCAACCCAATTAAAAAGTGGGCAAAGGATTTGAACAGACACTTCTCCAAGGAAGACATACATAAGATCCAGAGACACATGAAAAGATACTCAATATCACTAGCTATCAGAGAGATGCAAATTGAAACCACAACGAGATACCACTTTACAAAGGTCAGAATGGCCATCATAAACAAAGCAACAAACAACAAGTTTTGGAGAGGTTGTGGAGAAAAGGGGACCCTAGTTCATTTTTTGTGGGATTGCAGACTGGTACAACCATTATGGAAAACAGTATGGAATTTTCTAAGAAAACTAAAAATGGATCTGCCTTTTGATCCAGCAATTCCGCTGCTAAGATTATATCCTAAGAACCCTGAAACACCAATCCAAAAGAACCTATGCACCCCAATGTTCATAGCAACTCAATTTACAATAGCCAAGGATTGGAAGCAACCTAGGTGCCCAGCAGTAAATGAATGGATCCAAAAACTATCGTACATATACACAATGGAATTCTATGCAGCAGAAAGAAAGAAGGAACTCCTACCCTTTGCAACAGCCTGAATGGAACTAGAAAGCATTATGCTGAGTGAAATAAGCCAAGTGGTGAAAGACAAATACCACATGATCTCACCTTTAATAGGAACCTAAACAACAAAACAAACAAGCAAGCAAAATATAACCAAAGACACTGAAATAGAGAACAGGCCGACAGTGACCAGAGGGGAGGCAATTTCAGGGGAAATAAGGAAGGGACTTAGAACATCATATATAAAGGATACATGGGCAACAACTGAGAAGGGTGGAAATGGGAGGGAAGGGGAGGAGCACGGGGGTGGCATGGGATGGAAGTAATAGACAGGAAACTGTACTTGAAAAATAAATAAAAAATTGGGAAAAAAGAAAACTGTACTTGAACGAGTAAATAAATAAATTTAAAAAAATGAGAAGATGACATACTGAATGGGAGAAGATATTCGGCAAATGCTACATCTGATAGGGGGTTAACTTCCAAAATATATAAAGAACTCATACAACATACCGCCCCCAGAAAACCCAATCCAATTTAAAAAATGGGCAAAGGGCCTGAATAGACATTTCTCCCAAAAGGACAGAGGGCCAAGAGACATAAAGATACTCAGTGTCACTCATCCTCAGGAAATGCAAATTTAAAACACAATGAAGATATTACCCCACAACTGACAGAATGGCTGTCGTCATCAATCAGCAAACAACAAGGGCTGGCGATGATGTGGAGAAAAGGGAGCCCTTCCTTGTACAGTATTAGTGGGATTATGCATTAGTGCAGCCTTTAAGGACAACTGTATGGAGGTCCCTCAAAAAATTCAAAACAGAGCTTCCATATGATCCAACAATTCTACTTCTGAGTATTTATCCAAAGAAAACAAAAATGCTAATTTGAGAAAGTGTGCCCCTATGTTCATTGCAACCTTACTAATAATAATACACAACACATGGAAGCAACCTAGATGTCCATCAATAGATGAGTGGATAAAGAAGATCTGGTATGTACATACAATGGAATATTATTCACTCCAATAAAAAGGAGTGAAATCTTGCTATTCGCAACATGGATGAACCCAGAGGGCATTATGCTAAGAGAAATAAATCTGAGAAAGACAAACACCGTATGGTTACACTTATATGTGAAATCTTAGAAAACAAATGTATAAACAAAAAATAGACCTATAGAGAACAAGCTGATAATTACCCAAGAGGAGGGGTGAGTGGACAGGGATAAAAAAATAAAAGTCATTTTTATGTTAAAAAATAGTTTGTTGATTGCCACATGGCAATCAGTATCTGCCATTACTATTGCCCTGGTAGACAGACAATCTCTTCTCAGTTGGAGGTAAATCTGCACTGTCACGAATTCTCGTTCTCTTTCCTGCAGATTTGATGAGATCTTGGCTTTCAGGCTCCAGTTCAATGGCCCTTTGCACTTCGATCCCCTGACATCACCCTTTTCAATGACCTTATTTCTGACGCTTCCATCCATCCACAGCAGTAACCTGTTTTNTAGAGAACAAGCTGATAATTACCCAAGAGGAGGGGTGAGTGGACAGGGATAAAAAAATAAAAGTTATTTTTATGTTAAAAAATAGTTTGTTGACTGCCACATGGCAATCAGTATCTGCCATTACTATTGCCCTGGTAGACAGACAATCTCTTCTCAGTTGGAGGTAAATCTGCACTCTCACTAATTCTCGTTCTCTTTCCTGCAGATTTGATGAGATCTTGGCTTTCAGGCTCCAGTTCAATGGCCCTTTGCACTTCGATCCCCTGACATCACCCTTTTCAATGACCTTATTTCTGACGCTTCTATCCATCCACAGCAGTAACCTGTTTTCCATGCCAGCGAAGCACAGCCACCCCTCACACTGAGCACTGGCAATGCCTCACTTCTGGGAGCTTGAAATCACAAGTCGTCTGCCCACATTCCCTCCTCTAATCACAGCCTCTTCTACCTGCCCAATCCTTTCTTCTCTGTTTAGCTACTAGCTCTTCACCCTCACTGTGATCTCCATGCCCTGAGCACACATGGTCCTTATTCAGGACAATGTTAGCCTAACCTTAGTATCAGGATTTCAGCGATATTGTTGCTTATATTCTGGAACTGCCTACTTCCTTATTGGTAACAGCTACTCTAACTCATACCCCTGGCCCAACACTCTGATAAGCACACTTTTTCTTGCTAGAAAAAGTGACAAAGGTGGAAAAATAAGGCTTACCACAACCTCTTACCATGTGAGTGGCAGAGACTTAACCTACATCAATATCATCTCTTCCTTCCTGGCAAGAGCATCCTAACTTTTCCCTGGCCAGTTTGAGGACTAAAAAGACTAGATTTTCCAGCCTCTTTTGTGGGATAGGTGGGACTAACGTAGTTTTGGATAAGTATGTGAAAGCCAACTTTGTGCGATACTTGCAGAAGAAGTTTGCTTAAAAAGACAATGCAGCTGGAGCTTTCCCCTGCTTTTTGCTTTCCCCCTCTTCCTAGCCAGCGCACGTGGCTGTGCTGGTGGAGAGAGAGCAAGCAGCTATCTTGAATGGTGAAGGCACATCGCCATAAACCAGGATGATGAAACCAAAATGCGATGATCCAGGGTTCCTCACGGCTTGGAGAAACCAAGCAAAATTTCATCTGCCTGCCTCTGGACCCCTTTTATATAAGAGAGAAATAGACTTCTGCCTCAGATGACCCATCTTTCTCATCTCTACTGCCCACCGCCCCTGCCGTATCCACACCTTCTCACTCAGCAATGAGGTCATCTCCAACTCAACTCAAAACAGGTTAGTCTTGCTTATCCCTTCTCATGGAAGCCTGAGCAATGGGAAAAAGATTTCTCTGTCCAAAACATCACCACCACCACCACCATTACCACTGTTATTGTAAAGCAACCCAACCTGCTTCTGCTGGGTTGCTTTTTTAATAAAAAACCTTCTGTTTATTGCCCTTCCATTCAATGGCTTCTCTGAGATGCAGAACTAGGTCTGTTTAGAGTTACAAGATTTGTCTCTTCTGGCAAAGTGCTGTGTAATTTATTTCTTTTACTTATTTGTGCAGCCTGGAAGCAGAGAGCTCAGGTGTTCACATGGATGCAACCAGTCCCTCTGCCTTTATTTCGGCAAGATCGTTGGTGCTTCTCAGTCTTCCTATTATACCTGCTTCACTTGTTACTTCTCTCCTGATATCATCAATGTTTTTTTTTAACATTTTCATGGAAGCTGCCACAATTCTATTAAGGCTGTAGTTCTGCTAAGAATATACATTATTTTTAATAAAGATACAGTCATTAAATAACAGTGATGTAGAGACAATATTGAAGAGAACTATGCAACCCATGAGTGCTTTTAGATAAAATGGGGGATAATGAAACTTGAGGGACATTTACATGTAGGAAAAGTTGGTTCAGTAAAGTTGCACCTTAGGATAAAGGAGTAATGGCTGTGAATAATGGCGTCACTCCTGCCTGCCTTTCTAGAAGTTATCACATGCTTTCCATAATCATTCTCTTTGATGTGGATTACTCAAAGTGGTCCATGAAGTTATTTGCTTTTTTGGCTCCATTCCCAATCAGAGTTGTCTTACATCTTCTATATCCTGTCCTTCACACTGTTTTCTTGGCTGGGCCAGAGTAAACCAAAAGGGCCCAGAGTTGAAAGACTTGAGAGAGTTGATGCATGGATCCACGTGGAACACTCCCCTTAATACCTGAGTAAGTAAGTGGGCGAGGCCGTGGAGAGGTTGTAATGCGGGGTAGCTAAGGAATGCAGACAACCTACGTGTTTCTCAATGGATGAATGGGTCAAGAAAATGTAGCGTGCATTCACCCTTAGAAAGGAAGGAGAGCCTGTCATTTGCAACAACATG
Source organism: Sturnira hondurensis (assembly GCF_014824575.4). NCBI lineage: Eukaryota > Metazoa > Chordata > Mammalia > Chiroptera > Phyllostomidae > Sturnira > Sturnira hondurensis. The sequence continues at coordinate 2,832,809 of NW_028081528.1, forward strand.
GATGACGTGGAAGGCATGATGCGAAGTGAAACGGGGCAAGCAGAGAAAGACAAATACTGCATGGTTCCCTTTCTATGTGGAATCAAAAAAAAAGTCAAACTTATAGAAACAAGAGAGTAGAAAAGTGTTTGCGGTGACACGGGGGTGGGGGAAATATAGGATATGTAAACGCTACAAACTTTCGCTTATAAAATGAGTACAGTCGAGGACTTAATATGTAATGCACTGACAACACTGTACTTCCTGTAGAGGGGAAATTTGCTACGAGTCGAAGTGAAATGTTCTCGCCGGGGGGGAGAACAGAAGTGGAAGGGAGGAGGCAGTAAATATACGAGGTGATGGATGTGTTCGTTAACTTGGTGGTGGGAATCCTTTCACAATGTATATGTTTATCAAATCCTAACATTGTATACTTTAAAATCTTACAATTTTACTTGTAAGTGTTAACTCAATAAAGCTGGAAAATAAAGATAGGAATAGTAGACGCTGACTTTATGGGGCAAGCAAGCAAACTGAGTTCCCCCGCCAACTTAGAAGGAATGCCTTTTTGGTCACTGGAGCAGACTAACCCACTGAGAGGACAGTGCTGTGCCGCGTAGGGTACTTAGCAGCATCACTGGCTTCTACTCAAAAGATGCCAGTAACAGCCCTACCTACAGGTGCAAAAATCCCAAATTTCTTCAGATCTTGCCGAATGCCCCTTGGCATAGAGGGGCGTGACCTTGGTTGAAAACCACTAAGAGAAGAAGGTGCATTTCCAAAGGAACAGAGTTTCATGTGTTGGAGACAAGCTGGGAAACGGAATTAAATGTGCAGAGAGGCCCTGCCTACCTCCTGTGTCCTTCTGCTTATCAGCTGCCCCCATGAAATTATCCGGTTGGCCAAAATGTCTGTTTTTTTCTGTAAGATAAAAGACACACTTTTCATTTTCCCCAATAACTTTATTAATTTGGATATTTTGAGTAGGTTGGCTTCTAGTGGGTAGAGGCCAGGAGTGCGGCTAAACATCTTCCAATGCATAAGACAGTCCCACAGCAAGGATTTACTTGGCCAAAATGTCAATCATACCAAGAAACTTCACAAACCATTTTTGACACATTCAATTAGTCATAGCCTAGTTGAATCTTCTCCATACACTGCAGAAGTCTTTTTTTGTGTGTTTCAGCTGCATTTTTACCTTTCTTGAAATAATAAAGTATCATATGCTGAAAATGTTGTGTATTTTCTTCCATTTTCATCATTAAAATGGCTGCACAAAAATTCTTCAATTTCAATAGGTTTTTCAAAACGCACACTGGTATGACAGCTGTCACAACGCAATCTAACAAAATTGTTTCAAATGAAGTGAAAGACAACTAAATGCCACTAGAGCCGTCATCCAGAAAAAACTAAGTTAACTTTTTGGCCGATCCAACAGTCAACCGCCCTTTGCTCTCTGGAGCCTACTTAGATCACCTGGCCGAGAGCCAATTAGAAGGGAGCCAATTACTCATACACAGACCAAGAAGAGAGGCCTTTGATGTAATAAATGATGCATGGTGACTAAGGCTTGATAACATGTTGATTACAAAACTCTACTTGGATTGGTAATGTCATGTAATTAAAAACTGTTCACCTTCATTGTTCATTTCAGCTTACAGAAGTAATAGGCATCCAACGTGAAAAGCCAAACATCGATCATGTTTGCAAAATTAGTTACCTGCTATTGCAAAATTTCATAGTGAAGGCACGCATAAGACAAAAGTGAACACCTCCTCTCCCCCAAACATTCTCCGTCACCAGCCATTTACAACGGCTGCTGTGTTGATGGGCGTGCTTTCCTATTCTATTCAGATGCAGTAATTTCCATGTATTGTGTGTGCTTGTGTGTATATAAAGCTTTTTCACTTAACACGTTGTCGACTGTGTCAGGGCTCAGGGCAGGCTGCCGCAAGATATCCCACAAGGGCGTACTGATTATTTTGAACTAAAATCACCTGAGAAGCAGCAAGAACAGGAAGCGCTCCTGACTCTCCATCCTCCTCAAACGCAGAAAATAAATCTCCATGACAGTTGCCCTCCCCACTCCTGAAGGACTGAGACACGACCGTATCAGTAGAATTATAAAATCCAGAGTCTAAAAAATATGCATAAACAAGTCTTGTGACGCCTTCACTAATTTACTACCCAAGTGCAAACTTTGTTTCAATTCCTTTCTCAGGAATATCCAAATCTGCTTATGATTCCTTTCTCATGAGCCCAAACTTCCTTTGTCCTGTCAATTTCTCATAAATTTATTGTTTCTTTGTCTAAATGCATAAAAAGATACCCAGTTCGATCACTTCTTTGAGCCTCACTTTATGATCTGAGAATCATATTGTGATTCTTTTGTGCACACATATTACACAGCTTTTCTGTTAATTCTGTTTTGTGTCTATTTTATTATTATACAGCTACTCAAGCCAGACAGAGGAAATGAAGAAGGGTAGGACAGTAAAATTCTCTCCCCAACAACTGCACGGCTATATTTGTAGTTCAAGTTTGCCTTCTAAGATTTGGGTAAGACTTACTGTATCCATATACCACACACTACCCAATCTATTCCCTAGTTATGGAAATTTGGTGTTTATATATATTTTTTACTATTTTACAAACAATGCAAAAATAATCAGCCTTACACATTTTGTGCACTTCTGAAATGATGTGTGCACTTCTGAAACGATTTGTCTTTGATACATTCTTTGTATTGGAATTTCGGCAACAAAGAATTTGTATATTTAAAGGATTGACAGTTAACTAACTGCCAGGTTGCCCTTCAAAAAGACTGTGGCAAGACAAATCCTTCTGTGGAGTGTTTTAAAATATGCACAAAGTATTAATTCTCGTTTTACAATTTCTGCAGTCACGATAGGGGACAGACTGTCCTCCCCCAACAGGTACTTATTTAAAAAAAGGAACAGTCTGAGTTCATAGGGATGGATAGTGAGTAGCAGAGCTGAACAGCAATCTGGGCTATTTGGGTCCCAAATTCATGCTTTTTCTTTCCGGTGATTCCGAAGCCGGGTGGAGCATCTGAAACAGCCAAGGAGCTCTGAAAACAGCCCTGGTTAGCTCCCCTGTCAAGGCAGCTGAGTTTTTAAGTTCTCCGGTTGACTCAGATGGTCAAGGGTGGGGAATATTCTGGAGTCAGCACTCTAAGCAGAGTGGACTGCCCCCCTGGGAGCTAACCCTCCATTTACTTGTCTCTTCTGGGTGTGCCTTTCCCACGGAGGGGCGTGAGGAGGCAGCCTGGTGCCTCATTAACAGGCTGAACAAAGATAAACTCCTTCTTGGGGAGGTGCAAGGGGCAGGTTTTTCCTATTTCTACGGTCCATCCTCTTCCTAATGGAACAGAGGGAGTGACCTAATGCATCCCTGAGGGCGCCACTGGCTGGCAGGGAGCTGACTGCATGGGCTGCAAGCCGGGCTGACAGCGCATGTAAGAGCAGAGCCCACGTGAGAACAGGGCCAGGTGCCCAGAAGCCAATGGCCTGGACACCACCTGACCCTCCCACCTGACCACCTGCCGCAGAAACGAGGTGAAAGTCCTCCGAGTTCCGAAACCACCTGTGGCAAGGAAGTCATACCAGACGTTTTGCTCATCTGGTGGTTGGCAGCTGAGCTTGGTTCTGATATGATCTGGGAAGTGAAGGAGGGTGACATCGTTTCACTTCCAGATCTCAGAGCCGTTTACACTGGCTACCGACACAATAATAAACTAGTCTTTTTTATGCCCTAGTTTACAGTAAAAATAAATTTCACTTCTGATTTACTGATTCCATCTCTTCCAGAGGGAAAATCCCTTTAAGGGCCCCTCCTGTACTTCGTGGGTTGAGAGGGGTGGTAGTTCTGCGATCTGGCTTCCAGTTGAGATCTTGCAGTCTCTTGAATTACACAAATGGAAAGCAGAAGTGCCATCTCCTCAGTCACTCTCCAGAGGCAGCTCTTGGAAGAAATCAAACTGCAGACACTTTTCATCTTCGTGCTGCTGGGTCTTCCTACACCCAGCCTTTCTGTCTTCGAATGGCACTGGCTAGATGGTAGCTGGCATCTTCTCCTTTGGGACTCAAGTGGGGTGACCAGGAACAAGTAATCAGGGCCTGCCCCCAACCCCCGATGCAAACCTGGGCAGAGCCAGCTTGTACAGGCAAGGCTGGCCCTTGATAATGGGTTAATAATCCACAATGTTCAGGCCACTGGGAAGACAAAGAATGCCACTCCAGAGAATAGGCCCAAGGGCCAATCAAGAGGCACACCCCTCACTTCAGTAGGCTCGGATTCAGGTTTGGGGGTGAGATATTTTACATAAGAAATCGGTGATAGATAATGTGAGTCCGTGTATCTGTGGTATGTACTGGCCAGAGACCTCTTTCTGTGAAGTTTATACTCACCAAGACAGCTTAGTTATAAATGACGTTTTCACTGGAGAGAAACAATTCTGTCTCCTACGATGTCAAAAGTGGAAAAGAACTCGGTGAGTCTCTCCTGTTTGCTGTCTTTTAACAAAGAGAATACTGGAGCCCAAAAGGTGAGCCAGATTCCTCAATCAAACCTAACCAGCCACAAACAAATGCCCACCTATTTTCCCAAGAGGTAAATCCATTGTGTTCACAGTCTCAAAAATTAGGGCTGTATTACCATAGAATGAAGATCAACAGGCAGCGCTGTTTAATCTCTCCAGTGCGTAGCAACACCCCCGCCTACCCATATCTTGCTACAATGCAGGTTCTCTCAAAAGGTCCATGCTGGGCCTGAGATTCTGCATTTCTAACAAGCTCTCAGGTGGTGCCCGAGCTGCTGGCCTATACTTTGAATATCGAGCACTTATAGTCAACACCCTGGACTGATGTGCGTGGATCTGAGCCTGCAGCAGAAAGGTATGCAGGACGTTGCAGGGAGAATTCTTCCCTGGTAGGGGAAGGAGTTTCCATCAGAGAATTCTTTGGCTATACCTAAGGCAAAAGGAATTTCTTGTGAGTGCTTCTTTGATAGGATCGGGAGGGGGGGAAGGACAACTGAGAGATGGGTAATTTAAATGTCTTCTGTTTGTGCAAATGCACAAATTATAGTCCTGAGTGTCCTTGGCAAAGAAACTTTATCATAATTAAGAAGGTTCACATCTGTGTCTCCCACTCAGTCTGAGAATGCCTTGCTTCCTCTTAAGCAATAATCAACACTGCAACATTGCAACTAGGCAACTAGCAAAAACATTCCCAGGAAATGCAAGTGCTGGCTTTTGCTCACAACAAGTTCCTTTCGCTAACCCACATGGTTCTCTCTGGCATGTACTCGTTCACGGGTTTCTCAACCTCAGCATTTCTGACATTGTGGGACCAGTCATTCCTCATGGTGAGGAGCCATCCTGCACAGTGTAGGATGTTCAGCAGCATCTCTGGGTTCTAGCCACACCTTCGTTCGGGAGCTGAAACAGGTGAGGTAGCTTACACACCATGCGTGCCCCGCGTGTATTTCTCCCAGTTCTGGAGGCTGGAGAATCAGGACCAGGGTGCCAGCACAGTTGAGTTTCTCAGCAAAGCCCCTTTTCCTGGCTTAGGCCTGCCTGTCTTCTTATTGCAGCCTCACATGGTGGAGAGAGCTAGAGCTAGCTCTCTTCTTATAAGGACATGAACCCCATCACAGAGAGTTCCGACCTAATTACCTCCCGAAGGTCCTACCTCCAAACACCATCACATTAGGCACACCAATGAATAAGGTGTACAAACTTATGAATTTGGGGGGTGGACGTGATCTGTCCATAGCAACCCACTAGATGCCAACAATGCCCCACCGCCAGCTGTGACAATGATAAACATATCCAGATGCTCCCCAATATCCCCTAGGATGGAAAACCACCCCCAGTTAGAAACTACTGCTTTAAAAACAAATGACGCCATGTTGGAAAAGACAACTAGTTTAAAATACACAATTATACAATTTTAGATCTGAAAGGATTCAGAGTTCATTTGCATTTTGGAGTCACACATCAAATTTAGGTTAGAAAAACCATTATTACTATTGGGCCCTATGCTTTCGGTACAAATGGTGAATTCGAGGTTTTATCGACGTCCCACTTTCAAAGGCTCAAACTTCAGCTAAGAAAAACCGCAGATTCCCTGTCTCGATTGAGTCTGCTGATGTGCTGAGGAGTGGGATGGAATCGGTACTTTTCTCCATCATCATCAGGACAAGCGTCGAAAAGGCGAAGGCACAGCTCCATGGAGGCCCCAACACGTCTCCCATCAGGGACCATCCAGCCGGGGTGTGAACTGCCTTCGGTCTCATGTAAAGTGCAACGTGCAAACGTCACTTCAAGTTAAAGTCCCTACACCCCCACTCACCAGGGCTTAACCACCTAATTAGCCGGCTGGATTCTGGAGCAGCTTGTGCTGACATTCAGTGACGGGGGTCAGGTAACCATATGCTCTGCAGCTGCCTCACTGCCTGTTGGCGGAAAACCCTCATTCCACTGCGACAACAGAGAGAGTAGGGAGAGCAATTCATCAGCTATTCGCCTTTTGGCAAATGCTGAGCAATGATCTACTGGAGCAACCACTCAGATTTGTTGTCTCATCAGCAAGAGAACTTGGATGTAAAACACATCATGTACTTAACTCATTGGGTGTTCATAGATTCTCTGACATTATTAAAATGTGATGGTCTAGAGTATGTCAGTATCAACACAAGTTATTTGTGGTAGCTAATAGTAACAGGTTGAGCCCCTGGCACAGGGCCAGAGTGAAGGGGCCCCTTACCCCTCTCCTGTACTGAAAAGAGGAAAAGCCGTCTCTCTTAACTAAGCTGACAGTGACATCCATCGACTTCCAACCCACAGCTGCTCCCACCACCACTATTCACACTCATCTAATCTCTCTCGTACACCTATTGTGTGCCAGATACGAATCCAGGTACTTTGGCATAACTTAGCTTTTTCTTTCTTTTTCCTTTTTAATTTAATTGTTGTTCAAGTACAGTTTTTCATCTTTTACTCCCATGCCAGCCAACCCCCCCAGCCCTCCCCCCTCCCTCCTACTTCTACCCACCCACCCCCCCCTTATTTTTTGTCCATGTGTCTTTTATACTTGTTTCTGTAAACCCTTCCCCTTTTCTCCTGAAATTCCCTCCCCTCTCCCCTTTGGACACTGTCAGCCTATTCTCTATTTGAGTCTCTTTGGTTATATTTTGCTTGTTTTTTTGTTTCGTTGTTTAGGTTCCTGTTAAAGGTGAGATCATATGATATTTGTCTCTCACTGCCTGGCTTATTTCTCGGCATAACTTATTTTACAAAACTTATACAACTCAGTACATTGGGCACTAGTGAGGAATATAAGGAAAAGTATTAAGGCTAATAAGATCAAGCCTATTTTAGAGTTCTCTGTGCTCAAATAAATCACTTTCATTTTTAAAAGTTGTATTTTATTTATCTTTTATTTACCAATCTCATTTTTTTGCTTGATTTCCTCATGCTGTAGAACTGCTCCCAAAATTTGGAAGCAGTTTGCAATTCTCTGAGTTGAGTNGGTAATATTTTGCTTGTTTTTTTGTTTCGTTGTTTAGGTTCCTGTTAAAGGTGAGATCATATGGTATTTGTCTCTCACTGCCTGGCTTATTTCTCGGCATAACTTATCTTACAAAACTTATACAACTCAGTACATTGGGCACTAGTGAGGAATATAAGGAAAAGTATTAAGGCTAATAAGATCAAGCCTATTTTAGAGTTCTCTGTGCTCAAATAAATCACTTTCATTTTTAAAAGTTGTATTTTATTTATCTTTTATTTACCAATCTCATTTTTTTGCTTGATTTCCTCATGCTGTAGAACTGCTCCCAAAATTTGGAAGCAGTTTGCAATTTTCTGAGTTGAGTCACTTAGGAAATGTTTCAGTGTGGCTCAGTATTTAAGACTCATTTGCCTCTGATAAAAAAAAAACCAAACATCTTTTGGTAAAATGACTCACTGCCCATTTATCTTTGAATTTTGAATTTTTACTTAGGAATTTTCTCAAAGAGAGATGTATCACATTTTCTCAAGTCATCAACAAAGTATAAACCAACAACAGATTTTTACTGTGATGCGGCAAACTTAGATACTTGGTGTAGCAATCAAATATTAACACCAATATTCAGACCAACCTAATGAAAGGTGCAGTTATGTACCTTGAATGTTTGTCTTAGTTTCCTATTGCTGCTGTAACAAATTGCCAGAAAGTGAGTAACTTATAAAAATTATCACCTAACAGATCTGAGGGCCAGAGGTCCAACATCAGTCTCACTGGGCTGCAGACAAGAGGCTAGCAGGGCTGGTTCCTGCTGGGATGGGAGGGAATCTGTTTCCTTGCCTTTGTCAGTTTCTAGGGGTCACCTGCACTTTCTGGCTCATGACTCCCGCATGGCTCTCCAACCTCTTGCTTCTGTTTACTCCCTGGTCTCTTGCCTGCCTCTTACAAGGACCCTTGTGTTCACGTTGGGCCCCTCCCGATAACCCAGGCCAATTTCCCCATTTCAGGATGCTGAACTTGATCACATCTGCAAAGTCTCTTTTATCAGGTTCTGGAGATTAGGACTTGGGCATCTGTGGGAGACTATTATGCATCTTATCAAAATTCTGAAACAAACCACCAGCCAAACTTAGGAAAGAATTGGTAAAAGGCCAACTGATTACTTCATCAGTTTAAGCAAATAAGAAATAGATCTGGAAAATTTTCACTGAGTGATGAACTGTAATCCAACATGCTGATATAAATCTGGGACTTCCCGTTGTCACCCAGTTACACACCGCTTAACAGCACTCCAGTCAAGGACAGACCATGCATATGGCAGTGGCCCTGTTGCATTCCAACGGAGCTGAACTTGTAAGCAACGGAAGGATGTGTGGTTCAGGAGGGTTTACTTCTCTCTGAGGGGAGCAATATCTGTGGGCCTTGGCAACAGATTCCCTGTCACTCACAGCACCTTGATGTTGAGAGCACAGACTACAGCCCCATGGGCCTGTATTGGCCCAGAGGGGCCTGTCCCTTATCACTACATATTCGGAGATTGCTACTGCCCTCCCCCGTCTAGCCTGCTGGTCTTCAGGGTGCACTGATGTGAACTCTTCTTGATTCTGCCCAAGAGGACAGGAGCTACCTTAACAAGTATTAAATGCCGCTGCCGCTGTGGCAAAAGCTTTCTGTGGTTAATGTGGAGTCAGGCTGCCTTGTACTTTGGGAATATTTTCAGAGTGGAATGATGTAAACTACAGATAAGTTGTATTTCATCAGTTCAATGCCAGAGAGAGAGCCCTTTATGCCAGATAGGATCAATGAAACCAAAAACATGTTTTCAAAGTCAAAATACTGAGTCTTTGATTTTACATCCTATCTCTGTTATTCTCTGTTCTGAAAACCACAATGTTAATTTTTTAAAAAAGATTTCATTTATGTATTTATTGAGAAAGGGGAAGGGAGGGAGAAAGAGAGGGAGAGGAACATCCATGTGTGGTTTCCTCTCACATACCCCCAACCGGAGACCTGGCCTGCAACCCAGGCATGTGCCCTGACTGGGAATTGAATAGGAGGCCCCTGGATTCGCAGACTGGTGCTCAATCCACTGAGCCAAACCAGCCAGGGCCAAAGTGTCTCTTAATCCAACCACTGCTCCAACATGCAATAGCCAAAACCACATTGCCACAACAGCCCCCCATGTTCCCTCGTCTATCTTGATTTCTTATTCCCACCGACCCTCAGGCCACCTTTCACTCCCCACTGACAGTCACCATTATGGTGTCAATGCCTCACCCAGCCAGTTTCTCCTCAATATCTCCAGTCTGTCCAGCCCACATCCCTGTTCACAGAGCAGCACTGACAGCTTCAGGGTTCTGTTCCTGACCCTGTCGGAAGGAAGTGGGGGGAGGCCATGTGGGGCTGTGTCTGTGGAGTCTACCGTGCTATGCGCAGTGGTGCCCTTTACGTTCACTTACTGCTTAGTCACCCAGACAACTTCCAGTCCTGCTACCTCCACCAAGGTAAGAGTGCCGCAGGGGTGGACTGCTTTTCATCTCTTTTGCCATATTTTTGCTGTATCTTTTTTATGTTGAAGTATACAAATACTTAACTCTTGTGCTACAGCTGCCTACAGTATTCATGAAGCAACATGCGGTACAGGTTCATAGCCTAGGAGCACCAGGCTGTACTGTATGACCTACGTGTGGAGTGGGCTATGCCATCTAGGTTTGTGTAAGTGCGTTGCTGATGTTTGCAGAACTACAACATTGCACAACGACGCAGTTCTCAGAATGCATCCCTATCATTAAGTGACGCACGATGATGTTACACCCAAGATTGAGACTTCCTGAAAAGATAATTGAGATGTCATGTAATTTTCACTTGTTCCATGGAAATAAACTGAAAGCTAAAACACTACCCAGAAAACTCAGAACTTCACTCTATTTACCAAAGATATTGATAAGTGAATACCATAGAACATTGGCTTTGGGTTATTTTCTAGAATGACTGATTAGCTTGATTTGTACCATTATTTTTACCCAGGCCCTATTTATAACAATGCTTTTCATTTATAAAAAAATGGTTTGAGAGTAAAGTATAGGGTAGTATCTTCTAAGTTCTTTGCTCTGAGTGAGCTTGCCTAAACATTTGCTTGCTAAGCATGGTACACTTTGAAGAATACAGTTCTCTTATCAAGTCCGAGAGAAGTTTAAATATATATACACACACACACACACACACACACACACACATATATATTTGTCCCTATTGCCACTGAGGACATGATTATCCACTAAGAGAGAGGGAAAGGGAGGGAGGGAGGGAGGAAGGGAGAGAAACATCAGTGTGATGGAGAAACACCCATCAGGTACCTCTCATATGCGCCCCGACTGGGGACTGAGCCCACACCCCAGGCTTGTGCCCCCACTGAGAATCAAACCCTCAGACTTTTGGTTTCTGGGATGATGATCCAACCAACTGGGTGACACTGGCCAGGGCTAGATATTTATAAACGACACAGAGCATTAGCTAGACTAGTTCATCCAACAAATATTTAAATAGTTCCTGTTAAGAGGCAGTATCTACTTTGTGGGGGACAAAAAGATAGATTTTATCCTCGAGTCTAGAGAGCACTTGCAGGGTTTTCTCTCCTCCTTCGGGCTCTGAGCAGGTCTGTCTTTGCTTCAATCTGTAGACTTCAGCAGAAGTGATGCAAAGTGCCCAGGGCTAGGACAGGAAGGCCTGGAAGTGCGGAGGGCCTTGGATGTTAGGCAGAACACTGATTCTCAGACACCTGAGCTGCTGCAAAGGTGTGAGGAAACCCAGGCTCCGTGGGGTGCCCCTATCTAAGCTAGGCCAGTGACAGTCCCAGCTGCAGCTGGCCTGCAAGTCACTCCAGCCCAGGCACCAAATACAGGAGTGAAGAAGCCTCCAGGGGATTCCTGCCCACCACCATTCAAGTCACTTGCAGCTGTCTGAGCATACCCTCTGAGGCCACCCCACCGTGGGGCTGTCCAAACCCCTGACCCATCACACCTGAGAGCATAATGAAATGTGGTGTTTTATGCCAGGAAGTTTTGGGGTGATTTGTGACACAGCAATAGAGAACCAGAAAATTCTGGTGAGTAAAATTAACGTAATGGGATGATAAATGAAACTTTTTGTGCTAATCTAGAATTGTAACAGAAACCATAAAGCTGGAAAAGTGAGGTGTTGTAATATCAATTATATTGAGAGCTACCCAAAACAGTGGCAGACTCATCATCAGTGGCAGAACAGGCCATTCTTCAAAGCCCCCAGTCCCCAGGGCATTTTAAGACCAGACTGAGATGCAAGGTGGGGAGGAGGCACCGTCACAGGGGCTTTGGGGTTTGTAATGAGCAGTATTCCCCTCCCCTTCCTCTGGTCCTCACCAATGAATCCAAGCCAGGTGAATGCTGGTTCTGAGAGAATTGCTCCTAGATATTGGCGATGCCTACCAAAAAGAAGACGTAAAACTGAAACCGCCTCAGTTGTCTTAGCCCGGTTATCTGTGTGTATGAGGGGGAAGGATGGGGGGAGTAAAGGCAGAGTGGGGAGGAGGGGAAAAGACTATGTCACACCCTGAGATGACAGTGAACCCAAAACATGAGACTTAGCACATTTCCAAAGCATCATTTATCACTAAGAATAAAGAAGTCCTTGCCTCACTCCCACAGTTTCTCAACCTAGGAGGATTTTTTAAAATGCTGATGCACGTTCCTCTCCAGAGGAATTGAATCAGAATCTCTGAGATGGGGGGAAGGAGGGAGGTAAAACCAAAAAAACATTTTGCCCAGGTGATTCTAATGTGCCAGCTGGTTTGATTATAATTACAAGCAAAAACAGCTCAAAGAAACCATCTAAGGATGAGGATCAGTGGTGTGAACTAAAAATACTTGAGAAGGTCAATTTCAGCCCGGGAGAAAGCATGGATCCCTGGTCTGGTCTCCTGCAGGCTTGCAGGCTGGCCCTACACTCCTGACCTCAGGGACTCGGATTCTTGCCTTTAAAACGTAACTGTCATGTGTCCTACCCTCTGTGGTCCTTCCCAGGAACACTGCCGCCATCTACCTAGGCTGTGAGCTGTTCCTGCTTTGGCTAAGTGCTCAAAAGGGAGCTGCTGTTAGTGTAAGGTAATTTGGGGAATTTACACTGAAATGCTGCCATGGAACAAAGTCCTCTTAGTGTCTTAAAGCACTTTATAAGTGTATTTTATTTCAGATATATTTTAGTATCCGAACAACCATCCCAGGTTGCTGCTACTATTTATCAGATTTTTTCCTTGATATCAGGAAAAGCTGTGCCTTGTCTGAACCTCTAGTCTGTTTTTACATTTCTTTTATTTTATTTGGGATGCTATGAATCTTGTGGCCAGTTTCTCTCTTTGCTTCGGCAGCTAGAAAACTAATGCATCACCAGCCTCAGAACTAAACACAACTGACTCGACTCTTCGCTCTCCCTTTTTCACCTCTTTAAAATCTTAGCTTTGACTTCATACGTTGATGTAACACCTATGCACATTTGACAGACATAACGTTTTACGCTCTTTCCCAAAACCACCTGTGTTTCTCTAAGGTGACTCAAGTACTTTGCAGAATGGGACCAGTGTAAGTTAATTATATTAGAACCACTTTTGTAAGATAAAATCCACGCTAATAGATAATTGGTTAATGGGGAAAAGGCAGCTAAGTGCAGGAAGTCTTGAAAACATGATGTATACACACCTTTAAATGTTTTATTTTGACTTAAAACATACAAATGTGCATCTTTTCACTGATCTTTTGAAAGAGCCAAGCTGTTGATTTTGGAAATACATCCGGCCATGGAGCAGTCGCTGTCTTTCTTGTGTCTATCACATTTGTAATTGGCCACCAGACCCATTTTTAAAGACAATTAGAACTCAGAGGCACTCAAGGCAAAAACAATGCAGAATCTCTATAGAATGTTAATATTTTCCTCCCAAACCTGCTGCAGATTTCTCGCCCACACCTAACTCAAAAGCTTTTTTAATGACTCCCTTTCTTAAAACATTAAAAAATTTTGCCATGATCAATGTGGCTTAGTTGGTTGGGCATCATCCTACAAAGTGAAAAGTCTTTTGATTCTCGGTCAGGGCACATGCCTGGGTTTTGAGTTGGGTACGGGTCTCCATATTGATGTTTTCCTCTAGTGCCGACGTTCCTTTCCCACCTTGATGTTCCTCTCCCTCTCTTCCTCTCTCTCTCAAAAATAGATACATATTTAAATTTAAAAAAATTTAACTGCATTTTCATAGGCATGGCAATATTCTACCTTATTGAACTGACTTCATTTGTAATATTTATCATTTCAGGTTTGGAATAAATAAAAATGAATCCCAGTCAAGATGCAATTCAACTGGTGGAAACAAAAAGAACACGTGACCTATATTCCTTGTGAGCTGTCTGTGCTCCAGAGCTTTGGTCTGTATGATTTAGATGGAGTAGAGAGCTTTGTATAAGCTGGTGACATAGGAAAGTAGCTTAATGAATAGGCCACATGAAAGCTATAGCTAAGCTTAGCAAAGAGAACACTCAAAGGCACCCCCACACACACAGGTGTGGAGGAGCATGAGTGCATTATCACAGCCTACTGTTTGTGCATGTGTGGGTGCACTGTTTGTGCATGTGTGGGAGGTTATTTTCCTTCCTTCTTTCTCATGGGATTGCCCTTGCAAGGACCTGGTGATACCTTTCATTGGGTTGCCATTTCCAGAACTTTTACAACTTTAGTTTTTATACTGGTGACTTACAGTAGAAAGGCTGTTTCCCAATCTGATAGGTGCTGTTATATTTTGGGGAGTTTTTCAGATTTTTCTCCCAAAGTTTAAAAAAAAAGGGAAAGAAAATATAACAGGGCCACTTGGTAGAGCACAATCTTCCTCTTCATGGGCTCTTTTTAAAAAGTTTTTAGACCAGTGTGCCTCCAATTATAAAGTAAATAACTCTCCACTTAGAGGATTAACTGCACAAAATAATGGACCTCCTCAACTGCCAGGTACATTTGAACCCTGACTGAGCAGTGAAAACTGCTGAGTATTCAGGGAAGGGGCAAAGTCCTACCCCTTCTGCAACCACATTTTACATGCAGCAACACGCTGCCAGGGACTTTCTATGGCTGTCATAGAAAAGGAGATTTAGGGGAGGGGGGGAGGGAGGGAGGGAGGGAGGGAGGACTGGTCCTGGTGAAGGCTGGGGAATTCTTTGAGGTGTACTCAACATGAGAATTGCACTCAAATGGCAAAGCATTTACGGCAAAAGATTTTATCTAATGGCCAGTAAATCAATCAGGTACATCTATAGAAATGTATAATTTTTAGCTTTAAAATATCATAAAATTTGGACCAAGAATAGGCATCTTGGAACATAGACAGTCAAGGTTAAAAACATAATTTAAAAGAAAGTTACCCAGGGTTACCAAACGATAAAGCACCCTTCCCTTCTCCCCACCAAACATTAAGGTGCATGTACTCTAGGTCTGTCCACACTGTCCACTGCCTACCTTAATGACCAGTGTGACAAACTGGAGAGGAGATTTGCCGATGTATAATTTATTTAATCACATCAAAGTTGAATCACAAAGTAGTACTGGGTAAGTGCCAGCCTCTCGGCTTTGACAATGTGGTCCTATGGGTCACGCTACACGGGGTGCTCAGTGCTGCTGGGCAGCATGGCGGCAGACCGTGTTCGACCACTCGAATAACACTGCTCTTAGTTTGGAGGTGTGATGATAAGCCCTACGGTTTATCCTAAAGCACCTTTCCAATGAAGTTTCCAGTATGTCAATACTCTATTGGTATTATATTCCATCAATGATGTCTTCCTATTAATTATAAGGTAGAACATACATCGCCAAATACTTTAAACCTAGGGAGAATGTTTAGGCAAATGCTGCACTTTGCCATGTATAACATGTACCACATTTTTGTGTGCATTATACATGGGATTATTATACCCATGGTATATAATCATTATACCCATGTATAATGTACATTCTTATATTTTCCTCAAACATTTGGGCAAAAAATTGTGTGTTATACACAGCAAAATACAGTACATAGAAAATGCAGTTGGAAATCTTTACTTTTCTTCCCCAAAGGTCAAAGAATTAATATGAGCATATTAAATGGCTAATGCATTCATATTAAGGCAGAGGTGATCATTATTCACCGGAATGTTAGTCAGATGAATAATTAGTATTATTTGGATCAGAGCCTAATATATTACTCATAGACTGAAGAGTTACAGTAACTTGGTCTTGGATCCTAGAATTTTAATTTTTTTATTTATTGATTTAAGAGAGAGAGGAAGGGAGGGGAGGAAGGAGAGAGGAACATTGATTTGTTGTTCCAGTTATTTATGCATTCATTGGTTGCTTCTTGTATGTGCCCTCACCGGGGATCAAACCCATAACTTTGGCATATCAGGACGACACTCTAACCAACTGAGCTACCTGCCAGGGCCTAGATCTTAGGATTCGACAGAATAAAAACACCCACCTAAGAGCATTAGTCTCTAAAATCCTGTTTGTACCTCCCAGGAAATGCATCAAAGGATCCAGTCCAGTCATGGAGTTAATACCAGAATTTAGATTTAAAGTTACTTTTTAAAAATATCCTCACTCAGAATACACTTATTGATTTTAGAGAAAGAGGATGTGAGAGAGGAACAGGGAAGGGGAGTGTGGGAGGGAAAGGGAGAGCAGGGTTGGGGGAGGGAGAGAGGAAGGCAGGAATGAAGGGGAAGGAGGAAGGGAGAGAGAGGGAGGGAGGGAGAGAAACATGAGAAGCAACATGGGTTGCTTGTTCTGCGCGCCCCAAGCAGGGACAAAACCAATAACCTTTCCATGCACAGATGCCGCTCTAACCAGCACCAGCCAGGGCTTAAAGTAACTTTTTATAATAGAAAACTAGCTACACTTTACCACTATTTGGTCCACTGTTTGACACTGATATTATCGCTCTTAGAGTGTTTCTGAAGTCACAAATCATGGACAGCATGTGTGTCCCAGGGGCTCGGCAGGACCCTCAACAATCCAGTAGCATTCTCAGTCACTCACTGCCTGTGGGAGTGTAGAGATGTATTGCAGTTTACCTATGGATTTTTTTAATTAAAATATTATTCCAGGTGTCAGAATCATTTATCTTGATCTTCCTAGACTTTAACATGATTTTGTTTATATTCAAATAATTTTGTTTACATTTTCCCTTAGCTTTAACGTTTTAATTATATTTTTCTATTAATATCTGTCCCCTTTATCCCCCCTTCCCCTCCACAATCACCACACTGTTGTCCATGTCCATGAGTCCTTTTCCTTTTTCTCAATTCCTCCACCCCCTAACCCCCCATAACTGTCATCTGTTCTCTCTGATTTTGCTTGTTAGTTCAGTTTGTTCATCAGACCCCACATGAGAGAGATCATCTGATGATGATATTAAGATAGCTCAAAAAAGAATCTGTACTTTTACATCTGTTTTATTGAAATGTTCCAAAATACATTTATAATTTGCAGTTTAAAATGGTATATTTGAGCTTTATCAACTTTTAAAATATATGCTTTATCTTGAGTTTGAGGTTTTATTTTGTGTCTTTGAAAATGTTCTTAAATGTTCTCATCACACAAAAAATTGTCACTATCTCTGGTGACGGATGTTAAGTAGATTTACTGTGGTGGTCATTTTGCAATCTATACATATATCGAATCATTATGCTGTGCACCCGAAACTGATGTTACATGTCAATGATGTCTCAATGTATAAAAAGAAAAATGTATGCCATTGCATCATTTTTCAAGGTCTGAACAACTTTGTGATGAGTAGACCATCTTTTTTTTTTTTTTTTTAAATATAATTTTTATTTAATTCTTGTTCAAGTACAGGTTTCTGTCTTATAATCTTGTTACATTTAGATTCTTTAAAGGAAAATCCAATTTGGCATGTGTATTTAAAGCAGACCATTTTCAACTGTTGTAAAAATGTGTAAATAGTCCACAACTTCATGTTGTCCTGGCAGTGATTCTTCCTCTCATGAGATTTAGAGGATGAGCTTCTCATGGAAATTCTATTTTTTGAATGTATTTAAAAGAATACTGTCTGTGCCTTTCATTATTGCTATACAACCAACAGGTTAATGGTGGATGTCACCTGCTGTTCAGTGGAAGGGCATGACTGTCCAGAGCCTCTTTTTTGAGTAAAGGAACAGATAGAAGGTTATTAGTTGGCAAAAAAAAAAAAGTGAAAAAAGAATATACAATGGGGTAAAGACAGCCTATTCAATAAATGGTGTTGGGAAAAATGGACAGATAGTGCAGAAAAACGAGAGTAGACCACTTATGCCCCACCCAAGAATAAATTCAAAATGGATTAAAGACTTAAAAGTTAGACTTGAAACCATGAAGATCCTAGAAGAAGACAGGCAGTAAAATCTCAGACACTGCTCGTAGCAATAATTTCTTTCTGATGTATCTCCTCAGGCAAGGGAGACAAGAGGAAAAACAAATGGACTACATCAAACTAAAAAGTTTTTGCACAGCAAAGGAAAAGATCAACAAAATAAAAAGACAGCCCACTGAATGGAAGAACATATTCACCAATATATCTGATAAGGAATTAATATCCAAAATTTATAAGGAACTTTTAAAAATCAACACCAAAAATATAATCCAATTTAAAAAAAGGGCAAAGGACCTGAATAGACACTTCTTCAAAGAGGATGTACAGATGGCCAATAGACATATGAAAAATGCTCAGTTTCACTAGTCATCAGACAAGTGCAAATTACAACCACGAGATGCCATCTCACTCCTGTCAGAATGGCTTTCATTGATAAATCAACAAACCACAAGTGCTGGTGAGGATGTGGAGAAAGAATACTTTTGCACTGTTGGTGCAGCCACTGTGGAAAGCAGTATGGAGATACCTCAAAAAATTAAAAATGGAGCTGTCTTATGACCCGGCGTTTCCATTTCTGGGAATTTATCTGAAGAAACCCCAAACACTGATTCGAAAGAAGATAAGCACCCATGTGTTTATTGCAGCGTTAAGTTACAATGGCCGAGATACGGAAGCAGCCCAAGGGTCCAGCCGTAGATGAATGGATAAAACAACTGTGGGACATTTACACAATGGAATATTATCTGGCTGTAAAAACAGGAAAATTTGACCTTTTGACAGTATGCATGGACTTGGAGAACATTATGCTAAGTGAAATAAGCCAGTCAGAGAAAGACAAATACCTTATGCTTTCCCTCATATGTGGAATTGAATGAACAAGCTGAACTAACAAACATAACAGAGACAGATTCACATAGAAAGCAGGCTGACAGCTATGGGGGTGAGGGAGTTAGGGGGGTGGAGAGATTGAACAAAAAGGAAAAAGGGCTCATGAACGTGGACAATAGTGTGGTGATTGCGGGGGAAGGGGTATGTAACAGGGATAAATGGAGATGGAAAAAATGTAATACAAAGAAACTTAAAAAACAATAAATAAAAGGATTTTAAAAGTTACTCATAGGGTTGTCTGTTTTAGTAACTGCACACAATAACCACGAATCAATTGGTGCCCCTCACATCAAGGGCAAACTCTGTAATAATGGACTTGTATTTGATGCTCAATTAATCCATTTCATTTCCTACTTCGTTACATTCATGTTTCCCAATTGTTTTGAGAAACTATTTTAAGTTCTCTTGGTAAAAAAGACAATTGTTTTTTGATTCTTGACTTTTTCCCAGCAACCTTTGTAAAAATAGATCTGAATCATCAATTTAGTTAATAACTCAGAATTTCTATGAAATTTTCATTATTTAAAGAATACCATATTTGTATCAGGCCCTCTGAAGGGCAAACCTATTTTCATTTATAAAGTAATTACTGCAATGACCCCTTTTATTACTCAATATTATAACAAATGCTTTGTCACTTGTAATAGTGAAGACGTTAGTCTGATGCATTTTTATCTGATTTACATGCAATCCAAGCAAACAGTATTCTTTAATATCTCTGTGATGTTCTTTGGTCTACAGAAAGCACACAGGCCTGTCTGCTTTATAAACTGCCCTCAACAACAGATACAATATCTTCAGAGAGGTTTAAAAACTTTTTTGTAACAAGAGATGCATCTGTAAAAAAAAAAAAATGAGTAGGCCTAAATGTTTTATGTCAGTGTTCTTATAAACCTTCAATTTTCATTAAAGTTTCAAACCAAGTGAGCCCATTATGACTCTAAATCTATCTGTCTTTCATTAAAAGGTAAGATCTGATAGAACTTCAGAGATCAGATAAATCCTAAAAGTCCCTTAGGCAAAGCCAAACTAAAGCAAATCTTTTCAGAAAGTGATTTTTCCCCTCTGGTCTTCCTTGAAAACATTCAACCCTGCTTTTTCTATATCCCCAAAGGTGCATTTACTCCAAATCCCACACATACTTAATTTCAATTTGGGCTGCAAATGCTCATAAAAACGGAGCCCAGTAAAGTTGCAAGTTTCTTCCTTCTTTTGCCAAAGAAACTTTGAATTGTTAACTTTTCATTATTTGCAAAAGGATAGCTCCTTTTTCCACAGACTTTCTGCATCTTTAGTGAATTAACTAACCAGCTGTGTGGTTCTAATCACATTTCTCTCGACTGTCACAGCAAACAG
The DNA here is from genome assembly GCF_014824575.4 of Sturnira hondurensis. Taxonomy (NCBI): domain Eukaryota; kingdom Metazoa; phylum Chordata; class Mammalia; order Chiroptera; family Phyllostomidae; genus Sturnira; species Sturnira hondurensis. Next base: position 2,852,981 of record NW_028081528.1, read on the forward strand.
CCAGTGTTTGGAGATTAAATCACATTGAGTTAAAGAAAAGAAACTGAAAATAGCTATATAGCGTGATTTCAAATGTGTGTTTTCCCTTGGATCATTTATTAACCTCTTATCAGAGAGTGGACCAAAGACCAAAGTTCTTATTTCACTTGGAAGAAATGTGATGATTCAGTGAGTTGCTCCCTGCAGAATCAATAGAAGGCAGATGGTTTGTTTTTCCTCCCTGGCAATGGGCACTGTCTGTAAGTCCTGTGCATAAGATCGTGTACGCCTGTTTGCATCTAATTTTGGATTCGTGTTACTGGAAGCCATATTAAGGACTGCTGACTCCCTCCCATTTGATTTTAACAGGGCTGCATCTCACTTATCATGACTTGGAACCAAAATAAACCTGCCCCAATCTGCACAATCTAGATCTAAGTCCTTTAGCAAATGTGCAATGTTAAACAGTACTTATGCTTCCATCAGCTATTTCACCCAGTAAAATGAATTATTTCCCAATCAAAGAAAACAGCAAGGCAAGATAAGAACGGTCTGCAAACTAGGCTGTTTTAATCAGGCCGTTGGCAGAGTGCACGCTGCTTGTTTTCAGATTAAGGCTTTATCTTTGTTGTTGGCTGCAATCATTTTGGGAAACCACCACTTAAAGCATGCAGATGAACATGGCATTTTGTTACTATATTAGCTTCCACTTTTGAATAAAGTTAATACCCATCAATTGTAGAAGAATGAGAATATTACAAGTAAGCCCATACAATAAAATAAAAACTGATTTGCAATCTCGCCAGTAGAAAATAACCATTATTAATCACTTAGCATTCTGATACAACTATGTCCAGACCCTTGTCCTAACGGTCTGTCACTGTTGTTTCTTCAGCCCTGAATATTCTCTCCCCACATCTGTATGCACCTGCATCATTCAGGTCTCGATTCTCACAGCATCTCTGTAAAGAGGCCTTCCTTGACCAGTCTAGACAAAGCCGCCTTCCCTAGCTTCCCAGTCTCTATCACATCATTCTCTCCAGTCCTCTTCAGTCCTCTTCATACTCCTCAGCAGCACCTGGAATTCACTAGTGGGTGGTCATATTATGTTTCCTGCCACTTCCATGTCAACTGTCATCTCTAGATCCTATAACCAATGTCAGGCACATTTTTGTCTTATAGGAAGTATTTGTCAGTCTGTTCATTGGAACTGACTATACCAAGAACATTTTTCCACGTTGGAAGATTTTTCCAGAACATCACGGGGATGGCTCTACCCGGTGGCTAGGTGTGTCATAAATTATTTTTATCAATCATCCTAAAATTGCGGGACCTGTTGATGTTTTCTGATTTTTTCACTAGGCTCATCATGCAGCGATACAAGTCTTGATAGCGGCATTTGTGTGCATATCCAGGGACTACTTCCTTGGGAAAAATTCCTAGAAGGAGGATGGCGATATTAAAGAGCACACATTTGTAAAGCCTCTGACAATATGTATTCAGTCATGCTGCAGAAGTATGGAACCAATCAGCACTCTCACCAGCCATATTAGGCAAGTACTCATTTACTACACCCTTGCCACGCTCTGAGCAATGACATTTAAAAATCTTTGCTGGGGCTATTTTTAATATGAAAGCAAATATTTTGTGTATGTGTTTGTAGTCCAGGTATCACTGAAGAAAAGTGATCAGACAAGTCTCAGTTCTGTTTCGTGGGACGTTGACCACGATGTGCTTTAACCAAGCAACCGCCTACTGAAAACTGGATAAGTAAAAAGATAGTTTTACTTATCCTCCTTTATGGTTTTAAAATTTAAGCTGAATTTCACTCTCTCCAAATGAACTTCTTTAACTGTATATCTTGTTCAATGCATTTGAATCCAGTGATGTTCTAAATATAGATCTCATGATTTTTATTTACATCTAAAAATCACAAAAGGGGAAATAAATCTTAGGCCAAATTGAAAAAAAAAATGGTTTGGCTACAGTATTTAGGAACTATTTTTAAACCTAACATTATTTATAAGAATTACAGAAACACTAATAACTTCTGAAGATTATGTGGTTTAAAAGGGAAAATTAAGTCTGTTTCCTGAATGACTGGAGCAGAAACAGAATGGGAAATATTAAACGAGATCTCTGTGTATCCAGACTGTTGCTCAGTAACTCATTGACTTGGCTAAAAAAGAACTTAGCACTGGAATGTGAGCTGATCACTGACTCTGTGTAAAAGATGTACATGGAAGACACCAAGAAGCAGCACAGTTCGGATCTAAAACCAAAACACACTGTTAACTCCTATAGTATTATATTACTTTTTAAGATAAAGTAATAATCCAAGTGAATTATTGGTCAAAAAACACTATTATTTGGAAGTTTAGGGTTCATATTACCAAATTGTTTTCCCAAAGTTTTTAAAATCCTGGCTCCTGGATTAGTGAATCCTGTCACTGAAGATTACTCCAGCGACATCATATCACTAACACTGTTTTAAAAATAACTTTATTGATTAATTCTATGGGTAAACATATTGTGATTACACATATTTGTATCTCTCCCATTGCTAGTGGAAATAAAGACTTTTGTGCAAATTTCCCTTTTATATCTTCTCTTTTGTGAAGTTCATTCCAATTTTTTGACCATTAATTTATGGAACTTCTTCATATTCACTTATTGGCTTGACTAAAGAGCTCTATTGTAGAAGTAATATAAGATGCCCATTGGAGTTGTTACAGACTACATCTGTGTTTGATAGTTTGACTCTTTTAGTTATTTCTAGGAAGATGAAAGTTTTAAATTTTTATATTTTGCTTTTTCAATTGTGATTTCTTCTACCTTTTTTAAATCTATGAAGGCCTTGTCCCTTTAGAGCCTTATTAAATACTCATTTCCTTTTTCTTTTAACTAAAAAGGTAGATATCATTGTTTTCTAAATAAATAATTTATTATTTAAAAAACAAACAATTTATTATAAAAACTTAATTGATGTACTGATGTGGTGGGATGGTTGATAAAATTAGCAAAATTTAAGAAAAATCTCTTTTCTCCAATTATTTCACTGGTTAACACAGGGAGCTCTGAGTCCTGTATGAACACAGTGGGGGCTCAGTACAACGGCTCACAAAACCCAGGCACGACATACAAGTTTATTGCACTTGGCCTGGGGCATCTGTGTTTATGCCATTGGCTTTGATTTGGAGAAAGTCACTAATGCCAAGAATCCTTGGTGCTGGTACAGTACCTTACTGAATATCACAACTTGGGCTTTGACCTTTCTTTCAAGAAGAAATGGAGGATTTTTCTCTTTTTTTTTATAAGATTTTTTTAAAAAATTATATTTAGAGAGAGAAGAAGGAAAGGAGAGAAATATCAGTGTGTGGTTGCCTCTTGTGTGCCCCCAGTGGGGACTTGGCCTGCAACCCAGGCATGTGCCCTAACTGGGAATCGAACCAGTGACACTTTGGTTCACAGCCCGTGCTCAGTCCACTGAGCTACACCAGCCAGGGCAGGAGATTTCTTTTCTTTCAAGAGATGAAATAGAATGGCTGAAGAAATATTTTGATGTTTTTGTAAGAAAAAATGTGCTATGCTGGCAAGGTTTTTGTCACTCTTTGAGCCTCCTTTCCACTGTCTTATGCTTTAATAAATACGTGTTTTGGTTACTAAACAGTGCAGTCATGGTGGCTTTGACATTCATGCAAAATAAGGACAAACTTTTACAAAATAAAAGCCATATGACTAATACCAAAACATCAAACATCTTAAGTAACACATATGCCAAGCTTAACAATGCTCTATTTGGAATGTAGAATTTTAGGACTTGTGAACATGGACAACAGTGGGGTGACTGCAAGGGTGTTGGGGGATAAACAGTAATGGGGAAAATACAGTATAACAAAAAAAGAAACAAAAAATAAAATCAACTAACGTGTCTAGTTTAAATGTTGTGAGCATTAATGAACATTTGTGCAAATGTATGCAATATGTACTTGTATGACATAGTTCCATTAGGTTAGACTGTGAAGCAGTTAGACTATATTTAAATACTTTGAGAAGTGATAGTATCAATTTATAGAGAGTACTTTGAAGGTGCAAAGCTACTTTGCATTTAAGTTCTGAAATCTTTCTTAACAATTATTTTATACAAACATTAATATCCATAAGAAACTTTTGATCATTGATTTGAGCACTTAGTATTCTTACCAGTTCTCCACCAATGTTTGACCCAAATTCTTTTATTGTTAAAAGTCATGCAAGGTAAAATATTTTTCCAACAATGGATTATTAATTCTAGGTAAACAAATGAAGAAAAACTTCACTCCTCATCAAAACACAAACAACAAAAGAACCTCTAAAGTATTATGTCTCAGGTTGAAGTAATACATAAACTACTAAGAATAGAAGAGAGAATAGATTGTAACTCTCTAGTTAGAATTTTAAATTAAGATACCCAGACAGAGCTAATTAATTTTAATAATAAAGGAGAATGCTATAAATAATTATAGAAATACCATCATATAAAACACACTTGCAAACATATACCTATAACACTTGCATAAATACATAAAGACTATATATTGAGATGTACAAAAGACAAAAGATCGATTTAGGTGTTGTATTTGCGGAATGAATTCCAATCTGAAGTCTTTGTCAAAGAAGGTTCTCAATGGCAGAAGAATTACGGCAGTTGTTCCCTAGGTAGAACTTTTCATTTGGCACATCGGTACCAAAATGCATTCCTATGGTACATGGCTCATCTTCTCTCTGTCCCCTATGTCCCTTATTTGTGATCAGAGGTTGGTTTCTAACGAAATTTGTGATTTAAAGTGACACCAATTCTTTCTCCATATTGGGTCTTCTGAAGTCTTGCTCTGGCTTCACAGTTGAATTATGGCCTCAAGCCCTGAGCTGCAGGCGGCCTGATGCTTCCTGCCCCCACAATACATTGAGAAATTAGTTTCATTATGTATCCTGGAGTGACACTAATCATCTTTCTGAAGACCGAGCCTTTTGCTGCCATCTTTTGAAGCTTAAATGATAAGATTCTCCTATTCACGTTCTATCCAAGTTACTTTTTCCTTTGAAGGCCTCATGATTTTCAAATTAACTTGTCTTTGTTAACTACATGATCTGCCTCTATAAAGCATAATACACAGTTGATGTGAACAAAGTCCTCATCTTTCTTAGTGCCACGCACCATTTCCCCAGTGCTTGGCATGTGAATATTTTTTAATGAATGAAGAAAAACATAATTATATTCCAATGAGGTAGCATTTCCCACGCATTTCTCTTCACCACCCATTCCTTTCCTAACCATCATCAGAATTTTTCACGTGAGAGCACTGAATGCAATGCCTCTTTCTTAAATCCCAGACTTCCTCACCCTCGACAGGCAGATCTCAAAGTATGGTCCAGAAACCCCTGGGGGGTTCCTGAGATCCTTTCAGGAGGTAGATGGTTTCAAAATTGTTTTCACAATAATCCCACAATGCTGTCTGCCTTTTATACTTGTTTTCTCATGAGCGCACAATGAGGCTACACCTGTTGTTTAAAGGAACACGTACTTGTGTACTCTTGTGTTTTAAAAATTTCTGTGTTAATATGGTAAATATTAATAGTTGTGACCCATATAAGCATAGGTCTTTGAGACCCTCTGTGGACTCCATACATGGGGATTACACATGGTTTTCAGGAAATGTGATCTAAATGTTCCAAATTAGTAACTCACCTTGGAAACACCATTCATAGATACCACGTCTTGTTCATGTATGGAATAGGATGTTAAATTAGATCTTCACTGTTGCAAATTCAGCAGAGATCCCTAAATAAGTTCCAAGAAACACATGTGAAGGGACAAGACCATCTGCGCAGCGCACGCTACGTTGTACAACAGACAATCCACGTTTAGATAATATAGAACAAATCTTTGCATGAAGAAGAAGGGAGTAATCATTAACTTTGATGGAAGTAGTAAATGTGTTATATATTTATCATGGGAGAGGGGGAAATTCATTCATTCTTTCCATTCATCTCAAAACAAGTGAAGGGAACTTGAAAAAACCACTTGGAGAACTTGTCATATTTTCCTTGAAATGTGGGCCTAGGGGGCAGTCTAAAAATAGTCCAGAGTAATAAGTTGGCAGCATTCAAGAAGGCAAAGTGAAGAGAGGAAGGGTTACCCTTCAACAAACAGTGAATAAAGGATATGTTTTCCAGGCACTGGGCAGGGAGTTGGCTGAAAGCTCTCTTGAAAAGAATGAGGGCTTCTGGCTATGAGCACATCAACCAGCCATTCACAAAATTGAGGGAGTGTGTAGATGAGGAAGCTCTAGGTAAAAGCAAGTAGGAAGGCTGAGAGGTGAGGGGTAGGGTATAGGGTCCAAGGAACTCTTGAAAGTCTCCTAAAAGAGACAGTCAGCTGTGGTTATCTGTCACAGCTAGAGGGTACCAGTGCCCTGTTAACTGTATTGATCAAATAAGCTTCCCTTAACAAGGGAAAAATATTTTTTTAAAAATCTATATGAGATGATGGATGTTAACCAACTGACGTGGCAATCATTTTGCTATATATGTAAATCAAGTCATTATTCTGTATACATTAAGCCTATATGATGCTGTATGCTTACTATATCTCAATAAAACAGAGGAAAAAAATTCCTAGAGTTGGGGGAAACCAGGGCCAGATGGCTTCACTGATGAACTCTACCAAACATTTAAGGAAGGAGTAAACTTTCCCAGAATATAGAGAGGAGGAATCCCTTCTCAAATCATTTTATGAATCCAGTATTACTTTTATACCAACCCCGAGATATCATAAGAAAAGACAGCTTCAAACACCACTCCGAACGCATCCACTGTATCTGCTAAAATGGAAAATTCTCATACATTGCTGATGAGAATGCAAAAGGGTAAAGCCACTTTGGAAAATGTGTTGGCAGTTTCTTATATAAAGTTAAGTACACATTTACCATATAAAGCAGCAATTTCACTTCAGTATTAAACCAAAAGAATTGACAACATATTTCTGGACAAAGACTTCTATGTGAATATTCATAGCAGCTTTTTCATAATTATCAAAACCTGAAAACCACTCAAGTGTCCATCGACTAGTAAATGGGAAAATGAATAAAATGTACATCACACAATGGCACACTGCTCAGCAATTAAGGAAAAACACTGATATACCCAACAACTTGGACCAATACCCAAAGCATTATGCTAGTGAAAAAGCCCAAGTGAAAAAAAATAAGGACTCTAGAATTTCATATATAGCATTTAAATAAATATTATAGGGAGAGACATCAGATCAGTGTTTGACTGGGAGGGGGAAGGAGACCACAAAGGGACAAAATAGAGCTTTTTGCTGTAGTAAATATGATCTATAAGATGTTGTGCAACAGACAATCCACGTTTAGATAATATAGAACAAATCTTTGCATGAAGAAGAAGGGAGTAATCATTAACTTTGACGGAAGTAGTAAATGAGCAGTGTGCCAATGGTGATTCTAGGACAACATAAATATTTGTTAAAATCCATTGAACTGGGCATTTGAACGTGGTGAAGTTTGTGGTATCTATATTATAACTCAATAACCCTGAAATGAAAATTATGCTGAATGAAAATAAATTGGGATACATTTTTTTTTTTAGAAAGAGTCTAGGCCCAGTGCAGAAGAGAAGTTACAAATTAGTTGACAGCCTTGACCTTTAATATTTTAATACCTGGCATTTACTATCTGGGCAAGTAGGCTACTTATTTATTACCTGTGTAAGCTATCAGATCTACCTACAATTCCACTCAGGAGTCAGAGGATGGAGTCCACACAGAATATTCAGAGGAACAGAAGAAGAAAAAGGCACCTTCCTCTAGGCTACATAAAAAATGCCTTGGTCATGTGTCCAAGAAGAAATGTTGGAGACAGGCTAACTCCTGTTAAATTTACTACAACTTTTCATCCTGGCTTCCCTTTTGACTATAACCTCTCTTTCCAGCATTGTCTTTCTTAAAAACACTTTCATATTTTTTTTTCAGCTGTGCTACCCCTACCCCCAACCTGTCCCATTCTTCTGCACACCTGTATATGCACAATTTCCGCTTTCCAGAACGTTCCTCTTATTTCTGCCATTTGAAATCTTGTGCAACTTTCAAGGTTAACTTCAAAAGCTCTCACATAAAGCTTATAAAGCAGAAACAGCTGGGAGGCCAAATCCTAAAACCCTTTACGAGCTGCCAGTGGCATATGACACCGTCTCTGCTGGATTTCTGAGGGTTATTTCCGTGGGATTCCCTCCAAAGAAAAGAGAGGTTCTGGACTTCCAGAAAGGGATGAGTCACAAATCTTGAGCTCTTCCCTGCTCCAGCACAAAGGGCCAGAGCACCTCACCCACTGCCCTCATACCCCTTCACTACATACAACACCCAGAGGAAGAGGTGCCCCATTTTCAAAAGGCCCTGTTGTGGGTGCTGCTCCAGAACCCTGGGCACTCCCAGAGACCACGTCAGCCACAAGACGGACGAGAGTACCACAGACAGGGGTTGAAACTCTACTGTGGTCTCCTGGAAGGAACGCATGCTTCGCTAATTATTGCAGCATCTTAAATAAGCATACTTCCAGATTTCCTTTTCTCTGTTCTCTGTTCATTATCACATTCTTCTTCCATCTATGGAGAAGGGGGTTTTATTTAGTAATTTGTGTTTTGGTGTTGGCTGGGAGAATGGAAAGAGTTAGCTCTCGCTAGAGATTAGAGAGGGTCACCAATAAAGCATTTGTTTAATCCACTACCTGGAACATATTATTTTATCTCTCTTATTGAGCTTATTTGCCTATAGAACTGTTATGGCTAAATTCCTACTAGGGAGACCATCAGAACATAAATTCTACAAAAACAGAGTCTGTGTTTTCTTGCTAATATGTGTATTCTCTGTAGACACCAGCTCACAGGAGATATGCGCTAAGTATTTATTAATACTAAAGCAATTAAAATATTGCTATATTGTAATCCCTCTTGAATATAACTCGGGATAAAGTATGATTTTGTTGAAGTACACTCAAGAGGCTAATTTATGGGTGTTCTGGGGATACTTCTTTCCCCAGATAGGAAGATAAAACAATCTTTCTTCATATATGGACCCTCAAAAGGTTAGAGTAGAATTCAACCCAGTAAGTTGCTTATCGCCTCATTGTATAGAGTGCCTAGAAAGTCTGTTACCCATTGTGAAAGTTCTTGTGAAAGTGCATGGGCCAATTTCATTCTACAACTCTTTTGCCAAGTTCAAAACCACACTATCTTAGCAGCTTTTGTTTTTCTTCCAAACACCATAAGTTATTACACTATATGATGCACTGCATACTTGCCAAAGCATTTCAGCCAGATTTTTTGTTACATAAGTACAAAAGCATCCAACACTAATAAACCCCTATTTTTTCCACTTTAATATAAAGTCAAAGAACAAATGCACACATCTATGCCCTTGAGCTAAAAAAATAAAAAGGCAATTTCTAGTATTTGAAAAGTATTGTGCCAAGCCAAAATTTTGAGATATATTCCTCAACTAACAACTTTTCCCCCCAAGGATAATTTACCTGATATTAGACAAGTTTTGTGATAATTTTTCTTGGTAATACATCTGAAATGTGCTGCTTATGCATCCAGTGACTACTGGCTTTTCTTTTGTTCATTTGTTTGCTTGTTTGTTTTTCAAAATACAGTATGTTTGAGTCAGAACTTGGCTTTTTGTTTTGTTAGCCCAGCTCCAAGGCTAATTGTATGTGTCAGTTTTGACAGATTGATATTTGTACACCATTTAAACAATGAGCTGAGAATTTTCCTCAACCATCTAAAGAAAGATATATGAAAGTTTTCTATCAACAAATGTAGCTTAACAAACAGTGGTCCAAATCTTGTCTTAAAGATTCTTCATAAATTTCTCTAAGGTTTGTATACCATCTAAACCAACTCAGTCTACACATTTTTGTAAGAAAATATTAGTTTCTTTTCTCAAGGCTTGCACATAAGTCTGAAAAGTAGGCTTACCACAATAAAAAAAAAATCAAGGTCTACTGAACTAGTAACCGCAGGGGAGTTAACGATGGGAGAAACTGTGCCGTGAAGAAGCTCCATGAGAACACGGTGTGAAGGGAAGAGAAGTCACTCTGAGAAACAAATCTGCAGGGCATGAATTGGTATTTTTCATGTTCCTAAAGCTCACTCAGAAAATGTTTGCAACATAGTGAGGAATGTTATTCTGTTTGCGAATCAATATGGCAAGTGAGATATGTAAAATGACCTAACTCACATTTTTTCAGTGAAATGATGGCAACATTCTCTAAGATCCTTCAGGGAGACGTTGAGAGATGTGCCCTGGTGAGCAGCAGCCATCACCCACACGACTATTGTGAAATAGGACACATGAAGAGTGACCACTATGCAGAGTATCTGAAGCTAAAGGCAGGGCCAAAATGACATCAAAATAGTGAGATTTGTGGCCAACGTGCTCCTTGACTTACACACTAAAAACCACCAATTTAACTAGTTTGGTTGGCTACTTGCCTATTACCAGAAGGAGCTGTGGAGCCAACCTGGTCGATAGTTGTGGACAAAGTGGTCATTATGGTGTAGTAAAACCTAAATTTTAAGGTCTGGGCTGACCCTGCCCACAATAAAATCTCAAATAATCACAATGGCCAGACCGCCCAAAATTTAGGGTTGAAATTCTTTGAGAAAAAACTACATGGCTAGCTAGTTAACTGGTTAGTGAACCCATTAACTGCTAGTTTCCTCAGTTAGCTGGTTGTTTTTTCTGCGTCATAGGTACACAGACAGAGAAGCTGGGTGTCTCACTGCCTCGCTTTATCGTCAACTTCATTGTGACTTTAGGGACTCTTGTGAGATACCTGGAGGTAATCTGAGGTGAAAATGGAGAATTAGAAGCCAGAAACAATTTTTATCAGAAAGAAAGCTGATTCATTAAGATTGTTGCACACACACACACACAACACTGGTATTGAATGTAGTGCTAGGTTCTGAGCAGACGATGGAAAATAAAGCCTTCTCTTAACTGACTTTCTAGCAGAGGAGACCAACTTTAAACAAGAAGATGCAAAAATCCATGCTTAAGCAAGAGTTATACAGGAAGAGGACAGGGTATTGTGAGAAAATAGCAGGGAGAGGCTCACTACAAATTGAATGGATATGAGTAGCCTTTCTGGGAAAGCAACTAGGAAAAATGAGGAGGAGCCAGGCATTAAAAAGAAAACATTTTAGGCCAACAAAAGGCCCAGAGACAGAAACAAATTTGGCCTTGAGAGAAAAAGCAAGGAAACCACAACAGTAGAAGGTCCTGAGCCAAGGACTGGATGAAACAACATGAGCTGAGGTTGTAAATGGAGCCAAGTCCCACCAGATTGTGGAGGCCATAGGGTAGGCAAGATACAATGTCTACTTTTGAAGAAATTACTCTGTTGAGTGATATAAAGTCAGGGGCCAGGTCAAAGCTAGAAGATATATGTGTGTGTGTGTGTGTGTGTGTGTACTCATATACATGAATGTAATGTGTATTTTCTGCAGTCAGGATGTTAAAACAGTCTTCAATCCCTTAAAAAATTTTGTGTTTGAATATAAATGGCAAAATAAGTAAAAAAATACTCAAAAGAGGGGGAAATATGGACATAGAATTTTAGGGGTTAGGTTCCAGGAACTTCTTTAGAAAGAACAATTTTCTCATACCCAGGGCCAGCTGACTTTCACACATTATTTGTGCTTATGTGTCGTATACTTACATATCCATAAAGAAATGCACGCTGCATGTTGTGCATGTGGGAAGTTGTGGTCTTCCATCTGGCCTTGTTTCTTAGGGTAGCATTTGCCATTCTTGCTTTTCTAAGGTGAGTCGAGTATCTCTTCTCATCACATGTTGTCATATTATCCTGGTCAATAATGTGTGTGAGGATATTTTTTGATAGGCAGTTGTTCAAAGTACAGATTTTACCTACTTATTTTGTAGCATCTGTTGAGGACCTTTCTAGGCCCCCCATTCTTAGACTGTCAGAATTACTAGACATTTGTAATTCAGAGTGCTGAAAAATAGTGACTTCAATGTAAAAACAGAAAACTGTGCTTTATTATATATGTGTATTTGCATTTGTGTTTGTGTTATATGTGATGTGCATCCTTATGGAGAATCAGAGTAGCAACTGAATGGTGCATTATGTTTGTGTGTATGTGTATGTGTGTGTGTGTGTGTGTGTGTATAGAAAAAGACAGACATTCATTAAAACATCGCATTCTAAAGAAAAGAAACGCCTTTTTTCTTTCATATATTCATGTTTTCTTAGCCATCTAGAAGAATGTGATACTGTTTTCTAAGTCCACCTGTAGATGTCCAAGCACCAAGTTTTGAAACTGTGGAATGAGAAGCTACAAACAGAACATTCTGTGCCTCTTCGGTCCATTTTATTGTATCTTGAAAATAACTGATGCTACATTTTGTGATACACAGTTCTTAGAAATGATGAATGATAGGGATCCTATTCTGGTGTTTGGGTTGTCTCCAGGATCACTTAGCTTTGGGGAAAGAAGGAAATAAGTGAATCCCACAATATAAAAATCTTCCCACTCAATTAGAAAGGTATGTGGAATAGCCCAAAGGAAAAGGAAACATTTATCAACTTCAAATCCCTTTCTGGACACGTCTCTTTAGGAGGGAGCTCTAGTGACTTGATCAAAGTGCAATCTTCCTCCTAACAGACAGCAATATAACTTTCCCGGTAGGAAACTAGTCCAGTCAATTCAAAGACACAATTCAGGCCATGCCTGTGCCTTTAAAATCTAAGTACCTGTTTTAAAACTCTAAACACAAAATCATCTATGGTTACATTTTCAGATTAGGTAAATCAAGTAGAGTTCTTTGAGGCAGAGCTTAAAATCCCAGGCTGAGGGGTCAGGCAGCTTCCAATCAAATCCTGGCTGAGCCACGTACTCACTGTAGGACTGGGCAAGGCACATCTCTGGGTCCCAGTGTTTTCAACCTTTACATGGGGATAAAGATAACACCGATCTCATAGAGTTCTCAGAAGGATTAAACTATCTCATGCATCACACTGAACGCACCTCCTTACACATTATAAACACCCAATAACAATAAATAGCACTATGTTCAAAGAATCCCCACTATGACAGGGCACATAAAAATTATGTGAGCCATATACAGCTAGACCTTTTTTTTTTTTACTTGTTCATTACAGCCTCTTTCAGTATTCCATGCCTACACACTACCATGGAGGAGGAGTTTCTCTATGGAAGCATCTTGAAGTGTGTCCAAGGGACGTTCAATCGTGATAGAAAAGAATATGTTTAAGTTCTCTCTTACCACCACCCGAAAGGTAGCTGCCTCTCCTCTGCTCAGTTTGACCCAAACTCTTAGTCTAGCCCTAGTTGGTTCCCCTCTTCTATCTGAACTGAGATAGCTAGCCTGTTTCATTTGTTTATTCAATAACTCTCTGCTCTTTCCAGTCCAAATCAAATCAGCCCACAATGGGCTATTTTGAAATTTACTTCTCTTATTTTTTTCTTTGCCTCTCTCTCACCTATTATTACTCAACATCTACACAATAAAGCTTAAAAGACACAGAAATACGCCTTAGTAACCCAGATACTGAAGTCAACAAGCATCTTAGCATCCATCCTAGCTAGTGGAGTAAGCGAGGAAGACTATGCTGCTCATATGCATTTTTTGAAGCATATGTACTACTATGTATGCCTTGGGTCACTTTCCCCTGAAGCAGAGCTTAAACAATACATAACAAATATAAAAGAAATATGGTCATTTTGGTATTTTGCTCTTACATAGAATTTTTTGTAAAAGCTACATGGAAAGGTCACAAAATTCTGCCTGCCCCCCCCCAAAAGGAAAATGACTAGCTGTCCTGAAGAGCACACCCAGCTTCCTCTCCAAAAGGTGCTGATAGGGCTGCACACACCCGCTTCCTGTTCCCAGGCGCCGAAATGGAAACTATCTGAAATCCCGAAGAGGTTTTCTGAGGTGGCTGTACACCAACTGGGCTTGCCTTTTCTCAGGGTAATAGTGGATACTTCAGTTTTATTTTATCATGAGGGGAAGTTTATTGAGTTTGTTTTCAACCACACCCTCAATTTCTCTTTTTCAATGTATGTAAACTTTTCTTCTCCTTCTGTCTCTTAGAAATAAGATTTCGGTGATTATTTCTTGCACTTTCTCCCAGAAACATCCTCCACCTATTTTTCTCAGAAGATGTGATAACCATTGGCTAGAGTTATGTGGGGGAATTGGTTGGTGCCGAAAGTTGCCGAAGGGGTGGTGCAAATTTTTCTATTGGTTTAAAAATAATAACAACTCCCTGTTTGACCATGACACTATAGGACTGAAGTCCCTCTGCATTCCTTCACCACAAGCAGGAAGTGAGAGAGATGTTGGTTCTCGGTTCCGGGAAGCCAATGGTTTGGGGTCATTTTTCTTCCTATCTATCCTCTACCTTACTTACATATTTAATATTGGCTTTGTGTTTTTCAGTAAATCTGTTTTTAAAATTAAGCAATTTTAGTGAGAACAATTCTTTTATACATTAATGTTGTATGACAGAAGGCTTTTTTATCACTATCTGGGTTTATAGCTAGGTAAAGGTAAAGAGGAATTTAGAAATTACAACCCATTTTTAACTTCTTTACTCTGAGGTAAAGAATGGAACACCTCATATATCAGAAACTACTGAAGTTGTAGACAAAATTAAAACTAATGATTAAGCAGGAGTGGTTATTTCTGGCCACTTTTAGGCTTTCTTTAATTTCATGGAACAGTTTGAAAGGCGTGAGCTCGTGTGATATTTTAGTAGGTGCTGGTGCAAGGAGAACCGACAGCTAACTTGTAAGGGGGAGAGTTCACCTTCAGTCATATTAAACTTTAGGTGCTTTTAAAAAGAGACGATCACGGGACTTCAAATTGTACCTTAATTCAGGTGGGTATCAGAGCTAATGACAAATCTATGGGAGTCATCAGGGTAAAGGAGACCAGTAATGTGAGGAGGACAGAGAACAGCCACTGGATGAGGAACCAGAGGAAGAGTCTGCAAATAAGAAGCTGGAGAGGAAAGGGACCCTGGGTATACCTACTGCAGCCAGAGGGGGGTGCTCCTCAGCACAGGCTTTGTCGCAGTTTCCTCTTTTTTCATTCTTTAATTTTTTTAAATTTTTATTGAATTTATTGGAGTGACATTGGTTACTAAAATTATATAGGTTTCAGATTTACAATTCTGCAATACATCATCTGTCCCAGTGTCTTGCCAACTGCTAAGGCAAGTCCAGGTCTTAGTATTGGATCCAATTTATGTTCACTGATATTCCCTGAGTTTGCTGAAAGAAAAGTATTGCTTTCAATTAAATATCGCTCGAATAACATTATTTGTGAATTTTAACTAAAAGGGCATTTTACTACAAAACATGAGAAGTGGGGCAATAAACATTAGGAGAGACCAGAGTGGCCCCAAGCTATCTGCGTTACTAGCTACTGACCTGAAGTTCTGGTTGCAAAGTGACTTATGCCTCTAGAACCTTCAACCCCAGTCATTCCAACAGCAGCTTTACTGAAGTTGAATTTTATAGCTTCTATAGAATTGGAAGGTTGCCAATGAAAATGGCACCTAGCCACTTCCCCCCAGCAATCTGGAGCCAATGCATCCACTATGAAGCCGGGGTACAATACAAATCAGCAAGGGATATGGTTTTAATTAACAGGCCCCTCCAAGATGGGCTGGTACATGCTTACCATAGATTATTGACAGAGCAGTTTTGAGAGATAAGCGGTTCTCACAATCGCTAATGGAGGTGTTGAGATGTTATTTCCCATATCCTATTGGACAGAAAATGATCAGGTAAAGTTTCTTCAGTTTGGTAATATGTTAGTAGACCTTATTAGGATAAAAACCAGTATGACAATAATATCCTGAGAGCTGATAATGGCAAGTGTCAAGTTAGTGTGTGTGTGCATGTGTGTATGCCCATGTGATGTGAGGGGGGTGTCAGGTAATGTGATGGAGAAGGGTGAC
Source organism: Sturnira hondurensis (assembly GCF_014824575.4). NCBI lineage: Eukaryota > Metazoa > Chordata > Mammalia > Chiroptera > Phyllostomidae > Sturnira > Sturnira hondurensis. Next base: position 2,869,036 of record NW_028081528.1, read on the forward strand.
TCATGGAGAAGGTGGACGATGATTTTAAAGGCTGCAGAGTGAGAAAAGGCCTGATGAACATTTACTTTATTTAGAAATGTTGATGTCACTGGTGACCTAAGCAAGGTCAAATTTTGGTTACAGGAAGGTGAAGAGTAGACAGAGACTTCCTTTTCCAACAGTATTGGCAGGGCAAATATCCTGAAAAACCATTCTACGGCAAAGCTCCTAAAAGTAGTAGATCCAAAGTTAAAAACATATTCTAAGGCAAGCTTGAGTTGGAGAAGATTCAACAGAGTCATCAGAGGCAAAAGTTCTGGGAAGAACAAATGCAAACAGTTGTCATCAACAAAGCATGTTATTGCCTGTAACCTAGAACTTCCCTTTTGATCTTGACAGACTTGGATCTGCAATGGTGGGAGAGCTGGATTCTAGTTCTGGGACCTATAAAGAATTGTACCTACAGTAAAGTGTGAATTAGAAAACATAGAAAACAAAAATAAAAAAATGCCTTGAATGAAGAAACAAACAAAACATCTCCAGAAAATTCATCCACCAGAGCTAGCTCCCAGTCGGCCAGAGGGCAGCATTTCACTGTGGCCGGGCTAAAAAGGGTTCGAGCAACCTCAGGCTTCATTTCCCTAAGTGCCTCTGTTCAAAACAGATAGTAACTTTCTCTAGATGAGTCAAGTATCAAATCAAGTCTTGAAGTCATTACAGCATCTCAAAATTTAAAAAATTCAAAAAGAAAGCAAGAAAGCAGTAAATGTCAGTACAAAAAGTAAAAAGAATCAGATCTGAAAAGAATTCAGCCATTTGCAGCTGTCCCGTTCACCACACAAGATTAGTGTGTAATCTATGTAAGTCAAAACCGAAATCAAATGTAGAAGTCAGGAAGAAGTGACTATAAAGCTGACTTAGTGTTTGAAATGAAAAATAAATTGGACACACAGAATGAAAAATACATGAATTAAGAGAGAAATTCAGGTACAGGAAGACGGCGACAGAGTAGGACGGAAATCCTGGCAGATCTACTGAGGAACAGTGCAATCAATCAACAGTTCCCCAGCATTTATGAAATTAAGATACCAGAGATTGTGACGGATGCTGAAGGACCAGACGGCTGCAGGTCAGTGGGGTCTCAGGGACCTGAGTAAAGACAAGAACAGTGGTGGGGGCCAGTGCCAGCAGCCAGGCAGCCCTGGCGCCACAGCCATGGTCGGGGTCCAGAGGGATCAGTCTGGGACCAGCGCTGGAGGCATCTGCCACAGAAGCCCTGGCACCCAGCAGCCTCGGTAGGTGACCAGCGCCAGTCATCAGCTCCCTCCCTCCCCATCTAAGCAAGGCTGGGCAACACCAGGCAGAGACCTATCTGCTTGAGTTTACAGAGAGTGTAACAAGGACAAAGGGCCATGTTCCACTGCAGACTCTGCGGTTGCCAGCCCGGGAGAATTGAGAGGCGCATTGTGGTCACTGGTTTGGCTGGGGATTGGGCTGGGCTTAGAGGCAGGCTTTCTGGAGAAGTTTTGTTTTTTTGTTTGTTTGTTTGTTTGTTTTGAAAGTGGACTGAGGTGTTCTCCTGCGACAGCAGCTTGGCTTGCTTTCCACCCAGCCTGGCAGTGATCCAGAAAAGGGGCAGACGCACTTGAGTGCCGCCACAGGACTGGGCAGGACCATGCCAGATCCCCAGGGACCCAGGCAGCCTGGTGGGTGCATGGGCGCCCCCATTCCAGTCTGGTAGCTTGGCTGGCACATGCCTGCACCCCAGCCCACAGAGAGGACCCCTGGGGAAGGTGCTGTGAAAAAACCTAATTCACTCCTTTGTGGAGCGCTGGGGAGAGGCGCCAGGCTAGCTCCTGAGAGAGCACTCTCAGAAAGACCACACCAATCAACCCACAGCCTGCTGCAACCAGAAAAAACAGTTGGGACACCTTGAAACCAACAAGGGATTTTTTTTTTTTGTTCTTTTTTTTAGTAATCTTATATTTTTTAAATTTTATTATTGTTTTATCTTTCAATACTTTTTTCCTCTTTCTTTTTTCCTGTTTTAGCCCCTCTTCCTTTCTTTTCAAACTTATTGCTTTTTCCTCCCTTCTCCAGCCTTTTTTGGTTTGTTTGTTGCTTTTTTTTTTTTTACCCACAAGAGACACAAACAACTGGGAATCGTGAAAAGACCAGAGTGGGACACAAAGAGGGGGCATCCCAACAGTAGAGAGAGAGACAAATTTCACTTTGCTATAGCAGAGAAGCCACAAGTTGCTTCATATTTATATTATTATTTTTTTCATTATTCTCACTTCTTTTATGTTTTAATAGTATCTTTGCATTCCTCCCCTTTCCATATAGGCTTCTTAGTCTTGGCTGGTTATATTGTATTATTTGACAGGTTCCCCCTGTTCTCTCCCCCACAGTGTATTCCTAACATTCAATACTTCACACCACTTGTTTTTCCTTAGCACACTACCCATAGTTCTATACCCCCTATTCAGACAGATCACATAGAGTCTGTCATATGATTGTTGCTCTAATAATATTGTAAATAATAGCTGTTCTATACAACTGTAAATATTTCACAACACATCTCATGGATCTTAGCCCACTTTACAAGTTCCTGAATTCTATTACTGTAGTGATTAACTCTATTTGGTCACACATTACACTTATTTACTATTCTTTTCTCTCACTTTACCTCAAAATCTGACAGCCCACAACCTCACTGCTTTCTAGATCCAACTCACAAGCCTTTCCTCCCTGACAGGAGACTTATCTTTTGTCCATCCTTTTTTAAAAGTGGCAAGTTGGGTTGAAGATTATGGTTAACGCTATATATAGCCTAAAGATCTTCTATTTCTTCTCTACTAGCTTTGACTGTAAATATCATAAAATACTCTTCTGCTGTCATAAACCATTTTGCCTCCCCCTCCAACTGATCACACACACACACAAAAAGGAGAAGGTGGAAGCGGAGAACATCGAGATACCTGAAGGAGACTGCACCACTGAATTTCACAGATATTCTACCACAGAAGTTCACACCATAAACCCAGGGAACCAGAACAGATCAATTTAAGAAGCTGAGGCTAACAAGAAGAGTCTCATAAGCAATGGGAAGACAAAGAAACAATCCCCAAATGAAAGAAAAGGAGGAAGCCTCAGAAAGAATGTTAGATGAAATAGAGGCAAGTCAACTATCAGATAATGAATTCAAAACACTGGTTATCAGGAAATTCAAAGAGCTCACAATGAGCTACCAGAAACTAGAGGGGAGCTACAATGAACTCACCACAAACTATATCAACATGAAAAAGGAAATAGAAACTATCAGCAAAGGCCAAGAGGAAATGAAGAATACAATTTCTGAACTGAAGAACAGAGTAGAAGGAGTCAAAAGCAGGATTGATGAAGCAGAAGATCGGATCACTGGGTTGGAGGGCAAAGTAGAAAAAAACTCCCAGAAAGAGCAATAAAAGGAAAGGAGGCTCAGAAAGAATGGAGAGGGATTAAGAGAAATGCAAGACAATATGAAACATAATAATATCTGAATAATAGGGATACCAGAAGGAGAAGAAGAAGGACAAGGGATAGAAAACCTATTTGAAAAAGTAATGATGGAAAACTTCCCTAATTTGATGAGAAAAAGTTACACGAATCCAAGAAGCATAGAGAGTCTCAATCAAGAGGAACCCAAAGAAGCCCACTTCAAGACACATCATCATTAAAATGGCAAAATTCCAAGACAAAGAGAGAATCCTAGAGGCAGCAAGGGAGAAACAGGAAGTAACATACAAGGGAGCCCCAATAAGGTTAGCACCTGACTTCTCAATGGAAACACTCCAAGCAAGAAGAGAGTGGCAAGAAATATTCTAAGTAATGAGAACCAGAGGCCTACAATGAAGGCTACTTTACCCAGCAAGGCTCTCAATAAAGATAGAAGGCCAAATAAAGAGCTTCCAAGACAAAAGAAGTCTAGAAGAATATGCTTCCACCAAACCAGCTCTACAAGAACTACTAAAAGGACTGCTTTAAGGAAAGGAAAGAAAAGAAACACACAGAGAGGAACACAGGTACAAAAATGGCAATGAATAAGTACCTATCAATAATAACCTTAAATGTAAATGGATTAAATGCTCCAATCAAAAGACATAGAATAGCTGAATGGATAAGAAACCATGAGAACCAGAGGCCTACAACCCATATGCTGCCTACATGAGACCCACCTCAGGACAAAAGACCACCACAGACTAAAAGTGAAGGGCTGAAAACAAATTTTCCAAGCAAACGGACCAGAGAAAAAAAAGCTGGGGTAGCAAGTCTCATCTCAGACAAAATAGACTTCAAAAAAGAGGCCTTAAAGAGAGACCCAGAAGGTTACTTCATAATACTCAAGGGAAGAATCCACCAAGAAATATTAACATTGTAAATATATATATGCACCCAACATAGGAGCACACAAATATATAAAGAAAATCTTAGAGGACTTCAAAAAAGATATTGACAGCAACACAATTACAGTAGGGGATTTTAACACCCCACTGTCAAAAATGGACAAATCTTCCAAACAAAATATCAACAAAGATACTGTGTCATTAAACAATGCCCTAGATAAAATGGACTTAACTGGTATATATAGAGCCCTTCATCCCAAAGAAGCTAAATACACATTCTTGTCAAATGCACATGGAACATTTTCAAAGACAGACCACATGATAGGACACAAAAACAAGCCTCAACAAATTCAAGAAAATTTAAATCATACCAAGCATTTTCTCTGAGCACAAGGGACTGAAATTGTAAACCAACCCCCAAGGGAAAAAACCCAAAACACCCCAAATCATGGGGACTGAATGGTATGCTATTAAACAACAAATGGATCAATAATGAAATTAGGGAAGAAATCAAAAAGTTTCTGGAAACAAATGAAAATGAACTCACAACAACCCAAAACTTATGGGACACAGTGAAGGCAGTCCTGAGAGGGAAGTTCATAGCAATACAGGTCTATCTAAAAAAGATAGAAACATTTAAAACAAACAACCTAATCCTATGCCTATAAGAACTCAAAGAACAACAACAAAGACAGCCCAGAGCAAGTAGAAGGAAGGAAATAACCAAGATCAGAGCAGAATTAAATGACATAGAGACTAAAAGCAGAATTTTAAGGATCAATGAATCCAAAAGCTGTTTTTTTTTGAAAAGATAAACAAAATAGACAAACCTTTAAGTAGGCTCATAAGAAATAAGAAGAGAGGGGACCCAAATAAACACAATCAGAAATGAAAGAGGAGAGATTACAACTGACACCACAGAAATAGAAGGAGTTGTAAGAAATTACTATGAAGAACTGTATGCCAAGAAATTTGAAAACCTAGGTGAAATAAATTTCTAGAAAAATATAATCTCTAAGACTCAATGAAGAAGCAGAAAGCCCGAACAGACCAGTAACAGCAGATGAAATTGAAGCAGTAATCAAAAAACTCCCATCACACAAAAGCCCTGGACCAGATGGTTTCACAGGAGAATTCTACAAAGCATTTAAGGAAGAGCTAACCCCTATCATTCACAGACTATTTGAAAAAATTCAAAATGATGGAAGACTCCCAAACTCTTTTTGTGAAGCCAGCATCATCCTAATTCCAAAACCAGGTAAAGACACAACAAAGAAAGAAAACTTCAGTCCAAAAATCACTGATGAACATAGATGCTAAAATCCTGAACAAAATATTGGCGAATTGCATCCAACGATACATTAAAAAGATCATACACCATGACCAAGTGGGATTCATCCCAGAGATGCAAGGATAGTTCAATATTTGCAAATCAGTAAATGTAATACATCACATAAACAAAAGCAAAGACAAAAATTACATGATCATATCAATAGATGTGGAAAAAGCTTTTGATGAGGTACAACACCCATTCATGATAAAAAACACTCAGCAAAGTGGGAATAGAGGGAGCATTCCTCAGTATAATAAAGGCCATATATGAGAGATCTACAGCCAACATCATACTCAATGGGCAAAAACTAAAATTCTTTCCACTAAGATCAGGAACAAGACAAGGTTGTTCACTTTCACCACTTCTATTCAATATAGTATTGGAAGTTTTAGCCACAGCGATCAGACAAGAAAAGGAAATAAAAGGCATCCAAATCAGAAAGGAGGAAATGAAACTGTCATTGTTTGCAGATGACATGATAGTGTACATGGAAAATCCTATAGACTCTACCAAAAAACTGCTCAAACTAGTAAATGAATTTGGCAAAGCAGCAGGATATAAAGTCAATATCCAGAAGTCAAAGGCATTTTTGTATACTAACAATGAATCAGCAGAAGCAGAAATCAAGAAAAAAATCCCATTCAATATAGCAAAAATAAAAATAAGATATCTTGGAATAAACCTAACTAAGGAGGTAAATGATCTATATACAGAAAACTACACAACATTGAAGAAAGAAATCAAGGAAGACAAACAAATGGAAGCATATACCGTGTTCATGTATTGAAAGAATTAACATCATCAAAATGTCCATACTACCCAAAGCAATTTACAGATTCAACATAATACCTATTAAAGTGCCAATGGAATATTTCACATAGAACAAACACTTCAAAAATTTATATGGAACAATAAATGACCCCGAATAGCATTTGCAATTTTGAGAAAGAAGAACAAAGTAGAAAGGATCACAATACCAGATACCAAACTGTATTACAAGGTCACTGTAATCAAAACAGCCTGGTACTAGCATAAAAACAGGCACATAGACCAATGGAACAGAACAGAGAGCCCAGAAACAAACCCAACTCTCTATGGGCAACTAATATTTGACAAAGGGGGCAGTAACATAAAATGTAGTAAAAATAGCCTCTTCAACAAATGGTGTTGGGAGAACTAGACAGCTATGTGCAAAAAAATGACACTTGACCATCAACTTACACCATATACCAAAATAAATTCAAGGTGAATAAAAGACTTAAATATAAGCCGTGGCACCATTAAAGTCCTAGAGGAGAACATTGGCAGGAAAATCTCAGATGTTTTATGCAGCCACATTTCTACTGATATGTCCCCTAGAGCAAGGGAGATAAAGAAAAAAAAAATAAACAAATGGGATCTCATCAAAATAAAAAGTTTCTGCATGGCTAAGGAAAACAGTATTAAGACAAAAAGAGAACTAACTGTTTGGAAAAACGTTTGCCAATGATAACGCAAAGGTTTAATCTCCAAAATATACAAAGAACTCACACGACTCCACTCTAAGACAAGCAACCCAATTAAAAAGTGGGCAAAGGATTTAAACAGATGCTTCTCCAAGGAGGACATACAAAAGATCCAGAGACACATGAAAAGATGCTCGATATCACTAGCTATCAGAGAGATGCAAATCAAAACCACAATGAGATACCACTTAACACCAGTCAGAATGGCTACCATAAACAAAGAAACAAACAACAAGTGTTGGAGAGGTCGTGGAGAAAAGGGGACCCTAGTTCATTGTTGGTGGGATTGCAGACTGGTACAACCACTTATGGAAAACAGTATGGAATTTTCTAAGAAAACTAAAAATGGATCTGCCTTTTGACCCAGCAATTCAGCTGCTAAGATTATATCCTAAGAACCCTGAAACACCAATCCAAAAGAACCTATGCACCCCAATGTTCATAGCAACTCAATTTACAATAGCCAAGGATTGGAAGCAACCTAGGTGCCCAGCAGTAAATGAATGGATCCAAAAACTATGGTACCTTTACAAAATGGAATTCTATGCAGCAGAAAGAAAGAAGGAGCTCCTACCCTTTGCAACAGCATGGATGGAACTGGAAAGCATTATGCTGAGTGAAATAAGCCAGGTGGTGAAAGACAGATACCATATGATCTCACCTTTAACCGGAAACTAAACAACAAAACAAACAAGCAAGCAAAATATGACCAAAGACACTGAAATAGAGAACAGGCTGTCATGGACCAGAGGGGAGAGAATTCCAGGGGAAAAGGGGAAGGATTCACAGGAACAAGTATAAAGGACACATGGACAAAAACTAAGGCAATAGGGGAAATGAGAGTAAGGTAGGGAGCACGGTGGGGGGTGGATTGGGATGGGAGTAAAAGACAAAAAACTGTAATTGAAGAATAATTAAATAAATTTTTTAAAAAAGAGAAATTCGATAGGTGTTCACTTTAGCCCTATTGGGAATGACTGAGGAGGGCTGGAACTGGAATAAAGGTCTGAATCAATCAGCCAAGGAGAGCACAGAGACAGAGCTGGAGTATGAAAACAGTTGTGGGACAAACAATAGAGTGATAAGATAGAACATAAGTCAAATCAGATTCCAAAAGCAAATAACAGAGAAGTAGGAGAGAGATGTTTTGAAAGGCAAAATGGCCAGTGAATCCCCGAATTCCAGATGACATGACTCCTTACGATCAAGAAGCATAACAATTCCATTTTTAATGTTAAAAAATAATTTTAACTTTATTTTTCAGTTACAGTTAATGTTAAGTATTATTTTGTATTAGTTTCAGGTGTACAGCATAGTGGTTAGACAACCACATATTTTACAAAGTGCACCCCCAATATTTCTGGTACCCACGTGGCATCTTTCTAGCTATCTCAGTATTATTGACTATATTCCCTAACTATACATTACTATTGTGTAACTACCAATTTGTACTTCTTAACTTACACCAAACTGTAGACTATAAATGCAAAAAGACCTTTAAAACGTATGCAGAGAGAAAAACAGATTACTTCCAAATAAAAAGTTGAAATGCTCATTGAATTCTAAATGACCACTATGGAAACCAGAACACTGAGATAATATCACACTTATGAAAAAATACTTACAGCTACATATTTAGAATTGTAGAGTAGTATAATGTCACTTTGAGGTAAAACAAAAATTTTCCACAAGCAACTCCTTCCTATGGGAGCTTCTAAAATACATACCCTTTTTGGACCATAAGATGCACCTAGGTTTTAGAGGAGGAAAATAGAAAAAAAATTGAAGCAAAAATGTGGTAAAATTATTTAATAACATAAATAACATATTTCACCAATGTAAATGTGAATAGAACTCAACAGCAGCATTAACAACCATTATTCCTCCCAAATTTGTGTGGGTGGGGTGCATCTTATAGTCAGAAAAATATGGTATTCAACATAAGGACAATTTATTTCAGACAAAGTATTAAGTTCAGGAAAAAAATATGCAAATAAAGTGGAAAATGTGGGTGAATCTAAACAAAGACTAACTCTATAAAACAATAACAATGAAGTCTAACTTGAGAGAATATTTGTTTTCTAATGCTATGTAACAAAGTACCACAAATTCAGGGCTTAAAACCACATGCAGGTATTATCCTGTTTCTAAGGATCATGAGTCTGGACACAGCTTAATACATCCTCTGATTTGGGTCTCACGAAGCTGCAATTAAGGCTGAAACAAGCTGTGTTCTCATCTGGAGGGGCCACTGAGAATGGACCCACTGTCAAGCTCATTCACTTATTAACAGAATTAATTTTTTTGAGGCTGTACAGCTGAGGGCCCTGACCTTTTATTGGCTGTCAGCTGGAGGCTGCCCTTGTCACCTTGGGCCACCCCATTCCATAGACCCTTTCACAATGTAACAGCTACCTCTTCAAGTCAGTAAGGAGACTCTGACTTGATTTGTAACATAAATTATGGTGTGTAACATAACATCATAACTGAGATCACATCCCTGACGCGTTTGCCATACAATGTAATCTTATCTAGGGAGTGACATCCCATTACTTTTGCAATATTCTGTTGGTTAAAAGGAAGTCACAAGTTCTACCCACGCTCCAGAGACGACTGTTATGCAAAGGCAACACTTTAATGTGTGTTCCCCCCACACAAGCTAGAAAAAATAACCAACAAGGTAGAACTAAAACAATGAAGAAATCAGGACATGGTAAGAGTTAACTGAGGCTAAAGGCCTTGTATGAAGGGCAGAATGATACAGAGTAACCCTACACCATGCTAAGTAAGGCCAGAAAGCACAAATAAGGTGGTAGAAATAAATAAAAATATTCCACAAGTTTAAAATAGAAATACACAAACATTTTTAAATGAGTGTGAATAAGTATAAGTTAATGTGGGTATAGCACTATCAGATAAAATAGACCTTAAGGTAAAAAGCAGAGGATCCTTCAGAGGATCACTTTATAATGATAAAAAAATGCCATGTACCATATTTCACAACTCAAACTGTATATAATAAAAGGAGCAGAAAGATTCAAAATCGTGGTGGGTGCTTTGAGACATCTGTTTGGCAATTGACAGATCAAACAGACCAAAAAAGTCAGAAAGGTATAAGAGGCTTTGAGAATACAAGTGACATGCTTGAATTAATTGCATTATGTAGAATAAAGCACAAAGCAATGAGATCTGACATTGTTTTCAAGCACATGTGATACTTATTATTAGTATATAGAGATGATACAAGCTATAGAACTAGTTTTAACAAATATAAAATACTTCATATGATAGGTCATGTTCTCTAACCATAACAGAATTAAGTTTAGAATAGTAATAATATTATGAAAAAACGCATGTTTGAAGATTTGGAAACACTTGTAAATAACACAAAACAATCACAATGAATATTAGAACATTGTAGAACTAAGCAATGATGGAAATGTCTACATATCAAAACATGTAGGATACTGAGTAAAGTTCACAGAGAAAAAATGTATAGCCCTATGTACCCATATTAGAAAAGCTAGAAATTAATAAATTAGGCATCTCACTTGATCTAAAAATTATACTGATAAAACAAACCCAGAAAATAGAAGGCAATAACAAAGATAAAAAGATAAATTAATAAAGTAGAAAAAAGCTACAACCGGGAAAATAATAAAAACCAAAATCTGTTCTTTGAAAAACACAGTAATATCCAAGTATCTCGGATATAGTTGTCAGTAAAATATGGGAGAGATCTGAACAATGTTGGCGGAGTAAAAGGAAACATAGCTTCGGAAGAAACAAAGACTAGAAGAGGAGCACAATGCTTTCAGCAACTTTGCTGACAATAGAGAAAATGGGCACGTGTCTAGAAAATTCTCTCTTATAAACATTGGCCTACAAAAGAACTAAAAGACTCATGTGATCCTGTAGCCACTGAAGAAATTAAACTTTCTTTCCCATGGAAAAGTCCAAGCCCACAGTTCAAGAACAAATTCCAGGAGATATTTAAGGAGCAAATAATGCCAAAATCACATAAATTCTTCCAGAGCATGAAAGATAATGACACAGTTTTCTTTTACTTGCTTTATGAGGTCATTATTATTGTTACAGAACAGACTGGGAGCAGTGCTGAACAAGATGAAAGACCCCCTCTTTTGCTCAGGGGTTCCTCCTGAGCAAAAGGCTTGCTTTGACCACCGCCAGAGGAAAGATGTCTCTCAATGCCAGAGACTGGTGAAAAGGAAAGGAATTATTACTTATTTAAAAGTTATACAGACTAAAGTTCTTTAGAATACCCACAAAAACACACAGTCCTTCCTTCTCCCTCTGCCCAGTCTGGGATACCGTTTCTCAGGAAAGAAGTAGAACTCTGTGATTCAGGCTCCCAGCACGATCCATGTGGCAAAAAGGGAGCACTTCCAAAGCCACACGGTCCTAACAAGATGCCCAAGCCACGTGGTCCCCGAAAAGACGCCTAATGGCTGCCACACCTGGGTTTAAATCCCAGCACCAATTCTCCTCTGCAGCCTCATTCCCTGCTCCTCCCACAATTGGCTACAGCTGCCAGCATTCCAGGCAGGTGTGGCCCCCGTGGTGTGCAGCGGGTCATCTCCAAGCTCTTCTGGACCCCATTACAAATCCCTGTTTGGGGTCCCCTTCTGGGCTGCACCCTGTTACATTATTATCTTGACTTCAAATCCAATAATGAAAGTTTCAAAAGGAAAATTATAGGTCAGTCTCAATTATGAACCATAGATTGAAAAATTCTATATAACATACTGGCAAACTAAGTCCAACAATATAGTAAAAACACACCAATATACACATAAATTACTAAGTTGATCTTATCTAAGAAATACAGGGCTGGTTAACATATGAAGAAGTAATATAAGTTTACACAAAAATGCTAAAAACCCATAAAATAATCAACTTATTTTTATGTAAACACAATATATAATATGCATCCACATTAGAAACTCTTAGAAAACTCAGAATTAAAACAAACACAATGTTCATCCATATTAGAAAGTCTTGGCAAGCTCAGAGTTAAAGGAAACTTTTCTAACTGGCAAAAGAGAATCTATAAAAATCTCACAGGAAACATCATACTCATCGGCAAAATGGTAAAATCTTTTTTTTTTAAAAGAGAGCAACAACAACAAAAAAGCCCACTATTACCACAAGTATTCAACATTAAACTGAAGATCCCAGAAAGCACATGAAAGAAAATAAGGAAATGAAATAAAATACGTAAAGATAAGAAATGGATGAGGAAAAAAATCTCATTTGCAAAAGACATGATGGTTTCCATAGAAAACCCAGAAGAAGGCCTGAAGTTATTCAAATTAATAAAAGTTTAGTACAGTGACTACATAAGGTCAATATACAAAAATTAACAGAAAATATAATTTGTAGAACCAAATATAGCTAATTAGGAATCAATTTAACAAAAGAGGATCAAACTGTGTGAAAAAATGACACTTTTTATTTTAAATTATACCTTAAAAGACTAAATTGCAAGATACATATGTATTCATAAATAACAAGATTCAATATTTGAAATGCAGGTTATCCCCAAACTGATACACAGAGTCAATAAAATTTCTTTTAAAATCTCAACTGAATTTTCTTTGAAATTTAAAAGACTGATATGGAAACACAAATATTGGCCAAAATATTCGTTTGTTTTTTTTCCTAAGATGGTTATAGTAGGGTTTAGTTATCTGTAATTTCATTCAAAACAGTTTTGTTAGATTGTATTGTGACATTTGTTACATCAGCATGCACTAAAAAAAACATCAAAACTGGTGAATTTTTGTGCAGTCATTTTAAAATTGATGGATGGAAATACACAATATTTTCAGCATATTATACTTTATTATTTCAAGAAAGGTAAAAATGCAACTGAAATACAAAAAAAAGATTTGTGCAGTGTATGGAGAAGGTGCTGTGACTAATCAAATGTGTCAGAAGTGGTTTGCAAAGTTTTATGCTGGAGATTCTTTGCTGGACAAGGCTCCACGGCCGGGTAGACCAGCTGCAGTTGATAGCATTCAAATTGACACATTGAGAACAATCAACATCACACTATGCGGGAGGTAACTGACATAACTTAATATATCCAAATCAATAAAATTATCGGTGAAAATGAAAAATATGTCTTTTATTATGGATAAAACCATGTGGACATTTTGGCTCACCCCATAGAAAAGAATCTAGAAACGGTGTCAAACTCATTTTCATCGAGGGCCATACCAGCCTCGTGGTTGCCTTCAAAGGGCTGAATGTAATTTTAGGACTGTGTAAATGTAACTACTCCTTCACTAGGGGCAAGGAGCTCAGCGCCGCCCCTGGTAGAAACAAGGTGCAGGGCTGGATTTGACCCGTGGGCCTTGTGTTTGCCAACTGGGATCTAGAAGAATAAAAATGGCGTGTAGAGACTCGCCCTAACAAACATGCTGGCTTCTCTGGTGCAGAAACAAACACACTAACAGAAGTAAAGAAAGAGACCTCAATTAGACTGACGCTTATAAGGACACTTAATATAGGATGGATTCAGCTGTGAAATGCATGTGAGCAAAATATGGACTACTCAACCGGTGTTGATACGGAAGTTGGTATCCAAACTTTTAAAAACTGAAAACGGGTTTCTACTTCACATCTTACACAAGGCTGATTTCTATACAGATTTAAAAATTAAGTGTAAAAGTCAGAACTTTAAAAGTTTTACATGCAAGATAGGGACTGATCTTTATGATTGCAAAGTAAGAAAGGATTTATTTAACAAAAAACTAAACTAATCGGTGAATTTGACTCCATTAACATTAAGAACACTATGATTGTCATTAACAAACACCATCGAAATCAAGCAAGAAAAATATGCCACAGCTGGAAAGATATATTTTCAATATGTATCATTAAAAGCCAGTTAGTAACCAGAACTTTAGGTGATCCACACTAAATGGGCACAAATAAACAGAAGAGGAAACACAAATGGCCAATTAAAATATAAAAATATACTCAACCTTGTTACTAACGAGCAAAATGAAAATTAAAAACATAGCGAAAGCCCATTCTATGTGTAAGGAGCTGGGAAAATGCCGCTTCACACTAACAAGTGACAACTGAACAAACAGAAAAATCAACCATTTCTCTCAAATCCTTGGAAGAGTGGAGCACAGAGGGGAAATGGCTCCCTGCAACCCTGGAGAGCCAGACAGGTGAATGAGCCCGGGATGGCATCTCTTACCTGGGCGGGGACTTGCTAGTGGAAGCCGCCTGGGGAAGCAGGGCCACTGGGGTAGGAAAGGCTGAGCTGGAGATGCAGACTTGTGGGCGGTGCACTGTGTGTGCCCCTGAGAGTGAGAAGCTCCACGGGGAAGGTGGTCAGGGCGGGGCCTCCACAGTGCGGGGAGATTTGCTTCCAGGAGCTCCCAGTATCCCACAGTAAACATCCAAGAAAAAGGCCCTCGTGCTTATGCCAGGGAGAGAAGGAAGGGAACCATTTTGCAATGCACCAGAGCACCTGTGTTTTTCTTAACACAGCCTCAGCTCAGGAGAAACTAGTTAACTAGACCCCAGCCTGCTGGGGTATAATCAGGGCCTAAATGATCTGGGGGAAGGGAGATACCCAACTGGACTCAGCTGTAGCTTCCACCAGGGAGAAGGGAACTACCCAACTGCATCTGTCTCTCCTCACCTTGGTGCACATAAGGGAATAGAAAAAATATATACTTGTGAAGTTCACCGTGAAAGGCTGAGATCTAATCACTCATAGATAAGACTACAAGCAACCCCATTAAGATGGAACAAACACCTAACAGACTCCTCACCAAAGAAGATATATAGCTGATAAATAAGCATAAGAAAAGGCGCTCCCCATCAGGTGCCATCAAGGAGATGCAAATTAAAACATGATATACCACTAAATACCTATTAAAATGGATGAAATCTGGTACGCCTAAAATATCAAATGCTGGGGACGATATGGAGCAACAGGAACTCTCACTCACTGCTGGTGGGAGTGCAAAATCGTAGAGCCACTTTGGAAGACATTTTCGTGGTTTGTTACAAAACTAAACTTGTTCCTCCTATACCATGCCACAATGCACGCCTTGGTATTCACACAAATGAGTCAAAAGCTGATTTCCACACACAAAGTCTGCCTGCAGATGTTTACAGCACCTTTATTCACAACTGCCAACATTTGGAAGCAAGCAAGATGTCTTTCAGCAGGGGAGTGGGTGAGCAGCAGCACCTCTAGACAACGGAATAATAATCCTGAAAAGGCATGATCTGTCGAGCCGTGAACAGACATGGGGGAACCTTAAGTACCTACCGCTAAATGAAAGAGGTCAACTTGAAAAGGACACATATGGTACGATTCCACCTATATTACATTCTGGGAAAGGCGAAACTATGGAGACAGTAGAAAGATTGGCGGCTGTCAGGGGCCAGGAGGAAGGGAGGGATGAGTAGGTGGGTCCCGGAGGATCATCAGGGCAGTGAAAATACACTCGGTAGCATACAGTAATGATGGGTACATGTCATTATAGATTTGTCCAAATCCCCAACGCTGCAACACCGGCAGTAAACCATAATATAAACTATGGACTTCAGGTGACTGTGATGTGTCACTGTAGGTTCATCAATTATCATAGACTTATGTCTCTGGTGGGAGATGCTGATAACGGCAGGGAGGAGGCTGTGCATGGGTGGGGACAAGGAGTACATGGGAAATCACTGAGACTTCTTCTCAATCTTTCTGTGAACCTGAAACTGCTCTAAAGAAGTAAAGACAATAAAAATGTTTTAACAGGGAACTATAATTTTATATCTATCAGGTTTGCAAATTTTTCCCTCTGAAGAATGTGAAGCAATAGGCTTATTTATACGCTAGTGGTGGTGGGACTAATGGGAACAATCATTTTGAAAAATAATTTGACACTATGTAGTAAAAGTAGAGATGCTTAGCCTGTTGGAACCGTGAGTGCTACCCTGGTCTAGAGAAGTGCCCACACAGCATAAGGAGTTGTGTGTGAGAAGGCATGCAGGAGAGCTTTTCTGTGAACGATAAACCACATAAAATTCCAATGATCAAATATACATCAAACCTACAAAAACTGCAATTTCATGCAGTTCTGTGTAGTAATAGCAACAACTGGAAAAAATGTGTATTTATAGTAAATTCCCATGATATGATATATTATGAACCACAGCTGCTCTGTTTATCAATAAATTACACAAAGCTAATAAGCAGCAAAAACAGCAAAGAAAGCCAAGTGAGAGAAGAATACTGACAGCAGGATAGAATTTACATAAACTCAACACATGTAAAACCAATCCTTGTATTGTTGAGGTATGTACAAATGAGAGAGAAACAAATGCAAATCAAGCAAAAACCCACGATTGTCCTTACAAGGGGGGAAGTGGGTTAGGAAGGGAAACACAAGTTTATTTTAAGGGCATTGGTAATATTCTGTTTCCAAGATGAGCTGTGAACACATTTAAGTGATTGTTTATATCATAGGTATGCATATTATTTTATACATAGAGGATATTTTACAATACAATTTGGTAAAGCTTAAGCAGAAGGTGAGGAAGCAAAGGCTAAGAGTGCAAACCGATTTCACCATGGACACTGAGGTTTGACAGTAAAGGAAGGCTGAGAAGTAGCTGGAGTGGGAAGCAGTCGGAAAAGGGTCTCAGTTTTTCAGTTGAGAGAAATATTCATTCTGTTAATACAGTCAGACCTCTGAGCTACTGTGGGTTTAGTCCGGACCATCACAATAAAACAAGTCATATATGTTTTGCTAGTGCAGGGTCTTGCCTTCAATTTGTAAGAAAAAATGCAACATCTATGAAGCTCAGTAAAGCAAAGCACAGTAAAACAAGGCCCACCTGTCTACTGGAAAGGAGAGGCCAACTAGAGAGACAGAAGGTGACTGATGGATTAGGTGACTGAGGATCTAGGAGGAAATGAGAACCAGATGAAGGTGGTGGGAAGGGAGAACAGAGTGAAGAGATGCCAAGAAAGGCTGGAAAGATAGAGGGGAAATGGAGAGTAAAAGTTTCGGTGGTCTCGATGTGGTCCAATAACTGGTAAGCTGAAAATAACGTGTTGAGAGAAATGTGAGGATAAGGAAGGAATGGCCCAGAGTTTAAGAATTCAAAACAGGAAACTAGGACGGTGCTGATAGAGGGGTCTGTGTGTGTGGCAGGAGAGGCTGGGTGGCACTGCTCCCCGGGACTGCAGAGATCAGGGAAGTGTGAAGGAAGATTGTTGGATGGGGTTGTTGACGGGGGCTTTGACCTTGAAATTAGCTAGGCACATGGTGGCAAGAAAAGGATCAGAGTGCCAAGGTCCCTGATAAGTGTCGGGGAATGACCGGGGTTTTGGAAAACAAGAACAAGGAGCACGGTGGAAAGCGGTGACCAGATGGCAGGTGCCCCAGAGGGCGAGAAGTGTTTATCGGAGGAGTTTCTGAGAATGGGTGACTGGGTTGGGAAGTGAGGAGGCTGTAATATGTGCGTTTTCTATGGCTGCACAGTCCGGGAGAAGAACATGACTTCGCTTGAGGATAAAGAGAATGCCAGGTCTTAGCTCTACACTGTGTTCAAATGTGGTGTCATGAGCCCCCTGCCTTCACTCTTATGTTCAATTTTTAAATGTATTTCCTAGCTATCTTCCATCTCTAATTTATCTTTGCACTATGCACTTACTCCCTTAGGGCACCTAATTACAGTGCATTGTAATACTGAGTTATATGTCCATCTGCCTTAGTCACTAGATTGCACTCTGCTTAAGGACAAAGAGCATGCAGTATTTACCTTCACATCCACAATACTTAGTATAGTGCACCGTATATAAAGTTTACACAGTATATAAAGTTTACCCAGCAAATGTTTATTGAATATATGATGGAAGGAATAGAGTGATATTAACAAACGGAAAGAGATATGAAAGCAAATAAAAAACAGCTGTGTGTTGTATTTGTGGATGAGTTTGTGTGTGTGTGTTACATGAGTTATTAAAGATTTAAAAAATGCCCCAGAGGGCAGCCTCAAAGTCTGTTCACCTGAGAGACTCAGGAAAAGCCAGTAGGAAAATAATAAACCATCACGGTTACTTTGTGAATAACAACGAAGAGGAAACTGCTAATACAGTTCTCACTGGTATGTTCTGAAACAAATGATCTAAACTACCTCCTAGGAGGTTGCTCATTAGGAACATACTTCCATAATTCAGGTACTAGTCGGGTGTCCAACCTATGGCCGGCAGGCTGCATGCAGCCCAGGATGGCTGTGAATGGGGCCCCACACAAAATCGTAAATTAACTTAAAACACTATGAGATTTTTTTGTGATTACGTGTTGTAATGTAGCTAATGTGTGTCCCAAGACAACTGTTCTTCTTTCAGTGTGGTGCAGGGATGCCAAAAGATTGGATAGCCCTGCATGAATTCAACAAGAAAAGCCTTATTTTATAGCGTTCAAAATTAGAGTCCTATGGAATCAAGTGTATCTTTAGAAGTGGGTTTCAAGGAAACCAAAAGCATTGGTAATAGTAAAGTAAATATGGAACAGACGTTGCCTCTAGCATAGCCCTGGATAAAATTGTATTTCAGCATGTAACTCATGAATAGGGGTAATGAATTTTGCAAAATTTACACGTTTGTTTTTTACTCTGTAGTGCAGACTAAAGTGCGTAACTTCCTTTTAATCTCATGATCAGCTGAATATTTTTAGTAAGTATTAAGTATCTGAACTTAGATTTAATAGCTCATATATTTTACAAAAAATACTAGGTGAAATTTTTGGAAGTACAAATCTTACTCTTGGTTCAAAAGAAGCATTTTTCATTAAACAATGTATTCTAGTTCTTATAATGAAGTCTGCCTAGAAGACACACCTAAGGAGTTAGTAAATAATAACCTAAGAGTGTATATGGCATGTGAGCATGGTTGTAAACTAAAGCACACAATGACGTTGGAACAGCAGTGGACAGATATCCTGAAAAGATGTAAAGGTGCACGAACAGTGAAGAGATTATACCCTGTTCTCTTAAGACGTACAAAATTTATGGAATTTTAAATTTTGTACATGAGTGAATGCTGATAGATATTTTGCTTTGCTCTCCTAACTTTTTTGTATGAAAAAATGAAGAGCCCAAGGGAGATTGACAATCGGTTGATGGTAAAATGGGGACAAAGGTCAGATTACCCGCATTCCAGGCCTACATTTTCTCTCCTTCTCTTTTGCCTTGCATTAAAAAAACTATTCATTATACTAACATTTAATATCTATATTAAAATACCTTGGCTTGTACACACAAGCAACATGATTTTTAAAAACTAAAATTTAAATTTTAATATAGAGGTATGGACTTTAATGGAATTAACAAGAAAAGAATGAAGGAAATAAAGTTTCAGGGGGAAAAGTAATTGTGTCATTAGAATAACAGAATTCAGAACCAGAAACCATATTAGCCTGAATTTAAAACTAAGCAGAGAATTGACATTCATAAAGGTGATGCAATAAAACATTTAACTGATCTCCCCCTTTCCCTAAAGCAACCACCAACTTTTCCTGATAAGGAGGCTTATGTATGCATTGATATTCTAATATTATAACTTGTTTAAAAGACTGACTGCTGAAACCTTGGGTCTGAAGTTACGCAAAACCTGAATTGGCTAATTAGAAGGCCTCTTTGGGTCAGAAGAGCTGGATACTTAAATGAATGCACAGCTAAAGCAATCTACTGTTCTGACTTTCCTTGATGGCCACATAAACCTGGACATTTTTTCTTTTTTCTCCAAATTGGAGATCTGGAAGTAGAGATAAAAGCAGAATTTAGAATTTCAATGGATTGGGCATATTTATGATAAGCTGTTCAAAAGATCTGAGTAGGTATTTGGTTTTATCCGGGGATACTAGCAGGCTCCAAGCCAGAATAATTCATCAAGGAGTTTCACAGCCACTTTAAATAAATTTATACTTTTAAGAAATTTTCAAAGCAGATTTAAAAATGCACAGGGGTGGAGCAAAAGTAGGTTTACATGGTGAGTATATGAAACATTTTATTCTTGTATTATAATTATTAATAATTGTATTATTTATTTGTATTAAAACTCTAAACCTACTTTTGCCCAACCCTGTATCATATGTTAAAGCATTATTATATATACAATTATTTTCACTATATATACAATTAGTGAAACTTTGGAAGGCTCAAGAAAATATCCAACTTTGATTCTGAAATATTAAGGATTTTTTAAATCCATGTATTACTATCTTCTTCCAAGAAAGAAGATAAAATTTAGTCAGTTCTTTAAGTTAAAAGAAACTTCCAGTCTAATCTTTGCTCTTCAAATTCTCCTTCCTGTTATAAGAACAATTAATTAACATGTTCTAAGCAGAGCTATATGGTTTTCCTCTCTCCCTCCTACTTGAAAATCATTTCTAAGAATTTGGTTTCAAGAATATTATCCACAGATTTGTATCTAATAAGACTGAGTCATTTATTACTCACTGGGTGCCCTAACTGTAGAGCAAGGTGTATTTTATAGCCGGAGAAGTACATAAAATAAAGGCAAAAATCTTGAACCATTTTTTATACACTTTACACAAATTGACTCATCACACCTCCTGTAAATGAAGTAACAGAGGGAAAATCAGAGCAAATTTCAGTGAAATGTTGAGTTTCTCGAGATGAGTGCTACGCCTTACTCATTTCTTTATCCCAACCATAATGAACCAGCTACATAGCTGTGTTCAGTAAACAGTGGGTGTGAAGAACTGAAGCCTTCCTCACTGATTATAAATCAGTGGTTATCATCTGCAGTCAACATCATTGAGTCTTCCCTTCTTTTACCTTTACGTGCTATGGGCCGCATAAATGAAGAAGGTTTGACACCTGCTAAAGTGACAGGAAAGATTAAAGAATGACTCCTTTTTCCTTTGTTGTGAAGAGGGCAACCAAGTTCTGCCTTTACTGTTTACTTCCCAACAGTATGTTTGCATAGTTAACATCACCTTGGCCACCCTGTCAATGCTACTGTTATTTACTTCCCTAGAAAAGACATATTGTATACCTACTTCAATTTTTGTCTGAGACTTGTAAGTTTCTACTGTTTTTCCTTCCACTAAAGAGAGCCATTATTGCTACACAGAGTAGACACTTGGACTGGCTGATCCGATGTGGATTTCAAACCCATTTCTTCCCTGCCACCACTACCACGGGACAGTAAGAGTTAAAATGCAACTGCCCAGTATCTCTTTCAGCTGTGGGGGATCAGGTGCTACAGTTCTGGCCAATGAAATGCAAAGAAAGCTGAGCACCTGCTGCCAATGCCTTCAGTTCCCCTGCCTCCTTCCCTCTTGGAACAAGGGCCGTAGAGTGGCCATCTGGCAAACGTAAAGATTGAAATCATATTTTAGGGTGGCAAGGCAAAAAGACGTAGCAAGACTAGGACATTGACCACATTGTGGGACCAATGCACTAGCCCTACGGGACCTCCCCGAACTTCTTTCTATGTAAGAAAAAAAATAACTGTAAGGTTGGTTTTATATCATACACTGGTAAACACAATCCTAACTGATAAATTAGAATAATATATTTTTGGTATTGAGCTCAGCAACATTAGGATGATTTCTAAAATATAAAGTTATAATTAATTGCTTTCTAATATGTAAGACAATAGAGGAGATATCTATTAAGATAATTTTTAAGGAAACGAAGTTTCCCTTGTTTTGTTGAATACAGACACCAGAAAATTGATGGTAATCTCCATTTATCTAAAATAATAACTAAGGGGTTTCTATACTCAGGGCTTCATAAACCCAAATCAAGGATATATTGACAACAAGTTAATTGTATTATCAAATCTTCTTCTATTTTCAACCTGTTACAGTATGTTATTTTTGCTTAAACTATATTTAAAAAATCCACCCCATGTACAAATCAGCTTTTCTAAAAAGGGAGAAATATTTTAATAATAGCTTTTTACAAAAAAAGTTGCCGTGTGGAATCTGAAAGCTGTCAGTGAAATTTCCTACTCCACTATATTAAAGCCATTGGTCTATTTTGCACGTGGAAAAGATCTCTTACCCACATACACTTTGGAACATTGTACACAGGTCATTTTAGAAAATATTGGTCCAGTGAGTTATGTAGCTCTTCCAAATGCCCACCCATTTTATCATGTAACATAAAAATCACTAATACTAAATTATAAGCAATAATACTAAATTGCTTTTATCAGAAGTCTTTAAGTATTGGGAAGCTATTAAACTCGTGCTAATAATACGTTTGCCAAAAGTCTACCTTGCACCAGAAACCTGATTTTATCACTGAGGACAAATATTACCCATTGTTTTCCTCAGAGTTACAGGCTCACTGTATTCATTTTCAGGCAGATGTCGAATATCTAGATCTGAATCACCATAGTTTTCTATCAATCATTCTTTCTAGTAAAAATGGTGTTTTTTTTTAAAATGACAGTTCAGCCTGGGCTGGGTGGCCCAGTTGGACGGGGCATTGTCCCATGCACCCAAAGGTTATGGGCTATATCCCTGGTTGGGGGGGTGTGTGGGGCTACTGATTGATTTCCCTCTCTCTCTCTTTCCCCCTCCCTCCCTGCCTTCCTCTAAAATCAATAAACATGCCCTCAGGTGAGGATTAAAGAAAACACAGACTCTCAGCTCAGAACTCCAAGAGCAGCACAAGGCTCCTCCTCAAGGAGACAAGCATCGTACTCCGTGTACTCTAGGCTCGCTTCCGTTTGTGTCACAGAGAATATGAAAAACACATGCTCTCGGAGACTGAGCCTTAATACAGCAATTTTTACTGCTTCCTCGAGGACATTCTGGAGTTTATATCTTTCCTTTTGTTTTTCTTTTTTACAGTGAGTATGTGGTAGCAAAGAATGCAACTGGTGCGGCTTGTTTCCGCCACCTTGATTTGCATGCAGGCGTCAGGAGTTTTATCCACTACTGCAGATGACAACATGAAAAGAGCTAAACAATGTCTCAGTAGTGTTATGAAAACAATTTTGAATCCAGGAACTTCCTGAGACACTACACCCCACTTCGAGTACCACCCCTACATAGAATACCTAAGTGACTGATAATCAAAGCAAATGCACAACGTGTTAAGGAAAGCTATTGCCCAGAGGCCCACAGCATTCAGCAGCAAGGGTCAGTGTTCAAACAGAACAGACTCCCATGCTCAAGGGATTGTATTTGTATTCCAGAAACAAGTTAGTACCTGAAAATGTCTGTTTTTCTCCTAATGTGAGTAATACATCTGGGAAGACATGGAGAAAGAAGGAGCTATATCCTACCAACATCACAGAGTACCTATTGTTGATATTTGACACATTTTCTCACTATTATATTGTAAGCTTTAATGAGTCATTCAAAATTCCTTCAAAGCCCGACTCTTGTTGGCTGTATTCTGCTTTGAAGTGATGCAATTATTTTCCCACAATTTCTATAGGGTTAGATGGGCATGTTATTTCCAATTTTTTGCTCTTATCAGCATTGCTACCAACACTGAATACAGATTACATACTGACCATTATTTTGTATTGTCATGCTTTTACATTTAGTCATGTTCTAATATATGCAGTGATGTTTCATTGAGACTTTAATTTGTATTTTCTTGACAAATAATGACATTCGGGAAGTATTTTGCCATTCATATATCTTCTGTGGTGTCAAACTATCAACAACTTTGGTACACAGTTCTCTTGTATTTTTATAATACATATTTTGTGGAAAGTTTGATTCTTTTATAGATGCCAGTTCTTTTTCTTTACAGAACATATTTTGACTTATTGTAGAATTAATAAATAGAGCTCATGGGAAATAGAGAAAAGCATGAAGAAATCATAAAAATTCCTCATAATCTGACCACTAAGAGATAACCACTGCCAACTCCTAAGTTTATTTTTCCTGTCTGTGCTTTATGCAGTTTTCCATAATTGAGTCACTATTGTACTTTTGATTCAGTGTCCTACTTCTTTTTTTGTTTGTTTCAACACGTATCACGAGCATTTTGTACATCGCTGAGTATTCTTTCCATATCACTCTCTCTTCTGCCTACACCCACCGCAGGAAATTGAAGTTCACTAGGGCAAATGCATGTGAAGTAATAAGTAACACGGTACTAAATTTGACAAAGTAGGTTCTAGAGAATATGAGTAAGTTTATACTGTTGTTGTGGAAGGTCCCTGCCAGCTGGAGGCCTCAGGAAAGAGCGGTGAAGATAAAGACATGCTGGCCCTTGAGGAGATGACAACTATGTGAACCAGTGAGCAAGGAGTGGGCAGGCCTGTGCAATGGCCATGGACATTAGGGTAAGGATTGAGTAAGCAGAGCAGCATGACTGATTGAAAAGGAATGGGAAATTTCAGAGGTCCTTTCAAGTCTGGCAAACAAGCTGCTATTCACTGTAGAACTGAAATGTACTTGGAACTACATAGAATTTAGTGGTTTGACTTAACAACAAAATCCTTGTTTACCATCACTCAAAAAGCAAAACACTGCATGCATACTGCCATTCTCAGAAAAGACGGTGAAAATGTTGTGTACTTGCCGGGAATTGTATAAGCTTCCTTTGGTGAACGACACATGTGTTTCCCAATTTCATGCAAATGACAAATATATGGGTCAGGTATTATCACTACTACATTATCACAGCAGTTCAAAAAACGTATATATTTTTTCTACATAGATTGAGACACTCGCCTTCAATCACTAGTTGTCTATGAGTCATAGGCAAGGGGGTAAAACCCAGGCCTCCTGATCTTATGCTTGTTTTGTAACAAAATGATGGGTCTCAATCCTAGTTACATGTTAAAATCAAACATGAAGCTTCTAAAACTTTCAATACCCACTTCCACAGCCCCTAATATGAATTTCTCATGTAATTAATCTGAAATGGGACTTAGCTGCTGATGGTTCCAAATATTCCCTCAGAAATTCTCATGCACATACACTGTTTGATAAGCACTGTGCTTCACCAGGATGGATCTGACATTTCTTTAGGGTCTAGTTTTGAATTCTTAATTTCATTAATCTCTTGAATACATGTTGAATCTCTCGATGAAATTTGTTTTCAAGAAATTACACATGTGGTATGTGTTCTGAATCCTCCCTGTGCCTTTACACAAGAAAGACAATTTGGTAAGTGTGTACTTTGGAGAACCAATTTTTACTCAAACGTTACAGCTATTTCTCCACTCTCTCCTGGCATTTACAGATTGCTAATCTGTTACAAGTATTTTTTATTAATTTGGATTGCTTGTACTTGAAACTTGTAGAGTTCTCCATCCTTGCTGTCACCTCTTTTTTATTATCATCTTGGACTTTCTTTTGAGCTATGAGAGAGCATCTCATATTTAAACTCTTATTCAATTCTATACACCAATTCCTTCGTTGACTCTCCTGAAAATTCTAATACTCCTGCTATCTTTATTTCTAAATTTCTAAAATTTCTTTCTCTGACATGCCTTGCTTCTCAATTGATCCTTATAACCTCCAGCTCCTATTTCATGGAGTTCATATTCTTTTGTTACTATAGATTATTTCAAGCAGTAAAAAAAATACTTCTCATGTTCTTGGAAGAGTAGTTACTGTCCCATGTTCTGAAATCCATTTTCCTTTATTTTTTCTCCTTTCTTTATTCTCAGTGAGACAAGCTCTATGTAGACTCAGTGTTTGTCCACTGATGGGTATGTGGATTTCCTTCATGGTATTCAGTGCCTGTTGGAGTCTAGCAACAAATAAGCTAGAAAATACGTCAATGAATATACATTATAGCCTAAGTCTCATTTCTAACAGTCAATCATCCTTATAGTTACTCTATTTGTATTGTGCTGATTTGGGATATTATCCTTTCAAAGCTTGTATGTTCTGAACAAATTTAATAAATGTAAATTTATAACATGCAGTTGGTATTATTGCAAGGGCTTCTTGTGTCTTTGCTCAACCTACAACACTTTTACTTGTAGAAATTGCATTCCCATGATGCCATGTAGTAGTGCTATTTTTTGTTTTGTTTCTTGAGTTGCCAGATTAAGTATAGGATGCCAGTTAAGTTAGGACTTTAAGCAACAAATAATCTTTTAGTGTTAAGTATGTTCCATCTATATTTAGGATATACTTACACTAAAAAAATAATTTGTAGTCCCCATTTACTACTTGGAAAATAGTTATATGAAAGCAATAGTTATCATTTATGTGAAATTTATATTTAACAGAGTATCCTGTGTTCATATAGTTTTTAATTTGGCAACCTTCCATACTTCTTTGTTTTTTGGGAGTGCAATATCAGCCTCAACATAGAAGAGCCCTATTAGTGGTAGTAAGTTTATGTATGGAGGGTTTTGTAGGCACAGAAGTTCCTTTGATCACTCCACAAGGCACAGTAGCCTGTGCAGGAAATGAATAGCTGCTCAATATTCTTGCTGGTATAGTTCTTCTGTTTTTGAGCCAAAGGACAAATGTTTTGGGGATTTCTCTACTTTCTTCCTGCTGCACAGCTCACTCTATTGCAAAGGTTTGGCATGGGTGGGTCTTGATTGCATTTTCCGATCCAATTCTATCCATCTTGCAGTTGGATGTAAGAAGCTCCCAGGTTCTGCGAATTCAAGTTGGTGGTTTTGTTAATTTTTAATTTTGTGTGTATGAGAAATCAAGAGAGGATGATTCTAAGGATCTTAGCTAGAAGTTACTGGACATCAGAGACCTGGTACTACTCTGTGTGTGTGTGTGCAGTCTTAGATGACAACTTCTGAAGCACTGTCAGGGGCCTGAAATGAAGGAGGCAAATGTTTTTGGCCTCACAAACTTTGCCAAAAAGGAATCACCTGTGAGACTTAAATCTACCTGCATAACAGCGAGGAGGCCTTTTATGTGTTGTTGGATACAAGGTGATGTTGCCTATGATGTGTATTCCAGGTGGTGCTGTGGTTCAAGCATTGAGATTTGATCTCTTTTAAGTGCCCACAGATGTGTGATGTAGTCACTCAGGGCTACTTGGCCCATTACTGTTTCTGTTGTTATAAGGAGCAGCCTGTTGAAGTTCTACTCATTCTTTGCCTGTTTTACAGCTACCCAACACAATGGACACACTTTATTATTATTTTATTTTACTTTTTGCAAAATTTTTCTTCTTCCTCCTACTCTGGGGACACAGTCGATCATTCCATCTCTCACTTCACTTAAGATCACACTTAGATGAAGGACCATCTGCCATTCACTGTTTGGCACTCCTCCAAGCACATAAAACAGGCTGAGTATAAGCAAATGTCTTCAGAATTGGTCTTGACACTCTCAGTTCAACCAGTTCCCAGCTACCAGCTCTTCTTAAATAAGTCATGCTTTTAGCTCAGTTCAAAGCCTGACAAAAGTTATAGATATTGCTTTTGTGTGAATGCTCAGTGCCTCATGCTGTGTTTCATCTTCCCAAATATGAGCCAACGCACCTGCTTTGCCTGTTTGATTTTTTCCAGCTGGTTTCCCATTCATCTTGATTTACTCTCTAGGCTTTTGCCCAGTTGATTTCCTGAGGAGGCCTCCTCACTTATTTCATGAAGATTATCTTTTCAAGGCTGTGCTATTTGGTCAGCAGAACAGAAATTCGGTGTTAATCATATTTATTTGGCCCTTGTAGAACAATATGAGGGGCTCTATTTTGTAAGGGATAATGTACTCCTTAATAGACGAGGACAGATGAGGAACCCACGTGGAAAGAGTCCCATCTTCACTGCCATTGGTAGAGGTGTTAAGACAGGCTGGGGTGATGCCACATAACCTGAAACTGAAAACTTTTGTGTTGAACTTATTACAATGAGGATAAAGTTTTCTGGGAAAGCAAGTCACTCTTTTTCTTTTTAAATTCTCACCTGAGAATGTGTGTACTGATTT
Source organism: Sturnira hondurensis (assembly GCF_014824575.4). Classification (NCBI taxonomy): domain Eukaryota; kingdom Metazoa; phylum Chordata; class Mammalia; order Chiroptera; family Phyllostomidae; genus Sturnira; species Sturnira hondurensis. The sequence goes on from NW_028081528.1 coordinate 2,897,159, forward strand.
TAGAGGGAAGAAGGAGGAGGAGGAGAAGGCGTGGGGAAGGGGCAGGAGGAGGAGGAGAAGGAGGAGTAGAAGAAAAGGGGAAGGGGAGGAGGAAGGGGGAGGAGGAGGAGAAAGATTGATCAGTTGCCTCCTCTATGTACCCTGACTGGGGATTGAACCCACAGTCTTTCTGTGTACGTGACAACTGAGACAACCAACTGAGCCACCCTACCAGGGCTGTGAAAACACAAGAGCTCTTGAAGAGAACTGGCAAACATGGTGCTCATTTGAGACCAGAAACGGAGAGGTTAAAGTGAGTTAATTTGGATTTTGTAAGAGTTGAGTGTTCTCTGGTCCTTAGGCCCTACTCAGTTTGGAGTTTTATTCTGTTCTTATTCTAGAGGGACTCACTGAGTTTCAGTAGAAATATGTTCTGCTGAGCANCAGTCTTTCTGTGTACGTGACAACTGAGCCAACCAACTGAGCCACCCCACCAGGGCTGTGAAAACACAAGAGCTCTTGAAGAGAACTGGCAAACATGGTGCTCATTTGAGACCAGAAACGGAGAGGTTAAAGTGAGTTAATTTGGATTTTGTAAGAGTTGAGTGTTCTCTGGTCCTTAGGCCCTACTCAGTTTGGAGTTTTATTCTGTTCTTATTCTAGAGGGACTCACTGAGTTTCAGTAGAAATATGTTCTGCTGAGCAAGGAGGGCAAGGTGGAAAAATCTCAGTACATAAGTGACTTCCTCCCATGAACCTGACTTTTCTTGATCTGTGAAATAAGGTCAATAATTCTTTGTTAGTTGAGTGAGGACTACGCTACAGAAAGAAAGAGACCTCAACGTACAATTCTTTATAAAGGACAATGGCTTAAATAAGAGGGCTTTTATCTCTCCTTAGGGAACACTTTTATGCGGGAATTCTAAGTAGGGTGGACAGTTCGCTCCTCTTAAGCCATTCAGGAGCACGGGTTCCTTCAGTCCCCTAGGCCTTTCCCGCATTTACAAGGGCAAAGGTGGTTCTCAGCAAATCCAGGCAGCCTGTGCAAAGCAGGCAAAGAGGACATCCAGGATGAGCAATTTTCTTTAAGTTGCACACGCAGAGGTTTTGATCTTCCCATAGGTCATGTGACTAAGTTCTCACGAATGAGATGTGAGGGGAAGAGCATGGAAAATAGAAACGTAATCTAGAACAGGAAGGCCCTGTGCTTGGGAAGAAGGGGAGAATGAAAGTTTGAAAACAAATAGTATTAACCAGACATACCAATATCAAGAACTAGAAAGAGAGATTAAATAACAGTATTAAAGTGCTAAGCACATTCTAATATAGAGTATTACCGAGGCATAATACTCAGTTAACAAATGCTTTCTGCTGCCCTTATTTACATGTCCTTCCTAAGGGGTTGGTAATAATTAGTGATCGATGAGGGGAAGTCAGAAACATGACATACAACTCTCAATACAGAAATGAGCCAAGTCTGGAAGCACCAGAAATTGAAATACCTCTCACTTTTTAATGGTTTAATCTATGCTGAGTTTCATGGTAGAGGCTGAATGTGAATTAATTCTCCGAAGGGACCTCTTTGAGGACATGACAGGGTGGGGAGTCATGTTTTGGTTACAGGGACCACGGCTTTTACTTTTTGTTTCTAACACAGTTCTTCAGGAATTACAGGTGGTGCATGATTGCTAGCTTATCGTTTGCTCTCCTACCATTTCTCATTGAAAGTCCCAAGGTAAAGCACCTGAGCAGATGAGACTGACTGGGGCCTTGTTGGGTGGACAGTCTATGTACGGATTTCGGAGTGAGGCACCGTCCACATTACTGTGACTTCTCCTCCTGTGACCTCGGGGCAACCCAAGGGGTTGGATGGCATATGCCCGATGATACATGTGAAGTATCTGAGTCAGATAAAATCTATTTAAAAACTTACAAAGTATTACTGTGCCCTCACAGCAAATAAAATGAAAACTAGGGTAGTTGTTTGACAAAAACAAAGTTTTTGGGGAAATAAACTCTTAATGAAAAATCAGTCCATTTGTCAAAATGTAAAAAACCCTTAATTCTTACTTAAAAACAATACATACATATTTATATGAGTGTAAAGATACACAGTGAAATTATACAGAGGCTATTTCTGTCTGATATAAATATAAAGGGTTTGTTACTCGCTTCTACACATTTTTCTAGTATTCTCTATTTGTAAGAAGCATAAATAAATGTGAGGAGTTGGAGGGTGCAAAGACTGACTTGATACAATCATGCCTTTTCATCGATCTTCTCATTGCAAATGTATCAAAAGCCTTTTCACATTGTCTGTAATCAAAACAATCTAGTAATCCCACTGGGTGATAAGGTCAAGTGAGTATGATATTGGTTGTTCTTCCCGGTGTAATTCTAAAGTTTAGAAGTATTATGTGTGGTCTCCAAGACAGTAGTGAGAACAAGACTAGAACCTATAACATGTCCATTCAAAGCCCCCAAACTCATGGGACTCATTGTTCACAGAAATACAAGTGCAAAAGACTGACATTTCCTTTGCCATTGTTTCTTTCTTTAATGCTCCCTAGTGCCCCATAGTCTTCCAGGAAATAGCTCCCCACTCCTTCCTCTTAATAAACATCAAAAGGCTTAGAAACCATTTGTATATTCACCATGTATTCATTGTAAAGACTGAAATCAAGCCTTGTTTTAAGTTCACAAGTAGGAATTCCGGTGGGCATGACAGAGCTAATTCAGGATCCGAAGGGGAAGGCTATGATATTCATTTTCCCGTATCCAGTAACTTCTAATGTAAATAATCTTCAACAAGAGATCTGTCTTTTAAATTGGCCCCTCTATTTCCAGAGTTCATTGTATTTCTGGTTTCTTTAAAACCTTTACACTACAGGTTGGGATTGCTAGCAATGAATTTGGAGTACAAATAACTGGGGTGGGCTGGTGTGCAGCAGTGGAAATTTCTAGGTATAAATGAACAAGATTTCTTTAGGAAGTCTTAATTCAAGATAGTGATACTGTTCTGGCCTAGGGTTCTGCCCTCACTTCTTAACTTAGCATTTGTTCTTACCCAGATCTCATTTTCTTGTTTTCCGCAAAATGGTAGCTAAAGTTAATTTTGGCCCTACAAAGCTCCGAGGTAATATTGGTTCACAAGCAGGGGATTTGCCATGTTCTTGCCCTGTGTACATAGCTATGGTTCAATTCATCTCTAATGGAGGTAGGAAGGATGGAAAAGTGGAGGTACTAATTATCCTACAGCTTTACTTATCCTAACTTTTTGAGTTTTTCTTTTATCTTTAAGATCTTCAGTGAACACATTAAATTTTCCATTTCTGCTTATAGGTCTATAACTCAGCAATGCAGAACAGGGGGGGAAGTGTCATTGAAATGTTATATATTAAAATAAGGGAAATGTGCCCTGGCTGGTGTAGCTCAGTGGATTAAGCATGAGCTTGCAAACCAAAGGGTTGCTGTTTCAATTCCCATCCCAGGTCACATGCCTGGATTGCAGGCCAGGTCCTTAGTTGGGGACACATGAGGGGCAACCAACCACACATTGATGTTTCTCTCCCTCTTTCCTTCCCTTCCCCTCTCTCTAAATAAATAAATAAAATCTTAAAATAAAATCAGGGAAATGTTTATTCCTGGTAACTGTTCATGTGCAACCCCACTGAAGCAAGACTTACGGTGGTTCTTGGATCATGAAGAAGTTTAAGCTTAATAATGAAATCAAGTCTGGCTTCAGAAACCGAGTACTTCAAGGCAACATACATTTAGTAAACTTATGACATTGTTTCCCAAAGTGTACTTCATGAAACCCTGTTCTGAGCCATTTTAATAGGTACGACACAAAAACTAGCCGGTTTTGACTTTTCAGGCATGCAGAAAGGTTCAGACCTTGGCTCCTCTATGTACTAAATGAGTTACCCTCTCTCAGCTTTCGTTTCCTCAGCTACTGTATCTGCTAGCTCATGGCTTCACAGAGCTTTACAATAATTCAATGAAATATAATATAAACTGCCCTACACAGTACAACCTTTTGGTGTCTCTGGGCCACACTGGAAGAAGAAGAGTTGTCTTGGGCTACATGTTAAATACATTGTGACAGGTAATCACAAAAAAAATCTCATAATGTTTTAAGGAAAGTTATGATTTTGTGTTGGGCTGCATTCATAGCCACCTGGGACGCATGGGGTCCATGGGCCACAGGTTCGGCACTGCTGACTAGAACATGGAGAGCAACAAAAGGTAGCAACTCTAACATCTAAAAGATAACTCCCACTTCATCTGACATCCACATGTTCAGAATGGCCAAGTGACTTTTTCATGTCTTCTTATAGGCACACGTATTACGTAGAGAGCCTACTCACTAAGTATTTATTATAATAATGAATAAATAAATGGAGTACAGTCCACAGTGGCTGTTTCTTTTTTATTTTTATAAACTTTATTAAGAAAATTCTCTTTTCTTCCTCTTTTGGAGCATAAATGAATTGCAGTTTTATATCATTCTCATCCTTTGGCCTGATGTTCTCTGCGTTTTCTTAAATTGAAAACCACCACTGTTCCAATGAGCCACCACTCAATCGTGGTTTTCCTTCCTTTGGCCATTTCCTTCCTTTCCATCTTCTTGTAATTTAAACATTCCACATCCAAGAGTGAGAAATGTGAGTTCCCCAATTTTTCCACAGCGTCAGTAAGTGGGCTGGAAAAGGTTTTAATGAACTGCTTGAACCAATGAATTTTAATGGTTTCCCCAAGTCCTCCTAAAGATTTTTATATTTAGCTCCTCTCCTCCTCGGCTGTCTCCAGCATCCCAACATTGAGTTATAATAAACGGAGCCTCCAGTAGCAATACTGGAATAGCTGTTTCTCAGTTTAAATGACAACATTGATATTTTGCTGCCACGATGAATTTTACATTATAATTTTCACACAGTTCTCTCTCATTTTCCTTTGTTTTGAAATGAAAATTTCTAGAATATTTTTCATTTTATTTGTAGTGGTACCCAGATGTAACAAAGAATAGAGAATTAATCTTTAACTCGCCTGGAAATTCTTTCTATCCCAACAGGTACCCAGTTTTAAGAATGTTTTTCCCATGTTTAAATCTTACTCCATGGCTTTTCTAGAAAAGTCGTCCCCTGGTCATGTTATGCTTTTACCAAAGCATCTAGGCTTTGTTTTTATTGTGTCAGGGATATGACTTGTGAGTTTCCCATTATCTGTGAGAGGACATTGACCTTTTGTGCTAATTCCACTTCCTGGTAAGTCAGCTCTCTATCCGTCTGCTTGTTTTCTTGCTTGGTGCCAGTAACTTCTTAGTCCACTGATTCAGCACCTACGTATCTATCCAGGTTCTTCTTCCAACCCATTTTGCCAGCCCCGCCCTCGACCCAGTGGCTTCTTTGTGCGGCCAGGTACTTAATTTTTCAAAGCCTCAGTGTTCACATATAAAAAAAAATAAAAATAAAAATCGTATAATTTATCATCCTATTAGAGCATATTAAATGATAAAAAGGCAAAGAAGGGTTACTAGCGATGATAATCTTTTCCAAGAAGAAGGTAATGGTGAAATAATGAGAATTTATTTTATCACAAAATTCCATTTTCAGGCAGCTACAAATAGGTAGCAATTTCTCTTTTATATTATTTTTTTCCCTTCAAAATTTTGGTCTAAAATTATACAGGATCTATTTTTCTTTATGTATTCCCAGTTCAAGGTAGTAGAATGAGAAAGCATTAAAGTGAATTTTCTCAAGATCTCTCAAACTTAACCCATGGGTTTACAGTAGAGAGGGAAAAGTTGTAACAGCTATTGATTAATTTATTCAGCAAATACCCACTGAGCACTGCCTTGCTGCTCCATTGCTGTGTGGATGTGGCTGAATCGACCGTGTGGATGTCTGCATGGAAGGACACTATCTCTCCGTGACAGCACTTCCCCACTTGGTAGATAGAGGTCAGCAGTCCAAGGAGCAGAGCACATATGTTTCCATAAGCTGCGCCAGGAGAAAGGATACGCCAAGCATCCAACATCTCTCTTCACTGATTCCAAGAGCTGAGCTAAGCTTTTTTATAAATAGTAAGGGAAATAATGAGACTCTGATTCCATTAGAAGAAAGCAGCGATTTCACGTTCTCTTTTGCTAAGATATGTTATTAAATAGATCAACCTTTGCATTAGGTGTCAGTATCAGGGCTGATAATGTTTCATGCTTTTTATTGCCTTCTGGCTTAAAGTTACCTAGGTGTTTTTTTCCTTTTCATGACTACAAAGATCCTTGAGTGAAACATACAGTGTATAAGGCTTTTATAGAAATGAATATATGTGGCTCCACTGTACCCAACTTTTATTAAAATAGTAAAACATTTAGAAATATAGAGTTTTCACGAGGTCTAATCAGGTCCTGTTGCAATCCCAACAGAACAATAACAGCCTATAAATCATTACATGAAATCATAATTTTCACCTAGAATCCTTCATCCCTCAATAGTTTTACCCTAGGAAGAGCCATTTTATTTTTAATCTGGGTATGTATTCCAGCACTTATGCTTTACTTTGCACGGTTGCCGTTCACTTGACCTATAAATCTTATTTATCCTTTGCATGTATTGATGCCTCTTCTAAAGCTTGGATTTACGGTACAATTAGATGAATGGAATATGCATGTAAATTTTTACAGTTGCAAATTCTAATGCTGTTTTGAAAATATAAATAATTAATGCTTCGGGAAGGTTTCACAGGAAAAGTACTGGCTAGAGTCAGGGGACCTGGATTCTAAGTCTAGTTTTGCCACTCACTAGCTGTGTGAACTCAAACAAACCCTTTAATGTGATTTAATTCAATTCCTTATTCAGATCTAAAATTCTAAAATGATAAAGACAGGCGCCTTTCCCTTTCCCAGACAAACTACCATCTAAATACATCAACTGGTAAAACTTTCATGAGACAGCCAAAGAAGCACTTTGCACTTTTAAATAATGTTTCTGTTTGAGACAGAATAATGTATGAAAACAACATGGCCCATAATCTCACTGCTCAGATAACTGTTTGTAACAAAATACATGCACAGCGTTTAAAAGGAAACCCAGACATTGCAGAAAATGAATAAAGTTAAAAGTCAAAGTCTTCATCTGTGTCCCCCACAGTCTCTCTTCTATTTACTGAGAAATGAACATTGCCGATATTTCACTGTGAGTCCTTTGAAAATTATGGCACACTCAGAAATATATATGTTGCTTAAGTATTTCCTAATGTATGCAATTCCTGCCATAAAACTACATGTATATCATACTTTTAAGAGAAATTAGTGTTATAAAACATTTTATATCATTAGGATGTGGTTAAAGACAATTTTCTAAAATTTCCTTAAAATGTCTACATATGATTGTAAATATTGTTTCCTATCCTATGCACAGAGGACAAGGACGAAGGTACGTTTGGAGATGGGCCCATGGGTTTTCTCAGGTAATCTTCTCTCGGAAGTAGGTGTAAGGCCTCCTTGTGGGATTGGGTTTTGAAGCAGTTTTGAATACTATGTTCATTCATTTAATAGTCCAAATAAAATAAATTAGAATACAATTCTTTTTCTTCTGCAAGGAAATTATTTTCCCCAAAGTTGAAATGAAACATATGAAGAACAAGCCAAACAGCTGAAGCGAGACAAGTTTGCTGGGGTCTCAAGACATCACCACCAATTTAACAGTTCAGACAGTTCTCTTGGAAAGGTCCTGAAAGTTCTGAAAGGGCAGGACAGTTTCCAAAAGCCCCAAAGGGAAACCTGGCAGGTAACAATAGCACCATCTATTCTGGGAAACTGACTCTGAAATGAATTGTATTCAGGGCAAGAAGATCAAGCATTCTTCTGTTTTGTGAGGAGTCCAAGGCATACATTGCAGTTTGGGGGGGCACATTCCTGGGACTCCTGGAAGTTACATGCAATTCATGATGTTGAGATGAGCTCAATATCTGACCAAAAGGAAATTAAATTCACCTGTATTTGGCAACTGCAGCATTCACATTTTCAAACCAAAAAATAAGTGAAACCAACCAAGAAACTACCATGAGTCATTTCTTCAGTCAAATCATCATTGGTACTTAAGCATAATAACTACAGTATGAGAATCAGCTTTAAACACAAAGAAAACTGCTTGTGTATGTTAATGACCACTAATAAAACAAAACCCTCTACAAAAGAGTCGGTGTACCTTTTTTATGTTTATAAACATGTAATACTATGTTATGATAGAAACATAGACTCTAGGGCTAAGCTTCTATTCAAATCCCAGCTCCTAATCTCATTTGCTTTGCTATCTTGGGCAAGTCTTTAGACTCTCAATTTCTTCGTCTGCAAAATGGGAGTGACAATAGTACCCAGCTCATTGGGTTGTTATGAAGATTAAACATGTTAATATGTTAATACATCTGAAACACTTGCCTGGCATATATTAAATGCTATGTAACACTAGTTATTATTTTAATTCTTAGTCATCAGGTCTATATCAAAAGCATAGAAATATTAAAATAAAGACAATAAAAATGTTTTTATGCTGAAAAATAATCTATGCAAAAACAATGGCAGTGTTCATATGCAAAAATAATTATTCTTTTAAGAAGTTAAAAAGACTAGCATTGTGCATTAAGATTCTAAAAGTATGTGCAAGGTATTTTAAAGTATTGTGTAAAGGGGTACGTTTGTGAGGTTCAAAGCTCTCCATTTGTTAATCCATATTTACACAGAAATCGTGTGCATACAAACAAGAAGACTTACGGTAGAAGGAAAATTGTTGAACTAATTAAAAAATACATTTTATAGCTTTTCCTGAGAACTCCTTAATGAAAAGGCAGCAAGATAATGAGCAAGGACCAAGCAGATGTTGGTTTCCCCTGAAATTTGCCAAACTTTTACAGCATTGTTATGATAGATTTCCACTTGGGTCTCCACATTTTAAAAGTAAGTGGGACATTTGGATCCAGAAGAGAGCAGAGATGATTAAAGAGTTGGAAACCCACACTTAAGAGGAAGGAATCATGGAAATGATATTGGTCCAAAAAAAGGAGAAGGCTGCGGGTTCCTTAATTGCAATCTTGGTGTATATAATACACCATTTAAAGGGGTTGGGGAGCAGATGTTGTTCCTCAGTGAAAAGAATACAATATGGAAGAGAGCACTTTACCTCTAACTTGAGAAAATATTTTTTAAGAGTTAATTGTTTTGGTAAAGTGTTGTCGAACAGCTAAACCTTTGCTCACTCAGTATGTATCCAATTCCTCCTCTGTCTCACATACTGTATCAAGTGCTAACGATTAATAGATAGTTGTTCACATGTAGACACAAATCAGTGTGAGTGAGATCTTCGCTTTGCCCCAGAACTGTCCTTGCAGTAGACTTGGTGACTCATGTGCACTAGAGCGGGAGAAAAGAGAGCCAGCCAGGTGGGGACTGCAGCAGTGAAGGGTTCTGCTTTCTGTCTTCTGTCGCAAAAGAGTGCGTGAGTTTCCTGAGAACGCAGAGGGTGGCTAGGTAGGAGTTCTTTTGTTGGTACACCGGCCCAACCACTGCCCAGAGGATAAGGGAACCAGCAGCAAGGTGAAAGGAGTTAAGTATAAATTGCCAGTTATAAAAATAGTCACAGGGTCCTAGGCAGTGTGGTTCTGTTGGTTGGAACCGAAAAGGTCCCTGGCTCGGTTTCAATTCCTGGGCAGGGCACATACTCAGGTTGCAGGTTCGATCCTGTCAGGGTACATAAAAGAAGGCAAACCATCAGCGTATCCCTCTCACACCAGTGTTTCTCTCTCTCCCTTCTCTGTGTAAAAACAATGAAAAAAAAATGCCCTCAAGTGAGCATTTAAAAAAAAGCCACGGGAATGTAAGGTTCAGCCTAGGGAATATAGTCAATAACGATGTAATAACTATGTATGGTGTCAGATGGGTACTAGGCTAAATGAGATCATCACTTTGTAAGGTATATGCATGTCTAATCACTTTGTTGTACACCTGAAACAAATACAATATTGTATGTCAACTGTTAACTGAAAAATACCTTTATAAAAAGATCCTGGGGAGTAAAGCACAAGTGTTGAGAGAGAAGCAGAAGGATCTTCCAGCTCAGGGAATTTTTCAGTGGCCCTTGTGGCCCATCCACCTACCCAAGAAGTCCGCTAGGAGCCCCCATCTAAATGCCTGCATCCCAGAGGTACCTGAGACCAGTCTTGGGTGAGCCAGAGAAACAATAGCAACCAAGAGACAAAAAAAGACACAGAGGCCGGCATAGTGATGGACGAAATCAAATGTTTCAGTGAGCCCTGGCCGGGTGGCTCATTTGGTTGGAGTCTGGTCCCAAACACCAAAAGACTGCCATACACCAAATGACTGCTGGTTCAATTCCAAGTCAGGGCACATACCTAGGTTGCAGGCTTCATTCCTGGTTGGGGTGTGTATGGGAAGCAACTGATGTTTCTCTCTCACATCAATGTTTTTCTCTCTCTCCCTGACCCCTTCCTCTTTCTTTTAAATCAATAAATATATTCTTGGGTGAGATTAAAAGTAAATAAATAAAATATTTAAGCATTACTCTTACTGGGGTGTTCAACCTTTTGGCACCTCTGGACCACACTGGAAGAAGAAGAGTTGTCTTAGGCCACACATGGAATACACAAAGAGTAATGAAAACTGATGAGCAAAAAAAAGATTTCAAGTAAATTTAAGATTTTGTGTTGGGTCACATTCATAGCCATCCTGGGCCACACGCTGTCTGCAGGCCGCAAGTTGAACATCCCTGATGGTAAGATCTAGCAGTTTCCTATTATCTGTCACACAGGAAGCTGCTAATGCGTTGCCTCCATATTTTTCCCTGCTGATAAGTATGGTTCTTAAGACTCCATGAGGTTTGGGTTATTTCTCCCTTCATCTCTGTCAGCCAGAAAAAATTATAATTCACATAACCTTGAGTTTAAGCATATCTGTTGTATTCTGATGACTTGAAACTCGATAATCAAACTTTTATTACTATTAGTTGGAATGTCTGAGTAAACAAAACACTGTGTTTCCTTCACAGCAGGTCTCAAGGGCGGACCCACGTGCACATTCTAGTGGTGGCAGTGGGTGCTGTGCCGTGTCCCCAGATTCTCCCCGCCTGCCCCCTCTGCCCTGCTCCCCCTCCTCCCTGCCCCCTGCACTTAGGGCAGAGCCATGTACTTCCCCCACTCCTTGCAGTTTGGCTTAAAATTGAGTCCTTGAAATTTCTCAGGGCTGGAGGGAGCCACTAAGATTACACCCTCTCACAAGTGGAGTTACATTAAACCAAAAAGCTTCTGCACAGCAAGAGAAATAATCAATAAAATGAAGGCTATAAAATGGGAGAAAATATACGCAAATCATATTTCCACAAGAGGTGTATATCCAAATTATGTAAAGAACTCACACAACTCAATAGCAAAAAACAATCTAATTAAAGATGGGCAAAAGACTTAAATAGACATTTTCCCAAAGAATAGATTTGAATGGACAATAGATATATGGAAATGTGCTCAGCATCACTAATCTATCACCAGGGAAATGCAAGTCAAAACCATAGTGAACTAAAATCTCTCTCACGTGGTAGAATGGCTCTTATGAAAAAGACAAGAGATAACAAGTGCTGGGGAGCACAAGTACTGTTCGCGGGACTGTGAATTGGTGAAATCACTGTGGAACACAGTAGAGGTTCCTCAAAAAATTAAAAATAGGACTATCATGCTCTGAACAGGTAGCTCAGTTTATCAGAGCATCATCCTAACACACCAAGGTTGCAGGATTGATGCTGGGTCAGAGCACATACAAGAGTCAACCAATGAATGCATAAATAAATAGAACAACAAATCCATGTTTCTCTCTCTCTCTCTCTCTCTCTCCCCCACCCTGCTTCCCCCTTCTCTCTCTAAAATAAAAAATAAATAAATAAATAAATAAAACAGAACTACTATGTGATCCAGCAATTCCATTTGGGGGTACATATCCAAAGGAAATGAAACCACTATATCAAGTACCCCCATATTGACTGCAGCATTATTTATAATAGTCCTTACCTAAGGACATTTTTTTTCATTGTTCTGAGAGAGAGAGAGAAACATCAATGTGAGAGAGAAACATTCATTGGTTTTCTCATGTACCCACCCAAACCAGGGATCCAACCTACAACCTAGTTATATGCCCTGACCAGGAATTGAACCAGCAGCCTTCCAGTGTATGGGTTGATATTCCAACTAATTGAGCCACACTGGCCAGAGCCAAAATATATGCTCTTAACTCTTCATGGTGCCTTTCTCTGAAAATCAAGTTTGTTACAGAGGGCCAGAGACTGAAGAGCCTGGAATGAACCAGGGAAGTTCTTGATTGGCACATACTTGCCTGGTGCCCGTTACCAGCAGGCCAAATGTCTCCCCAGAGGAGCATCTTTGTGCTGTCAGACAGCCATCGTCTGTCTCAGTAAAACAGGTCTGTTGAGCCAATAATATGTCAGCATCCCAGTTTGTAAAGCACCTTCTATTTGAAATCTGTCTTGCTGTTTACAAAGTTCTTTTACACACATTATTATATCCCCTTGATTGTTGTGGAAGCTGTGATTTAAAAGAGATTAAATAGATTCCCTTTTGATAACAAATGGGAAGTGACAGAGCTGGAGCCCCAACTCGGTACTTACAGGGAGAAATCCAGCTCGGCCCTCTTTCCCGCAGCCCACACTTCTCCGAGTCTCTTTTAGGGGACTTGTTAGATCATTATGCATTTAGGCAATAAATGACTGAATACTAACTTTGAACTGTGACACAGATCTATCTTAAAATTGAGCTAAGGCAAAATTACAATGTACATATCTTTGAATTAGAAATCTGACCATCATTTCCTGTTTTTTTAACCTTGAGTACTCTACTCTCTTTCCTACTGTCCACCTAAAACCTCCACTTATTGGAATGACATTTGCTGAATGTGTGTTCATGTAACAAGCCCCTGAATTGGGAAGGCTAAAGTAATAACCATCAACTCCCAGTGACTAAGGATTAAGGACCAGGAGTAATACCACCAGGGTGATCCTGACTCAAAGTCGCCCTTGACATCACAAACTGTTGGCCAGGGCTCAGCCACCTGTTTCTGGCGGATTCACCAAGCAGAGGTGTCCAACCTTTTGGTGTCCTGGGCCACACTGGCAGAATAGTTGTCTGGGCCACACATTAAGTACATTGAGACACATAATCACAAAAACATTTATATGTTTTAAGTAAATTTACTGTTTTGTGTTGGGTCACATCCATAGCCATCCTGGGCTACATGCAGTACCTAGGCTATGGGTTGGACACCCCTACACAGGATAACTCGTGTTCCTGGTTGTGGTCAGGCTAGTGTGTGCTTCTTGTGACAGGCACCTCTACAGGTGCTTGCATATTCTCATGACATGACATCTGGCTTCCCCAGAGCAAGTGATTTAAGAAAGAGAGAACCCAAGCTAGTAGTCACATTCTTTTACAACCTAATTTCAGAAGTTACACACCGTCACTTTTGCTGCATTCTGCTGGTCACATATGTCAGTCCTGGTACAATGTGGGGGGACACTGTGTTCTTGTATTCACAGCATACAAGGGTGTGAATACCAGAGGTTAGGCACTTTGAGGGATGCTCAGGAGGCTGGAGAAACATACATATGGGTACATTATTCTTCCTGTTGCTCCTCAGAGTCAGAGCAGCTTTGTGTCTCATTATGTGTTATGTCATCTCTATTAGCCTGAGTTCAGAATAGATGCTAATACAGAATTAATAAGACATCAAGGCCCCATCCTTATACTCAAACAGCTCAGACTGAGAGCAAAAATATGGCCCATAATAGAGCATAAGTCAAGAGAAGGTCAATAAGTAGAGACCCTAAATGTCAAATAGGGTTCAAATAATGATGGTGAGCTGCTGTATCCTTGGGAAGAACAGAAAACACTGCCTAGGGGAAGGGACCATTGATATGGGCCTTTAAAAAAATAAAATGAACAGGATTTCAAAGGCCAAAGATGTGCACAAAGATAAGTAGGATAATATAGCTCATGGAAACTACTGGAATCTTACAGCCAATCTTTGACCCAGAAATTAGGACAATCACACCTTCCTGACTCTGGAAGGGCAGCAGGGAGAACAGGTTGCACGAAGGTTCAGGGCACAATGGCATGGCGTAGAAAGCAGCTGTGGTGTAGAAAGAAGCCCCCGCACTGGAAGGGCTGGAAGGACGGACCTGGGGTGAAGAAGGAAATATCAAGACAGATTTGACTTCCTGCTCGAATTTCTTCAATGGCTTCCTATTGCCTACAGTAGGCTGAAGCAAACTCCTTAGTATGTTTTCAGGACCCCTTCTTCTGCCCAGAACCTTAGGAGTCATATTGCAAACTCTTCCCAGTCATAAAGCCCCCTTTCCCAGTCCTCCAGCCATGCTCCAGCAGCCCTCCCTCCCTACCACCCAGGGCACTCCAGGCTGTGTTCCACCTAGACGGCCATGCTTTTTCACTCACTCTGGCTCATTTATGGAATATCCTTTGTACCTTTTCTCCGCACCATCCCCTACTCACCTTTACAAATTCAACTCAAAGGTCACCTTGGAAAGATTTTTCTGATTCTCCTCTTTCCCCGTCCTCATCACCAGCACCGCCAATGCATTTACATGTAGCATGTCACTTACTCGCTTTGAGTCTAATATGCATGTTCAAATCTTACAATAGACTCTATTTGAGTCTAATATGCATGTTCAAATCTTCTAATATGGCATGATATAGTTTATTTGACATCTTTTTTTCTTGGTGGCATCTTCAAACCAATGATTACTTACATTTGGTAAAATTTATTTGCACTCCTTCCCTGAGGCTAAAAAGCACCTGAAGTCTGAGATCATTTCTTCTTTATTTTGTACCACCGTTGTCTATCACATTGCCCTGTGTGTAGTAGGCTCCTTGTAACTGTTAAGGAAATCAAGGTGGTGGGCTGACCCTTAAATAGTTTAGTAACCTTCATTGTTCTCTACCTGTTCCAGGAAAGATGTTCCTAATTAGTCATGTCATTTCATTTAAAAGGTTCACTTTAAGATCAGTGAGTGAAAATTTCATGATCCATTGATCCTGTTACATCATTTGACCTGAAAATTACAACTCCCTACCTTTTAGATTGTGTATCTTTGAGCCCGCCAGCACTTGATGTTAAAACCCCCAAGTTTCTTGGCAGGTCACCGTGGTTTTTGAGCATGGACTTACAGTAAACACAAACAGTTGGTGAAATGCCTGATCAGTAGAGTCAGAAGGCCCGAATTGACGTCCAGACTTAATATTTAACAGCATGTGGCCTTGTTGTTTCACCACCCTGAACCTCGTTTTTATCCTTTATAGAATGGGGATGATCCAAGTCATGTCTCAGGATAGGATTAATTACATTAACAAATATAAAGCATCCGATATGGGCCTGGTACAGGGAGGTAGTCAATTAATTTTAAAACTGTGCTTATGTCCCAAGCATCTGGCACATAAAAGAGTGAACAACAAAAGTAATGAATGAGAATAATCCACATGGCCAGGTAAACAACAGAGCCCTAGAAATCCTTGCAAAATCATATTAATTAGGCACTGAGATAATTGTCCAAATTAGTGATGTTAAAATGCAATGACCATGTATTCCTATGAAGGGTTTATTTTGCTTGGGCTGTGATCCAGTTATTTTCATGTACGATTGATTCACTTTGTTTGGATCTGGTTTTACCTATTCCTATTCACCAAAACATTTTTTATCACAATGACATAAATTTTATGTTATTAGATCATGTGTTCCAACATATCATTCTTTTGGGAACTAATCTGTTTTTTCTCTCAGGCACTGTAATTCAATGTGTATTATAAAATGATCTTTAATCCCCATTAGCTCTAGATCAGTAAGGCTATCTTATTTTCTCTAAACCTTTGCTCTAGGCTTTGCAACTTTCTTTTGAACTTTCTTCAAGAGCTAGAAAATCTCTAAATTACTTGACTGTATTGCCCTTTCTCTTCTCTCTTCTACTTCTTTGTGTTGAGAAGTCTCTGGAGAAGCAGGGCATCCCTGTGCCAGCTGAAGACTAGAACAGGCAGGAAGCGTGATGGAGCAGGGCAGGGAGATGGGAGAGGAGGAAGGAGGGAGGAAGGGAAAAAAAGAAAGGAATTCAGGAGTGGTTTATAGAAGATGGAGAACAAAAACCAAGAAGTGGAAAGAGCAATCATTGTGATGTTTGTGATCTCCCATGCACAAAGAGATGAAGATCAGGAGGGGGTTTCAGCTGGTTTCCATTTCAAGAAGATGAAATGGAAGGATAGAAAGCCAGTTTCCACAAGGAATACATTTACAAGCCACATACAGAATGTTGGATCTTCATCAGCAGATAATTCTTGCCACCCTAGCTAGGTCATAAGTTCTAGATATCAGTATGGGAAGAGGTGAAACCCCCTCTTGATCCTTCAGTAATCTAGAAATAGAACCCCAGAATAATAAGAATAGCATACTAACTTCTGATTTTCTTGTCTCTTTCCCCCTATTTCATAAACCCAGGTGCTCTGTGAGAGGCTAACCCTGGTCCCCAAAGTCTATGTGAGTGGACAGCTGCCTGGCCCAAATACTCTGATCAAGTCAGTCTTTTCTACCCTTCTTACAGACACAGCTTTCGGAGACCCTTCCTCCAAAAGCCCAGAGTTTTGATAAGCAGGTTAGAGTGCTATAATCACCCGAGCGTTTGAATGCAGATTAACTCCTCAACCCACACAATGAATCTTGCCCTGTCATGTAGTTTTTAGCCAAAGTTGAAAGAAAGCTTTGAACAATGTGGAGAAACTCAACCACAAAATTTTGATAGCCTTAGGGCAGAAAGACTTAACACACAAAAAGTAATCGTCATTCATTCAGAAAGTATTCATGGCCTTGGTGCAAAGATTAATGCCAAAATTCTGTGATTAATTATGGTTGTTGAAGGAGCTAGGGAAAAAAAGGCACCATGGGTTCCTGAACTAATCGAAGGCAGAGCTATTCAAGTAAACTGTCCGAGAGTCAGCAGTGAGCTCTTGGTCCAATTCTCCTGAGTCTCGTTGTTTTGAACGATAAGACTTCACCTTCATCCTGGAAAATAAATGCCTGGCTGAGCATTATTAATTTGCTAGAGAAGGTATCATCAATTATTTTTCTAAATAAAAGTAATTAATGAAATCTGAGAGTTGTGGTATTTGGGTTTTCTTGCCTGGGAAACTTCATTTCACAATAAGCCCCTGGAAAGGGAAGGGCTATATATTATGATTGGTAAATTTTCTAGAGGAGAAAAGGGATACAATATCAAGAGAAGGAAGAAAATGATTGATAGGAAGGACCACCTAACTAATTATACCAACATAGCATCTTTGCTTCTGTAATAGAGACAAAGCTGGTATTAATGAGTCTGCCCACCAGAGACCTACGTGGAGCCCTAACAAAGGGAAGGGTACCAGGCTGGTGTTTTATAGAGACAAGGCTGATGACTAGGTTCAGGAAAAAATGCAAGTTCTCTTTCTCACATTTCTAAGGAGCTTTTTAGAGCAGAGGAGACAAATATTTCATGAATAGAAAAATACATTCTTTATTATAAGGCTTCATTAAATAGTTGTTGCAGTCATGGCTGCTTCTGTTGGGCACAGGGAAAAGGTGTACACGACGTCAGAGATTTCTTAGGCTTTTGATTAAACTGAAAGTCAACTCTCTAGAATCTGACAACTTGAATTAGCCAATATTACTGAAATCATCAGTTTCTAAAATATTACCTATATAGTATGTAAAAGTACTAAAACAGTTTGAAACCAAGTTTCCAGACTTCTTACTATGTAAATAATTAAAATACCTCTGCTATATTTAAAATTTTTATTTGTTTTATTTTTAGACAGAGAGGAAGGGAGGGAGAAAGAGAAGGATAGAAACATCAATGTGTGGTTGCCTCTTGCACGCCCCCTACTGGGGACCTGGCCTGCAACTGAGGCGTGTGCCCTAGACTGGGAATTGAACTCTGGTTCACAGGTCTTTGCACAATCTCCTGAACCACATCAGCCAGGGCTGCCTGTGCTATATTTAAATCACTTATCTAGCAAAGTAGCTAAATATGATTTAGATATTATGCTAATTCTGCTCACTTTTCTGAATAATCAAAAGGAATGAAACATAAGTATGTATATAGATAGAACTTGTGAAGTCCCAAAAGCCTAACACATTGAGAGAGACATGCAGTTTCAATTTAGTAAAACAAACCATATGGCTAATTAAATATATATGTTTTCTATTGATCTCTCCACTAATTGCTAAAAATATAAACACATGTTTTGGGGTAATCAGCAATTAATTTGGGTCATTCCCAGCTGACATTTGACAAACTCCATCTTTTTCTCACTTTTGTTGAAATTAAACCTTATGATTTTTAAGCTTTTATTCGTAAACTTGAGCTTCTTGAACTTTTATGGACTCAGTCTGTCAAACAATAAAAAAATGTACCTCCATGAGCAGTTTGCATGTTGTCAAAGTAGTCCTGTGAATACATTTTTTTTGCTTTGCTATGTCAGACTAAGATAAAATAAAAAATCCAAGGCTCTGTGTCTTTTCTTAGAAGAACTGTATATAAAATTAAGAGGCACCCTGTGTCTCCTTGTGATGTGAATGGCTGCACCACCAAGCCAAACCCTGATGTTCATACTGATCACTTCATTCCCTCCTTCTTCATTTATATAATTCTCTCCCTCAAAGTACCCATCATTTCAGAAACTATAGTTCTTCTCCTAAAGGCAGGAGGAAAACATAAAAATGGACTGATCTAGATCTGTTTAATTTATTACTCTTAGAACGGGAACTCTTGAGAAAAACAGAAAATTATCTCTACATCTTATAAAGTTATAAATGCTATGTGGTACAGAATGAACATTCAACAAATAAATTAGCAAGCTCACGCATTATCAACCAAATATTGACTCTGACCTCTGGTATGCTGATTTAGGACAAATATAGAAATTAAAGAAGGTTATTTAGGCCACTTTTCATTCAACCTCATTTTGTAGTATACAAATACCGTGATTTGATGAAACAAAGAAAAACGATGCTTTCAAAAATAGTACCATACGATTTCACTTATGTGCTGAATGTTGAATTTAATGAACAAAATAAGCCAACAAGCAAGATAGAGACAGACTCATAGACACAGAAAACAGACTGAGAGCGGTCAGAGGGGAGGATGTCGGGGGCTGGGTGAAAAGGTGAAGGGATTAAGCAAAGCAAAACAAATAGCTCATGGACACAGACAACAGTGTGGAGACTCCCAGAGGGAAAGGGGGAGGGGGAGGTAGAGGAGGATGAAGGGGGATAAATGGCGACAGAAAGAGACTTGGAGTGGTGAACACACAATACGATAGACAGGTGATGTATCGTAGAATTGTAATTCTACCTGAAACCCATATAGTTTTATTAGCCAGTGTCAGCCCAATAAATTCAATAAAATTTATAAAGCAAATGGGAGTTTTACGTGAAGATAGTATGAGCTTAAGGCATGCAAATTTAAACACTAAGTTCATTATCATTGAGGTTATAGAGTCTCACTAACATGTGTTTACCCTCCCTGCTTTTAAAAGTCAGCATGATTTCATTGTAAGGCCTGGTTTGACTGTAGCAAAGAGTTGAACACTTGGAACAAAAAAAAAGATATGCTGGCTTCCATCACTTCCCTGAAATTCACGAATATTAAGTTTTTCCAAAAGATTACCACCCTTGGGAATTTCAGGGGCTTTTTCCAGATCTATTGTTACATGTATTGTATTTCCTGTCATTAAAAGAAGGCAATTGAGATTATTGAAATAAACTCAGAGTTTTAAAAAAAAGAGGATAAGAAAACATTTTCTCCAAGGTTTTTCAAACCCACTACACAGATACAATCTTAAAACTACTCTTAAATCCAGTGTTAATGAAATGACATTATTTTGGTAGATTGCAGTGAATTCTACTACATGTTTAATTCTCTTTTTAAATGATCTGCTCACTTAAATGGTGTGTATTTTTGTCTGTATTATCTCATGATTTGCACATACTGGACACCAATTTTTTTGCCCCCTGGTACAAAGAAAGGGGGTTTCTCCAGAACTGAAGTTGGGCATTATCCGAAACATCAGAGGACCACCGAGGACCTGAAGGCCCCTTTGAAACCTCTGCATTGATGTCATTCTACTGGCAAGCAGACAACTTCATCAGAGAAGTCAGCGAAAGAGAGTCTTCAAATGGAAGTTGTGCATACAAGGAGCAAATGCACTTAAAAAATTGCTGACGGGCATGAAATCTTTTGATCTATAGATGGAAAACTCCAAAGCAGGAAGGATTTGGAGCATTTTGAGTCTGATTGACTCTGTGGTTTTGCCAAGCAGTTATTCCCTGGGCTAAAATAAATGGAAGTGATATTTTGAGAGCACAGCTGCAGAGGGGGGACATGGTAAATTCCAAGGAAAATCTTGTTGGATCTTGAAGTTCTGGTCTTAAAAAAGTAAGGGCCATGAGAGAAGTCATATTGTCTCCTGAAATTTCCCTACTTTATGTAAGAGGTTAAAAAAAAAGGGAGAAAATCCTCTTTACATTTATTCTTGAAAACAATCTTGAACTCTATTGCCTAGAACAATGTAGTTGATGCTCTGAAGTTTCTCCCCAAAAGACCTTACTTCTTTTATGTTATAAATGTTGGAAAGAAGTAATGCAATGAGTAAGCGGATAGAAGTGAAGTTCAGAGACAGGCAGGCACACACATGAGTAACGGTGTCTTACATTATTGTCTCCACAAACAGGTTCTCATGGTGACCAGTCAATAACAAAGCAGTTTCACAGGAAGCTTGTGTCAATGAGCAATGGTGTTGTGCCAGTATGGGAGCTACTTGTACCCCTAGTAGAAATGAATAACAATTAAGAATACTCAACAGAACTTTAAACATACATAGTATTTTCTACAGAGAGTAATTAATGGTGGGATGTACTGATATTAAAAGGGATTACACATGTAATGGGACCTCAGAAATTTAACAAGGTAAATGAGGCAGACATTCATTTTGAATAGAGTCTTAAGGATTGGAACTAAATGGAATAAACATACAATTGCATCACGGTTAAGAAGATGGCCCCCTGAATCTCAGTTACCTAGGCTTTGAAATCTGGCTCTGCAGAACTTACTAGATGTATGACCTTGAACAAGATACTTCAGTAATCTGTGCCTTAGTTTTCTTAGTTATAAAATGGAGACTTTAACAGTACTTTACAAGCTTATTAGGAGGGTTAAATTAGTGAATATATGTAAAGCTCTTGGAATGGTATCTGGCACCTAGTAAACACTCACTAAACGCTATTTTTAGTAGCAGGGCCTGATAGTAAAAACAAGGGCAACTGTAAGTTAGGCATCTGGCTCTGGTGCTGCAACTAGTTAAATTCCCCAGACCTTATTTCAGCCATCTGTCAAATGAAAGGGTTGGCCTAGAACATCTTTAAAGTTCCTTCCAACGTTGAAAACATACTGCTTTAAAACACGTTGTTTTGGGGATGCGTTAAAACATGTGTTCTGGGGATCACGCAGATATATCAAGCAGAAGGTGATAATATTTTAGCAGAATATTTTTTTAAGATACTTAATCACTTTCACAAGGATGTGCTTTACAGATCCCACTTCCTCATCTTGTATTCTCTCCCCAGGCAAGTGCTGTTGGGAGTTCACGAGCTGCTACTCCGCCGAAGTGGCTCTTGTCAAGGTTACAGTGATTTCCGTATTGCCAAGGCCAATGGTACTTCTTCGACTTTCTTGTGCTCACGATAGCACTGACACAGTTGATTTCCCTCCTCTTTTTCCACTTCCAACCAAATTGTCTTTTTCATGGTTACATATATTATTTTAGTTCTCTGCATAAAATCTTGAAATCTAAGCCACTGTGGAATGGGACTATACCAGATACTATATGCGTCTCACAGAACCCTATGAGGCCTATTCATGATATCTCATTAAATATCTGTTAGTGTATTTGTTTTAAAGAAAGACAAATTGATTCTTAACTAGGTTTTATAACACCTAAATTACCATGACTGAATAGCCCAATGGAGAAAAACAAAAGAAGTGCTCAAATGTTTTAATAAAAAGATGTCCATCCAATAGTTTACCTGTCCAAAACTGATAAACCTTTGTACGTGGGAAGGGAGTAACAGATGGACTTGTTTTTTAAATGGGAAATCCAAATTATTTTGGTTCTTTAAAAAATTGATTGCTGTTTATGTCAGGAACAACTAATCTACTGTATCAGTATTTACCAATGTAAACTAAAGAAAATCCAGTCTTGGTTCAGTATATTTTATGTATCCCGGTAGCTGGTACTCACAGCACTCAGAGCTCCTTCCTCTCTGCTGGACTGAATGCTGCCCGGTTCATGAATCACCAAGTAACACCAGTAAGACCCTTAAAATTTACTCAGTGGATTTTTTTTAACACAACCATTACTATTGTCTTTTAAAAATCAACTGCTCTTTCACAGACATCCTTTACTTGATTCTTACAACGATACCATGAGGCAAGTATTTTTATTCTGAGACATATTTTCTACCTCAGGAAAATGTGTTCTATAAAAACAAAGATTTTGAAAAAATGTTTGCAAGGCTACACCAGGTGACTAGGTTTAGATCATGCACAGGGTAGTTGGTTGAATCAGTACTTGAAAATAGGACTTGAAAACTTATTATTCAGTCTCAAGAATATTTATATCAGAATATTTATGACTATGAATGCATAAAGAGTAATAATAAATTGACAAGCTAATGAATGTCATTACTTTTTGTATTTCAACGTCCACCTTTATTTCTTATAAACTGAATAAAATCCTATTCTCGACTCTTAAGGAAAAAGTTAACAGGTATTTCTGTGTTAATCATAAAAATATTATCTGAGATTCTGCTAAGTAAGACTTAGACTGGCATCTCATCAGAAACTAAGCCAATTATTGTGAAAGGACCCTTATTTATTCCTTACGCTTTCTTACGTAGTAAGGAATTCAGACAATTTAAATTCTTATTTCAGAAGAAAGAAGTAGAAAAAAATTGTTTACTAGGTCCTGGCCAGAGTTTATTTCTTATGGTACCATGTGTATATAAGAATTGGGATATCTGATTAATGAATTATAAAGCTTTTGCAAAAATCTGTACCACTTGAACTTAGGAATACATTTGCTTCCCCTTAAGACTTAATATTTACATCAAATGAAGGACAGTTGCCTTTTTTTCCTATTTGTTTTTGAATATGTGGGTTTTAGAGAGACAATGTGGCCAAAGTTCCGCACATTGACCTAAGCTGACTATGTCAGAAATTTCTGGGTGGCGTTTGGCCTTAATAACAAGCACTCGTGTGATGAAGATCTCTTGGCCCCAGCCACGTTCAGAAAAGAACTTTCTATTCCTCCATAACCAAGCATTCGAAAGATGCTGCTTCCACACTGTTCTCGCATTAGATTCTAGATCTGCACCTCTAATGTGTCTTTGGGCCAAGACTGCTCTCAGCCCGAACCTGTTTTTGTCAGGAGCTAGGAGNCAATGTGGCCAAAGTTCCGCACATTGACCTAAGCTGACTATGTCAGAAATTTCTGGGTGGCGTTTGGCCTTAATAACAAGCACTCATGTGATGAAGATCTCTTAGCCCCAGCCACGTTCAGAAAAGAACTTTCTATTCCTCCATAACCAAGCATTCGAAAGATGCTGCTTCCACACTGTTCTCGCATTAGATTCTAGATCTGCACCTCTAATGTGTCTTTGGGCCAAGACTGCTCTCAGCCCAAACCTGTTTTTGTCAGGGGCTAGGAATGTGCACCCTTTCTTAGATTGCTCAGTGGCCTCCGAGACTAGGACGAGTACCTTTGAATCTCAAAAATGAACCCTGAGTCTCTCCATGGCAGCACAAACTCTTACATAGTTGAATTTTGGGGGGTACTTCCCATAAAAATACTATCTCTTTTCTAAGTAGCTTTAAAAGCTTTATTGGAGGTAGTAATATTTTAGGAAGTGTTTCAGTAATAGAATAGAGGATGCTTTTCAAACTGGAAGACCAAAGAAAGACATGAAGGAAAAATGTGGTCCTAAGTACAGATGTAACCTGAGAGAAGTATCTGACATGGGGGTGAAATTATCAGGAAAGGATAATAAATACACTCACCTAAGACAAGTGGACTTTGAAGAAGGTGAAAAAGTGATCGATTTAATAGGTGTAGGGTATCAGTTAAAACACTCCAAAACCCCTTATATTTTAAATAAGCTATTTCCATCCCTTTTAGTTTTTTACTTTGTTTTGTTTTTAACAATGTATGGTTGCCTCTCGTGCGCCCCCTGCTGGGAACTGGGTCACAATAGGAACTGGCCTGCAACCCAGGTATGTGCCCTGACTGGGAATTGAACCGTGATCCCCTGGTTCACAGGTCCGCACTCAACCCACTGAGCTACACCAGTCAGGGCCCTTTTAGTTTTAACATCACATTCCCTGGCCTGGTGTGTCAGTGGTTGGAGCATTGTCCTATACATCAAAGGTTGTGGGTTCGATTCCTGGTCAGGGAACATATCTGGGTTGCATATTTGATTCCCAGTCAGGGAACATTCTGGAGGCTACAAGTTGATGTCTCTCTTTCTCCCTTCCTCTCTAAAATTAATCAACATATCCTTGGGTGAGGATTAAAAAAGAGAAAACATGCAAGGAGATTTTTTCGTTTATTTAAATAACCTAAAACAACGTTCATAGTGCTCCTAAAAAAAGACAATTTTTAATAGTATGTAAATGACAGAAAATAAATTCCGCAGATACAAGCATGAAATCCATTTGGAATGGCTAAATGAACCCGAGTGTGTGTGGGTGTTAGTAATTTGAAATCCACTTTATCATTTTGTCCAACATATATTCTCCTTTTTTCCCCCACTTGGATATTTGAAGAAATATGTAATACATATGGTTTTCATTCATTTAGACTTGAGGTATTAAAATAGGCCTCAGATTAAGTATTCATGTGTCATGAGCCAGCTATTTCTGTTGGAAATGTCTCTTTTCTTGACCAAAAAAAAATTTACACTAAATTTGAACCCAGAGTTGTTGGTTTATATCACCAACTCCTAGTCTAGAATACACATATTTTTTTGGCATATAAAATGTTCTAAGTCTTGCCTTGGCTGGTGTAGCTCAGTGGATTGAGCGTGAGCCTGCGAACCACAGGATCACGGTTCGATTCCCAGTCAGGGCACATGCCTAGGTTGCATGCCAGTTCCCAGCAGGGGACTCACAAGAGGCAACCATACATTGATATTTCTCTCCTTCTCTCTCCTTCCCTTCCCCTCTAAAGATACATACATAAATAAATAAATCTTAAAAAACATTTTAAAAAATGTTCTAAGTCTTACAAACAACCTTCTGGCAAAATTAAAGGTCAAGTTCCTACATTTCTGTCACTATTCGTGACCACTCTATGCCATAATAAAATAATCATATGATATCGATCATTTCGATTTAGCTCCCTGTTCCAAGGTTCAGTACATTTCACTATATCCATCTTAGCAGACTCCAGATTTGAAAGGTCTTCCTTTATGCCTCTCACTCAGTTTTTATAAAATAATTTTTATTTTCATCAGATATACACAACACTATTATATGCCCTTTAAAAAATCAAACAAAATACAAAACAAAGAACATAAGACAAAAACAGAAAGTTTTATTTTTAATGAATATAGCTTTTCATTTTACACGCAATACCATCCACTGGTTTCCAGATCAGCTTCTTTTGTCCATTAACTGGTTCATTTTCATTTGCAATGACTTATGTAATTTTCCCCTTCAATAGATGTTTTCACTGCCACTTTTTTTTTTTTTTTGAGAAAAAGCAAAGGGAAAAGAAGAGAAGAAAGATTACATCGAAGCACTGGAAGCCAGATGTCACAGCCTTCACACTCACCAGGAGGAGCCACCAGCCGCCCAGTGCCACATTGTCTGAGGAGAGAGACAAGATGCCAGGCACTCCTGCAGCTCCAACAGGGGAAGCTTCCACTGTGGCTGCCTCCATGGTCATTTGTAATTCACCCTCCGTGATGCCCAATGCCACTCACGCCGCAGCCTGCTGGGGCTGGTGCTCCTCTTTGCATGCTGCAGTTCAAAGGACCACACTACGAAGTAGCTCCAGGATGTGCCTTGTAACATTTAGTCACAAGAGGGAATTTACATCCCTCCCAAATATTCTTTTTTGTGTGTGAGAACATTTAAGTTCTTCTCTCTTAGCAAATTTCTGTTACATAAGGCAGTGTTATCAGTTGTAGTCACCACGTTCTACATTAGATCCTCCGACCTTATTCATCTTACAACTGAAAGTTTGTATCCTTTACCAATCTCTTCCTGTTCTCACCTCCAACCTCCACTTTTCCACTCTCTGTTACTAGGAGTTCAACTTAGTTTTTAAATAATTCCACATATAAGTGATAACATGCAGTGCTTGTCTTTCTGTCTGGCTGAGTTCACATCACATAATGCCCTTAAGTTTTATCCATGCTGTTGCAAATGTCAGGATGTCCTTCTTTTTTAAGACTGAATTATATTCCACTGTAGATACATACCACATTTGCTTGGTCCACTCATTTTCAACAGATTCTTAGGTTGTTTCCATTGCTTCACTATCGTAAGGAAGGCTGCTATGGACATGGGAGTGCAGATATAATTCGCAATAATAATTTTGTTCCCTTTAGATATATGTACTCCAACATGGAATTGCTGGATCACATGGTAGTCCTATTTCTAATCTTTTGAGGAACCTCCATGCCATTTTCCACAGTGGCTGCACCGGTTTACAATCCATGGACAGTGCACCAGGGTTCTCTTTGCTCCACACATTTTCCATAATAGCCATTCTAACAGGTGTGAAGCAATGTCTCATTGTGGTTTGGATTTGCATCTCCCTGAGGATTAGTGGCATTCAGTACCTTTGCATGTACTTGTCCATTTAAATATATTCTTTGGAAAAATGTCTATTTAGGTCCTTTGCCCATTTTTTTTATTGGGCTGTTTTTTGATATTGACTTGTGTGAGTTCCTTGTGTTTTGGATATTAGCCTCTGATCAGATATGTGGTTTGCAAAATATTTTTTCTTAGTTCATGTGTTGCCTTTTTATTATATTGATAGTTTTCTTCGATGTGCAGGAAGTATGCTCTTGGCCCTTAGGACCGAAAACATATTCTACTTGTGCTCTGCAGTTTATTGAGCTCAATTAAGGTTATTACTTCCTGAGCTGTTTTATACATTGGGAATAAGCTCACTGCCTTCTCTCTTGACCATGTATTCAATAAGGAGAATATGATTGCCCCAAATTGAATTTTCCTGGACCATGGGCAAATGGTTATTTAAAGTGTCATAGCAATGACTTATTAATAGGAAAATATATATAAATAATCAAGATGCTCTGGATTGAATTCATATTCAATGGATTGAATATTCATAGTCAAGTCCTAACCCTTGGTACCTATGAAACTGATCTTACTTGGAAATAGGGTCTTTGATAAGGAAATCAAGTTAAGATGAGAGAAACAAACATGTCTTCTGATGAGCTAAAATCTGAGTGTATCATATAGAAGATACAGTCATGAGTGAAGATATGGCCACCCAAATTCAATGTTGCAAAGCACCCTTCTCCAGAAATACCTTTCCAGGAAAGGCCACCCCTGAACTGGCCATTCACTATGTGCTTCACTGGAAGGCCTGGAGTCCATTGAATATGGAGACCATGTGCAGATACGTAGTGTTTCTGGATTTTTAGTTAGCGCTTGTTAGGCACAGCTTTATCATATGAGCACTGGTGAGGACTATTCAGATCAAATAACAAATGACTTTGGGTTTGGCTACTTGAGGGCAGGGATCATTTTAGATAGTCCCTCTCATCCCAATAGCTTGGTACAGTATCTGCCAGATGGTGGAAACCAAAATATGGTAGATGAAGTAGTGAGTAGATACTAGATATCTACTCACTATAATAAAGTTGGTAAAGTTGTGACCAACTGTAAAGTTGGTCATGAAGGAAGGAAAGAGTCTATAATAAAAACTGAGCAAAAATATTAGCATCACATTTTTTAAAGCAACATTATAGTTTATAAGGATAGTCATATACATGAATTTTTAACACCATTCTGTCAAATACAGAATTATTCTATTTGGACACCATTTAATAAGGAGAATATGATTACCACAAACTGAATTTCTGTTCTCTCTATTTGAACACCATTCTGTCAAATAAAGATATTATCCTCTCCATTTTATGAACAGGAAATTAAGACTCAGAAAGTTTTAAATGATATGTCCAAGATCACATAACTGGTGATTGGTGTAAAGATTACCAGACCAAATCTCAGTTCCAGATTCTATGTTCTGTCTTCTATATCATAATCAACTTTTGGGGAAATGCCTCCACAGGTCTTGAGAAGACTCCAGACCTCGTTGTAAATTGTTGTGAGCCTGGAAATTACTGGTTTCAAAGGTTTCTATCGCGGTCTGAGCACACTAAGTGATGCTGAAAAACATCTGCATCCCCCTTTCCCACCCGAACAACGTGACAGTACATGTGCTCATGATTACATCGGACCAGAAATTTTCAGGACAAAAGTCCCTGTTGAAATCTAAGGAATTGGTTTTATAATTATACAACTAAAATTCTAACCAGATGTGGTCTCAAATGAATTATGCTAATTAAGTCCTTTCTTTACCTCTTAGGATTACAAAAATGTTATGCTATCTATACTATAATATTCTAGACACCCTTAACTAAATGCCATCAACTTTCTTGATTGAATATTTTATTTAATGCCAGTTTTTATCATAATCTAATACATAAAGCATGTTGTACTGGAATGGATGCTCGAACTGCTCAGAATCTCTCTACGGGATGGAGCAGCTCCTGAACTCTACTTCCACCGACACATCATTCAAAAGGACTGTGTGTAGCTGGCCCAGCGACAATGCCGCTTTGTCTTCGGGACCCGCGCTTGGTGAATTTCACTCCTGTCTTGGGAATCTGGAATTTGGAACGGGGTCAGAGACACAGCGAGGGCCATTAAGGCTGAATCACACAACTGCCGCATTCTAGAAAGGAGGTCCCAGATCCCTGGTAACCAAGGTCCCAAAGAGTTGGCCTGATCTGAAGTTGGTTGCAAGAAATTCCAAAAGAGCAGCAATAAACGAATCAATTGAAGACTAATTGGGAGAGCCTAAGCCAGATCAGAATATAATTAACCACCTCCTTACAGAGGAATAAGAAAACCACTTAGATATTTTATAGTCATGCTCATCCCCTCTCACACACACCATGCTGGACAAAAATACCAAGTCATACTCAACATTGCCGAACTGTGATCCTTAAAAATGGTTGAGGTGATAAATTTCATATTACGTGTTTAGTACCATCTCCCCCCCAAAACAAAACATAACTCACTAGTTGAGAAGATAGTGTTACCCAGTTGAGATCCTCTGTTTCTGATCGACGAAAACTTAGTAAAACTTCTTGGTTATCACAAAGGGATGAGTGAGGCACATGCTGTGGCCCCAAGTAATGATAAAATGTAGTCATGAAGAAATTGATGGACATCTGCACGCAGTGTGCTGACAGATATTTAACAATCAGCTCTCAACCAGACATGCTCCATCGGTAGAACTGGTTGGTTTCCAAAAATATTCCCACCACGGCCCATTTCAAGCCACCAAGGTGACACCATTAAACACCGAGTTGTCAAGGAAGGGACATAATCAGCTCTCCTAAGAAGGTGTCATCAACCTGTGGCAGGACAAGGCAGAAGAAAGCCACTGCCACTACCTCCCGTGTCTTCCTTTCACTTGTTTCAAGTTCAAAATACTGTATGTTGATGTAGGAAAAGGGAATTCACATTTATGAAGTGGCGATTGAGTGCCAGACCCATTTGAATTGATCTCATGTCGAAATAGTATGTACGCCCTTGAATTGTGCTTAAAAGGGTGAATTTATGGTATGTGAATTAGATCTCAATTTTTAACGATACGTATAACTCTTCATCATAGAACTGAATAACTTTCTAGATTTCTTCTCATTAAAAATTTTTAAAAACTCCATCAGACAAAAAATGACAGACAATAAAAAGTCATTATCTTTATCATCATCTCACTGGTGTGATCTGAATGCTTATCTAACTTGAGTGCTACGGGGCTTACTGTTTACCTTCAGAGAACGATGAAGGAAGGGTCAGCTGGAAGATTCTGCTGGTAGCTAAGAGTGGAAGCGGTCAGCTCTTTGTCTGCCCTTTGTCTGTCAGCTCTTTGTCACAGAAGCTGATGCTGGTGTTTACGGGAGATGACAGATGCCAGCAGGAGTGGCGGTAAACAACACTGCCACTTGGGTTGCAAAAGTACTGCTGATATTACGGAACACGAGGTCCTCGAATTTCATCCTGCAGGCCAATTTTACTGTATTCAAAACTAATTTCAGAAAAGAATGGAATCATTAAACGAATCGCCTATGTTAGAATGCCAATATCATCGAATTCCGGAACGGAGAGCGTTTACAGATGCCTCGTGATGGACTCGCTCCTTTTACAAAAAGAGACTAGTTTAATCGCACTGCTTTTCTTTTCAAAACCGAAGTCATTACTGGTTCTTAGGGAGCAGCTTCCATCTACGCACGTGGGGCTGAAATTCGGAACATTGATGTCTTGCAGAATTCCCACCCTAAAGTCTGCTTCTAGAAGCAGCTCGTCTCTTCAATGGGATTATCTCCATTTCCGAGATTTTCAGTGTCTCCAGGTATTTATACTGTTAAAAAACAATATCTGGACCTGCCCACATTACCTTTCAATCGTTTGTCTCCTACCACTGGTGAAACTTAAAACTGTAGTGTGGAATCTAAGGTTCACAGTGTTAACTGTTTGATTTCATGTATAAACATATATATATATTCCCCCAAACAGTGTTTTTTTGTTGTTTTTATGTCTTTTGTTGTCATTGTTATTCTGGTGTTGCCTTTAAGAGAAATGTAATTACCATAGAGGATGGTGAAGTCGACGATGATGCAAGTTGTCGTCAGGAAAAGGGAAAAAAAACAACTTTCAGATTCCAGTCTCAAGTGTCACCAAGTGGAACTGGCAATAATAATGTCTAAAGTTAATGGAGTACCGTGTTATGTGTCTTAAATGAATTATAATTCAATTATCACCCTTCCAAAAGTAGGAGTTATTATTAATCCCACATCTCATTTGAGGAAATTGCAGCTAGAAGTTGGAGAATTTGCCTAAGGTTACTACCAAGGGTTGCTGCCAGACTGGAGTCCAGTAACCATCTCTAGAGCCACAGGCCTTTAATAGGTAGGTTCTACCTGTGAACTTGAATGGTCGCTCCCCAACCCATTATAGCTGCAAGCATTCCACACTCTCTCCTGCAAGCAAGATGGACTTGGGACTAAGAAGAAGTGATGGAGACGCAGGAGAGCAGAGGCTGCTATGTTCTGTCCTTCTCGCCTTCCTCTCTGTTCCTCTCCAGAATTAATGTCCATCTGGCCCACCATCCACAAATGTCTTAGGAGCATGACTGTAGGACTATATGGTGTTCTACACTGTATCTTTATCATCTAGTATGATATAGACATGAATGGATGAATGAAAGAATCCTTTTAGGGTTGCAAAAAATAAAACAACACACTGGACATGAAGAGATTATCATAAGACCTGGCACATACTAGATGCTTAATAAATATTAGTTGTTATTCTACTGTTATTGTCTGCTGTCCATATTATTTTTGCCTACAATATATAATTCTAAGCAGAATATAGATATTACTTATTTAATCAATCCCTTATTATAGGACCTCTTCAATTTATTAATTTTGTTATTAAGCCTAGTTCATTCTGTTACTAAGCCTAGTTGTGATCATTTTATTCACATTGCAAGCAAAAGTGTGAGGAAAACAGTTGTTATTTAATCTCAACACACATGTAAAATTATTTCTTTTTTATGGCTTCTTGGAGGTGTAATTGTTGGGTCAAAATGCATATAACATTCTAAGTTGTTTATGGTTATGTAAAAGAACCACAGTTCTAAAATCTCTCATACAAGATCACCAGTCATGACACAGAGCAGATTTTCCAGTTGCTTTTCCTGAAATAAAATAATTCAATAAAAGAAAGATATTGTATGAACAGGGGGTTTCTTCCAATATCATTTAAAATTGTAACAAATTCAAAACTAAAATATCCTGCGATGATGAAGTGTTTAGGTAAATTATTATAAATCAACATAATGAAATACTATGTAGCCATTAAAGTCATTTGATGACTATATAAAAATGTGGAAAATACAGAGACTTGGGGAAATGTTTGACATGTATGAAATGCTTGATGGAGAAAGTAAAGAATGGAAGAAAATTTTCAAAAATGGTAACAGTAATGGTGGGTCACACTTTTCTTTCCCCAAAATAATTAAGTGTGAGAAGTGATGACATTCTAATAAATTTTTTGTTTATGGCAGACAGGAGTAGGCAATATACGTGGGATTATTCAGTGAAATTACAATTTTTAAAGGCTAACTATGTAAAAGCCAGCCATTAACTTGTACTAGATAGTTAGTTGATATTAAATAAATATTTTAAAGAGTTTGCTTAACACTTTTTGTAATTAAATAAAAATGTGAAAAACTAAGTTTTCTATTAATTAGTGAAATGAAATTATGAATTCCCTCTTCTAACACCTATTGAAGTCAGCCTTCTGTGTCAGCGTGACACTTTCGTTAGCAGGGCATTCAGAAAGTACAGACGCTATTCACAGTGCCGGCTCTGAAAGCACGGTGTTAATGTGAGGCAGAGGGTCCTTGCTCTAGTCACTGTCTTCCTAGAAAACTGACCGAGTCCTGCTTACTGTGACCTTGGGAAATGCACAGGGCTGTGAGACCTCTCTCTATTTCCGCCACTTCAGCCTCATTATAAATTGTCCAATCTTTTTCAAGTTCTGAATTTTTTAAATATTTGTGAGAGGAGAGTGAGAGAGGGGAAGGGAAGGAGAAAGAGAGGGAAGAAACGTCAGTGTGTGGTTGCTTGTCATGTGTCCCCTACAGGGGACCTGGCCCGCAACCCAGGCTCGTGCCCTAACTGGGAATCGAACCGGCAACTCTTTGGTTCACAGGCTTGCACTCAGTCCACTGAACTACACCAGACAGAGCTTTGAGTGTGGACCACTTAAAGTCTGACCCCCTGAGCCACTTTGAAAGCTGGATGGATCACCTTGGTGATAAAGCAGTCTCTCCAGGTCTTGGCATCCTCAAATGTCTAAGACAGCACAACACCTATATCATCTAGAGGTTGTGTGGGTTAAATGAGAAAACAGGGCAAAAGTCCTGCCAGATAGCAAGCCCTGCCGAACACGTGTCTTCTGCCTTCTCGGCTGAAACTTGGGGGCAAAGTTTCCTCACTGGCTCTTCATCATTTTCAGGTCAAGGACCATTTGGGAATCTGGGTTGGATGAGTGGGGTTTGCAAAGAAAAGCAGGTTCATCCATGAAAAATCTGGTCAATAATTTCATGGATTTCAAAGGCCCTGGGGAAGGAAGACTTTTCGTGGACTCCCCAGGCCTCCGCAGACCCACGGCTAAACCTCCAGAACAGCACAGAATCCCTAGTGAGGACCAGTGACCATCGTGTGACAAAGGACGAAGGCAAAGAGATCGGGGGTGGAGAATCAAAGGAGAAGAAAAATGACTACAAGACAAAAGTTGAAAGATGTGGAAACTTGGTTAGGGCACAGACGATATAAGAAATATGGATCCATTTGTAGTCATTGTCCCCAGCCTAAATTACATACTAATTAGCGTGAATTTCAGTAATTCGAAGAGTGCTTAAATAATTCATCGTGGCCTTGGAAACATCTGACAACAAAGTGCACGCTAATCTGGAATATAATCAAATTGTAAAAGCTAAACTGCCCTTCCAGATGTCGAGGCTGAATAATTGAAGTCAGTCCCACCCCCAGCCCTGCATCCATTATGCTGAGGATGCCACGCCTCTGTGCTGGGCGTCACCGGTCAGAATGATGGGATCTGTAGGCTTCTTTGAACCACTTTTACAAATCAGCTTAATAATTTACTGCTTTCTCAACTTAGATGAAATGATTCTGTTAAAAAAACAAAACGACTCACAGAAAAGAGAAGACAATGTCAAAGTAAAGTGAGAACTCTCGCTGGGGGCTCTTCTCCCGAGGCTATGTCCTTGCTGGGTGCCAGCTCTGACCCAGGGGCAGACTCCCGTCACTTCTGCTCCAGGAGAATCCTGCTTCTCTCTCTTTCCTGATGTCAGCCCCCTGACTAATGAAGGGGACCTGCTTTAACGTGCACTCTCAGGACTGGAGTCCAGCGGACCTGGACACACTGGAGGGCCCCGTCGGACTCTCACAGGACCTGTTTCCTGTCTCCGGGCACAAGCACGATTCTGTGCTGGTGAAGGGTGAGGATGGGCTTTTACCAAGTCGTATATTTCAACCCCATGGTTCTCCACCGGGGTTGATATTGCTGCCGGGGGTTGTTTGGCAATGTTTAGAGATGTTTTCAGTTGTCACAGCTGGTGGGCAGGGGGAAGGGGTTGCTGTTGGCATCCATTGGGTAGAGCTCAGGGATGTTGCTGAGTATCCTACAACGCACAGGACAGCCCCCGCAACAAATTGTCAGGCCCCAAATGCCAACTGTCCCAAGGCTGAGAAACTCTGCTATAACCCCAAAGTTAGACTACAGAAATTTGAGAAGACTTAGGCTAAGGGTCACAGTACGGGTAATGAAACAGGAATCCTGGGTGTTTGGTGTGGTTCTTCTGACACCTCCACCAGTCTTGGACTGTCCACTTCTAGACTGGACCTATGAGACAAAAGTAAGCCCCTCTCTGTTTAAACGACTGCACTCCAGTTGTGCGTTGCACGTGTAATCCCTACCCCCAGCACCGCTCTGGAGAGGAAACACTTGGTTCCAGCCAAAAGGTTACTGACACTCACCACCCAGGCTCTCTTGGTTAAACCTCTTTAAAAATAATAATAACATTAAACAAACCTTCTCATGGTAATTAGGAGAACTATGTAATAATAGGGATAGATGTGTGCATGGGACAGTAGGTAAAGCAGGAATATGAAGAGTGCGTGAGTAGTAGAATAACAATTTATAAGGAATCCAGAAACGCCCCAATCAGAGAGGTTAGGGAGCTTGCGTAAATATTTTGCTCCAGATTATAGTCTGTTGGGTGATCTTCTGACCTTCTGTTTGCCCTAAAATCTTTATTCCATTTTCCTTTCTTTGGTTTTTTTTCTCCTAGTCTTACCTGCCTTCCTGGTTCTGACACCATTCTTCAACCAGAGTGAAACAATAAAATACCTATAACGGATATGATATTCTGAAAGACGATATATAAAAGAACAAAAATACTGGAAAGCATCCATTACATAGAAAGCACTCTTTACATAGTAACCATAAGTATAGTTATTTTTGTGAAAAGCTTTTTTTGTTGTTTATTGATTTTTGAGAGAGAAAGGAAGAGAGAGAGAGAAACATCAACCAGTTGCCTCATGTGTGCACCCTGACTGGGAATTGAACCCACAACCTTTGGTGTATAGGACAACACTCCAACCAATTGAGCCACCTGGCCAGGGCTTGCAAAAGTTTTGCTCTTTGGTCCTGGCTGGATCCAGGATTTTCACCTACCTACCCCACTCACACTTGCTGTTTACTAACTTTCACCTGCAAATTTAGCTTATAGACTATTTAGTATATTAGCTACAAGGAGTGTGTGTGTGTGTGTGTGTGTTTGTGTACATATGCTGTATAATGACTCCCAACATCTGAAGTTGTTTGAAATGATGGAGTGCTTCACAAAGATATGGGCCAACTTTGCACAACTTAACAGCTCACCTTCATTCTTTAAGATAACTTCTTAAGACAATTTCTAGGCTTTTGTGATCACAGAGTAGGTTAAGCCTGTATTCTTACACAAGGAGCTTCTAGAACATCAGTCTAGTTGTCCAAAATCTGATTTCTGAAAAAGTCTTGTCTCAACGCTTCTAACGTTTGAGGTTTTGTTCACACACTTAGAGAACATAAAAAGCATCTGGGATTCTTAGAATGAATCATAGTAATAGCAACCTCTATTTCTGCTAATGTTTATGTTGGTCCTAAAGCCTTTTCAACTGTTTATTGGAGTTTATGCAGTCTATTTCACATGAGAAGCTAAGCATCCCAGAAAGCTGATACAGATCAAGGAGCCATGCACTGTAATTCCCAATAAAGAATGAAACAAACAACATACCCTATTCGACATAAAGGCCCGAGACTACAACTCAGACAAGGAATGAGAAAAAAGTATATGTAATTGCAAATGCAGTAAATATATCAATGAGTTATCCAAATGGCTGATGGAAGGGAGATAACATCATTGGCTGGTTTGAAAGATGACGCCAAATGGAGCTAATTTATCAGTGGCGCCCTGCCCTGGGCATGCTATAGCTAATCATGTCCACACAAAGTAATCAGGAATAAGAAAATACAAAGTATCAAGAGAGCATTTTCTTAATTTCCATTTCCACTCTTCAAAGCCCTTCAGGGCATTTTTTTTTCAGGCTGTCAATGACAATTGCTTGTTGCCTTGGAACCCCGCAGGCTCCCAGCAGCTATAAAAGCAATGAATGAATACGCAACAAAAGATATGCAAATTTAGGCATCTTTTTGATTCTTCACAAAGCAGGCTACTTATAAAATGAGTCCATTTCCAGAAATACTTATAAAAATATCTTTTCCATTCATTTCATGTCACATGGGAATTGAGAAGGTTCAGGTTTATATATTTTGTATTCACTTACAAATTAATACATTAAGATCATACTGGTAACAGGTCTGTAGATTCACACTGGCTTTGAAGCCATTTGAAAAATAAACTTTTTATCTTTCAGAAACAAGTTTTATTTTGACAAGAGTAAGATTCCTGAACACAAACACATTAAAAATGGATTTTTCTTTAATGATGTTCCAAATGTGATTTCTCTGCTTGTGTTATTTCCATTTTATGCAGTTGTATGTAAATTGTGCTTTATGGAATAAGGCAGATGTGGGGAAAACATCTCCCTGCTCTCTCCATGGCTTCCTGGTTTTCTTCCATGTTGAAGAATTTATGAGCACGATGGTACAGAAGTCATCATCATGGTACCAAGTGGCCTGGCAGACAGCAACCTCCAAATTTAATTGATTGAACATTTACCCAGCATATGCTAAGTGCTTCACGTATTTACTGGGAAGCTAGAGTACCCTAGGTGCTCTACAATACCAACCTCCGATTAGCCAGGCTTCAAAATGGGATGAGAGGCCATTCCTACCTTCACAAATTCACACTAACTAATCTACCACCACGTATGACCTTTCAAGAAAAAGCGGTTAGACCTTTTGCTGCTTCTGCTATGTTCCCTGACTTCCAGTTGGAAGTATTCAGTAGGCTCTGAGATAGCTCATCTTCAGAAACTTGTTCCATGTGTCCCCTGACTGGACGGTTTACCTTGTCTTCAAAATATGTTTAGTTATGATCACACAAGCCCTAAGGGGAAATGAAATTCTTCAGAACTGTCAACATGAAGAGGCAAGTAAGTCTGTACTCAAATTCAGTGTGGAAAACCCCAAGCGTCATTTTTCTAGCTTTCTAGGCTTTAGTTTTCTCCTGTGGGAATGAGCTTGGCCTGGGTGCTGCTGACCACACCCCCGGCCCCCATTTTATGGGTCTCTTTACACAGCGTGTGAGGTCACTGCAAACTTATTCAGAACAATCTCAGACACAAGTGGACTGAAATGAAACTGTAAAAAGTCCCTGTCCTACAACATATTTTCACCTCTACTCACAGGCAATAGGAGTTCTTTCCTGGCCATGAAAGAATTAATGTCTTCTCCTTCTTCTTAGCAGTTCACATACTCTTTGATGACATTTAGACTGAGAAAGCGTTACAACCCCCCCTGCCACCCCGAGAAACATGTCAGCTTGTGCAGGAGCGATGCACGAGGCTCCACTCACCACGTGTGCAGGGTTACGTTTAAGGCAGCTCAGCCATAGACATGTGCGTCTGTGCGCACAGCTCTGCGTTTATACCTTTATGTGCACATGTATCTATAACATGTTATGTGTTTATGGGCCAGGGCTGTGTTAAATGCTCCGCATACATTTTTCACGTCAAATCATTCTCACAACAAATCTACAACACAAATATTGTTTGTCCCATTTTCTGGATTTAAACAGCAGAGTTTAGAGATGAGTCATAATTTGTCCAAAGTTGCCAGTGAGAAAGTGACAAAGCAAGAATTTAAACTGCAGTTTATCCAACTCTGAAGGAAGGACACAGACAACTTACAGACACACAGAGAGAAATGTCATGGGACTTAGAAACTGTTGGAAACTGGGTTAAGAGACGATTGAGGGATGTCTGTTTCAGGAAGAAAATATGCCCATCCTGGAGGTGTAAATTTGCCTCCACTGCATGGCGCTGAAACTCTACTCTCTGTGTGCTGATAGAGAAGGCATCTCTGCTAAGGTAGCACTAGCCAGAATTGGAATATATTCATTGGAAAACCACATAAAATGTATTGCTCACCAGTTAATAATTTTCCTCCTTAGGAGCAGGAATGCCGTAACAAACAAAGTCCCTGGGGAATAACAGAAAAGTAACATCTAGAAAAGCATTAACCACAAACTTCAATGACAAAGGCTGCTTCACCTTGCACTTTCTTTAGTGAAAAATGAGAGCAAGTCACACTGCAGATGTTCAGATGACAATGCACAAGATAACGGCAAAATCCAGGTCTTATGTGAAGCAGCATGCGTACAGTGTCCTTTTGTTATTCTGAAAAATATATATATGTATATATGTATAAATATAAAATATACATATAACCATATACACTGCATGTATTATATATGTATATAAATTCGATTACTGTGGATAATTGTGTCTTATTCACCTCATTTATCTTGCCGACCAAGTATCTTGAGGTATCCAAACTGTGCTATTAAGTTAACAATGAACAAATTTGAATTTTGCTGTGTAATATATCATTGCCAATTCAGGCCTTTGGTAATATGCTGCTCAGGGTTAATATGCCTATTATGCAGGATCTGCCCTGTCTTGGTTTCGACCTGAGTGAAATGGTGTCCCTATAATATTTTGCAATGGCTTAGGATTAAACCTATGCTTCCCTAACAGAGAAAGGTCTTAGATGGTAGGAGACAGGGGTATTTAACCAGGTACTACCAGCTGTTTTTAAGCACTCAGCTTTTAACACCAGCATGGTTTCCCCCCTCAGAGGTCCAGCATTCACTGAAATGGGTTGGTAACACTCACATACCCAGTTTCTTAAGGTTTTGACTCTTGCCTTCCAAGATTCATTGTAGCCCTCTCACCTTCAGCCACAAAACCATGCATGAGAGTCACTTATACATCTCTCCCTTTATACCAGAATTATTGAGATATGATTGATATACAAAGAAGTGCACATATTTGATGCATGCAACTCGATAAGTCTAGGTATGTGCAAACACCCATGGCACCCTCACCACACTCAAGGGAGTAGATGCCACCCCCCACCCAGAGCTTTCTGTGCTCCTTTGTTTTTGTTTGTCTGGTTAGTTGGTTGATTGGCTTCTTGGTGGTAAGAACACTCAAGGGGAGATCTACCCAGCAACAACCACGGAGAATGATATGGGGACTCCTTACAAAATTAAAAGTAGAGAAAATTGAAATCAGGCTCCAGAACAGAGTATCTTCAGTCCCGTATTCACGGCAGTGCTATTTACAATAGCCAACATATGAAAACAACCTGAGTGTTCAC
This sequence comes from Sturnira hondurensis, assembly GCF_014824575.4. NCBI lineage: Eukaryota > Metazoa > Chordata > Mammalia > Chiroptera > Phyllostomidae > Sturnira > Sturnira hondurensis. The sequence continues at coordinate 2,937,049 of NW_028081528.1, forward strand.
ATGCAGATAACTGGATTTTAAAAATGTTGTATATACATCTGATGGAATCTTATTTAGTCTTAAAAAAGAAGAAAATCCTGCCATGCATGACAACATGGATCAACATAGAGGGCATTATGTGGGCTGAGTGAAATAAGCCAGTCACGGGAGAACAAACACTACAGGATTCCACTTACATGAAATGCCTAAAGTAGTTGTAATTAATGGGCGCAGAGAATACCGTAGTGATTTCCAAAGATTGGGGGTGAAGAAAATGGGAAGTTGTTCAATTGGGAATAAAGTTTCTGTTGTGCTAGATGAATAAATGCTAGAGATGTGTGTGCAACACAGTACCTCTAGTTGATAAAAGGGTATTGTGGAGTCATCCATCTCCTGCACAACCGCTCACTTCATCCAGCTCCTGAGGAAATTGTGTCTGGGTCCCACCAGCCACATGAAAATGACCCTTTAGTAATTATTTGGTTAATTTGGCTGATCTGAGTACTAGAGTTAGGGAAAAAATAATCGCTCTGGTCCTTAGAGGGTGATGCCACTGGCCTCCTAGCTATAGCTGAGAAAAGGGCCTGGGAGGAATCGATTTGTCCCCGGCACATGCAGCAGAGTAAAAGCCCCAGGAAAGCAAAACTCTTTATCCCAAACCAACACAAATCCGGGCAGAGTGGGGACAAATGTTAGGGACCCAGGAGAAAGCTGCATCCTGACCACAACCACAACTGCGTCCGGAGCGCTGTGTGAAGTTGTGCTGCCATCCTCCGGAAAGCCAGCACGGGGTGGTGGTCATCTCACAGGGACCCCCGCTTCTTGACAGAGATGCCAAGGTGCTGGGAGTGACTGCCTCTGTGGCTGGGAATCGGGATGGTGGGGGCGGGGGTGGGGGAACGAGATTCACAGGTTCAGCCTTAGTGGAGCAATAAAACTTGAGACAAATGAAAGAGATCCAAGTCACACAACAGGTGGTCAACTTATGGGAACTTTTAGTCTGATGGGTGGTATTAGTTGAATCAAAGAGTTACATAAATTTAAAAGTTGATAAGCTCTGCCTCTCCTGCCTGAACCGCGCACAACACAGCTCTGTCATGCCCACGGAAATTCCCACGGTAAGTAGGTAGAAATGTAGTTCACCCTTTCCTGGAACATAACACTAAGAAACATTATCCAGAATTAAAAGCAGTCTTTGTTACCCCACAAAATGATGACAATCTAACATTTCTTCATACGTGAGTAATGCATGACTTTTTTTCCCAGAATCAACAATCAACCGCAAACCCTTGACTGGCCTAGGAAAGGTTTAAAAGCTTGAGTGTTAGGACAGACGGACAAGAGCAAGTGTTCCAGCTCACATGCCCACACAAGCCTCGTCTCTGCTTTTAGGGAAAGTGACCCCTGATGTGGTCAGGGACATCACTTTATTCAGCTTAATCTACCACATAAACTAGCTCTCACATCTGTTAAATTATGTTTATCTCTCTCAAGTAGCTTAGTTTGTGCCCTGGTACGTAGTAGGTATGCCGAAGATGTTTTTGTTCCCATTAGAATCTTCACAGAGAACAGAATATACCAGTTTTCGATGAAAATAGGGTGAAATGACCAAAATGCCCATGGGCTATATTTTTAAGGTCTTCATCCAAAGGTAGCGGAATACAGGAAGAATTAGCTTCTGTTGGCAAATGACAAAGTGAGAGTAAAGTGAGGCCAGGTAGCAGAGCCAATGTGTATTATGTTCCTAAAACCCAGTGGAGTTAAGCAATTTCATGCACTGGCCCAAAGTGTTTCCTGTTGGCCCAGTGGCTGATGACACATTGTCTAACAGGGTGGCCCCAGAGAAAACAAGGGCCTCCAAACCTTCATCTACTGGCAAAAATGCAAGAGTGCCTTTTCACTCTCCATTTCCATCTACCGTGTGATTCCCAACCGTGACCTCACATTGGAATCCCCTGGGCAGTTTTAAAAATAATGATGCCTTGGCCCCAGCCCTGGAGATGCTCATGGAATTACCCTGAGGTTCATCCTGGGCACAGGATTTTTACAAAGCCCCAGGTTGGTTATAACAGGCAACTGAGGTGGAATCTCTGACTTAAAGGAACTAAGGAATGAACTGTGTAGGTAGTGCTTCTTAAAGTTTAATGTAGAAATCAGCTGAGGATCTTGTCAATGCAAGTTTTGATTTAGTCGTGTCTGGAGTGGGGCCTATGATTCTGCATTTCTAACAGGCTTCCGAGTGACGCTGAGGCTCATGTGGTCTAGGAAGCAGAGTTGCATTAACAGGGCTCCAGAGCAGCGGTCACAAAATTCCTGGAGCTGCTCAGCATCTCCAAACACTTCCCACGATTAATGCGGGACTTCAGATGTGCTGAACCAGAATCTACCTTTGAATAGCATCCCAGGTGACTTTCATGCATATTAACGTATAAGAAACACTAGAGCCCTGGCAAACTTCTTCTCAAGGCCCTTGCCCAGAGTGATAGATGATGGAGCATTCATTTTGGGGGGAAAAAAGAGAGAAAAAAAAGAATAATTTTGATTATAATTGTGATAATACATGACAGGTTTCTTTTTGATTGCAAAGAAAAATCTTGTTTATAGTGACACATTTTAAGATATGTAAATCCTAATCACGAGGAGAAAAACTATTGATAACTCTCTTCTTCCACCCACATAACAGTGCTTCTAAAGAGAGAATACAAACGAATTATTGAAAGGCCGTGTTTCCCCCTGCTTGACCAGAAACTGGGCACTATTTTTACTGAAACTTACACCCCTCAGATTGAGCCCAGTGTGGTAAAAACATCAGTCTCTTGTTTGGAATAATACTGGTGGCTGAAGGGGTAATATCACATCCAATTCCTGTGGTCCTGCTGGGAATACGAAACCTTTGCTTTGATTCAGAATGTGGAACCAAACTATTCTGTTCTCCTAAGTTAGAAGTTCGGAACTCACAGACTTAAAAATACCAGCTAGTAATGAAAAACAGGGCAGCCTCACTTAAGTTACCAGCACTGAATAAATTCCCAGAAAGTTGAAACACTGATGTGTACTGGTGACCTTTAAATATGTAACAAGTAAACAGTTTGGAAAAAACAGTAATTCACATGGATCTCAAAGGCATTTTCTTTCAATCTGTAACAGATCAACTTGTTTTCTGTCAGAGAGGTCAGATTGTTAAAATGTGAAACTTGGCTACCCAGAACCGCTTCAGCCAGAGCTGTCAAATCAGAAGCTTAGCAAAAGAAAGAAATTGGAACTTTCATGTACGAACCAAGATTCCCAGCTCTTCCGTACTGAGCTAGACCAGTGAGGGCCCAGAATTTAGACTTTTTTTTAAAAGTGGCTTTTTCTTCTGAAAACTGTCAAGGTACCCAACGAGCACTGCCTCTTTTTTTAAATGACTTTGAACTCTATCAAGACCCTTCCCTCTTTACCTGAGTGAACACTTTTGTATCAAACTCCAGTGTGAGAATCCAACGGGCTGTCTGTCAGCATTGGGAGGAGGACCTGGAGAAACGGTTACATGGCTTCTGTGCCAGCAGAAAAACTGGGTACCATGTGGGGGAAGTAGAAGGATTTGAGAACTAAGAGGCAGAGAAGTTTGGGAGGTTGGGACTGGGCATTATAGTGGGAAGCACAGGCGACAGGTAGGCCTCTCAAAGAGGCAAGACTGGTCGTTCCAGTATCTCTGGGAAATACATGAGAGTGCATAATTTTAGTGAGATGCTGACTGTGCATTTACATATTGACATATATATGATTTTATTATAAATCTCTTTTCTTATACTTCTTTGTGTCCTTTACATTATGAAAAAATATGTTAGTTTAAATTAACTAGTATGAGCATATTTACATGTTGCATGAGTGTCACTCCAGACATGTAAAAGAGGATTACAAAAGGGTGTTACAAAGAGAGGTCATCGGGTCTGTTACAAGCTGTGAAATTGATTTAGTTACCTTATTATCAATGTAAATATAATTACATGGGTGGCTACATAATTTTTATTACCTCAATATAAAACAATGCTAGTTTCCCCCAAACTTTGGGGAGATATATTTGAGATATTTTCATTGAAAACCAGCCCATGGGACAGATACAGTACTCATTGTTGGAAACCAACACTGAGACAACACCAGAGACCAGGGGACGGCCAAACAGGAGAGAAGTGACATTGATGTAAACTACTGTGAGCCAGAGAAAACACGATTTCACTACTAACCCCATCTTGAAAGTCCCAGCAGTGGGTTTAGACTTACAAATCAGCTACACCTCACATAGGTAACTTTACTCAGAAAGCTTTAAAGTTAGTATTAAGCACATATTTATTTACTATGGTTAATATGGAGGTTAGCTAGTATAAAATTAAAATAGTGGAAGGGTATACTGCATTTTGCAAATGGAATAGGTATATTACTCTAGGGTTAGTTTCAGAAGAGAGAAAAACTCAACAAGCCCCTTTTATAACTTGGGCAACTGGGAGGTACTTTCACATGGTCACCTTATCCATTTTTATTTATTTTTTATTCATATGATTAAATATATTAATCATGCAAAAACAACAACATGCAAAACAATATCAAACTGTGTTCAAGGTCTAAAAGAAATTAAAAAGGGATGTGTCACAGCCCTGCTTTGCTGACTGGAAGTATGCTGCAGAATATCAATGTGTGCGCCCCCTAATGGCCAGGCAGCAGGATGTGGGGAACTCCCACCCAGTATAACCTGGTACTTAGTATTCCCCACACCTTGGCCACATTAGGACAGAAGAATACTGGAATCCAATAGGAATTCCTCAGGAACAGGAAGGGTTCTTATGGGTCAAAAGCAGAAACGAAATCACTCCCCAATTTAGAGACCCCCAAACACTGTAGCCCACCACATTAACTTTGACACACAAAAGCAGAAGTAGAGTCTGAAGAGGACTGAAGGGGCAACTGAGACTTCCAAGGGCCTCCAATCAGCTACAGTGACACTAACCACATTTTCTTACCCAGTGCTTCTCTACTTAGCTACATATGAGAATTAGACAGCTTCCAAAATAAAAGCTGATGCCCATGTGGAATACCCATCCATTCTTTCAAAGCTCCCTAAGTGATAGCAATACTCTTTCAAGGTTGAAAACTACCATTGTAGCCATATCTTAGAAATGAAACTAAATCCAAAGAATTGTAGTAAGCTTCACAAATCACATGTAGTAATGATTATTATCACCCAGGGCTATCCAATATTTCCCTTAAATGAAGCTCAAAATTGGCTGGTTCAGCCTTTGGATCATATGGGAAAAATCAGCTAAATAAAACACGATTCTTTGATGGAAATTTAGCTTTCTGCCAACTGTATGTTTGAATATTTGTGGCCCAACTTCAATGAAAACAGAAGTGTTTTTTTTCTTTTTTTTAAGAAGTGTTTTTTTTCCTAACTAAATCATGATATTCACAATATACAGCTCGACTGGCAGTGCTTGTGGGCAACTGAACAACTTCAGAGATTCCTTTTTGCCCGAAAGTACACGGAACACTTACTTTATTCATTTCCAGAACAGGCCTCTGCAAGCGGGGCTTGATTCTTGCCTTAAACATTTGTGGGATTTGGAGCACAATGTAAAACTATCTAGATTTTAATTTTGTTGACCCGAACTAAAAAAGTTTGGACTGAATGATCACAAAGGTATTTTCCAGCTCTTAATGTCCTGACTCTGTCATATATTGTTTTCGCCCTCTTGCTAAGGTGCTTGCCCTCCAATCACTTAGATTCCTCTGGTGATACCACTTGTTTTCTCTACTTAGGTCACATCTTAATGGCAGAATGTTATGCAGTAACTCAATTGTTTTGCCTGGTATCCAAGAAGTACTGGAGTACTGAGCTTTGCACAGAAGACCGCACAAAGGTTAAGCATCATCTATCCACTAAGTGTGAAGAGATATCTCCTCCAGAGACCAAGAGAATATTTGTTTCCTAATATAAACATCACTTTTCCATAAAAAATTATTGTCTTAGGAGGCATTCACTGAAGGGAAATTGCTGGCCCTGGAGGCAAAAATGTGATAAGATAATTTCTATTCTTTCATTTCAGCCAAATGCTAAATAAGATACAAATGAAATAACTTTGGCACTATTAATTCTCAAAAGCAGATTTAGGCAGAGACTTCAATAGGCATGAAATCAGCACTTAATTTTTCATTTTCTCTTTTCTGGGAGCCTTCAATGGAACAGTTTCAATTCTGAATTTAAGATATGTTGCCAAAAGTTGATTGAAAAAAGCTGGTGCATGAAAAGATGTTTAGGTAGGTTAAACACACACACACACACACACACACACACACACACTCCAAAACCTGGATATGAGCATTGCTTAAGAGGAAAATAACTTTTACACCATATTTCTTTATCTTTTTAATATAAAAAGACTCCTTTCTTCAGACTTTGGAACAACTTGGCACCTAAAAATATACACTTTTTGGTGTTGATTAGATATTTTAAATTTAGGTCAAAACTTGGAAGTTTAAGAACTATATCTTAAATGGAAATAGTTTGCATAGTTTCAACATTCTCTGTTTTTTCTACATTTCCTTTAATAATACTGGATTTTACAGTTATGCTGTATTCTGTCTTCATGTTCCCAGACATGAATGATTTTACCTCTAAGTGTACATAGTCAAAGAAATACTGTTCAAACTGGTATGTATTTTTCTGATCTTTATTTTTCTAAGATTCCAGGTAACCTCTTCCTATTTAACTGATCCAATGATTTCACCTGGTGTTTCTGGAAATTACTTTATTACCTTAGGTTCAAAATAGGTTGATGATACAAATATAAAAGGCTTTTGAGTAACTAATTCTTTCACAGTCCCAAGATCTTAAGGTGCCAAAAGAGAAAAACATTCCTCTTCCAATTCATCCCTATTGCGTATTAAATAGAGGACTGGATGGACTCTAGTTCAAGCTTAAACTAGATGAAGGGAATGGATCTCCAATTTAAACTGTGATTGCTGTTAAAAGATAAATTTTAACTACTTCCACCTAGTTTGAATCCTTTTGAGCCTGTTTTGTTAACAATAGAACTGGCTTGAACAAATTTACATTGGACTGAACCATTTTCACCAATTTTCTCTTGGTCTCTCTCTTGCACGATACCGGCCTGTCAAGTGAGACATGCCTGGAATGAATTGTCTGTGAGAATGGTACCCAGGTATGGAAGTAAACAGGTGATACCAAAAACGAGGGGAGGACTATGTGATTCAACACAACAGATGATCGCAATTCTAGGACCAGAAGTTAGCGGAACAGGCAGCTGGGGCTCGTAGAGGCAGAGCCAAGCGAAGATGAATCTGAAAATGGGAATGCAACAGGTGGAAGAAAATTCAAACAGGGAAATTTGTTGGCGAACACTGAGCATCCGCTGGGATGTTGTGTTACGAGCAGCCTAGTCTGGGGGTGGGTGGGGTTGAGGGGTCATGATCAGGCTTTTAAAGCAGCGAGTTAAACCAAACATCATCCATCAATGCAGGCTGGGCAAAGATGCACAGAGGCTGCTTCAAAATCAAGTGCGGATCCCAGTGGGCTTTCCACAGAGTTCCTCTGTGGAACTCTTGCTCCTTTTGCCCCGCAGGTACTGCATCTCTACAGCTCTGGGAACCCAGCTAGCCTGGCCTAACCCTTCTGGAGTCTTCTTGGTCACTGTGGCAGGCTTCCAGGCTGCAGCTACAGAAAAGGGGCCTTGGGGCAGAGCGAAGAAGTCAGCAGGATAATAATAAGCTTAGTCAAAACAGACCTCAACACCTATTCTTGGAACTGCGGCCAGGCTGAACTGTACAAATGACACAAAAGGGGTGCGTATCCTTGGTCTTCTGAGCCAATGGCTTCTCCCCATTGTAGAGTGCCAGCCTCAGTAGTACAGGGTTAAACAGAGAGTATTTGGACTTTTCTAAGCACTGGACACAATCCAGGTGATTCAGCAAAGTAGGGGCATTACAGGTGGTCCAGTTACACCCAGAGGAAGGGTCTGATCTCCTTTAGGATATAGAAAAATGTATAAGCCATTATACAAACTATCCCAAGTTCCTTCTCAAATAAATACATGATCAAGAGACCAGGGTTCAAAATAATAATTTTACGTATACTGTGGAGCTTAACACTTCCTGTAGAAAGTGTGCTGTTTCGTTTGAGATCAATAATGTCCTACAAAAGGGGTGAAATGGACCTTCCTGCTCAATCTACCACCATGGCTATGTCAGTCAAGAACTTGAGAGGGAAGGGAGTTCAAAATAAACTCTAACACTGCCATTCCTCAGAGTGCTTGTGTGTGTGTGTGTGTGTGTGTGTGTGTGTGTGTGCGCGCGCGCGCGCGTGTGTTTTAAGCATGCTTGATCTAGAAGCATCTGAAATCCATGTCAGCCCAGTTCAGCCAAGGGAGTCACAACCCAGGCAGAGCACCAATGACCCTGGCAATGTAGGTGACCCTTCATTACACGCTGAACTCTGTGGTTCTTTCAGGGTGGCTCCAGAGCTCGGCCTGGCAGTGTCGTCATCGAATGTGTGTGGGGCCACCACCAGGCCCGTTGTTCTCTCAGCTTCTAGTAAGTCCGCCCATACCTGGGCTTGCCTTGGAACCGAGACCTCGAAACCAGTTTAAGCCAGTCTGGACTATTCTGAGACAAGCTCATCTCAGGTTCAAAAGATTGAAGGAAAATACTAACCGTAGCTCGTCGTCCTTCAGAGACAATCCTGGGTAGGTTTGTTGTTGTTCTTGAATCAACAGCTACTCCCAAAGAGGTATTGTAGATAATATTGCTGGAATCTTACCCTAAGGAAGAGAGTCACTAATTCAGAAATAAATGAATCAGAGACAATAGTCAATAAATATTTCTCCAAGTGGCCCCATTGTTGGACTTCTCCTCCCAGGCCACAGGCCTTATCAAACTTGCCCAGATTTCAGGATCTTTTGAACCGCAGTTGTCCCTGGGTGCCACTTCCAGTCTGACGTCTACCATCTGCTGCCCATTCACAGGGGACACGTGCATGTGGTACCGTTTAGACCCACCATGGAGGCTGACTATAGCAGACTTAGCTAACTGGGAATCAGGTCAAGGTGGAATTTTATTCAAGGACATCTGCTAAATGCAAATCATTTGCTTATAACAGAATCATTGCAGTTTGATCAAATAAAATGATCTCAAGCTAGTCCAAGTAAGAAAAACCTTGTTCATTGTTTGTACCTCTGTGAAATCAATTCCATTTAAGAAAAGTTTGTTTTTATTTGCTTAGAGAACTGAAATGAAAATGCTGACTTCACGCCTTGGTAAAATTATTCATAGACTTTTAAAATATAGACATATGTAATCTATATTATATTTTTCCATTACCATTTAGTCTCCTTATGATCCCCTCCCTCCAGCAATCACCACCCTGTTGTCCATGTCCATGAGTCTTTTTTCTTTTTGCTCAGTCTCTCCACCCCCTAACTCCTCCTCCCCCATAGATTTTTGAGACCCAAACCAGTCTGCACCACATGCATTATATAGTAGATAATGAGAGGAAACTCAGACTTTTAAGAACTTCATGTATACAAAATGAAATAAACACTATAACTTTGTAGTATGGATTGGCTTTGGCACAGAAGCACAACTTTTACTTGCTTTATGAATGGGCAGAATCTAATTGAAAATGGGAGTAAGGGCTGAGTGTAGAATGTAGGAGATTCTGCTGAGTTTAAGTTTTATGTTATTCTTTCCCTTCACCCAAAGATACTAGTACAAAGATATGCAAATATTTGAGCATGTGTTTAAATACAGATTGCATCAGTCAAATGTTTGGGGGTTATTTGGTTCCATGTTGCCTGACTGGAAGTGACGGGTGAGGTTATGACAGGAAAAATACAAGAAGAGGTTCATGCCCAAAACCTCAGCGATCTGCTCTCCTGAAATCATTCACGTGGGAGCTTCGAACCCAGAAATCTTCAGGCCTAGGAAGAAGAATCAAGCCTACTGCTCAGGGGCTGTTTTCAGCAGCCCCAGACCAAGCGGTCCCAGTTCGTGCCTGAATGCCGTCCTCATTCGTGATTCTAATCACTTTCATTACATTCTCGAAGTTTAATTTATCCACTCTACCTTATGGCTTCACTTAGTTTGCTCCTCCAGCTAGTGGTATGTACTTTTTACTTTTAACCTTTTAGTTTCTAGTTTTTGTTGTTTCATTTCTAACTTTTATCACATTTGCCTAATTCTTGACTTTGATTTTTGCCCCTTTGTACTGCTCATGTTATGTCATTTTATTTTACTGTTTTCTTTTGTTACATTTTATTGAATATGTTGTTATCTACTTTAGAACGCAATCCATGTTTTCCTTTAATGTCGCCCAACGTTTCCAAATGGCAAACAGAAAAAACTGGCTGAAAGGGTGAATCTGGGAGGTCGGTCTGGGCCCGAAGCGAGTAATGCTGGAAGAGATTCTTTTCCCTCTTGTGGGTTTTACAACATCTCTTCCACATCTCCACAAACGATTCCTAAATTCTCTCCCTAGATAAATCTTTTGATTGTGAAATCAGCCTGAAAGGCAAGTCTGACTATTATCAGAAACCCCTTATTATGCAAGGAAGCTGAATTGACCTAAGCCAGAAATACACTCTCAGCACAAAGTCAATGTGCCCCTACGGACAGCCCACATAAATACCTGAATTACAAATTAGCCAATTTATTTAAGGAAACTGACTCGAGAGCCATGCTCTCTAGTCAACAGAACTGTTGGATCCTGGGTAGATTCTGGGAACAAACCTCAACTGACCAGAAGAAAGAAGGTCACAGTCGCTGGGACCAGAAGAAAATCCAGCAGTTTTAATTCGAGGAGAGAAACTGACTCACATTCCCTCGGGCTAATCTTTGTTTCCTCTGTAAAGAGTGTGGTTTTGCTGTTGTCGTTGTTTTTCTTGCTACTTAAATAACATGGTCATTTAGATCATTCAAATTACATGAAGTTCTAAGAGAGATATCCCTTGGTTTCCCGCCCTGGAATGATCATTAACATTTAGAGGCCACCTTTTCATGCCTCTCCTTGTGCACAAGTACCCATAAACATGTCATGGTTAAAAAATGGCATTTATCTTATATGCTTTCTAAAAATGTAGTCTGTGTTTTTACTATGCCCTCCCTGCCTTTTCTTCCCACTAATTTTACCCTCCCCATTTAATTCTATTCTTCCAACATCTGCAACACATCACTCTGATGAGTAACTCATGTTAACAAGCTAGTTGATAAATTTTCATGTTTTTATATATATGCTCATAAACATAAATGTACACATTCATGCACATAAGCATGAACATACATGAACATACATATATATGTCTATCAGTATGAAAAGGCTAGGTTATGCTGCTGTAACAAATGATCCTCAATGTTAATAATATTTCTTGATCATAATATATGTGTATTTTCATTTTAGGAAAATCTGCAACTTATCTTTATTTCTAGATCCAGGCTGATTAAGAGTTTGTCACACTTCTGGTGGCAGAGGGAAAATAATGTAGTGACACCAGTGAGCTAAGACCCAGAAAGACAAATCCCACCTTAGCCTACACTTCTTCCAGGGCACCGATCTGGCCCTCCCTTGGCCGTGCACCTCCTAATGGGGCAAGCAGTCTGAAGGGCAAAGGCATTGTCCCTTCTGGGTCTGTACAACCTGGACTGTGATGCAGGCACTAGGATCCCATAATTCCTGCCCCAGTGGGCTCTGTGAGGGCCTCTTCCCTGACGTCATCCCTCGAAGGGCAGACAAGTCTGTAGGAGCACGTAGCCCATGAGCCCTAGAGGGAGCCAAGAGTGTGAGTTATGTGAGGACTGTGGACGGAGCCTGAAAATGTGGGTGGGGGTTGTACACAGAAATGAGCTCAAGCCCCTCTGATGGGGGACAGATGGAATGTAGAGGTCCTCTTTAATTCAGGAGGACAGTAAGTATGCCACACAATTTAATATAGAAGCCATACATTTTTTGATTTTTCTATTCTGTTGCACTGATCTGCATTTCTGATTAATGCTAAAACCACACTGATTTGTGGGAAGTTCTATTCTGTATTCTAATGACTGGTAAGGCAACTCCCCTCTCATTATTATTTTTCTCTCTTCCCACATATTATTGGCTATTGTTGGGTATTAATTTTTCTACATAATTTTTTAAAAATAATTTTATGCACTTAATTACAGAAAAATGTTGAGATTCTAATAGAAATTGTATATTTATATGCTTATCCAAATAGAAAACTGATATTTTTATTTTACCAGTAAGTATTCTCATCTCAGAATATAGTTAGTATCCTTCTACTAATTGAGATTTTTTTCTGACCTTTAATAAAATTGTATACAATTGGATCTAAGTTACGTTTAAGTATTTCTGCTTAAGTTTATGCTAAATATTTTTATAGTTTTTATCACTATTGTGTATAAAATATTTTTCCATTTTTATTTCTACCTTGTTATTGCTAGCACAAAAAACTTATTGGTTTACTTATATTTATCTTGTATCCATCCTCACCAAACACACTTACTGTTCCAGTGGTGTTTCTTTATAAATGTATAATATCATCAGCAAAATAGAGAAACTTTGTTATCTTATGTTTTGATAATTTATTAAATTTTCTTGTGTTATTACATTTGCTAGGACTACCAATGCCATGGCAATTAAGCTATCTAGTCTCTGATTTTAATTTAAATATATTTTAGTATTGATTAAATAGAAAGATATTAGCTTTTGGTTTCTGGTGAATTGTCTTTATTTCACTGAAGTAAAGTATACTTATTTTTTTCTTTATTTTGAGTATTTTTTAAGCAACTGCTGAATTACAGTCCTAGAGTCTTCTCTTTTTCTTTCTTCCTTCCTTCCTTCCTTCCTTTCTTCCTTCCTTTCTCTTCCCATTGTATTTATTATATAGGGTCAAGTTCAGGTGTGAAGAACAGATAACCCAAAGTCACAGTGGCTTAAAACATACAGCAGTTTGCTTTTCTCTGTTGTATAAATGCAGTAAGTGGAGGTGTGGTAGGACAGATGTGCAAGCATTTAGACCCAGGCTCCTTCTATCCTATTGTTCTGTTTGAGCTGCCAGAGCTGCCTCAGGGTCCAGCAGCACGTTGTAATTCTTGCCAGAAGGAAAAAAACAATGGAACGATAGAGGGCAAGTTCCCTCCCTTTGATACACCTTGCCAAAAGATGACACACAACTTTTGCTTGCGTTAAATTGGTCAGAAATTAGTCATCTGGCCATGCCTAAATGCATGAAAGGCTGGGAAATCATCTTTTTGCTTAACATATTGATTATATGTATATAATCCACATGCATATTGATTATATACATATTGATTATATGTAAATATTATATGTGTATAGCCAATATGCTAAGGTAAATATATATTATATAGTAATATTTATATATAAATTTATGTTTAATATTTATGTTATATATTTAAATATATACTACCATTTTTGGTGGTTGCCCTAAAGTTTACAGTATACATTTACAACTAACCCAAATTCACTTTCAAATAGCACTATATTAGTTCACAAGTAATGCAAGTCCTTGTAAGTATGAAAATAATTTTAATTTCTTTTTCCTGTTCCTTGTATCATTGCTATCATTCATTTCATTTATACAGAGATGCATACTTACATACATAGGCATATATTTATGCACACAGAAGATAGATATGCAAGCATACATAATGAAATACATTGTTGGTATTATTTTGGATGAATTGTTGTCTGTTAGATAATAAAAAATAAATATAAAGCTTTTTATTTTACCTTTACATATTTCTTTTCAGTACTTTTCCTTTATGTAAATATGAATTTCAGGCTTATATTATTTTTCTTCTTTCTACAAAGCTTCTTTTAATATTTCTTGCAAAGCAGCTCTACTGATAGCAAGTTTCCTCAATGTTTGTTCTCTTTCACTTTTGAAGAAAAATTTCACAGAATTGTAGATTGTTGGGCTATTTTTTCCCCCTCAACACTTAAAAAACTCACCTTCCTCTCTCCCTGTCTGTGTGCTTTCTGAGGAGAATTGGGATATAATTCTTGTCTTTGTTCTTCCACACGTAGAGCACACTTTTCTTCTAGCTTCTTTCAGGATTCTTTTCTCTTTGATTTTCTGTACATTGAAATGATGTGCCTAGATATAATTTTTTGGCACATTTATCCTGCTTGACATTCTCTAAGCTCCTTGGGTCTGTGGTCTGGTGTTTGGCACCCATTTGTGGATATTGTCAGTCACTATTGTTTCAAAGATTTCCTCTGTTCCTTGCCATGCTCCTCCTCTGGTCTTCCCAATCCCCGCACTACACCTCTTGTAGCTGTCCCGTGCCAAGTCCTTGGATACAGAGTCCCTGCTTTCCAGTCTCTGTTCTCTTTGCTGTTCTATTGATATGTCTTCTAGCACAGAGATTCTTTCCTCAGCTTTCTCCAGTCTACTAATTAGCCCATCAAAAGCATTCATCATTTTGGTTAGTTTTTTTTTTTTTATCTCTAGCATTTCTTCTATGTTCTTTCTCAGACTTTCCATCTCTCTGCTTACATTGTCCATCTGTTTTTACATGCTGCCTGCCTACTTTACTCGTGAAAGCCCTTAGCATATTAATCATGGTTACTTTGAATGCCCAGCCTAATAATTTCAACATCCTGTCATGTCTGGTTCTGATGTTTGCCCTGTCCCTTCTCATTGTGTTTTTTGCTTTTTGGTGTGCTTTGTATACTTTTCTTGATAGCCAGACGGGATGTACTGGTAAAAGGAACAGCTGTAACCAGGCCTTTAGTAACCTGGTGGTCAAGTATCAGGCAAGAGAGAGTGTCTCATGGCGCTGTGACTAGGTCTCTGTCATTCATGAGCCTGTGACTCCAAACTGGATGTCACAAGAGTTTCCCCATGTTTTCTGCTCCCTTACATGAGACAGAATGACTTCTGTGGGCTGGAGTTGGGTATTTCCCTTCCCCCAGACCAGCTGGGCTCTCCTCAGCTAGTTTCTTCTGAACTTGTTAAGAAGAACAGAGGGCTTGGGAGTATTTCTGCTCCCCATGCCAGAGCATGAGGGAATTTTTCTTCAATGTTCACTGTGAGATCCTGGCCAGCTCCCAGAGGTAAATGCCACAGTATTGTGGGGTCCCCCTATGACTGGATCAGCCTGGAGTTTTTCAGACTTGCCCACACTGAGCCTCCAGCAACTAGACAATTCCTGCCCAGGCTTTTCTCCCTTGGCCCTGGTTTCCTTAGGCCGGGTCAGCTTTGAGTCTCCCTTAGGTAAATAGGCAGTGACACTCTGTATTCACGGCCTGTCTCTCCAATTTTGGAAGCAGTGGTTTGCCTTTTGTCTTCTCCTCTTTCACAGATCCAGGTAGAGTTGTTTAATTTTCAGCCTGTTTTTTGCTGTGAGAATGGAGTGGTAACCTCCAAGCTTCTTGTATATGACATCAGAAACTGGAAGTCAGAAATGCATTCTTTATTCTAAGAGACCACCTACCTGGCTAAAATTGTGATTTTTATTACCATTGAAGATGCAGAGAAGTATTGAGAGCCAATAATTACCTCCACATAGTTGAATTTGACATTTATATTTTTATACTTTCTTCTTATTAATTAAAAAAATATTTTATTTATTGATCTTAGACAGAGGGTAAAGGAGGGAGAAAGTGAGGGAGAGAAACATCAATGTGTGGTTGCATCTCTCATGCCTCATACTGGGGACTTGACCTGGCCCGCAACTGGGAATCCAATCAGTGACCCTTTGGTTTGCAGGCTGGCACTCAATCCCTTGAGCCACAACAGCCAGGGATCATCCTTTCTTTATTATAATGAATTATATTAAGTTTCCTGCTATTGAAAATTGAGATAAAAGCTATTTAGTCACATTGTATTATTTTAATATATATCCCCACAAATACAGAATACAAAATTTTACCCCAGAAGAAATAGAAAGCATGAACTTACCATCACAAAAGGAGCTATTACAACATTTGATGAAGGTCTTCCGTTAAAGATAGCAGCACCACTTGGTTTTAAGACTTAGCTCCACCTAGGTTTCAAAATGAAAAGCAAACAATTCAAATGTCATTTAAATCACTTCAGATCATATCATAGGAAATATTTCCAAACCATTTTAGTGGCCATAATAAAGCTGTTGGTTTGGAACCAAAGGATGCTCCCATTGGTAATTTGTCAGGTTCATTCTACCACAGTTTTAAATTGTCTAAATAAAAAACCTGCCTACTAGGGAGGTCTGTGAGCTTGCCATGGTTGGGCCAGAAACTTAGCTGCAAAATCTCTTGCAGTACGTGTTGCAAGACACTAAGCTCCCATGCATTTTAAACTGAATTTTTGCTTAGCTTCCTATTTTTTAAAGAAGGTCTTTGTGCATCTTAATAATCAGACTCATCTTTTAAAGGTCTTTAAAAAGTATACTGATGTCTGG
Organism: Sturnira hondurensis; assembly: GCF_014824575.4. Lineage (NCBI taxonomy): Eukaryota > Metazoa > Chordata > Mammalia > Chiroptera > Phyllostomidae > Sturnira > Sturnira hondurensis. Next base: position 2,953,477 of record NW_028081528.1, read on the forward strand.
TAGGGTTTCAAAAACCTTATAAATTCTGTAGATGGTAGACACCAATCTAAACATTGATTCTTTCAAAAAAATCTGAGGAGAATTAGTGACATTTTCTAAAACTACACACACAGATGATTCAGATGACTTGGGTTTACAGAGTTATTTTATTAGGGGCCATTTTCTTGGAGGTGGGGAGGAAAACTATATGATTTAATTAGAAAAAATTAGGCTAATGAGATTTAGAATATAACATTTTGAATGGTAACTAATCGAAACCACATATTTTAAATCAAGAAAAATAGGTTACAGAAGGCTTTATAGTGAACTTCTCTTTGTTTACTGCCATCATTGATAAGTTTCTTGGGCCACAATTAAAGTGACTATTTCTTACTCAAGCTCAGCTTCACTAGAACCACCGCTGTGAAAGTGTGGAAACAACGAGAACGCTGTCATGTTAAGGGGTGGGGCTGGCTGTGACAAATCAAGAGACTCTCGACAAACTACCCATGGGTCTTCAGTGAATTTTGTCTGACTGCTTGAGAGAGGTTTCAGCGCTCTCATCATTTCACATTAGAATCAAATAGGCTCCAGGTGCCGTTTCCCCACTACTTTGTCAGCGTGAGGATGCAGCAAGGGGCCTTGACTGCCTTCAGCTTTCATCTAACTACCATTAGCCTCAATGACAGGAACGGAATATGAGTATGGAGTGAGTTATGGGAACTTAATGTAAGGTCCAAGTACTAACAGAGCTGCCAAATTTTCATTTGAGAACCAATGCAAGAATGGGTAAGGAAGAAACAAGGTCCAAACGTCACATTTTCAAGATTGTTTCCAGTCCACTTTTCAGACCTTAGAGGACTAATATGCTAATGTTGTTTTAGAGCAGAAGTTGGCAAGTTTTTTTTCTGTAAAAGGCCCGTATAATCAATATGTCAGGCTTTGCCGGTAACACTCAACTCTGCCACTGTATAAGGTGAAAGCACTGTAGACATTACCGGAACAAATGGGCATAGCTGTGTTCCCACAGAACTTTATTACCAGCTCGGGAGACCAGATTTAACCTGCCAGCAGTATTTTGTGCAGTCTTTAAAAAAAAACAAAAAACAAAAGCTGAGACTACATCCTCTAGTTATACGCCTGATCTGAATGTTTTTTTAAAGATTTTATTTACTTATTTTTAGACAGAGGGGGAGAGAGAAACATCAACATGTGCTTGCTTCTTGCTTGCCCCCCACTGGGGCCCTGGCCCACAACCCAGGCATGTGCCCCGACTGGGAATGGAGCCAGTGACTCTTTGGTTTGCAGGCCAGTGCTCAATCCACTGAGCTATGCCAGCCAGGGCTGATCTGTATGTTTTTAATGATAAAATTGTATTGTCACTCAAAACTGCCAGGCTGACTTGTATAGTTATTTGTCATCAAAATATTACATTTTTTATAATGCTGGCTAACAACTCTAAATTCTTTAGACTTCATGCACTAGAAAGCTTACCATTTAATGATATCTCAAATGCATAGCAAATCATATAATTTTATAAGAGAGAAATTACACAAGAAAATGTTGAAAACTAGAGAAAACTAATTCTTCATATGTAGTGACTTAAGGACATATACATTCTTCTAAACAATCTAAGGATTATTTTTTGCACCAAATTCATTTTCACTTCAATTTCCTGGAAAAATGAGAGTAGTTAAATATAATTACAGAATCCAAATATGGCTGAATTGGCATTGAATGATAGGTGCTTCCTCCTTAACTGCTTAGGGCAAAATATTTTATGAAGCTTGTAACTAACTAACTAATATTTTTCTTGTAACTAACATTGGCTGTTGCCATGATTTGCAGTGTGACATAATTGTGGTTGGGAGAGAACAGCTTGTAGGGAGACACATGTAAGGTCTTATAGCATGTTCATTCCAGTGGCTCGTTTGCTGGCTCATGATTTTCCGAGATAGGGTGATAAACAGTCTCAGGGGTGTGATGAATGGGTCCATTACAGTGAGACACAAGGATATTGAAAAAAAAAAGACTCATAAACAAATTACTAAAAACTCAAAAAAGTGAAGACACAGAAAAGCTTTTAAATAATAAAGACACATGCTGACAGGTGCATCTGACATTGTGTAAAAATCACTCCTTATTAATTTACTTACGTTACACATAACAAAGCAGGCTTTACCTCACGGTGCAGCATTTCAAATGCCTCTCTCCCCTCTGTAAACATTCCAGTGTCTTATTGACAAAAGCACCAGAATCATATCTCCAAAAAGCCTTTTCTATTCTTGGTAATTTGGGGGGATAGATTCGGAATATTTTATGGTCAGATCTAATTAATCTGCTGTGGTTTAGCTTCGCAAGGCTCAAATGTCTGTTGCACTCAGCTGTGAAACCTCTAAATGGGCCAGAGATCTTTAAAATTTAAAGAGTAAGAGAAGATTTGGGATGTACGCCAGGAAAACATCATGTTCTCTAATATATTATTGCATTTTAAATGAAAATAACTAACAGCAATGATTATTCATAAAGGAGTTTTTCTTCTAGATACTTGAGTTAACATTTTCATTTGCCTTAAATGTACGGCTCTGCTTCAAGTTCCACCTTTTTTTTTCATGTTCTATGTTAAAGCCTTACTTTTCATGACATTTATACCTTTTGGATATTTATAAACTGTTACCATTCTCTCAGTTTTTTGCCTTTACACTTGATTCATATTTTTCTCGGGTGCATGGATATCATACAATAAAATAGAAGCAATTAAATGACAAAGCACCAGCCTCCTCCTGTGTTGATAGGTTCTAAAACCCTTCATCTCACTCCAACAAGAAAGCTTTTAACTCTCTACCAATTTCTAACCATTAACTCTCGTCTTTAGTTCTTTGTCCCTTCAAATACTGAGGATTCATATACTTTAAGGCTGCTTGGCAGGTTTACTATATGTAAATACTGGGAGAGTCAGACTCTATGCCAGTGGTTGTAAACTAAGATGCGCAGTGATTATTTTCAGAAATGGATGTAGGAATGTCCGCAGATGTTCGAAGTTTAGCCCTTTTGAAAATGTATTTGAGTTATGGTGGAAATAAACAGATATCATTGCAACTAAGCAATTAAGACATATGCTGTTATAACAATGCCACACTGCGTTCCCCAAGTTGTGTGTTTTAAGTGTGTTATTAACTTCGAAATCTGACATTGGCCAATGTAGTGAATGCAAATTAATGCTGCTGAGTGAACAAAAATATCATCAATATGATGATTCATATACCAAAAATAATGCTTATTCTACATTTCCAAAAACATGGAAATGATAGCTTTCACTATCAAAAAAATCTACCTATGATAAATAATGCATCCTCTGCATTTTTCCTTAAAGTATAAATATGAATTAACTAGTTCTGGGATTATAAGTATTAACTGGATTAAATTACATAAACAAATGCAAAATATTACTCATTACCTCATCTACCAAATATTTTTATCAGCTAGCCATCCACACAAGGATTGAAGTCAGGTTCTCGAGCTTTGCTATACTGCAGACAAGAACAATTCAGTTGTCTTGTGCCCAGGGGATATCATGTAGTCAAATTATTACAATGAAGGACCAGTAGTGTCCAGCTCACTGACCTCCAAATAAGCTGGATTCTATTAGTTCTGTTTAGAAATGGCAGTTCTTAAGATGTCACTGTGACGTTGAGGTAGCTAAACTCATGTATCAGTCTTAGGAATACTTTTCGTATATTCCACTGGGTTTTCAATGGCAAATTTGGCCTTTAACATGGAGCATATTGGAAAAAGAAGACTATTTTCAATTTTCTTTTTATGTTGTACTCTTGAGAATGGCATGTTTGCAATGGACAGGGCTACTAAAAATATAATTTAGAAATGAACACCTTTTAGGTTGACAAATGACTGCATTCTATTTAAATGGCATCTAGTTGCATGATCTTCTGAAAATGAGCAGAAGTTTCAGGTCCATATTAGTGGGAAGTAAGGTCTACGGTAAACAGACATGTTGTAGAAATGCTATATTCTAACACACTTAAATATAACAGTATTTGGTATTAGAAATTTTTTGCTACATTTGTATTTATTTCCAATTCTTTCATGTTACAAAATGTTAGAATTTCTTTAAGATGTGACAGGTCAGTTTGCCTTCACGGCAGTACCAAGAGCAATGCTCTGTGCCCAGCCTTTCACACATAGGAGGCGCTCCACATCTTTGAATTGTATTCCATTACCTCTTCCACAAAGATAGTGCAATGAAAATGTATATGTATTATTTATATAACTATAAAATCTATAATCTATATATACTTTATAAAGTTACACATAATGTGTAATCGTATGGTACATATAATATGTATAAAATCTCTCATCATAACAGCTGTCCCAGAATTCTAAAAAAGGAAACTAGAAATGTTACTTCAAGAGCTCTTTGGGTAGGTAGGTAGATCCCCAGAACCTGGTACTGGCGGGCACTAAGGTTCAAGAAAAAAGACAGAAAATAACTTTACCTAAGGGAGACCAGGAAAAAAATTTACCTTTTTGGAGAAGGAAAGAGGAGATGAGCAAACATAGAATACAGGATGGAGAAAAGAAGCAAAAAGATAACAAAAACTGGGATCACATAATGTGAAAGGGCAATGCCAATCCCGGGTGGTGATGACATCAAAGGGAGTTTTGAGACAGATGACAGTCATTATTTAATTTCAAGCTGATTTTGTGGCTGGAACATCAACCCTTTCCTGCTCTCTATTCCAGAAATCAGTTAACAGGTCACCATGCTTTCAAATTCCTGCTGTGTCAGATTATTTATTTGTTTTGTAGAAATAAAGTAGATAGATTTCAAGTTTGGATTGGGATAGAAGTACGCAAAATTGTAGATCAAGAAGCCACAAAAAAATGATCTCTATCTCTTCTCCCATGCTCTCCTGAATTTCTTGAGAATATGAGAGAGATTTTTTTTTTAATTTCCAAAATACATGGACTTGTTTGGAGTGAAATGTTAAATCAAATGAACAGGGTGTCATGCAGCTGACATTTGGGTTACAGGAAAACCTCATATTATTGCCTATGAATATTTTGGTTTATGTTTTGACAGTTCTTCTTTTGAAGAAGACATCTAACAGACTCATTGCAAGTTGTTACTGTTTCTATTTGCAAACTATAAACATTAATCTGGTTTTAAAAATGCTGATTATCTTTTCCTCATGACGGATTTTTCATTTTTAAGTAACTAATCAGATTCTTTTACTTCATCAACACCAAGTTATAATACATTTAATCAAAATAATGTTTAATCACAGTTACTCATATATGTAGTTTAAGTGTGGAGCGTCTTCTAGACACTTGTTCCGTATCTCAATGGTAGAAATCACTGTACTAAGCAGTTGCAATTTGTACTCTACAGAGATCTCTTAGTCTTTAGGTTACCCCAGGTATACTGTCTAGTGCAGAGACTTCCTAAAATATATAGTGACTCTCCTCACCTCACTCACTTACACTGAGTTTGTACAGAACGCTTACCGACAGACAAAAAACCCAACGTCCCCCCGCCAAGAGTCCGTAATGTGGGCTTCCCGTAAGGATGCAGTTAACATCCTCAACCTGAACATTTCAATTTAAAAGATAACAATATTTAAGTCTCTAATCACTCTCAAAATACCTGGGTTACATACAGTACACTTATACAAAATATAAAATTATTGGTTAAATAATAACTTCTAATATCCACATTTAATAAAAATGTTTTAATTGTCGCCACTGCTGCATGTGCTCAATCCCTTCATCTTTTCCTTCATGCTTGTTTAAAAGTAGGTGAAGGAAAACAGAAGGACATGTAACAAAACTAACAACACAGCCTTAGCCACAGATAATTTCCTGAAATCAGTATGAGGAGGAATAAGCTATGAGAAAGAAAAACATTTGCAAATCATTTTGTGTAACAGTAAAATTGCTAAACGCAATTGAAAAGAAAAAACATCTTTTCAAACTAAATATCCATTTCTGAGCCTGAGGCAATAAATAAATAAAAGGTGGGGAAATCTCAGCCTTAACAGCAGAAGAAAAAGCGGTTTTCTTTCCAGATTAACAACATGATTGAGGAGCACTCATATTGTAATAAACACTAATTTAGTAGTTTCATAAAGGCAAACACTTTAAGTAAAGTTCACTTTTCTATTTTTAAAGAATTTGTCTATTCACGTTCAGAAAGAGGGAAAGAGAGGGAGAGAAACACTGATCAGTTGCCTCTCGCATGCACCCCAGCTGGGGACCTCCCAGGCGTGTGCCCTGACTGGGAATCCAACTCCAACCTTGCGCTTTGGGGAAGGACGCCCAGCCAACTGAGCCACACTGCTCAGGGGGTAAAGTTCACTTTTTAAAATATATCATTATGTCCTTTGTGCAAGAGATTTGATAAATTGTTTTGTATTCTGGGTTTCATTGAGCTTTAACTTTCAAAACTCTTTTTGGATAAATGAAGTTTAATAATTGAGAATCTTTTCATCTGACATATCAAAAGACCAAAAACAAACACACAAAATGTTTGATTATCTCAGCACAGCTGTTAAAAATCATTTTGGTAAAAGTCAGTTCCATTCCAGTTTTAAATGTTTTTTTAAAAAATAGGCTGAAAATGCTTTCTTTATGTGCAAAATTATCACTTTATGTGCAGAAATAGCCTTTTAAAACATGTACAAGAATCATTAATATCTTTTCTGAGTTATTTACATAAACAGTAATTTTACTATGTGAAATAGTAAAAGTGAAATATTCCATATTCATGGGTGAAAAAATAAATTATTGTTAAAATACTACCTCTTTTAAAATTAATTTATGAACATGAAACAATTACATCAAAATTTTAAGAGAAGCTTCTTTTAACACTAGACAAAATAGTTTTGAATTTAACATAAACTAATAAATTATGTAATTAGTTAAGAAAATTTCGAAAATGAAGTGAAATGGAGTGTCAACCTACCAAACTTTAAAACATGTAATAAACTTCTAAAAGTGTGAAGAACATGAACTGCCAACTAGATAAAAATTAAACATGTAATAAACAAGGCATTCCAAATGAATGAGAAGGAGAAGCTAGGTTTGATAAATAGTTCTGAAACAATTCCAGAAGGATAAAAGTTACATGCAACAATAATAATAATCTATTACATCATAAAAAATAATAAAAAGTTCAGCAAGCAAATTTGCCAGTTGTAAGAGAAAAACAAAAGTCTAAGTTCAAAAACAAGGAAACAGATTGCTAGATTTAAGGATCTAAAATAAAATTTAAAAAAGAAACAAACTTCAAACAGCCAGGTAAGATATTTGGACAATAAAGAGCAAGCAAGAACTGAATTGACAAAACTGGAAGTACACATGGCTGACATGTTAAGATCATGTTCTCCCTTGCTAATAATGAAAGAAGTAGAAAAAAATGTAAAGAAAATAACACTTTTAATTGTTCAAAATAGTTGAAATTTTAAGCAGTAAGAATAGCCAATACTACATGTTTTGTTATGTTTTCTGATGTCGTTTGTAAGTGAGTCGTTCAGTAAAATGATTACCAGATTTCTACAATGAAAATTACTTCATATAACATTCTCCCCCACTTAATAATTATTCAACAAACATTCATTAGCAAGTGGGCAAACAAACAAAAACACCTGTAGTGTAGTTTCACTAACATTCCAGCTTGTCTTTTTAACTGGTCAGACCACTACATTCACAGAAAAGGAACTAAAGCCAGACTCAAGACAAACTTCTAGAAGCAGGACCTAGCACCCTGGTAGTCAGCTCCAGACAACCTGAACTGTTCTAAACCGATAGTTTGGCCACAGGACTGGTTAGGAATGAAGTATGGGGCACTATTTTAAGAGTAAAGAGCGTAGACTGAGCCTTGCTGGTTTCTTTGTGTAATCATATACTTGTGCAGGGTGTCTCTAAAACATTCGCAACCAAACCACTTTTCCTGAAAACTTTTAATTTCACTAAGCAGTAAAAGTATGCTAATTTATTAAGTTGCCAACTTCACCAATAAAAGCTAATTTCTGATCATCATTATGCTGCTTCCCATAATAATTGTCAACTGAGACAGAAAAAAAGAGAAGCACTTGTATTAGCCACTGAAGTTGTAGGACTGCCTCATCAGAACTCCAGCACGCTTTCTTTGGACTTTTGCAGCATTATCAGCACTTGGATTATTGCTTAACCTACGAAAGCCCACACTCTCTGTATGGGGTGAACTGTAGACATTCAACACCCAGTCTGTTGTCTCTCCTTCCTTATGACCCCTTTGCGATGCATTCTGTGTTCCTATCTTTGGAGATGATTAGAACTGCTGCACTGTTCAGGCTATATTCAGCCTATATCCATCAACACGGATTCTGGTAAATTACTGCATTTGGCAGTTATGTTTGGATATGATGATGAGATAATCCAGAGAAACGCAGGATTAACTGAGAGGAAGTCTGGATTTAATAGCCCCAGAACAGGCTAAAAATACATGCAAAAGAGAACTAAAAGTCCCTGGGGGGAAAGCACTTGCTATCTCACACCCATCACAGAAGGGGAAGAAAAGGGGGACAAAGCAAATACTCCCCTTCAGGATTCAAGGAGTTGACCATAGATGACAATATCAGTAAAAAACTAAATGAGGAAATGAGGGTGGGAAACAGAATAAGCAAAAGACATGATCAAGAAGGTGGTGAAGAATTGAAGGCACTGCTGAAGTCTAGGGACAATGGATTTAAACAGAGACTCCTGAAGGGTTTAAAAGGAAACCATATTTCCAGGAAACTGGAAACTAGAAACCAGCTGGGAACTGACATCAAGCTTCAAGCCATTTCAAAGAAAGAGAGGGCAAGGTTGATTACGGGTTCAAAGGACAATTCAATACCCAAAGTCCACTGCACATGCAAGTTGGGACAACTTCTTTTACACCCAGATGAGAAGCCTCTTGCAATTCCTAGCTAGGAAATCTCTGACTCCAATAGCCAGTATTTGGCTGCAGAGTAGGGAAACTATTATGAGATTTTGTGTTTATACCCACACTTTCCCAAAAACAATATAAGGTGTCTTACAAAGATAAAATAGAAACATTGCAACATGACAATAAAAATTAGAAGAAAGAGAAATAATTCAGGCAAAAAGGAAAGAAGGTAGAGTTTATAATGTAATGCCAAGAATGAATAACACAGAAATAAATCTTTAAAATAAAATATGATAAGAGTGGTCTCCAGCCCTTTTAATACATGGTAACATTTTTATGATTAGAAATTTTTACACCCTTAAACTATGATTTATCCTTCTACAGCCATGATAAAAATTATTATTGTGCAAGGATCTACTGATGACTGGAGAGCATTATGCTGAGGGAAATAAGGCAGGTGGTAAAGGACAAATACCATATGATCTTACCTATAAGCGCAACCTAATAAAAACAAACAAGTGAGCAAAATACAGCCAGAGACACTGAAATAAAGAAGAAACTGACAGTAACCAGAGAGGAAGGGGGAAGTGGATAACAGGGGAAAGAAGGGGAAGAGATGTCAAGGAACATATATAAAGGACCCATGGACAAAGCCAAAGGGGGGGGGTTGGATTGAGGGTGGGAGGTGGGCATGGGATGGGTGGAAGAAAGTAGTGGCAGGAAATAGGAGAAAACTGTATGTGAACAACAATTTTTAAAAAGTAAAAAAATGAAAAAAAAACAGAAAAATGATCCATTGATGAATTATGTAAGCATAAACTACAATGAATTAAGTTAAGTGAAATTGTATTTTGTGAGTCAGAAGCATATTCACATGAAAAATTGTAATATATACAACGTCTTTTCAGAAGGTATCCAGCCATGTAATATAAAATGTAGAGACATTTATTGAAGAAGGTACAAGATATAAGAAACATTGTATGTAAGGCAATAATGCCTTAGTCCCCTTCAAAGTAGGCACCTTGGGACCTCACACAGTTCTCCCAATGACCATCAGGTGCCCTGTCGTATTTTCCCAAATCTCATCCACAGCCTGGAATCTCTTCTCTTTCAAAGTTGATTTCAGTTTTGGGGAAAGCAAGAAATTTCAGGGTGCCAAATTGGGGTTGTTGGGGTTGCTGAGTTACCTCTGTGATTTGATGTTTTGCCGAAAAACTCTGCATGAGACATGATACATGAGCAGGCGCATTGTTGTAATGAAGCTGCCAATCACCAGTTGCCTAGAGCTGTGGCCCTCACTCATCTGAGTAGTTTCCATGGAGGAATGTTCAAGCTTAACCAAAAATTTGAGGCAGACTCATTGCTCTACTCAGTCAGTCATTTTCAATGTATTGGCCACACAGTACACATGCTCATTCAACAGCATCTAGTGCCCCCACTGACTATGAAGTCGTCATTGTTCAATTATTCATACACATTCCAGTCCATTCTCCTTAGCTGCCAGGTTACACTGATGTTGGGCAAATCATTCTTGTTATATTAACAATGGCTGGACTTTTTCCGTACACACTTCATGAATGTGTCAGATCTTGATCTGATGAAAATATTTGATATTCATATCAGCTCATGGGCCCTTTTAAATTCTAATGCCTTGATTTAGCAAATCTAGTTATTTTCTAAAGACCTTCACATTCTGTATTTTCCCAAATACAATGGAGGACTTCAAGGAAATATAGTGGGTAATAAAATATGGCCATTAAAGCCGATAAGAACTATCAACAAAAGGACTTTTCCTTGGGGTCTCAAGAAAAGGCTTTCTATAGTCCCCAGTGATCCGTCCTCCATTCTTCCTTCACAAGCAGCCTCTCCTAACCCACCAAACATAAGCAGGCACACAGTTCCACCCATTTACCCTAAGTGCTGTCGTGTGACTAAGTTCTAGTCAATGAGATGTACATAGAAATGGTAGGAGCAACTCCACCAAGGAAGAGCGAGTTGCCTCCATTTTCTTCCTTTCTGCTGGGTGGAACGAAGACAACACTAACAGGCACCACACCCCAGTGGTAGCAGAGAAAACAGCTAGATGGAGACTGCAGCTTTGATGAATTCAGGTCGGGGAAGTTGTGTAGTAGGTCTCTGACTGTTGGACTTGGTTTGGACAAGAGAGCAAAACTCCTTTTTAAGCCACTACTACTTTTATTTTGCTGTCACATGCTCTCAAGCCTAATTCTAATTAATAGATTGTCTCTACCTGTCAATAATTTTCAATTTTAGAATTGGCCCACATTTACTCTTAGAAAAATCACATGAGCTGAATGAACTATGACTTACCTCTTACAAATTTGTAGCTTATTTCCTGACCTTGTGCCTGGTTCTTTCTGTTCTTTCTCTCTAACCTTAGGCATTTACTCTAATACAGGCTTGCTGGTCTCTGTCATGCCCACGCCTGATTAAGCTGGGGCCAAGACCTTTCTAGGTCTATGTAATTGATGTACTAGGGTTTGCTTTCAGGTAACTCTGAGTTAATTCTTTAGTACTTCCCCTCGGGTCTTTCAATTTCTTGGTTTTCACCATTGTTTTGCTCAAACATATCTTTATGTAAAACTGTAAAAAAAATTATAAAACTTCATGAGCTTGGAATCCAAGTTCAAAAGTAACCTTCTGGACTTCCTCCAAGATGGAGGCATAGGTGGAAATACTGTGCCTTCTCCCACAACCAAGTTTGAATACAACAAAGGTTTGGAGAAATAGGACACACCCAAAGACCAGAAAACGGAATTATATGGAAGTCCAACAACTACGAACCGTTCAACGGGGACAGTAAGAGAGGCGGAGCCAGCAGCAGAGGAGGGTCGGGCAGGACAGATCCCCCGACCTGGGCATGCAGGCAGCCCGGAACCAGTCGGGGTGTGGGGCAGACTGACCGCGATTGCACATTCACGTGCAGTGAGACGGACCACACAGGCCCCAGGGGGCGAACCCAGTGGTGGAGGGCTGACAGCGGTGGCACACTCGCGTGCAGTGGAAGGAAACGCGTGGGCCTGGTGACGGTGGTGGCTGCAGTGCCAGTGGGGGCCACGGAGGCAGGCAGGCGGCAGAGGGAAGCCATTGTCCCTCTTTGACCCCGCCCCCACATACAACGTCACAACCCAGCGACTTAGTTGCCCTGCTCTAGTGAACACTTTAGGGCTCCAATCCTGCTACGGAACAGGCACGAACAGCCCAAAAGATGGCTCAAGAAGAACTCAAAGTCCCAGAGCCAATAACTCTAAGCGACCGACAAATTGCCAGCCTCTCAGAAGCACAATTCAAGACACTTTTTATCAGGATGCTCACAGAACTGGTAGATTATAGTCACAAATTAGAGGAACATATGAAGGCTAAACTAATTTAAATGAAGGGAGATGTCCAAGAAACCAATAGCGATGGAAAGGAAACTGGGACTCAAATCAATGGAATGGACCAGAAGGAAGAACGAAACATCCAACCAGAAAGGAATGAAGAAATGAGAATTCAAAAAAATGAGGAGAGGCTTAGGAACCTCCAGGACATATTTAAACATTCCAACATCCGGATTATAGGGGTACCAGAAGAGGGAAAGAAACAGCCACGAGTGGAAAACTTATTTGAACAAATAATAAAGGAGAATTTCCCCAGTCTGGCAAAGGAAATAGACTTCCAGGAAATCCAGGAAGCTCAGAGAGTGCCAAAGAAGTTGGACCCAAGAAGGAACACACCAAGGCACATCATAATTACATTAGCCAAGACTAAAATGAAGGAGAGAATCCTAGAAGCAGCAAGGGATAAGGGGACAGTCACCTACAAAGGAGTACCCATCAGACTGTCAGCGGATTTCTCAAAAGAGACCTTACAGGCAAGAAGGGGCTGGAAAGAAGTATTCCAAGTCATGAAATCCAAAGACCTACAGCCAAGATTGCTTTATCCAGCAAAACTTTCATTTAGAATGGAAGGACAGATAAAGTGCTTCTCAGATAAGGTCAAGTTCAAGGAGTTCATCATCACCAAGCCCTTATTATATGAAATGCTAAAGGGACTTATATAAAAAAAAAGATGAAAAATATGAACAGTGAAAGGACAGCAAACACACAGTTATTAACAACCACACCTAAAACAAAAGCAAACCAAGAAGACAGCTAGATCAGGAGTGGAACCATAGAAATGAAGAACACATGGAGGGTTAGAAACAGGGGGGTGGGAGGAGGAGAAGGGCGGAGAAGGCACAGAAAATAGCATAGATGGTAGGCAGAAAATAGATAGGGGGGAGAGCGAGAATAGTGGGGGGAAATATAGAATCTAAAGAACTTGAGACATGTGGTTATAAACTAAGGCGGGGGAGAATGGTGGGGGAGGGAGTGTGCGGGTGGAGGGGAATGAAGGGGGGAAATAGAACAACTGTAATGGTATAATCAATAAAATATATTTAAAAAATTAAAAAAATAAAAAATTGGGTGATTTGAGATATACGGAAAAAAAAACAAACAAAAGTAACCTTCTTAGAAAAGTTTCAGAAAGTCCAAAAATAGCTATATGTTTTGTCATATTTGATTGTGATGGTGACTAAGCCTAGAATTTTTCCTCAGAACTTTGAAGGCAATGTTTGATTGCTTCTGGGATCCGGTGTTGTTGGTTGGATGTCTGATAAAGGTCTGATTCACTTACATGATTCATAGATATGACATGTCCTCTACATCCCAACTGTGAACTTGAAGTTTTTTTTTTTTACTTCCTGGTGTTTTGAAACTTCTGATATGGATTTTTCGTCATCCTGGGAATTCAGTGAAGTTTTATAATTTAAAGAATTCGTGTACTTTAATATTGGAAGATTTCCTTCAATATTTTTATTGTTTACTTCCTTCCTCATTTTCCTCTGTTCCACCCCCCCCCAGAAACCCTATTAGGTCAATGTCAGGCTTTCTGGATTGATCCTTCATGTTTCTCTCTCTCTCTCTCTCTCTTTTTTTGTTTTGGCAGAGAAGAGAAGGGTCTTTTTATCTTTTTCTGATTTTCTTAATTTCATCTTCATATCAACTATATTTTTAAATCATATCTTCAATATAAAAGAAGTTTTTTCTACATTATTCCTTTTTTATAGTTTCCTTTCAAATTTTCTTGAAGATGATAATGAACTATTTTATAGTTCTCTTTTTTCTTAATTATCTGTGTTTTTTCCAAAATCAATATTCTTATTTGAGATGTTCTTTTATGCTTTTGGTTCTAGTCATATTTTTAACAATCTTTGCATAAAATTTTATGAAAAAGAACAGTGAATTAGGTTGATCTTCTAAGATTAAAAGTGATGAGTTTCCTGGGTGTCATTTATATATTTTGATTTTATGGCTGTAGATCTCCCACACAAACACAATGCCTGGTGCAGAGCTCAGTGCATGTGGACAGAACCAGCAAGCTTCACGTCTGGGTGGGAAATGAAGGATAAAGAATTTAGTCTGGGGTGGAAACAGCTTCCAAATGCCACAACGAAGAGCAAGTTACCTAAAAGACCTAATTTTATACCTGCAGTGCATTTGATTTCTTTTGAGACTTTAGGGTTGTTTTGCTCTTACTGCTTTGTCTCTGTTTTTGTTTGCAGGTTATATCTCAAATACATCAGGATGCCTAGAAATGCCAGGATCCCACCTGTCTTGGGATGTGGAAGGGCAGGGAAGAAGGAATGTTGAAATCCTTCTCTTCGTTCAGTGGTCAGCCTTCCAATTAATGTCATCATTTGGTTTCCCTTCTCACTCATGTTTTCATGCTCCTGAGCTGGGACCGTCTCTGGAGTTTTGCTCTGTAGCTCAGGCCACTCTCTGGTATTGAATCCTGCCTGTGTATTCTAAGCAGCTCTGACATACTTGTTCTCAATCTGTCAACAGAGCTTTATCTTTTCTTCCCATCTTCTAGAATTTTATTAGAATTTTTTTCAAAAATATTTCTCCTCCTGGCCTCTCAATTTTATGAGTTATTTCCTTTACTAATACAATGGTATTTTAAGAGGGATGAGATAGAAATGCATGTGCTAAGTTTACCATTTTAAATAAGAAGTTATTCTTTAAGTAAAAATGCATCTTAGATGCTCTGGTTAAAATCTGTCAGAATGATTTTATGACCATAATACCTATATATACCTTTATTAATTGTATGGCTTCTAGTTTCTCTTTTGATATTAGCACAGTGAAATAACTGCTGCTACCTCATATCCTTTGGAAATTGGAAATAAAAAGGAGGATAATCAGTGAGTATTTTTAAATAAGCCTTAGTGCAACTAACTAGGTAGAAGTTTTGTTCCTGAATTTATTCTATTGCTTCTAGAAGAGAAAAAAATAACTAGATACATTTTAACTGCACTTTAAAAACACTAAGGATGAAGCAACACAACCCAATAAGAATAAAGTACCATCACAATTACGGTTTCTAATTCAGTTTAGGATTGCTTTGCTGTTAATGTTTTGTCTTTATTCTTGCCTGCAAGAAAAAAAATATATATATATACATACACCTATGATGCCTAATAGTCAAAACATACAAATCCATCCTGAGCTAAAGGAGCAATAATAGAACACGGTGAAACACAAAGGAACTGTCCCGGGACTAAGAGAAAATACTTCAAAATATCAGTCTGTAGATTGCACATCATGTGTTCCAGTTAGAAGCCTATTTGGGGCTTTTCTAGTTATAAAAATCCATTGGGTTTTATAAACATACTTTATACTGAAAGCCACTGGAGTAAACTTTGTAACGACAGGATTGTCTTGACCTGAATGCAATTTCTTCATGTTGTTTAGAAGGAAAAGTTTACTGTGGAAGCCATTTTAACTTGATGTCTGCTAAAATGTTATTATCCTTAAAATAATTATGCTTGTAGTTCCTAGAGTTATTTATCAAGAGGTTTTTGAGTGTAATTGTACTCTGCACAAAAGAAACAAACACAGAAACACAGAAATATTTAACTTGGTTTCTTATATCATTTCAGTGCATACACACACAAAACCCTGCAGATGTGTTATGTGTTACTATTTAATATACTGTCACCGTCTATTTTAGGATCCCTCCACCCCCCAAATTGAACATGACTCGTTTACTTTGGGCAGCGACTCATTTGTATTCCCTGATCTGGCTGCACAGGAGAAAACAGCCCTCTTCACAGGACGAGTAAAAGATTACATCCTCCTTCTACCCCAGCACACTGCATGTCTCCTAGACGTTTTTGTCTATCCCTGCAAGAAAAAGAGGAGAGGTGGAATCTTATGAATTACCCTTTTCCACTTGAAATAGCCAAAGGAGAAACTTTTCCTTCCTGGGAGCTTTAATGAGGGAAGCTCAAACTGACTTTATCATGACTCCCAATGGAAAATGTCTCAAGCTCTCTCCTTCTCTCTCTCTCCTTCTCTCTCTCTCTCTCTCTTACAGATATGATTTTTATACCATAATATTTATTGTACTAAGCTGTATAATCCAGAGATTTTTTAGTATTCTTACAAAGTTGTGTATCACCACAATTTAATTACAGAACATTTTCCTCACCCCTGAAAGTGATCCCTGTGCCCATTAGCAGTCCCCTCCTAATGTCTTCCTCTCTGTGCTGCCCAGTCACCAACCCCACCCCTGGCAACCACTAATCTACACACTTCTGTAGGGACAACCTTCTGTCTCTACACACTCAACCGCTTGCCCATTCTGGACATTTCATCTCAATGCAAACATACACCACTTGGTCTTTTTTTGAACGAGTTATTTCACTGAATATTTGCAAAGTTTATCCTTGGTATGTAACAGGTATCAATACCACATTCCCTTTCATTGCCAAATAACATTTCAGAGCATGTGCGTGTGCATACCACATTTCCTTTGCTCATTTATCAGTTGATAGACATTCAGGTTGTCCTCGCCTTCTGGTTAATGATTAATGCTGCGTTAAACATTCATGTAAAAATTTTTGTGTGAACATATTTTTTAAATATTTTATTTATTTATTTTTAGAGAGAGGGGAAGGGAAGGAGAAAGAGTGGGAGAGAAACATCAATGTGTGGTTGTCTCTCATGTGTCCCCTACTAGGGACCTGGTCTGCAACCTAGGCATGTGCTCTGACTGGGAATTGAACCAGGATCCTTTGTTTCACAGGCCTGTGCTCAATCCACTGAGCTACACCAGCCAGGGCAACATATGTTCTTTTGTGTATATACACCTAGGACTGGACTTACTGGGCTATAGGGTAATTCTGTTCAACTTTGGTGGACCCTCTTTAACACATAACATTTTTATTTTATTATTTCAGCTGAATGGAGTAACTTTCTTTTTGTAGAAATGCTACCAAAGAGGAAACAATTCCAAGTATAAAAAGTATTGTTAAGACAGAATTTTGTAAAGGATGCTGTTTAATTGATTTTTCTCCAACATGGGAACCATGTCATGATTATGCATTTAGGGTCAATTATCTTCAAGAATCTATAAGTAATAATACCAAAAAGAATTCTTTGTTTTCAGGGTTATTTATTTATAGAGAGAAAAAGGAAGGGAGAAGGAGAGAAACAACGTGTGAGAGATACATCCCCAACTGGGGGCCTGGCCCACAACCCAGGCACGTGCCCTGACTGAGAATTGAACTAATGACCCTTAGGTTCACAGGCCAGCACTCAATCCACTGAGCCACATCGGCCAGGGCCCAACAATAGATCTTTATTATAAGTCTTGATAAGGACAAAATAGAATCAGTTGAAAAACGCTTAAATCTTTCCTTAGAATCTAAATATATTTCTTTGAAATGCATAAGATTGTATTTTACCATTTACATATGCTTTTCATCACAAAGTATAAAAAATATACAATGGGTTTTATTGCCAAATTTCAATCCTTCCTCACATGGAACAGATAATGTTTATTCCAGAATAACTATGAGATTAGTCTCTGTTCTGTCTAGATTTTTTCTTCTTAAGGATTCTATCAGTAATTCTCAGTATTTTATGTCTTTCCTGCCCTAAGCTATCTTTCATTGACACATAACATTTTTTCAGAGGTCTTATTCTCAGTGTTTGCTTTTTCAATTGCTTGGATATATATCACTTTAAGACCACTCAGTTTTCCAATGAGGCCCACAACACTCTTGCTAACACAAGGAAGTCTGCTCACAGTCTGACATGGCTCTGAGTCTCTGTAAATTCCACTTCACTGAGCATTCTTCTTCCAGTGGGTCTCAGTCTTGGCCATCCTGTGACAAAATGTTGTAGCCTTTAAATGAGAAGAATGACCTACAGGATATGGTCCCAGCAGAAAACCTACCCTCTACTGCATCAAAACACAGGTGCCAAGAGCTTCCTGTGTAACATCATTAAATGCCAGCCCTGGTGATGAAAGCTTAGAAGGAGTTTCCACTTGGTTGTTTTGCAACTAAGTCTCCCTTCCCTGGACAGAGAGGGGAAATATTATCTTTTCTAGATGATCAAAGTTTACAGCTCTTTATACCACCAGTGCACGGGGGGGGGGGGGGGGGGGGTTGAAAACCAAACATTTAAATGCTTTTAGAACCAAATACTGTTCCAAGCACACTTTAAAATGTTTTCTCCACCTTCCTTTTCCTTTTACAGTCAATGCCTATGTGGCTTTTCTTTTTCTTTCACGAGGCATGAGTATTCTTTGCTTGAGGACAGTGTCTCTAACAGTAAAGGGAAAGAAATGTGTCTCCTGCCCTGAAAGGTCCTAGGTGTGAGGGTGGAGGGGATGGAGTGATTTTCCCTCCGTGCCGGAAACAGAAGACTATCGCCAAGTATACTTGCACTGTTTGATATACATCACTGCTGTGAAGTGCAAGGACCATTTGCAAGCTTCCTATGAACTATGATGCTGTTGCTTTGTTGCACAGTGCTGCTAATGGAACAATATAGATGGGCTTTACAAAATATCACTTTTTTGTATTTCACTTTTCGTGGGCTTTCGGCCCCACTATCAAATGGAGGGTAAAAGAGTTATTTACTTTAGTGACATCTACAGGCCCTTTTAGAGAAAAACATCCTCAACTCTCCTTTGTAACTGAATTAACACAATCGGGAACCTCCCAGTGGTTTCAGGCTGACGGTTAGTGGTCTTCAGGGTAGTACTTAGTATATGGAAGGCAGACCTCATCCCAGCTTCAGCTGAGTCTTAAAACACACCCATTTGTCTCCAAAACTCATCTTCATCAAATGGCTGGTCACCTTGATCTCTCCCACTCTATTCCATCCGTATTTGTTTAATGAAACCATAATGTTACTGTTTGGTCTTGATACGGAATTAAAACAACGTATCTCTGATTGCCTTGTTCCTGTTATACAAATTGTGCTCTTTACAGGATCTGACGGGATAAGGGGATACTAATGAAGTCTCAGATATGTACTCAGGCCCTCACACATCCTGAGCTGTAGAAGTGTAGGCAAGGTCCTGCCTGTGTCTGTGCTGTAAGGTACTGAGTAGAAAGGGTGAAAACTTCTTGGGAGAGGCCTCAATTACCAGAGTTGGGAGACAACGGAAAATCACTGGGTTGAGTAACCTTGAAATAGCCTCACCCAGGACAACCTGTCACTTGCCAGCAACTGAGTGACCCAGTGTAGGAAAACCTGTGGAGTGGTAGGTACCACTACAGCAGGCAAAAAAGAGCAAGATGAAATGGCTTAGCCGGAGAGCGCATTTCCCAGAGCTAGAGACTGGGGGAGGGGCAGGGTGTCAGAGATGAGGGAGGGACAAGGTGCCGATGATTGAAATACCCCCCCCACACACACACACAATGCTGCCCTATTAAAGAAAGAGCCAGCCTTAGGAGCCTGCCACATTGGAGAGGCTTGACAGTCAAGACAGATCTCTAAACAGATCTCTAAGTATGTACAACTTTCTTTTCTTTCTTTTGTGTCTTACTACATTGTCCCATCCAAACCTGAAAACTCCAGAGAGAACAGATGGGAAGTCAGGAAGATATGAAGCAAGAAAAAGAGGAGCCCTGGTAGGTGTGGCTCAATTGGTTGGAGAGTCATCCAGTAACCAAAAAATTGTGGGTTCATTCCCTAGTCCGGGGTGTACAATCCCCAGTCCGGGCACATATGGGAGACAACCAACCCATGCTTCCCTCTCACATCGATGTTTCTCTCCTCCTTCCTCAGAGGAGACGCATCACATCCCTTCCCAACCCTCTCTGGGTCTGACTCAGGAGAAAGGGAAAAAGTTGAAACTGAATATGAGATGTTCAGTTTGGTTCTGACTATACTTTTAATACCTTAAAAATGAAACTGAAGGTGACCTGAAAATATCACCTAGGTGCAAGGAGGGAATATATGAGGGAGAAGTTTTTGAAAATGGCAGGAGAAAAATAAAGCTGTTTTCTCATTTTATGCTACCAATTCCAACCCACTGAGTAGGCCCAGTTTGGGATTCTACTTTCTGCTATCTCTTCTTTTTAACTAATAAGTCAGCTAATTTAGAGAGGGCTTGAGTAAAAAGGGGGAGATTTTTGTCCATAGTCAGAATGTTAAAAAGTATCCCAAAGTGATAGTTAGTTTAAGGTATATTAATTTTACATATTTATAGTTTTTAATTAATATAACCATTTAATGTTTTCTCCCTCAGAATAACACAGAATAATGTATAGATTTTTCTACATATTAGAATATAGAATTTTGCCTCTATTCTAAAAGACTCAAAGAGCAAACTTCAGGGACTTCTCTTCTGGACCCTTTTTAGCTACTTTTGATCCCCAATCCTCCCAGCCCTAAAAGTGAAGACTTCATTGTTTGGTCGCAATGAAGTTTCGCATCAGTGTCTGAAAGTGCCTGCCTCTGTGAAGGCTTGCATCTTTGCTGAAGATGCTTCTGCATCTTCACCCCTCACCCCCACGAGGAAGTTCCCGTGGCAGAGTGCCCTACTGTGTCTGCAAATGGCTTTCCTAGGAGACTGTCTTGCAGACAGACTTCCACGGCTCAGATGTGAGGATTTTGAAACTTCACAAATATTTATCTCAAGGATTTACAGATGCTTGGTTTTTATAACTGCCTGTTAATACGACTGCCACATCAGCTGCCTAAAAAATACAAAGGATTACTCATCAGACAGAAACGTAAATAATGAGACACAAAAGACCCACTAGTAATGATGGAAACCCTTGTGGACCACGAGAAACAGAAGGTGAGGGTCCAAGGACAGGTTTCTGGAATCGTTTATTCACCCTGGGCCAGGCGAATTATGCTGTTCAGGTTCAGGTGAAGAAATACCTGTAAGAACAGGAGAGGCAATGCTTTCAAGACCCAATTTGCTGATAACAAAGACCAGCAAGCAGAGACGTGATTGCACAGATACCCACTTCCTTGTTCCCTGACACACACAAGGTCCAGCCACACAATTGAGTCATCCAGCAGCTGCCACTCTCATCTCCAGCAAACTCCTGTCATCCTAGCTTCTTCCGTGAGAGCTCAGGCCACCCTTGAGATTCAGGGACACTGTAGATGGGGAGGAGAAGCATTTTTGTGTGTGCTTTCCCTCTGCCCCATCCCCGTTATGAGGCAGGAGAGCAGGAGCCAGTCCACTGCCCCCTGCCCACAGTGGAGTACGATTGGGGCCCAGCTCCAGGCAGCCTGGGAGGTGAAGTGTTAACCACATGAAGAAGCAACTCTGTCCACCCGTGAGCATTTCCTCCTCCAGTTCTCTCTCACTTTGTCGTTCTTTCTATCCCAAGAGCCCTTTTTAAAAACTCTCCTAGGAAAAAATAATGACAACCATCCCAGTAAACTCATCAGGAGGGCCCCCTCACACACCACTACCTACGGGAATGAATGTGCTCTGGGGAATGTGGACTCAAAGGGAAGAGCAATGCAGCATCTTAGAGGCACAACCACTAAAAGAAAAATTCTGTATAGTGTGTGCTAAAGCAGAATTAATAGAGCAAAACCAAGATTTGAAACTAAGTATATAAGATACCTTTAAAGAGAGAGGATACTGGAAGTAAGAAACAGGGATGGAGTGGGCGGGGAGTAAGTTTTTCTAAAGTAGAGCTGCTACTATGAAGAAATGTTGAAAAAATAAACAATAGATTGATGATCATGGCAGATTCAGCTGTATAACTAGAAGATTATGTGGAGGAACTTGCCCAAATGTGGTGTGGTATAGTCCCGAAAGTATTGCTTAATCTACTTTAAATAACCCTCTGTCCATTACAATTTAATACAGTCCCCTCTTTTGAGAAAATAATTTCTTCTCCCTACTCGAGTCGTAGTCAGATATCTCCCTCCACATCTCATTAGTAAACTGAAAACACAATATACAAGGACCCACCATCTGTATTCAGACAGAAGATTCCTTCACAGTCTCCTTGAAGATCTTGGGCTGCCTGGCAGTATTTGGGCTGTGTGTCACAGTGCCTGGTGACTGTGTCCAAACCAGGATGGTTTGACCTCGAACATATTCACTTTCAGAAACTGAAATTGCCAGTGACCAACATCCTCTATATTGCTGCAACCCCCACCCCCAAATGGCTAATACATTGCTAAATGGACAAAAAAATGAACCCCTTTTCACCAGGTACCTTGTCAGGTGGAGTGAGACTTGACATGTTCAAGGAAATATTTATGCTGGTATTCAAGGATCTTCTACTTAAACGACACAAAATGGATATCTTTAAAAATTTACAATATCTGTGTATTTTTATATCAGACACATGAATAAGTATAAACACATATACACATTTACCTATTTTTCACTCTGAAGAAAAACAATTTGGGCTTGGACTGCCTCTAAGTTCTACACACAGCCTCAATATGAGTTCAGGACATCGTAACAGGCAGCGAGCCCCAACACTAATACTACCACCTCCTGCTAAAGGTGTTGTAGAGAGTATTTGGATTCCCAAGTACTTTTCCTGAGACTACAGAATTTGAAGTTATGCCTCCAAATTGTAGAATCAGAGAAAAGACATAACATAAATTTCCAGGTCAAAATGAGAGATTCATCCTATTCACAGTACAAAAGTTTATTGAACATGTACAATGGATCGGGTATTTTTTTAATCACAGAAAAAAATCCCTATATTCATGAAAATAACTTAGGTTATTTGGAAGCAAGATGTTAGAGGAAGAAAATCACTTATGTTAGTTGTCTTCAAGTCACAACTGTAAGACAGTATTGGCTTTCCATGTATTTATTTTGGTAATCTCTGAGCCACAGAGATTGATAGTGCCTTAAACATACAAATGTTTTCCTCTAAAAGAAAGCCTGAAATGTATTGGAAAAGTACTGAAATACATATTTTGTGTAAGCAATTAATAGGAAATGTGAGTCTGACTCATTTAATGCAATCCTGCTCCTTTTTAGTATCAAATATATTTTCCAATCTGTATATAAAATATTGCTTTTGCTATATATAGGCAAGTGAACCACTTGGTCATAGGATATCCCTAACAATAAAGCTCACAAAATATGTATATACTATATTTAAATGATTTATACAATTATGGAAATATAAGAAAAGAAACAGAAAAATAAGGATTTAATTAGCCTGTGGGTTGAGTAACATCCAAGGCTTATACCTCTCCTTGAACAAAGAGATGACTCTTTTATGACATCACCCATTACGACATACAGGATATAAAGAGAGGACCCTGCAGTCATTAGCCAGACCTTATAAAGTAGAGACACAAGTGTCTGCTTCATTAGCTCATGATGGAGTTTTGGCTTCTATTTAAAGATGTTCAAAACCTCTGTTTAAGGCAGTTGCCATTACACACTTGGCCACAGACCCCTTCAGTTGGCTTATAATCTTAACTTGTTTCTTTAGGGTAACTAAACACATTAAATACAAAATGAAAAAAGTGAACAACATTTATAAAAGGGAAAGATTTCGATTCAGTGTTAGAGCTTTCCTAGATTATGTTTACATACTATGAAAGTAACAGAAGAAAAAACAAATAAAGAAAAACAAAAAATCTGTGTCAGATGGTGGCAATATAGTTTTCCTCTACAGTTACCTGGTTCTCCACCTGAATGAATTATAAAACAAACCTCCCAAGAAGGAAAAAGCAAACCTGCTCTGTGGCAATACACATAAAATCACAACTCCAAGACTTCATTAAATGATGGGTCATGATCTCAAAGTCAAAAACCCTGACGCATCAAGGAAAGGGTCAGCGTGAATGAGAGTTATCAGAAACAACGGAGAGGAGATCTAGGTGTGCACAGATTGAAGGTACTGGAGCTATCCGACACCAAATATAAAGTAAATGTTTTACATATTCATGGAAATAATGTATAAATAAGAAAAGAATGACCAGGGAGTTCTGACAAAAAAAACCTGAAAACACATATGTTTGGATATAAAAACTCATTGTGTGGGTTAAATAACAAATTAAAAATGGAGGGTGTTCAAGCCTTTGAACTAATAGACAAACCTACAGAAATTGTTCAGACTATAAATGAGAAAAATATGGTAAGAAGTTAAAGGACATGAAGGAATAACATGAGAAGTTTTAATATCTACATGTATCAGAATTTCTGGCTGTGGTGCAGAGTAAACGCAGACAACTGTAATTGAACAACAATACAATAATTTTAAAAAAGAATTTCAATAACACAGAAAGGAAAGAACATTATTCAAATGGATGATGTCAGACAATTTTGTAGAATTATTGAGAGTTTTAGACTTAGGAATCACAGAGAATCCCAAGCAAGATACATAACAATATGGCAGAGTACTGAAGCAAAGAAGTCTACACACAGCCAAAGAATATTCACTAGTGCAAAGAAGCAAACAGGTTAGAAAATGAATGTGTCAAAAACGATGCTGCGTCGAAGACACCAGATGCAAACCCCTATACAGTCCACAACAGCATTTATATGAAATGTCCAACAGGCAGATTCACAGAGATCAAAAACAGATCAGGTGTGGACTAGATGTAGGAGAAGAAATCAACTGCAAATGGCCGAGGAGAAGCTTCCGTGTTGAAAGGAAACGTTCTACAACCCGGTTATAGTGATGGATGTACAACTCTATAAATTTACTAAAATAATTAAATTGTGCCCTTTCAAAGAAGATAAGGTGCGAGAATAGAATAAAACATATCAGGCACCAATATTCATTCAATCCACCAATATTCACCTCTAAGTATTTTCCTAGTTTAGTCTAAGCAGAATTACATACAAGTATGTGTAAGCGAAAAGAGTCAGCAGTTTTGTTATAATAGCAACAAAAATGTTGAAACAACAGAATGTCCATCAATGGAGCAATGAATAACCCACCTTAGGATAAAATAGTAGGTAGCTCTTTAAGATAACGTTATAAAGGAGGGCTTATAACCCTCAGCACCATTGTCATTTTGAACTGCGTCCTTCGTCGTGGTGGGGACTCTCCCGAGCCCTGCAGGATGTGTAACAGTGTGCTAGCACCCCCAACAGATGCCAGAAGCAAAAATTGTTTTCAGATGTTACCAAATGTCCTCAGGCAGTGAAAATGGCTCCTGGTTGAGAAGTCCAGTTACAGAGGAATATTTATTATCATGGGAAAAGGTCCACAATGAGCTAACAGATGAAAGAAAGGCTATAAAGCACTATGACGAATATGTTCCTCGCTCTCTCTCTCTCTTGCTCTCCCTCTCTCACACACACACAGAGCTGGAAGAATAGTCATCAAAATATTAATAAGATTGTTTCTGGGCGTTGAAATGCAGGCCTTTTTGTCCCATTCTTTGATGTTACCCAGATTTTCTGAGGACCACTAAAAGGGCTCCCAGCATCAATATGACTGTGTATCTGCTTCCAAAACAAAGGACAGTCAGTGGCTGAAGAATGTAATGTAATTATTGAGACGTTTTCCAAAAGAGGGATTTCCTTCCCCACAATCCACCACGTCCTCAGCAGCAGGGATTAAGGAAGGGCTGCAGGTGGGGAGGACGGGTCTTCCCTGTTGGGCACGTCCTCCTCACAAGCCAAGCCAGTGGCTTAGCTGCCCGGTGCTGTTTGTGAAGTACTGGTTCCAGGTGGAATTAGCCCCTGGTCCATTTGGAACAAGTATGCAGAAAATCAACATTCCTGTGGTTGTGTGCTTCACAAGTCTACCCTCCAGGGGTGTTTGTGTGTGAAGATTGAGGCAAGGAAATACGCAGTAGTCACTTAGGAAACATTTGGGCCTGAAGGTCAGAGGCTCATTCCATTTCTCCACATTTCCTGTGTCTCAGTTTTCTCCTCTGTGCACCGCCCCCCAACACACACAGAAACACAGAGAAACCTTTAGTTGTCTTAAGGCCGTGGAAGAGGCAGTCCTGTGGAGGGGATTCTTGGCCCCCACAGTCAGACCACCTGGGTCACGGATCACGTGATCCTTCGGCTGCTCGGTGGTACTTCAGTGCGAAGTTCCTAGGTTACTGAAGTGGGGGAAAGGGTGTGCCGCTGAGAAAGGGAAGCAAAAGTGCATAAAGAAGCAGTCAGGGACAGACCAAACTTCACCTGCTTTCCAGTGCTGCCCTGCCTGGCCCAACACTGACCGACAGGGGGTCCTGCTGTCAGTATGTCTTCTCCAACTGGTCCGCTGGGAAGTGACCACTGTATCCGGACATTCTGTCTCAATGGAAAGCTCGGAAACTATTTCCCACATATCAAGCATTTATGCCAAAATGTCCAAGTTTCTACTGAAATCAGTTATACTAAGCTTATACTAAGCTATAATTTCCTCTGAGTAACCTTCAACACTAGGGTGTGGAGAAAAGGGAACCCTTGTCCACTGTTGGTATGAATGTAAACAGCTGGTGGCACTGTGGGAAACAAGAGTGGAGGTTCCTAAAACTTAAAAACAGGATGAGCCTAAAATCCAGCAACTCTACCTCTGGGCGTATAGATATAAAATAATTGAAATCAGGATCTTGAAGACAGATCTGCGCTCCTGTTTTCACCGCCACATCTTTCATGCTAGCCAGGACCCAGAAGCAACCGAAATGCCCATCCTGAATGGATGGAAGGAGAGCAGTGGTATTTGTGTACAAGGTATATGTATATTCAGCCTTTAAGGAGAAGGAAATTTGTGGCCATCATTATCACCATTTGTGATAATAGGGATGAATCCAGGGGACATTATGCTAAGTTAAGTAAGTCAGACACAGAAAGACAAATACTACATGATACCACTTATATGAGGAGTCTAAACCAGTTAGACTCATAGAAGCAGAGAACAGAAATGGTGGATGCCAGGGGCTGGAGGGAGGGAGAAATGGGAAAGCATTAGATAAGGGTGCAAATTTTTATTTATGCAAGATGAATAAGTACTAGCAATCTAGTGTAAGCATAATAACTGTAGTTATCAATACTGTATTATACAGTTAGATTTTTGCTAAGAGGGTAGATCTTATGTTAAGAGTCATTATCGCAAATTAACATAGATGACATAAATAAACAAATAAGGCAGGAGGAAGAAAACCAGGATTCTTAGACAACGTGACCCAATATTTTCTAATGTTGAAGTTTTTGCCTTTTTTACAGACAAAACTCTTGTGGGTCTTTGATTACAGAAAACTGTTTTCACTTCTAATCCATATAAAAGTGAATGTATTCTTCACCCATGAAAATTATATGTGTGCTTTAGAACCTGTGTACTTTTTAGAAAACATGTGAGATTATCATGACTACTATAACTTCTCTTGGACTTGCTAATCTTAAAGATTCCCACATAATAGTCTTAGGGTGGATTTAAGAATTACACATTTCTTGAGGCTAGCTGCTAACAAAGCACCTAGGAGGCCTGCTACGAGCCCTTAAGAGGTAACCCTGAGTGATACAGGAAGCGGGGAATTCTGTCCTGAGCCATCAAGCCAGGGTGGAATGCTTTACCTATGAGGGATAGGTCTTTGGTGGAGAGAAAATGCAAAGTGGGGTGAAGGAAGAAAAACCAAGACTGAGGAGATTCAGTAGGGAAAAAAGAGGTTTTTTCATAATGCTGTTAGTAGTTAGGTCAAGTGATTCTCAAGGGAGCTAGTTAATTAGCCTGTTCACTCGTGATGAACTCAGCATGAAGATGAATAGAGAGGATGTTCTCTCCATCTGCCGAGAGAGACAAGAGTTCTCCTCTGCCAAGTTTGAAGAGTAGGATTACTCTCACTACACATTTCTAAGATCCTGCTCCTATCTCATTCTGATTTTTCTTTCTGGCCTGGATAACGTCTACATCCAGTCTACATCCTTGACAGCCACATGTAGACTGGACGAAGCACTCCAAGGGAAGCCTAGTTTTGCTTATTCTAAAGAATGCACAGTAATCTGTTAGGAGAGACACTGGAAGTGGAATAGAAGAACTAAACCTACTTAGTAGACTGGAAGGATATAAATGTGTGGGGCTGTCCCTTCTTAATTTGTACTGAGCCTTGTAATCTTTCCAGACCGGTGAGGTAAAAATCTGTAGGATGTTGAGTGGCTGAGATCATGGCACACAGCAAATTAAAAAACTATACACACACACACACACATCCCCAAAATGTAGCCAGACAAAAAAAACCATGTAAGTATCTAAGCCACGCAAATTACAAGATAGCTGATTATAAATTGAAAGTCCATCATTGTCATAGTTTCAGAAAGCCCTGAACAGGTCATTACTTTCTTCCTTGGCTTATTCTTCTCATATTCTACTAGCATTCCTAGGAAATTTGCTATAGATGAAAGACCCTACAGCTTACCCAAATATTCTTGGGGCAAAATAACCACAAATTCATTAACAAGTGGCAAATATTGAGTATGCAGACTACCTAGCAGTGTGGGATTTGTATTAAATTCCCATATTTTCACTGGATAGGTATTTTCCCCATGGCCTCAGAAATCATGGAAAAGAAACTACTGTCTTTTAAACCAGAAACCAAATCATCAAGGATTGGCCATGGCTGGGCTTCCACCTACCACTAAAGCATGTCCCCCAATCCCCACCTTGGTAAAATCCTACGTCTTTAACATTCTTTCATGCATTTTTTATACCATATTTCCTATCATATTTCCTCTGCTACAATATAGTCTCTCTCTCTCTCTCTCTCTCTCTCCATCTCTCTGTGTGTTTTTTTTTTTTAGTACCAAGAAAATAACAGTGATTCTGTGATTTACAAGATTTAAAGTTTTAGGGTTTTTTTGTTTTGTTTTGTTTTGTTTTGTTTTAGCTCTCCAAGTCCAGCACCAAACATCACTTCTTGGTTCCGGCTCTCAGCATCATCCTCTTCCCACCCCCTCACTAAGTGATGGTACAGCCACGGCCAGCAGAGCGGTCAGAGCTTCCTCCTTAGAAGTCTGGTTGAGTATGGCCACCACCTATGTGTGTTTCAACAAAAAGAACTCAGTCAATTAGAAGGTTTGAAAAAACTAGACGTTCTTGTTAACTAACTTTCTGAGTAACTAACTCTCTCAACTTCAAGCCCATTTCAAAAACACATTACTTCCCGGTTATCATTTGAAGACAATTAATTTGCCTTGGTTCCTGTAAGTGGGAAGAATCCTGCAAGAATCTACACAGACAGATGTTATGCTTTGAGAGTTGACCGTTTTTTTAGCTACACAGCCCCGCTTTTTTGCAAATGCTGATTATTGTTTCTCTAAGAATTAAGTCAGATGTATATAATGTTCCTAGTACAGGACTTGAAATCTAGTAAGCACTCAATGTATGTTATCCCACACTAACGCGGTTCTTCCTTTGTGTCTAACGGGAGTTTCTTTTCTGCCCTCTCTCTTTGGGGTTAAAGGCAGCTTCATTTACAGATTGCGACTCTTATCTGGAGGAGGTTTGGACCGCCTTCTATCTTATCCTCCATGTGGTTCAGTTTTTGCTTTGGAATCTTTTTAATGGCAGCTGTTGCTAGGCAATTTTTCCTTGTTTGATTAATTTAGTTCTAGTGCAAACAGAAATATATCCAAATGGTTTGGTTTTCACTAATGTTGCTTTTCTTCCAAAATAAATATATTCCACTTTTGTGTTAAAACACTTATGATGTGGCTCCAAGCCTTCACAGAGCTACGGGGTGATCATAAACTTAGTAGTTTAAGAACTTCACCACTCATCGTTAGTATAAATAATACATGGAAAATGAATAGCAATGAGTGATGAAGTACTGTGAAAAAAAAGACTCCACATTAATTGGAGAGAAAAATGTGTGAGTTTCAAATTGTAAGTGGAGGAGAAAGAAGGCAACTTCATTTTGGAATTCTTTCTCTAACTAAATAGTACGTGAAAAATATGACCCTTGATCTTCCAGTGAAGACTGATATGCCATAATGTGGGCAGAACATGGAAAGAGGTTATTGATATTAATCATTTTGATACATAATCTCCTGAGGTTTGACAATGCCAAATGATTTTAGAGTCAAAGTTAGCAAAGGAAGGCTTGAACTGCTTTAAATAGGTTGAGTATTGGCTTTAGAAGATCTTTAAATATTTAATTTTGAACTGTTTTCTGATTTCCTGATCTCTCTTATTTGACTTTATTGAGTCAAAATAAAGTCTGTATTGCCTGTAAAAAATTGCTAATTTTTTTGTAAGAAGAGAATGCTATTCAAAGCAATGGGCTTCAGAGCAATTTTCTTTTATCAAAGGCTAATTTTAGGGGTAGCTTTCTGTAAGATTCCACCCTGTTTTATAGCCACATTAAAATGTCAGAGGACTTTATAGACTGCTCAGTGCTGCCAGGGCTACATGTTCAGAAATGCCTACCATGCTGGGAAGAAGGGACACAGCAGTCATTGACACTGCTTTTGTTATTAACAGGAGCGTATGAGGGGAATTCAGTGAAAATGCTTGGCATCCAAGTCCACAGTGAATCTTTTCTTTAGCTGAAGTTGTGGATTCTAATCAATGGTTTAGAGGGAATGAATTTGGTGGGTTTCACAGAAGAGTTTTTGAGATACTTGTATTACACAAAAAAGCTTTTGAATGAGGAAATAAGCATTTACATGGAATGGCCTCCCTCAGATATTTTACTCATTTCCAGTAAGCCATCTTCAAAAATGTACAATGCTTCTAACTGAACAGTCACAGTATTTCCACACACCCGAGGCACAGTGTGGCGGGGAGAGCTAAGTTCTGATGAAAGACTGCACTATCATGACCTTTCTCACGACCATAATTGATAGTGAGGCCCCTGAAACACTTTGCAGGGCTGTTGATATATTTAGAAATGCGCCTGTGACTCATTATGCTCGTAATTGGTCAGTAAATAGGGGGCAGATTACCCCAGGGGCAATGGGGACAACTTATTGCCCAAGGATGTCATTCTTTTGTGTAGAATCACCTTTTGTGGAATGCACAATTGTCTTCTTGTTGGAACTAGAAAGGCTGGGCTCAGAAATTCATAAGCCAAGGTCTATTTTTGATCATAATAAATATCAAAACAATTAAGATCAAACAGTTTCAAAATCCATTCTGGTATAAATAGAAGTGAAAAAATGCTAAAAATCTTCTATTTTAAAGCTTATACTTCTGACTTCATCCTAGGATGCAGAAATGTAGAAAGCATGTCACTCCTACCCTATCAACTAGAAAAGACTTGTCAAACTATAAATCTTAATTTGCCTTGACCCTAGAAAACTCATACTGTGGGGAATGCAACTAGTCTAAACCCTAAGAAAAGGCACATACCTTTGAGAGAGAGGGAAAGTGATCATAGTCTTACTAATGATAACAAGGGGAAGCCAGAATGGCCATAGAAGTAGGCAAGATAAACCCAGTTAAACATTTTAATAAATAACCAAAGTTCAAGGGTGTGCCAGTATGAATATAGACACCAGGAGAATTCGTACCCCCTCAGCCATGCTTCTCCATGACTCCACGATTTTCCACTAAGAAAACAGAGAACACTTCTCCCCACTAACGTAGCAAGAACCAGACAATAACAGCCGCCTGCCAGAGCGCCAGCGGCAAGAATGGAAAGAAACCCTCTCTGAAGTATAGGCACAGAGAAGGCCTACTGCTGAGGGTGGAGCAGGAACATTAAGAACACAGAATGGAAAATGAGACCTCGCCCTAAGCACAAGGTAATTCGAGAAGAATTTGAAACCAGGGATACAGTGAATGAACCCATAACAACAACAAAACCCAAACCCAGCACACTTCTGAATAGACTGGCCTAACAGCCTAGCAGGAAACAGGTAGACACATTTCCAAGCACTGATACCAGTGACTTCACTCTCTACAGTTCTACTCATGACACCTACTTGTCAAGGAAAAATTCTGAGACATGCAAAAAAGTAAGGACAAAACAGCCACTGACAAGAGAAAAAGCAATTGATAGAACCAGAGATGACCCATATATTGGCTGTACTATAGTGAATTTAAAATCACTATAATAAACATTTTAAAGGCTCTAGCAGGAAAGGTGGTTGGCATGCACGAACAGATATTGAGTCTCAGTGGTCGTATGCAAACTGTAAGAAAGAGCCAAATGGAAATACTAGAAAAAATATACATAGAAACAGAAATGAAGAATGACTGCAGCTGTCACTTTAGGAGGCACAATGCAGCTGAAGAAACAACTCAGCCCTGGCCAGTGTGGATCAACCAGCTGTGCATCATCCCCAAAACCAAAAGGTCACGGTTCAATTCCAGGCCAGGTCACATGCCTAGGCTGCAGGTTCAATGCCAAGTTGGGATATATACAAGAGGCAACTGATCGATGTTTCTCTCTCACATCCATATCCCCACCCTGTCTTTCTCCCTCCCTTCCCTCTCTCTGGAATCAATAAAAAAGAGAAATAAAGAATAAAAAACTCAGCAAACTTGAAGATAGCTAAATAGAAATTTCCTAAATTGAAACACAATAAAGGAGGGGAGTGAATGAAACAGACAAAAGCATCCAAAGGCTGCAAGATGATAAATGGTCTAACACGTACCAGCTGAAATCTGAGAAGATGGCAAGAGAGACGATGGGAAAGAAACCTATTTGAAACAATGATGGCCAAGAATTATACAAAAACAATGAATGACATCAAATGCACATATCCCAGAAGCTCAGAGATTTCCAAGCAGGATAAAAAAAATTTTAAAAAAACAGATATATAACTACAAGGTGGTGCAAAGCAAAAAAAAAAAAAGAAAATCTAAAACAGCCACAGAAAAAAGAACATGTTATATATAGAGGAACAAAGGTAAAACTAACAACACATTTATTATCAGAAAGTAAGAGAATATGAAGTTAAGTTGAAAGAAAAAAACTGCAACTGAAAATTCTATACACATTGAAAGTATCCTTCAAAAACTAAGGCAAATTAGAGACTTTTTAAGAAAAGATGAGAGAATTCTTTAGCAGCACACATACATTAAAAATGTTAAAGTGGGTCCTCTAGGCAGAAAGAATATGACAGGACAGAAACTTAGATTTACACAAAGAATTAAAGATCTCTGGAAATTGGTAAAATGAAAGCAAGCACTAAACACTTTTTTTAAATGACACTAAAAGAAAATTGTCTCAAACCAAAAATAGTACAAATTTATTAGGCTTTTGTAGAATATATAAAAGAAAAATTTATGGCAATAATAGCTCAAAGATTGGGAGGGTAGAATTGGAAGTATACTGTTGTGAAGCTCTTAAAACAACACACCAAGAGGTGTAATATTACTTGAAGGTGGAGTGCAATTACTTAGAGGTGTATATTGGCATGCTAGGGCATGAGATAAAAGCATTTTTAAATTAGCAAAAATAATAACATAATAATGGAGATGTAACATAGAAATTAAAATGTACTCAAGCGGAAACCATGCACAAAAAAAGAAGACAAAAGGAGCAAAAAAATGGAACAAATAAGAACAACAAGCAAGATGGTAGATTTTAATCCAACCATACCCATGATTGTATTAAGGACAAATAAATGATCAAAACAAACTAAATAAAAATCAGAGACTATCAGGTTAAAAAGGAAAAAGTAAGACACAAATACATACTGGTTATAGTAAAACCAGTTTGAAGCTAAAGACTAATAGATTAGATTAAATAGATTAAAGGCAAAAGTATGGAAAAGAAAGACCATGCCAAAACTGATCAAACGAAAGATGCAGTGACAAATTAATGACAGACAAAATGGACGTCAGAACAAGGGATCTTTCTAGGGCTCAAGACTATCATTACGACCCTAAATGCCTATGCACCTAACAACAAAAACTGACAGACCTAAAAGCAGAAATGAACAAATTCACCACTAGAGTTGGAAACCTAAATATTCTTCTGTGTCTGTATTTGGTAAAACAAATAGAAAGAAAATCAGTAAAACAGAGCCTGAAAAAACTAGCAATCAAGTTGAACTAATTAGCACTTATTAAACAACCCATACAACAACAGAATACCAATTCTCTCTTTTTTCCTAATCTTTGCCTGAGGATATGTTTATTTGAATTTTAGAGGGAGAGAGGGTAAGAGAGGAGGGGGTAGGTAATACATATATACATACATGTGTGTGCATACATATATATAGAAAGAGTGAAACACGTATGTGAGAGAGAAACATAGATTGGTTGCCTCCTATACACTCCTCAATCAGGGATTGAACCTGTAACCTAGGTATGTGCCCCGAGTGGGGATCAAACCCACAACCTTTTGGTTTATGGAACATTGTTCCAACCAACTGAGCCACCCAGCCAGAATACCAATTCTTTTCAAGCACACAAGGACCAAATGGTGCTGAGAAAGTTGGACTCCAATATAAAAGAAATAGTAATCCTTGATACTCATTTTATACTACACACAAATTTAACTCAAATTTTATTATAAATTTAAATGCAAAACCATAAACTATAAAATACCTAGAAAAATTATAGAAAAACTATTTGTAAACGGGTTAGGCAGTGACTTCTTAGTTACAAAACCAAAGGCACCATCCACTAAAAAATAGACACTGATAAATTGAAATTTATTGATACAAACTTCTGCTCTTCCAAATACACTATTAAGAAAATGAAGATATAGCCAATTGACTTTGATAAAATATTTTTGAAAGACATGTTGGATAAAAAGACCTATATCTAAAATACATAAAGAACTCTCAAAGCTCAATAATAAGGAAAAAACAAGTTTAAAAAGTAGGAAAAAGGTTTTAGTGGAGAAGATTTACAAACAAATGGCAAATAAACAATAAAAAGATGCTCAACATCATTAGTCACTAGGGAAGTGCAAATTAAAACCACAGTAAAATAACACTACACACCCACTTGACCAACTGAAAAAAGAAAAACAATAAAAAAATCCCACAAAACTGACAACATCAACACTGGCCAAGAGAGGGGCAACTGAGATTCTTACGTGTTACTAGTAGGAATGCCAAATGATGCAGCCACTTCAAAAAATGGTTTTGTAGTTTCTTGTGAATTAAGCATACATTTACCATATGATTTACCATTTACCATTTACCATTTACATTTACCATTTACCATACAACTATCTTTCTGATCTTTACCCCCAAAAGTGAAAACTTAAGTTCCCACAAAAACTCACGCATACATGTTTATAATGGCTTTATTCACTATCACTAAAAAAATAAACGAATAAAAAACACAAGACAAATAATATTCACTGGGTAAATTTACAAATAAGCTGTGTTATATCCATATAATGAAATAATACTCAGCAAAGAAAAGCAACAGAATGAATTACAACTGTATCATATTCAAGTGGCAGAAGCTGGATTTAAAAGGCCAGATGTGATTGAATTCCATTTAGTTGTCATCCTGGAAAAGGCAAAATTACAGGACCAGAGCAGATCAGTGGTTGCTAGGTGCTAAGGGTAGGAATAAGGTGTTGGCTACAAGCATGAGTCAATTTGGGGTGCTGTTTGAGCTGTTTGAAAACACATTTTGATTTGGTGGTATATTCATTTGTCAAAAGTCATAAAATGATACACTCAAATGGGTGAATCTCATTTCTTACTGTATAGAAATTATATCTCCATAAAACTGACCATACACATGCACACACACACACACACACAGAGGAATGAACTAAAAGGCCTCTGAGATTATTTCAAGCCTAGCAGATCAAGATTAATAAATGCGGTCCAGGAGAAAGAACACATACTGATAGAACTAATCTGATATAGGCGGTATCCAAGGTGACAAGCACTGAACAGAACTCATCAGCATCACCATCATCACCGTGACAAAGTTAAATTTTATAGCTCCACATTTTCCCCCAACCAAAAAAAGTATTCTCATAGAATATTTTTATTCTCCTAAAAACACCAGGTCGTCCCTAATCAACTGGTATCATTCCCTGATGGCTGTGTTTGTCCACAAATGAGACCCACTTTCCCAGCCTCACCCTTATTCACCTTCCTTACTCTTCTCTATTCTCTGGCACTCCCAAAAACATCCACTTAGGAAGTTCTCGCTGCACCTGAAATTGAATCTGCTTGAGGACATTATTTATCCTATAGCCTTTAAATAATTTCACGGGGTTGCCGTTTTATCTATCAACCCTCTGTGCTACCAAACCAGAAAGTTCAGTAGTTGTCTTCTTTGAGATTTAATGTTGCTTCCAGATCATTTTCTTTCCATCTCAATAAAAACTTTCAGCGATGTAAAAGTCAGGGCTGCAATTATTGCACCTGGTGTATCTCCTTGCTGCAGTCACATACAGA
The DNA here is from genome assembly GCF_014824575.4 of Sturnira hondurensis. Classification (NCBI taxonomy): domain Eukaryota; kingdom Metazoa; phylum Chordata; class Mammalia; order Chiroptera; family Phyllostomidae; genus Sturnira; species Sturnira hondurensis. The sequence continues at coordinate 2,989,970 of NW_028081528.1, forward strand.
GATCCATCTGACTGCCCTGCATTTCTGAAAAAGTTAGCTGTGGCTCACTATCTATCTCTCTCTGTCTCTGGTCTCTCCACAGTACTTGTGATCGTCGTGTCCCAGCAAAAAACCTTTCTCTTATCTCAGCCTTTCAGCCCCTTGACCACTTCACCTCTAGCGATCAGTTCTCTTTGCCACTCACTCCCAGTCATACCTCCTCCAGCGCCTGCCCTTCTCCCCATCAGCTGATAACTTTGTTTCCTATTTCATTAAAATTAAGAGTAATATGAAGAGAACTTCCTCATTCTCTATCCACTTAACTGTATCTTTGCCTGTGTTCTCTGCCTTCCCTGCTATTCTTTCCGATAAACTATACACACTTCTAAGCAAGGTTCACACACTGAAGGCCATCACTATTCAATTGGCTACTCTCACTGTTAGAATTCCTTGAACCGTCTGAACATAACCAACTTTCACTTTTCTCTGCGTGGATTACACCGTTTGCGCATTCCTTTCCTTCAGTAAGACTAGTCTCCACTTCCCTCTGGCCCACCAGCTGAGGCAGTTTTAGTGTTTTTGTGCTTGGGGCAAATTGCACCTGAATGTATCTGACTTTCTGGCTGTAGGCTGCTTTAGATACCAACCCTGGAAGGCTACATAAAGCAGTAGAGAATAAACAGATTCTGTGCTGGGAGCATAATTTAACTGCATTTATGACACAGGCACATACTGATTCTGACCTCAGAGACTCAGGGCCCTACCCAGCTCTGTGTATCCCAGGAACTTCCACGCTCACTCTGCTTTAGCGACAGCCCTAACTTGACGAGTTGCTGTTGTTCACCCTGGCTGGACTCCTGGCCAGGTCAGTGCTAACTCTATGACAGCCAAGGAGACTATGTTCAGTTTTCCAAATAAATTGAGAAGCATTATGGCACATGCAGGGAGAGAAAAACACTTGAAAACATTCAACAAGATGAAAGGAGATACTTCTTGACTTTTCCTCCTTCTGAGAAGCTGCTTCTGCCCTTCTCACGTTTATAGACACTCACGAAGCCTTGGCAGAAAGAAAAGGCCATTGTCAGGAATACCTTGCAGCAAACTTCTCATCTTTGATTCAAGTACCACAGATCCCCAATATAATCTCCAAACTCAGCCTGGGACAGTGATTCTATACCAATGACCTGTCCTGCAGGCCTACACTTTCTGCTAGGCAAAGGATGGGCTCTGTCCCTCTGACAGATGGTTCTGGCAAATAGAATCCAGATGGCCCATTTTACTACCAATCACATCAAACAAGCATTGGGGACATCTGGATTCCAGTTCTGGGATACCATTGGCTCATGAAGTAGCACGCCTTTAACGTCCTTTCCTGGGTGATTCATCCCACCTTGGTTCGCCAGCTGCCTGCGTTACAACTGGCCTTTCATTTTGCCTCATAAATAGTATTTTCTAAACTTACCTCCACTTATTCATTTTCTTTTTACTAGTGCCATTTCCCTTAAATATTTTCCTCGTGTATAAAAGCAGAACTCCAAAAAATGCACTGATCTTGCTAACCCTTTAAATATGAGATATTTTGATTCTTATGTTATAAATCGGGACTCTGAGATTCAGGGAGTACAAGTAGCAGCAGGTCATAGAAGCGAGGGCCCCTACTCAGATGTGAAATTGGGACACTTATTTGAGAGCCTGTCTATCCTACTTTTCATTAGACCATGATGTCGTAGTACAGGTGATGAAGAAGGACTCCAAATAGATTATAGTGTGTGAGACCAAGAGTGCTGAGAGACAGTAAAACTGTGTTTGGCACATAATAGATGGTCACGCTAAAAACTAACAAACTAATGAAGAAACAACCCCAAACACTGAATGACTCAATAGATACATTATTAAATGTCCAGATTCAATGGGCTTCATCAAATATACTGACACAACGTGCTTCTTACTTTGCACCCCTGGCAAACACGGCCTGGTGCCACATGGCAGCTTGGCTTGCATAGTGTAGCTGCCCCCAACCAGGGTCTGGTTTCCCTGAGCTTCAGTACTCAGAGGTCAGCCCCATCCTGCACAAAAAATAAGGTAGTGAGCAAGCACCAAGAACCTCTGTGAACACAGAGACAGGTAGGTATTGCTTTGACATTTACAAGAGTTGAAAATATCTCTATTTAGAATACTTCTAGAAAGATATCAAAGAGCTATATAGATAGGTAGATGAAATCTAAAATCCCCCACAAAGGATTAAGGAGATTAATATCATGTCCTCATAACTTCACTGAGTCTCTTGGTATCAGAGAGGAAGAAAACTCTACTTTTAGATGTATTTTATTAATTGAAAAGTATCAAATGTTTTGTTTTTCTTGTAGAAAACCAGGAAATACACTGTCTTGATTGGGCAACTTCCTTTAGTAGAATGAGTCAGCTGTTAATCTGCTCTTGCTTCAGATCTCAAAGCTTTTCGTTTAAAAAAGTATTCCCTGCATTGCTGATTCATGCTGACTCACAGTTACCAAAACCATATGATTGCAGATCACATGTAGGGCATTCATTCCAGCTCTTATGCTTTGCTTTGAATGGTTAAACTTGTGGTGGTCTCGGAAGTGTTAGAGTTCAGGTTCAAGTCCCTGCAGCAAGGGTGCTACTCACACTGGACCTGGAGCTACCTCATTAAGGCAGACTCGTCATTAGAACCTATTACAACCCCAAATTCAAACTCACTGGGTCAGAAGCTCCAAGGAAAGGCATTGATTTCATAGAGGAGCTCAATATACACAAGACTTCCTGTCCAAACTCCAGTGATACCTGTGAAAGATGAAGAGGTCACTTATTGCCTATATATTTCAATTTACTTTCCAAATGTGGCATTCAAAAATGTTATTTATCAGGTTCAACTTCAGAGTCAAGTTATGTATCAAGAGAGAGTCTTAATTCCTCATAAACAAAACATGTTTGGCCCTGATGTGTGACTTATTAATCAGTATATCAAATTGGACTAATACATTTGTTCTAAGTAGGGAGGAAGCCATTAGGCATTAAAAAGCCTGAATTTAGGGAGAGAAGGGAAATAACTTTGATTTCTCTATTCTTTCACTAATTAATATAAATCAAACTTGACGAATAAACTTTCTGGATTGCTTAATACCACCCAGATATGAGTATCAAGCCTTTGGCAAGGCAGGTGAAAAGATTTCCATGAACAAGATGCAATTAAGGCCTTCCTCTATGGAATAAATTCTTGGCAATTCTTGTGGGAAACTTCCCTTTATCCTAACATCTTTCCTCTTCCTTTGCCTTGCCCTGTTCTAAATGTTTTTAACTGTACTAACTTTGGCTTTATATAAATAGTGAGTAAGTGGAGCTGGGGAGAAAGCCATGGTATAATCCCTCTATTGCAGCCTTGTAAATAAAAACAAGACATACTGCATAGCCACAGAGAGACATCATATCTTCCTTTCTCCTGGCACAACTCGTCCAGTTGTTAAATGTGATTAAAGTCTTGGAGACATGGATACAGTCAAATCTATTTCGGTACCACTTGCTCGATCCACCCCTGCAGCTAGAAGGGAATCACCCTTTCTGTGTAAATATTTGCTTTGCTGGAGACTCTTAGCAGAACTTAATAGTACACATGCTTCAGGAGGGGCATTAAATCAGTCATGATAAACAATCCCTAGGCAATGTTTAGACTGGACAAAAGTCATCCCAAGAATTGTGCACAGGGATAGAACAACACGTTCAGCATCTATATGCCAGAACAGTCTATAAAACAAATAGCATGGTAGAGGTCTGTGCATTGGCCATTGGTCTAATCAATGTGTTCTGTCAGTGGGTGGATAACAAATTGATGACTAGACAAGGGCTGAACCTCCACTTTGTTCCGTGTGGAGCAGGTCCCGTTAATGAATCATGAATGGGTGCTACTCTTTACCAGCAGTTACAGAACTCACTTGGATCTCCTCTAGCTTTGATCTCTCATTTGCAGTCACGTGCCAACATTCTGAATGCTTGTGGCATCAACTAGCACAACCTCTAGGCTATTAAAGAGCTGAAACCAATCAGGTAGAATTGGCAACAAAAGAGTTTCCACCCAGCACAGTTGTGTGTTCAGGGAAACTGTTTCCTAGTGTCCAGTGTCTCAATAAACTTACAACTATCTTAAAATGCATACATATATACAGACATGTGTACATACTACAGAGAAAGAAACAAAAAGGCCTTTAGTTTTTCTTCATCTAAATCAGGGTTGAGACATTATTTAGGGTATTCTCAGTAAAACCGGGTATTATGTTTCTTTATATGAATCAGCAAAATGGAGCAAGCTTACCTGAGGGTTCTCTGAGGCTGTGATACTTTCCCCATAGTACTGAAACGTGAAGAATATACAGTAACAAAGAGACCAGTTCCACGGGACAAAGTCTTACTTTGAATAGCATCTTAATACTGACTTCCAGCCAAATGAAAAATGTGGCTTTTGGCTGGGAAGAGGGGGTGTGATATTCTATTTCTGCTGTCTGGTTCACAAGTATTGTTAAATATTTATATTAGAAATCTGACAGCAGTTTCTTTACATCTGTCAATCATACACAATGTCGTTCCATTAGCAACTCAATAAACTTTTAAAAAGTTGTACAAGCTAAGCCTGACTACCTTAGCACTGCCAACCCATCCTTGTGGAGTAAATATTTGCTTTCGGCTAAGTTTTATGGGATCATACAATCTAAATCCCCTTTGAAAATAACATCTGCACTCAGGGGGATGCGACAGCAGGATCTACAGCCTTGTCCACCCTCTCTCTACACATCCTTGAACAAAGGGTTCCACGTCTCCAGGGAAAATAGACTTAGGGCTCTTCTGACAAGTATTCCAGCCGGACTGTCCTTGAGAAATATTTCGAAGAGAGTTCAAGCCTCCCGTGCACAGATTTTCTCACACTCCTGATGTGGGTTGCAGTGGTGTACATCCACCAGGGAACCAAAATAACTGAAGGTCCTATTTTCTGCTCTCTTAATTATTGTTACTTCTTTGAAATGATTTTCATAAAAGTCCAGCCTAATACCTTTCCCAGATCTGACTTTCATAATTATTCTTACCCCGTGTCAGCTAAGGCAGAGCTCTGACCACAGGTGGTCCTGTGGGGGTCGTTACCTGCTCCTTGCACAAACACATCCCGGAGGGCGACTGGGGTGGGTCTGCCCTGTGTGCTGCAAGGAAAGCTGCCTTTGTGGAGCGACCTTGCTGCTCTCCAACCAACCACACACAAAGGTAATCTGCCCCTACTAGGCGATATTAAATTCCTATAAAGAGGATAAGCCATCTAACCAATAACTCTCATAATAAAGTACATAGTAAGCATTATAGCTGTCTATAATTATCATCATTGCTATTATTATAAGTCTATTTCTTTAGGATTTCCTAGAAAGTGAAAAAATGATAAACTCTCATATATAATAAAAATAAATACATATACATATACATATACATATACATATACATATACATATACATATACATGACTGGCATTAACCTTTCTATATTGGGAGAGGGAAGGGGAAAGCAAAGAGGGAATAAATTACATTCACTAAGAAACAACCATACTCTAGATTTTGTACTAGGTTCTTTATATAAATTACCTCCTTTTAATTCCTGCAGCTACAATAAGCCTTTCATAACTTTATCTTCACTTCAGAGCTCAGTGAACTCATTCTTGGAGGAGTTAAGCAATTAAATCAAAATCCCATGCCCGGTAAATAATAAGTTTGGGATACAAAGGAGTCCTTTTAGCAAAGCAACACTGCTGTAGGTGAGGGAGGGGAGTGTAATGTGCAATTTTTTAAAAGCACACACACAAAATCTCAAAGATGTGTGAGGACCAGGACCAGGGGTGATAAATTAGAGACCATGGAAAATAATCCATCCACCTAAGATTTGGGCAAACAATGGCTTTGGGATGACAATACAACGTTGGGACTCTTTGTTCTAAGTCAGCAGATAGCTAGCAGAATGTGTCTCTGTCCTGTACCCCACTTTATCTAATAAGAAATATATGTGTGTAGGTGTATGTGTGTGTATGTACAGTGAGTCAGTGATAAAATTAGGCTCTTGGTCCCTTTAAAAAGAATGAGTTGAACCCTCTTACAAATCTTACACAGATACTGTTAAAATAAATATTCCAGTAAAGATACATTCAGAATTATAAAAACCACAAGTGACTCAAGTCACTTTCAGTGTTTAAATCAGGACTAATCACGCAGCTCTTGGAGTTAGCCCAAGTCCCTTCCACCTATTTCTTCTTTCTGCCATTAACTGGTTTTTGAATCTATTTCAGGAAGGCGTCCAGGATACCTTGGAAATGAAAATTAACCTTAAAATACTTCCTGAAGCATTACCAAAAATCACGTTTCATGTTTCTAAATGACTCCCATTGTTCTGAACTTCCAGGCTGTGCCCATAACCACAGAGATAAACAGGGCTTTAGGACAACCACGTGAAGGACCAAGTCACAACGTGAAATAAGTGTACTGTTCAGCATGAGTCATTGAAAAACAGCAAGGAAAAAGAACGGCTACAAAAGACGATGCTGCCTGACCACACTCTTTCCAATAAAACACAAAGAACTTGTCTACCTTTGCTTTCAGGTCATGAAATTCCCTGGAACTGAATGTTTGAGGACACACTGGCTAAGGATTGCCCTGATTCAACAACCCAGTAAGTCATATCCTCAGGTCTACTGCATTATCAATGGTTCATAACCATGGCTGTACAAGAGAATCGCCTGAGGAAATTCTATGGGGATTTTTTGGTTTTTGTTTTGCTGTTGTTTTTGTAATGCAAGTGCTTGGGCCCGGAAACCAGACATATGAATAGGATAGGAGCCAGGGGTTAGTATTTTTTAAAGCTCCTTAGGTGATTCAGTGTGAAGCAGCATGGAGTACCACTACATTACCTGTACAAAATGGATTCAGAACTCTCATCCCCGTCAACACCTCCAGGTGGCCAGAACTGCTATCACAGTTGTGCAACTTGTGAGCGCCTGGGCAAGGCACTGTTCCACAACACTCATCTTTTCACACCTCTGAAATTCTCTGAATAATTACCTCCCCTTCAAAACATTGTTTTGAATGCTTAGAAAATTGATTAATGTGAGCAATACGGGTTCTCGCCTTCACAAAACATTCTTTAATTCCCAAGACTAGCCCAATGCCATGGTATGTTTTAAAAGAATAGTAACCTGGCCACTTAAACCAATTGAGTCCAAATTAAAAACTTGTCAGTGATCTTGGTTTCAAATTAAGCAAAGCAGGGATACCCACGGAAATAAACTAGGGTTTGGAAAACAAATTTTGCCCTGAAAACCCAGAGGCGATTATGATCCTGACTCCTTATACAGACTTGGAAAACTACCTAAATTCTTAATGCCCTAGGTACTAAATTTACATAACAGTAATGTCTTCCTGTTTACCTCATAGGATGTTGAGGAAATTACCGATAAACTTTAAAGTATTACTCATATCAATGTCGTTAATTTTTTTCCATTTCAAACACTCCAGAAATACCCAGCTGCCACTTTAGATACAACAAGTAATCCCCTTTACTATATACAACCTGAGAATTCAGCCACAGAACTCACTTATTTGGGGGCACAAAGCAGATCTCTGATTCTCATACCTCTGCTTGACCGAGCGTAGGATTATTAGTTTAAATGGCTTTGTAAAAATATATATATCAACAGTCATTTCATTCTGTGGAACTCTGATGGGTCAGACAGTAAAATTATAAATTCCTTAAGATAAAGTTCAAGAAATATATGCTACAGCTTCAGCGTATGTCTACAATATTATAAAGCTGTTTGAAAGGAAATACCCAGAGTCTACTCAGCTCTTAAACCTTAAAATACCACTATAAGTAAATGTATCCATTTACTAAAATATGTATATAGCATTTGCATGAAATATTTTATAAAACATATCTGTGTTCTAAAAATATACCCAAATGCAACCACTCATAGACATAAGCTTATCATAAAAATCATTCAAACCACATGAATTTTCATGGTCCTCAGAAACAGAAAGTAAGATTCACTTAAAGACTTTTTCCTATTAGCCAATCAATAGGGAAAATAAAAAAGATAAATGGATCACTTATAAAAGCAATTATCTAGTATGTCATGTATACTCAAATTCTTCTAGAAAACAAAGTCACTTCCCCACTCATTCTATGGTATTATCCTAATACCAAAACCAGATAAAGACATCCAATTAAAAAAAAAAAAACTAGAGACCAATATTTCTTATGACCATATACACAGAATTTTTAAACAAAAATTTAGCAAACTTAATCCAATTTATATGTAAAAAAATCACAGCCATATAACTTTTACTCTAAGAAAACAAAGTTACTTTATCTTTCTAAAAGCTATCAATGTCATTCAACTATTCTAAAACCTACAAAAGGAAAAACCGTATAATTAGCTCAGTAGGTACAGAAAAGGCCTTTGATGAAATTCAATGATAAAAGCTCTCAGCAAACTAAGAAAACAAAGGAACTTCTTGAAACTAAGAAAGGGCATCTATGAAAAACCTACTGCTAACATCACACAACACGTTAAAAGATTGAGTGCTTTCTTTCTAAGTTCAGGAAAAAGGCAAGGATGTCCACTATCATTATATCCATTCAAAACTGTTGTGGATGTTGTATCCAATACAATAAGGCAAGGAAAAAATTAAATATACCTTTTTTTAGTCCCAGAATACATGGCAGTCTACACAGAAAATCCTCTAGAATCTACCTGCAAAGAACCTCAATTAAAATCAATTGATGAGTTTAGCCAGACTGCAAGATATAGACCCAATATATCAAAATTTTATTTCTGTAGGCTAGCAATAAACAATTGGAAATTAAAATTTTAAAAAAGCATTAACGTGTATAATAATACCAGAAATATTAATATTTAAAGATAAACCTAATGCATATTTTAAGACATGTATTGCTGGAAAATACTGAAGGTCTAAATAAATTAAGAGATATACTGTGTTAATAAATCAAAAGATTCAGTGTTGTGAAGATATTATTTCTCCCAAAATACATTTAAAAATTCAAAACAATACCAATAAAAACTGCAGAAATTTTTAAAATAAAAGTTATTGGGCTGATTCTCATATTTTGATGGAAATGCAAATGATCTAGAATATATATTTCTCAAAAAGAAGAACAAAGTTGTAGACTTTCACTACCTGTTTTTAAGACTTATTATAAGGCTTTGATAATCAGATAGAATGACAGACATGTACACCAATGAGTGGAACAGAATCAAAAATAAATTGGCCAAGTAGAGGTGGGTCTATAGACCCAAGCCATAGACTGGGAGAAAATCTTTTGGAAAAGGTTTATGTACCAAGAACTATGAAAGACCTGGGATTTTATACTACTAGCAAACTGACACATTAGCCTGCCACGGTTTCATGAATTCTAGAAGAAAACCTACGCCTACAAGATCACAGACAAAGGACTTTATTACCCACGGAGCAAGCCCCTACAGGGGTGACGTGCAGCTGGGCCTTGGTGGATACTGCACCTGAAGTAGATTTGCATCGCACCTGAGCAACCCCAAGCTTAGGAAAACCCCTTTCTTTCCTTAAGGGCTGCAATAATCCGGGGACACCTCTATCAGCCTGGGCAGCAAACAAATGTTTCCTCTCCCAAAGGGGAACACTGAAAAGGTGGTTTGAACTATAGCTGTCAATGCCCATTCAAGAAATTTACAGAAACACATGAGACTCAAGGAGAATTCTCTCTCAATGACACCCAACGATGAACATACGGAAGAGTATACAAAGAACTCCAGAAACTCAGTAATGAGATAAACGACCCACAATTTTAACAAAATAGTTAAACAGACACTCCCCCCCCCAAAAGATGCAAACAGTGTGACAACACAGAAGGAGGGACCTGGGGGGTATTTTGCTGAGGGAAGTCAGTCAGTCAGAGAAAGACAAACACCCCAGGATTTCACTTATGTGTGGAATTTAAAGATCAATATAAACAAACAAACAAAGAAACACAACAAACGAAGAAACGGATTCACAGACAAAGAGAGTGGACTGGTGGTTGGCCCAGGGGAGGGGTTTGGAGGACGGGGCAAAAGAGGTAAAGAGACTGAGAAGCATAGATTGGAAGTTACAAAATAGTCACGGGGATATAAAGTACAGCCGAGGAAATAAATATAATTGATGATATTGCAATAACTTTGTATGGCACTATGTGGGTACTAGAAATATTGGAGGAATATTTTGTAAAGTATATCATTGTCTAATAACTATGCTGTGCACCTGAAACTAAATAAAATTTTAAAAGAGCAACGAGAAAACATTCCATACCATTTGTCACTAGGGAAATGTACATTATAACCACAAAGCCCTAACCCACCTTCTAGAAGAGCTAATTTTAAAACACCAAGTGCTGGTGAGGATGGTGAACAACTGCAAATCTCAAACATTGCTGGTGGGAATAAAAATGACATGGCTATTTTGGAAAACAGCTTGGCATTTTCTTATAAAGTCAAACACACCCTTACCATGTGACCCAGAAACTGTACTATTACGTATTTACCCAAGAAAAGTGAAAACATGTGTCCACACAAAAATGTGTGTGCTAATGTCCACAGCAGCTTTATTCAGAGTAGCCAAAACTGGGGTGCTGAGCATTAATTCCCCACGAGTCTCCTGCGTTCTACCTGTCTTGCCAATAGAGGTGATGGCTGTCTTTGTTTCTATCTCTTCAAAAGCATGTATGGAGCCCTGGAAGATGCAGTTTTTCCAAAGGCAGGACAGGTTTGTCGTGCTGTTCAGTACGGTAAAGACAATGCCTTTCTCCGGATCAGCAACCAGGCAGGCTTACTGCCCACGGAAAAAGATTCATGTTCCCTAAATTCAGTGTTCCTCTCCTGCAAGGCAACCATCAACTGGCCCTCTTCATTTCAGCCTGTGGAGTGGGGTTTCAGAAAACTGGCAACAGTGCTGAGATTCTGGCTATGCTATTGCAAAGAGGAACAAATTGGCCTTGGCCTATGACCCAGGAATCTCAGGTCTTCTGCCAGGATCCATGAAACTAAGGCAGATTAACTGCTTAACTTGTACATAGAGTGACCATTCATAATTCTTGACACTAGAAACAACCCAAATGTTCTAGTGTCAAATGTCTAGCAAAAATATGGCATATCTATGAAATTTCATCTTACTCAGCAATAAAATAGAATGAACTACTGAGACATGCACCAACATGGATGCATTTTAAAGCCATTTATTCTAAGTGAAAGAAACCAGGCTGAAAGATTACACACCCTGCAATTGCACCTGGTGGAAATTTACACAAGGTAAAACCACAGTGATAAAGACGAGTAGTTGGTTGCCTGGCGGCCTGACTGCAGAGGAGGGTGCAAACGAAGGGCACTCCAGACGGAAAGAGTCATGGAGCCTTCGAGATGCCAGACGGCAGGTTAGTGTTAGGTTGTGAAGGCATTCATGATTTTTCATCATTGTCCAGCTCTCTAATTTCATGGTAAATTTATTAAAGTGAACTGTTTCTGACATAAGAAACGGTCTTCCTAAATAGCAAATCATTGTTATTTAATACTATCATAATATTTTTTTAATCAAAGTTTTGGCATATTATTAATCCCATTGGTAAAGATAAGTTATATTTAGTTCCGAAGCTATTTTTGAGTGTTAATTGTTGCCTCAGTCAATCTGAGTGTTTATGACCGAGTGCTACAGACAGTGTGGCTTGCAAAGAACAGAAATTTATCTCTCGCAGTTCTGAAGGCTGAAAAACCCAAGGTCAGGGTGCCAGGATGATTTGTTCTGGTGACAGCAGCCTCTCTCAGGTCACAGACTGCTGCCTTCTGGTAACCTCCCATGGCAGAGAGAGGATGAGAACGCTCGTGGGCATCTCTTTCTGAGAGCATTAATCTGCCCTCACGACCTAATGACCTTCCAAAGGCCCCACCTCCTAATGCCAATACACTGGGGGTTACAATTTCAATATAAATTGGGAGTCATTGGGACACAGATGTTCAGTCCATTGCAATTGCACATAAATAAAAAATAAGTAACTAGGAAAAATGAAAACACCAAATCTGTAGAATCATTGCATTGCATTGGTGGGGGGACTCGGAGTCATTAAGCTCTGCATTCTGGAAATAAGGAAATTGAATTGCAGACAGGTCCAATGAGTTGACCGAATTTAATTATTATTTTTTATTTAACAACTGTTTGCTTAACACTGAACATTTTAGAATCCTAACTCATTGGATCCTCATAACAATCTTGATGTAGATGCCACTGTGATTCCCACTGTGCAGAGGAGGAAACGGAGGCACAGTGAAGTGAAGAGATGCCCTCTGGTCAGCGGCAAAGCCAGAACAGGTTTCCAGGCTGGCTGATGGAGCCTCCACGTGTCAGGTTACAAGCCTCTGCTTCTCTAAACTGGTCAGTGGCAGAGTCAAGGCCAGAACACAAGATCCTGACTCTAACTGTCATGCTCTTTCCACTCTAAAATTTCCCGACTGTAGACAGGTTTTTCCTGACCCCAGTCACTAAGCCTCTTTGCTCTCTTTACATCAAAACGCTTCCTTTTCTCCACAGACTTCAATGTTGGTAGTGTTTCTCATTTTCACAGATGGAAAATTTCTCTCCCCTCAGCCACACTCATTTTGCATCTCATCACAATCAAACCATGGCTGGTGAAACCACAACAAAAAAGCCCCAGCGTTGTGCATTCCTTACACCAGCAAAAAGAGAGGAAGAGCAAAAATAAATGGATAAATGACCACATGCAGTGTTTGCTTTTATTTGTCCTGGAAATGAAGGAGCATGAAGCAAGCTGCCCGCACTCACGGCGCAGCTCATTCACAGCCCAAACTCCTGGTGCTGGTGCATGTTACCGTCACCTGCCTTTCGGGGGCCAGAGCTAAAGAATGCAGAAGCCCTATTTTCACTTCACTTTCCATAACTGAGGGCTGGAAACTATGGGATTTCAGCATCAGAGAACTGGGGTAGTAAGAGGGGAGAGCACACCCTTGTTCCCCTAGAGAAGGTCCACACTTGGATGCTGCCCCACCGAGGCAGTGACAGCTGGTCCAGAGACATCAACCCAACTGAGGGACCGAAACCAGGGCCAGGTGAATAAAGAGATGCTTCCCTCTCCCACTGTCCCTCCTCCAGTTCCGAGACACTGAAGGTGTTTGGGCCTGAAACATGGCGCAAGTAAAAGAGCTTTGGATTCAATGTGAACTTGCAAACTGAGCATTGGGCTGAGTTATAGTTATCAAAATTGACCAGAAATATATAGAATCCACCCAAGATGTTTCGTAAAGTCAGAAAAGAAGTCTTCTAATCAACAAAATCGAAGGCAGAATTTGAGGAAAAACAGGTTTGAATGAACTCTAAATAAAACTGTTAGATTTGTACCAGCGTGTCCATTTTCCCAGAGGCAGTTCATTTCTGTGCAAAGGAAATGCACATATTCAGCAGATGACATGGTGGGTGATAAGGACTCATTTTAACTGCATCATCACTGTGCTGCGGTAGCACCCACGCTTCATCTAGAGGGGAGGACGGATACAGACTGACGCTCTGAATCTGGCTCCTTGAGAATTTCTGTGTGTTCAGCCTCAGTGCACAGTGGATGCTGACTTAACTGCAATGAGTGGGAGATGAAATGCTCACCAAGCAGTTATGCTGACCTTGGGCAAATTATGGGGCTCCCTCAGCTTCAGTTTTCTTCTATAAAACATGTGAACGACATCTGTTCATTGCACTGCTTTAAGGATTACATTGTGTCTTCCACAATGGCTGGCACAGGCGCCCCTGAAGCGCTCAGAGAATGTCAGTCTTGACAAAACGCCTTTCTGATATAAAACTTGACACAATAACCCCCCACTTGAGTGGACAGAAGTACCAAAAAGACTTTGTGGAAAGACTGTTTCATAGAGGAGGCAACCACATGGCGTGAAGGGGGAACACATTGGGGCCTCCCTCCCTCCAGATGAAGGCCGCGATTTCCTGAGAAATCTTAAAACATAGTTCGCACTAATAACCACCGTACGTCATCTTTATAATCCTGTTTAGAAACAGCTCTGTTTGATGATTTTTAAGCATTCAGATTTGACAGTGTGTAGTCCATTTAAGAAGACCATAAGATAAACAGAACAGGGCTCCAAATGGGAAAATTAGTAACAAGTATAGGTCCAAGAATATCACTCTTCTTTTTAGATGGCAATGCAGAGCTGGAAGGGGTGGGGAAGGGAGGGAGGGGGAAGGAGAGAGAGAGGGGGAGAGAGAGAGAGACGAGAAGAAGGTGTCCAAGAGCTCAGTAACCACGCAGTGGTACACAGATCAAAGAGCACAAAATGACACGAGAAACTAAGGGTAATTAAGGGCCACAGAACCATCGGGAACCTTCCAAAAGAAAAATCATACCTCCTCTTTGAACAGAAGTTAGAAGTAGTTAAAAAGAGTCAGGGGGCCATGAAAGTCTCCCATAACTGAGAGAACACCAAAACCTTCAAGAAAAAATGAAATACGCAGAGCTTGTATAAGTTATAACTTGCCAAGTGCATCCTGCCTTCTTCTCTTTGACTCTAACTTAGATATTATAAGAAGGCAAAATAAGCTCATTGATATACATATAATTTTTCATAACTGATTACATAGAAGTAACAAAGTCAAGTGCTTCTTGCTTTCTATCATGGTTCCAGTTATTCTCACCTGAAAAAAACTATTCTTGGCCACCAGATTGTCCCAAACCCAAACTAATGGTTTATAGATGTACACCAGAATCAGCTGGGACCTTTTCAAAACAAACGAACGAACATACCTACTTGGTTCCCAATTTCAAACATTTAAATCAGAAACTCCTAAAGAGGGTGGAGTATAGGAATGCATGTCATAATATTTTAAAGCCCCTGAGGTCTTTTGCGTCTTCCATTATAACTGCCAGCCTGGTCCATTCAATTGGTGGCAGCTACCCAGATTGCATGCATTATTCTCCAGGGAAGAATCAACCCACCACTACAACCCTTCTTTCTTGTTAAAGCTGAGAGCCTTCAATCCATCCACTTAGCAATCTCTGGCAAACCAGCCTGGAAAATTCTAATTTGTATTAGTTGTAATTAAGTAACCTAGGTGCGTCCTAAATCTTTTCAAAAATAAGAAGTAGGACTTGCTCAATAGTAATTTATTGCCAATTATTCCAGGCTAAATTCTGGTCTTGAAATCATTAGCACTTTTCCCCTGGTGGTCTACAACACCTGTATTTTCTGGGAGGTCCAACCACAGCAGATGACAAAAGCGACCTCTTTCTTAGGCCATTTCTCCTTCTGTTGGGATTAGTCAGTCAATAACAGGCAATTGAGCACCTGGTGTCAAAGGTGCTATGCATTCAACTTGGTCTGTGTTTTTAAGAAATTTAAAATGCCATTTGGAGAGCCAATGCATGAGAAAATAAGCAAGAGGAACAAAAGCGGGATATGAGAGTCTGAAGTCAAACAGCAGGAGAAATAGTAAAATAAAGACATGCTGTTATGTGAAGACGGGGAGCTATTGACTGAGCTTATTAGAGAAGACTCCTTCTCTTATAAGAAGACTTATTAGAAATGATGAAATGACTAGAGCATTTAGACTCAATTTTCAGCTGCATGGTCAACAATGGGGTTGGCAATATCAAGAAAGACAAAGATGACGGGCGCCAGGCCTGTCTGTGCAAGGCTCACACTCACTCACACCAGAGTGCAGGGCTTCATCACTCACACAAACAGCTGTTGAGAGAGCGTGGCTGGCTCCATGGATGCAGTGGGTCTCTGAGATGGCCTTACCTAACAGAAAACGATTCAACAGGAAGAATTCAAGAAAAAAATGACCTTCCAGAGAAAGGACACAGGCTATTTCCGGGGAAGAGCAAGTAATTGAATTCAACAAAGCATTTAAAAACAAAAACAAAAAAACCAAAGGGTCTTTCAAATGTCTAAAGAGGTTTGAGTCATATTTTAGAAAATTCAGAATGTCAGTTTGATATATTTCCATTTAATTTAATAGTCAGTGTGGAGTTATTAAAATGCACGCCCTGTGGAATTACATGATCAGAGTTGTAATTCAGAAGGAAAATGTTGGCAGCAGCCTGTGTGTTAATTGGGAACAAAGAAAGAAGGGGCAGGAAGAGCAGAAGTTTCCTGCAGGAGTCCAAGTGAGAGGAAGTGAGGTGGGCCCTCGGTGCAGCTTCTCGGCAGCTGCACGCCTTCCCCCTCCACTCTGCAGACTCCTCTGGGTAAGGAGATGTCACGAGAGTCTTCCTAGTTTAGCAACAAAAAGAACCACTTCTTCTCAACAAACTATCGAGGAGAAAGTGGGTTAAACAACCACACCCTAACAACTTTCAGTAAAAATTACATCATCAATGCATTCATTACATTATAGTACCTATATTTATATATAAATTTATATATCGAATATACAAGTCTGAAAAGAAAAAATAGTCCCACTTTCTGCTTTGGGCAGATACGTGAGCAACGCCTCATAGGCAAATTCCCCAAATGCTCATATCACGCCCCCTCTTACCCGTCCCCCGTGTTCATCCAAGGAGGGAGAAAAGCATTGAATGAGCAGAAGACTTCAATTCTCTGTCTCAAACGTGCAGCACTGACTCAAAATCCTGTGCTTATCTAATGGCACTACAAGACTTGCAGTGGTGGAAATACAAGGTAAAGGCACTGGGGAGTGTTGGGGAAACACTCCAGTTGAGAGTGTCCCTGCCAGTTGAGACCCTGGGGGGGACATTCCGCAGCAGCCCTCCTCTGCACACCGAGTGAGTGTCATCACCGAGCAGGGAGAAAGGGGTGTTGGACTGCAAGTATCACGGTGGTGATTTTTATTGAATTGTGCATCATCTTTCAAGATGTTCTCATAATTTCATATCCTTTATATTTAGACCAACTGCCCATTATTCCCATTACATGGAAAAGAAAAGCAAGGCAAAGAAAAAGCTCATTGTCTCACAACGAGCTAAACTGGGACCTAGCCTTCAATTTCTAGTTAACTACTAATGCTTCTTCGGTCAAACTTTATTGGGTTTCCTTTTCATATTCACCGCCACCTTCTGCTCTCATCTTTGAGCCAAATCCACGTCTTCACCTTTGCATCAGTTGCCTTTGATATCATGCCTAATGTCTTCTGAGGTCAAAAAAGGAACTTAGAGCATATTAAAAAAATGCTCAGAGGGTTTGATGGATGTTAAATTGCTCTTATAAAATAACATCTTGACATAAGTTAATTGCAAATTAATGAAAAGCATATGAATTATAATACATTCAAATAAAATTCATTGGTTCAAAAAATAAAGGAAAATCTGCTTAGCATAAAACCCCCTGCCAGTTCCCAGACACTTAGGCAATAAATCATGACCGTCTCTGACCTAACACAGGCTGGGTTGTCTGTCTCCGAGTTAAAGGGGGCATTTCTACAAGCGCTAAATGACCAATCTGAAAACCAGCTGAGGATTTGGAAATTGCATGCCAGGGCTCCTTTATTGCTGCAAAGAAGTCCAGGGAATGGCAAAGTTCTCTCTCCCCAGAAGGCCCCTAAGTGACCTAGGAAAAGCACTTGTAAAGACAATGAACTCTAGCATTTATCAGACTATCCACTCTCTGGTCTACAGCAACTTTGAGTGGGAAAAACTTTCAATTTCTCTGAAAGCTCCAATCCTTTCCAAGGAAAGTCTTCCAGTTTGAGCTCCTATAAGCCCCAAACTTAAATGCAGATTCATCCCAGATGTTATTGATGATGGTAGCCCCCTCCCACTAGACAACACTAAGAATTCTGTCACTCCCAAAGACAAACACATTACGGCCTCAAAACGGATTAGGGCCCTGGGTGTTTAGTTATTCTTCAGTTATGCCCTAAATCATTTAGTGCTTTGAAGTCTGAAAGCTCACCAGTAATAATCCATTTTGGCTTTGAAATGAGGCCAAAAGAATATATAGATTTGATACAGTATGGAATAGTGCCATAGAAGTTTTAGTGAAAAGAAACAATATTCAAAAAGTAGTATTGTAAAAGATTTTCTTACACCAGCTGGGCAGTTGTCATGGTGGGTGAGGAGAGATGAACTAAGAAGGACACCTGAGTTAGGACCTGTTTTCCCTCATGTGACAGAGGTCCAACTCAAACTACCTTAAGCAAAAAAGAAAGCACCATGTTTACCAAGGCAGGTTCAAGTTTGCAGAAAGAGCTGCAGGAACCGAGACGCCAAGAACACTTTGCCTCCTGGATTCTCTCTCCGTTCATCTCTCATATCTGCTCACTGCTGCTCTTTCCTCATGTCGCGGATTCACTCTTTTTCTTCTGGAAGTTAGACTTCTCTACTGGCAGGAGATGTGGGCTGATAGCTGCCCCAGCCTCGTGCCCCCCCCCCCCCCGCCCCGAACCACAGGGAAGGATGCTCACTGGCTCTCCTCAAATCCCGCATTCCACTCAGATTGTTTCGAAGCCCCAGGGATGTAGTGTGAGTGACCCCGTCTGGCTGACATACTCAGTAGCTGAAGAAAGGACGGAGGGAGAGCTGGCTGGCAGATGAGGAAGTATAAGGACAATCATGATGATGACCTCCCTGATCTTACAATCTTCTACAGAGGCCTGATGGGCTGTGGAGGGTTCTAGGACGCCTACCCCAGGATGGCCATGGTGAAAATGTCTTCCCTTCTCATCACCTGCCCCAAAAGTCTGCTTCCTCCAAAGCCACGTTGGTACTGCACTTCCCTGCCCTGACCCAGACATGTTTCCTTTCCTCTTCCCTACACGCCTCTAAAGCTCCCAGTCTGTTTCAGAAAAGTTAGCCTTCCAATCATTCTTTATTTTAGACTTTATATTTCTAAAAATAAACATAAATACATAAGATAATATAAAATTTAAAATCCAGGGTTGTGTTTATTTTTATCATTAAGATGGGTGTTATTTTATCTTTTATGCCTACAGTAAGTTCTTCAACTCTCTTACATTCCTTCCACAACAGAAGCAACAGATTGAGTGATTACACTCTGTGCTTAATCATACATTTTCAGGGAAATGTTCTCTATTAAGTGATCCCCAGAGTCCCTTTTGTGAAAGTAAATATGACCCTAAGGAAGCTGTAGCCTGTTACATATCTAAATGTATGTAGAGTGAAGATTGCACTAAATAGAGAAGTAGAAGGTCTTTATAGTACCCTAAATGTATTTTTTCTCCATGATAATGTTCGGTTAATTTGGACCAACATTTTCACTCAGAATCTTCTTTCACAGATTTGGCTTCTTACCCTGTCTCCTCCGTATTTCTGTATATGGACCGCACATGCAATTGATCGGCTTTGATCACACAGTTAACTGAAGCTGTTGGATAACCTGTTCTTTGATTTAATTATTTCTGTTATATTATCCCAGCCTGAGTAGGGAATAAAGAGGGAGCCAATTTTTTTTTGTCCCAGATCCTTGGAGCTAACATATACCATAGAACTGGTAATACCTGCTTTGTGAGCACTTCAAAGTGAGTGCATAACATTAGTGAGCTGATATCAGCATATCACCTGAATAACATAGATAGCAAATAGAAATTATGGTTATTAGTACTGTCACTGTCGTGAAACTCACATAAATCATCCTCTCCTCGTGGCTGCTTTTCAAAAGGAAAATAAATGTAAGGCTGATTCCACTTATTTAAAATCACTGAGTCAATGTCGTTTCAAGCAACTATTGTTAAAATGTACAAGGAGTGTAAAAGAGAAGACGTTTACTGTTAAAGAGAACATTTCATTATTGTATGCTGGATTTCCCAAGCTTAGAGAGAAATTTTTAATATTTGTTATGTACCTTGACTGACATTTATCTAAAACATTCAGGCTACTGAAAAGTTACATGAGGTCTCTTCTTCCTCTGTGATTATCTGTGAACACACACACGTATACACTCAACACACATCAGCCACGTTGTTTTTTAACCTTCATGTTCATCAGTGATTAGATGGACTGGTTGTCTTCCTCCATTGAAGTTCAATGGAGTAGGAAAATCATTACCTACTACACCTGGAAGATACGAGCGCTCCAAAATACATGGCCATGGTTTTTTCTATCAATATACAACACATGTTAATATTCTTTCTTAATTAAAAAAATGTCCAGTTTTTTCATTTGTTCTTTGGACCTGAGCATAATAAAATTTGTTTAATGTTATGCCCTCCTGGGAAGAACAGCAGGTCTTTAATACATATTTAGTAAATTTGAGTCAATGACAATCATACAACTTCTTTAAAATATGATATTGCAGCCATTTCTAATTTTTTAGCCTCATTCCTGAAGATAAAGTATTAACTAAAATGACTACATTTTACTCAGAGATGACTAAAGCTATGGGTCTCAAGTCGTGGTCCTTGCACCAGGAGCATAGACATCACCTGGGAACTTGTTGGAAAAGCCAGTTCAGGGACTTCACCCAAAGTACTGAATCAGATTCTCTCTGAGGACAGAGTCCAGCAACCTGTGTTTTAACAAAAGCCTTCTAGGTGACTTGATGACCCTTGAGGTCAAGAATCCTAAAACCAGAGCCAAAGATAGTGGCATGTGAACAAGAATTAGAAGACATTATAATAAATATTATTGTAAAGGAAACTAATGTTGGTGTTTTTGTCTTTTTCTCAAAATTGACTCGAATGCTACGTATTTTCTTTTTAAGTTATGCTGGCTAAAGGATGTGGGAAGATTAACTGTTCTCTAATTCACAGTTTTTCTGTGTTTTTTTCCCATACTAGTTTCTATAATTGCAGCCTGTAGGACGTACTGGTGCCAGAGGCTGCTCATGTTGTATAAAATAACTTACAAATACGTTCTCACCCAGCTGGTCAGGCGTCACCTTAAATCAATGAATATAATTGATGTGCGCATACTCTGAAAGCCTAGCAGAAATTCCAAGAAAGAGCTGACTTGCACATCCCTGTTCTTGAAATATTTTGTTCTAAATAATGGAGGTACAACGCTGTGAGCCATTTGAAACTCCAAAGTCACATTTGCATTGTTAATGGTGTTGTCGACTCAGATGAGAAAACCGGTATTAGAGATACTCTGCGGCAGAGAGACCTGCGGAGAAGACACCTGAGAACCCCAGGGGGGAAATCCCTCTGCCCTTTCACCCCTGGAGTCACGGAAGATGTTACTGAGAACGGAACCCCATTGGGAAAAACAGGTAAACATGCAGAATGTGAGCAATTAAGAACACATCCAGTACAAAGGGCTGACCCTTATGAAGAGTAAGGGTTAAAGAATAATTGGTGCAGGATTTATTTCTTTGGCACTGGGGGGGGGGGGGGGGGGGGGGAGTGGACGAATAGAAATGGAAGAAATAGAAAGGAACTTGCCCCAGAGTGGCTTGGCAGTCTGAAGAACAGCTGGATTTGATTCAGCTTACCCAAGAAAAGAGAGGGGAGATTTGGAGCTAGCCCAACTTGTCCATCCAGATTCATTTAGCCGTTATACATTCAACCATTCATTTGTCACTTTCCTGAGACACCACCATATACCAGGTGGGCGAGGTGCTATAGCCTGGGGAAGCAAGTCTTCACTCCAGTTCTGGGCCTCTTCTCTGCCTCTTGTCTTCTCCTGTCCCCCTAATTTTGACACTAACACTTCACTGGAGGGACAGTGTGCAGCCTCATTCTACACCCTTCAGTTGTGGGAGCGCCTAGAATAATCTGAACAAATAGGACCTAAAGGTCCAATTTTTAATGTGTCACTTGTGTTAAAATAACTTTCTGGATCCAAGATGAAGTATCTCCCGCCCAGGTTGCCATATCAGCAAACCAAAATTAGATAGCTTTTGTATCCGTATAAGTGCTCTATTTTACCGAAAATGCAGTACATCCAGGCAAATCCCCAAATGCAGAGACAGCTCTGGGCTCTGTACTCAATTCCTTGTTTTTTCTCACCCCAAACACCCAAAGAAGGCTGACTGAGTGTGTGACCCCAGCCAATCAAATATTTTCTAATTTTCTCTTTCTTGTTTTTGACCCTTTGTCCTATAACATACTTCCTGTCGTTTGCCCCTTTTACAGTTTTCTGACTGGAAAATGTCCACTTTATCAAGTGCAAATAAAGTTTGTTGGTATCATCTAAAGTGCCTTCTTTAATCATTTTTTAACTGTTGCAATCAAATCCTCTTTCTTAGTCAATCAAACAATATGTCTCAGGGGGTTAGTTACTTTTTTACTTATGACCTCATCTTATGAGGCACTAAGGTATAAAATGGTTTAAGGAAGCCCAGTCCCTGCCATGAAAATGCTTCTGGTCTACAGTGTAAACAAGTAGAGAACAACAGAACATTGTTCTTAATGAAAAAAAAATAAACTAGCCTAGCAGAAGACATACTAGGGATAAGCAACCCAAAATCTGTACATTTTTGCCCATGTTTGGAAATGGCAAAGTTTGGAAAGTTTGACATCACCGGGACTAAGAGAAAAGCCCAGACACATCTTGATTTCCAGCGCCATATATGCACCAAAAGCAATCCTTGATAGTCACTATCTACTATTCTAGTATTAATGCAGTGGCTACCAGGATGTTAGGCACACCCAGGTCAGGTGTCCCCTTTCTGTGCAAAGAAAATGGAATCTGGTCCACCTAGCTATTTCCAATACCGGATCAGTATTAGAGTGGAGTGTTGATGAATATACAGTGTTCTTCTTGCCCTTTCGGAAGGAGTGAATTTCATTCTGGCAGATTCAGGGTGTAAGGACAGCTGCTCATAACGCCCCCGCCTTAGACTCTAGATAACCGCTTATTCCACCCGTGCTCATGCTTTAACTTCAAGTGTACGCCCACATAATCATAACAGTGCAAATGAAGCATCAAATCTTGTAAGGAAACCCCAGCTGAATCAATGCCTTGGGTGGTGGCCAGTGAACTCTTGATACTCAGAAGAAATCCCTCTGCTATTCTGCCTTCCGTGCCAAGGTCGATGCAAAATGATTCCATGCAAAAGTCCACCTAACCTACCCAACTCTTAACCAGGATTCAGTTACGAGAGAGCTACAGAGGGAAATGCTGTGATCTGAAGGAATGCAAACTTAGAGCCAAATCTTGAAGCCCCAGTTATAGTTGGCCTCAGAGGGATTAATTTAGAATATACAGAGCAAGGTTTGATTGCTGATGTTTGGGATGCCCTGAAAGCCACCCCACTACGAAATTAAAATGACTCACCTAATCTCAGATGAGACCATTACCACACTGTGAGCAGAGAAATCCCAGACTCGGTGCTCTGAAGGCAAGATCGTAAAAGCATGACTATTAAGAGTTGGAAGGACATTAGAGTTTTTTCCAATCTTCTACTCAATGTACCAATTCGCTGTACATTCTAGAAAAAAATGCTCATCAGTTTTGTTTGAACAAGGAAATGATCATTTCATAACAACCGTAAATCTCTTTGTGCTCCGAATGATGTGTCTTCCTCTTTTTCCCCTCATATGAATGGTAAATAATAACCTTTTGTTCACATATGTGCAGGCTACATCCATACAGGTCAAGGATTTTGAAGCTTTCTTACCATGCCTTTTGTAAGATAATAGGAGCCAGTAAGTTTTCTTTGTGTTTGCTCAGCCCATCAGTCACACCAAGTAGGGAGAACATTTAGAGGAAGGATACCACGTGTCAAATACGTC
Source organism: Sturnira hondurensis (assembly GCF_014824575.4). Taxonomy (NCBI): domain Eukaryota; kingdom Metazoa; phylum Chordata; class Mammalia; order Chiroptera; family Phyllostomidae; genus Sturnira; species Sturnira hondurensis. Next base: position 3,013,669 of record NW_028081528.1, read on the forward strand.
TGCTTTCCAGTTCAAAAGCAAATAAAAAGTTTTTAGTGTTAAGTTAGAGCCATTCATAAGAATTGTATGTTTCTTGAATATATATATTATTCTCCTTAATAACTACCTCCATAGAGCAGAGTCATAAATACACATCACTGGAGAACTGGAAGGTTGTTTAGAAACCATTTATTCCAGCTCCAACAGAAAAAGGTTGAGAAAAGGTGTTTTTTTAAAAAATTCTAGAAAACGTTTCAGAAAAAAAAATGACTATGTCAGACCAATATAGACCTACTATAGGATGTGAGCTTAGAGATTGTGAAGTTCTGCATTTGCAAATCAGCCACTATAAATCAAAGGACACAATTAAGATGAATAAAGCCAACAATCAAATGCCGAGTAGTATTTTAAGGACTTCACATATATTAACTCATTTAATCCTCCAAATTAACTCCATAAGATAGGCTCCAAAAGGATCTTATTTTATGTATGATAAAAACTATGGCTTAGAGATATATAACTTCAAAATCTGTGTATTATACTTTATATCATTACCATCCATAGATGCTATGATCCAGCACTAAATTTATACCCGAAGTTCTGATATTTAATGCCAAAAAACGTTTAAAAAACTGATTGCTTTAGAACTTCAGACATCTGGCAAATTAAATAGACTATTTCTTCAAAGGGAAAAACTTCTGAGGGCAAATTTCAGAAAGTCAACCATGCAGGGCCTTATATAAGAAATAATGGGCCTCTTAATGGTAAGTAGACAGTGTGCACCACTTTTTCAGGTCTGTGTTTCTTGTAAAAGCCTGTAGTCAGTGCTGAGGGTGCTTGATCTGGAAGCCTGGGAGATACTCTGCAAGTGAAAAGGCTAAAGAACACAGACGAAGGCTAAAGAACACAGACGTTGCTTTTGAAGGGAGTGTTTTCTATTTTGTTCAACTTAGTCTGACTCAAGAAGGAAGTCCACTGGCCGAGAACAGAGATCATGCAACTGACAAAAACTCCCCTCGTGCTGTCCCCGTTCAGGAGATAAAATGAGGGTAAATCATGCAATGTAACAACCTGCCGTGGTAGCAACAGACAAATCACGATAAAATAAAATGTTTCTCTGGGTTGCATTCAGCAGCATCTGTAGTAACTCCCTTCTCCCTCTCGCCCACGCCGCTGCAGTGCACAGAGTTTCCCCATGTTGCCAGGCACTTCCTGTCCGCACTCTGTGCGTTGCCAAGTCATTACTCCATGGGATCCCCAAACTAATGAAAAAGTCAGCCTTCACCAACTACCTGCATCCACTCCTACCTTCTCCTCTTTTCTTCCTGTTACAGTGGGAAAAGTTCTATCTCCTAGCAAAGCCCAATCTCCCATATCTGTATTCTTCCCGTCCCATCGCTCAGAAACCCATTTCATCCACTAGCTTGTCTCTATCATGACCTTCAAGCCCTTCTTCTCTAGAGGCTTATTTCCTGCTACATACAAACATCACTTTAAAGTCCTTTTTTCACCCATATTCTTCCAGTTACCCATTTAAGTTTCATCTCCGAGCCCTGGCCAAGCTTCTTAAAGAAGCGTGTATACACACATTTTTGTTTTCTTACTTCTTTTGCAACTTTTAACTCAAATCTCAATTACTCTCGCTGAAATCACTGATGGGCATTGTTGTTTTTCAAGGATGGCTCCAAACAACTCTGCTGGTTCTCGTACAAGCACGCTGGCTTTCCAGCATGAGAGCTTGTTACCCCGCTCATTGGCATTGATTTAGGTCTTTCACTGCTTCCATCAACATAAAAACACAGGAGGGATGTCTGCAGGCTGACCCGGCAGCTTCCCCTTCTGCTGCACTTCTCCCAGAGCACCCACTGGGAGCACTCTCTCAGAAACTAGTCACCACACTGTGAGAACCCCAAGCTCCGCGGAGAGGCCACTGTAGGTGCTCACCTGCCTCAGGTCCTACATGCCATTTGCTCACTCTTCTGAGAGGGCTCTTCCCTCTCCCTGCTCCACCCCTGGCTAACTCCACTCATTCTTCTGATCTGAAATGAAAATGATTTCCTCAGAAATGCCTTCATTTGAAATATGCCAGCTCAGCTCAGGAACCAAAATTATAATTGGTCATCAGCATTGTATTTCTAACTCATAGTGCTTATTGACATTTTTAATTGCTATTTTCTTTCAGAATTATTTTTAACATCTGGCTCCCCCCCAAATACATAATTCTTAAGTTTATGTTTTGCTATTGTTTATCATTAGGGTAGGCAGCTTCTAAAATGGGCTCCAATGATCCATGACCCCTGGTATGCACACTCTCATGATGCCCTCTGAAGTGCGCACTGAACCCAGTGAGTCACATCCGATCAACATGTATGAAAAAGTGATGAAATATCACTTCTATGATTGTGTTACAAAAGATTGCTACTTGAGTTCTTGCAAGCTAATTCTAATCTATTGACTTATCAACTTGCATCTTCGGCCAAGGCAAGTTGCCATGTTGGAAAGACCCAACTAGCAAGGAATGAAGGGTAAACACTGGCCGGCAGGCTCGGAGGAACCAAATCCTGCCAACAACAATGTGTGAGTTCGGATGCAGATTTTCCCACAGTTCGCCTTGAGATTCCTACAGCCCAGTAGCCCCTTAGACTGTAGCCTGAGAAACAGAGGACCCATCTAAGCCATGCTCAGATTCCTGACATGCAGAAATGGTGAGATAATAAACATGTGTTGTTTTAAGCCACAAAATTTTAGGGAAAGTTTTTAATGCCACAATATAATCAATGTGTCTCCTACACCAAAAAAATAATAAATGTTAGTGACCATATTCTAAGCGCTTCATAAGCAATTGTTCATTTAATGGTCACAGCAACCTTGGGAGAAAGTGCTATTATCTTTCTAATTTTATGTATGAGGAAATGGAACTAGGAAGGCTCAGTGACTGACAAAGTTCACTCAACTAGTAAGGATTAGAGTTGGTGCTTGGATCACAGAATCTAAATATTAATTAAATGAATAGAGAAATAAATTGAATGTTTCTATTATTCTTCAGCATAAAAAAATAATATAGATATTTTGGGGGCCACTAAAACATGTTCAGCATTTTAACAAATTATATGAAATTAGTAAATACACGTTTACTTGGCTCTCACAGTACACTAATACCATGAGGTCTTGCTGTTGACATAAAATACTCCTTCCCCAAATCTCATGTAGACAGTAGAAATGATAGACACTTTATGCTATTTACAGACCAATTCAAGAAACCATGCAGAAAAGCCCGGTCACTGACCATGATTTATGGCATGAGATTTAGGGCCAAGACAGGTGAATCACTTCATTGACCCATATTACCTACTTCAGCTGCAAGCAAGGCATTTTTCCACCTTGAGTATTCAATGGGTATTCTATAGGATACCTTCTAATGGCCTAGTGTAGGTCATACTGTGTAATGTCAACTCCTTCCCATTCCACACTTGCAAGCTGTGCTACATGACTCATGTCAGATGATTTTCTTGCTATGACTCAGGTGTAGTTCCCAAACAAAATAGTTCCAAAATATGGCTTGACTCCAAAGCCTGAGACCACCTGGTTGCACACCTTTTCCATATCCCTTATTAAGAGTAAAAGTGAATTCCCAAACAGTGATCACTTCAAAAGTTTCATTTAAATGAAAGAAATGGATGGGACTGCATTCATCAGCATTAAAGCTATTTTACCTCCTGAGATTCTGTGGGTGTTTGGGCAGTAACATAATAACAACTATGCTAATATGTGTCTGAAGGGAGTGTTATGTGACCATGAGTCATTATGCCCATCACGTCAAGGCTGTTTTTGTAGCTGGCAGGAAGTGGTGTGTGTCTCCAGAGCTTAAAATGGGCCTCAAAGTAGGTGGGGCCTAAGAAATTCTTGATATAGTATGAAGAATATATTTCTAAACTAGGTACAAGGTCATCCCCACCCTATGTTAGAGGTCAAATCTACCTCTGAGAGGTTCCACATGGATTTCTGAAATATTCTCTGGATATTGAGCACTTTTTCTGTTCAACTCATTTCTGAAGTGTGTAGGAAAGACAGCATAAAGTCGTCAAGAGAGCACTTAGCATGGAGTCCATCTGTGGGACTTCCATTCAAGTCAGTTCACTGGGCTTTAGTTTATTCTAAAATGGGAATGATTTTAGATCTGGTTTTCTTTTAGGGTCAGCCTCCTTTCCACAGCTTACTGGAATACCAGTGGTAAAGGGACCACTTTCTTCCTCCATCTCTCTGTGGCAACGGTACCTGAGAGCCAAGGCCGACACCATCACCCCACCCCCTCTCCAATTTAGTCAGAGATTTTTCATGGTCTGGCCCTCACCTTTCATGTACAACCTAGTAGCTTTAAACCTTGTATAAAAGAAAAAAGTAACTTCTCCATTTCAAAAGTTGAAGAACCACTGCCCTTAATAAGGGAGCATATAGGGAAGGACTATCAATCCCTAAGTATAAACCCATTAGCCCAATCTCTCACCCCCTATACCACATCTCAGAGAGGTGGAATAATTTCCCTAAGGTCACACAGCTCACAGTAATAGAATGAAGATCTGAGCCATGGTTCCCTGGGGCAGAGACTCAGCCACACCTGATTCTAACCCAAGGAAATCTCTTCCAACTCAACAACCTGCTCATCCCGGCCAGGGCTGACTGGGCTAAAGCGTAAATCAGGTCCTCAGGTTTCTTCGTTAGCACACTTTCCTCACCTCAGACATCTAATCCCTTCCCGCCCATTTTCTAGAAAAGAGTCAGTCAAGAAACATGAGTGTAAATCATGACCTTGCCTCCACTGAGACATATTTACATTTAAAATACCTAGCTCTTCAAAATAAAAGAATAAAAAACAGAAATGCAATCATAAGTACAGAGAACAGACTGTTGGCTTGTCAGAGGACAGGGGCATTTGGGGGACTGGGTGAAAAAGGTGAAGGAATGAAGAAGTACAATTGGTAGTTAAAAGTAGTCATGGGGAGGCAAGCACAGCACAGGGAATAGTCAATGACTGTGATAACTGTGTACAAGGCCAGGTGGGGACTGGAAACGTTGGGGGACTGCTGTGTGAAGAATATGTCTAGCCACTATTGCATATACCTGAAACTAATACAAAACCAAATTGAATGCAAACTATAATTGAAAATTAAAATTAAAATTAAATAATAAAATACCCTGTTCTCATTAGTGATGATGGTTTCACAAGGTGAATATTTATCTGCAAACATAATTTGCACACATTAAATATCTGTAGCTCTTTGTATGTCAAGAACACCTCAAAAAAAGCAGTTTATAAAACAAACAAAAAATCCTTGCTCTATTTTGGCCTAATAATTTCTCAGAAAGTTGCCACAAATCACCCATGATCAAATTTGAAGGGGAGAATGGGGCAGAAATCTGTGGGCAGGGCAGACAATTGTTCCCAATGCCTCAGAAATCACTCTACATACAGTTGCCAAACCCATTCATGGTTCCTTGCCTGGAGGTACCTGTTTTGCTGCTAAATGAGATTACTCGTATATCCAAGCCCATTTAATTCAACTTCAATGAACTCAGGACTCTACAGTGCACTCTAAAGCAAATAAACAAATGCCAGTCAACACCCTCGGCTCTCAGTGAAGAGCCAAGCACACAATAAAGACAGAAGACAATTAAAGCACAAACAAAAGTAATATTCAGTGAGCTGATGCGCCAAAAAAATTGAGGCAGTGACTGGTGTAGAAGATTCAGAGACTGGAAAAATCAGCCTATGGTATAGAATTTGGGAAGCGATGACTTGGTACAAGCCTTAAAGGATTTGAAGAGGAAAATAGAAGCATTAAAAGTAGGAGAACTGTTCTGGCTGGTATAGCTCGGTGGATTGAGTGTGGGCTGCAAACTAAAGGGTCACTAGTTCAATTCCCAGTCAGGGCACATGCCTGGGTTGCAGGCCTGGTCCCCAGAATGGGGTGTGTAAGAGGCAACTACACACTGATGTTTCTCTCCCTCTCTTTCTCTCTCCCCTTCTAACAAAAAAATAAAATCTTAAAAATTATAAAATAATACATGAGTCCAGGTCACCAGCTTAGGAAGTTAGAAGAGAAAAAGTGTCAGCTCAAGTTGTGGGAGAGTGAAGGTATGAGGGAAGTTGGTAGTTCTGCCATCTTTGTTGGGTGCCCATGTAAAATCTGTGGTGATGATTTTAAAGAGAGAAAGTCAGCAGAGTTGCTTGATGTTCTCGAACAATGCTCAGCTGTTAGATCAGGTGCAGGGCAGGCAGGGTTGAGTTTCATGAGGCTTATGATGGTACAGATGAGTATGACTGAGACAAGAGAATAAAGGGTGTTTTGAAAAGAGTGGTGGTGCCATTGAACCATAGAATCTACACTCTCCCTTCTTTCTGCCTTTGTTGACTCAGCTGCCTACAGAGCATTGTGCTGTCTGCTGTGAGTTCCAGTGGTTGGGTAGAATGAGGCCAAATTACATAGAGCCCTAAAAGCCCAGGACAGAAAGTAGACTTGATCTTGAGAAAACGAATCATCATTCCTAATTTTTAAACAAGGAAATGATCATTTTAAAAAATCTAACAAGGTGCATAAAACAAAGGGAAATTAGGAAAAGACCAGGTTTCCACTCCTCTTCTGAGTTATCAAAATTTTAGTGGGGAAAGGGTATGTACACCTGAATTTAAATAATAGAACATGCCTGGGTTGCAGGCCGGTTCCCTGCAGGCCAACTCCCAGCAGGGGACGCACCAAAAGCAACCATACATCGATGTTTCTCTCCCTCTCTCCTTTCCCCTCTAAAGATAAATAAATAAATAAATAATTTTTAAAAAAGAACATGAACACTGTGATTAAACATCATCTTAGTATATCAATTTTATTGACTGTGTAAAGTCTAGTTTAAAGAAATTAGTGAAATGTGATTCCCTTTTCTAGGGACTGTTATTATAAGCATAATGACCGACAATGAGGAATTTCCTCAGAACAGTTCAAATCCAGGAGTCTTCCATTGTCCTGAATAATGTCCATGTACTTATTCAACCACATGCCTTCCTTGTTGTCTCCAAAAAATGTTATTACCATAACAACTAGACCAAACATGTTGACGTTAAGAGAACAAAGAAAGAATGCAGATTAAAACCGTATGTAAAAGAGATCCCAAAACATAGGCATAGGCAGTTTACTTGTTTAAAAAATCCGCCATTTCAGAATCTTGAGGTCCTTCTCAGAAAGACAGTCAACTTGATATACTAAGACTAACAACTGCCTGAGGACTGATCTTGTCTAAAATGGTTAAAAGAGTCATTGCTCAACTATCCAGACTATTCCTAGGGAACTCAAGGCATACAAACTCAACTTGGGGACAATGATTGGACATGGAAGGTGAAAAACATTTCAAACTGTGTCCATTAGATCACTTTCAAGGCCAGTCTATTTCTAGGATATGAGCCAAGGTGCTACAGCAAAGAGTTCCCAACAGGCAAGTGGCTCAGATGAAATAGAGGTACGTTCCTCTTTCATATACCAGTCAGGGAGGAGTCAGCTGTGCTCTGAGAGCCCTCTCCGTGGTCCAGATTGGGCCGATGTAGCTCCGCCATTGTTGAAGACAAGAGTTCTCAAACATTTCAGTCTCGGAGCCCTTTACACTACAACCATTATTGAGAACCCCAGAGAAATTTGCTTATCTGAGTAATATTTATCAATACTTACTGTATTCCAAAGAACTAAAAAAGTATTAAAATCACTGTTTATTAATTTGCTTTTTAAAACCATGATAAAAACAAAATATTGTACGCTAACATGACTTATTTTATAAAAACAACTCTCTCTTCAAAAAATAATGAAAGGACTGACATTTGATAGTTTGGAAACTCTTAATGACTGACTTAATAGTTGGAAACACACGACGATAGTGGTGGTGATGATAATGATGGGAATGAGGATGACTGCATGCTTCTGCATTGGGTCTTGTGCAACAGGTTGTTTCAGCTGAAGTCTGTGAAGAGAATCCAGCCTCATACAACTACACGGCTGAAAAAAGGGGGGACTTAATGGCCCTTTCCAATCCTTGTGAATATTGTTCTTTGATACAACTCCAAACTCAAGTAGTAGTTTCTTAAGGGTTAGTTGCAGTATGGAATCAGAAACCATATCACTAAACTTTTTCATTTACGGTTATATTAAAATCTATTGGCATGGTAATTGTTCTGTAACTGAATGTATTCGTCCACATTTGTTAAACGAACAAGCAAAATTTCCTATTTTTCATTTCCAGTGGATCTTTTAACCCATGCACGATTTTGTAACATTATTCATTGGTACTTTAGAAATATTTCGTTCACTGAGTTATACAGAATTTTCAAATGCTGACACATTTTTATTACCCAATATTAGAAAATCATGTCCATTACCAGCACTAGCAATCTCATTAGAAAAGTTTTAAATATTGAGATGCTGCCAAGTTTATGGTGGCAGACACCTTCTCCCCCAAACACAAATTTTCACTTGCAAACATGAATGTTATCACTGGTAACGAGTATTCATTGTTGAAGCGACAAGCTGATTTTCAAAAGAAATATAACATTTCTGTTTGCATCAGAAGTATTTGTACACACTTCCTACCTATTTCATGACACAGAATATCAAAGAGACACGCAATCTACAGCAACGGTTTAGTTAAACTGATGATTTGTAATGCCTCTTCAAGGACATTCTCAGCTGAAAAGGGCATTTTGTTCTTTTGTTTTGCTTCCTTGCCAAACACGAGGCTGTGAAGAATGTGATTACTCTTGGGTACAGCTGGCCGTCCCTGCCTTGGTTCATGCTAAGACACCAGCAGTTTTATACACCACTGCTTTTGCACCAACAACACAAATACAAGACAGTAAAAAAGGCAAATAACATCTTAATATGATTATGAAAATAGTTTGACATTTCAGACTCCCTGAAAGGGCCTCGTGAGTCTCCAGGTACCCATAGAACACACTTTAAGACCCCCTGCCCCGGATGCTGTTTTCATCATTGTGGTTGACCTTCCCCTGGGGAAAAAGGAAATATAACGTGCAAGGCAAACACTTTCTTTCTACGTAAGTGACCAAAAATTTAACTGTCAGTTTTCATCAATGACAGCGTAGCTCTGTGGCCATCCCTAGCTGCAGAGTGGACTGCGGAAAGTGGTCTCTGACAGGCGACTACAGTATGTGGAAGAAAGGGAGGCTGGATCTGGGCACATAACTAACATTTGCCTGATTAATGAGAAAGCAGGTCAAGCAAGGGAAGAGCCATGCTAGTGGGACCACAGACAATTGAGGACATAGGGAATCTGGCTTCGTGCCTGGTAACAGGATGTAACTCTGGTCAGAAAGAGCCTAGAGATTGTGCAATAGGAGAAAAGGGGTGATTACAGTCACAGACGCAGACCTGTGACCAGAGAAATGGAGGACCAGGAAAATACAAGGTCTATCTGGAAAAGGGCCATCCATCGTTAATATAGTGGGAACTGTTTGTGCAACATTGATGTAACTTGGCAGCCAAGGAGAGTGGACTGGAATGTGCACCTGTGAACAATGACGACTTCACTGTACCAGTTCAGGAGGGCAGTAGATACCACTGAGTGAGCATGTGTGCTGTAGCTGTTGCATTTGAAATGACGGACTAAGTAGAACAACAAATCTGCATCAAATTTTGCATTAAGCTCGAACATTCCTTCACGAAAACTATGTGGATGATTCAGGAGGCCACAGCTATGGGCAACTGGTGATTGGCAGCTTCATCATGACAACGTTCCTGCTCATGCATCATGTCTTGGACAGAGTTTTTTGGCAAAACATCAAATCACCCTACAGGTCAGATTTGGCACCCTGTAACTTCTGGCTTTTCCCAAAACTAAAATCACTTTTGAAAAGGAAGAGATTTCAGACTGTGGATGAGATTCAGAAAAATATGATGGGGCAGCCAATAGTGACTGGGAGAACTGCGTGAGGTCCCAAGGTGCCTCCTTTGAAGGGGACTGAGGCATCATTGTCCTATGTACAATGCTTCTTGTATCTTCTTCCATAAATGTCTCTATGTTTCACAGTATGTGATTGGATACTTTCTGAACAAACTTTGTCCTATATCCTCAAAAGGAGTCACAGCATTGCAGCCAAAACGGATCACTGGAGAGACAGAGCAGGTCAGCAGAAGGAGCAGTAAGACCCCTGAGGCAAGAAGAATGCAGGTCATGTGTGGGCTTCGGCAAGGTTGTGGGGCCTCCAGTGACCGCTCCAACCCAAAAGAATCTTGGGTTACGGGAAAATTGCTCACTGGGCTGGGCCAGCAAGCCACTACTCTCTGACTTTTATTGTGACCTTACTGTGTCCCCAGGCTGGGGATCTGGGGTCAGTCTGGTTTTATGATACTTTTATAGTTTCATTTGGTCAAAGCATGTTCCTGTTTGAGAGTGGAGTAAAAATGTTTCATCTGTATTATTCCCTTCTCGATAGCAAAAAGAACAGAACAGCCAATTCTGTAGAAAACATTCCATTCCACACACAAAAAGCTGATGTGAACTTAGTGCACAAAGGAAAAGAAAATAGAGGTAAATAAAGGTAACTTTGGTCACAGAACGACATCCTAATCAAAGCTAGCTACTGGAAGGCAGGACTAGACTGACCTTGCACATCTAGATAAACAAGAAATTTGGGAGCTTTTAACTGCTGTGCTCTTTCTGATATTCCCATAAACATACACAGAGATTTTTTAAAAAGGGCTGGAAGATCAAATCCAGGCCAGCCAAGGTTCATAGGTCCTTGGGCTCCATTCTGTTTGAGGCAACAGAAAGCCCATCTGTGTTACAACATGATTGTCCAGAAACTGTCGTCATTCATGTTTTCCCCCATTATCTCTTATTTTTACCCCTTACTAACATTCTTTGCCCTTTGAGGGAAAGCAGTTTGTTTAAACATTATTTTGATACTTAGCTCAGATTAGAGGACATACAAACAAGAAAACAATAGAAATGAGAGACACATCAGAGCCAAGGAAACAAGAAGGAAACACACGTGCCCATATCAGGGGTCCACGCATTCCTTGTGACTAGGCATTAGTTCTGAATGCAAGACCTTGGGTGGGCAGGCAAAAGGGAAACAATTGTGTACGATGTTCTCACTGTAACAAAGGAGGAAGCAAAAATTTTGTTGGCTCTAAATTCTCAATTTTCTCATATGAGTCTCTTAATGGGAGATAGCAAGGTACACAGCACGCTTTTGCTCAATGCAAGTTCTGGGGTCGAATATGAATCAATGCCCATTTACCCACTAAGCCTATGACTTGCGTTACCGATCTTTGTGCAGATTTTCCAAGAATCTACAAGAGCATGACAAATTCCAGACAGAATGAATAACTCTGGCTGTTAAATTATTCCAGTCGATCTGATGTACGTCTGACCTGGCAATACCTTGAAATGCATGGGGCTGGTTGGGAAATGCTGTCTTCAAATGAATTGAATGGTACAGTCTAGTTACTAAGACTCTGGGCATACCACCAGCCTCTTGTATTTGATTTTACATTAAAGACCTCAGCATGCAGTGCTGACTCTGCCAGCCTCAGCTGGGAAATCTGGAGCAGATCACTGAACCTCTTGGGACAGCCATGTCCTTATTCTTTTTAACGAATAAAAAGATAGCTGCCGTATTTGAGACCCTACTCTGTGCCAGTCTCTATTTAACAACTGTTTTTCCCACTGGATTCTAAGTCCCATATGTGTAATGGGAGTATTTATTTCAGTCACTCTTGTATTCCCAGCTTCTAACATATAGTAGATGCTCAATAAAAAGAATTTTAACTGACTAACTGTCCATGTCATATAAGCCCTGCAAGCATCAGTCCCATTTGACAGCTGCATGTACTGAGGCTTGGAAGTAAACAGAGTAGTCTCTGAGGAGCCCCAGGGCCTGGGCTAGTGGCACAAGGCCACAGCAATGGAAGCAGGCCAGAGCGCATCTCAGGGCTCCCCCCAGCCCTAAAGTGCAGTGACCCTCACGGACAGGCAGCCAACACCTCTTCACACAGGCATGCCTGTTGTTGAAAGTGCTCTTGCTTCATAAAATTCCTGTTTTTTACCACCTCAAGCCCCAGATCTGTGGCCCAGCAGATTTGGGAACTGACCTAAGTAGTGAGGCAGGGAAACAATGAACCTATGTCACCCCAGAGGATATGGCTTTATTCAGCAGGCCTCTGGTAGACATCACCCACTTCCTACAGCGACCTTGAGGGACGACGCAAGTTACCTCATCCTCATTCCACCACAGAGACTTAGCACACATGAGCGTTACCTTGAATCACTCAAATTTTAGAAATCTGTATAGTAAACATCTGTTGATAAAGCAGTAGTTAGATGTGCAGAGCATGAAAAAATGAGCTATTTTATCGCCCTTCCATTTTAGCACTGAAAACAGAATGAAATCTTCAGCTTAGCTAGAGCACCTTGTTCTGCTGGTAGTCTTAATCTTACAGTTCCTCCAACCACATAGTATCTATGGGGGATACCATCCCTCAGTAACTTTTTAAAAGTGTGTTTCCTATTTGCTGAGGACTAGTCCAAAGGGTGCGATAAATCTCAGAAAGCGTTATAGGGACAAACCACACGTTCCACTGCGTTCTTATCAACTGAGAGTTACCAGCTTCCCTCTCATCAGATGAGGGCCCTCGTCATTTTACCCTCCCACCCACACTGCTTGCTCCCTCCCCGTGGACTAGGATCTAGAAATCAGAACCTCGGACAGCAAAGTCGATACCAAGTTTCCTTATTTCTCTTGAGACCCTCCTTTTTGGAGGAGTCGGGGAAGCTGTATTTATTGTCTTCGCTGGATTTCTAAACCAGGCAACATAAGTTGTTTCAGCCCTAAAGTCAAATCCCTGATGCTTTATGCCCTTCCTACACATCTCTATGTATTCCCACTCCATGTTCCAGGTTGCATTCCATAGAGATAACATGTCCTTAAAGCTCCACATCAATAGATTGTGTTTTATTTGTGTGTTTTTTTAAAAATTTGTGTGGTTTGATCTGAATCAGGAAGAACTTTAGGCTCTGTTCCCATCAAAGCTAAACAGCCCTGTGGACATGGCAATGAAGCTGTGACGGGGAGGTAAGACGGGACTCACCCTCTACCCTCGCCACGAGCCTCTTCACTCTCCAACGATCTCCTCTCCCATTGGCCACCCGACGCCTACACGCAGCCTGAATTGAGAAACGGGATTTGCATGACCTCTGCTACTGTCCACAGGCACAAGGCACTGGACTGAACACTGGACAGGGAGGATAAAAGAAAGAATGGTGCAGAACAGTAGAGAAAAGAGAGCAGGAGATACAGAGGCAAAGGCGGCCGAGGGATGGGCGAGAGAGACACAGATGAGGCGGGAATCTTCAGACTGTGCTCGCACCAAGGCTTGTCTGCTGATAATAATAGTAATAACGACAATAACACTTACTGAACATTTGCTGCCTGGTAGCACTTTTCTAAAGGCATCGCATTTGTTCCCCATCTGTTCCGTGACAATATCTGTGAGGCAAAATTTCTGCCCTTCTGTAGCCGTTCCGCTTGTCAGAAAACGCGACACACTGGCGACATACGTAGTGTGTGAGAGGTGATAAGTACTAAGGAAAAAAGTGAAGCAGGACGACGTATAGTGCTGGTCAGGGAGGGGGAGAAAGAAGGTGCTGTAGCTCAGTGTCCAGGGAAGGCCTTACTGAGAAGGTGACATTTGACAGCCTCGTCAGCTGTGTCTCCTCTCAGGCATTTCTGCAACAGTGAGGCCCCCAAATCATNTTCCCCATCTGTTCCGTGACAATATCTGAGAGGCAAAATTTCTGCCCTTCTGTAGCCGTTCCGCTTGTCAGAAAACGCGACACATTGGCGACATACGTAGTGTGTGAGAGGTGATAAGTACTAAGGAAAAAAGTGAAGCAGGACGACGTATAGTGCTGGTCAGGGAGGGGGAGAAAGAAGGTGCTGTAGCTCAGTGTCCAGGGAAGGCCTTACTGAGAAGGTGACATTTGACAGCCTCGTCAGCTGTGTCTCCTCTCAGGCATTTCTGCAACAGTGAGGCCCCCAAATCATTTATTGTGTTTCTTGAATCTGTTATATCTTTGTGTTATTGTTGCTCGCATTTCTGTGCATTTGAAGCAAAAGGGATTAGCAAAGTGCGACCTTTCTGAATCATTTGGACTTGACGTCATCAGTTCTGTGGAAATTTCATCCCGAGGAGGAAGGCTGGGGGTGTAGTATTTTCTGTATGTCCGCTGCTGGTGTTATAGATTTCAACATGTGGAGCTTCAGGACGTGACCGGTAAAGCAGAAGACGTATTATGAGGAAGTTGATTAACCCCATCTCATTATGTCACTATAAGATCATCTGAGTCACCTCACTCGCACTGGGACTGCTGTTTGAACCTTAGGAAGGCCTGGTGTGAAGTTACGGGCTGGCATCCCATTTGCCCAGTTTTCCTCTCTTGCAAAGCAGCACAGATATGGCAGCACGGCCTCCCCACAGTACCTGTGGGCAGGAGGGAAATCTGTGAGGACGGACGGGGAGAAAGGGTGGAAATGGGTGGGCCCATGCTTGGCTTGACGTTAGTCTTATCACTGATGTTATTATTCAGGAGGCCGAACAGAGCAAGTAGGGCAGACGAGGCTCAAGACCCGTGACAACGCTAGGAAAACGTGGTGCCCCAAAGGCAAAAACAAGGGCCTAACACAGAACAAACCGTAAACACACACACACACCCACACACACGCCCTGAAATGAAATCTTTCATTTACACGTACATTTCAACTAGAAAGAGAAAGAGCCGGTAAAGCAGAAACTTGAAAATTCAGCAAGGAATGCTGCCAGAGGAAACTGTTGCCCTCTCTTTGGTCAACAACAAAAGTGAGTCCAGGACGTGAGGCACTTTGATTAACCAACCGAAGGGGGAAGCAGGGCTCATCAGGAACTGCTCTGGCAGGCTCATGGGAGCTGACTGTGCACATCTCTTCTCAACCCCCAGCATTCAGTGGGGCAGGGTGGTAGCCTCACACAGACCATGAGAGGAGGGAGTACTCACACGTGGAAATCACCAGTGCAACAATCGGAGCCAGGGCATAGTCCTGCTGGGTTTGTTTTTTTTTCCCTTCCCATGGAGAGCCTGTTGCTCAGCCTTTTCCAGCACGTCCCTAGGTGAGAAATCCGTTGTTCTGCGTAAACTAAGTGACCTTTGTTACCACTCAGAGGCAAGGATGAGAGAAGTCATTTCTTAAGGCATGGCGATATTTAAAAGATGTGAAATAAATTTGCTGATATCAAAGGTGCTCTGGGGAATTTAGTGCCAAATTCATTTAAGGCAGCAGCATTCCAGGTAGGTACAGGAGACTCCAACAGTCTATTCAACTCAGGATTGTCTTGACTTCACTAACAAATGAAATGAGGAGCAATAGAGGCGGTTGACCCACTCATGATGAGGACTCCTAGTCAGTTTTCTTTAAGGGCTCCAGAAGCCCTCGCAAAACAAATGGTTGGCTTACTCCAAGACTTATGTCACAAATTCAAGGCCAATTTTCTACTTTAAACTGATTTTTAAAATACTCTTTAAGGCCTAAAGTTGGAGCAGTTAAAAAAATATGTATATGAAATTAGGTTCATCCCACAACCTAGCCATACACATACCACTGTCTAAATCACCAATAGAAGCCACAAACATTCCCTAATTATCCTAATTATTCTTTCTCATCAAAGATCAAAGCTCCCATTAAAACTGCAAAGGGTGGAGCAACAGTATAAAGAACCATAAGAAAACAAATGTCTGCCAGAAAGTCTCCAAGTTCCTAGCTCAGAAACTTGAAAGCTGACAGAACTCTTGTAAGTCCCGAGGATATATTAAATTTGACATCACTCACTACTGAAATTGTAAGCTTTCTAACAAATACCTTAGAGCAGGAGGAGACTCTTATTTATTTGCCCTCACGTATGCAGAACCCAGAAATCACAACCTGTGCTTCCCCAGGCTCCTTCACCAAAACTTTTCTTGTGAATTCCTGTAACAGAAAGAGCCACAAACTGGTATCAAGTGGGAAGAAATTACAGTTCTTTTCTAAAATGGAGATTTTATTCATGATATTTGTATTCTTTCTATAGATTTCTTTGGGGTTATTAGATTATCAAAAACCATTATTATAATGTAGCATAATGGTTAAAAATAAAGTCCTTGGAAACAGCCAGCTCTGTGTTTTTTCTTACTCTTCTACTTGCTAGCATCGTGACTTTGGACAAACTACTTAGTAGAATTTTTTTCCTGCATATAAATGGGGATAAGAGTACCTAATCTTCATAGTTCCAGTAAAGATTAAATGAGATACCGTATGTTAAGTGATTAATGCAAGGCTTGGCTCAGAATAAACCCTCCATAAATGTAGGTTATTATACTTGTAGCTTTCTCAGTCAGTCTTCCTTAAGTCACTGGATTAACTGATGCACACTGATCCCCTCAAGACACTAGGCACTTATGGCTGCTACACTTGCCTCTGATACCCTTGCACACTTCCACTCCCAACTGTTGTGTTGTCTCTCAAGATTGCAAATTGCACCCTGGCTGGTGTAGCTCAGTGGATTGAGAACGGGCCTGCGAACCACATGATCACGGTTCAATTCCCAGTCAGGGCACATGCCTGGGTTGCAGGCCAGTTCCCAGCAGGGGACTCATGAGAGGCAACCATACATTGATATTCCTCTCCATCTCCCCTTCCCTTCCTTCTAAAGATAAATAAATAAAAGCTTTAAAATTTAAAAAAAGATTGCAAATTGCAATCCCACTTATTTATGTACCACCAATGAAATTTTATGTAAACCTATGAAACAAGGGTAAGAAAATACAGTTGCACTCCATTTCTATAAAAACTAAGGTGGATGCTTTGGAAAGATTCATACACACAGGCCATTACAACAAAATACTGCTAATATATGAGGGATGGATGAGTTGATTAGGAATACCGGGGAACAGTTCAATGCTTTAGAGATGTGCCTAGAAGGTTGCTCCAAGAGTATCAAATTAGCCGTCCACTGAGAAATGAATGACTAGAAATAGCAGAGAATGCGGTGCGTGTATGTTCATGTGTGTGCACCCAGGTGCTTCATGTTGCTGAAATGTATAATGTGGAAGGATTTGACCGATGCTTGGGGGAGGAGGGGGGATGAGCAAAGGGAGGAGACTTGGTGTGACTCTCTTTCATTTGTTCTACTTCTGTGTCTCCAGGCAAGCTAGTAGCATACAATGGGGATGCGGAAACAAACTTAAAGGCCTGGATTCAAATACGAATATTTCAGGGCTCAGTGATTCTTGGAACTATAGACTTTCATATGAAATCATGTGTATGCACTAACAGGACAAGCTTGGTGTTTATGGGGATGAAACACAGGGCAGGCTCCTTGATTTGCTGAATATGTGAATATGACAAAGCCAAAAGGACTCTCGTTCCTTGAGCAGGGATGGATGGGACGCCGCCGGAGCACTGACCTGAGCCTGCTACTGGGCCACAAGGCCAGGCCAGCATACTTATCTCGCTAATTCCATACTACCATGGCAAATTTAAGCATTTCCTAGACATCCAGAATTTTGATTCTAATTTATTTAAGTGTAGGGAGATATAGCTGGTACTCAACAATGACTTTTTCATCTCAACATGAGACTCAAAGCCCCAGATGCAATCGCAACTCTTGGAAGATTTCTATTTTGTGTAGTCAATAAATTAGAATTAAATTTTTACAAAAATCACGCTAAGGAAGGACCCACCTGTGTCTGTCTTTGCCTCACTGTAATTGATAGAAAGGAGTGATAGTTTTTCAAATGTTAGATTATTGCCATTTGGTAGAGATTATCATCTGAGCCCATTTCAGCCAGAGCCTCAAGGCAGTGGGCAACCAGCCAACACAACGAGATGAGCTGCATTAAAACCAATTTGTTAATTTTTAATGAGGCTTCAAAATGCCCTAGCCTATTACTTAGTCATTTTAAGAATGCACTGATGCTTCTTTACTATTCCCCTTTCCTGTACATGAAAAAGCTAACTCGTTTTTAATCATTTCCGTTCATCCCCTTGAAGGCTATAATAAATCTCTGCTATTACCATCACTAACCAAAGCAGCCCATAAAATTGAAGATCAAATATAATGAAGGAGCATTAAATAGCATGGCAGGTTTTTCAAAGCAACCAAATTCTATGACTCTATTTACAAAAAAAATAGTTTCAGAGTTTTAACTTAGGGAGCTAACGTATTGTGGGTGTTTGTCTGTGGTAGCAATGCCGAAAATTGTGCAGGATATCACACACTATTGCACTTCCACTGAGTTAAATTATACACAAAATGTCACTGTGAGCATTTTCTTTCAACTAAATTTTAGAGAGACACTCAACAAAATAAAGGGAAAAGAATTTCAGAGGAAACTACTAACCAAGCGGCCTGATTCAGAAGCCCCACAGCCCACCCTTTAGCAGGGCTCCTGCTAAAGAGGCCTGGGACTCAAAACTGAGATGCAGCAGTTCACTGGCTGTTGAATATTAAACACCTGGAGAGTTGAATCTCTCTGTTTCGAGAACTCAAAAAGAAAAGAAACAACTGAAATCAGATCTTCCACTATTTCCACGATAGTAAGTTAAAGACTTATAAAGCATTTTCATAAAAAAGCCATTGTAAGCAACCATATGGGGCACATGACAAAAGCCTTCAAAATCCTCCATTCTAGGATGTGAGCTCACAACAGCAGGTGGGGGGCCAGGGGGGTCTGCACCTGTCTGCTCACCTGTTTCGTTGGCAGCAAAAGTGCTAGAGCAAGCATTAAAATTAAATCAATGGTAGCAGGTTCAAATCCCAGCTCTACCTCTCACCAAGTATAAAAGGGAAGTGTCTCTGATCCTTGGTTTACTTCTCCATAAAAAGAAAATAATCCCTCCTTCACAGGGTGCTGTGATGATCTAGGCCCAGGAATCTGCATTTCACACCAGCTGGTGACATGATTGACTTGGGTTGTCTACATAGATACCAGTAATATTCTGAAAAACACTGCCTTCCACCCAAACTTCTTACCATCCAGAGGAGGAAACTGAGCCCCGGATGGGATCAAAAGATTTACCCAAAGAGCTTCAGTTACTTTGAAGACTTGAGTAGAGTCGGGCGTCACAGAGAGCAGAGGGCTGCCGATGGTAGGGAAGCAGAGAGGGTCTTTTGCTTCCTATAGATACTGTATCCATGTCTTCATAGAATTCACATACCACTCCACTTACTAAACCATACTTACAATGTTTTAAAAATAAATTTCCAGCGATGAAATTGCTAAATCACAGAATATGCATTCTTGAAGGCTTTTGATACATGTTTACCAAAATTGTCTTCTACAAGGCTCATACCAATCTGTGTCCCCATCCGCAGATAAATGAGTAAAGGGACTCACTCAACATGCCACCAAATTATGGCTCAGGACATGAGAGCGGGCCAGCTGGGGCTCCAGCGGATGCACAAGGCTCTGTGGAGGCTCCCGGGCAATGTGACTTCCCGGGCGCAGCACTTTGTTTTTGACTCAGACCTGAGGTTGCTTCTTGGGTTTATGGGATGTTTTTAGAAGATTGGCTGTGTCCCTCATCTTGCCATGGATTTGCGATGAAACTAGATTGCTTCCCCCAAACTGCAGTTCATCTGAGATGAAACCACAAACCCCACTCCCGGGAGAAGCAAATCAAAAATGTTGATCTGGATGCTCAGCTTTGGTCGGTTTTACCACGTGAGCCTGAACAGAGCCCAGACTCAACATGAAAGGCAATAGACATGGAAAAACAATCAATTCCAATTCCAAAGGCTAAGGAGAATATGCCAAATATCTGGAATTGAACCACTTCACATGTTTTCAATCCCCTCATTTGACAAAGAGGGAATTGCTGTGTCTGTTCAGTCTGCTTCTGTTTGTTGTTTGCTTGTTATTTTTTGTCACTGTCCATCACCCAAGACACAGAAACTCAGCATTTTCTGCACCATTAAGGTATGTGAGCGTATGTAGAACCATCTAACGCAGTGGAACCCAAACTGTGATGTAAACACAAATCACGGGGAGCAGCAGGTCTCATTAAAATGCAAATACTGGGTCAGGAGGTCTGGGCTGGGACCTGGAATTCTGTGCGTCCAACACACTCCTCGGTCCGCTCATTCCCATTCCTGGGTCACACTTTGAGGAGCGAGAATCATTATCGAATGTACTGAGAGGATATGAAGGACATCCTCTGTCTATCCCCTAAGCCAATGGTTGTCGACCACATTACCACAGCACACTAGCCCATGTCCATGAAGAGGAAAGTGATAGATTTAGTACAAAGACCTGAACTTGAAATCACCCAGGTGCACCAAATCCTATATTATCGATGACCCAACAGTTAGTTACTAATGGGGATGTGGGATGGGGCTGTGTTGCCCATAAGAACTTGTGAATGAGTGTGCGTGCGTATTGTAGTAAAGAAAAAAAAAGGTGAGAAGCTTTGCTTAAGCATGAAAAGTACGCTCAGGTCTGTGGCCCTAGAATCCACTCCAGAAAAGCGGCTCGCCAGTCTGGCGCAAACACACGCACATCAGCAAAGTCGGTCACCATGTAGGTGGCATGGGGCCAGGACGGGACTGTGGAAATTTTAATCATACCCTTCTATGTATTACAGTCTGTGTACAGAATGTAGGGTTCCTGGGTTTTTAAGTGCCATCAGTGTATGTGGTCAGAAAGAAGAGGTGCTCCCTAGTCAATACAGTTGATGATTTACACATCCAAACCAAGTTCAAAGAGTTCTAGAAATATTTCCAATGATCCAAGGAAAAACACCCTATTCCCAAAATAAAATTAAATTTTAAGTATATGTGTCGGTCAGACCTTAAAAAGAAGATGCCACAAAATAATTTTTAAAAACATTACTTTAGATATAGTTATTCAGTAACTTCTCAGAAGCATCAACAATTAACCTGATTATGGAAACAAACACTGACTAAGATATGTATATTTATTTATTTATTTTAATTTATTTATCTTTTAGAGGGGAAGGGGAGGAGAGAAGGAGAGAAATATCAATGTATGGTTGCCTCTCGTGCGTCCCCTGCTGGGAACTGGCCTGCAACCCAGGCATGTGCCCTGACTGGGAATCAAACTGCAATTGTGTGGTTCCCAGGCCCCCGCTCAATCCACTGAGCTACACCAGCCAGGGCTACATATGTATATTTCTACATCAGTTCAATGAAGGACTAGATTTGCCAAAGTGACACTAAAGTGTACCTATACAAGTGACAGATTTTATTGCCAGTAAAAATAGTAGTAAAAACTTGAAGCAGTAAATTTTACTAGGTAACTTATAACAATCACATTCAGTATATTTTTAAAGGCATGCCTTCCTTACCATACACATTGCAATATGCATTCCTAACATTAAGTCATGACAACAGACAGAATGTGTAGCTACTGTACAGTATTTGGGGACAGTTCCTTATCCCAAGGGGCCACCTCAGACAGCACCCCTTCTAAAATGTCCCTCTAGAGTTTTTCCTGGGCCTGTTGTACGTTCTTTGTATTTCTTTAATGATGGAATTCTTTGAGAAGGGTTTGTAATTTTGAAAATAGCCAAAAGTCATTTGAAACCCAGGATAATGCACAAGGCGGGACAGCAAATACTGTTTGGAGAAAACAAAATTAAGGAACTGGGACCGATGTTCTCTTGTGGCCAGTAAATGGATTCTGAGGACACTCTGAAGCCAGAGCTCCAGAAATGTTTGGAACCACAGAAATGTCATTTGAATCGCATCACATTGTGACAACTTGGAAGGCTAACACATGCTTAAAGACTATTTTGTTGAAAATTGGCTCATTGCTCTTAATCTGGTGTCAACACTTCTACAGGGGCCTCTGGATAGATTTGGGGGGGAGGGGTGATGAAATTTAAGCAAATGCATGTAACGTGTGATGTGTATATGGCTTCGGGCTAATTTTTTCAATCACAGAAAAGAACTTTCTACTCTTAGGAGATTTTAAAAGATTTCACAACAGGCAAAAAGCAAGCCAGGAAGTTGTACAGATTATGTACGGCTCAAGTTGTCTACTTGACAGTGTGACCTTGCACAAGTCACTCATGCTGTCTAAGCCTCACCTCTTCCTCTACAAAATGGCAGTAAAAATACCTACCTTGACTATTGTCTTAAGAACATAAATGTAATCTCATCAGTACTTCCTGTATAGCAGTGACATGACAATCTCTCCAATATCCAGTTCATCGTGAATGGCCTTGAGCCTTCTCGAACCATTTCATCCTTCCGGGAAAGCTCAGAGGAAGATGGTATCATTTTCCACACTAACCCCCAATCTCTCCATTTTGTCCCTTTATTTTTCTTCTTGGATTTTGCTCCCTGTTGCTTCCCCCAGCGCCTGCCATCTCTCTCTCTCTCTCTCTCCCTCCATAGTTTCCTTCTCTCCATGCTAGCTTGCCCTCTTCATAAAATCTTCTCTTGGTCTTCTATTGATAATTGTACACATCTCCTTCCTTTTCTCCTTTTTGGCAGCTGGTTTGCTCCAAGGCTTCCAGTTCTTCACTCCCAAATACCTGAATATGGTTTGTGCAAATGAATGGAAATGAGCTCATAAAGACCAGCAGTTACATTCCCAGGAGTTGACCTTCCACTGCAAATGGCTGGATGACAAGAAGGGAGGCAAACAACAGTGAGGAGCTTTGGTGGCCACTGCCCTGTACCTGAAGACAGAGGTCTATGGTAGATTTCTCTGATAACACTTTCTCAACTCCCCAGTTGTGACTGTGGAATGAAAACCAGTTCCTTCTTGACTGCATGAGTCTCTTTGCCAACTAAACAGCATAACATGCCAGGATGAACAGACATCCAAAAAGAAATAACTTCACTCATTTTTCTAGGTCCTCAGGCTCTGTGACCTCTCATGGCACTTGGTGTCACCAGCCAATATCTTTACCTCCACACTATTATCACCACCTCTGTCTCCTGGACCCATCCACCAGAATACAACGCCAACTGAAACTCAGAATTCTAGTAGTTAACTTTTCTTGCCCAAAATCTGATTCTTCCACCCCACTTTCTTGAGTTTCCAGTTTGTGTCAGTGTTATCACTGGTCAAGCTCCCTACTATGAGAAATCTGCTGACCCGCAGCACTTCCCTGCCTCCCCGAAAGCAGCTGTCCTGAAGCGCTCCATCCAAAATCTGCCCAGAGAACGTGCATCCTTAGTAGACAGGTGTGCAGCCTGCTTTCTTGGGCACTGGGTCTTGCCCTGAAGACTCAAATTTCTTGAGGCCCAGAGTAACTAAACTAGGAAAAGTTCCAATTATGGCGATGGAGAGTCTCCAAAATAATTAAACCAAGGTTGTAATTGTGCTATATATAATTTTTCTAATAATTCTATCCATATTCATAAGTACAATAGCCTCTTTATACCATTTGCTACAATATACATCTACATGTGTGTACACATATATAATGTCTGTGTACACCTATACTCAGTTATTCATTAGTCAAAGCTTTATTGAGCAACTTCTATACTCAAATTATGTTGCTAGGCAAATGGGATACCAAACACGACTAAGACACAATCTCTCTCCTGGAAAAGTTCATTGTGAGAAGAGACCAATACACAAGCAAATACTTGTAACAACATCAGCTGTACTAGCTAACCCTTGTTGCAGACATTCTGTTTGCTAGACACTGTGCTGAGTGCTTGTCATGGGCATTTGTATTTAGTCACTTGCAATAGTGCATGGGTAGGTACTATCACAGTTGAACAAACAGGCTCTAGAGGTACTGAGTGCCTTGTCCAAGCTTATAAATAGGCAAAGAATTCCAACCCAGGTCTGTCTAATCTGGAACGCAAGTTCTGAACTAGCACATTTTCTTGTATCCAAAACACTGCAAAACAAAGAGAGGAGGAGAATGCCACAGTCTGGGGAGGGAGGGGGGTGACTCTTACTCTGCAGCCAGTCCTGGGTGTACAGAGAAAAGAGAAGCTGACTGAGTCCCTAGAGTCTGAGGGACAGAAGGGATTAGAGAGCAGGGACCCTGCCAAGGTCAGAGCCATGCCCCGGGCAGTGCTCTGTCAGTTGGCCAAGTGGCTCAGACCGTGGATGCAGTGGGCAGGTGAGGACCCCTGCCCCCCTGGCACCCGGCCACACTTCGCAGCTCTCAGTTGGACTCACCAACAGCCTAGGTTTCGGGTCTGGGTTGTCATTTCCATTTCTCACGACAATATAAGTGATTGTTTCCCCACCTGTTCCTTTGAAGAGGCAAGGCGTGCCACACCCATTTGACTCTGGTCAGCAGCCCTGGAACTGAGGAACAACCAGGGACAGTTATACAACTCCAGTCTCCAGACCGTGGGCCTGACAGCTATCTGCCTTGAAAATTCTTCTCAGGGACAAAAGTTACCAGGTGTGCTGAGCTCCTTCGAAAGGCCATCATGTAGATCTGGTAACATTTCTGTACTTCTGATAGACACTCTTTGCTACCATGTGACTTCTTTTTTTAAAAGTATAGTTGGCACACGACATTATATTAGTTTCAGGTGTACGATACAATGGTTCAACATTTATATACATGAGAAATAGAGTATCCATCTGTTTGTTCATTAGTTTTGTTTTTTAGGTTCCACGTATAAGTGAAATCACATGGTATTTGTCTTTGCCTGACATATTTCACTAAGGACAATACCCTCTAGTTCTATTCGTGTTGTCATAAACGGCAAGATTCATATGATTTCTTATGAAAGGTGCTCTGGGTTCTTTTTCCCTTTAGTCTTTCCAACAGTGTTTTCTCCCGTGTGCCTGGCACTGCTCTAGGCTCTGGGGCTATGGTTATGAGCACGCACGCCCATAACACAATAGGTGACCTCAGAAAACTTACATACTTGAAAACACAGCTGGATAAAAGCATAAAAGTTTAGCTTGATAAAAAAAATACTGCTGGCAACAAATTACACGGAGGGACAAAGAAAAAGCATACTATTTCATGTTTTCATTTCATTTCAACAGAGTTTTAAAATGGGTTGGTAGCCCTGGCTGACATAGCTCAGTGAACCAAAGGGTTGCTGGTTTGATTCCCAGTCAGGGCACATGCCTGGGTTGCAGGCCAGGTCCCCAGCAGGGGACACACAAGAGGCAACCACGCATTGATGTTTCTCTCCCACTCTTTCTTCTTCCTTTCCATTTTCTCTAAAAATAAGTAAAATCTTAAAAAAAATAAAATGGGTTGGTAAATAGGTAAGATTATGTTAAGTTATGACCTTATATTGTTTACAAAAATAATACTGTACTTTTATATTTTTTAAAAAATAGTCAAATGTGGGTAATACAGAAAATAACACAGAAAGAAAGCAATAAATTACCTGTGGAACTCCTCCTCACATAGCCTGTGTTATCATTGAAGAGCACATTTCAGACACCTCTGGGGGCTGTAGAGATAGGTACACAAAGAAAGTGTATGATTAGGATCACGCTATATGTGTGATTTTTAAAAAATATTTTTAAAGTACACTTGAATTAAAAGAACAGAAATTGGAATGAATTGAAATTATGGAACTTCAAATGAGCATTTTTGAAAGATCTGATTTATTTATTTTTAGAAAAAGGGGAAGAAGGGAGAGAAACATCAATGTGTGGTTGCTCCTCCTATACCCCCTCCTGGGGACCTGGCTGGCAACCCAGGCATGTGCCCTGACTGGGAATCGAACCAGCGGCCTTTTGGTTGGCAGGTTGGTACTCACTGAGCTGCACCAGCCTGAGTCAGACAAGCATTTTTAACAGATAGCAACCCTAAAAGAGTCATCAAGGGAGGACTGGAAACAAATGCACAGGTGAGGCTGGCAGGAGAAATGGGCTGACTGAGGAAGGAAGTGAGAACACGAGTTTCTCTTTAAGGGGCAGCCGAGCTTCCAGACCTTGTGATTACTCAGGATAACCCCAAAAGATTACTTCCTTTATTGTATAACTTTTATTTTTCTAGAAAGTAACATTGTTTGCTTAGTTTTTGATGTAGCTACAGTTAATTTTTTGAAGGTTTTATTTATTTTTAGAGAGAGGGAAGAGAGTTAGAGAAACATCAGTCAGTTGCCTCTGGCACAAGCCGGGACCAGAGACCAAACCCACACACAGGGATGTATCCTGATGGGGAGTAAGACTGGCAACCTTTCACTCTGGGGAACGATACCCACACCATCTGAGCCACCGTGGCCAGGGCTATAGTTAATTTTTTCCTCACTCAGTATTCCACACGGTCCAATGTATCAGACAGTCAATTGACCCCATTTTTCCTGCCTGGAGACTTCCATTCTGAAGCATTCTATCTTTCTGCTACCCTATAAACTGTCTTTTCTAGACATATTTCTTAAAGCCTCAGTAATACTGTTGTGATGTAAGAAAAGGGAGAATTATACTTTTTAAAGAAGTATTATTTAAATAAATATTTTAAATATTGGCTGCTTTGTTTCATTAGAATTAGCTGGGCTTTTTTGCTGAGACAGTTTTTGCTGACCCTTCTTTGCTCTTGGCCACCAAACCCACTGACTGAACCTATCTTATTTAGTTAGAGTAAGAAATGATCCTTTCAGTTCAACGTTTTTCTTGAAGGGGGCTCACTTTAAGGGTTCATTTTTTGAAGGGGTGAGCAGCAATTTCTTAATATTTTACTTAATTTATTTTCCAATATTAGTTTGCTTTCTTTGTGTGTTTGTATTTTTGACATCTGAGGGTGTTTTGGGGTTTTTTTACAGCAGAGTTCAGCACCCTGAGATTCAATTTAAACATTTTGTAAAGGTCTCTGCGTGGATCTGTGAGCACATCTTCTGAGGAGCAGGCCAATGCTTTTCATCAGATTTTCAAAGCAGTTCTTGATGCCAAGAGGTTAAAAACCTCAGCTTTGAAGAATAGATGTGCTTACGACTTGGAGAATCAAAATAATAAAGTTAGAAGGGACTGGAAGAAACCATCTGGCAGTTGAGCAATTAAACCATCCAGGAGACAGAGCGAGCTACCCTCTTGTGGAAGTGGCTCATCCGTGACTAAAACACGCGGCTTTTCACCTGTCAGAACCACTAGGCTTCAAGTCTTCCCCAGACTGCAGAGCGTGGTTAGGGACTCTGATGGAGAAGGTTCCATTGTCCCTTATCACGCTGCTTAAGAACACTGCTTACAGCTTTACAGGGTTCAAAATGTTTACAGGAAAACTGAACAGGGCCTGAAAAATGTGCCCGGTACAGTTTACCAAGCATGATCCTAACAAATGAAATCTACTGCGTAGTTTCTTCTGTGAACCACCGTGGTGGGCAGCCCCCTCATGGTGCAGGTCCCTTGAGTTGCAGCCTGTTCAGATGGGCATCTCTCACTGCCCTGGAAGCCGGGTTTCCGGAAAGTGTGTGGGATTGGGAAAATGCATCAGACCAGAAGGTACCATATCTGGATTCAGCCCTGTTCTGCGTTAAATGCACCATCTCCCTCAAGCACATATGACATGAGAAAGCTTAAGGGAAAACAAACCAGAATTTTTTTAAGTACTCATAATGAGCTGGGAAACAAATAGAGAGGGAGAGGTAGAGAGAGATGCACATATTCAGTGAATCCTGTCAATATTGGTATGGTACCTATTGTTATCTTCATTTTCCAGAATAAAAACCTAAGACTCAGAGAGAAGTTATTTATCCAAGATCACTCAGTGAGTCACAGAGCTGACATCCTAACCAACTTCCTTATTTTTAAAAATTAATAACACTGTGTTTTTAGAGCAATTTAGGTTCACAGCAAAATTGAATGAAAAGTACAGAGAGTTCCCATCTACCCAAGTCCCCACATGCACCCCCTCCCCCATTATTGATATCCATCAATTCTTTTTTAAAACACACACATGAAATAGGCATTTTCTGCTCTGGCCAGTGTGGCTTAGTTGGTTGGGTGCCATTCTAAAAACCAAAAAGTTTTCTACAGGCACAACACCCCGAACGTACCCAATCTCATCTGAAAACCAAAAAGTTACTGGTTTAGTTCCTGGGCAAGGCCTGATTTTCGGATTCAGTCTCCAGTCTGGGTGCCTTTGGAAGGCAACCAATCAATGTAACCAATCAATGTCTCTCTTTCCCTCCCTTCCCCTCTTTCTACAATATAAATAAATATAGCAATGTATTTTTAAAGGCCTGCTCTTTTTCTACATTACTCTGAGATTCTAAATTCATTCACCTAGCACCTTATGTGTTAGAAGAATATCACATTTAAAAAGCTCTATTATTATTTTTAAACAAAAAATATGTTTTATAAAATAAATAAGAATTACTTCAACATTTGTTTTTTAAGTAGATGTACATTCTTCCATATAGAATCTTCTTAAACTCTGTTAAAATCTGGTCCACAAACTAAAATGACTCTCCTGATACTTAAATTCATGTACTGGATGATACTAAATTGCATATTTTGAAGAATTACTTATGATACACTATTGCTAAACTGTCTTCATCCACATAAATTTCTGTGAACACAAGGAAATAAAAATCCCTGGTCTCAAAAAAAGAGAAGCAGAAATAGTAGGCAAGAGAAATATAACTGAAAAGAGTATTTGATAAAATGCAGATTTAAAACTTCAAAAAGATAAAAAAGAAAAAAAGATTGGTGGTTTTGGAAGATTCTGAGCGAGTTAGGTAATCTCTTAAAGTGCCAGTTTCCTCAAGTGTAACACGTGGGTAAGAATCAGACCTGCCTCATGGGAACCCTGTGAGAAGCGACAGGAATGACGGTGGGGCTACTGAGCTCACCCAACCAGCACCTCCAAGTGTCTATTCATATGAGGCTGTATGGCTGTTATCGTGTCTGCGGCTGCAAAGTCAAACTTTGTTTCCTTTGTTAACTGAATGTGGCAGAAGCTGGATTTGTAGAAGGTGGTACCAACGTGCCTATAATCCTACAGGTCAAAAAAAAAGAAACATAGTACATTCGTCTCGACCTTCACGACAACTTGCCCCGAGATTCGACTGCTTGTTTCTTTCTGTAAACAATAGTTGTTTAAGTTCAAAGGGAAATCTCTGCCCAGCTGCCTTGGGAAGCAGAGTACCCGGTGGGCCACAGCCTTCGTGTCTCGTGCCTTGGTATCAGAGGCCTATCTCTCCAACCACATCAAATCACACGGCGAAAGTTCCAGCCAATCTAAACAGGGGGTCTCTTAGGAAGACATTTAAAAATAACAGAACCAAAACTAGACTACTTGGGGCTCCATTACTGCTTCAAGTCATGGCTGTGGTCTAGAAATTCAGCGCCCTTTGCCTCGCTGAATTCATCAACACGCGGGACGATACGAGTGCCCTGAGGATCAGCGTATCCAAAACGTACCTTGTAAGCTATGTTTTAGGGGTCGGTCAGATTTTTCCCCAAAACACAAGCTTTAATTACCCTGGAAAGAATTTCTAAGAAAGAAAATGCAGCTAAGCTTTCATTTTTCTCCACAGAATTTAAAAATTTTGTCCACATTCCTAAGCCTTGAAGAAAGAGGCCTCGAATTCAAGTGCCGGAGCCCAGATCACCCAACAGGGGCAACACTAGATGAGACCCCAAACCCCTCAACGCCCAACGCAGCACCCTTTCCAGGACTTACAGCTGCCTGACTCGCCAAATAAAATTTTTAGAGTCTTGCACTTCTTCTCCCATCCAGACTGCCTCTGATCATTGTGTGGTGAGGTTGGAACACAGTCCAGGAACACGGGCAATTCAGCTGTAGCAACTCACCCAGGAGCAGAAAATGAGGGTCTCTCTGCCAAGGTTGTGTAGGATCTCTCCCCAGAATAAGATGCCCACTGACAGAGCACGGCAGCAGTCAGAATTCTGGCATGTGGCCCTAAAGCTCAAACATCAACTCCATTTTCAGATGCACCTAAAGTTGCTCAGGGAATTTCCGCCAGATGCTTAAATTCAGCAATGGAAAAAGTCCATGAGTTACATGAGAGTAATTACTCTTATCTTTTTCAGAAAATGTTGCTTTCTTTGAAATATGAAGTATATATACACTATAATTTAAAATCTCCAGCAGCAAGTGAATGACCGTTGGAATTTGGTTCTCTGCTTGCTCTATGTACCCCAGGACAGGCTTATTCTTTTCAATATTTTTTCTTTTTTAAAATTTTAACTTGTTCAAATACAGTTTTCTGCCTTTTGCCCCCATCCCATCCCCCATCATGCCCTCCCCACCTCCCTCCCATCCCCACCCTTTTTCAAGATTTTTTCAAAGTATCATTCTCAAGCTGATTATGCTAATTTTTTCTTTGCAAGAGCAAATGATTGCAGGGGGAGGTTAATGATCAGGTTAATGTAAAGCACCTAAGAAGGGTTTGTACAGGTGTGGACTTCAAATGTTCCGTGTTTATTAGCCTACTTAACGAGCAATGCAAATAAGCATATGTCTTCTCAGTAGAGTCCCAAAGAAAATCAAACTGCAATAAACTGACTCCAAGAAGTGTTAGTTCACCTTCCAAGTAAGTGGTTTGCTTCCCTTTCCTTTCTCTTCCTCTTTCCATTTTTTCTTTATTTCCATGGCCACGCCCACCTTCATCAAAACCTCAGAAGCAGTTTTGTCGCTTTGAAGTAGTAGCTCCCCACCTTATAGTATTGTTTTTTGCATGAACAACTCTAAAATTAAACTTGATGGAAGGAAACCAATAAAAATATTCGCTTGTCATCACTATCATCACTAATGTCACACTTTTGCCAAGATGTAAGGTCAGAATTATGCATAGCATGTACCTGTTTTTAATATTGGCAGTGATTTGGAAAGCTGGATTTAATTAAGTGCAATAAGATATAGCCCCCCAAAGTAGACCCTTCCCATCTAGAAAACTCCATGAATGATTGTACTTCAAATCAGAAGACCAGACATATAGAGAACACTCCTTTCAACAGCACAAAACATTCATTTTTGTCAAGCACACACAGAACATTCCTCAGGATAGGTCACCAAACAAGTCCTAACAAATTGAAGATTGAAATCATATCAAGTATCTTCTCTCACCGCAATGGTATGAAACTAGAAGTCAATGACAGGAAAAAAGCTGGGAAATTTACCAATGTGTGGAAATTAAACAACATAATCCCGAGCAGCCAAGGGTTTGAAGAAGTCAGAAGAGAATTTTTTTAAAAACTATCGTGAAACAAATGAAAATGAAAACACAATTTACCCAGACGTATGGGATGCAGCACAACTATTGGCAAGTGAAAAGGCCACAGCGCACATAGTGTGTAAGCACCATAGCCCTTATTAAAAGAAAAGAAAGATCTCAAATAAACAGCCTAATTTTACATTTCAAGGAACTAGAAATAGAAGAACAAACTAGGTTCAAAAATAGTGAAGGAAAACAATAACAAATTAGAGCAAAAACAAATGAAGGAGAGAAAACAAACAATAAAAAGGTCAACCAAATTACAACGAGTTGCTTTTTTAACAAGATCAACAAAATTGACAAACCATTATCTGGACTAAGGGAAAAAGATACTCAAACACGTAAAATAAGAAACCAGAGACATTGTAACTGATAACACAGAAACACAAAAAAGGTAAGAGACTACCATGAATAATTATTCATATGCCAATAAATCGGACACCCTAGAAGAAATTGATAAATGCCTAGAAAAGGCAACCTATGCAATGAGAAAATATATTTGCAAATCATCTATCTGATAAGAATTTAATATCCAAAATACATAAAGAAATTATACAATTTAATCGCAAAAATATTAACAATTTTACCATGCCAAGGAAAAACAATTAAAAAATGTGCAATAGACCTGAGGCATACAAAAGCATGCCTTCCCCAAAGGCATACAAACGGCCCATAGTTACATAAACATAAAGAGGTGCTGAACATTACCGATCATGAGGGAATGCTAATCAGAACCACAATGAGATACTCCCTCACACCTGTTAGATTGCCGTTATCAAAAAGACGAGAGAGGAAATGCTGGCAAAAAAAGTAGAGAAACAGGAACCCTTGTGCATGGTTGGAGGGATTGTAAATTGGTGCAGCCACTGTGGTAAAGAGTATGGAGTTCCCTCAAAAATTAAAGCATTAACTACCATCTGATCCAGCAATTTCATATTTTTGTGTGTGGGAATATATATATGTGTATATATATATGACAAAAATGAAATTAGTAACTTAAAGAGATATCATCCCTCCTGTGTTCAATGCAGCATTATGTATGTAGTAGCCGAGACATGGAAACAACCTAAGTGTCCACAGGTGGATAAAGAAATGTAACACACACACACACACACACACACACACACAAAGAAGCACAGCCATAAAAAGAAAAAAAATCCTGACATTTGCAACAAGGTGGGAAAACTTGGAAGGCATTATGCTAAGTGAGATAAGCCAGACAGAGAGAGGCAAATATTGGATGACATTTCTTACATGCAGAATCTTACCCAGAACAAAGAAAAGGAACAGTCATGGAAACAGAGAACTGGGGTTGCCAGGGTCTTGGTGATGGGAGGAATGGGGAGATACAGATCAAAGGTTAAGAGCCTGCAAAGGGAAAGGTTGCCGCCGGTTCGATGCCCAGTCAGAGCAGGTGCCTGGGTTGCAGGCCTGGTCCCAGGTTGGGGGTGCATGAGAGGCAGCGAGTCAATCTTTTTCTTGCACATTGGTGTTCCGCACCCTCTCTTTCTCCCTCTCTTCCTTTCTATCTAAAAATTAATAAAATCTTTTAAAAAATACAAACTTTCAGCTGTAAGATAAGTCCTGGAGACCTAACATACAGCATGGTGACTATAGTTAATAATACTGTACTGTGTACTCAGAATTTTCTGAGAGAGTAAATTAAGCATTTTCACAATAAATAAACAAACAAAAAGTAACTGTGTGAAGTGATGGATGTGTTCATTAACTTCATTGTTCTTTTATTTTTATATCTGTATCAAATAGTCATTTTTGTACACTTTAATATATACCATTTTATTTGTCACTTATACTTTGATAAAGCCAGGAAAAATTTCACTATCTGTCTACCTGGAAACTAAGGAGAATTTAGATTGACCTTCATTCACATTGATAGCAAGTGAGTGAATGAGCCCTGGCCTTCACTGGGAAAAATGATCTTTTCCACCTGGATTTGTTATCCATGAAATAAGTTAGGCAGTTCCAATAGAACTCTCCCCTTCCATCTTCAGATGAGGGCCAACTGTGTCCCCTACTGGGCATCATAAGGATACATATTTCCATGCCCACTGCATTTTCCCTTTGTCACGAAGGGCATGGAATCTAAAGACAGTGAGGCTAGTTCATTCCATATCTAACTCTCTCACCTACTTTCTACGTGTCTCAGCAACTGTCTCCCACGCTGACCGCTGCACCTCAACAAGCACAGCCATGCTTTGTGCTGAGTGGGATACCTCAGGACATTCGAGGCTGGCCTGTGTTCTCTACTTCCTTTCATGGAGAAAGGAAAACCATTCTCCATGTTCTTGAAAGGCTGCAAGAATCCCAGAGTCTCTTTCAGTCTTTACAAGATTCCCGACCCTGGTGAGAGTAGGACGAGTTGAACCCAGGGCCCCGTATGCACATCACTACAGTACCACTACAAGCCACAATCTACTCCTAGTCTAGAAAACCCTTGCTAACCAAATCTGCCTTACAATGACACCTGCTGGGAGTTTCTGGCACTGGAAGAAGAAAAAGGCTGAACATTTGATATCAACAAGTGTCGGGGCAGCGGAAACTTCACAGTGTCAAGAGTCAATGTCTCAAGTGATCTTTTAAACTAGGAACTGTATTGTTAATAGTAAAAATAAAATAACTCTCAAGTGAACCCATAATAAACGCCAGATGATTAACTTTGAAACTGAGTCCAAAACATGAATTACCATTCTACCAGTGTTATCCAGCTTTCACATATACATCCAAAAAGACAAGTTTGAAACACATGACATCCTTTCTGCATGCGCTTGTACTTCAGAGTATTTCTCAGTGTTGAAAATTTTCCACTTTCTTTCAAAAATATCAAAGTGTTTGTTGAGCTGAAATATTCTTTGCATTTCAGGGACAGCTGGTGGAAGTTTAAGTCAGACACCCTCCAGGACTGGAGAAGAACATCGCCTGTCCTCTGACTTGGATTCTAGCTGGAGTGAGTGGTCAAGGTGAAGGGCAGAAGATGGGCCATGGTAATGAACCTTCCAGCAAGCCACTTGCATGTCTGCTGGCTCTGCCTTCAAGGAGAATCTGATCCTTAAATTGAGCTGGGTACTAATATTTCCCTGTCAACGCAGCCTACATATAAAAGAGTACACTGTTGGGATGAAGTCTCCCAGCGCTTTCTCAGCCACAGAGGAGCAGACAGTCGAATGACAGAGAAATTGCAGGAGTTCACAGGTGAATCAGGAAGACAAAACTGTTATAACACGGACAAGCTACAATGCTATTGAATGGCCCCCACCGAGACATACAGACAGTGGGTGCATCTCGCCTAAGTAATATCAGCTCAAAGTCCAATCTTCAGCAGCCACTTAGTCAAAAGATCCTTGTAACTCTCTAGCAGCATTCACCATTCATTAAAGAAAATTCAAACTGATACTATTATATTTGAAACCATTTGACAAATGATCTTCCCCCTGTTTTGTTTATAGTAATCATTGGGGTCAATTTTTAACATGTGATTGGAGACAAACTTTAACTAAAAAAATCCTGAAATTAGTAACATAACCATTGGGGGTTTCCAAACACAATTTTTTAAAACTTATGTAATTCTGAGAAAAAGCCCCTGGGTTATAAGAAAATCTTATAGTCCTTTACTGCAACAGTAAGAACTGGCACCCAGTATCTTTGATGTTCGTATACATCTACTTTTCAATTTCATCCTCACGTTTAAGGCCAGGAAGAAACACAGTACTGAATCTCATAAAGCCTGAATGCTTTGCTTTTAGCAAGACTCAAGTTATTCCCACATGGGTGGCATAGGGTCAAAGAATGTAGTGGACTGGCCTATGTTCTAAAATCCCCTTTTTTCATAAATCGAGTTCATTTTAAGGCAAGTCTCCACAAGAGCAAAGAGTGTGTCCAGCATCGTCCAGTGCCCATTCCCAATGCCTGCCCATGAACATTTGCCCAACTGGGCGGGAAGGCTGTCCTTCTGACACAGCAGACATTTTCATACTTCTCAGACTTGATACGTCTGCACCTCAGAGGAGATTGCTCCAAGTCCTCTTGGATTCTCATTGCTTCCCCATTCTGCTGTAACATCTACAGATCCTAGGGACTCACCCCAGCGGGTCAGGTATCCCTGCATCACTGTCCTCCGATTTTCATGTAGGTTGTCTGCCACCTGGAGGCAAAGACCTCTGCTGACTGAGTGGTTTGCCAATGGGGCTCTACCGAGTGAGAGAAGGGGGGAGAGGAACAATTGAAGCAGTCAGATTGGAGGCAAGGTGTATAAAGGAGCATCTAAGGAAAGATTTACCCATGGGTAATTTTTGAAATGGCCCTTGAAAGATAGGAGTAAATTAGGGGATAATAGGCGGAAGCCAGGAAAATTCCAGGACCTTTGTCTTTTGACTTTAATGTCACTCTGTGTGTGTACCATTATTTGCAAACGTTATGGATAACAGGAAAAAAAAAGACTATTCAAATGGCTTTGCAGTTAATTATGCTTTTATTTTACCTGCTTATTCACAGTATTCAAATGCCTAAATACTTGTCTAATTGCTATATGAACACAGATTAAGTTGAAAAAGTTTCTCACCCATGGATATAATCAAAATCTTGCTGATACTATTTCTGAACGTTTTTGCTGATGGTTTAAACAAGCAGGCAGTTGGGCCAAAGAAGTTATTTTGCAACTGCGGAGACAGTTATTGCATGCCTTCTTCTGCATCCTATGGTTTCTTTTTAAACAAAAATTTCTAAGTATGTGCAGGGGACACTAGGTTGCGTCTATACATATTTACCAAATCTGTCTTCGTATTCCCTGGCCACCACCCTAGGTCAAGTTCCACCCCCTCACCCTGCATGGCTGCCACAGCCCTACCTGCTGAACCTCAGCACGCCCTGCTGAAACGTTAGCGTTTCTTCTTGTGCATGCACAAAAATGTTGTAATGATTCCTGACTTTTTGCAACTTTAAGCCATTTCCAAGATGCCAATCTACTCTGTGCAATTTTATATTCCACTATTTCCCACTACATATGGTCTACTCCATTAATTCACATTCCTACTAGCACAGAATTCAAGTTCTCAACCTCTCTTTGTCCTCGTCACCTGGAACTCCCTGCTCCCTACTCCACTACTTATTTAGATCCTACCCATATCTCTAGGTTCACCATAAGCTGTACCTGAAAGCTTTTATATATGTTCAAATATTAAAAATCTCCCCTGCTATTCTTAACAGGATTTAGGACTATTACCAAATATCTATTGATCAAATGCAAAAACTAGTAATAAAACAGAGAAATAAAGAACTTTATTATCTCAACAAAATTAATATGATTTCTATGTAGGCATTTCAGCTTCAATCAGTACCCAACATCAGGCAATCAGCATTTCTCCTCATTAGTATAATCAGATTCTCAGAATGAACTACTTTTTCAAATGAACTACCATGTCTACATAAGAATAGAGGCCGGGTCCTTGTGGGGAGTCTCAGTTGGTTGGAGTGTCATCCCATGTACCAAAATGTGGGTTCAGTTCCCAGTCAGGGCACATACCTAGGCTGTGGGTTGCATCCCCAGTTGGGGTGTGTACAGGAGGCAACCAATCAATGTCTCTCTCTCTCTGTCTCTGCCACTCTGTCTCTCTCTCTAAAAATCAAGGGGAATTAAATCCTCAGGAGAGGATTAAAAAAAAAACACACTGCAGGTCAGGGTACCTCATTAATGGTCTGAAGAAAATATATTCTCAAGTAGTTCCTCTGGTGTTTCTGATATTCAGCTAGGTTCAGGACAATAATTTTAGGTAATTGCTTATCAATTAACACACAAATCACCACGAGGAACTAAAGAAGTCATATAAATATCACATTTGGGGTCGACCTACAATTGAATCAAACCCAAAAAGGTTTGCCTTGGCATGCAAATTCAGCAGGCGCTACATAAGTGATTCAGTTAATTCAGAATAGTTTCTTTGTTGCCACAGGTGTACAACTGACCAACGGGGCCAGAACCTCTCTATCATGATTGAGCAGAGGATAATCTAGAAACGAATGTGTGTGTGTGTGTGTGTGTGTGTGTGTGTGTGTGTATCCCGACTCGGTAAACTAGAAATTCTGGGATTGGAACCTGGGGGCCTAGAATTTTGTTTTGAACCTCCAGGTGATTTGTTTTTAGAGGAAGGGTTTGCAAATCTCCTAGGCCATTGCCAATTAGTATCCATGTTCCCTTTCAGCTAGTCAGGTCTTGCCTTCCTGGTGAATATGCCTCATCCCAACTCCGCTAGAGCTTCCTGGATAGGAGTTCTTCCTTACAGCATTCCAGAACTCATATTCGCAGCACCAAAACATGAGGAAGTGATAAAGGGTTGCTGTGGAAGAAGGCAAAAATTTGGTTTTGGTTAGCCGATACTGTTTCATCTTTCCAATGGCCCCCACAGTGATTGCGTAACTAAGTCCTTGTTACGGCACGAGTCTTCGTGTGTTGTTCTAAAATCTTTCCACTGGCCGTGACTCCAGTATATGTATCATTTCTCCTGGTCAGAGATAATCTAATACCTTTGCTGTCTGGAGATGAAAGAGCAGCTGACGGGTTAACTTTAAGCGCTTCACTGAGTAAGGATCTTAACTAGGTACTGACATCGGGAGCTATCCTCTTTAAATACCGTTGGAAAGAGTTTTCTATCAATTGCAAAAATCGCCACTACGAAACTCCCCTCTTTGCTGTAATGCAGTAGATACTTTGATGTACACCCACTGAAAAAGAATAGGGGTGTGTGCGCCAGTTGGTGTTTTGCCCTTATTATATAAAATTGGAAATGGAAACTGTGGCCTTGATGAGAACATTGAGATTCCAGTAAGCAGGATTAGTCATCCTTTTTGTGTACCAGGGTTAGATTTCAAACGGCCAGTAAAAGTTCCCTGAGCTACCAGTGGAAGCAAACATTCTCAAATGAAAATAGAAAAGGACTCCACACGCCTCCAAGAGCCAAAGCCGGGATGAGTAACATTTGACATTTGAAAGGCTGGAATCTGGGCGGCCGGCTGTCTCCCAGAGGAGAAGCTTCTCATCAGATAGTTGGCTCAGCGTGCTATCTAGATTTCTTTGAAACAGCAAGCCTAAAATCTTCAGGGAGAAGGCAAATAATGAAACCCTTTTTGGCTTAGCTCCTCACAGCCTGGGAACTGTTGTAATCACGTCAAGAAGCATCATCCAACTGAGTTCTAAATGACTCCCTGGTCAGCGGAAGGGGACCAGCATCAATTTTAACAGGTTGCTGACGGGCCTGGCCCCTGTGGCGGCCTCACTCACTTGTTCAGTGAGTGTCTTGGGGCTTTTTACTTCCACTCTTAATGAGGTCTCACGATTTGGGAGGTAATATTGGACCTCCTTCTTTGTTCTGTGTATTGGGACAGTTACCATCTTGACTGAAGCCAAGAAAAAATTTTATTATAAATAAAGGAGCCAGTAGGTAAAACAATGAGTCAGGGATCAAGAAGCCTAGTCATCCACATAATTCAGAGAGAGACAGAGAGGCACAGAGAGAAATAGGGTACACCAGTAGAAGTCCTAAACATTTCATTAAAATAAGATTTATGTGCGTTCCGTGCATTTTATAATCCTTCAGGGCAGTAGAGTATAAAATAGCCCCATTGCAGTATTTTAAATCTCTTAAATGCCAATGGCAAAATTTAGACTATTCATGTGTTTTTCTTTCAAAGGACCTATCCTCTCTAAATAATCTCTTTTGAAGCTGTCAAAGCTTCTCACAACTCACTCAGAAACTTCACAGCTTACTCCTGAATCGCTCCCAGATGAGCACCAAGCAATGAGCTGGCAGTAAACCTGCAGTGAGCCCCGCGGCCTTGCCCGTCCTTCTCAGTCTGGGTGGCATTTGCATCCGTCCACCAACTGATAATAACACGAACGGACTGCCCACCCGAGCTAACACTCTCACAGTGTCCAAAGAGTTTCACGGTGGCCCACTGTTCTGTACTAGCTTTTCCTCCTGCCGAGTCAGTCCGTAATAAGTACTTGTGCATTCATCCTTGTATTCTTTTGCTAGGGCCACCATAGTGCCACACACTGGGTGGCTTGGACAACATAAGTTAAGTCTCTCCCAGTTCTGGAAACTAGGAGTCTAAGGTTGAGGTGTGGGCAGGCTTGATTCCATCTGAGGGCTGTGAAGGACCTGTTCCAGGCCCCTCCTACTGGTTTGTCAGTGTCCATCTTCTCCCTATGTCTTGTCTCATCGTTTTCTCTCTATGTGTATCTTTTTGTCCAAATCTCCTCTTTTTATCAGGAAAACCATCAGAGTGGATCAGGGCTCACCTTTATGATGTTGTTTTAACTGGCCTACCTCTGTAAGATGCTATCTCCACATAAGGTCCCACATTGAGGTACTAAGGTCAGGACCCCAACGTATAAATTGTAGGGGTCAAAATTCAACCCGTGCCTTTCTTCTACCCAACCTCATATGGTAAACACTGATGCCAAGAGTTAAGGCTGGTTTGTATTCTTAGGGGAAAGGAAGCCGAGCCCCCTGGGACACGTGTCATCTCAGTAATACCCTTGGAGGGAAGCTCAAATATTTTCCTCAAGGCAATTATCCTAGAATGCAAAAGGAAATTCATTGTACTCTCGTTACCCATAAAACATCTCTTCTTATAAACGCGGCTGTTCTGTGTTGTACAATATTATGAAATAGTAAAACTAAAGCCACAGCAAGCAGTTAATTATCTGTGAACACAATACTTTTGGCTTTTAAAATAATCTTTTTCTGTGGAGGTAATTTCCAAGCTTAATTCTCCACTTTGTGCATTGAACAGTGAGAAAACAGTGTAGTCTTGTCACTCCCACTATAGTTTCCAAAATCCTCTGTCCATTCTGACAGCCAAAACTCAACAACCAGCTTCTTATGTCCTTAGTGAGACTGTTTTCCTCACAAAGAGCTCAGCTACATTCCTGCTTAAAGATCCCCAACCCAGGCAGAGAGATGGGTCTCCATCTCTCAATTACTCTGATGAAGGCAAGGTCTTGTCTTGGGACAGAACTCAACTGCACCTGTGAAGAACATGAATAGAATCCTGAATAAACAATCAGCCCAATCAGAGAAAAGAGTCCTTAGCTCCAAAGACAACCCACGTTAACCTGAAAATCCAAAGCTCAGAGTCCTTGAATATTCTGTGTGTAGAATGAGGTCAGTGAAGCTGTCCTAAGACTTCCATACACACAGTCCCAGACAGCACCACAAACACAGAGGATGGATCCTTGGCTAAGATCTCCCACTGAAATGGGATCACCTCTACTTGAGTCTGCCCTCCTTGGCTAATCCAAATTAGAAATGTATAAAGTTGAACCATATGAATCACACATGTTAAAATGGTCAAACATTGTCAGTTTCATGTGGCTCAACCCAATTCCTGCCTTCACTGATTAATTCAGCTCTTTCCAAAATGCTTTATTTAATGGCATCCATTACTAGGGCCCAGTCATTGACGTGCATAAAGTCTAAAGGAGGAGAGTTTTCAGTACATTTAATGGAAAAACTACTTCTGACCATAAGGAAGTAGCAAGGCCTAGAATTATTCTTCCCCTGTTAACAACTAAAAAGTAGAACAAAACATGGGAAATAACTATTTTTAGACAGTAGACAATAGGCAACAGAAGACTGTGCTCCCACAAAGAAAGAAAAGAAATGAAGTCCTATCATTGCCCAGATAGAGTTTCTGCCTGAAGGCAATTTCTCAACTACCGAGCAATGAAAAGAAATCCAAGTGCAGTCTCGCTGAGTGGAGGAGAAAAAGATTCAGGTGGAAAGGGCTAAGGTGGCTATGATTTACAGGCCAGAATAACTGAGAAAGGGTCCATGGTCTGGTGCCTAGGAGAACACTAAAATCTATGACTGAATAACAGCCTGCACTTGCAGATCATGAAACATCATGAGGCAGGGCAAAGACTGACTTCTGGAAAGAAAGGGTACTGAGGAATTATAAGCCAAACAATTCCTAGAGACCATACATGGCCAGGAATAGTTTGAGTTCCTACCTGTGAGAGTACAGAGAACTCATGAAGTATGTGAGGTTTGCAATAGAGACCACAGAGAAGGGCCACACCCTAGAAGTGAATTTGGATTAAAGACTCAAACAGGTAAAGTTGGCCTATAAACTTGATCCTTACAAAAATTATTAGATGTGAAAACTATAGCCAAAAATCAGTCAGTTGAAACAGAGATTAAAAAAAAATAACATCTGCAATAAAAATTTTACTGGATAGAATCAGTAACAGATTAGACACTGCTAAAGCAAAGATGAGGGAATTGAAGACAGCGGTAGAAACTATCCAATAAGAAGAATAGAGAGAAAAAATATTGAAATATTCACAGAGCCTCAGTGTTCTATTGGACAATATCAAGAGCTCTAGTGTAAATGCAGTTGGAATTCCAAAAGAAGAAGGAAGGTGAATGAAAAGAATATTTGAAGAAATAATGGTTGGAAATATTCTAACATTGATGAAAACTATGAACTCACAAATTTAAGGGGCTCAACGAACCCTACCCAAGAAGTAAAATACCAATATAATCATACTAAAAGACAATGTAACCAAATTGCTTAAAGCCAGTCATAGAGCATCCTAAAGCACTAAAAGAAAGGACCAATGTCTACGGGAAACAAAAGCAAAACTAGAAAAATGGGACTGCATCAAACTTAAACATTTTGTTCATCAGGGATACAACTAACAGACTAAAAAGGCAACCTATGAAATAGAAGAAAGTATTTTCAAATCACATATCTGATAAGGGGTTAATATTCAATTTATATGAGATATGTAAAGTAGTCAAATTCCTAGAAATGGAAAGAAAAACGGGTGTGGGACTTGGGAGAATGGAACGTGGACAGAGGGAATTGTTGTTTGGTGGGTATAGAGTTTCCGATTTGCAAGATAAGAGAGTTCTGAGTATCCATTTTGCCATATTGTTAACATACTTAACAGCACTGAACTGAACACTTACAAATGGTAAAGATAGTAAATGTTATGAGATGTATTTTTACAACAATAAAAATTAATAAATGTTGGCCCTGGCTGGTGTGGCTCAGTGGATTGAGTGCCAGCCTGAGAACCAAGGGGTTGCCGGTTGGATTCCCAGTCAGGGCTGCCTACGGGCCAGGTCCCCAGTGAGGGCCACGTGAGAGGCAACCACACATTAATGTTTCTCTCCCTCTCTTTCTCCCTCCTTTTCCCTCACTCTGAAAATAAAAATAGGAAATCTTTAAAAATGTAATAAACGTCAACCTGGAATTCTATACCCTGTGAAAATATTTTTTTAAATGAAGGCAAGATAAAGGCTTTTTTAGAAAAGCAAAAGCTGAGAGAATCACCTCCTCACCTGAAACACTAAAGGGTTGTTTTTCGGACAAATGAAAAATGACCCCAGATAGAAATTTGGATCCATACAGAGAGAGGAAGAGTGCCAGAAATAGTAAATGTGTCATTTCTCCATGAATTTCCATGAATTTCTTTAAACGGTAATTGACTAATTGACTAATTTCCATGAAATTCCATGAATTTCTTTAAACGGTAATTGACTAATGAAAGCAAACACAATTCCAGAGAATTGTAGGGTCTAAACCACATGTAGAAATAGTTTGCCAC
This sequence comes from Sturnira hondurensis, assembly GCF_014824575.4. Classification (NCBI taxonomy): domain Eukaryota; kingdom Metazoa; phylum Chordata; class Mammalia; order Chiroptera; family Phyllostomidae; genus Sturnira; species Sturnira hondurensis. The sequence goes on from NW_028081528.1 coordinate 3,056,494, forward strand.
AACAACAGCATCAGGGATGGGAAGGAGAAGGGAATCGATGACATGATGTATACATTGCAGTACTGTATTATTTGAAAGTGGACGGTGATAAGTTAAAAATTAATACTGTAAGTTCTGAGGTAATTGATAAAAATACAAAAGCACCACAGCTTTTTGATCCACTCAAAATGCATTTGAACATTAATAAAAAATGATTAAAAAATACAAAAGCACTATAGCTAAAAAGTCAACAGTGGAGATACAATCGAATCCAGAAACATGCCCAATGAATTGAAAAGAAGCAGAGAAGAAAAGAATAAATGGCATAAATTTAAAAAAAAACAGCAAAACGGTAGCTTTTTTCTGAATTGAACTTAGAAGGTAAAGCTCTTTTTAATTAAAGAATAGTTAACATAGAATATTGTATCAGTTTCGGGCGTATAACAGGGTGATCTGACATTTACCTTACAAACTGATCACCACAGGAAGTCTAGTACCCGTCTGTCACCATACAAAGTTACTGTGACATTAGTAACTGTATTCCCTGTGCTGCACCATGCATGTCCCCATCACTTAGTCTTACCTGTAAGTTCGTACCCTTAGTCCCCTTCACCATGTTGCCCATGCTTCTGCTGCTTGACCCTCAGGTGACTATCAGTTTGTTCTCTGTGTTTTTGAGTCTGTTTGCTTTGTTCATTTGTTTAGTTTTTTTACATTCCATACGTAAATGAAATGATACAATATTTATCTTTCTGTGACTTATTTCACTCACCGTAATTCGCTCTAGGTGCATCTGTGTTGTCACAAATGGCAAGGTTTCATTCTTTGTCGTACATACCTACCATCGTACCACACCCTCTTTATCCAGTCCTCTGCTGGTGAACACCAGGCTGCTTTCACATCACAGCCCTTGTAAATAACTCTGCAGTGAGCATAGGGGTGCATGTATCTTCACAAATCAGTGTTTTTGTTTTCTTCAGAGGAATGCCCAGAACTGAAATTGTTGAACTGTATGGCAGCTGTACTTTTATTTTTTGTGGAACCTCCATGCTGTTTTCCATAGTGGCTGCACCAATTTACAATCCCATCAACAGTGCACAAGGGTTCCCTTTTCTCCACACCCTTGCAAACCCTTTTTGTGTCTTCTCTTTTTGATGATGGCCATTCTGACAGGTGTGAGGTGGTATCTTATCATGATTTTCACTTGCATCTCCCTGATAATCAGTGATGTCGAGCATCTTTCCATGGGTCAGTTTGCCGTCTGAATGCCTTCTTCAGGAAAATGTCTATTCCAGTGTTCTGGCCATTTTTAATTGGATTTTGGGAGTGTAATTAGGCTGAGTTTTATAAGTTCTTTATATATTTTGAATACTAACCCCTTACAGATATATCATTTGCAAATATCTTCTCCCATTCAGTAGGTTGCCTTTTCATTTTGTTCATGGTGTCCTTCACTGTGCAAAACTTTTTGGTTCAATGTAGTCACATTTGCTTATTTTCAAATGTTGTGGCCCTTGCCCAAGAAAGTACATCCAAAAGTACATTTCTAAGACCAGTGTCAAAAACTGGCCTTAGAAATATGTTTTCTTCTATGAGTTTTCTTCTATGAACTATGTTTTCTAAGTCCTTAGTCCATTTTGAGTGTATTTTTTTTGTGCTATAACAAAGTGGTAAATTTAGAACCAACCATATACTATTTGCATTAACTGTAAATGACCTAAACACTAGTTCAAAGGCAGATATTGTCAGAACAGATTTTTAAAAATCAGCACTCAACTGTATGGTACAAAGAAATTTCTTTAAACTATAAAGATACAGATATTGTAAAATAAAAGAAGGAAAATAGAGCCACCATGCAAAAGCCTCATGGGAAGGCTGAAGTTTGTATATTAATATTGAGTGGCTGTCATTGGTTCTATTAGCCAAGTGGCACCTAGGCTTTGCTTCATTCTGTCCTATTAGCATGACTTTGTAGACTTAGCTTCTTGCACTCACACAGCAACTGTCCAGCCTGGCCCAGCCCCTATGCTTCTACTCTGAACTCCCTGTCCCTGTGTGGAATTCACTTTGAACTAGACTTCATGCCACTGCAGGGTCCTGTGAGGCCATTCTGCTTTGTCAGGGCCACATGTCCTTCTTGCTTAAAAACAGACCCAGCCCCACCTTCAGTCAAGTTCTCCATCTGTTTCCAACAGTCCTTTCTTCTCTAGTCCCAATTACTAAGTGCTACATCCAGATGAGTGTGGCCTTGTCCTGGGTAGCAGTCAGTGCTGCCATGCTGTGTACAAATGGGTGGTGGCAGGAATTAGTCTCTGCTTCCACCCCCTTCTCAAACACATGAGAGACAAATGGGAAGACAACAGGACTCCTTCCTTTGTCCAGCACTGGTGAAATTCTCCACCCAGGAAAATCCTCCACCCAGCATCATGTTTTGGAATAAACATTCTGTAAAACTAAACTATTTTTATTATGATGCTTATATCATGCTTGACCATGATTTACTTGTATCTGTACAGCACTTTGCATTTTTAGAATAGTTTCAGCGACTTTAGCCTTTCATCTGTTTTTCTCAGATTAAGGTTGTAGAGATAGAAGGCCAAGGTTTAAACACAAGGTCTGTCATGTATTAGCTATGTGAACTTTGGGTAGTTACTTACACTCTTTATGTTTCAACTACTCATATAGTAGTAGATGAATAGACTTCCAATTAAAAGTAGAAAAGTGAATCTGAGAAGTACTGTACAAGGTGCCTGACGTCACCAACAGAATGATAGACCAGAGATTCTCAGGGACACAGCTCTGAGAACCTCTGCGTATTCTTCACCACTTCTCACTACCTCGACTGCAACGACTTCAGCACCATCCATTGTTAAACTTGTCAGGCAGCTCTTGAAATAGCTGGCAATGATCTCCTCCTCCTGATTTTCAGACCCTTGTACAAGCTCTCCGCCTTGAGTGTATGCTGGACTTAATGAATTATTTCTAACAAACAATAGGCAAAACTAACAGGATATCACTTCAGAGAATAGATTAAAATACTGTGACTTTCTCTCTCTCTCTCTCTCTCTCTCTCTCTCTCTCTCTCTCTCGTTTGCCCTCCTGAAATAAGCTGCCATGTTGTATGCTCCCCAATGGGGAGGATCATATCACAAAGAACTGAGAATATTCTCTGACCAATATCTAGAGAAGGACCAAAGGCCACAGTACAACAACCCATGGAGAACTCAATTTCATATGAGTAAACCTAGAAGTGAAGTCAAGGCTTTACTCTCCCAGTAAAGCCTTGAGCTGGTACCTTAATTGCATCCTTATGAGAGACCCTCAGCCAACGTGCCCAGCTAAGCCACACCCAAGTCCTTGACCCACAGAAACTATGAGATAGTCAATGTTTGTTATTTCCAGCTACCAAGTTTGAGGGTAACCTTATATAGCAATAGATAACAAAGGCCTTCTAATGGGTGTCCTTACTTTTACTCTCGACCATCCAGAGTGCACTCAGACTTCTTTTAAACAAGCCTGATCAAGTCACTCCTCAGTTCAAAATAGCTCCCTTTTCCTTTAGAGTAAAAATCAAGGCCCTTACAGCACCCATACTCTTCTCTGCCCTGACTTCAAACCCTACCACTCACTTGCTTGCAGCCCAGCCCCCGGGGCCTCTTGGCTCTTTCTCACACACGCTCGGTGTGCTCACATGCTGCTTTTGCATTGGCTGCTGCCTTTTCTAGAAATGCTCCTCTCCCAGATGTCCAGACAAGTCGCTCCCTTGCCTCCTTCATATATGTGACTAAACGTCACCTTCCGGGCGAGGCCTAATCTGACCATCATATTGTAACTTGACATACACCTCCCACCTCCATTCCTAATTTCTCCCCATACTACTTTTTTTTTATCCACAGCTCCATCGCCTTCTACCTTAGGACATACCTTATTTATTGTTTCTATTGCTTATTCGATCTTTCCTCTGCAAAAATGCAGATTCTGAGAGAAAAAAGAAACATTTTTTGTTCTATTTTATAGCAAGTGACTACTGAACTACCCTGCTGTTATAATCTAGAAAGAGCTTATTCTTGTCTTCTTTTAGCATGTACAAAATAGTTAACATGGACTCGGGTCAGGTACATGGCTCGGTACAATTACTCTTCATTTAACATCAAGATTTTTCAAGATTTTTGAAATGCTGATGAGATGTTCTAGGCCCAGGTCTATTGAGTCTATGGGGACTGTGCCTCTGTATCTACCGTCCCAGGGGCTTTCGGCAACACACCAGCATGATAGAGTTAAAAGAATGAAGATAGCTTAGGAACCAAAAAACCTGGTATAAACTAAAAGTTTGGATGGCATTCCCTTATTAGATGCATAAAGCAAAATAAAAGCTCACGAACACAATAATGAGATTATGAGAGATAAAATAAAGGTATTTGGCTGCCAAATGAGCTTGACACTATTACATACTCCCCTCATTGTTTGGAAGCGTGGAATAGTCCCAAGACATTCTTTACATTTATCAGAAACTTGATTGTTAAGCACCAATTCAATTCCTTTGTTCAGTCCTTATGGGCTTATATCAGACCTTGATCCTGAAACCAATTTCCCTGATAACAGAGGCTCAATTCAGCTTGTCAGGTGCTCACAAATGAAGGCCTCTTTTATTCTGCTCATTTCCTTCTCCATTGAAAGAAGGAAATGCCTGCGCAACCTGATTCCCAAGATAGCCTTTGTCCAAGTCGGGGTGCTGTATGTTACCTCAAGTGCACCAAGTGCAATGCCCCCCGCTGAGTGTGTTAATAGGCTGCAAAGCTTAACAGTCCCAAGCGAAGCAACACCTTTTTTTTTTTTGCCAGGAAGCCTCCACCTCTTGCTGCTTCCCTCCCACCAAGGGGCACAAGCCTGTCCACGTGTGAACACAGAAGGAACCTTCATTTCCAAAGCTACCGTAGGACTCTCTTACAACAACTCAACAGCTGTGTGGTAATAGAGGAGAACAGGGAAATTGAATGTTTTATATCTAACTATTTTTAAGACCTCATGCAAATGATTTCCGGGCCTAGCCGCAGTAATTTAGCACACACACTCACACACATCAAAGCATTTTTTAGTGTGACAGAAGAAGTCAAAGGCTTGTCCCCAGACAGAGCTATTAATGAAGGGCATCAAAATGAGTACAACATGAGTCAGTGGAGTCCACACATTTCTCGGGCTAAACAGCTCGGGGGCTCTGTGAGGAGACCCGGGACACTGATGTGTCCTGCTGGCCCCACCAGCTCAGCTGCACAGCAGAGGTAGGAGTTACCTGGATGTATGCGCCGATCTGCCCTGAGAGGCTTCCCCCCGCACTGAGCCCTTTGAATCCAGACTAGCCTTTGCCCCCAGCAACGGCCATGTAGGGAGGGAAGGCTGGACAGGGGGTGAAGAAGGGGGAAGCATAGAATGAGGGCTGAGAGCACTCCTCACATCCTACAGAACAGCATCACGGCTGTGTGCTTGCAAGAAGCCCGCTCATTAGCCTCAGTCTCATCTCAGTCTTTGATGGCCACTGTCCCTGACAAGGGCAGGGGCAACACTCTCCAGGCTGAACATTCATGCATTCAAAAAAGATTTAGTGAGAGCCTAGTAAGTGTTGGGGGCGGAGGACTCAGAGGAACACAAGGCAGTCAAGCGTCCTGACCCCCTTGGCCCTGCGGAGCAGTAGATGCAAATGCTGGACCCACCCGGGCTCGGGTTTGAATCATGGCGCACCCACTCACCAACAGTGCGAGTTGGGGGAAATTTGCTTAATTTTTCTAAGCTTCTGTTTTCTCATCTATAAAGTGGGGATTAAAATGTGGTTTATCTCCAAGGGGTATTGTGGGAATCCAGTAATATAAATGTCAAGAACTTTAGAGTATTGTCAGGCACACTCAGTAAATATTAGCTATTGTCAATTATTATCGCCAATTGTCACTGTGCCAGGTACGCAGAAGAGAATGAAGCACACGGTCCCTGCCACTGTGCAACGTATGTTCTGGGGTGACAGACTATGGACAATCAAACAAATGTGTAGTAGGTCCGATGATGGCAAGTAGTATAGACACAAAGAAAAACTAAAGAAAATAAGAAACAAGGAAGTGAATCCACATGGACAATAAAAGAAGGGAAATGAGAAGAACACGAAGCATTTACTCTAACACCCCAGACCCCCAACCTCGAAACACAGAACAGAATCATACCCATTCTGCCTTCTTTTTTCATGCAGAAGAAAATAACTTCCTTGGAAGTCATCTCTGCTACTAAGTCCTAGAGATTTCTGAGAATTGAGAGTATTGTTCTTATTTATTTTCCCCTAGAAGATTGCCATTATTCTGCCATTTGGCATCTCCAACTATAGATCTACTTGGTATCCTAGCAATTTCAAGACACTCCAGTTTAAAAAGTACTACACAGAACAATTTTTTTCCTTTTGACTTCACTCATGATAAAGGATCTGAAAACACTAGAACCAACAAATGTCATATATACCACATGGTCACACGCCCTTGAAAAGACAGGAAACTATAATAATGTCCCCCTGCCTTTGCGAGAAACAGCATACCAAGGGAGCTCAAGTTGACAAAGAAACCAGGATCCATAGCACATCTCATTTCTCTTGTCAATATAATCCCCAGACAGTAGTATCTTTAAATGGCTTCTAAAATTGTATTAATTATTAAATGGAAGCCTCAGGGCCAAGAACCTACCAGTCAGTTTTACTTGCCCTCATCACCTGCTGGGTTTATTTAAAGTCATAATGGTGTCTCCTGTGATGGAGGATTTGGGTTGCTTTGTGGTCACACGTGGAAAATATTATATATGGACATCAAATGTGAATGTGGTCTTCTTTAGTAAAAAAAAATGATGTCATCTGCCTAGATTTAGGCCATGCTGACCCTGTGAGCATGTGAGATTTAAGTCTACAGGGAGTCCACACACACACAAAAAAAAACCCCAAAAACTTTAAAGAGCCCATAGGAAGGGAAGAGTTACTAACCCTTCAATAGAACTTTGTATTAATTGCTCATCACACAAAAAAAGCAAGCAAACAAAAGCAAACAAAATTTGAAGAGCAAAAGAACAAAAACATGTAGTGATTGGCAATATTTTGGCAATATCACTTTGGTCCAAGAGGTTGTTTTGCTTTATCCATGCAAGAACCACCAGAGAAATCCCTGATACCTGTTAAAAACTGGGAGGCCCCAAGTTCACTCTGTGTCACTGAGTCAGAAGCCAAAAGGACTCATCCCTAGACCCAGTGCAGGCTTCAGGGGCCTGTGCCCAGTGTGATTGCACACTGTCCCTTGCTCAAAAGGCCCGAACGCTGGTATTTACTGGTGTTGGTTCACAGTCTTGAATTTCTTAATAAATCTAGCTTTGAATTTGCATCGGGGATTTGGAGCCTCCCGCCTTTCCCAGACGGGTGCTGAGTCAGCTGACCCGGCTGCAGACACCTGGACCCCATCTGCTTTCTCCCTCCTTGCTCTCAGCCTTGTGTCTGTTTCTGCCCTGGGACAGGAGCCACTGGGGCGAGTCCATTGTGCTTTGTCCTGGGAGATTCCCGGGTACTGGGAAAGTCAGGGTCAGGTGCATCCACTGTCCCAACATCCTCCTCCCAGTCTCCCACATGGCAGGTGGCACCACCTTGCTCTCAGCCAGTGACTGCGAGGGCCAGCCTCGGGCCCTCAGGGACCCGGCTGTGCGCCCTAGTGTGGAGGCTGCAGAAGCTTGGGGGTCCCCAGCCCCACTGAAGAGTATTGGACTATTAGACTCTTCTGAGCATTGGCTCAGTCTCTCCCAGCACTTCACTGGCCCCTTCACTGATCTGTGAACTTAACACCCTAGATGCTATGACAGCCCCCTGACCACCTTCCTTTAGAGTCTGGTCACCAAAAGGACTCATGAGTGGCTGGGCCTTGGGAGGCACCACGGGGCGTGGTTACCTCCATCTACATCTCTGAGTGGTTGCCCGGGCAGGTGCGTTACTGATGCAGCTCTAGTGAGGACGTATTTATTAGGGCTTAGATGCATGTCATCCGAGACCAGGACAAGGCAGGTCACCTTTAGGGTCATCTACAGGCATTTGGCAGACCCTCCCCCACCGACCACAGCCCCGAGAACCATAAGCTGCTGATGTTTCCCCGGCTCTCTCTCACAACCTGGTCTAGGTGAGATCCAACTGTGGAGAATTCTAAATGATCCTCAAACATTTTTAATACAAGAACATGAAATCAACAAGGGAGTCATGCTGATGGACACAGTAAAGGGGGAAAATATCAGTTCTTAAATAGAAATCAGTTTCCTGTTTCTCAAATCTTGATGTTCAAACACCTGCATCACTTTACCTGGGATAGAGGTCAGGGGTCACAGGGAAGAGTACTTATAAAAATTCAGATCCCTGGCCCCCATCTGCCCCAGACCCACTGGACCTTCAAGCCTGCCAGGAGTCACTGAAGCTGCATTTTTACTATCTCTCTGCAAGCTGGTTTTTACACCACTACATGGAGGTCATTCTCACACGAACTATTGTTTGCAACAGCAATTCTCAGTCAGAGTTCTTATTAAAACTCCAGATTCCCTGAGCACCAAGCTCCCCGGAGAGTCTGACTCAGTAGGTCTGGAAACTGCATGTTAACCAACACCTGGGCCCACCCCATCCTATGCCCCTGCAAACTTCTGATGCAGGTGAGCCTGTGATTCTACAGTGAAACACACAAACAAAAACACAGAGAACAAAATTCTTAGGTTCTGGTACTTTAGAATAGCAACCATTATGGGAAACAGTATGGAATTTTCTCAGAAAACTAAAATTGGACTTGCCTTTTGACCCAGCAATTCCACTGCTGGGATTGTATCCTAAGAACCCTAAAACACCAATCCCAAAGAACCTATGCACCCCAATGTTCATAGCAGCACAATTCACAATAGCCAAGAGTTGGAAGCAACCTAGGTGCCCGTCAGTAAATGAATGGATCAAAAAACTATGGTACATATACACAATGGAATTTTATGCTGCAGAAAGAAAGAAGGANCATTCTCACACGAGCTATTGTCTGGAACAGCAATTCTCAGTCGGAGTTCTTATTAAAACTCCAGATTCCCTGAGCACCAAGCTCCCCGGAGAGTCTGACTCAGTAGGTCTGGAAACTGCATGTTAACCAACGCCTGGGCCCACCCCATCCTATGCCCCTGCAAACTTCTGATGCAGGTGAGCTTGTGATTCTACAGTGAAACACACAAACAAAAACACAGAGACCAAAATTCTTAGGTTTTAGTACTTTAGAATAGCCATAAATGAACTTCCCATCTTTTACCAGCCAACTATGTGCTAGGGCCAGGGATGAGGAGATGAATTGGACCTTTTCTGAAGGGGCTCAGAGTTTGGGAGGGAAGAACAGCCAAGTGAACAACGGCTGCCACACTCTTTAAATGGAACATTTGAATGTGCAGCCCCTTAATGTTCTGGTATACACCAGGATAATGGCGCTGATTATACACCAGGAATCGCCGCAGACGTAGTAGAACCGCCCAAGTCCTGACGATACGAGTAGCCACCATGTATGGAGTTCCTGCTTTATGCTGGGTAGTGAGATGGAGCCATTTCTGCAACAGTAACTACCCAACAAACTCCCATGGTTCGTTTTCACACCCACTTGTGACATATTCAACAACTGACTCAGAGGTATGTACATAACATCTCAACGTGAATAAGGAGCGGAGGTGGGCTGTGGACCGCGGGTTTATCTCCTAAAAACTGTTTTCCCTCTAGAAGCTGCTCCTTACATTTATACATTTTCCCTGAGTTTATAATGTATGTTAAGTTATAAGCTTCTATGCCCCAAAATTCTGAAACAGCAGTATAAATTGTTGCTTGAATGAAGCCCAGTAATAATTTTTATACTAACTTCCATGGTGTCACCTTGGCATTAATACTGCCATGGCACAATGCTGCATAATAAATAATCTTAGACATTTATCGACTGCTGATGCAAATGTTAAGCCCTAACCACTTCTTGTATATTTTAATTTTTGAAATTCAAGTCTAAAATAAATACTAGACTGCAGAAAATGATAATGCTTTATTGATACTCATTGCCACAGTAAGAAAATTATTTTTCATTTCTATTTTGCTGATGAGAAACTGAGGTTCTTAGAGGTTAAGGAACACACCCAACACAAAAGAAACACAAAAGATCAGACGTGAAAGGAAGGCTCTCTAAAAACTGATGGCATTTCCATGATCCCGTATATAATAAATCAGATAAGTTATGCTTTGTGGAAAACCAACAAAAATATGACCCCACAATTTTCATAGTTAATAAAGACAATGGTTTCTTCTTGCTCGTGGTTGTCAGTTGCAGATGCCTCTCAGAGGAACTCCTCATCTTCTTCCCTCCAGGGTAGCTTTGTCTGAGAAGTGAGCGCCGCCCTTGGCGAAACAAGAAAAGCAAAGGCTCCTGCCATGGCTCTCCAGCTCCCTATCGGGAACGATCTATATGTCACTGCTTACTCTTTAAATGGACAAAGCAAGTCGCATGGCCAGGTTGCCGTTCAGGTGCTACTGAGAAGTGATACTTCTTTTCTGAGAGAATGGATGCGGCGCACTTAAGTACCTCTGCAACTGAAATTCTTCCTGAGCTCTGGGGTCCTGGCGTTCTCTGCTGTCAGCAGGAAGGCCAGCTATAAAGGTTCCCAGCATTCAAATGCAGGGTATCAAGGCTGTATGGGGCAAGAGATATGGGAAAACAGACACGCATCTCTGTAGCCTCAGTGTGAATCACAAGAGGATGTGCTCAGGTTTGGGGCTCGCCCTGGGCCTGAGACAGAGGCACTCACAGGATCTTTGATAAATTTATGTGTGTGGGTGTGTTTGTCAGGCCCAGCCTAAGAGAAGCACTGTGGATCCAGGTAGCAATTATTGGCACCTTTCAACTTCCAAACTGTTTGGGAAATCAGTTTCAAAGTGACCATCACTAGTGGTAAAGCACCAAAGTTTTTAAATAATTGGCATATAAAAATAAATGCCAGTAAATGTAAAGCCATTCTCCAAACACTAGCAGTCTGCAGCTTTCTGGAACCAGAGAGAAGGGGGGGGGGGTGGCAATAGCTACTTCCTCAAGAGCTGTGTTTGACCAGGAGTACACACCCATGAGCCCGCATCATATCTGTGAATTTCAGTTTCCTGTGTGTTGTGGCAGAGAGATAGGTTAAGAACCACTTAGCTAATTTATCACATCGATACCACTGTAAAAAATTCCATGTGTGTTCCCACTAGCCAAGCAGTACATCCCCAAAGCAAAGGCCCTAGTTCTCCTCTTCCTTCTGTGGCTGACAGCTCCGTCACATGCTACTAGAAACAACTCATTGTCTGGCAAAGGTGGGGATCTATTCTCCTTATTAAGGGCCACTGATGCACAGAGAGGAAGAAATCTGACGAGGAACCCATAACAATAGAAAAATTACTGAGACGCGGAGAACCAAGAAGGCATTCCATCTACTAACATTCTAGAATGCAAGCAGAGCTCATTGAGAGAGCGGGAATGTTCCCTTCATCCCGTGAGGTCTGCAGACACAAAGTATTTGTGAATAAGTATCGCAGAGCTTACAGACTGCCCAGAAAGAGTTAACTGAAGCTAAGGGGGCAAAAGAAACAGGTTGTGGGAGTGTCTGATGATTAGCTTAGTCCCACAGCTTGGTCCAGAGCGAGGTGGGGGCAGGCAGCGAATACCTCACAGCAATAGTTGTGGTCAGGAGATCTGGGGAGCGACCGAGTGAGTGACGGGCTCCCACACGCAGCCCCAGAGCTGAGGCTGGAAAACGAAGAGGAGGAATTAGTGGTTCCATGACCAGAATCAACTTTACTTCTCCTGATTTCCACTCGAGTGTTTCAGGGTTACCTACTTGAGAACACAGAAAAAAAAAGTCCAAGTATATTTCAGACACTGTTTTCCTAAGTGACAACACAAAACTGTGACTAATCTGAGTTCACATTTATGACGGTAGTTGCTCCCGAGCAAGTGAGGAAACAAAGGTTTTATTTTCTCTAAAAATGCAGGCAAGCCTCTGACAGCCTCCCCAGAACAAAAACTTGATATACATGCCATCCTCTTCCCCTTTGATGCCGGTAGGTATTAAATCTCAAAAACATGCAAAGCAGGGAAATGTCAGCGTTTCCGGCTGTTACAGAAACAGCCAAGCTTCAGACAGCTTTGCCCAGGAACTCACAGCAGACAAGTGATTCGAATAATTCCCCCATGACATGGCCTTCTGTGTTATTTTTACACTTATTTATAGACTGGCTGACTGCTCTCATGAGAGATTTGAGTCAGATAAAAAACCCTGCCTTTCTTTACGTACCTATTAGCCCCTATGTTAAATACTCTCTAAAGGCTCTGCCTATGAAGGCACATCTGTTAAGTGAAAAATACACGTATAATTGAAAAATAATTGTAATTGCTGGGGAAATAAAGAGCTCTTTGATTCTCTCTAGAGAAAATAACTTTCTATAGGATGTGGGGAGAATAGACACATTGCCCCTGTGTGTGCAAGAACTTTTGCAACGATCTGTATACAAAAAAGTAATTTGGTTTTGTGATGAGCTCCCACGAGGCTATGCAGGTAGGAGAACTCAGCTCGGTCACTGGGGTTTCCCACCCAGCCAAAACCGACGTGAGCTCATGGTGTAGTTCCAGGCCCCTGTGTAATCCCAAGATACCTTTGGGATAGAAGGGGACTTCCGGTCACTGGTCCTCTACCCACAAATTTTCCGCCATATCCAAATTACTGGTAGGTCATTTTCTTTTCCAGTCTCCCTCCCCTCACAAAGAAAGCCTTTTCTATTTGGGGAGAATAATTATTGTTGACAGTCAAACCGATGTAACTCTAAATAAGTAAGGTTTCTTACTTTCTGTATCATTCACATGTCGTCCTGCCGCTTTTTCAAAGGAATTGTTTCTAGAGCAGCAGAAAGGCAGTGAGGCATCCAGGTCAGAGTGGGGGCTCTGGGGCCAGACTGCCTGGCTCTGAGGGGTGACCTTGGGGAATCTATTTAACCTGGCGGCAAATACTCAGAACATTTTCTGCCACTTTGTGGGTACCGTCTGATTGCTATTTTTATTTGTAGAATATTGAAAACTAAATGTTAAAATGTGTATTACCCAGGTACTCTCTGTACATTCCATAGAGGACTATTGTGAGTCCCATGCTGAAGGGTCCCTGATGAGTAAGTGGGGTTGTTGAGTTGGAGAGTCAGGATGGTTGTCAGGGAAGTCCTTTGAAAGGGGCAAGCACAGGGTGGTGAGAGGTTAGGGGCCCTTTACCTGCCCTGGGAGGGAGGTGTGAGGGACTGACTTCCTAGAGGAATGAGACTGAGTTTATTGGGCGAAGAGTAGAGAAAAGCTCTTTCAAGACGAGTTACAGCATGTAAACCCTGGAACTAAAAAAAGGAATATGGCTTTATTTGGAGAATCGCTGGGCATGACTAGCAGATTGAGCAATATTGTTGCTTTAGAGAAAAATAAGGTTGAAGACAGAAATAAGAGTCCAATCATCCAAGCCCTCATTGCCCAGTGAAGGTGCTTGAACTTCATCCTGCAGCCAGAGGGCACTGTTGAGGAGTAGCCTGAGCACACAGTGTGGGCCCCAGAGGAGTCCCTGGGGGAGATGGAGGGATTGACTGATGCACGAAGTCGGGGGGCAGGGCTACTTCACAGGAGGCCACCACAGCCACTGGGGTGGGGGGAAATGAATAGCTAAATTAAAGAAGGGGCCATGGGGCTAAAGGAAAGCAGCCCCAATTCTGAGAAATGTTAATGTCACAAAGATGGTAAGTCTCCTTTTCAGGAAGAAGACTAGTAGCCTGAAAGAGCATAGCTGTGGCCTTCTGAATCATCTGTAGTTTCTGTGGAGGAATGTTTAAGCTTAACACAAAATAGAATGCAGATTTCTTGGTCTACTCACTCAGTCCGTTTGAATGGGATGGTCACACAGTGCACATGCTCACAGTGCACAATGGCGTCGACCACCCCCACTGACTAGTACAGTGAAGTCGTCACTGTTCACGCATGCACATTCCAGCCCACTCTCCTTGGCTGCCAGGTTACATGGAGGTGGCACAAACCATTCCCTTATATTAACAATGGCTGGACTTTTCCCAAACAGACCTCATATGTTCATCCGCCTGATGGGGAAGCAGGTGGGTATGGAACTAGAGGGTGATACGAGTCCCCAAGCCCTGCGAGTGTTGGGGAGAAACCAGACTTGTTTTAAAGCACACCCATCCTTTTGGGGTGTAGGTAGGATGTCCGGGCCATAGAGAATGAATCCCAGAGCTGAATTCCCTCTCCGCCAGAGGGTTCCCCAAGTTTTATCCTAGACTGAACTGGTGAGGAGGAGAAAGGAGAGGAAGCACAAGCTAGTGACTTTCAAGATCACATTGGTTCTCAGGCTTGCAGCACAATACAATCATTTGGGGAGCCTTGAAACCCTGGCCTGAGGGTAAAGGATCAAAACCTGTCAGTGTTTCAGCTTCCCAGGTGATTCCAATGTGCAACCAAATTTAGCACTTCATTGGGACTGCATAGCCTCGGACCACTCCTGAGAGGCCGCCTGCCAGACTCAGTTCTCCGGATCCCCCAGAGAGGCGGGTGGTCATCGCAGAGTGCAGGGGATGCTCCCAACTCTGTGTCGCTGGGCAGGGCCAGCAGCGGCCCTTTCATGCAGCTGCATAACCCCAATCCCCACGTCAGCCAGAAAGAAAGTGAACTAGCCACGTTTTAGGAGATACCGCTTAGGGCAAAACAGTTTTTCCTTCTGTCCTTCATTCATTTTCTGATTCATTCCAAAAAAAGCATTTGAATCCACGGCAATTTAGTCATTGTTCTATAAAACCTAGCAGCAGCCTGGACCTGTATGGGAAGCCTGGTGGAAATGCAGAATCTCAGGTCCCACACCAGACCTGCCCAAAACTATAGGTCTTGCAGGAAGACACAGGATGCATTAAAATATCCTTACTGTAGTGGAACAGACACAGGGGAGGAAGAAAAGTTCATAGACTGACACCTGAGAGAGGCCAGGGAAAGAAAAACAAGCATGCCAGAGAGGGGGAAGTTATGGAAGCTTCATTCATTAAAATTGCTTTTTATTGTTTGGCTTGGTTGGGTTTTATAATTATCATCAGAGAGTGGCTAAATTGGATGAGAATTTATTAAAACTTCAGGGAGAAAAACTGAGGAAGCAACCAAAATCTTAAAAGCAAATTGAGAATTTCTGCTGTTGGCCCAATAATTAACTTTGTGAATGTAAAGGACACTGGTTACCACGTGATTTCTACTGTCTCTATTTTCTCGTGTTCAACATTATACATTTAAGTAGAATCATAATAATGGTCTCCTCTTGCTCAAAACTGTACCATTTAAAGGTCCTTGAACTCTAATCAGAATAGTTTCAAGTAACACAGGATTAAGGGCTATTTCACCACTAGGTGGCAATGTTGACCCAAAAATGCTAGAAACCAATGTAACCATCCTCTTTTGCTGTCTTTTGTGGCTTATTTGAATTTGTTTTCCATTGACAACTCTTCCCTTTCTTTCCCCCATGGGAAAGGGGTGGCAGGGAAATGGAGACAACTGTACTTGAGCAACAATACAAAAAAAAATGTTTATTAAAAGTTAGAACCTCTGAAAAAGCTAGAGATTGCGCGCTGGGCACAGAAGACTGAGGATTAAAACAATTGTGTGGCTTTAGAAAACTGTCGGTAAAGGGATAATCGAAGGAGAAAGAAAAGATTCTTTAAGGAGTATCAGAGACCTTGCCAAACAGCAGGTCAGGCTGAGGTGTTCAGGGGATGGTCCCCTGGGGAGGAAATTCAGGGAATCTGTAAGGGAGGAGGGTTCCTGATCCCGGTAATACCCGCAGGGAGACTGTGTGCCCTGGAGTGTCCAGTTTTAATGAGTCACTCCTGCTCGGCACCCTGAGAGGGCCCGGGGGAATCATCAGAATGTCTCTGGCTTGGCCGGTATCTAATTCCTCCCTGCTGTCTTCACTGTCTGACTTTTCCTATGGACTCCTGGCTTTGCTGCGCTCTGGGGCTCAGGACGCAAAGCCACCCCGAGGAGTTCATGCGGCTGAGCCCACTTCTTCACTCGGATGCTTCCTCCCGCCTCTCAGACCTCTCGTCCAGAGGATACTTGCAGCCTCTTCAGATCTGACGGCTGCTGAATCGTGTTTTGCCTTGGTGCCCCCCACACAGATGCTTTAAGCAAAAATCATCAGTTGTTAAAGCTGGAAGTAATTTAAAGGTGTCCTTACATCGGTGCCTTTTATTCTTCAAGGAAAGGAAGAGGATAGTAGTAATAAGACATAATATTGAAGATGTTAGGCAGAGGGGCCTTTTGTCATCTCCTCTAGCAAAAGTCCTGCCCTGAGCTTTCCAGGGTCCTTGGCCCGCTGGCTCAGCAACGCTGTCAGCGGCCCGGCCCTGCCCACTCTGCTGTCCTCAGCTCGCTGGCTCAGATGCCTTTCTGGTGCCAACAAAGCTGTGTGGGCAGCAAGCACTGCATGCTCACACCGCAAAGTCCAAGGCCTAGGCCATTTCCCCCTGTGCATCTCTTACCGAAAGCGAACAAAACATTTACGGAAAACTACCAGCAGGCCCGTCTTCGCAATTCGTTGGCCAGAACTGGGTGGCCTGCCAATCCTGCCAATCCTCGGTGAGTCACTGCGGAGGGAACAGAACCACCATAATTGGCTTTGACAAATCAGAACCTGCCTCACAGAGAGGAGGGCGGGCCCTGAGAACTGCCCAAGGTCCTGCCCCAGACAGGAGAGAGAAGGTGCGTCTGGGGCGAGTTGACCGGCACTGGCTGCTGCCTCAGGCACCCTGACCAGGCACTAGGGTACGACATGTGGAGGAGGGGAAGAGATCAGAAAATGGGACATGCAGGCAACTCAGAGTCCAGGAAAGTTCCTTGAACATCAATCCCACTATGACTTTCACTAGTCAGCTGATAGGAAGCAGACAGTCCCTGCCACTTGTCCCCTCAGTCCCCAGCATCAGCACACTGTGCTCGAATCTACACATCAGGGCTCCCTTGTCAAGCTACCATGAGCCGCAGTTTCCACCATGCAGCAGCAATGAGGGGGCGTGGTCACAGGTAGGCTCCTAACTTGTCATCCACTGATGCTCACACTGGGATTAAGCAAGTACTCTATCTGTATGTCATTATAAAAGCCCTAACTATTTTTTTTATCTAAACCTAGACTGGGTAGCATGACTCCTAGAACTTCTTCTAAGCCAATGGTCCTCACTCTTGGATATGCATCAGGAGCACCTGGAGGGCTGACCTCCCCCGAACCCAAGAGTCTGATGTGGCAGGACCCAGATGGGATCCACGAATTTGCATCTCTAACCAGCTCCAGGAGATGCCAGGGCTGCCCACCCAGGGACCACCCTTTGCAGACCACAGCTCTAGACAAACCTGAGCAACTGTTCATGGATCCCCGAGTTGTTACAGACTTTGCTGCCACTGTTATTGTGGTTGAAACTTCCTAAGTCCCGAAGGCTGCCATAGGGGCGGCCTCACTCACACAGAGTTTATTTCATTTCTGTGTTTCAAAGGTGTATCCTAAACATCTATATCTGCACAGGTGGATCCTGAACTTTGGGGACTCTTCTGATGCACACATATACACATACACTCTCTCTCACATGCACACACACACACAAACACACACTCAGCAAACAAGCTGGCTTTGGATACTCAGGTATTTGTTTATATACTAAAGAAAATGTTTCCCAAATGCTGTGTCACACACCCTGCAAGGATTTTCCAGAGGAAATGAACATGCACATAGGCCCTCCCACAGGCCTCAGGTAACATAAGAGAAGCCCAAAACGCTCACCCAGGCAACCCCAGTGCCAGTCTGCGATGAACGCCCGTGAAGGAGGTATTCGGGGAGGGGCTGTGGAAGGCCAAAGTAGGGCTGCAATTCTTGAGACTGAAAGATTTCAAGACAAGACACGTGACAACTAAGCCGGACCTCAATGGAATGGGCAGAATTGAGAGACGGGATCGGGCAAAGGCCATTGCAAAGTGTAATCATGAATCGAAGGACATTCGGAAGCATTACCTGTGTAAGAGAAGCAAGCAGCTCAATATTAGCAGGGCGAATAAGCCTGAGGATAAACTAAGCATGGAACGTGTTGGAAGGGCTTTCCCACACCAGGGAAAAGGAGTGACTGAGAAATTTAAAGGAGGGAACTGAAGCCCAGCTGTGCTGTGGGGAAGGCATGCTGTTCAAGGGAAGGACTTCAGAGTTATTGGGAGCGAGCTCCTTGTAAGAAATAATTAAGATATAAGTTTAAATTTTAAAATGCAGCTGAGAATTCCCTTGGGATAGTTAGGAAGTTATTCAATACATTATCTTCACTTTTAGATAAAAAAATAAATGCCCAAAGCTCTGTTACTGACGCAACCCATATAATCAAAAAGCCCTAGTCTAAAATTTCTTACCAAAAAAGGCACTTAATCAGGTCACTGTAATGTAAAAAGACAACATATCAGCAGTTAAAACCCCCTTGAATTTTTTTTAAAAAATCACATACGTAATGCTTTTTTCCCTTTAGAATAGGATCGAATGAACTAGTTGAGGCTTCTCTTGGTGATATTACGGTCAACCAGAAATGCCATCTACAAACAGCAGTTTGCCTATGGGTTTTCTCAATAGCTTCCACATATGGAGCTAAAACTCCACGGGGCTTTTATTGTATTTTCCGAAGTACCTCTGGTAGAATGTGAAATAAGTTTGGGTGATGAAAATTAACTGTATTTTTATTTTAATAGTCACATGTTTATTTTAGCAAAATGAAATATGTATATATACATATATATATATATACACACACACACATAATTTGCACACCAGACGCACTCATTCACAGATGTCATTGCTTTAATGTATCTATAATTTTTCAAAGATGCGCCAATTTGAAAAATATATCAAGTATATAATCATCAGGCCATCAGACGCCTGCTGCTCGAGACCTCTGCTTTATCGGGTCTGTGATGCCCCCAGGAAGATCAGATGCATGCTTAATCGGGCGTTGGAGGTGGTCATTTTATCTCAGGCCAATATGCAGACCACTGAACATAGCCGTTGGGGACGGGGGAGCAGCCTTAAAGTTTTTATACCATGTTCTCTTTGAGCCTGATTTAAAGGATAAAAAATTACAGAGACACACACACCCAAATATTCACAACCTGCCCCAGATGAAGCTGAGAGGGCATTTGCCAGTTTGCTTTTTATCCACTTTGACAGAACGAATTTAAATGGCAAGAACTACTGTACTTGGAATCATGGGTCTCAAAATGCTCTCTAGAGAGCTGTAAATTGGCAGGAGTTCTAAGCAGCTTGCAGATGTGAATTAATTGGCAGGCTTCCCCAGCTCTTCTTTGTCAGGAGCCGCCACAGGTATTCACGAAACACGCTGAGATTCCCCACCTCCGTCTGGGCTACCAACAAGCCACTGGAACTCAGAGGGAGAAACTTGTTGAAAATGGCAGTCACCTCAGCCAGTTCTCAGATGCCCACACTGCCCTGTCCCCCGACTTCCTAGATTTTGATACATTGAAGTCATTTTCTCATTGAAGCAAGATAAAGACACATGTTCCCTTGTAGTCCTTCTCTGCTCTGATTTGGTGCTGTGCTGGGGGCTTCATCCTTTCTCTGGTGATATCTTAACACCTGCTCAATTACTCTGCAGCCTTTTTCAGAATATGGGTACTCCCTGCTTTCTCATAAGTAGCTCAGTACTGCCCGAGGGTGTAGGCACTTAACTGCACTATTCGTGTGGCATGCTGGCTTTTAGAGTCAAATTGCTCTGCCTTTATTTCTGTGACCTTGGGAAGTGTATCGGGAAAACAGTGGGCTGTTTTAGCTCTAAGACACATAATACCCAACAAATAATGGCTTAAGCAAAACAATAAATTATCTCATATAACCCCAAGTCTGGAGGCAGGCAGTGCCTGGCATTTGTTCCACAGACTTTTCCTGGATTAGGACCAGTGCCTAAGATTCTCCCGGCCTATTTCCTGTTGCCCTCAAATCAAATCTGGCCTTAGATTCTCTTTTATCTACTGAAAAAAAAATTGGTTTAATGATACCATACTCCAGGAACTATTCTAGGTGATTCTGGGGGAAACCAGTATTTCAACACTACCCTACCTCACGGCCACTGGTCTCAGATATTTATTTACGTGACATTTCTCTCACTCGGCAGGATCATGCCAGAGAGTCTGGAAGGTAGAGGGTTTTAAAGTACGAGCTTGGGGTTGAAGATGTGGACATGTCAGAAAGAGGCATGAGATTTTGATGGTCTCCTCTCAAGACAGGAAGGGGGTGAAGGCTTCACTGCTCTTTGATATACAGCTTAGCCTTGTCCAAGGTTTGGCCCGAAGGCGGTCAAGCTCCTTGCCTTCAAGGAACCAAATGGGCCAAGATGATTAAACTATTTGCAGTGAATACTATGAACTCACGGGACCACGGGGCCTTCTTTAAATGCTCTGGACAATGAGTGGAGCTGGGATCTTCAGGTGACCTTGGGGTCAATGTATAAAAAAACTCCTTGCAATGACAGAGAGGGAAGTTCCTGCCCACTTTACAGAATGAGAACATAGGTTCGATCTGATTTAAACAGGTAAAAGAATCGTGACATTTCCTACGCCTTCTTTGGTGGGCTGAAATGAATCCCCTTCTTGTCTGACACCTGAAGGAATGCCCCTTCAGCCTGTGACAACTCAGTGAACACATATAGATGAACTAACACCTGGGACAGCCAAACACTGAGGTCATGCATCAGTAAAGGGGAAAAATCTGAGTTTGAACAGTACAGACTTAATTTATCGCTGACACTGGTTCAAGGAATGGCCGAGGTTGCTGCTATGGGAACGACAATGTCATTGGGGCACACACTCCTTACCTACTGTGTGGCAGCATTTACATATATTACGAGATTTATGTTCATTAAAATTCAAGAAGTCTTGATTTGGTTACTCAGACTATTGTCTGTTTTATCTTGATGAAATGGTGATTATAAACTCAGCTTCTGGCTAATTGGAAACAATGGCAACAATTTTAAAAAGTCCTCTGAAGAAATGTGTGCAAGTTAGAATAAATGCCTTAGGCATTAAGACGTATTGGCACATTTTAAGAGGAGCTCTGTAAGTACGTGATTCCCAAACCTTAACCTGGAATACTTATATTATGGAAAACTCTCATCAGGCTCCACTGAAAGGCATTATCCCCCCATCCCCCACCTGCCTGCCTTGGGACAACTGTAAGCTCCCAGGGTTGATGAAAGTGCCAGACGGTTAGAAAGAACGGCACAGGGCCTGTGGTTTAGAAAGTTGTTTCTAGCGTTATTCTTGGCATGGCGTCAGTGGTGCGGTGGGTGCGCGTGTCTGAATGTGCCTAATTTCCCACATGCTGTGCACTCATCCGAGTCTGGGAGGGGACCTGAGGCCACTCACCCTGCATTGTGATGACACTCCTTCTCATTATGGAAGTTGTCCCGCTCAAGGGTCCTCAGAAAGGGGGGGGGTGCCTTTTGAGATACAAAAACAAGATTCTTGTTGTCATCTAAACCGACTTTCTCATCCGGGTTCAGTGGGGAGAAGTTATGATGTCCGAAGGAAGGGCGGGTCTCTTCCACTTCGCCCCAACTCTGCCCATCATATTTCATTACGTGACCTCCGTGCCGCACCCCCAAGTGTCCTTGTTCTAGACCGCGCTCATCTCTCAAAGGAGGAAGGAAGATTTGGGGAGTTACCTTGAGTCCAAGACAGTAATAAAGCATACACAAATACTCAGGGCTTGATTATACAAAGTGCTCCACACACGTAACCACACTCGGTCCTCACAACAACCCTGCAGTATTGTTCCCTGGAAGATTATCGATCACAGAATTCTTGTATGGATGTGTCCTCGTAGGCCAAGGCTTCCTGGCTGTTTGCCTTGTGACAACCCTCCCTGTGTGAAGACAAAGGGTGCACCTGACATCACCAGAATGCTAAATACCCTGTGGCTTGGGCTAGTCCACCACTAAGGAACAATTTATATGCAGTAAAAAAGGGAGGAGTGCAAAGTTTATGACTGCTGTAGTCTTGTTTTGCTTTGTGTCGGGAGAGTTTTTCCAAGGTCATGCCTCAGAGATCCAACCGAGAAAGGAAAGCATGGACAACGGGATCCCGACCCTGAAGATCAACTTGAGTCCAAAGGAAGGAGGCAGTGACTTACCCTCGGAAGAAGCACTGAAGGGACCGTGTCCTGGGTCTCGGACTGTGGCTGCCTCTCTCCATGTCTGCCTCCCAGGACTGGCAGATGGAGATAAGAATTTCACTGTTCTAACGCGTGGAACATGATGGAGAAAACCTCACTGAGAGAAGGCTGAGGAAACAGTATGGGTGATGGCTGGTGTTAATTAATGTTTTGAGTGTAAACTAATAAAGACTTGGTTAGAAAAAATAAACCCTCCTACCCGATGTCTGTCTCTGGGAATTCTGAACTTTTTATTCATGTCCTATAAAAAGAAAGTACTAATTAATTTAAGGCACGGCAAGAAAAGAGTCACGCCTGAGCATCAGCCTAAATTAGTTATGAGCTCTTATATTTATTTTGCAGGTGAGGAGACTGAGGCTTTGGGAGTTGAGAATTTCCCCTTTCCTCACATCTCTCTCCCTGCCGGGGCACACAAAGAAATTCATCACTTCAGTACAGTTCATCATTTCTTCCACTGACAGAGTCCTATTCACTTTCTCCATATTCATGCAAATTGGATTCAATGGATCTTTTTATATCATGTATTTCCATGATATAAAAGCTCTAATTTGCAAAAGGTATCAGTGAGCACTGTTAGAAGACTCATCTTGCAGTGAGCTTGGATCCTATTAAAATGTCCCATCTGGGCAGATGGGAAGAAGCCTCATATACATGAAGAAAGTAATGAGGACTGCCCCACGGCAAGCCCACACAGCATGCCCACCCTTGACTCATAATGCCGCCTGACCACCCACCCCCTGGACTGAGGTCTGTGTGTATTCGGACACTTAGAACATGAACTACCCTCCTCCGGCAGACCCTGGGTCACTTATCCATAATGGACATGGCTCTGCCTGTCCCTCTCTGTGGAAGATGACCTAAGGGCTGAGCCCCTATTCACTGTGCCTAGACTGTGGACAGAGGAACCATGAATGCTGACGCAGCTAGCTGAGCTCCCCTCCTGGGAGACTGTGGGCCTCACTCCGGGAGATCTGCCCCTGAGGCCTCCTGGACAAGCCTGCGAACAGCCAAAGGTGCTCTGCCTGGGGCTTCGGCCAGATTTTGGCTAAGACAACCATTCCTGCTGTGAACATCCATGTATATGTTTTTGTGTAAACACATGCTTTCTGGTTGGGTTTTGTTTGCACAGTCTTTTAAAAGTGTACTCAAAAAGTTACTTCAAATAGAAAGCTTTAACCCTTCCCATCTCAGGGATTTATTTTGGTTCTGTTCTGTCAGGGTTGAACATGGATTCTTCCTTATTCTGAAGCGTCTCTAGAAACCTGACCTTCCTAAGGCAATGGGGTACCTGGTTGAATTGAGGAAGGTTTCCTACCTAAGCATGCACAAGAGACGGTGTATTTATCTATTTCAAAATAGGACTAGCTATACATCAGTATTGGTTAGTCACTCAAAGGGACACTTCTTTCCATCAAGCCAACAGGCAATTTTCTAATGGGGGAAAATGAGCTGACTGGACACAAGCTCCCATTCCTTGCAGAAGCTTCTTAAGAAAAACCTAAGAAAGAAGAATTACTTTAGATCTGCTCCACAGCATTCATTACGAAGGCCAGTACTGTGCCAAAAGTAAGTTCAAAAAATGTAATTGTCAAATAAAAACAGTAATGAATGAGTGAGTACATGTGTTTTTGCTAGCTGATAATCACTAGGGAAAATTCAGACCTCTTCAAACACAATTTCTTTAGAAAAATTCTAGTCAAACACGAGATATAAATATATACAACATATTACACTCTAGAGTAGTTCTAGAAACACAAAGTGTTTTAGGATTAAGGAATGTTGTTTTCAAGATCGGTTTTGCTAATACTATTTCATTGCTCACAGGAATAACAAGAAATTGAACAATCTCATCAGGTATACAACCTTGAGGTCCTCTGCCTCCTGGGTCAGCACAGGCTTCGGACTGGAAGCCCAGCTCCTATGCTGTGCTCAGCACACTGGCAGGAGCTGAGAGTCAATGAAACAAGTGGAAGACAAAGCAGAAAGAGAAAAGAAGACAATGAGGTGAAAAGAAGGCAGCTAGGCCAGAGGTCAGGAGGTGTCCCTGTGTCAGGGAAGTAGTCCCTGAGACTACCAGGAAGCAGGTAGTCTCAGCTGGTCGTATTCTTGACTTCACCTGGGAGTTAGGTATCTGGTGGACAAATCCCTTCAGCTTCCATCGCCTCCGTTTCTTAGTACATAGATTCAGGCTCACATCACCCTCCCTTAACAAGCTCGGCGAGCACGTGAGGTAGAAAGCGGGGAACATTCAACCTGCGCCTGTGAAGTGTATTTACAGCTCCCCGGAGCAGGTTGCAGCTGAAAGTATCATTATTTTTGTAGTTAGAAAGTCAGAATCCATCCTCCATCATGTTTTAAGCCTTTGAAAGAGCTCTTTGTTTTCCTGCCTAGGCGTCGGCCCATGGGGAAAAATATTCTGTCTTTCAAAAGGTTTCTTTCATAAACAGGTCATTCTTTTTAAGTGGGGTTCACTGACTATGTTTATTAACATGTAGTAATACTTAAGGAAGGTTTCATTTGGTGCTGGAAATAAAGCGGTGTGGGCAGCCCACCACCCCTTCACCTAAAAAGAAATACTGTCTAGAACAAGGCCCAAGGCGTTCAGTGAGGCCAGCTCAGTTGCAGGTTTGCTGCCTGGGTCTTGCGTCACACGAACCAATCCGCACGAACAATGGCTGGTGTCTCCGAGGGCCCTCCGCCCAGACACGGCCAGCCGAGGAATCCTTTCATAGTCACTAAGAATGAGATGATTTCACCAGAGAGAAGTCTTCTGTCATTGAGAGGGAACGTGAAGATATTCAAGCTGCTAATCAGTAGACAATTTAATTTAATAAGCTGTCTTCTCTCCCTGTTTTCTTTCTCTCCGGATGGTTGAATTCTCCCTCTGTTCTCAAAGTTAAACATCTCCATGTTCGATTCATATCATGACTAAGTCTGTTAACGCTTCCTGTTCTTTTCCTCTGGTCTGTGATCTCACCTCTCACAACTTGTCTTAATTTTGGTTTCTCTCTCTGTAAGAAACAGAAGGACTTTCAATGAAGGGCATCTTTAGAGATTTCTGGGCATTAATAAAGCTTATAGCAGGGTCACTGATAAATCTCCACGAAGGCAAAATCTAGTTAGAAGGCACCTCCAGAACAGTCTTGAATGAAGACTTTGAAAAGGAAGGGCAGCCTATTGCCCAAGGGGTGTCTGGGAAGAAGAAAGCCAACCACAATGGCCTCCAGAGCAGCCACAGGGGCAGAAAGGTCACCAGCTGGCTGTCCTCTGGGACCTCATCCCTGAGAGCTCATCAGTCACCAGCAAAACACAGCACCTGAAGCAAATGTTCTGCCTTAATGTAAGGGGATGTTCTGCCCGTTCTCTCAAGCTCCAATGCCTTCGAATTTCATTCCAGAATCATGAACTTGGGCCCATCGTGGGAGCTCCGACTGACAGGAGATCTCCTGAAAGCCAAGACATTAAATTCTGACCAAGAATTGATGCAACTCCCCCCCGCCCCAAGGCTGGAGGGTAATGTTCAGAGTCCTGAGCATTAGAGATGAGGCTACCACTTCCTCCACTACGAACCATATGTGATACCATATTTTTTAAAAGATCTAAAACCTGAAACAAAGAAATTTCAACACAGTTCAAATTCTTACCATGATAATAATGCGATGCATTTTCTGATTTATCAAAATTTTATTTCTTTTTCCAAGAAATGTTTCTATTTGCTTGTATGTCCCCATCTCCTGGTTATCTGAGCAGATGCTCAGCCTGTCTACTGGGGACCTGGCTCCACCCACCCACACACACCCACAGAATGTCTTTCATTTGATAGGTATGGTCATTTGTACCACAGGTGTTTCCACTGGAACATTCTTGCCATGGCCTTCTCTCTCTGAAAGGAGCTCTGAAGAAGCAAGAACAGATTATTTAAACATCTTAAATGTAGAGTCTGTGTGTTCACTTAATAATCATTTCTTGAGCACCCATGCTATTCCAAAGACGACAAAGAAAGTCAACTGCACCATGAAGACAATTAATACTGAGGTCAAAGTGACATGTGGACAAGGTCTTGAGACTCGAGAAGAAGTGGGCTGAGTGAAGAAGACATATGACTCTTCAAGATTCGGGGGGAAAGCACCCAGAGGGGCCTGCATTAGTCTTCTCCAGCTACTAGAACAAAGCATCACAGTCTGGCTGGCTCGAACAAAATTTTTTTTTCTCATAGCACTGGAGGCTGGTAAGGCTAAGATGAAAGTACAAGCCAGTTCGGTTCCTGGTGAGAGCCCGTCGCTTGGCTTGCACATGGCTGTCTTCTCATGTATCCTCACGAGGAGGACAGAGACAGGAATCTCATGTCTCTCCTTCTAAGGCCATTAATCCCATCACAGGGCCTCAACCCTCCCGACCTCAACTAAACCTTGTTACCTTCCGGAGGCCCCACCTCCTGGGAACATCCCACTGGGGGATAGGACTTCAATACGTATGGGGACAAAAACGTCAGCCCATCAAAATTGTATTTCTTTTTCCAAGAAAAGTTTTTATTTGCTGGGTGGAGGCCAGGATAGGAGGGGGCACTGAGAGGTGCAGGGGAGAGTCACAGGACTGGAGGGCAGAGCATAAAATGGGCCTCTGGTAGCGATGGAGCTGCATTAGGGGCTCTCTTACATGCTTTCAGGGCGATTTTTCTTTTATTCTGAGGATGATGGGACGGACAGAAAGACTTTAAGCAGGGCACACCACAGTCAGTTTTGAGTCTGAGAAAAAATCACTGTGCCCATCCCCACGTGAGGGCGGACTGGAAGGGAGACGTGAGCAAGGAGAACAGTTAGGATGTGACTGCACTGACCTAGTGCGGAGTTGGCCATTGCTCCTCAAGAAACCTTTGTACCAGTTAGGAAAAGCCACCAGTTCCCCGTCTCCGGAGGGAGGAATCAGACAGAGGACCTTCTCTGAGCAACACAGTCCTACAGGCACCGACAGCTTGAAAAAAAAAAAAAGCTCCTTGCAAAAAGACTGCCCTTCCGCCTACCAGGTTCAGGGCTGAGCTGAGGCTGACGGTCCCATAGCTCTCACCTGGGTGCCCTTGGGCAGTGCCCAAATCTGCACAGGCCTGTGGATGGCGGCAGTGGGAACAGAGAGGGGACAGACTCCCACAGAATCAACCAGACGTGGTGACTGACTAGGTGGTGGGGGAACGGAGATGCCTAGGATGTCTCCCAAGCCCCTGACTTGGATTTCTTAGTGAGGCTAAACTTGAACCTGTTCGTCGTAAGGTGTATGAGGCATCTAGACAGGCCTTCGATACGATCTTCCACTAGCCTGTAAACTCTATGCAAACAAGGGCCGTGTTTTATTCCAGGTTGCCAAGCAGTGCTGTGTAGAACACAATCCACACGGCTATGGGAAGCAGCCCTAGAAACGATTCCGTCCTCCCCATTGAATGGGTAAGTACGAAACAGCATGAAGCTCGGGAGCATTTGGCATTAAAACTTTAATCGTCGTAGAAGATCATTGAACCAGCCCCAGCTTCTGGCCCAGTCGTACTTAAATTTCAGCGGGGGCTCCTGCAGTGCGCGCCGGAAAATGCGCGCAGCGCACACACGCAGTCAGTCCACGGGGAGAGAGAGGCCGATGCGCCCATGTCCAAGATGATGGGAATATGTCAGCTGCGGGTTTTAAACCCACGTTTCGGCCGGCTCCTTGAAAACAGATGAAGAGGGGAAGAGAAGGAGAGACACGAAGCAGGAAAGGAGAGAGAGTGAAGGAGGGAGAAAGCCTTCTCCGCGTTCCATAGTTTCGAGTCCCCTTTCCAGCTCTGAGCAAGGCGCAGGTCCCTGCAGAGCGCCCCTTTCCACCGGCTCCTTGTTTAACTTTGCCAGCCTTCTCAGCTAGACCTTATTCCTTCCAAAACATCCGTGTTTTCAAGGGGAGGAGAGAGAGCAAAGGTTCAAATGATAGGGGCAGGAAAAGAGGGCCAAGCCCCGGCCCAGAGGCTCAGTTGGTTGGAGCACCATCTCTCCAACACCTAAATGCTGAGCATTGGACCCCGGGGCAGGGTGCGTCCCCAGGGTGCGGGTCCATCCCTGGTCAACCCTGCTGGGGTGTGTAGGGGAGACAACTGACCCATGTTTTGTTTTCTCTCACTCTCCCTTCCTCTTTCTCTAAAATCAATAAACATATTCTTGGGTGAAGACTAAAAAAAAGACAAATGCAAAATTGGGTGGCTGAGAGGACGCCATGGTCAGTGCTGGCCACACCTCCTATGCATCAGGCTGACAGAAGAGTTACAGGTGCAGCTGTCGCCTTAAGGAATTACACGCGTCCCCTCCCCAGTGGGGCTGGACCGAGACACAGGAGACAAGGATCTCAAATCAGGTGCTTTGATAAGCCCCACATTCCTCTGGACCCTGGTTTCTCCCCTGCAAAAGGAAGGGCAGCGCCTGGGGAAGACACGGACCATCTGCGTCGATTTTCCTGCTTTTATCCACGCGGTCAATTTCCTACCATCATTACTGAGGAAAACCATTCCTGATGTCGTTTCGTTACATTCGTTTGGGGAAGCACAGTTGTGGTTTTCAAAATCTGAAACATTAAAAAACCGTTTGGGTGGGGGTGGTGGGATGAGGAGGGCCATGATTATTAGAACACTGACAGTGTTCTTTTAGGATGAAAATGAAATATGGGGGGCTCTGTGAACCTGTGACAGGAAGCTGTGGTAAAAATCGGTGGTTTGCAAAATTTAGGTTTCAATGAGATTGCAGTTTATCCCAAGCAGACTGGCAGCAGCTGCCCTGGGGCACTTTTTCAAGCCGGTCACTTCTCAAGTTTTTCCACCAGAGGGCAGTGCTGCCTCACAGTCGCAGCCTTTGCGTGGGAGCTAGGGAAGGCGGCTGGCGCCCCAGTAGTTCACCCCAACAGAGGAAAAACGGAAGACTTCTGTTTTGTAGAAAAAGTTACGTTTTGGTCTTTTCAGAAGTTGACTGATTTTTTGACAGGACAGTCATAAACTTCTCTTCCTTCAACCCTGGAAATGGAGAGATTGCATGAGTTATCATTTGGTTAGTGACAAAAAAATGGATTAGTGAAATCCTTTTCGGTGACTTAATGTACTTTATCGGCATTTTTGGAGACTGTAACAATTCATGAGAGACATATAAGTGCTTACTTAGTACAGTATCTGTGGCCTGACCCTATCCTCAGGGGGCACGAAGATATATTTCACAGACTCACGTCTTCAGGGAAGCAGTTAAAACCTAATGGCATTCTGACTGTGTGGACAAAAGGAAAGGCACTAATCGAACGTCAGAATGACAGTAACCGCTCGTCTGAAGAAGAAAATATTTTCCCCAGTCCTTCTTCTGGAAATAAATGCTTTTCTGTGGATCTCTCCATATGCACTATTCATAGTGCATATGCACTATGCACTACCTCACTAACAACTTACTACAAAGATGCAGTAAGGGTTGCCCGTGGGTCAGCAGAAGTGTTGGAAGATCTTCCAAACCTGTTAAGATGGTAATTAACTTCACTAATTAATTGTTCATCTACCTATTTGATGCACTTTTTATAAAAATCTCAGCTACATCTTTTGAGGAAATTGACAAGCTAATGGTAAAAATTCATACAGACACACAAGAGTTCTAGAATCATCGAAGCAATCTAGAAGACGAAGAGCAGAATTGGAGGTGCTTCTCAATTTCTCAGTCACAGGAATCGAGAATGTGGCATAAGTACAGACACAGATCAATGGACTATCATTGAGAATCTTAAACAAACCCAGACATTTATGATAATTGATTTTGACAAGGATGACAAGACAATTCAATGAGGGAAGAAGAATGTTTTTAACAAATGGTGCTGGGAAAACTTATCCACATAGAAAAGAATAAATCTGGACCCTATTTCACACCATATACAAAAATTAAGCCAAAATTGATGAAAATGTAAGACCTAAATATAAGAGCTACAAGTACAGAACTCTTGGAAGAAAACATAGGTATAAATTTTTGTGACCTCAAATTAGGCAATGGTTTCTAAGACACAGCACTCAAAGCACAATCCACAAAAATATTAAAAAATACATAAGTTAACTTTGGCAAAATTTCAAGAAACTTTGTTTTCAAAGGGCACTATTGACAAAGTAAGAAGACAACCCACAGAAGTAGATTCACAAATCACAGATCTGATAAGGATCTAGTGTCCAGAATATATAAAGCACTCTTAGAACTCAACAGTTAAAAGACAACATAATATTTAAATGGGCAAAGATTAGAACAGAGATTCCTCCAAAAATATCTACAAATAACCAATAAGCACATGAAAAGATAGCCAACATCACTAGTCATTACGGAAATGAACATCATAGAAACTACAGTGAGATGTTAATTCACTCCCACTAGGCAGGCTGCAATAATAATCTCTGAAAAGGCAGTAACGGGTGCTGAGGAAGAGATGGTGCAGCCGGGACCCTCGGGCACTGCTGGCAGTCAGGCCCCGACTGCATCCCAGGCTCGCCGCCCAAAGTCAACGTGAAACGGAACAGCCCCTTTAGAAAACAGTCCGGCAGTTCCTCAAAAAGTTGAACCCCGCGATTTGATGCCTAGTGTCTATCCAAGATAACTAAAATCACACGTTCATACAAAAAATTGTAAACAAATGCTGATCGAAGCATCGTTTATAATAGTCAAACAGTGAAAACAATCCAAATGCCCTTCAGCTGATAGCAGCTGACATAATACGGTGTGTTGCTGCCATGGAATAGTTTTCACGCACAAAAGGAGGTAGAGTTCGGATGCTTGCTACGACCTGGGTGACGCATTGAGGTAAATGAAAGAAAGCATTCTCAAAGAGCCGTACATTGTATTCCACTTAAATGAAATTTCTAGGGTAGGCAAATCTATAGGGACAGAAAGTAAATTAGGAGTTTGTGCTTTTTTTAGTTTATTGGGGTTAACAAAACCATGCAGGGTTCAAGCATAGAACTCAATAATACATTATCTGCATACTACATCTTAGGCTCACCATCCTAAGTCAAGTCTCTTTCCACCACCATTTACCGCCCTTTACCCTCCTCCACCTCCACCTCCCCTGTGGCAGTCACCACACTGTGGTCTGTGTGTACGTGTTTTTTCAATCCCTTCATCTTTTTCACCCAGCCCCCGAAACCCTGCCCCTGACAGCCATCAGTCTGTTATATGTATCTGTGATTCCGTTTCTATTGTGTTCATTAGATTATTTTGTTCACTAGATTCTATATATAAGTGAAATCATATGGTATTTAGAAACGCAAGTTGGGGGACTGGATAAAAGAAGGTGCAGGGACTAGTCCCAAAACATACATGCACAACCCACAGACAGACACAGACATTGGTGTGGTGATGGCCAGAGGGAAGTGGGGGCAGGGCTGGGGGGGGGGTGACAAGGACATCAGTAACAGTGTCAACAACAAAAAATAATAGAATAACCAGTATAGCCTATGGATTGGGTATAAATTGGTACCTGGACCACACCAGCATTAAGAAGAGTAAGAAAAGCCAAATAAAGTCAGGAAGGAGGGAAGGAGAGAAGAAAGGAAAGGAGGGAGGGAGGGGAGAGAGAGAGAAAGAGAGAGACAAAGGAAAAGAGAGAGAGAGAGAGAAACAAAGAGAGAAAGAAAAGAAAGAAAGAAAGGGAAGGAAGGAAGGGAGGGAGGGAGGGAGGGAAGGAGGGGGAGAGAGGGAGAGGAAGGCAAATTAAAGCCACAATAAGATATCACCTCACACCTCTCAGAATGGCTATCATCAAAAAATCAACAAACAATAAGCGTGGAGAGAAAGAGAATCCTCATGCACTGTGGGTGGGAATGCAGATGGGTGCAGTCACTGTGGGAAACAGTACGGAGTTTCCTCAAAATTAAAAATGGAACTGCCTCATAACTCAGCAATTCCATTCTGAAAATATACCCAAAGAAACCTGAAACACAAATTTGAAAAAAATATATGTACCCCTACGTTCATTGTAGCATTATTTACAAGAGCCAAGATTTGGAAACAGCCCATCAATAGATGAGTGGATAAAACAGCTATGGTACATTTACACAACAGAATACTACTCAGCCATAAAAAGGAAGGAAATCTTAGATTTTGCAACAAGTGAAATAACCCAGTCAAAGAAAGACAAGCACCACATGATCTCACTTA
This sequence comes from Sturnira hondurensis, assembly GCF_014824575.4. NCBI lineage: Eukaryota > Metazoa > Chordata > Mammalia > Chiroptera > Phyllostomidae > Sturnira > Sturnira hondurensis. The sequence goes on from NW_028081528.1 coordinate 3,088,983, forward strand.
CCTGTGGAATCTAATGGACGAAGTCGGTCAGATTTAACTAGCGGTTTTCAAGGGCTGGTAGTACGGCGGGTTGGCAATGCCCGCAACAGTATGGGCTCCCCTCAGGAGGGATGAAATGTGTGGAGTTAAATAGTCATGATGGCTGCATATCGTTTTACATGTACTTAAAAACCATTGAATTTTATACTTTAGAGAGTAAAGTTTTTTCTTCTAATTTTACAAGTGTTTAATTGTTATTCAATTATAGTGGTCTCCATTACTTCTCTCCCTGACCTCCCCTGCCCTACCCACCCACCACTTCAACATTCAATCCTCCCCCATTGTCCTTGTCCATGGTCCTTTATACATGTTCCTTGACTTGAACTGTCTCCTTCCTTCCCATTACCCTCCTCCCTCACCCCTCTGCTCACTGTCATTTTGTTCTTTATTTCCATGCTTCTGGTTCTATTTTGCTCACTTGTTTATTTTATTGATTAGGTTCCATTTATAGGTGAGATCATATGGTATTTGTCTTTCACAGCCTATTGTATTTCATTTAGCATAATACTGTCTAGTTCCACCCATGCTGTCACAAAGGGTAGGAGCTCCTTCTTTCTTTCTGCTGCATAGAATTCCATTGTGTAAATGTACCAGTTTTTTGATCCACTCATTTACTGATGGGCACCCAGGTTGCTTCCAGCACTTGCTATTATAAATTGTGCTATGAACACTGGGGTGCATGGGTTCTTTTGGATTGGTGTTTCAGGGTTTTTAGGGTATAATCCCAACAGTGGAATTGCTGGGTCAAAAGGCAGTTCCATTTTTAGTTTTCTTAGAAAATTCCATACTGTTTTCCATGGTGGTTGTACCAGTCTACAATTCCACCAACAGTGCACTAGGGTTCCCTTTTCTCCAAAACCTCTCCAACACATGTTGTTTGCTGATTTATGATAAACAGTGAATTGTATGGTATGTGAATTACATTTCAATGAAGAGGAAGAGAATGGGCTTTGGCATAATATTCCCACCAGGAAGGAAATGGAAGTATAAATGAAGTCAATAAAGCACCAGAATAGAGAAAAGCACCACAGATTTCCTCTCAATACAGGTTCCAATAACGTTGTTTACCGATGACAAAGGCCTGACATTTCTTCTGTATACACTGATGAGAAAACAATAGCTTATTGACTAAACCAAAAAAAAATGGTAACATGGCTTTCCTTTTTTCCACAAATATTTATCTTACTAGTTAAGATAAACAAATACTCACAAACAGGTAAATCAATTAATAGTAATCTATTAATGCAATAGAGTATCATGCAGAAGTGAAAACAAATGAATCTTTCTTATCTCAAAATAAACTTGGCCAAAGAGCAAATAACAAAACAATATATACATGTATATAAAAATGTTTAATGAAAAACAAAACTGTGCTTGTGCACACTTATATATCCCTAAGCATATGTTTCACATACATGTATACATATAAATAAAGTATTAAGGGATTAAGTATTGAGAACATATATAGCATAATATATAATAAAAGAAAGGATTGAGCACTAAGTATTTGGGACATATTATGTGTGTGTGTGTGTGTGTGTGTGTATACACACACACACACACACACACATTCATGCTGTAACGAACATGTGCTGTGATAAACATTTGACTGAGAAACAGGGCACCCCGGAGGAGGAGAGATGTGAGAAAAAGGAGCGGTATGCCCAGGACTACTTCAACTATATCGATAACATTGCTTTCTTCAATCTGGGCAGCAGGTATACGAGTCTGTGTTCTTTTATTCTTTATACCCTTATTCTGTCAGAAACTCTTTATAATAAGCTTTAAAAATAAGAAGAAACTATTTTTGAAGTTAGCCATCACAGCGGCCTTTGCCGTCAGCCTTAAACTCACAGCAATCACCCTGAGGATGAAGCACTTGGATCTCCTCCCAAACCCTCCCCCATGGCTCCGTGGCAAGGATCAAAAGCTTTGGAATATTTCCTTTCTTTTTTTTTAAATTTGTTTTCTAATTTCAGTTGACATACAATATTGTGTTAGTTTCAGGGGTACAACAGTGATTAGACATTTCTATACCCACAGACTGGTCACCCTGTTCAGTCCAGTGCCCAGCTGACACCCTGCATAGTTATCACAATATTACTGACTATATTCCTCAGGCTGTACTTGACATTCCTGTGACCATTTTCAAAAATGAAAGCAAGAAACCAAAAGGTGGCCCGTCTGGGGTTTTGCTTCCATTGTCATCTGCTGGAAGTACTTCTTAGTGTTGGAAAAGTAATGAAAAGCTGGCATCGTCGAGGACCAGCAACTGTCAGAGCTGCTTTGCCTGTGAGCGGGGCCTCCACAGTCGGCTAGTGCTGCGTTCCCCTCCTCTGACCCACCTCGCAGCGCACCTCCCCCCACTGCCCCGTGCCCCCACGGCTTAGTAGAGGACTGAGCCACAGAGTGGTCAAACTTTTGAGAGACCGATGAGAAGATTGGTGTTAATCTATGTGTCTGCCAGGAATGAATGACATAATAGAGGTGTTGCATGATTTCTCCACAGGCACAATAGTTATGACGGGATAATCCTGGTAAGCCATGGGTCTAAATGTGTCACGGGTTAACTTAACGAGGAAGCTGTTCTTTGCTTATGCGTGTCAACCTCTGGACACCTGCTGGGACCCCAGGCTGTGGAAGCTCTGTCTTCTTCAGCCCATAAGCTCCAGCGTTGCCCCACCACACATCTCCATTGCAGTCATGAAGAAGAGGGACAGGAAAGTGAAGAGGATGTTTAGGCCAGCCATGGAAGTAGAACACTTCTTCCACTGTCTATCCGGTAAACCCAGCCATACGGCCGACTCAGGATGGACATTCTGAGAAAGGCGACCTGCTGTGTACATAGGAAGAAGACGGTCCTCTTCTGGGGAGCTGTCTGCATCCACCGCCGTGCACTCGTTTGGGAAGACTCAGGCACCCACCTGTCACAGAAGCAAATCAGCTAAACTTCCTAATCCTTAGGATTTTTATTCATTGTTACAATCTGGCCATAAAAATAAGGGATTTGTAGGGCAGTTGAAGGATTAGATGAGATAAATAATGTGGAAGTTCCTGCCATAGAATAGGTTTACAGTACGTATTAGATTCCTTTCATAATTTTTTTCCTTCACATTTGTGGTAAATGTGTGTTTATATATATTTGTCATTCACCTTCATGTTCTTCCATTCAGGGACATAAAAATTCTCATTTTGCTGTGGTGTTTTAAGTCATATTTCAACCTGTGATTTCTCATATTCTTTCCAAGAGTTTCGAGTTACCCCTTCTCCACGCTGAGGGGCAACCTACTCTGTTCCTTCCCCGTTTGTCTGCGTGTGGATTTGGGTTTTCTTCTCTAACTCCTCTGTGTTGTCAGTTCTGAAACACCCTCCCGCCCCCACTAAGCATCTAATTCCTAGGGTCAAACTATGGAACAAACCTTTCCCCTACCAGCCTTTGTACTGTCCCCACGTTCTGCTGTCTCTCTCCTGCTAAGTCTCCTCTCTACCAACAGGGACCCTCAGGACAACAGCTTGGTTATGCCAGAATGACTAATGACATTATAATGGTGACACCAGTCTTTGGTCGGAAAACTAACTTGGGGGCCTTATGAAAATGTAGATCCCTAAATTTCTGGTTCAGAGACTTTGGTCACCAAATCTCCATTTTAACAAGTACCCTAGGTGATTTTAAAACAGCTGGTCCCACACTTAGAAAAAGTGGCTTCACTCCTTCCAGAGACACTTGTGCTTAAAGCATTAAAGTATAAGGGAGAAGAAGTAATGATGTTATTTCAGGCACCTGACAATAGGTAGGAAAGCTACTCTGGAAGGAGTGTAGGTTCTCTTAGCCTCATAGTCACGAGAGCTGAAACCGCCCTTCCAAATGAATATCCCCTGGTCTGTGGCTGTATCCCAAATCAAACCAAGCATTTTCCAATCAACTGCTGCCTGGGCTGTGAGATTTAGTGTCTAAAAAGATTAAAAGGACTAGACCTCCCCATTGCTTTGTGACATACTGCCCGAAGAGCTGGGGGTGGGGGATGATCGAGTAGAAATAGCAAGTTGTATTTCTGAATGTGCATTTCTCTGGATGCGTCAACCATTTTAATCTTATTTTTGAGTCCTGTAACATCTTTTCTCATTCTAAAGAAAAGATGTCCGTTTATTATCTTTCTTCTAAAAAATATAGATTTAAAAATAACATGTAGTCCGTTTACTTCTCACTACACAAGAACCACATTTCCCAACCTCCTGCCTGCACTGAGTAAGTAAAACAGAAAACCTTTCATAACATTACAGTGAGTGTCACAAGAGAAGAAGAACAAGACTTGCTCAGGTCCAATTACGTAAGTGCTTTGGGGTAGTTCCTGAGGCATTTCACCCCAAGTGACTGCCATTTCAAGCATCACCCTACAGAGGCCCGATCTAAAAAGAACCAAAGGAAAAGAACACTATTTAAGTAATATTCCAACATGGAAGAAAGTGTGTAGTGCCTAAGACCTGCGTGGCTGATAGAATAAATCGGACTGAAGGCCAAAAGCCTAAGGGTGTAAATATTCTCTGAGGACCTTCTGAGACATCCATAGCAGAATTATTAGTGGCTCCGTTTGATCATCAAATGAAAGGCTGCCATAAATCAAGAAGATAAAGGACAGTCTTTATCCAGAGGACTGGAAAGTCTTCCAACATCTGGCCTGGAAGGGGTTCAATGGAGTGAGTGTAACGCAGATATCCTATTGGAAAGGACTGCAGTTGGCACTTGTCTTTTTCAAGGTACAGGGATTAACGACCAGATAGAAGAGCTAATGACCCAGCCAGAGCGGGTTATTATTCAGCCTGGCTGGCAGAAATCCCTTTGAGGCTATCCTTTGTCTCACACTGTTCTGTTTATTAAATTAAGTCACTTTTTTTCTTTGAAAGGTTAAGTCACCTGTATTTCCTCACTACCCTACCCTCTCATGCACTCCCACAATTTTTTAAGATTATGGTAAAACATATATAACATAAAATTTACCATCTTAATAATGGTTTAGTGCAATTCACAGGCATTAAGAACAGTCACATTTTTGCCTCCCCCCTATTTATTTTTAAGTCATTAAGAAACTACTGCACTAATTGAGGACAAATAGAAGGTGTCAATAATTGCAAAAAAGAGTGTCTCTTAGGACCACTAGAGTCTTTTAGGTGCCTCCTCCCACGCATCCCCCACTGTACACACGTAACACACACACACACACACACACACAAACACACACTCTCTCCACTGGTGAAGACTGCTGGCACCAGAACTGCTGGCACCAGAGTTCCAAGCCCACCAAGGCGAGACTGCAAGATTACATCCTCCTGTTACGTGGGTACTGAAGCACAGTGGTCCTGAGTCCCAGAGGCCTCCGCGAGACTCCTGGAGAGTGCCTCTCCTGCTCAGAGCCCTTCGCGTGAAACCAATTTGGGCCGAGCCAGAGGAGACCCCGAATGACTGGTGCCATGTTATCCTTTGTCCCCCTCCACTCCAAGGCCGGAACCTTGTCATGAGCCCAGGTCTGTGCCTTCTGCCTCTCTCGTCACTTAGAATGAGCATCTTTCGCCTCCTGAGAATACTCACTTGGGAGCCTGCTGCCACATCACGATGGTCAGGCCTGCTTTAAAAAAAACCCGGGGGGATGTGAAAAATTAAACTTGGATTTCTACTCTACTCACCTACCACAGGCTGGTAGTCTCTCACCCCAAAATGTCTGCTTCTAGCAGCCCCTTTCCCCAAAATGAAAAGTGCATTGTCAACAAAGCTGGCTTGATAGTCATGAGGACATTTGCTGGCCATGGAAGAAAAGGAGCAATTCCTTAGACACTTCTCAGTTGTTAATAAACAATGACTTCAGAAGAGTCACCCGATTACATCACATCAAAATCCGAAGATGATACTCACTTCTCAAATACTGCTGCCTGGCGAAATCCAACAGCCACGAAAGTAAAAATATTATGAAGGGGCTAGACATAGGAAAGGTACAATGGTGTGGTATTGCTCTATAGCCGCGGCAAGGATAGGAGTGTCCTGCCTTTATGTATAGGGGTGGTTAAAGTAGCCCTATCATTTGTCTACAGAGCCACATAGCTTAATTTAGATGCATACAGCAACCCTTGTCAAGATGACAGGGTAAATATTATTACCTCCGTTTTACGGATAAAAAGCTGTTACACAAGAGTGCCTGAGATGAAAAGGCTGACCTCTGTGAAAATATGGCAACGCCTCCCTGCGAACGGGAGGAACACGGGGACATCCCTCTGGGGTCGTTCCTCTCCTCCCCACTTCCCACCCGCCCTCTTGGGCTCCCTTCCGACGTTTCCAGTTTGCACCAACTGTGATTCACAGAGGGGAGACCTCAGGTAGATGTCTGAGTGTCACAGAGAAAGAAGTCCATGGATGACTTGCAACAAAGGTATTGCAACCCAAAGGAGTTTGGGTTCTCCTCCGGCATCCTTTGGGATCCGCTCCTCACCGCCAGAGAAAAGCATTTTTCAGACTTCGGCTCCGAGATACAAGCTCTGGTTGCAACCGGCGCGCAGATGAGCAAGCAGTGTCGCTGGGATGTGTTTTCGAGATGTCCAGCCTTGAGCAATAGAGCTACCATGCCCCCACAGTCTTCTTGTGGATAATTTAGCCAGCAACTCCAGCTTGGAGGGACGGCAGGGGCTCATGCCATCTGATGGAATGTCGAACGCCACCTGGGACGAGTCGCCCATGTCACAGGTCAGAAGAGAGTGGCCATGCCAGGGCGTAGCATGGGCTAACCGTACATCATCTGTGCTGAAGATCAGTCAGACAGCCCGACCTCACTCCTTCACGCGGCCGTTTTAAACCGGGGGGCGCCCACCAGTTGGAACCCCGCCACCAACTCTTTGCTTAGCCTGCCGCGCAGTCCGAGACCCTGCACCGCAGGAGGGATGTCAAGGATACAGAGTTGCTTTGTCATCGCCTCCTGAACAACAGGATGATCCTAAAGGGTGCCGTTTAAAATCCTCTCGTAGATGAGATGAAAAATAAGTATAAAGCACATGCTAATGATCAAATTAACAAAATTTCTAAGGAAGTTCCATTTAAAAAATGCTGAATTTATTATTGAGATAAAAAATGTGAAAACTAATGGAAAATTTTGTTTGATAAAATAATGACAGAATCATAAAAATTCAGTGACAATGAAAACATTTTTTTAAAAAACTGACCTAAGAAAAACATAAAAATATCATTGGTGCTGACTGTGAACAGTAGGTAAATTTACTGGCTTAAAATTCATACAAAACTCTATCTAGGTCAAGAGAATCGAATTTTATAGAGACAAGGGTCACAAAGAAGAAAGCTCTGAACAGTCAGGAGTCACTTCTAGGTTACATCATTGTTAAGTAAAAAAAGTAAAGTTCAAAATAGTATATTCAGAATTTTACCTTTTTGTGTAAAAAAATCATAAGAATAAGAAAATCTCTCTCGCTTTTTTTACTTATGAGAAACACAGGAAAGATACACTGGGTAATGAAAATAGTTCCTAGTAATATCCAGTAGGAATGTAGTGGAGGAAATAGAAACAGAAGTAAGACTTTTCTGACTGTAACTTACTTTTTAGTCTTGACTTTTATATCAGATAAATGTTCTTCATTTCTAATAAATAAAGTTAATACAGAAATGATAGAAAGAGTAAACCCTAAAATGAAATATAACTAGCAATTAGTTATCCTAGTGGTATATATCATTAATAACGTAACTACACAGAGAACATAACAATAGGTGTAATTTGAACACAGTGTTGTGGCATATGTCCTGAGAACAGAAGAACTGCAAACCAGCCTTAAACTGCTTTGCAGACGCGTTGCTCCTGGTGCTGTAGTTCTGAAGGTGTTGCCTGTTGCAGCTTGGAGGAAATGAGTGAATGCAGTGAGGCTTTTGGGGACCAGTGGTTTGGCTGTGGGAGGAAAGGGCTGCAAAACAGAATGGGAGAAGATGGACACCTCCCGTGTTGTCGGATTTCATTGGAAATACCAATACCTGAGGATTTCTAAAAACTTATCTCAGCTCTATTTATTGAAGGGGCCTAGGTCTTGATTTCTAAGTACCCTTCTCCATTTAAAGGGGACCAGGCCTGTTTAGAGAAACCACTGATTTCAGGGCTCAGGTGAGCATGGAACATTCACTGCACCAGAAAGCGAGGGGTTCTCACACATGAATGGGGCACACGCTGGCTAAGTTTGGAACCATGCTGCCATCAGAAAGAGTGATGACAGCCATGGGTTTTGTCACCTTGAATGGGACAGTCCTGGATGTGGGATCCTCTCAGGACATGCTTGGACTCTCGAATGGACTCGGTATCTTCAGGAACAGAGGAAGGTGGTGGGATTGTTCAAGACTCAGGAGGGCCCAAGGAAGACTTGAGAATGCAAGTAATTTAAAAGACATGCAAAGAGGCTGGGGCGGGGCGGGGGGAATCAGCCCACCATAAAAAATCGCAAATGCATTTAAAGGAAAAGATGCAAAACTTCTCAAGGTTACCAAGTTTACATTCATCTGCTCACGGTGGAAACACAGCAACTTTCTCTTAGGATGAACAGACTAACAAAGGTCATAAAATATGCTCCAATATTAGCACTGTAAAAGTTATGGACTTTTTATGGGTAACTGTTTAAACTTACTTTGTTAGGGTCATACACGCACAGGGAGACCCCGTTACTTTTGTTTCTCTCAGAAGACAAAGTGCTTTTCCTCCTGACTATGTTGGCTCACGTGCCCTATTGGAAAAGTATCAGTTTTGCTTCCACAAGAGCAGTAACAGCCCTGTGGAAGGTATGCAGCTATTGGACCTTGAGTAAAAAATAAAACAAATTAAAAAAAAACCAACAAGTGATGTTTGGGGACACTTTGGGAAAATATAACATAGACTTGTATGCTTGTTGATCCTATTAAATTAATGTTCATCAAATCATTTTCCCCTTCTTAACTATGAATTCAACAACTAAGGAGTTGGTTTTCATAGAATAGTTTTCTTGTTCTTGGGATAGGCATGCTGAAGTATTTAGGGGTGAGGTACCATGATTATGTGTCCTATGAATGATTTTGGGAAAGAGAAATGCCTTAAGGTCTAGACCAATTGAGGTGAGATTTAATGAATTTATGAAAAGAGTATGTGAGCATTTGATTAACTCTTCCTTCAACTTTTCTGAGGGTTAGAATAGGTTCATTAAAAAAAGAGGGAGAAAGAAAGAAAGGCCACCCCAACCCCTGTATTGGTTAACGCTACACGGCAAAAAACTGATCTTGGTGAAAGTGATTCAATGGAAGAGGTATAGTAAGACAACTCAGAAGAGTTTTATGTATGCTATGTAAACATTTTTGACCAATTAAGTTGAATTAAATTTGTGAAAAGTCCTCAATATTGGTTCAACTCTGTGTGTAAACATTCTAGTCACCAATCATTTGTTCAAATATCTTCATTGTTGAACAAGGGGGAGTGGAGGGGGGAGTGCAGGGCTCCCATCCAGGTCTCCAAACCTGGGTGTGTTCACTTGGTCAAAATGCCTGGTAGGGAACAGTATTATCGACTTGTCCTGAGAATGTGGCAAATACTGTCTTTTAGACAGCACTGTATTTAGTACTAGATACTGCATTCAGACAGCCTGTGCCTTGTGGCATTCAAGTTGTTAGGCCAGGTGGTGATGAGCAAGCAATTAGTAAGAAATCAAATTGGGAGAAGGAACAGGGGAACCCAGGGGATGTGGCTGACTGGAAGGTACAGGAAGGAAGCCCTAATTCATAGACGTTCACTTGATCCCCAAGGAAGAGGAAGTCAGCCCGGGTTTGCTGCTCCCCAGTCTTCCCTGAGAGCAGTTTCAGGATTCTTGCCTGAGAAACAGGCTCCTGATTCTCTCAGGCTCATGACTGCTTCTCATCCAACCCTATAAAGGAATACCCGCTATCCTAACTCTATAAATGAGGCAACTGAGGCTCTTGGAAGCTAAGAAATGGCCCCAAGCTAACAAAATGAAGCAAGACCCCATCCCGTTATCCCTTTAAGGAACACGTTTTAAACTGTAATGTTGGAGATGCCAAGAGAAATAGAAATTCACCACAATCCCAGGCTCTGCTTTCTGTAACGGTATTGATTAAACGAAGGAGCTGGGTCTTTTTAAAAAATTGATCTGTGCTTTCATTAAGAAGTGGAGAAACCACAATTTTGTTTTGCTATTAAATAATTGTCCATACATAACACATAGATCAAGTAATTAATCATTGTTCTAAAAAGACCTACTCAGAATCGTAGTTATACTGCCATTTAACAGAAGATTAAGTGACTTGATAAGTTATTAAAAATAATTTGAAAAAATGGGTGAGTCCATATGAAATATACAAGTGTTCTTATAACTTAAAACAATAAAAAACTGCCAAGAAATATCCTGTGCTTAATCATAATGTGCCAGCCATTTGTGCTGCTAAATTGCCTCCAAGTCATCATGTAGAAAAGAGACCCGATTTAATAACACCGCTGAGTAATCTTTGCTTAATGGTATCATTCTTATGCATGACAAAATCATTAAAAACCACGGCATACTTTCCCTCAGGAAGTCCAAATGTAAAGAGATCGCGTCAGCCTCTCCACTCTGACCTAGGAGCCCAGCCTCTGTGTGTGTGTGTGTGTGTGTGTGTGTTTGTGTGTGTGTGTTTAATGGGACAGGGAGGGGCAGTGGTAATGGGAGTGGGAGTGGGGTTTGGGCGGGGGGCGTGAGATGAAGCCCTTCACTTCAAAGGGGCGGCTGGTGGAGCAGGTGGGCGCTCTCTAGGGAAGGTGCAGGGACAGTTGCTGAGCTGGAACACACGTGTGGTAGGGCAGCAAATGAGGGGGGCTGGAAGATCAAAAGAAAACCTGAAAATCGCAGGTCACCCCCAATCTGTACCTCTCAACTAGGATTACAATGTCAGGCATTTGAAAGGGAGCGGCTGATCTTTACAAGGTCAAGAGCCACAGGCTATAGAGAGTCTGTAATGGATCTGATTCAGCCAGCTTCCTTACTGCCAAGTACAGAACACATTCCAGCCCAAGACACTCAGGTAGTTCCTGAAGCCCTTTAAAGTTTGTGGAAGAAACCTGCATTCCACAGGCTTCCAGGGACTCTTTTGAAGTATCTCCGGGAGCTAAAACAGCCTTTCCAGAAGGGTTCGTTTAGCAACACTCATAAAGAATGATGGACGCTCTCCAAATGAGCCGTTTTGTTCTTCCAACGCTGACACCCAGGTAGAAACAGCACAACCTGCCACTTTGCCCTTGGACAAGGTCACCTGTCATGCAACAATACCATGCATAAATGATGTCCAGTTTGAAGACATCACTCTTTAAGCCTTGGTCCTTTTTTTCTTGGTTAGGAAAAAAAAAAAGAGACTATGTTTCTAAGTTGATGTAGGTTGAGTTTCCAATATGGAATTTTAGCAGAATCAAATCAGTGAACAGAGCATCTGATGCAAGTCTGTGGTTATGGCAAAGGGCCTGGCAGGGGTTGTTTCCTTGCACATTATGAAATGAAAAATAGTCTAGTCATTGATTTTGTTAATTAACTTTGTGAGGATAATCAGTGGTTTATGGGCCTTTGTGTTCTGGTTTGTCCTTTTTGAAAGCCCCTAATCCAGTCTCAGTGGAGGTATATAATATCTATAAAAATTTTTGACTAGTTCAAGATAAAGTCTTAAATATGCTGGCTAAGGATTAAAAGGTCAGTCAAATGGCCCTGGCTGGTGTGGCTCAGTGGACTGAGCATCAGCCTGCAAACTAAAGGGTCACTGTTTTGATTCCCAGTTGGGGCATATGCCTGGGTTGCAGGCCAGGTCCCCAGTAGGGGGCGTGCGAGAAGCAACCACACATTGCTGTTTCTTTCCCTCTCTCCCTCCCTTCCCCTCTCCCTAAAAATAAATAAATAAAAGCTTTTAAAAAGTCGGTCAAATGTTTTGTTCATGTATATCTTATAGATCCCATTTACAAAATTAAATATTTTTTGATTCACTTCTACTGCTTTTCTTAACTAAATACATTGAAAACACATGCAAAATGTAGTTACAGTTTTGAAGTTCCTTGGAGGAAAGACTCTCTAGGCTGATAAGAATCCCTTTTCTCTAGCTGTAATCACACTTGTGCAGGTAACATAAGTCAGGCCCTTTCCTCCTTAGCTGGTGCTAAAAAATCTGGAAAGCTTAGAGGAAAGGAGATTTTGTCTGTGGATAATATGTGAGATTTATTACACTTCATATCTCATCCTGTATGGTTCAGTGTGTCCATCAGCACAATGCTACAAAATAACAAACCCAGTCCTATAAATGCTTAAGTCACGTTCTCCCTGCCTGGGTACCTGGAAATGTGAGCTTATTTGATTTAATTACAAGAAAGCAAATCAATCAAACCCTATCACCAGGAATTTCCAAGCTATGCATGCTCAGTTAAATTATTCATTTAGTTGCCAGAAAACATGCCAAATACTCTGGCAGAAAATTTAAATTATCTGATTATATTTGATGAAAATGAAGAGAAACCAACAGGGAAAAAACACCAATCGTTTGTAGTAAAATCCCATCAGGGAACAGCTCACATAATAATTACATTTGTTATTGGATAATGTTTAAGACTCACAATTTGCAAAACCAGGTCTTTAGTAACAACAGGGGTTGAATAAAATCAATTCAACTATAATGGTCTCTACTTCTGAAATGCAAGTATTAACTTTCTGTGATTGTCAGCGAACAATAATGACGAGCAATCACCACGCGCTGGATGGGCGAGGTGGTTCACCACGGGGAGGGGCTGGGCCAAGGGCGGGGTCCAGCTGCATGGGGGCAGGTGTCCGACAGCAACACCACCAGCAGCGAGATCCCAGCGGCCTGTGCTGTGGCAGAATTTTGGTTGTGTTTTACCTGTCCTGACAGCTGCCCAAGTTCTTTTCCAGCTTTCCCGTAGATTCTGTCAGCTGAGGAATACTTTCAATAGATTCCATTTCAGCTTACATTAGCCACATTTTCACCGTTGTTTGCAACCAAGCATTCTACAAGTACAAACTATGATACAAAAGTACAAAATATAAAAAGGAGGGATGGCAAATAAGGGAAGGCAACATGTAGATTTGTTAGACTGGAAAACGGAGGGATGAAATAAATAAGAGCCCGCCTCATTTACCCAGCTGGCAAGTGTCCCTAGGGAATCGTGACAGGCCTGACAAAACAGTCGGGTTCCGTAGCTCAGGGTGCTGAAGCTGTTGGAGAAAGCGAAATCAGAAAAATGTATGGTGTTGGAACATACAACTGTTTATTTCTCAAAAAAAAAAAAAGAGGAAGAAACTCTGAGCAGATGGCAGCCTATTTGAAAGCAGAGAGACTGAACATGATTCATCTGCTCAAGCCACCGACTTCTGGATTTCCTCTTCTCCCCGGTAATGCACTTCCCTAACGTGATCCTGCCTTGCAATGCTATTCTTTTCCCTCAAATCCGTCTTGATGGCACAGTGAAACAGTGGGTCCGCATCCGCCCAGGAGAAGAAGGAGGCGCTGCGAGCTGTCCCGTTGCCTGAAGTGGGACCACAGACAGCCTGCCTCTCTTACCACAGGTCTTGTCTGTGTGCAGTGTTAACTGTATTTTGTCTTGACCCAGGCAGAGGGGCTAGGCATTCAAGAACCGGACTGCCCAGGCACAAGCCACCACCTTCGAAGGACTCAGACGTGCTACCTTGGGTTCTCTGGGCAGCACTGAGCTCCAAGACACTTGGACACTTACTNAATGGGTCCGCATCCGCCCAGGAGAAGAAGGAGGCGCTGCGAGCTGTCCTGTTGCCTGAAGTGGGACCACAGACAGCCTGCCTCTCTTACCACAGGTCTTGTCTGTGTGCAGTGTTAACTGTATTTTGTCTTGACCCAGGCAGAGGGGCTAGGCATTCAAGAACCGGACTGCCCAGGCACAAGCCACCACCTTCGAAGGACTCAGACGTGCTACCTTGGGTTCTCTGGGCAGCACTGAGCTCCAAGACACTTGGACACTTACTTCTGCATTAGCTTCCAGGGCACAAGCCCACAGTGCGCCACCTCATGCCCCTGCTCTCCTCTCCAGCTATTGCTGTTGTATCGTGGGAAGCCTGGGGCCCTCTTCATAGTCAAGTGTGTGCACCATGGACCTATGGAGTTCATATCCTGTGAAGGGTGAACACCCCATGGGGTAAACCTTTGACTGATGGGAATTTGGGCTCCTTTCTCTTCTCAGAACTTTCCTAAAATGCAGTTGTTCATGCGGCCTCTCAGAAGTGGCTCTGTGGGGGCAGAGCTGGGATTCGCTCTTGATATCCAGTGCGGCCTGCCCGGTGGTGCCCACCCTTGTACTGGCCTCCCTCCTTCTCCGCCCATTTTTTGTTTCCCTCACTCCCACTTCTATGGGATTGCAATCCTGAATAATGGATTTGAATACACGCTCTTTCTGGCTCTGTTCTCTAAAGAATCTGGGCTAAAATACCACCCTTCCCCCTATATTTAAAAATAGATCACTTATTTCCAATCATTCTCTTACAATTTCAGCCTTGGCTCCTGATTTGCCCCCTAAGTTAAAAATGTAGCATAATCGAGTTGTACTTTCAGCTTTATATGGAAGGTTTACACACAGCAAATAGTTTACGGGGCGGTCTGGGAACCAAAGTAGTATCTGTTTGGGTCCAAAACCCAAAAGAGGCCACTTTGCCCACACTCCTCACATCAGGCTGGGTAAGTTTCTCCCTGCTGTCAGCCCACACGAGGCTTTCCTATGTATGTTCCCAGTTTTTACTGGGCTCCCAGAAAAGACCTTTACTGTTTATACATCTTCTTGTCCAGTTATGCATGCGTGCATACTTGGACCAATTTCTCTCAGGACTCCTGATGTCCCTCCCCCCACCCCAGAGAGAGGCTCTGACCTTTGCAGTTATATTAGCCTTGGGAAACCACATCTTGGCAATCTTATCTTTATTCATTAAATATTAGTCCGAATTGAGCTGACAGTGACAGATCTCACCAGAAGACACTGTCTCAGAGCTTCTTACCCTTTCCTAATAAACCAGGTAACAAATCTGTGAATAGGTGTACCAACACCACATCCTTGCCTCGCTCCTAGTTCTCCAAGTATTGATGAGAAATAAAGTGATGACAGGTGATTGTGTGTGTTTCTCTGTTTGGTACAGGCCCCTCCTGTCATAGGAGAGGTAAAGTTAGAGTTAAGGTGAAAAAAAAAAAACTGCCTGCAGTCTTAAGAAATTTCCTTAGAAGACACATATCAGTTAAACTAGGCAAGGCATCCATCCGCGTTGGAACTCCTCGTCTCCAGGCTCTGTCAGGGCTTCTGCCGTTTCAGTTATTTTCTGATGCCATCACGCAGAGTGCGTTTGACGGAAGTTCCAATAACGCACACTTTCTGCCTCTATTGCACGTGTTCCTGAGTCTGAATGCCGCCGTCAATGCTATAGCAACAGATCTGAACGAGGGGAAGAATCCACATCTCGTTTCCAGATGATGGGGATTAACAAAAACGTTGTTTTCTCCAACAAATATTTGGACTAAATGGTTTCTTTCTGCCCACTCTGATGAGGCTCCAAGTTTCCACTAGAAATTATTTATCTCTAAATAGCAATTTCAGCCTATTTACAGAAATAATCAGACTCAGAAAGAGTTTAATTACTCCTATATAAAAACAAAACTCTAGTGATCAGTCCAAGAATTCAAGGAGTGGAATGACAACATGCTAAGAGAAACCAAAAAACCCAAAACAAAATAAAACAAAAAAAAAATATGGTTGGCGCAACTTAGTAGCTCAATTTCAACAACTGAGAGGAAGACTTTTACAATATAAAGTTTGCACAGAGAATCGAGATCTTAGGAGACAGCGGAACAGAAATACACCAGGACAAGTCAACTGTGCTCTCCTCCATTCCCGTGGTTTATTTCTTGGGCTTCAGAGAGCCTGTTGCCTTGGAAACCAGCCTTCAGGCTAAGAGCACGGGGCAGGCAGGTTTTCTGAGAACGTAACTTTCCTCTAAAGTGGGTAGCAGTACCTAGTCCAGATTTGGAAATTGGGAGGATTAAATAAAATTTAAAACTATGAAACAATGACTATAGAGCTGGCACAAAGTAATTCTGCAATAAACTGTAATTATTGTCAGTATTGTTGGGGGAAAAAATCCATGTGTCCACAGTGTTATTCTTTATTGTTGTTCAATTATAGTTGTCCCCATTTCCCCCCCATTACTCTGTGCCCTACCCATCCCCCACCTTACATGTTCAATCCTCCCCCCTCCCATTGTCTTTGTTCATGGGTCCTTTACACATGTTCCTTGACTTAATCCTTCCCATTTTTATTTCAGATAATATCCTTATTGCTAAGTGCTCTTCCCTGCCCCTCACTGTGGGGTTCAGGCTCACTCGCCTCACCTTCTCTGTTTACATGGAAATAAAATAGGTTATTCTATTCCGTTTTCTTTAAAGAGAGCATCTAAAGAAAAACATTTTGACTCCAGTTATCTTGATGAGCCAAAGCAGGAGATATACTAATATTTAAGGATATATATTAATCCAGTATTTCTCAACGACAGTACTGCCCTTCATGGAAAATTCTGGAAACTTGTAGGCACATTTTTGTGGTGCCAATGACTGAGGAATTCTATTGGTATTTAATGTGGGACCAGAGATGCTAGGCAGTTCAGAATTACAAAAAAACAATGCCCTACATTCCTCCGAATGTCCAAATACTTCTTCAGACATTCACATGGATAAGAAAAACATGTATTATACCTGCTCACAACTATCCACGCCGAGGCCAATTGTTGTTTCATATACAAATACAAAATACACACAAACACACTGCTTTAAAACATCAGAGATAGAGAATGGAAATTATTCCCATGCCAACTGGAATGGGAATATTTCATTATTTTAGCAACTAATATCTCCATACTGGAACAAATCATTTACCAGCCCTGCATACATACCTGTGTCCTTTTTTAACAAATTGATTCTACAATTGATCATCAAGATTAACTGAACACTACAAGAAACACATTAATAGAATTGTCAAAATAGAATTAGCATCCTTGTAAGAGTTAAAAGAGAAGTCTGAAAGGTATTACTATTGCCATTGGAAGTTTTAAAAAAATCTTTCAATCAGAAAGGTTATCAAATAGCAGGAATGATCAGAGGTAGGGGAAGGTACCCAATGCTGGAGAAAGTGATCTTCCCATGCTTTTTAGCATGACAAAAATAAATAAATAAAACTAACCAAAATAATGCATTGCCCTCTATTTAAATGGGCTTTTTAGCGTGACAAGGGGAAAAAATAACCAAAATACTGTATTGCCCTCTGTTGAAGAATGATTACTGTTTTAAGAATAATCAATAAGAAGATGAAAAATTGCAAAATTCAGTTGTGTAATAAATAGCAGTCAAATCAATGTGTATTCTGCATGATAATGAGGCTTTTTACTTATGTAACGGGTTTAAGGAGAAAAAGTAATAAAGGCAACAATTTTTTTTAAAAAGTTACAGGCAATGGCCCTGGCCAATATAGCCCAGTTGGTTGCAGCATGATCCCATCAACTAGAAGGTCGCAGGTTTGATCCCCGGTCAAAGCACATGCCTGGGTTGGAGGTCTGGTCCCTGGTCAAGGCACAGGTGATAGACAACTTATCCATGTTTCTCTGTCACATGGATGTTTCCATCCCTCTCTATTTCCCTTCCCCCCCCAAAATCACTAAGCATGTCCTCCAGTGAGGATTAAAAATTTTTTAAACATTACAATGAATACAAAAGAGTTGTCAGTGTTTGAAACCTTTACAATTAGGGAAAGTATTACCTTTCTCAACACTGTCACTTATGCAACAGGTAAAGTCACAACCACAACTGGTTAACAACATAGTATTAAAAAATAGTGAGGCAGCCATGGCTGGTGTATCTCAGTGGATTGAGTGTGGGCCTGTGAACCAGAGGATCGCAGTTCAATTCCCAGTCAGGGCACATGCCTGGGTTGCAGGCCAGTTCCCAGCAGGGGACTCATAAGAGGCAACCATACACTGATATTTCTCTTCCTTTCTCCTCTAAAGATAAATAAATAAAATATTTAAAAAATAATGAGGCGTATTAAAAATTTTTAGCTTATTTGAGCTACATTCAATTCAAATTGCATAGCATTAAATCTAGCAAATAAAAAGGAACTCCAAGGAGCTATACAAAATGAAATTTTTATAAGCAGAGGGCCCAGGGACAAGGAAGTGACGATATTAGCAAAAAAAAAAAAAAAAAAAATCTGGGTTTGCTATTGTCAAGGTTACTCTCCTTTAGTACTGTGATTTTCAACCAGTGTGCCACAAGAACTTTTAAAATGTGCAATTCCTGACTATTTAGACAGAGTGTGACCTCTTTTCCCTTAGACTGTCAAATAAAAAATGACACAACAATAGCTATCCAGTGTGAATGAATCAAAATTATACCCATTTTTGGTCGGATAGGAAAATATATTATTTTGTTGTACCACCGAATCTGAATAATCAGTTTAGGTGTGCCACAAGAAGAAAGTGGTTGAAAACCACTGCTCTACGGGATGACAGGGATCTACCAAGCAGACTTCCTACTACTACTGTGATCAGAGACTCCTCACTGACTGGTTCAAGATTCCGTTTCCGGGGCACTGGAAACTGTGAGTCTGGTTTCAGTGACGTGCGGCTCCATTCTGCGCCTGTGTCTTGTTTTTTGTTGTTTCTAATGATAGGGTTATAGTGTTTTGAAAAGTAGCACCAAATATTTTAGGAATTCATGATGTTATTATTCCTTCACAATTAATTGCTAAGAGTTGTGGTGAAAGACTCCACAAATCACTAGATGCTACTAGCTTTATTAATTACTCTTATTTTGAGTAATTCCTTAAATGATAGACTATTTTACAGAACACTTAGTGATGTGAAGAAGAGTTTGTATACCTTATCCTAAAGAAGTCGTTTGAGTAGTTTTGGTTTAATATTTGACATGATTGTTGAATACTATTGTTGATTTTTATTCTACTAAAGGAAGAATTAAGCAATAAAGCTAAAATATTATGAAATTACATTAACCCTTCTAAAATATATTTAAAATCTTAAGTGAAATCCTTATTAAGCTGGAAGGAAATGGGATCATGAAAATGAAAGAAAGCTTAATGAGAGTTAACAGACAATTCCACATAATTTTAAAGTAAGCTTGCCCACAGAATTTCCAGAGCTTCTCTTTTTACAGTGATTAGAAAATAATCAGCTTAAACTATTGATTTGAAAATATACTATTTCCAACTGGAAGAAGTTAAAAAGATTTGGTGATGACATTTAAAGATACATACGATCTTTATAATGGCATTTCCTGGGATTTATTCATTTTAAACACAAAATGGAACATGTTGGCCAGCATTTCAGGAAGAAATGAGCTGAGCTAAAAAACTGACTGAAAGAGTAAAGCATAATTTAATTAGGGTAACTACAAAAGAATTGGATCCATTAAGACTTTTATACTTATTTCTTTGGAAATATCTAAATTACTTATTTATAGCATTTCCAATTACACATTTGGTTGGAAAGGGTTCAGTGAAAAAGTGAGGATGTCGCAAAACGCCAAGCAGCACTACATTGGGACAGAAGAGATTGGAGATTCACTCCATTTGCTTTTACAGATTTACAACAGAATTTTATTCAGTTATCACCTACACACGAAAAACTGGCATCTCACTCAGTTTTAATGATAACATTGTTCGTAAAGTATTTTACACTATTGTAATACTCTGAACATTTTTCCAAAGCACAGTGATAAGCAGCCTAAGATGGGAAAGGTGTTTTGAAGTCCTTTGCGTGTTTGCCGCCGTTCTCCGCCCCACTGGGGCACTGCGGCCCCAGGTCCACCCTCCTGCTCGCTCACGTGCTCCTGCTTCATTCCCTCCCCAACCCACCCTCTCTGCCCTGCCACCTACAGCCTGCGGGGCCTTTCCTCATGTTTATCTGTAAATACTTGAGTGTGTTTCTCTGAACAATAAACACACATTTTTAAAAAGTAACCCATACTCCATTATCCCATCGAACGCTATGATGATACATTATTTGGCCACATTTAGTAATGTTATTCAAATGTTGTTACACTATGGGTTTGTTTTTCTATTTTTCCAATGTATTCCTACTCCTGGGGTACCACTCCTTCCGCCATCCTGACTGGAAGGGTGGGTGTTTTCAGTGCTCCTACTCTTCGTCCTAGGGGAACTGAAGAGTTGAAGATTCTAACTTTAGTTAGAGTTGATAGGCTTAAGTGATTAACGCATGAGAAAAGCTTGGTTGCAGGAAGTGGAATGCATGACCTACACGCCCCTAGCTTCAGTCCCCCAGTGCTGACTCCAAAGGTCTTCTGGTTCTCTCAGGAGGGCCCCACACTTCCTTAGGTGACTGAACTGCCTTTCGCGGGTATCTGAGTAGGGAAGTGGAAACCCCACTGGGGCCATATAAACCTGCATCGGTGCTCCCTACACCGATGAATACAACTCAGAGGCCTACGCCAATGCATTTGTCTCACTTTGAGGATTATATAAAGAGGGAACAAAAAACAAAACAAATTGAGAATTATCTTCTGGAGGCTGGAGCCCTTATAGTACAGGTATCCCCCACTAGGTGAGTGTTCTAGGAACCCATCTATGTCAGTGTACCAGCTGGCATTGTTGTGAGAGGCTGCGTTTGGCTTCAGTGAATTTTTTTGAAGTTGAAATGCTCCTTCAACACATTTGTCTATTTTATGATCGATGATTTATGAGCACACCTGCCCACACCAGGCTGAGTGTTCAGCAGTTTTTGTTTCCCCAGATGAAAAAAGTCCGCAAAGGGAAACGTTTTGCTGATGTGGAAGAGGTGAAACAAAAAGGTAGAAGCACCAAAAGGCTTCAAAATTGATGGGCCAAAAACTATTTTGGGCAGTGGGAAGAAAGTCTTAATAGGTGTATTGCATCAAACGAAGAGTACTTTGAAGGTGACTCAAGTTTAAACATGTAAGAATATACAATTTATTTTATTTTAAAATACATTTTATTGATTATACTATTATAGTTGTCCCATTTTCCCCCCTTCACTTGCCTCCACCCTGCACACCCCCTCCCACCCACATTCCCACCCATTTAGTTCATGTCCATGGGTCATACTTAAAGTTCTTTAGCTTCTACATTCCCCATACTATTCTTACCCACCCTGTCTATTTTCTACCTAACTTCTATGCTACTTATCCTCTATATCTTTTTCCCCTTTCTCCTCCTCCCACTTCCCTGTTGCTAACCCTCCATGTGATCTCCATTTGTGTGGTTCTATTCCTGTTCTATTTGTTTGCTTAGTTTGCTTTTGCTTTGTTTTTTTTTAAGTGTGGTTGTTAATAACTGTAACTTTGCTGTCATTTTACTGTACATGTTTTTTATCTTCTTTTTCTTAGATAAGATCTCTAACATTTCATATTATAAGGGCTTGGTGATGATGAACTCCTTTAACTCGACCTTATCTCAGAAGTACTTTATCTGCCCTTCCATTCTAAATGAAAGCTTTGCTGGATAGAGCAATCTTGTATGTAGATGCTTGCCTTTCATGACTTGGAATACTTCTTTCCAGCCCCTTCTTGCCTGTAAGGTCTCTTTTGAGAAATCAGCTGACAGTCTGATGGGAAGTCCTTTGTAGGTGACTGTCCTCTTATCTCTTGCTGCTTCTAGGATTCTCTCCTTCATTTTAATGTTGGGTAATATAATTATAATGCACTTTGGTGTATTCCTCCTTGAGTCCAGCTTCTTTGGGCCTCTCTGAGCTTCCTGGACTTCCTGGAAGTCTATTTCCTTTGCCAGACTGGGGAAGCTCTACTTTATTTTTTGTTCAAATAAGTTTTCAACTTATTGTTATTCTTCTTCTCCTGGCACCCCTATAATTCAGATGTTGGAACGTTTAAAGATGTCCTGGAAATTCCAAAGCCTCTCCTCATCTTTTTGAATTCTTGTTTCTTCATTCTATTCTGTTTGGTTGTTTCGTTCTTCCTTCTGGTCCACTCCATTGATCTGAGTCNTCAGCTGACAGTCTGATGGGGAGTCCTTTGTAGGTGACTGTCCTCTTATCTCTTGCTGCTTCTAGGATTCTCTCCTTCATTTTAATGTTGGGTAATATAATTATAATTCACTTTGGTGTATTCCTCCTTGGGTCCAGCTTCTTTGGGACTCTCTGAGCTTCCTGGACTTCCTGGAAGTCTATTTCCTTTGCCAGACTGGGGAAGCTCTACTTTATTTTTTGTTCAAATAAGTTTTCCACTTGTTGTTATTCTTCTTCTCCTGGCACCCCTATAATTCAGATGTTGGAACGTTTAAAGATGTCCTGGAAATTCCAAAGCCTCTCCTCATCTTTTTGAATTCTTGTTTCTTCATTCTATTCTGTTTGGTTGTTTCGTTCTTCCTTCTGGTCCACTCCATTGATCTGAGTCCCAGTTTCCTTCTCATCACTATTAGTTCCCAGGACATTTTCCTTTATTTTGCTTAGTGTAGCCTTCCTTTTTTCATCTAATTTGCAAATAAATTCAACCAATTCTGTGAGCAACCAATTCTGTGACCACCAGTGCTTTGAACCCTGTATCTGATAGGTTGGCTATATCTTCGTCACTTAGTTGTATTTGTTCTGGGGCTTTGATCTGTTCTTCCATTTGAGCCATATTTTTTTTGGTCAGGTCATGCCTGTTACGTATGAGGGGCGGAGCCTTAGGTGTTCACCAGGGTGGGGCAACCCCGTCACTGGTTGTGACCCTGTTTGTGGGACAGGGATTCAAGAGGAAACAATGATGCTTGTTCCATTCTCTGTTGGATTTTAGTCCCTTCCTCCACTTCACCCACACAAACTGGACCCCTCTTGTGCTGGTTCCTGGATGGGTGGGCTTGTGTACATTCTAGGACCCTGTGGGTCTCTCCAGTGAACTCTCCTGTGAGGCTGGGAATCTCCCCCAGTACCTCAATCCCCTCAGGTGTTTTCAATCGGTGTTTTGAGGCTTTATTTCCTGGTGCTGGGACCCTGGGTTGCATGGTCTGTCTCACTCCCCAGTTTCACCTGGTTTATCTGCACGAGAATGTGGGACCACCTGGTCTGCCAGCTGCCTTACGCACCTCACCCTGTTCCACAATCAGTCACCTCGCTGAGTTCACCAGCCACCGATTTGCCACGACCCCTCTCCGCCTGGCTGTCTGACTCCACCCCTCCTACGGGTCTGGATGAATGTGTCTACTTTAACTCCTTGGTTGTCGGACTTCTGTACAGTTCAATTTTTGGTCAGTTCTGCTGGTTATTTTGTTTCTAAATTTTTGTTGTACTTATTTTGGTTGTGGGAGGAGGCACCGCATGTCTACCCATGCCTCCATCTTAGCCGGAAGTCCCAATATACAATTTTTAATAAATAAATTTTATTTTACTGGGGTCCCCCCTCATGTAATCTTAGCCTGACATTTTCTTGAACAATAAGAATCTCTAAATAAATGACCTCCATAAAGACTGAATCCCCCTCTTTGGGCTTTTAGTTCAGTTATCCCAACATTCACACCTGCAACTAGGGTGACAGAGCTGTGAATTCTCACCCCTGTGGGGGTTCTGGGTTCTTCGATGCTGTGGGGTGGCATGGAGGTGTGATGTTCAAAGGGAACCTCAACAACCCTCTCTGCATGCAGAGGAGTTGCTGTCTCCCGGAGGGGACCACCCATGCGCCCCTGTGAAAGAGCTCTCTTTGGTTCGTTCTGACACTGTTTGCTGGAAGGGAAACAGGGCATGCCCAGCACTCCTAATGCCAACTGACACTTATTTTTCAAAGTTTTCTCTCTTTCTTTGCTGTCACTACCTACACGTGCTAATTGGTTGGTCAATAACTAAAAATGCTAACCGCAAATGATCAGATATATAGTTGAATCCCCAACATTAACCCTTTAAAACCAGGGAACATCACCGCCACCCCCAACCCCAGGCATCATGCTCAGGTTCAGGAAAGAAAAGATTCTGTGTGTGACCGAATCTTTAGTGAGTCAACACGGCCCCTGGGGCCACAGAAAACCAGACTGGCTTTAATAAGGGGCTGGTATTTCTATGCTTTTTGGAGAGATTTTAATTTTCACTTTGATCAAGCTGTTGAATTACAAGGATGGAGGTGGTTACAAGCAGAAAAGTTCTTTATGCACAAAAACCCTGAAATTAAAAAATGGCTTCTTTATGAATATCACAACATGATATTAATATTTTCTTTGAGGTTACACCTCTAAAAAAGAACGTGGATTCAAACTAACAGTGGACAAAGGCAGTTGTATGTGAAGGAAAAAGGTGTCGACCACTTTTTGTTCTATTTAAATGTGACATCATTTAGTGTAAGAGATTTCTGTCCCTTTGTTCCAGATGTTTCCTTAATACTTGCTAACAATCCACTTAACCATGAATGAAAAAAAGTCTGCTTCTTTCTCAGTATTTCTGCAGATCAAGTCGAGCATTTCTCTGGAGAAAAAACTAATGTCTTCAGAATCCATTCTCATGTCATGGGAAATTAAATACCCGTTTCCAAACAAAATTCCTTTCACCCGATTCCTTTTCTTTCACCTAATTCCTTTGAGAATTCCAGTCTCTTGTCAGTATCCCCCCAGGGCAAAAGTAGAAAGTATTCTGTTTAATTCCCTGAATGCAGGAGGAATAGTTATCCAGACATAAAGTTTGGTTTTGAAAAATTCTTGAATTTCCGACAGTGAGTAAAGGAGACATTTTCAGCACATGTTTATTGCAAAGTACAATGAAGTTTATGGAATGATGTGTGAGTTGACTCTTGCACCAGTAGAATTACAGAATTGCAAAGAAACTCAGTGACAAAAAACTAATGATCTGTACTTTTGCATACAAAAAAATTGTTAAATTTTAAATAATTTATAAACTCTCAAACAACACAATTTCATGTCTAGATACACATCCATGCACCTAGAAAGGACTCATAACATTTTTTGACAACCATAATATTCCCTGCACTGCTAAGAATTTATGGTAGAAATGAACTGCTTATTTTAATCTATTTTTTATTAGCTTTGCAATACACGAAGGAAAAAAGAGTGATGACATAAATATCAATGAAAAATCTGTGATCTGCTTACTTGGGATATGCACTTTAAAACTAAAATGCTGGCTGCTATGAAACTGTAAAAAAGAAAACCCAAGCTGTATTTTTTTTCCAACTAAAATGAAGTATTTTCCTTCTAAAACACGGGGGTGGTACAGTCCCAAAGATTGTGAGAGCAAGTTTACAAGGTAAGTATTGATTGTATCAGTGCACTTAGGTGACCATGTAGGAGAACGCCTCCACAGGTACCTAGTCTCCAGTCAGGTCGTATCTGGGACTGCGTTCGGAGATGCATGAAACCATGGTTTTCTCCCTGGTGGAGAGATGTGGGATGGCTTCTACTCAAAACTTCATACTTCTATGGATTGTTTGAGTAGCTTTCCAAGAAAGACAAATTATTTTTATCAACAGAGTCACGGAATGGATCTCCCAAAATGAAAATTTTGCTTCCTGGGCCGCGATGGGGGTTCTGAACGTGAAGCAAGGCACCCTGAGCCCCTCAGACAAAGGCTACAGTGCAGCTTCCTGCACTGAAGAGCTCAGCTCCTGAGACCACCCCCAGGATGGGAACTGGAATATCCTGTGGAGCTTTTTAGTTACCAATGTAACTAAAATGTCCATTTGCAGGAAATGATCCGTTATCACCAGAGTCTCCGCCTATTTCTTACCCAGCTGACAGCACTCACCAAGTAGTGATGTTTACTCTGTAATTACTTACATATATCTGGGGTTAGGCGTGGATGTTTGCATTTTGAACAAGATTATCAGGTGATGCCCTATTGGCCTGTAACAGCCAGTGAGTAACTTCAGCATCCTGGGATCACTCCTTAGTGAAGAGGTAAACTGGAACCAGCTCAGAATAGTGTGTCTTAGAAACCGGGCCTGACGGGCAGAAAAGGGGTCCCTCTTCCACAGGTCCGTAACCACAGGTCCCTGCAGAAGTCACTTCTCACTCCGACTCAGGAAGGGCTGGTAGCACTAGAACATTCTGCTCAAGAATTCTGGCTTTGGAGGGGACAGGCTGCTTTGGAATTCTGGCTTCGTCATTACCCCATTTGGCCTTCAGCCAGTTTCAGTGACTGTGTTAAATAGAAAATCCATTATCTTCGTAAGAGTTTTTGAATTTTCATTTATTAACGGCTTCATTGAGATATAATTCACATACCACACAATTCATGCATTTAAAGAATATGGTTTCAGTGTTCTTGAGTCCACTCACAGGGTTGGGCCACCTCTACCACCGTCTAATTTCAGAACATTCCACCTCCCCAAAAGGAACTCCATACCCATTCACAGCCTCTCCCCATCTCTCTTCCTGCTCCCAGTGCTGACAGAGCTCCTTCCCTATTTGGAACATTTCATATAAGAAGAATCATACAGCATGTGGCCTTTGTGACTACTTTCTTTCATTTTGCATGTTTCCAAGGTGTATAGCACTTACTGATATTTATTCCTTGTTATTGCCAAATAACGTTCCATTAAATGAATATGCCACATTTCATTTATCCATTCATTGGCTGATGGACATTCGTGTTGTTGTCAGCTGGGCCACTTATGATGAGCCGTGCTGTGATGAGCACGTGAGTACAAGTTTCTGCATGGATGTACACTTTCATTTCTCCTGGGCATAAACGTAGGAGTGGAAATGCGGAGTCATATGGTAGCTCTATGTTTAGCATTTTGAGGAACTGCCAGGCTTTTTTCCAAAGCAGCTGCACCATTTTACATTCCCACCAGCATGTATGCAGGTTCTAATTTCTGCACCTCCGTGGTGTGTTTCTGATTGAGGCCCTTCTAGTGAATATGCAGTAGTATCTCATTGTGGTCTTGACTGAACTTCCCTAATGTCTAATGATGTGGAGCAACTTTTCTCGTGCTACTGGCTACTTGTACATCTTTTTTTTGGATGAATGTTCAGATCTTTTGCCCATTTTTTAATAGAGTAGTTTGTCCTTTTATTAGTGAGTTGTAAGAGTTCTTTCTATAGCTGGGATACACATGACTTACCATATGTAGGATTTGCAAATATATTTTCTCCCTGTGGGTTGTCTTTTCACTTTCTTGACAGTGCTCTTTGAAACAAAACACTCTTAATTTTGATGAG
The DNA here is from genome assembly GCF_014824575.4 of Sturnira hondurensis. Lineage (NCBI taxonomy): Eukaryota > Metazoa > Chordata > Mammalia > Chiroptera > Phyllostomidae > Sturnira > Sturnira hondurensis. The sequence goes on from NW_028081528.1 coordinate 3,116,255, forward strand.
GTGGAATTTATTTTTCTACTCTGGTTCCTTGTGCTTTTTGGTACTGTTGCCTATTGCAAGATCATGAAGATTTACTTCCATATCCTATGGAATTTTGATGAAGAATAACTGAGATAATGTACGTAAGGCCTGGATGTGTAAATAAGAGCAGAAAGGAATGATCAGCGTTAATATTATCATTCAGAAAATTCTGAGCTCTCTCCTCCGCCCTTTTCTGGTTTGTTTATTTTGCCCCCCAGGGCCTGTCTCCTGGATTTTCTTTTTGGTTGGGCTGGGTGCCTGGCTTTGATTTCAGACTTTTCCTGATTCCCTGCATCAAGAAACCACATGACACTGAGTTTGAAGCAAGTGAGCTGACCCTTGCTTAATCCGGGTGCAGGACTGTCCAGGAGGGGGCATCAGCTAACCAGGAGAGAAGCCCCTGGAAAAATCAGTCTGAATCAAATACCTACTGTTCACTGAGCACTTGCTGTGGACACACTGTTTATGTTATCCATGGTCATTGGAATAACTGTGGGCATAAGCATTACCATCCTGATACCACATACAAGCCAACCGAATCCAGGCAAGTACAGTGACTTTTTCAGTATTTCTTACTTTGGTAATCAATGAACTGTGATTTGACTATGAAGCCTCTGGTTGTTCTTTTATGCCTGCAGTCCTACTGGATAACAATGAATCTTGAAGTAGCATAGAACTATTTTTGTAGTTTAGCAGCCATGACAGCATTAAAATATTAACAAGGATACACTGCAAGAACACGTCCTGGACGCAGATGACACTGGCAAAACCGGAAATCAAGTTCCCTGACCTCAAGGACATGCAAACAAGCAACACATCCTGAAAGCAGTTATGAGATAATAATGCCTCCATGAAGTCACCCTTTTCTGTTCTGGACTGGCTTCCGATCCTTGTTATTGTTAAACACTGACTTTACTTCTAAGACTTGAACCTGGTCAACGTCTCTAAGTCACTAAGCTTACGATTTCAGGATCTACCCAGGGGACAGCCGTGCTTTCTCCACAGGCTGGCCGGGATTGCAGGCAGCAGGACTCCCCTACCCCCACCCCCACCCCCGACACTCGCTCACAGGCAGACTCCAGCGCTGCCCCACGTTTGCTGACCTCCAGGCCTGGCGCCTGCCCAGCTGCATTTCTAAGCAGCTCGACCCTCCTTTTAGTGCAAGAAGCAGCGGGTGGCAGGTTTCTTTCCTCATCCCTGGATCCCAGGTGTTGCCTTTAGGAAACAATACCTCCCACTTAAGGTCTTGCTCTCTTATTGTGAGGCCTAAACATTATTTAAAAAGTCTATGAAGCCCAACAAAATGTATATTGTTTGGCACATAGTGATAATAATAATGATAACTTACATCTCCATAGCAATGATCCCGGCCCAGGTACTATTCTGGGCCCTTCACTCACGTATGAATGCATTGAATCCTCACAATTTCATATTGTTGATACTCTTAACCTCAAGCCCATTACACAAATGAGGAAACAGAGACCCACAGTCAAGGTCAGACAGCTTGAAATTGATAATAACCAAACTATGACCACAGGCAACTGAACTTCATAAGCTCTTGGACTCTACAATTCTCCTTGAAAAATGGTTTAAAGCAAAAGGTTGGAAAAAACAAACCTTTATGTTCACCAGCAGGAGACTGGGTAAAGACATCAGGAGTTTTCCCAAACAATGAAACACAGCAGCGAAAAAGTATGAAGAAGCTATCACTGTGTGTGAAAGGCCAGATACAATGGGTATGATATGCAGCCTTTATGTTTTAAAAATATTTTTCAAATTAATTTTTGTTAGATATTTATGTATTGGGAGTTTCATCTTTGGTTGTTACAACTTTTTCCAGTTTGTCATTTGATTTTTGATATGTTCATGGTGTCATTTGTCAGTGAAAGTTATTCTTATTTTATGTACATGAGTTAACCTTTCATTTTATGGCTTTTGGATTTTGAGTCATCTAATTAGAAAGGCCTCCCCCACTTCAAGGACACAAAAGAATTCTCCCAATATTTTCTTCTGGTGCCTTTAGGGTTTCTTTTTAAATCTGAAATTCTAATGTGTTTTAAGTTTACCGTGATATACAGGTAAGGTATAAAAGAGCTATTTTTACAACACCCACTACTAACTTGCCCCCTTGCCCTCCTGCTGCGAGATGCCCCATCTGTCATCAAGTGAATTCTCTTATGTACTTTCTTGGATTATATCTGGACTCCCTATGTCCCTTTGGGGACCATGTTTTTGATTTATGACACAGCCAGAGGACTTTGTCTTTGGGTTTAAATATTATTTCAGTCCTAGAATTAAATTTACGGCCTATTTAATGTGCCACGTTATTGCCAACATCCCTCATTATCCCGGGAAGTTACAGGTGTGATGCACAGTAATTGTACAGAGATGGTGAAGCCAGAAGATCGAGAGAAACAAACACTCCCTGCTAATGAAAATACTGCGCCGCTCATCGGATGAGCTTTTCAGTCATATCACGCTGCGCACTCAACCCTACGGGTACCCTTTGGAAATGAAAGCTTTGAGGATTGAGTTAAATTCACATCGTCTGCACCCAAAAGAGAAAGCGTATGCCCTACCCCTGGCCATTCACTTCTCGTTGACATTGTGTAAAAGTGCAAAGTCAAAATCAAACGTTCCAAGTGTCCCAGCTCCTAACTGGGTGTGTGTGTCTGCTTTTGGCCCCCAGAATCTGCCCATGCTCCCCAGAAAGAACAACAAAATAGCAGCTCAACTCAGGAGTAGGGTGAGTGTGTCCTATTTTCCGTATCGCAAAACTGCCATGTGGGCCACTCTGACCAGAACTCCCCTGGGAGGCCTAAAAAGGCCAGTGGAATGGGAGGCACTTTCTGACCGTTTTTGAACTGTGCAGACTCCGTGCAGGACTCCCGTGTTAAGTTACCAGCACGCAGTAGGACAGACAACGGAGCAGGAGGGCTGGGTCTTGAGCTGCACGTGATCTGGCCATGATCCTGGCTCACCCCTTCCGACAACCACAGTTGGAAGGAGTGTGCGTGCTCTGTCAGCCTGAACAGCTGGGACGGAGGGGGCGAGTGGCAGAATGAATTTAGACGTGTAAAATGCCGTGGGAAGAAAACAGACCACGACGGCTAAAACAGGTGCCAAAGGGCGTCTGTTCACAACTCCAGCACAGTTTCACGTCTTTGTGTATGATGAGCAGCTAAGCTGCATTAGGGACAATTTCATGCCCCTTTAACCTCTGGAAGTCCTGAAGAGAGAAAGAAACGCCACCTATCAACTGTCCCACACTGTGTATGGGTTGAAAGATCCTACCTCTTGCAGTTTATTGTCTGAGGATTATTTCTTGTTAAGTCTGAACTTTTTATCAGAAAGACCTTAGGAGGTTGCAAGCTTGCATCACAGTAGTGGTTGGCTGGTCATGGTCCAAAGCATCTCTCACCTGCTCCTGGTGATTGTGAACTCCAAGTAGGAGCCCCAAAAGGCAACCTTTCCAGGGAACAGCCTCACATACCATTTGCACCGTGAGCTCTGCTGGCACAGCCAGCAGGTCAATGCTGGGTTGCAGGAAAGGCACCAGCGACAGGTCCTGGCTCCACTCGCCCTTGCTGGGGGACGCACACAGGCCTCAGATGCCCGCTGAATTATCCAAGGAGGCAGCTCCCACGGTCCTTGGCCTGGTCTTCTTGTTTAGCTTTCAGCCTCTTCTTCCTGCCTACTCCAGCTCACCGAGTGATGTGATTCACGCCTGTAGGAGGTCCCACCACAGCTGCTGAGGCACCGTCGTCACCTCTCCATGTCCAGATTGCCGACACTGGAGCGCCACGCTGAGGGATTGTCTCTAGGTGCTGACACCCAAGTTGCTGACACTTTGTGTTCTCAGGATCCGGGGTTGATTAATCTTTGGCCTGATCTTTCATTATAGCCTTTACCTCAGAACTCAAAGTGAACATAGGACTTGAGGGCCATCTATGTGAGTGACAGCTATCTTCCTTCGAGGCCTACCATTCTTAAATCTTCTGCCTTTAGAAGAGGTCCTCAGAACACTCTTCCATCCCCCAAATGTGACATTCTCACCCCACTCCGCAGCCCTTCATGCCAACGCAGCCCTGGCCAGCCTGCTCCGCCAGTCCTTTCGGCATGTCTGGGTCCCAGGTAAAAGACAGATAGGCCTTCTGCTACGAGAGTAAAAAAACGCTAACATAAAACAACTTTGAAAATCTCATTTCTTCTTGAAATTGGCATTCTGATAGTACTCCTTATGAATGTATGTAGTACGATAGATCTCTAGTACATAGAGAAAGCCACCTGAGTTTTCTTCTACATCACTGGAGGGGAGCAGGGACTGACCATTCAAAGGACATGGCCCAGAGCTGCAACTGCCACTATGGAGAAACCGGCCCACTAATGGCCACACAACATTATTGAGGTCCTGCATTTCCTGGGTCCAGCCCAGTTTCCAAGGAATCATCCGCTCCCGCATCCATGAACTAGCCAATGTCACACACTTACACCTTGTGGGCTGTGGGTTCTCTTGTCCTGGCTATTTGTCGCCATTGCAATCCCGATCCCAGTCTCTTTGCTTTCAGGCTTGGCTTTCCAGCCAGCGACGTTTTCCTGACTATTGGGAGGCAAGACGGCAGAGTGGTCAAGAGCAGCATGGAATTCTGGCTCCACAAGCCTTACCTGTGACCTTACTACACAAATTATGTGCCTTATCCCAGTTAGTTACTGCGGCTACAGAATGCAGATAATTAATAGTAACAGTAATACCTCATGGGAATTTTTCAAGGATGGCATGAGGCAAAAATATGCAAAGCACTTCAGATGTGAAGCATTCTTCAAATGTTAGCCAGGGTTATGATTATTCAGGAAAGGGCCTGCTATGAGCCCTCTGTAACTCTGAAGCACAGGGTTAGAGGATGTGATATAGAAGTACCTGGTTATTTCTTTATAAACTGCCTCTTGGTAAATTCATCTCCATGACTACAGCTCATCAGAAATAAATTTGATGAGTCCATAAACTGAAGGCTGTGTCAGCAACCCCTTCGGAGCACTGGGACAAGAGGGTGGCCCTGAGTTCCAGGAGGCAGATGGACCGAGAGGATGCCACTGTTCTTTCCTTTACCTCTTACTACTTGATGCTGTTCTGTCCATGTAAGAAAGTCCCCCAGAGGAATCTGTGAGTTTGGCATTAATTCAAGAAATGGCCATCCTGAGAAAGAACGTGTGGGCACCGTCTGTGAAGCCTAACTGCTAATAAGTGAAAAGGCTCACAAGAAAAACAAATGACCTAGGGGAGCAGGAACCCAACTCCCGGAGGACCGCACACAGGACGAGCCAGGGCTCAGGGCTCTGCTGGTCTCAGGTCCGTCAGCACTGTGCTTGCCACAGGTCACAGCTGCCCCAGGTGGGCCCTGTTCTCCTGAGCCCCCAGTGCGCCCAAGGGAAGATAATTCCTTTCCGCTCCCTCTCTGAGCCATGCTCTGGGTTCCATGTGACTCCCACTTTTGCAGGGATTTTGGGAAGACCCCTCTTTGAAATGCTGCCCTCAGTATTGTTCTTCCTTTCAGGTCACTTGGGCAGTTTTTGACCAAGCTTCAATTCAGCTCCCCTCTCATGTCCCTAAGGACACACCGTCTTGCAGAGGGTTCCCAGAGCCCCTCTACCTACCAGTCACTTGTGCCGGGAAGCATCTGAATTCGGGAATGAGCCCCGCTGAGGCTCGAGCTGACCCCACAGCACTTTTGTCAGTGACCAGGGTCACAGAGTCAGTGGTCACACAACACCTACTTTCGCCACAAGAGTCTGATTCCAAGGCCCTTTCTCTTTTTGTTTTTCCTCCTCACTGCATGCTGCCTCCCTCCATGATAGAGTGCGAGTCCATTACAAGCAGGAGCAGTAGTCAGGAAGGCCTAAGACTCACTACAGCTAGTCCAGAATAAAACGGTCTTTGATGTACCAACTTCAAACAAGTGTGCTTCTGGGGGACGTGTGATACTGTGGTAATAGAAGCCCAGACCTGGTGTCTAATCTTCAGTATATCACTAATTACACGATTGTAGGCATCATTCCGGCTTTCCTCTGTCTCCACAGAGGTAACTGTCTCCTACTTCTACCTTGTATACATTCCAGGAAAAACGGAAGTAACAATCTCTGCAAACTCATACGGACACCCGGAGGATGTCCTTCTATGCCATCAGAGATCAGCTTCCATCCAATATTTCTGTGAATTAGGAAAGGGATACAAAAATTATTTCGATTTTCCTCTCCCAGAGAATGATTTGCTTTTCCCACTTTGCCCTGCCTTGTGGGAAAAGCAAATCATCTGGAGACAAACCAGCCATCCTGATGCCGGCCCTGCCTGGGCTTCTCTCCATCAGAAACCCCCTTGCCTCATGCCCTGCTGGCAGCACCAGCCGAAGCGCCCCCTAGCGCACACCCGAAAGTGCTACCACGGCCCACCAGACAGACAGTGGCTCCTGACCCTCTGCCGACTTCTCAGCAGGTCTGTCCTGAAATGCACCACCCACCCCCACCCAGAACAGAAGTACCCTGAACTGAATGTTGGCTGAGTCCATCAAACCCTCTCACCTGAATTAAACACAATGAAAAAACACAATGGAATCAAATCCCCCCCCAAGTAGGACACCATCAATCAAAGAAATGTTTGGGTAAGTGGAGTCCCAGGAACAGTAAGAGAATAAGAAATAAGACATACGAAGATAATTTTCCAAAAAATTAAATTCATAAAATCAGAGTTCCAAGGTCGGACAACTGTTCTAAGCAAGAGAAAAATAACACACAGAAACAAATTTAGACTCATCCTAGCCAAACTGCTATAAAGCGCAGATAAAAGAAATGATCTTGAAGACAGAAAAACTATGCGGTGTGTATAAAGAAACAAAGAATTACACCAGACTTCTCATAGAAAACCACACGAGACCACCAATGGTGACATTTTTAAAAATCATTAATAGACTTTATTTTTGTTAGTAATTTTTGTATCATAGAATTGAGAGATGGTATAGAATTCAATATATCTATTCCATGAATAATGAATATATTAATGATTACACCATTAACTCTAGTCCATGGTTTATACTAAGGTTCACTCTCGTACAGTTTATGGGTTTTGACCCATAATGTGCCTAAGGACATGTATCTACCATTTATTTTAGAAAGAACAGTTTCCCTACTCTACAAATCCCCTTTCTTCCTCTCGTCCTCCCTCCCTTCCCTCCTCCCAAAGCCCCGACAACCACGGATCTGACAGCTGCAGAGCCGCGTAAGCGCTATGGGAAAAAGTAGGCAACCCATAATTCTATGCAGAGTGAAAATACTCTTCGAAACTGAAGGTGAAAGGAAGGCTTTTGTAGACAACAAAAACTGAAAGAACACAATGGCAGCAGCTGTGTGCCACAAGGAATGTTAAATTAATTTTTCAGGCAGAAGTATTAGTGCCAGATGGAACCTTGGATTTGCACAAAGAAGAAAGAAGCATTATAAATGGTAAAAATGAATATAATCACAAAAGATACTTTTTCTTGTTTTTAATCACTTTATGAGATATTTGACTAACATAACATAATTAACAGCTTATCGTAGGCCTTATAGTATGTGTAAAATAAAATGTACAACAATAAAATAATAGGAAGAGAAATTGGAAATATATTGTACTATTCTTACACTATAAACTAATACAATATTACCTTATATTATACATAAAATATATATTAAAATTATATATAATTTTATATACAATTTATAAATTATATAAATACATATAAATTTAATTTATAAATTATATAAATTAAATTATATATAATTTATATATAATTTTAGTATAATAATTTCATATAATTTATATTATATATAAATATATATCACTTTATATTAAGTAATATAATATTACTTCATATTACTTTATTTCACATTTGTGAAATCTTAGAAGAACTATTAATTTTTTTTAAAATTTTATTTATTTATCTTTAGAGGGGAAGGAGAGAGGGAGAGAGACATCAATGTATGGTTGCCTTTTGCGCGTCCCCTGCTGGGAGTTGGCCTGCAGGGAACTGGCCTGCAACCCAGGCATGTGCCCTGACTGGGAATTGAACCGCGATCCTCTGGTTCGCAGGCCTGTGCTCAATCCACTGAGCTACGCCAGCCAGGGCAGAACTATTAATTTTTTTAAGAGGTAAAGCTAAAAGCTAATAGAAGATAAAATGGAATCATAAATATTGCTTAATCCAAAAGAAGAGGGAAAGGGGAATAAAGAACAAATGAGATAAACAGAAAACAACTCGCAAGATAAAAAACTGAAATCCAGCCATATTAATTATTAAAGTAAATATAAATGATTAAAGTACCCAAATTAAAATTCAGAGATTAAAAACTAAGTAACTAACAATAACAAAAACACTGAATGAAGTCTTGTCAACAAGAAACATTTCAAGCAGGGTCAACACATTGTAGCCCCGGGCTACACCCGGCCTGCAGTACAGCTTTTAAAGGCCTTTATTAATACCAGACAAAGTGGACACATGAACAAAGGAGAAGCATCAGGTAATAACAAATGGGTGAATGCACTGTGTAGAGATAACAATCATATATATATATATCTATATATATATATACACATATATATATATACACACACACATATATATATGATCAGAGCTTTAAAACATGAAGCAAAGCCTAACAGAACAAAAAGGAAACAGAATCACATTGTAATTGGAGATTTTCACATTCTCCTCTCACTAACTGGAAGACAAAGCAGCAAAATAAAATTGGTAAAGTTATAGCCTTAATACCACAACCAATCAATTGGTCCTAGCCAGCAGTCATTGACCACTCCACCCAAAAACAACAGAATATGCACTCTTTCAAGTAAATGTGAAAGACTAACCAAGATAGGTCATATTCTGGGCCACAAAACAAAACTCACTACATTTAAAATAATGTTTTATATATACATAAAGTATGTTCTCTAACCAAAATGAAATTAAACTAGAAATTTATAGCAGTTATATGGAAAATCCCCAAATGTTTAGACATGAAACATACTTCCAAATAACCCATGAGCCAAAGGCAAAGTCAAATAGAAATGAAATATCATTTCAATAGAATGACAATGAATAAAAAAAATTCCAACTTGGTGTGTTGCTACTAAAGTGTAGTTAGCAGAAAATTTATGGTAATGAAAGACTATGTTAGAAAACAGCAAAAGTTTCAAAAATCAATGCTCTAAGCTTCCACCTTAAAACTAGAAGAGGAAGAACAAATTAAACCTAAATTAAGCAGAAGGACAGAGTAGTAAAGATAAGAGTATAATCAAATAAAACAGAAAAACAACTGAGAAAATTGATATAACCCAAAGTAGTCCTTTGCAAAGATTAGTTAAAATAATTAAATGCTAGCCAATCTGATGAAAGGGAGAAGAGGGAGAGAAGGGGAACAAGACACAAATTATCAATAAACAAAGGAAAATTCCATAGATCTTATAGACATTAAAAAAAGGAGGAGAATATTACAAAAAACCATGCCAATGAATGTGGCAAGTTAAATCAGTGGTTCTCAGCCAACAGAGGGCACTTGGCAAAAGTGTCAGAAGACATTTTTGTTTGTGCTGGGAGGTAGCTAAACACCCTACCACGCACCCCCCACAACCAATCATTATCCTGCCCAAATGCCGCCTCGGTTGAGAAATCCTGGCTTAGATGAAAGGGGCACATGCCTTAAAGACCTCAGCTACCACAGCTTTTTCGAGATGAAAAAATAACCTAATAGTTCTATATTCATATCCAAAGCTTTCCACAAAAGAAAACTCCAGGCTCCAACGGCTTCACAGTTCTAACAATTAGGAAGAAACAATACCAATTTTACACATATTCTTTCAGAATATATTAAACAGAAAGAGAAAATCCTTGTCAACTCACTTTTGAAACTGTTATCATTAAAACCGACATTAAAAGACAACCAGTGACTAATATCCTTTATGATGACAGCCAGAAAAAATTTTAACAGTGGTTCAAATCCAACAATATACAAAAAGGACAATAAATCATGATCAATTGAGATTAATCCCAGGTACGCAAGGTTTATTTGACATTAGCAAACCAGCAATGTAATTCACCATATCAACAGACTAAAAACAACCACTGATGCAGGAAAACAGTTAACAGCCTCCATACACAGCTGTAGCCAAAGCTGTCAGAAAATAGGAATAAAAGGCAGCTCCCTTAGTCCAAGAACATCTACAAAAAGCCTACAGCTAACCTCCAGACTTAACGGTGAAAGGACAAGGCAAAGGTATCTACTCACCTTGTTCCTGTTTAGCAATATATACCGGGGTTCCTAGCCAGTGAAGTAAAGCGAGAGACGAGGAGGGAGCATACGGATTGGAAATCAAGATTTAACACTGTCTTTCTCAACAGACATGGCTGTTTATGCGAAAAATCCCAAGGAATCCTTAAGTGACTTTAGCAAGGACACAGACTATAAGGTTAACGTAAAATAGTGTATTTCTGTCTGCCAGAAATGCTATTATTGGAAATTGAAATTAAAATACAGTATCTTTTGCAATCAAAAAGAAAAACTTGAAACAACAATCAAATCTAACAAGATATGTACAATTTATTCAATGAGATTATAAAACACCGAGGAGAGAAATCATACCCTAGTCATGGATTTGAAAGTTCAATATTAAGATGCAACTGTCATTAAATGGAGCTATAGATTAAATGTAATTCAATCAAAACCCTGCTAGGGTATTTTTTTTGTTTGTTTTGTTTTGCAGACAAGATGATTCTGAAGCTTGTATGGGGATGTAAAGGGGCCCAAATAGCTAAAACTACTTTGAAAAAACAAAACCAAGTTAGAGGAGATTTCTAGGCTTCTGGTCAAGATGGGCCCATGGGCAGACATGGCTCACCTCCTCACAAAATCACATCTATCACTAAGAACTGTCAGAAAGGAAGTCTGACAACTATAGAATTGAAGAAGCCACATCCATCCAGACTAGTAGGAGGGGAGAGACATGGAATGGGCTGGTACCACATCCACTTGTAGTGGATAAAAATTTGGGAAGGCTATTGTGGGAGCAAGGAATCCCAGCCCCACAAAAGAACCCCTAGTCCAGGATTCCAGGGCCAGGAAGTTAAGCCCCCATAACTTCTGAAAAAGCAGAAGGTGGTTGAGTTGGTGGAAGGAACTTTTTGAGTCTCAAGCAGTTCCTCTTAAAGAATCCACACGTGGACTTACTCAGACTCACTCCCTCTGAGCTCCAGCAATGGGGTAGCATCTTGGAAGACACCAGTGGCATACAGGGAGAAAGTGAAGTGTCTGGCATCAAATAAAGAACTGGGGGACAGCTTTCTCCCAGACAGAAAGATGGGTAGAGGCCAGTGTTCCTTTTCTGAATCTTTCTATCATAGAGCCACAGAGCTGGCTGGCTGGTGCCATATCTGAGACTCCATCAACCTTGCCAACACTGTCTGCCCCACCCTGAAGGTCACCCACAGAGACTCTTTCTCACCCAGCTTATGGGCCCACCCAAGCTGCTTTTCAATAGGAGTGACTGGTCTCTTGGCTCATGCCTCATGACTTCCTAAATCCTCTCAAACAAGTAACAGCCAGCTTCAGTGAGCCTCCAGCCTCCATACTTCTTGCCAAGTGGCCCCAGGCCCAGCATTAACAGCAGCCAGCATAGATTCACAGCTCAGCTTCACCTGGGAATCTCCAGACCCAGTACAAGTAGCAGCCACCTTGGATTGCTTTATAGCTCAGGTAGGTGGCACTGGGAAAAACACAGGTGGGGCTGACCTTGGCCTCCACCATCTTGGAGACCTCTGGCCTGTGCAACCACTGGATAGCTATAGATCCCAGTGGAGCACCACCACCTTTGCCCCTGCATAGCTGATGCTCCATGGAGGGTGGAGGTTGGTGGCAAGTGGTCACAATCAGTCCTTGCAGCTGACCCACCTGGGTAAATCCCTCCCACAGACTTCTCAACAGCAATTGAGGTTCAACTAAAAAAACAGGGTATACTCAGCCCATACAACAGGTACACCTTGAGTACACAGTTTGGGTGATTGGGTAGGATGTGCCATTGGACCCTACAGAATAAACATCTATGACATTAGGACACACTAACAAGACAGGAAGTCATAGCAACTCTACCTAACACACAGAAACAAACACAGGAAGGCTGCCAAAATGAGGAGACAAGGAAGCATGGCCCAAATGAAACAACAGATTAAAACTCCAGAAAAAGAACTAAACAAAATGGAGATAAGCAATCTATCAGATACAGAGTAAAAAAAATGATTATAAAGATGCTCAAGGAACTTAGTGAGGACCTCAGCAGCATTAAAAAAGATCCAGTCAGAAATGATGAAGACGGAAAGCTGTACTTGAAAAACAACTAAAATAAATAAATTTAAAAAATAAAAAGAAATGATGGATACACTAACTGAAATAAAGAACAATTTGCAGGAAACAACAGTAGAGTGGATGGAGCTGAGAATCAAATCAACGACTTAGAACGTAAGGAAGCAAGAAACAACCAACCAGAACACAAAAAAACAAGAGAAAGTGCCAGAAGAAGAGAAAGAGCAAGAAATTGGAAATCTATTTGAAAAAATAATGCAAGAAAAATACCCAAATTTGGTGAAGGAAATAGACATGCAAGTCCAAGAAGCACAGAGAGTCCCAAACAAGATAGATGCAGAGAGGCCCACTCCAAGACACATCATAATTAAAATGCCAAAAGTTAAAGATGAAGAGAGAACCTTAAAAGCAGCAATAGAAAAGCAGATATTTACCTATAGGGGAGTTTTTATAAGACTGTCAGCTGATTTCTCAAAAGAAATTTTGTAGGGTATAAGGGACTGGCAAGAAATATCAAAGTCATGAAAAGTAGGGAGCTACAGCCAAGACTGTGCTACCCAGTAAAGCTATCATTTAGAATTGGAGGGCAGATAAAGAGCTTCCCAGATAAGAAAAAACTAAAGGAGATCATTATCACAAAACCATTATTATATGAAATATTAAAGGGACTTATTTAAGAAAAAGATCAAAACTATGAACAATAAAATAGCAATAAATATGTATCAATAATTGAATCTAAAAAACAAACTAAGCAAACAAGAAGAATAAAGACTGAATCATGGACACAGAGAATGTTTGGATGGCTTCCAGGTGGGAGGAGGTACGGGGGAATGGGTGAAGAGGCGAGGGATTAAGAAGTACAAATAAGCAGTTAAAGAATAGGCATGGGGATGTAAAGTACAGTATAGGAAATGGAGCAGCCAAAGAACTTATACATATGACCCATGGACATGAACAATGGTGTGGAGATCGCCAGAGGGCGTAAGGGGTACTGGTTGGAGGGAGGTAAAGGGGAAAAAATTGGTACCACTATAATAGCATAATCAATAAAATATAATCTAAAAAACAAGTTAGAGGACTTATACTACCAAATTTCAAGAGTTGGGACCAGGATAGCCCTTGCAACAACAGCTCAAGAATAATTATTTATTAATATGCCAAAAAAAACACAAACAAAAAACGGAACCAGAACTCTTACCTTGTGCTTTATATAATTTGAGATAGACTGCAGACCTAAAGATAAAACCCGAAACTAAGACTTCTGAAAGAAAACATAAGGGAATATCCATGGTACTGAGTTGAGCAAAGTCTTCTTTAACAAGACAGAAGAATCAAAAACAAAAAATTGGTAAATTACACCTCTTCAAAATTTAAAACTTCTGTTCTTTGAAAGACACTGCTAAGGAAGTTGAAGATAAGCTACTGGGAGAAAACCTTTGCAAAACACACATCTGCTAAACAATGTGTTTCCAAAATACATAAAGAACTCTCAGAACTCATTAATAAGAAAACAAACAAGAACTGAGCAAAATATTTAAGCACACACTCTGCCAGAGAAGTAATAGGACAGCAAATAAGCATTAAAAATGCACAAAACATTAGTCATCAGAAAAAATACAAGTATAAGCCACAATAAGTGACATCCACACATCTATTAGAACTGATAAATTAAAAAAAAATCTTGTGATACCAAATGCTGGCAAAAATGCACAGCAACTGAAACTCTCCGAATTATTAGTGGGGATGTAAAATTCTACAACCACTTTACAAAATAGTTTGGCGTCTTCTACTAAAATTAGACATATACTTATCATACAACCTAGTAATCTCTTAGAAACTTGCCCAAGAGAATGAAAGCATATGGTCACACAGAGATTTGAACATAAGTGCTTATTCTGACACCACCTCATGGCAATACAATTCTAACACTATGAAGAGATGCTCAATATCGCTTGCTATCAGAGAGATGCAAATTAAAACCACAATGAGATACCACTTTACACCAGTGAGAATGGCTATCATACACAAAGCAATAAGCAACAAATGTTGGAGAGGGTGTGGGGAAAAGGGGACTCTGGTCCACTGTTGGTGGGATTGCAGACTGGTACAACCATTATGGAAAACAGTACAGAATTTTCTCAGAAAACGAAAATTGGACCTGCCTTTTGACCCAGCAATTCCACTACTAGGATTGTATCCTAAGAACCCTAAAACACCAGTCCCAAAGAACATATGCACCCCAATGTTCATAGCAACACAATTTACAATAGCCAAGAGTTGGAAGCAACCTAGGTGCCCGTCAGTAAATGAATGGATCCAAAAACTATGGTACATATACACAATGGAATTCTATGCACCAGAAAGAAAGAAGGAGCTCCTACCTTTTGCAACAACGTGGATGGAACTGGAAAGCATTATGCTGAGTGAAATAAGCCAGGTGTTGAAGGACAAATACCATATGATCTCACCTTTAACAGGAAGCTAAACAACAAAACAAAGAAGCAAGCAAAATATAACCAAAGACACTGAAATAGAGAACAGGCTGACAGTGACCAGAGGGGAGAGGGGAGGGAATTTCAGGGGAAATAGAGGAGGGATTTAGAGGAACAAATATAAAGGATACATGGACAACAACTGAGAAGGGTGGAAATGGGAGGGAGGGGGGAGCACGAGGGGTGGGATGGGATGGGAGTAATAGACAGAAAACTGTACTTGAAAAATAATTAAATAAATTTTAAAAAAACTAAAAAAAAAATTCTAACACTAACCACTCACAGCTACCTTCACATTACACAGGTTTAAAGACACAGTCTCCAACACAACTGCCCTTAGTCCGATTGACAGCCACATTTGGCAGTCCACAGGCTACCTGTATATTTGATTAACCAGCTTCAAATCTAGGGGTTCCCACAATTGTGTCTGTAGGTTTGATAATTCACAGAACGACTCACAGATTTCAGGAAAGCATTATAATTACAATTATAATTTTCCTATAAAGAATAAAAATCAGGACCAGTCAATTGAAGAGACAGAGGTGTGGTCACACTACTGGCCCAGCAACGCATTCTCCAGCCAGAAAGCTCTCCTGAGCTTTGACGTCCAGAGCTCTGCTTGGGGTTCACTGGAGACAGATTGTTTGTCTGGAGATGATTGTTTGTCTTATTGGCCACACGTGTGCTTGAACTCCATCTCCAGGACTTTTCCCCTCCCCAGAAGTCAGCTGGCCCAAAGTCCCCAACTTTTAACCATAAATAAGGCTGATGGACCGATCAGCTGGCATTGGCCTCCTAAGTCAACTCATCTCGTGAACACAAACTGAGGGGCCCATGAATACACACCTAAGACACCCCTATTACTCAGGGAAGTCCACGGATTTAGAGTCCACCTCCCAGGAACCAGGAATGGAGGCCAAGTTCTTTATTATACAACAATTGAACATTCATAATTACCAAAATCCTAAAATAACCCAAGTCCTCCATCTGATGAGTAGATGAAACAGTTGGGTATACCCATTATATATGGGGTATTATTTACAAGGAAAAGAATGAGTCATTGATATACTCAACCACACAAATGAAGTTCAAAGACATAACACTTTCTCTACATAGACATTGTAAATGCAGTAACTATGTACATTATCTTATGATTTGTAGCATCAGAGGAAAAACTCTTTTTTTATAGAGCCATAGTAATTTCTTTTAGTTGGGGATTTTGCAATCTCAGTGCTATTGGCATGTTGGGCCAAACAGTTCTTTGCTGTGGGGTCTGTGGGGTGTTTAGCGGTAGCCCGGCCTTTGCTCTTTTTTCTTATTTTTTAAAGATTCTATTTATTTTTAGAGAGGGGGAAGGGAGACAGAAAGAGAAGGAGAGAAACATCAATGTGTGGTTTGCCTTTCACTCGCCCCCTCCATCTAGGATACAAGATAAAAAACAAAGGCATCCACGTGTTATCAATTAACAAGAAGAAAAATTTGAAGACCTCATTAGGGGACCTGGCTCACAACCCAGGCATGTGTCCTGACTGAGAATTGAACCGTTGACCCTTTGGTTCACAGCCCACCCTCAATCCACTGAGCTACGCCTGCCAGGGCCTGGCCTCTAGTCTTTAAGATTCGAGGACAACCTCTCCAATGTTGACAATCAAAAACGTCCAGAAATTCCTCAGTGTCCCATGAGGAGTAAAGCCACCCCAAGTTGAAAATGACTAACTTACTCAAATACAATTGTACATTTTCACAATTTTAAATGTTTTGTGAAGATAAAGATAACTTACGAGATCCACTGAATCAGTATAGGAAGTTTATGGCATTCGGATGAGGCTTTCCATGGGGAAACATATTCCAGTTGTGTGGAAATCAGAAACTTTATAGTAGCATTACTTCTCACACTAAGGCAAAGACATCTAGTTGTTTTAAACCAAAATTATTAAAATTGATTTCTCCAAGCATTCCCTGTGTTTAGTAATATTATCTAAATATTTTCTGTATTTACATGTCTAATTACATACCTAACGAGGTCTTAGCATTTTTCTTCTTGTGAATTGATAACAGGTGGATGCCTTTGTTCCTTATCTTGTATCCTAGCAATCAGGACACTTAAGGAATGGCTAACTTTTCTTGCTGGCCTCCTTCAGTAAGTATTTGAGTTTCCTTAAAACTTGCTCATAGAATTTTTTTCCTTTCTCTCTGAAAATTATTTGGTTCTTTCATTTCAAATTAAAAAATTTGA
This sequence comes from Sturnira hondurensis, assembly GCF_014824575.4. Classification (NCBI taxonomy): domain Eukaryota; kingdom Metazoa; phylum Chordata; class Mammalia; order Chiroptera; family Phyllostomidae; genus Sturnira; species Sturnira hondurensis. The sequence goes on from NW_028081528.1 coordinate 3,133,376, forward strand.
ACTTAAAAGTCCCATTTAGTCTATTTATGCATTCAAAATAGGAGTTTCATTAAATTTAAGAGATGTTATAGCCCAATTTATTATAAATTAGGAGATAAGCAGAGGCATCATGTGTCTATCAACACATTTATAAAGTATTTCATATCCATGTAATAAAAGAATTTTATCCAACTCCTGGGCAAGCCTGAGAACTCTGGAAGAATTTAGTGCTGAATTTCTTCCAATTATAAATGTGTGTGTGTTTGTTTTGTTTTGTTTTGAGCACAAGGCTCTTTTTCCTATCTTCATCTGGTTCACTGTGATGTTTCGTTTGTTTTTAAAGAGTCAAGAAAAAACGTCAGGCTGCTCAGCACCCTTCACGTCGCAGAGGATGTCCCAAAGCCCACTGCGCGTCCGGGCTGCACGTCCAGTCTCCTCCCTCCTCCCATTTGCAGCCCCACACCACACACACACTCATCCATAGAACTACAAAACCAGGAGCATTCTTAAGTCTCAACTCTTACTCTAAAACCACAAGAAACTGATTCCAACTTTTTTCTTATTTGTTAGTAAATCTGTAAATATTTACATCTGTAAATCTGTTAGTAAATATTTGAATTAGAGCTCCCCAGTGCTGCATATAATCAGTTTTTATGTTCAATTAATTTCCAGAAGTTGAGAGACAACAAAGTAGGTGAATGCCAGCCACGAACACAGTTATTACAGTTATAAACAAACCATTTGTAAAAGGCTAATTACTTTTCTGTTACAAGGACAGAAAAGGCTCATTTTTTTTCTGTTTACACACAAAAAGACCCAGACACAGAGAAAGAGGTAACAGGCTCACTCATACAACTTCATCTATGAATCAAAAACAAAGAACAAAACTCACCAATTTGTTGTAGCAGCTTTGAGGAGAAAGGCCAGAGACAGATTGCAGGGAGCAGCTTTCTGTCCAGCAGGCAAAAAGTTTTCCTTGATCTTTTTTTTTTAGCATGCAGTTCTGTGTAAATCAGACGACGACATGAGCATTCCACCTGTGGCAGGAGAAACACCATCACGGGTGTGGGCTGCAGCAAGACCGCCTCCGTAATCCCACAGGTGAGACCAACCACCCGCCTGACTGAGCCCCATCTGAAGCACCGGTAGATACCAAGAACCCTCAAACAGGCAAACGGAAAGACAAATGCCCAGTTGAGAGAAAATCAGAAGGTCAGACCACAAAAATCAGCTTCCCAGCATTGCTCCCACCAGTGGAGTTATAAACCAGCTGTGCATTAATCAAAAGCAGAACCAGATTTGCCCAAGACCCACGAAAAGAATCAGAGGGGGAAAATAGAAGAGTCAGCCAGGGTCCAAGCTCTACTTGTGAACCAGGTTCACTCCTCCAGGTCAAACCCGTGCAGAAGTTGAGTCACCTGGCCGTCCCAGGGGCTCGTCCACCTGTCAAAGGCAAACTCAGGAACAAGAGCGCTTAGGAAAGGTGTTCTCCTGCAGAGCAGACTGAAGGGGAATCTTCGGGCTTTAAACTGACTGGCCCACAGAATATAAAAAGGACAAGAGTTACCTGAAAGGCAAATATCCCACAAGTACCAATATTACTGAGTCAGTAGCCTAGTCATGAGAGTAAAGCAACTTTCCATTGTATCATTTATGTTCCATCTTCCAAGAAAAAAACTGTTTTTCTTATTTGTCTCATGTTACAGTCCTTCTCTTCCCTGAGCCCCTCCTTAACTATGAGATGGTCACTTAGACAAAGACAAGGTAAAATACTTGGTTCTACACCCTCCCCCCAAGGACAGAATAGACCTCCAACTGACACTCTCCCACACGGGGCGAGCCGCAAAGTTGTCTGGTATTTGCATGCAGAGACACAGGTGTCCACAATTGAGTCTTCAGTCTCTACCTCACTGTTTTTGTGATTGAGAGCAAAGATAAGTGGTTGTCAACTGAGACAGTTTTGCCCCGGATGTCACTTGGCCAAGTCTGAAGACGTATTCGGTTGTCCCAGTCAGGGGTGGAAGGTGGTGCTATTGGTATCACCTAGTAGATAGAACCTGAAGATGCTACTAACACACCGTAGCGCACAGGACGACTCCCTCTACAAATTACGCAGCCCCGACTGTCAACAGCGCTGCTGCCTCAAAACTGGCGTAGAAGCTGTGCTCAGACCACCTGGGTTGAGTTTTCAGCCTTACTTAGCCCAGGGGGGTCAAACTCATTTTCACTGGGGGGCCACAGCAGCCTTGCAGTTACCTTCAAAGGGCCAAAATAATTTTAGGACTGTATAAACGTAACTACTCCTTAACTGTTAAGGAGCTGAAATTACATTTGGCTCTTTGAAGGCAACCGTGAGGATGTGGCCCCCAGTGAAAATGAGTTTGAAACCCCTGACTTACCCATTCTGAAACTTTGCATAATTGACTCAACCTGTATGCCTGAGTTTTCCCGTCTATAAACTAAAGATAACAGTATCCACGCCTCAAATGGTTGTGTGCTACGGGAACCTTTATTGAAAACACAAGAACCTGTTTCTCTGGCTTCTTATATATCCATTATTAATCTACCTTTTTTTTTCTTTTTACCTACATCTAAATTCTCTCTGCCATGTTTCTATTCCCAGGTACAGAAGCTTCAACACAGGGATAAATCTCATTGGCCTTCAGTGCAACTCAACACTTTCTACTAGTCATTTCTTTGCATCAAGGTATATAGTTGTACAGAAAAAGAGTTAACACAGCAGGTAGGACTGCTGCCTGGGAAGGGTCTGCATACAAGATTAGGCCCTGTCCTCAGGTATCCAAGAACTTACACTTCAGTATTCCTACATTCCTCAAAATGGTAAAAGTGGCTCACTACACCGAAATTGTTTGTACAGTATATGGTTTATGCAAAAGGCATGCTTTACCTTCTGAGAGGCTAGAATCTTACTGTGTCATGCAGAGGGTGCCTACATGACCAGCCTCCTATAAACATTACAGGCAGTCCTGCATGAGCTCACCTGGCCGGCAGCATTTCACTCGTTGCCACAGCTCATTGCTGGGGTAAGGGTATCCTGAGAGATTCCACTGGGAGAACCGTGGAAGCTCGAACTTGGCTGCCTTCAGAGTTTGCCCTCTGCACCCTCTCCCTTTGATGTCCTCTATCTTTTTACAGTAACAGATCTTAGCTGTGAGTCTGACTCTAGGCCAAGTCCTGTGAGTCCTCCTCATGATGCGCCCAGGGAGTGTGGTCTTGGGCACTTCCAAAAGACAGCCCTACTGTTTTATTCCACCTGATATGTGAAAGGTCATGTTTGCCAACTTAAAATATCACATTTCATACATTTATCATATACTGTGCACTGGTAGATATGTTATTAAGTATAATTTTCATTCTATTCATTTTTTTCTTGGCAAGTACTAGGATCTCAGCTGCTGCAATTTTCCCTAGATCAAAAATAGCATCTGCCATTATGCAGAGGTCAGTGCCTGGCATACACTTTAAAAACTGAACCGTACAGTACTGCATTTCTCTGCCCCTGTATTTCCTAGTTTCCTCTCTTTTGATCCCATGCACAAAGTCCTAGGCAAGCATCTTTCCCACTTTTTATAAGACATACTCTATTGTCCCCAAGTTCATTATTCTGATACCAACGGCCAAATTCAGTTCTAGTATCTATTATATTATCAGTCATTAATTTTTCATGTTCTTTTTCTTCCAATAACTGAACCTTCCATCGGAAAAATAGGCAATAAATAAAATAAATCTTTGTGTCCCATATCCATCGGTTTTCTTGTCTAGAGAGTTTATATTCCCTAATTAAAGATGCTTCGCCTTTTACTTCTCCCTAAGATTCTTTCCAAACCACATTTCTTGGGAATATTATCTTCACGCTATTATTTTATGACAAAAGATTCCATGGTTAACTAAGTTTAGGAAGTTAGGTCAACAAACAGATTTACTAATTATAGAACTTTTCAGAACCTTTGATATACTCATCTGAATGGTGAACATTTTAGGGTTTTGGATAGCATGTAGATTTGTGTAAAAGTATAAAATTATATTATTGTACATAAAAGTATAAAATTATCCTCCCAAGAACATCTTAGAGAGGTGAGCGTTTCACGGTATGCATTTTGAGAAACACAATGGTAGGGCAGCACTCATCACATCTGATGCCTGAGAAGTCCGTGTACAGGTCCAAGAAGGCTGCAAACATTATGTCCAACCAGATACAGCTACAATGCTGAGTAACAGCTGTTAGAATTGCAATGTCTCAAATATTAGGCAGATTGTAAGCTAAAAATGAGATCAGGTAAAAATTGTTAATGGATTATCATAGATCTTTCTATAAGGAAATTATAATTCTGAATGACAGGGCAGTATGAAGTTTCTTTAACACTATGGTAGTAAATTACTTGCCCCAGAAAAGGAAAATTAATTCAGTTAGTTGTAAGTCGGTAATCAGTCAATAACTCATCTATCACCTGGAACTGGCACTGCCTGATTTCTAAAATGAAAAAAAAGGAAAATACAGACACTAAAAATAATACCATTAAGCACACATTTCCTAAAGTAATAAAAATACATTACTACAAAATAAATTGAACAAAAAGGTTTGTTAATACTTTATTAGTATTTTCTAATGGACAGAACATAACACAAACCAAATAAATTTTTTTCTTTTTAGTTCCATAAAAATAGCTGACATTCTGATTGTTGTTCCTTCTTTGTTAAAAGAGGAAAGTACTGGTAGAATAATTAGGCACACAGTTGACACTTACTGTACAATGATATGCACAAGTTATCTTTAACAATTACGGTCCTAAGATGTGCTCTTTATACTTTTCCCTTGTAATACAGGAGTCATGCTCCTATAAGCAAACTCTACAAATAACAAAAGAATTGTACAAGGAGTGACAAAAAAGACTTTTAAAACAAGTCCTTAAATGAAAGGAAGCCGCAACAACGGAATGTAGGTTGTTAAGAAGACAGTTTAAACTAGATCTCAAAACATTAAAATTCATTTATTTTACAAGTATGCAAATACACATGCGTTAAATAAAAATATTGCACAAAACTAGAATTTTTAGCTTGTGAAATTTATGTTGATCTTAATTTTTTTTTAATTGGTATACTTTCTGGTAGCGCTTGACTGTGTGATTTTTTCCCAAACACTGGCAGCACAAACTTAAAATGAACAAAGTGAAATAGTCAAGAAACTTTTTAATGTGTTTTCTTTTAAAAAAATTAAGGCTAACCAAGTGCATCCATCGTACAATGGCACAATTATTTCCAGCAATGATTCAGAACACCCTAATTCTAGGAAATGCCCATGAGGTGCTATATTGAAATCATACAATCAAAGTTTTTAGGTGAATGTAACTATTAAAAGTTAGTAGTGATGGTTTCGAACAGTTTGTTACCTGAAAAATCATAAAACCCAAAGAATGATTAATCTTGAAGGTTTTTGCCTAAAGGCACCACTGACTTAGAAAACACATTCAAAAATCAAATATTAGAAGACATAAAGCCTCTTCGCGTATATTCATATATGTAATAATAAATGCATTAGATTGTAATAACTTTATTAAACATAGTACACTGTACTTCACTTATGGGTTAAATATTTTAAACAGTTTGACCAAGTCATTCAAAAGCCTGACTTTAGCATGACCAAGGTGCTCTCTGATGTAAAACACAGATGTGCACAGAGAAATGCACAACCACTTACACAGACCACCACCTGACATTTCTGCTTTTGAAATATAAACTCTTCTAAACAAAAATTATTTTAAAAACCCATTTACTCAAATATTTTTTGGTATGATGCAGTTAATGCTGCAGGGCTCTGTTATGAAAATTTTCAATCTTACATGACATTTCTTTCCCTGGCTGATGGCTAGTGTTCCTCACATTACCTAGAAATGTTTTTTCACATGTACACGCTAGACTCGGATGTGAATTGTTTACCCTCAGATTATTTATGTCAAAAGTATACTTGAACTGGGCAGGGGTACATCTGAAGTCCCTGCACTTACGGCCATGCTGATGCTTCTGACAGACGTGTTTCACACGGCCTCACGGTTCAAGCCTGGGCATGGAGCGGGACCAGAGCGGGGAGACACGCTGAGAGGAAGAAATATCAGTCTTCCACCAGAGTCAACGGGGAACTTTTCTCTTTTGCAAGTTGCAATGAAAGGGATTTCATTTGTATAATTCTGAAGACATGCAACACATGCTGAATATATGCATACTACAAGTATGCACACCAGCATTATAATAAATATGATTACTATAAAGCTTTAAAGGCAGGCTTTATTCTGTTACTAGGCTCACTCTTTAAGTAGGATCTAAGTGAAAACAACACAATAATATCTTGTTCTAATCTTAAAGCTCCCAAATAACTGGGATACCAATACTCTGTCCCTTTGTCTTAAGCACCCAGACATATCTTTTAATACCAGGATCTTGGCTCAGTGGTCTGATAAGTAGCTTCACTATTTTAAGGTTTTAGTGTTAAATATTTCTAAAACAAAAAATGCCAACATATCCAAACCCTTAATCAGTGGAAATATTTCAAACTAGGCATACAAGCAAATATAAAGACTTCAAAGACAGACACATGGAGAATGAGAAAACTATAGGAAATACGGAGGCTCCAAAACTGGAAAAGGTATTTCACTGTTGTTGATACAAAATTATTTTAGGGACTTAAATGTATACACTGAGGGGTTTTGCCAACTTGCTTTATTTAGTAGAAGTTTACATTATGCAAAATATAAATAAGAGCATATTTTAAAAAATATTATACTTCTGTTTTCATTATTTTCATATATTTACACTATAATAGAATTAGGAATTTGTATGTTTACATATGACTAATAAGCTCATTTAATCCTTTAATTCGATATTTTTGCAATCATCTATGGTATGTCTAGATCACACAATTTAAAATAATCATATGGTAACTTTCAACAGAGTACTGTTTTCTTTTAAATTTTCATATTTTTAGAAGCACAGAATTTATTTGGCAATTCTTTCAACAAATTATACCCCTACTATATAAACAGTAATCTCTTAAAGATAAACTGCAATTTTGAAACTTAAATGACAGCCACCATATGCTTCTTTTTGCACACAGAATGCCAAAAAACAAAACTAAAAACAAAAAACATAGATTGAGTACCATAAGAGCAAAGTAAGAGCCCTTAAAGCACACAAGAATCAATTAAAAATTGTTTTATACCAATAAACAAATCCAATCGCATTCTGTTTTTGATTGGTTTTATTTTATACTAGGTTTTATTTTATGTCACAAAACTGTAATTTGGGTATAAGGTTACTTCACACTTTAAGGGCATTCTGTCACTTTCCCCACACCCAAAATCGATGTTGCAAAGATCTTTCACCTCACTAATCTACAACACATCAAAATGCCGACAGAGACCTATAAAATCATTATGCAAAACAAATCCCTCCAAATCGTACATTGCACAGTCTCCCACTGTTAAACAAATTAGCCAAGTTATCTGTGAACCGTTGTCTGTGCTTTCCTTAGCTCTCGTACACACACTCTGGCACTCTGTCATTGCTGGAGAATGCTGTTAGTCTGAAACAAAAGAGACCGACGTCATTCTTGATTGAGATGGGGGCAGTATCCTCTCAATGTTGCAAAAATATGCACCAAATCATTTAAGACACGGCAACTCTCTTGGTAGTGGCTGGATGACGGATGAGGATGAGAAGAACCACAGTCGTGTGGATGTACTGATAATCTACTGAGACATTAAGAGACTGGTGCAGACACAGCAGTGTATGAGTTAAGCCCCAGAAGGTCTGTCCACCCACTAGTTCTGGACAAAATGAACATCAGCTTCATAGATTGGAGCGTCACCTTTTCTGTAAAGAAGGCGCTTGAGTTGTTTGAAGTTTCTGTTTATATTTTTGCATTTGCTTTGACCGTGAATGCAGTTTGTTGAAAAGTTCACGGAATTTATACTGTGGAAATAAGGTTTCCAAAAAGCCTTCCAAAAAGACATACACCATTCTTCTATTTAATTGGTTGTGCTGAAACATTTCAAAAACACGAAGAATACCTTTCCGTGTTGTCTCAGCCCCAATAATGTGCTTCAGTTCATCTAAATGGGGGAGAATAAACATAACTCATTACTCCGAGGAAACACCAGGCATAAGCTATGCTCTAAGTTAAATCATGTAAATATGTAAAGTGCTCAGCAGAGTAACTGATAAACAGCAGGTATTCAGTGAATGTGTTTCAGCTGTGCATTGTAGCTGAGATTTAAAATCTACACATGTGCATGCGTGCATCCATCACTTATGCAACAGATCCTGGGAGACAAGACAGTGCAAGAGAAAGAAGCAGGATCCAGACTCAGAAACCCCACATTAGAATTACTATCCTGTCCCTTAACACCTATATGACATTCACCTACACTGAGTACGCATCTTCATCTGTAAAATGGGCATTTATAATAACCAATATCTGTATAGCTGTAAGGATTTATAAGGCTTTAATGAAATAATATAAAAGTGATCTGCAAATCCTAAAACATCACACAAATACTCTTACTATGCGTAATACACAGTGAGAAATCTACTGTAAGGAAATACGTGTGACAGCTGATCTATGATTTCGAATACCTGTGACACAGTAAAGTGCCATTAAAATACTAAAAGTATAAAGATGGGGGGATGCTACATGAGACTATCAGGAAAGGTTCTCTTCAAGGAAGTAACTGCAGTGGACTTTGCTGCATGGGCAGGATGGTAACAGGGACAAACAGATGAAGGACTTGCTTTTATGCAGAAAACTTCAGTGAGCAAATGAGCACTAAGGGAAGAAAACAAGGCAGATTTAAGAAATGGGGGTGGTGCTGTGTGGTTCAATTTTAGGATTCCTGTCAGGAACGTGGGAAACGAAAGGAAAACGACAGTGCGGTGCCCGCCAGGACGGGCGAGGGTGGCATTCCCTCGCAGGCACCGCCAAGTCGCCAGAGCTGTCTGAAGATGGGAACAACATGAGTGGTTCCTCCCACTCACGGCCGGGACCACAGCAGCAGCACTCCTTCTTAGTGATTTCCACAGAAACAGGAAACTTCTAAAAGGTATGTCTGACTAGGGAAACAATATGATCTAAAGCGATCTGTGAATTTACGAAAACCAACTGAGGAGGGACGTACGTACACTTTCACATCTGCCGTCACGTCTCCACACAAGTGGCACCTCCTGGGGGAGGCCTTCCCGGATCACCCAGTCTGCACCTGCAACTCACCTGACCCCCCCCCGCTGCCCCGCACTCTCTGTCGCCTCAGCACTTACCACTGTCTAAACACACCCTACTTTCTATATTTGTTTTGTCTGCTTTCTGTGTCCCCTACTAGAACCTAAGATGTGAGAAGGCAAAGATTAGTGCAAAAAATAGTGTCTGGCACGTGACGAGCTCTCAAAAATATTTACTGAATAAATACATTAGGTTTCTTCCAGCTGAAAACTGAGTCAGTCTATAGCATAATCTAGTTTACTTTCATAGTTTATTATATAATGTTCTAAGTTATTCTTTTCATATTTCTATAATGTTATTTCCATAATTTGTTTTTTATCTCCAAATGCAACAGTGTAGTCTACAGGGCAGAATTAACAGCCATGTGGCAAATTTCCAATTTAACTTATAGAAGAGAAAGGTTATTAAAATCTATGATGGAAATGTAGTTTTACATTGTATTAGAAACAGGTATTATATGATGTTCAAGAACTTAAATATGTCTTTTAGATTCTCTACATCCAAAATTTAAATATGGAGAGAAAATATCTAGGTATTTCAAAGGTATTCACAACCAAGGAAGGGATCAAATAACCACAAAGTCACACAAAATTGTTTTTTATATATTATGTAGCTTCTCTTACTGAGAGAAGACAAGACGGACACAGTGAATTTAAATTGGTGAGATAGTAGTGTACTAAGGAAATAAATCAAACCAATAGGGTGCCACTATAGGTACTTTCTTTGGACCATGTTTAATAAAGATTAATAAATGGATCAATCAGTTGTTCCTAGTAAAGGAATTCTTGGGAAGAACTGGTTTGTTCTCTTAAGTAGAACAAATACTCTTTCTGAAAACCTCAACCCTCAGATCACTTTATAAGTCCTTTCATCTGTTACATATTTATCATCAACTTATTCTCAAAATCTTTTAAGGCAGTAAAGTGAAGTGGTTGAACACCCTTTTTCAAGTGGTTGAAAGCAGTGGCTTTTAAGTCATCAAGCTGAGTCAGAATCCCAACACTCACTGGCTATGAATGATGGGTGACTTAACCTTTTTGAGCTTCTGTTTCCTCGCATCTAAAGCTGCAAAATTAACAATGCCTAGCTTAGCAATACTGTCATGAGAATTAGTTAACAAAAAGTGAGAAATGCCTGGACCACTGCCTCCTATGTGGTAAGCAATAAAATAGTAATTATTACAGTCCAACAAGCATGCTCAGTGCCAAAAATTCAGAACTTACAAATTAATGAGATTTTTGCCAAACACGTTCACTCACCTGGCATAATTGAAAGCAGTTTAGTTTTCCCTGCGACCCTTGTTCTCATTCGAACACCTTTATCTCTGCATGGAACAGTCTCAGCTAAAATGCCGTTTGGCCAAAAGGCATCTCTATGTAAAAAGATCAAATACATTTTGTGACCATTTTCATTTTCTAATGATACAAGTTGGTACAGTTATTCTAATTTTACACAGAAAATAGAGGAAATATTTCTGAAATTTTATGTAACTGTGACATTCAACAAATATTAATCAAGTACAAGGTTCAATTTTAGGTGTAAAAAGATATACACAAGAAAGATAACAGATGAATTCTGCCCTAAAACATCTTACAAATACTAACGAATGATAAAGAAAGCAAAACGGAATATATAAATGACTATACCACATCCATTTCAACCCAGAGTTGGCCTCTCACCTCAGTGCGATTGAGCATCTCATCCTAATACAACCCTACAAAGTCCTGGATTTAGGTAACGTCATCTCCCTCAGTTCCCGTATAATTAAGCCAATATAAAACAACTTGGGCACCTGCACCTTACAGCTGGATGGATTACAATGTTCTCTTCACATACATAACCCGTTCTCCTCCACTTTCACAGCATGGTTAATTTTTGTTCCTTATTTATGAGGCTAAAAGCAGAAATTTAAGCACAATAACTAAGCTTCCATCTGGGAATTGGTTCCGAGGGAGAAAGAAAACCTAGAGCAATCATTGTTAACTTTAGACATTAGAAACACCTGAGAGCTTTAAAAAATCTTAATGTGCAGGTCTTCCAACAGATTAAGTCTGACTCTGGAGATGGACCCAAGCACCAGTACTTTTTAAAGCTTTACAAGTGATTTCAATGTGCAACCCAGGTTGAAAATCACTGCTCCCAAAGAACATCATTTACCTACCCTGAATCCGAATTAATGTGCCAGGGCAGGGGGTCCAACTTTTGGAAAGATGTGGTATGGTGAGGAAAAACGTAGCTTCAGATCAGAGAAACCTAGTTCCCTTTTTACATAGCACATGAGCTTTTGGGCAAGCTGCTTGACCTGACTATCACTCAATTTCCTCATAACAAAATGCAGACAAAAATCCCTATCTGGTGAAACACAAAATCAGGAAGTATACCTAACGTAGCTGGCGTAGGACCAAGCAAACAGTGCTCAATACCAATAGCTCCCTCCTGCTCCAGTTATTTTGAGATGGACAATGCTGCAAATTATTTCTGTCTGGCTTCTCTCTCACTCCTAGAAACACGGTCTATTTCTTTGCTGCGCAGTGCTCTCCTGAAGAAACTGTAACTGGTGACTGACAAAGCGCTAGGCACAGGGTAGGAGCACAGAATATTTCTGTAGGATGAACATATAAACTGGAGTATTACTGCTCTTAATCTGTATTCTTTTCAGAGGTTCAAATAGTTAAAAAATTAAACTGTGGCCAGAGACGTATATATTTTTTAAATTTTTGCACTTAAAAATCAAATACAAGTGAGAAAAATTAAACTCTGTTGGGAACCGCCCTGCCTGGTTTCAGAAGCTGTAATGCCCACATGGCTAAGGCTGAGTGAGTGACCTTGGGACCATAAGCCACTAAGGAGACAGAGCTTATCTCCCTGGCAGGGGTGCCACCTTGGCCCCTTTTACTTCATCTATAACTGGCCCCCAATGCTAGCCAATGACGAATAAGATTCCCCAAGGTGGGGGAATGACCTAACATAGGCATGATCATGTAGAGGCCCCAAGGAAGGACTTGAGGGGCTACAGCAAAAGGGGGTGACAGACCCCTACCCCTTGCCTATGACACAGCCTGAGTCCTCATTCTGTCTCCTAATATCCTGGCTGCCTGACTTCAGCCTGAAACAATGCTGGTGGTGGGTACCACCCTGTGCTGGAAAGGGTGGGTTTCCTAGGGCAATCAGCCCTAAGAAAGAATATGTAACATCCTGTGAAACCTGCTTTGTTTAGAATGCTCTCAATTAAATAAGGGTCCACACCAGAAGTGACTTTGTTCCTCAAAGTTCTATAGCTCTTTAGCTATCTGACCCTGACTTAAAATAGGCCCTCAGAGTTCTTTGTTATCTATTGTTTGGTCCTTATTGCCTGACAATGATTAATGAGCTTTATCTCTATTCCTGTGCAAAACAAACCTAATAAAAGCCCATTGAGGAAAAGGCTCTTGGCCCTTCTCCTTTGAGAGATTGGCCACCTTACCTCTCCAAGCAGATCATGTCTTGGTAGACTTACTTTCATTCGTGGTGGCCAGGGGGGCCCTGCAGGTGGAGCCGCCCCCCCCCACCACAAAACTCTAAAATTAGGTATCTGATTATATGACAATGCCTTGTCTACACTAACATTTCAATTATTTTAAAGCCACTTCAATGTGATAAAATGTAACCTTCTATAATTTTTTTCTTTTATGCTCTATTCTAGTTTTAAAGAAAACAAAAATCAATAGGCCCACATACAAAATGTTTATATAATTCTTACAAGTCTTTTTGCTCATGAGCGGTAACTAAAATTAACTTTATGGCCCAGAAGAAAAGCGAAGCAAAGTCAATCAGCAGTGATGACGCCAAACTCTGTACCACCTAGAGGTGACTGTGTCTTAAGACATACCTGAAACGCTTCACTAAGTCCGCTACTTGCTCAGGTGAGGTCATCCAATCAACATGGTCAACTATTTTTCTGACAGTAAAGAGATTTAAATGAGTAAGGTCAAAATTTTATAAGGTGAATGAAACAATCACTACTTTCCTGGAGTAAGCAACTCAATTTGTATGTAAATTAGCTCTAAGAGAAGCAGACTGCTTCAATACTGTTCTTATAAGGCCCAGAGAAAGAAGTGCTCCCATAAAGGGTGAACAATCCATTTCCAGAAGTAAATGTTTAAAAGCTAAGTAAGATCAGCTCTAAGTGGAAAAACAAAGACTAAAAAAATGTGGCACCTATTAATTGTATCACCATATGTGGCTCTAATAAGCTGTTGAAGTAGGTTTTTTATATTTCTTCGCAACCACTGATTCCTTTCTTTCAAGTCGAACACTTCATCCATGAGAAGCAGCATTACCCTTAGTGGGATATTGTCATCCACCTGACAAAACATGAGAAGAAATAAGCTTATGTCCATCTGAGTTATCTATCTGCCATAAATGGATACTTTTACAAAATGACTGATACTATTTCGCTGGCCAAAGAACAAGTTATACTATAGCTTTCATAATCTGACATTTCATTTTAATCTAGAAAAGACCTTTTTAACAGTTATTTTGACAGAACACAGAATTTCACAGCCCTATATGGACAGCAAATCCCACCACCATAATGAAAAAAAATTTCTCAAAGTGGCCTCATGATGACCTTGGGGAAAGATGTTTTGACTTTTTTACTTTTAGTAGGACCCACACTAGTTTGATAAGGTAGATATTGACCCCTTTGCCTATTTCTTAGGCCAGCTCTTTCAAAAGAACACAATATACTGAACAGTCTCTCTATTTAATACAAAAAAACCAGTCTACCCAGAATAGTGTGCTTTGCTTGGTGAGTTGTATGCTTTTAGATATTTTCAGGGAAAAGAACTGAATAAAATCTAGTATATAACTAAGTTAACATTACCTAAGACATATTTCACTAAACTAGAATTTTAACATTTAACAAGTAAAAATTTGAACACTTTTATAATGGGAATATTTGATTAGCGATATAAAAGTTAACAGAAGACAATCAGAATGCTTTGGTGTGAAAAATTATTATAAAGCCCAAACAGGCACAGGTTCACAACCACAACAAGCTGCATATAATTGTCAGAAGGTTTAGAACTCTTTCATCACTAAGCTACTCTTCCTGATGATTTCTTCGTCAGTGCTATAATTCCAATGCTGCGGAAACAGAGTGAGTTATTTCTCACTGTCACATTGTGAACATTCTCTGAGTGCGCTCTCCCTTTCACACACTGAAAGCTCAAGGCGGGGGGGCACAGGAGAGGGGTCAGGAGAGGCACACTCATCTACTGCGGGTAATGCTGTTCTAGTCTCTGATCTCGCATATTCAAGTTTGGTGCCAAATGACAATTTAATAAAAGGTTAAACTGTAAAAACCCTTAACCAAAGGTATGATGTTATGGATATTACACAGCACAACTCATAATAAAATATTCTAAAATATTCCTAAAAAAAAACAAAATATTTTTAAACAGTTTATCATAAAGAAATTTCACAAGAAACCAAGGGGAGATAATTGTAACTTTATGCCTAATAAAACAGAATATTGAGTCCAGACTTAAACATATATTCAGTTGACTAAAAAGTTCATTCAGTTTTTTCTGTACTATGGCTCTAGTAGTGCTCAGTTGTCTTTAACTTCATCGGAAACAATTTTGTTAGATTTTATTGGGTCAGTTGTCATACTAGCATGCATTAAAAAAAAAACATCAAAATTGGTTAATTTTCTGCACTCATTTTAATATTGAAGATGGAAGAAAACATGCAACATTTTTAGTGTATTTTATTATTTCAAGAGAGGTAAAAATGTAACTGAAACACAAAGAAAGGTTTGTGCAGTGTATGGACAAGGTGCTATGAATAATCAAACATGTCAAAAGTGCTTTGCAAAGTTTCTTGGTTCTATTGGCATTTTGGCCAAATAATTCTTTGCTGTGGAGCTGTATTATGCATTGGAAGGTGTTTAGCAGCACCCTAGGCCTCTACCCACTAGAAGCCAATAGTAGGAGATAGCCAACATACTCAAATATCCAAATCAATAAAGTTATTGGTGAAAATGAAAAATGTGTCTTTTGTTTAATGGAAAAAAACTAAATGAACATTTTGGCCAACCCAATACAAAAATCTGATGTGTGACAAAGAAGAAACACAGTAACTGGGGAAAAGAGGGCCTTCTCAGTAAGTGGTTCTTGGGCAACTGGACCCCTAATTTATTCCATACACAAAAATCAATCCTAGATGAATGCCAAATCTAAATTTCAGGGTGGTGAGATAAACAAAAAAATAGAGAAAATCAAATGTCTCTGTGACCTTTCAATGGGCGCACATGGTATATACAGTGAACAAAAGCACACAAAGAAGATATCTG
The DNA here is from genome assembly GCF_014824575.4 of Sturnira hondurensis. Classification (NCBI taxonomy): domain Eukaryota; kingdom Metazoa; phylum Chordata; class Mammalia; order Chiroptera; family Phyllostomidae; genus Sturnira; species Sturnira hondurensis. The sequence goes on from NW_028081528.1 coordinate 3,148,978, forward strand.
CAATACTCAAATATTTACATCTGACAAAGAACCATTATTAAGATTATAAAGGCACTCTTACTAATCAAAAGACAAAGACAACCAAGCCAACAGATAAATGGGGGCAAGCACTAGACACAGAAGACAAGATGCCCAAATGGCCAATGAACATATGAAAAGGTGTTTAACATCTCACATAATCATCAGAGAAATGAAAATCCACATTAGAGACAAAACTCAAAGTGGCTCAAGTCAAAAAGACACAACACTGCCTGGCTGTGGACCGCTGGAGTTCTCATGCATTGCTGGTGGCAATGTAAGTGGAACAAATGCTTTGGAAAACTACTGGAGAGTATGGATGAAAACTGAGTCTTTGCACTCAGTTTTTCTGTCCAAACAATTCCATTCCTAGGTTCAGACCCAAAAGAAACATGTGCTTATTTTTTTATCAAAAGACATATTCCTAAGAGTACTATTCATAATATGACAAATGAATTATATTTACAAAATGGGAGTATGATAATAAAGCAACTACAATGACACAAAACAACATGAAGGAGTATCACAATGTTGACCGAAACTGGCCAGACTAAAAAGAGTACATACTTTTTCTAGTCTCATTTACATGAAGTATAAAATCAGGGTGGGAGTCAAGAGAGTGATCACCCTCGGTGAGGAAAGCGGGCAGTGCCGGGCAGAGCGCATCGGCGGGCTTTCTCAGGTACTGGCACAATCCGTTTCTCGTTGAGGGTGCTAATCACACGGGCATGTTCAGTGTGTAAGAATTCATCAAACTTAACTCTTACAATATATGCACATTAATGATGGGTATATATTACTATACTTCATCAAAAAGTTTAAAATATATTAACTATGATTTGTATTGCAATTGAAAACTACCCAAAATAAAATTAACTCACAGTATCATCGAGTTGAGCTGAGACTCGACAATGTTCAGGATCTGAATCAGCCTTTGGAATTAAAGGAGGCATCTAACATTTAAAACAAAGAAAGAAACAGAACAAATTAAACATGCAGACAAAATAATAAAACATAATAATAAACCAAATGATTATTAAACATAATAAATCACATTTGATTTGATATCTGGTATAATATATAAGGTTTCTATATTTTCTATTTAAAAAATATTCATCTAAAATTAGAAATCAAATACAATAGAGGGGTTACTTCATTATCAAAGTATTTTTTCTCTTTAAACAAATGGAGACAACTATATTCAAATATTAATAAAAATTATTTTAAATATCATACTACACTGAAAAAAATGCTTAGCTGTTTAGTTGAAAGGGGAGATTACTTAGTCAAGCTCCCATACCTTTTAGAAAAGTTTAAAGCTAAGAAAGATTAAATAATTTAACAGCCAGGGAAAAGAACACCAATCTTCTTTCTTTTACCAGAGTTTGATGTTATGTTAATAGGGTAAAAGAGCTTATTAACCAATTGTGGCATAATATAAATTATGGGAGAAGAGAACAGAAAAAAATGGTGTTTGCTGATAATTACTGATCAGCACAGGAAGAACCATCACAATCACCTATTATAACCCTTCGTGTTACTAGTGAGAAAGAAGCCTGGCAAAGTTCAGCTACTTTTGTACGAAGGCACATGGGTGAGTATCAGAAGTAGCACAGGAAGAATCCTCATTTCAGTGTTAGAATACTGTCCGTGATTAGAAACAAAGATGAAGCATCAGAGAAAGTATGAGAATTAATAGAAAAGTATGATTTACAAACACTATTTTAGTTGTCTCTCACAGTAAAAAAAATTCTGTGTTTCTGTGTATTTTCTTTTCATTCAAACCAATCTAACAGATAAAAACTCTAATAGCTATATCTCTTCTTTTATAACCTCGAATATAACCTTAAACGACTACATCAAAATCATGAAAGGTACAAATTATGAGGCAACAAATTACTTGGTCCACTATCTGTGTTTGCTAATGTAACAAGATCCCTAGGAAACTCTTCTGTATCACTTGAAGGGATAGACTCACAAGTATGGCCCCAGAGATTGATGACGGTGCAGGGCATTCCTCGCCTTGACCATGCAAATCAGGAGAAATCAGACTTAATGCTTCCTGATGAATATTAGCATAACTAATTTATACAATAGCATCTACTTGTTTCCTTATAAAATTTAATAGCACTCCAGGAAAAAAAATGGAACAACAGAATAAAATAGTACAAAAAATGTTAATTTTACCAATTTTTAAATTTTTAAAAATTTATTTTTAGAGAGGAAGGGAGGAGGAGAGGGGGAGAAACACCAATGTTTGGTTGCCTGCCATGCACCCCCTACTGGGGATCTGGCAACCCAGTCATGTGCCCTAGACGGGGAATCAAACAAGCAACCCTTTGGTTCACAGGCTGGTGCTCAATCCACTGAGCCACACCAGCCAGTGCTAACTTTACAAATTTTAAATATTTATTCTGAATAGAGTTAAAAATTCTACCATATAACAGAATGGAAAAATGAGACAGACTGACATATCTCAGAAGGGAGGGAGTGGAGGGACTAGAAGAGATTAGCCAAAGAACATATACGCATGTATGCACAGCCCATGGACACAGACAATGAAGGCTGGGGTGGGGACTGAGTGGTTGAAGGGAATGAGAGACATCTGTAATAATGTCAACAAAAAAATAAAATTCTACAATACAGACTGAGGAGTGACTGGATTTACAGTATCCATTTCTGATACGAATGTACTCTCTTTAGTTTTTTTTTTTTAATTCTTTATGAGACTGTGTTGGAGGGCTTTGGACTTCTGAAAGAAGTAGGTAAATTGAAGTATGAGCTCGGTATATTGTAGTTGACCTAAAAATAGCTGGCTTTAGACACTACTGAAAATCTCTTACCTTGAAAAATGATTGCTTTATGTCTTGACCTAATCTTTCCGACATTTTGCCCATGTTGTCTGACATCTTAGTCATTCCCTCTGCCAAGCTATCCGGAAGGGACTTGACTGCATTTGAAACGTTCCTCATAGAATTTCGAAGTGGGTTTACAAAAGTGTCCATCTAAAGAGGGAAAGATATTATACCATGACTTTATTGTATCATATTTGATATTCAATGGAGAAGCTTGGGAAAACACAGAGGGTAACAACATATGAAAGATACAATAATTTTCCAGTCTATAATAGTTCATTTCCTTTTAAAAGTATATAGCTGCTATCTTCAATGTGTTTTAAAAATACACTTTCACACACAAATATATAGTTAAAATTTTTGAGTGATAAGGTTATTGCTAGAAAGTAAATACGTTTTGGCTGCCTTTCTTATTTAAAAAAATCTGAAAAAAAAAAAGTTTTCCAAAACAGAAACTGATGCACGTGGAATTAGCTACAACATGCTTCTGCAACAATTCGAGGCAACAATGACATGGATATTTTGAGGAGATATAAAAATTAAATAAGCCAATAAACCGAAAGCTAAAATAACTAACAAGTGACTATTTAAAATTAACTTTTTTAAAAATAGTTTTTAGGATACATACATTCTTAAGAATCTACGGAGGGTATTTGAAATTCATTATGAAGAAAAAGAGAAGCTACAAATCAGCTATATAAACTATATTTTAGTAAGGGAGAAGAGAAAAACTGTAAAAGAAAATATCATCAGTGATATAAAATGGAATAATCTCCAGAGGATTTGGAAGCATTAAAACAGACATGTGACTATACAAAAGTTAACTTCAGTTAGGAAAGGAAGAGACATCTAAAGAAGCCAAAGTAGCTGAATATGAAACTTCCTGAGATTTATTTAAAAAGAAGAGGGCACAAAACCAGTTATACAAAACTACAAGAAAAAGTTCCAGAAAGTACTGCATCTCAGAGAAACCAGACAGAAACAAGTTATGCGCCATGTAGAAAGAAAAAAAAATAGTAAAAACACTGAACCCCATTATTTAAGGAACACAGCACGATGTTAATACAAGAAGCAAAACTCCTTTACTCTAATATACTTTTAGGGTTTCTGTTAATAAAAATACTCTGAAAAGGCAGAATAATAATAACAAAAACTGGACTTTAAGAAAACTGTAAATGGGCTGGGGCTTTGGTTGCTCTCTGAATTAAACTGAGCAGATAAACTACAGACATGCTTGACAGAGCATGCAACCCATGGGGGGTGGTCACTGTCACAGCAGGACGAGTTAGGATAGAACCAAAGAACAGGAACGAGGATGAAGAAGGGTTTGAAAAGCACTACCTCTGGTAAAGAGAGACATGGGAATAAAAAGAGTAAAAAGATGAAGCTAACTCTTATGTGTGCATACGCACTTGTGTGTGTAAAATCACATCTGTGTGTGTGTCTGTGTGTAATTCTAATTCTATATACCGTAACTGTTAACTGGAAAAGTACTCAAATCAATCAGAATATTATTTCCAACACTGACATCACTGCCAAGAGTGTTTTTCTTTTTTTAACTGTAATGTCATTATAAATGCAGTAAAATTCATAAGAACACAAGCAGAATCCTTCAGAGAGATAAACATAAGAATGCCACATTTAAAATGCACGGCTTGAGGAAAATTGCCACCCATCTACTAAGTTATGATGTTCACAGAAGAAGTCGAATTTCAGAAGCATAAGGGGCATTAATTTCACTCCAAGCCACAACCTGCATTAAAAACTATTTGAATGACCTCAAGAATATTTTAGAACTGTATATAACTTACATCTAGGACCTGTAGGTTTAGTGGGAAGGTGGGTCCATCTAATACAACCTTCAGATTGAGTAAATGAACACCACCCCCCACGCCCTCGAGACACTAGATGAACTCCAGCCGACAGAACCTAAATCTGTATCATGAACTAGGCAGGTACCTACACAGCTGCCTGGGCACCACCCCAGACCTACAGAATCCATTTTCTTTTTCACTCTTTCTTTCCCTTTCCTTTTCCTTTCCCCAATTTCTGAGAGTAAAGCCCAAGCACCTGTACTGGGGACTGGGAGAGCCGAAAAAGATAGAAAAACCACAGGAGATTGTGATGCCTAACTTTACAAGCATAAAGTAGAGTCTGTCACCATATGACAATATTTCTAAAAACAGGAGTTATCTTAAAACCGAGGTTGAGAACAAGAAAAAGAGAGAAACTTGCGCATCACCAAACAAAGGAGTAGATTACAGGTTGCTGACACAAGTGTACACGGAGCCTGACCTACAAACAAGTCTATTGACTCAATTACCACCTGTTTAGTTAACTGTGTTGGTAGCAACACAAAGTAAGTTTAACTTAAGTTTAGGTACCTCTAACTACAGTTTAAAATATCTTCACACCAGGATATAAAACTAGACAGAAAGATATTATATCTGCATGGAGAGACTGCTTGTCAGTTAGATTTTTTTAGGAATTGGCTCAATGATTTTACAAGGCTGGACATTGTGTGATCAAGTTAATGTACTATAAAGTATTATTTCTCAAGCTCTAAATAGCCAATAAAATGTATATAGATAATTTTCTCTAATAGCTACATAAGTTCCATTAAAATTAAGAAAATTATTAAACTATAATTTAGCCAAAAAGAAAATATAGCTGAAAAGCCCTAGTTCCTGTTATATATAAAAATTATTCTGACAGTCTAGAAGACATCAAAATGACCATGGTAATTACAGAGATGGTTTATTTTTTAAATGTATGTTATTGTGGATTTTCAGAAATGATTCAGAAGGATCTTAAGACTCCAGCAATAATTTTTAAAGTGATCTATAACTGTTTAGATACATAAACACTAGTGTTTGCTAGTAAAAAGAAATTACGTACATTTAATATAATGTTTATTTTATTTCAAAAAGCTGTTGAATTTAAACTCAACAGCTTCCATTACAAAATGCAAACATAAGACCACCACCTTTCTCTCCTGCCACAAGGTACATGATCTGGAAGTTGTTATTAAAACAAAACATTCCACTTAGAAATGTCAACATCCAGTTGAATATTAAAACCCAACACATTGTAGAGTGATCACAGGAAGTCCTTTTGCTTAGAGATGTTAAGTCTTAATTATTTTGTACAAATTCCTTAACATTTTTTAAAATAAAAAATTTATTGAATTTATTGGGCGATATTGCTTAATAAAACTATATAGGTTTCAGGTGTACCATTCTATAATACATCATCTGCATATTGTATTTATTGTGTATTCACCACAAGCCAAGTCTCTTTCCATCACCATTTATCCCCTTTACCCTCTTCTACCTCCCCTAATCGCCTACCCTCTGCTAATCACCATGCTGTTGTCTGTTGTCTATGGGTTTTTTACTTTCCTTAATCCTTTCACTTTTTTCAACTAGCCCCCCTACCCCCTCCCCTCTGACAGGTGTCAGTCTGTTTTCTGGATTTATGAGTCTTTCTATTTTTTTGTTGTTAGTTTTTGTTCATTAGATTACACATGTAACTGAAATCATATGGTATTTGTCTTTCTCTGACTGGCGATTTCACTTAGCCTAATACTCTCCAGGTCCACCCATGCTGTCACAAGAGGTATGATTTCCTTTTTAATGAGTAGTATTCCATTGTGTAAATGCACCACAGCTTTTTTTATCCACCCATCTACTGATGGATACTCAGGCTGCTTCCAAACCTTGGCTATTGTAAATAATGCTGCAATGAAGATAGGGGACAATATATTCCTTCAGACCAGTGTTTCAGGTTTCTTTGGATATAGTCCCAGAAGTGGAATCACTGGGTCATAAGGCAGCTCTATCTTTAAATTTTGAGGCAACTCCTTAATGGTTTTTTAAAAAGTCTTTTTAGGTGGAGGGAGGCAAGGTAGTCTTTTTTTCTTTTTAATTTTCATTTAAAAATAATTTCAGACTTTTAAAAAGCTGTAAAAATAATACACAGAGTCCCTTTATCCAGCTTCCCCAAATGCTGTTACTGTTTGTGCTACTGCCGCTGCGGCTGCTGCTAAGACCCAACATTTATATTCAGGTTCATTATGAACCAGGCACTGCAATATCCAGATTATCTCATTTGATTCACACGATCTTTACTTGTTGAGAAAACTAAAGGATCAAAAAGGTTAAGTAACATGTTGCAGGTCACACCTAGTATATGGAAGTGCAGGGATTTGAACCAAAGGATGACGGTCCCCACATTCTGAATTCTCACCCACTAAGCTAGCTCACCCAATTTGAGAACTTAATCACTTATTGTCTTAATCTAGTGTATTATCCAAGTGCAGTTCTTATAAACAAAAAGAAATTTTAAATAATAAAGATTTCACTTAAGAGCCATGAAAAACGCATCCTATTTTAACCCTTTTCTCATCCTTACTCTAAGTAACACATTTCCTCCCAGTAAGAAACAGTCCCTTCTGAAGATAATGAAAACCTGTGATACATCCTAGGCAAACCTTCCTTCACGGATCATTTCAAAGTTTTTTTTTCTTTTCTTTGACGCTCCTTCTGATTCAATCTACATGTGAAGACAGGAGTTCATTCATACTTTTTAGATACAACTATAAGTAGTGGGCTTAATAAAGCATAGAAGATAAACATGCCAAGAAATACTTGAAAATTGTCTAGTTTTAAAATGTACATAAATATAAATGTATTCTCTAATATCAAAACCAAAGTATGAAAATAGAGCTGTAAAGAAAATGCAATGGTCTGCTTACCTTGCGAGCAAAATCCCCTTTTCCTTTACTGTAGGCTTTGTTCTCAAGGAAATCATACACATAGTGAGCCAAAGCTGGGGAAGCTTTCATCAGGTCAGGAGTTAACAGTAACTGACAGGTGAAAGAAGAAAGTCAAGAATTTTAATTTTGCATTAAAATAATTATACAATTGAAGTCATCAATAATTATACTACCAATAGCAGTTTGGTGTACACTCTTCCCATCTGTTATTTTGACTTTCAGCACATGTAATATGGAAGTTGTCTTAAAAAATGTACTATTCCATTTTCAGATTTTGTAGCTAATACTAAGTTCCACATTAATAAATTGTTATGTTATGTCATTTACATACTAATTTCAAATTTAACATCAATAGAAAATACATAAAATACTCCAGATAAAAACTCTTAAGTGTGATAAAACAAAATATCGCTTTTTTGTCTTAATGAAAACTGTTATGATACTGCTCATGATACAGCCCAGCGTTCTAGTTTAGCCCCTTCAGTGAAGCGTGTCTGACACACGTTAAGTTCACTAGTTAAGAACAGTACAACCACGTTTAATGGATACACTGAGGACACCCAATTTGGGAAGAGGGGGGTTATTTTCTAAATCTTACAAGTAACTATCACAGATTTTAATGCAACTAAAATTAGTATATTAAAAAAGTAAAGACATTTGACAAGAGTAATAAAATTGGTGTCAGACATTCAGAGTTAAGCCAGGAAAAGAAAAAGTTGAATAAAGGCAAAAATTTACCAGTTTTCACTACCCTTTCAGTAAATAATAATGCATAGAAATTACAATTACGGTTATCAACAAACCCAAACAAATATTTAAGAGACTGAAGGAAACCTCAAAAGCAAAATCTTCAGTACAGTATTAGCTAAGTTAAACTAAATACTTAAGACAGGGTCAGCAAGTTTTTTCTGTAAAGGTCCAGGTAGCAAGTATTTAAGTTTTGTGGTCCACAGAGTTTCTGCTGAAACTACTCTTAATAAAACAGGTGGTGGGCTAGATCTGGCCTGCAGGCTCTAATTTGCTGACCCCTGTTACAGAGGCTGGAGTGGGGCCCTGAATAGTGAAACAATATATACATACCTCAGCTAAAGCCTTGTGTAATAGAGGAGAAAACTTTATAATCATTCATTAGTATAAAAAACTATAAAAATACTGTTAAATCTAGCATCTGGGTATCCATGTCTAAACAATCTTATTTCTAGAAGTCCAAACAGCTTACACAGTATCTCGTGAGACATGCTGTTTTGTTCCACAGGAGAAATTTGCATGCTTAAAATGCTACACATGAGAAATAGTCCCTCAGATTTATTCCTCACTAGGGTTATTCCATAATTTCAGAAGCATTTGACTCATTCTGGACAATGGGAGGCAGCTGTTCTGACAAATGAAATCTGCTAGCTTTGGGCATCTCATGAAGAACTACTATCTATACTATTATCTACTGAACTGGAAAAATGTAACTGTTTAGTCTGCTATGAGACACTTAGCCTCTACAGTAATGTAGAATGGACAGGTGTCCCTGAGTGTTTGTATCCATCTAAACCCAAAGAAGCAAAACCCCAGCACTGAGTGTCAAGAAAACTTCGTAGTTAATTAATAAACAAAAAATTAATATTTATAAATTACTGAACAGACTGCATGTCACATCTGACATGCTACTCAAAAGTGATTGGTATTACAGAAAATCATTCCTTAATAAAGAAATATGTGCTATATTAAAATGAAAATCTATGGGAAATAATAAACATGAACTTACCTGCAAATATGCATTAAGATCCTTTTTTCTCTTTTCTAAAAAATCTCTATCCATATTATTAAAAGTCTTTTTACCAGGAAGCTTCAATATACTTGACAGATTTTCAAACTACGAGACAAAATACATTCGATAATCTTAATTTTTTACAAAAAGACAAAAGTAGGCTCTGAGTAGGACAGTTGGTTAGAGCATCACTCCAACAGGCCAAGGATGTGGGTTGAATTTCCAGTCAGAAAACATACAAGAATCAACCAATGCATGCATAAATAAGAACAACAAATTGATGTCTCTCACCCCTCACCCTTCTTTCTGCCTCTCCCCCTACCTCTTTCTCTCTCTCTAAAAAAAAGAAAAGTATTTTCATAGTGACAATTTCTCTACATATTAAAAGCACCTTGAACAGATCATTTTGCAATATATTTCATTAAGCAAAAATGAGAAAACAGAAAAAACATTTTCCAAGTATGTCCAAACCACAGTTCTAATGTTACTTATTATAAAGCCATTTCAATGAAGAATGACAGATGTGGATAGCTGTGGAAGATGGGTGATATTCACATGGGGTGTCATTTTAGTGCTTTTTCTAATTTTGATATTATTCAAGATTTTTGTAATAAAAGGTTTTCAAAAAATTGTCCTTTACAACCACTTGACTCGTGCATAAAGTATTAGCAAATAAATTGACAGTGATCAAAGTTATGCGTTCCTGGCTTGTTAAAAAATCTTATGAATACTTTTTATATTGACAACTTCAAATAAATTAATCCTTGTAATGGCTCACTGTTAAAAGTAGAAAAGGAAATTTAAAAATAGAGCTTACAGCCCTGACCGATGAAGCTTGGTAGGCTGGGTGTTGTACTGCAAAGTGAAAAGTCTCTGGTTGGACTCCCAGTCAGGGCACATGCCTGGGTTGCAGGTTTGGTCCCCAGTCGGGGTGCATTTGAGAAGCAACCTATCGAAGTTTTCTCTCTCACATTGATATTTCTCTCCCTTCATCCCTTCCCTCCCATATCTCTAACAAATAAGTAAAATCTTTAATATATATATATAGGTTATAGCTATATTACAACTCTGCAATATATAACTGTAGTACTACACTAATACATACCTACCAACTACATGAAAAATAAACTGTCACATTACAAACAAAAAATAATAAATCCATCAATATTTACAGACTTAATATTTGGGTGCATCTTCAAAGCTCCAGATATGTAGTAATGTGCTGTGCTCCCTGCTAAAGCACTATTTTAACCATATGAGCCGTTAACATTTAAGATTCCCATTATTTACAATAGTCAGAGATTCTGCCTAGCCAACAGCCTCTCACCTGAAACTTTAAGCAGCTTCATTGCTTTTCCTATATGACACATATTCTCAAATGAAACAACTTTCTACAGTTGTTTCATTCTATATTCAAAAACTCATTCATTCCTGATGCAGAGACTAAAGAGGAAATAAAAGGTATAGGGTAAATTTCATCCCCAAGCTGGAAAATTCTTTGTGATAAACTATTAAGTGGACTGGCAAACCAGATGGTTGCTCGGAGCTATAATGTGAACAAAGTTCACTGTATGCTACACACCAAAGTTAAAAGCAGTTCTTTTGCCCCAGCCAAAGCAAGAAAAACAAAAAACTGGAGAGGCTATTTATAGGGAAAATGTTATGCTGTAGTGATATTCACAAATTTGGTGATTCACAAAAGTATCAGAATGGCTCCTCCTTGGACAATAAATGTCCAATGGCTTAATTTTTTTTATCATACCTAGTGGAAGTAAATTTAATTTTTCAAGGTATCTTAAAAGGTATTTAATTTCCTGGAATATTACTTTTCTATATTATCTTAAACTATGGACTCAATTTTACAGGACACAGTTCATTCTGGCACAACCAATATTTTCTGGACTGAACTGTAGCCCCCAACATGAAGCCCTGACTTCTTAGGGTGGGTCCTATTCGAATTTGGCCGCTGTGCTTATGAGAGCATGAAATCTGGACACACGAGAGGACGCAGGAATGAGAGCCTGCAAAGAAAAGGCCCTGTGAGGACACAGAAGGGCAGTCAACTGAAAGCCACTGAGAGATGCCTCAGGGGAGACCAAGCAAGCCAATGCCTAGATCTTAGACTCGTAGCTTCCAGAACTATGAAAAGATTAACTTCATTTTGCTCAAGCCACCCAGTCTATAGTATTTGTTATGGCAGCCCTAGCAAACTAATATACCAAGAGAATATAACAATATCAGTAAAAAATATTTCAGAAACTTTAAAATTTTAAACCTTATTAATGAAAAGAAAAAATTAAATGTCACAATAAGTTTTTTTTTCTTGAAGTCTAAGTTATCAAAATCCTTTTAAAATTATCTGTCTGGAACAGAATCATTTATGATTAATAGTTTCCTCAAATATTATTTATAAAAGGAAAAATGGGAAATTTTATATTTCATATTAACTTATAAGCTTAATAATTAAAAGATTATTTAATGTACAAGGTGGCCCATTCATGAAGAGTAATATAATTCCCTTTGCCACAAATTCAAAAAAATATTTTTAAAAGATACATAATTAGAAATTTACCTATAGAATTCAAAAGAATTAAAAATGTAAAAATAAAGAGTATTTCAATGTTCACAAAGAACTCAAGTAATTTATAGAAATCATACACATTCCAAAATCAAAGATTTTTATCTTTCCATACTGAATATGTCAGGTTTAGATTCCTGATACCCTACTGGAAAACTTTAAAAAGCATGCTCGACATTTTATGTTAGAAGGATTGAAAATGTGTTTACATCTAGGCACAAATATACTTTTACTTAGTTACTTTAATACATACTTAGTGTCTTTTATTTTTTATTCTTAGTTGAGGACTTTTTTTCATTGCCTTTAGAGAGGGAGGAAGAGGGAGGGTGGAGGACGAGGGGGGGGGTATGAGTGGGGGAGAGAGGCTGGATGTTAGAGAGAAACATTGATTGGTGGCTTCCTCACATGCACCCCAGCCAGGGAGAGAACCCACAACCTGGGCATGTGCCCTGACTGGAACTCAAACCCACCACCTTTCGGTCTATGGGATGACACTGCAGCAGACACAGGAAAGAGCACAGGGAGAATCCCAAGGCTGCTCTGCTGGTGCTGGCCAGCGCCTGTGACCCAGTCCCAAGCCTGGTTGGAGGAGGCTGCCAGGCATTCCCAACAAGTGAAACTATGACAGTGTAGGGTAGGTGGGAAGCCCTTGACCGTGTCTCTCATTTCCACTAGCTGGGAAAAGGAAAACCTTGAGACTGCATATATTCATCCCAAGGCCCAGAATGGAGAAGGGGAGGGGGACTACAGTGCCCAAAAGAAAAAGCCCATAAACAACTCTGGTTAACTGCATGCCTTCCACCATGTACAAAATGAGTAAATAGAGTCTGAAGCAAGATAAGGATTTGGGCTAACAGACCCCAACTCATACCTATATTTAGGCAATCACGTTTCCATGGAAAACTGGCACCACCTTTACCCGTCAATCAAAATGTAACTCCCTCATCACATCCTGCCAACTACATAAGTCCTCAGAATAAAGAACTCACATTCTATGGGCTTGTGGCTCTCTTGCCACACAGGTGACCCCTGGCCACTGAGCCTTTGGCCAGGGGCTCTTTGGCCACTCCTTTATGGCCGCTTGGCCTCTGCCCACCTGGGTGCTGGCCATGCCTGCTTTTGTTCTCTCATTCATTAATAATCCTTGCTTGCACGCTAATAGGCTCACTGACCTGTAATTGTTTACTGCGTCCCGGAGAAGAACCAGGATTTCTCTAGTAACACAACCAACTGAGCCACACCTGCCAGGGCCATACTTAGTATCTTTTAAATCATTACTGTTTTATCTATACTTACATACAAGCACAGTATCTACTGGAATGTAAACTCCTGGAGGCAAGGACTTGTTCCCTATTTTATTTCCAGCTCTGAGAACTGTAGTAGATGCATTAAAAAACCTCCATACATATTTGCTAAGTAAATAAATAAGTGGGTAGTTCAGCCCATTTCTAATATAAGATGACACTGAACATTTTAATTATTTCCTTTTCATTTTCTTTATCCATAAAATATCAAATTAGATTAAAAATCTTCAAAAGATACATGATAGTTCGTAACTTGAGACTGAAAAAAGTTTACAACACAAAGTTAAATAAACAAAATGAAACCTATTTTAAAATAAATTTAGTATTTTAACAGTTTAATAAAGTTAAAATTTGTGTCAGCAGGTTGTACTGTTACCAAACGGTGAATCACGAGTCACTACATTTTTTCCTTCTGTGATGTATAGGATTTAGACCACCAACTCACACTGTACACCAAAATAAACTCAAGATGGGTAAGACTTAAATATAAATCATGACACCACAAAAATCCTAGAGGAAGACATTGGCAGGAAAATGTCAGATATCCCACGCAGCTATATTTTCACCAATACATCCCTAAGGACAACGGATATAGAAGAAAGAATAAACAAATGGGACTTCATCAAACTAAAAAGCTTCTGCATGACTGAAAAAAACATCAACAAAATGGAAGGGAACCAATTGTATGAGAAAACATAGTTGCCACTGACGCCTCGGACAAGGGTTTGATCTCCAAAACACATAAAGAGCTCACATGACTCCACACCAGGAAGACAAAAAACCCAATTAAAAAATGGGCAAAGAACCTGAACAGATACTTCTGTAAGAAGGACATACAGAGGGACCAGAGATATATGAAAAGATGCTCAGTATCACCAGCTATCAGAGAGATGCAAATTAAAACCACAACGAGATACCACTTCACATCAATCAGAATGACCATCATAAACAAATCAACAAACAAGTGCTGGCAAGGATGTGGAGAAAAGAAAACCCTAGTACACTGCTGGTGGGAATGCAGACTGGTGTAGCCACTGTGGAAAACAGTATGGAATTTCCTCAAAAAAGTAAAAATAGAACTTCCTTTTGATCCAGTGATCCCACTGCTTGGATTATACCCTGAGAATCCTGAATGACCAATTCAAAAGAACCTATGGACCCCAATGTTCATAGCAGTGTTATTTACAACAGCCAAGTGCTGGAAGCAGCCTAAGTGCCCATCAGTAAATGAGTGGATCCAAAAACTGCAGAACATTTATACGATGGAGTATTACACTGCAGAAAAAGGAACTCCTACCCTTTGCAATGGCATGGATGGAAATGAATAGCATCACGTTCAGTGAAATAAGCCGGGCTGTGAAACACAAATACCAAAAGATCTCACTTGTAAGTGGAACCTAATCAACAAAACCAAAAAATGAGCAAAATAGAAGCAGAGACTTGGAAATAAAAAATACATTGACAGTAACCACAGGGGAGGGAGGAGTGGGATAACAGGGAGAAAAAAGGGAAGGGGCAAGCCAAAGAACACACACAAATAGAGAACTTATGAACACAGACAATGGGGGGATTGACTGTGGGAGTGGGAGGGGATGGGCACAGGAAAGCAATGGGGAAAAAGAAAGGAAATCTATAACTGAACAGTAAAAAATATAAAAAGAAAAATGAACAAAAGTTTTACAGCTTTTATACACAACATTCAATATGTAAATAGTAAAGATTTTTAAACCTAATTGAAAATGCAAAATAAATTGTGGCATTTTAAAACTAAAACAAAGAAATAAAGAAAAATACAGATAAGGCAGAGCTAAAATGCAAACAGCCTTAGTCTTACTCAGAAATACTTAGTATTTTGCTTAAACCTAAAGTTTCATCCACAACCTCAGTTTTTAATTTCTTAAGCTCTCTGAGCAATCTAAATACTTACATAATCACACATTACTGTGACTTCATAGAAAACACAAACACAAAACTCATCCACTTCGTCTGCACTGAGCCCTATCAAAAATGAACTGTACTTTATCAATTTCATTAAGTCTCTACGTCTGTATTGAAAAGGGAAGTATCTTTATAAACTGTTCTATTACGCTTTTAAAAAGTAAGTCTTCAATTACACTTTTCAATGTGTAAATATAACATTTACACAGGAAGTTCTAGTCTAGAACATTTAAATCAAACAATGATTATTCCTTTTAATAGCAGAAAGAAAATTAGAGCTATCACACAAAGAAAATTTAATTATGGAAAATTCCCATTAATTTGCAAGTAAATAAAATTACGTTCAGCAATTCACATTATCTTAAAATTTGTCCTCTGGTTAAAGTGACGGTGAGAAAAAAATATGTAAACTACGGGTTTTAAAACAGAATCAAACAGGTAATATTTTATAAAAGTAAAACAATTATTTCTTCAATGTGGAACAGAAAATTCTTTCACCTCATGAACAGAAGAACAGACATGTCCAAAGTTATTCTTTTCTTTCGGAATATTCCGCATTTTGCCGTGTATAATGTGCTCCCATGTATGATGCGTACCAATGTTTTTGGCTCTAACTTTCAGGAGGAACATCTTTTAATTTTTTAATTCAGCTACTCATTTATTTATATTTAGATATTTTTTGGTATTATAAAGGGTATTATTTTGCATATAGATATCACCATTGCTCTCTAGAGTTATACTTCTAATGCATAAGCATAAATAAAAGAATTAAAAACATTTATATAGATACAGAATTAGTACTTACCACCCATGTATAATGTGCATCCTTATTTTTCCCTCAAAAATTTGGGCAAAAAGACGTGCATTATATAACGTAAAATATGGTAATTCAAAATAGTCCTTTTAATGTGGGCTTTAGGAGTCAACACTAACCTGTTTTTAATAATTTTTAAACTATTAATAGTGTATCTCACTCTCATTCAAAAATATTTTAGTAAGTTAATAGTGCCAACCGTTTCCCCCCCACTATCTTAAATAAGAAAGGCATCTTCTAATTGATGAACAGGTACAATGTTACTGCAAAGCTTCAGCCCACCCAATCAAGTGCCTCCATTACTGTAATTTTTACTTTTACTTTACCAGCTGCATATTTTAAAACTTTAATGAAATCAAAGACTCTCAAGAAATTAAAATAAATTTCACAGATCACCTAATCTACTCCAATTCATCCACTGATGGTTTATTTTCTTCTAAGTTAAGGACAATATTTGTTTATTTAATAAAAAAATAGAACAGAAAAATATATTTATTAAAATATTTACTAAAGTAGAACATTTAATAAAAACAGAATAGCTAATTAAACTATTTAATAATATTCAATATTTTATATTTAATAGCATCCAATATCTTATAGTTAATAACATTAATATTTTAAATTCGATAACACATTTAATCTTATATTTAATTAAATATTTAATATTTAATAAATATAAACAGAAAGAATTTGTTTATATTTGTTACGTTTAAAAGTCCCTACACTTCTATAAAACATTATTTAGTATTTAGTAAAAATAAAAACATTATTTGGTTAATGTTAAATGTAATTTAGGTTATGGTTCTTAAAATAATTTAATGGATCAAAGATTTAACTATTACACTATCAAATAAAAATGTCCTTTAAAATAACTATAGCTCTGAATGACACTGCTGAAAACAAACCAGAAAATGTTTTATGGTCATTCCCATTCTCACTTTCAACCAAACCCAGATCTCTCTGCAAAGCACAAAAAATAAACACACACAACTCTTAAAATAAGAAATATACACTCATTTTATTTATTTTTAAAAATTCCCATCTAAGGATATGTTTACGGATTTGAGAGAGAGAGGAAAGGTAAGGGAGAGGGAGAGAGAGAGAGAATTATCAATGTGAGAGAGAAACGTCAAGGAGTTGCTTCCTATTCACACCCTGACCAGGGATGGAACCTGCAACCTTTTGGTGCACAGGATGATGCTCCAACCAACCAAGCCACCCTGCCAGGGTTACATTCATTTTAACTTCCCACGGTCTACCACCAATATTTTGTCTAGTTTACAATGGGTATGTCTACTTAAAGTTGATGCATTGGTTAAGTGCTCAGAAATCATTTTAGCATTTATGCTGATTATACAGAAATTTTTACCTTATTTTCTGTCATTAGCTTTGGTCAATATCTTAGCATTCTCAGAACTATTCAAAATCCAACACTGAATCAGGAAACAAGTGAAAGTACACAAACTTCAAACCTCATTACCTGCTCAGTGATTCTCATGTGGAAGTCATGGAAGTCGCTGTAACGACGGTAGGTCTTCCACATCTCCTCACTGTTCACATTGCGCCGGTGCACAGTGATGGCATAGAGTGCGTATGTTCTGCCATGATCATTACAAACGCCTGCCACAGCATATGGGTCATAGTCAGCATATACTAGTCATTTAAAACAAAATGAAGAGGAACAAAAAGACACAAAAAGGAGGAAGATGAAGAAAACAAACAAAAAGGACGACATGAAATGAAGAATTTGGAATGACAGATGAGACTAACAGATGTCTCTAATGGATAAATAGATTTCCATCTGCTGTACTCACATTCAAAATATATTAAATATGAGAGCTACATTGCATGGTAAACTACATGTTTATAATGACACTACCCATCACACAGTGATGTCTACTTTGGACTACCTTCCCAATGAGCTTTTACTTCTATCATTAGTTATGATACCACAATACCACCTCATAGTACAGCAATGGAGTCTTAAAGTTCATATAAGGAAAACGACAGAAACAAAATAATAACCTTTAGTACTAGTCTTAACTATTAAGTTATATTTCTTCTAAAATGCCCTCAACTAAACAGAAAGCAAAAGCCACAGGATAGGATTTATCTGCTGTCTTGGCAACTCACTCTCATTTCTAATATTCAACAGTTTATAAGTATAGTTTATTCTGGAGATTTTTAAAAGGCATTTTCCTACAAACCATCCACTTGTTCATATTTTGTACTAATCTTAAGGAAATAGATGCTTTCCCTTTGAATCCTTTGTCTTTTGTATTTTCCATTCTCTAATCTCTCTTTATTATGTTCTACTCTAGATCATTTCTTAAGGTCTCCAAAAGTTTACTGAGTCTCCACTCATCTGTCTTTAGTCTATTCCATCCACTCACCTTAATTCCAATCATTATATATTTAGTTTTAAAAGATTTTATTTATTTATTTTTTAGAGAGGGGAAGGGAGGGAGGAGAGAAAGAAACATCACTGTGCAGTTGCCTCTCGTGTGCCCCCTCCTGGAGACCTGGCCCGCAACCCAAGCATGTACCCCGACTGGGAATGGAACCAGGGACCCTTTGATTTGCAGGCCAGCACTCAACCACCCAGCCACACCATCCAGGGCTAATCACTATATTTTTTAAATTTTTATATTTTACTTGGTTCCTTCTTCATAGTGTTATATTCTTCTCTCTCTTGTGAATATTTTAAACACACCCTCAGGCTAGGAGATGCTGTGGAATACAATCACTTGAGGATAAATGAATCCAGACATACCATGTTGGGACACAGATAGGCTTTCAATTTCTTCTGGGTAACAGATACTGTATTTCTAACCACAATCTTTACATTCTTCGTTCTGTTCCTTAACAGCAGGTTAAAATTTTCTAGTATCTCTTTTCACATCAAGCCACCCTTACGCAAAGGTCAGGGCTCCAGCTTCCCATGGCCTTAGCCCATTCAGTCTCTTCTAAACTCAAGGACATAAAAATGCTGTCAAAACCAGGATAGCAGTCTTTGTGCTCCTATGAGGTCCTTGGCTACAACTCTTCTTTAAATTTGTTTTTCCTCATAGCCTATGGCATCTGTAGGTTTCATCCTTTAGCTATTTGTATTTTATTGTCTTCAGCCTTTCTGTGGAGGTAGCATTTCCCACAGCAGTTTAGACTACCATATTGACCAAAACTGCTCTTCTAACAGATTATATTGATTCACATTGTGAATGAAAAGTGGCTGAGTTTGGAGCTGACTACATATTTTCTTATTTTGTATATAATCATGCACAGAACAGTCTGGGTAGCTTCTTAGTAAACTATTTTAATTACATAAAAACTAAAAATCTATGCAGGCTTTCATCAAAATTTTTCTGAACTTTGCACTTTTTATACAAAATTGCCCTTCATTCCTTTCCATCTAATATCAGTGTTCCTAATTTGGAAAAATATAAAATTAGGGAAAGACTTTGGTTATGTTGCTCTCAGAGACTTTAACTACAGTAACACTATTTTTCCATGCTCACCTCTTCCAACCATCCTTCTCTCAGAGACCTGGGCATAGCAAACTGCAATACACTTTTTCATCATGTTAGAGAACCACCATTACTCAACAGAGTTAGTATGGAAATAAGGGGATGGCTTTATTTGTTGTGTTTAGATGGGTTTGGGAAAGGAAAAAAGAAATCGAAGTCAATTAGGCAGCAAACCACAACCAACTGGAGCAAGAACAAGAATAGCTAGGAATAGAAAAGGAAAGAAAGGATAAATGTAAAAAGCATTCTAAAAAAGAATAATCAGATTTGTCACAAATTAATAGGCAGAAAGATCATAACCAGGGAGCACGCACTAGAGGCAAAGTAATGGGGTTATTATAAAAGCAGCCAGAAGACAGAAGGTAATTTCGTTTTAAGCAAAGATAAATGAGGTTACATACAGGGTCTGACACAAAAAAATGCCCCCTTTTATTACAAAATCTTTTATTATAAAATCATAAGCATGTAATTCTGTAACATAACAATATCATACTCAAGTACATCATATGACATTTTAAGTGAAATGTTCAAATTAAAACTATAAATTATTCCAACCATATTACTACCCTACCAAACATACTCAAGTAAGCGTTACTTCTGCCAGACCCTATACATTGATTCTGAGATGATAGTGAGTATTACAGTGGAAAGAGCAGATTTCATTTTCATTAAGACAATGTTACTCACAGCAGGTAAAAGGCCAGCTATCTGTTACTAGTCCATAACCAGATTAAGAAAGTAGGACCAGAATATAAATCAATATCATCACTAAGCACATTGCTTAATTTGGTCAGTATTTCTTAAATACTCAACTCAGGAGTAGCAATGCGCTAGACTATCAGCCCTGCTTCCCATAATAAAGATGTTAAGAGCACGGAGATCTAGACTCAGAGAGACTCAAGAGTCCAGTTGGTAGAATAAACATTTGTAGAACAAGCACTAATGCAAAATGCCCATCATGTAATTACTCTTTTGAGTTAATCAGTCCCATAACAATCCTATGAGGTATTATTTATTACTATCCTACTTTACAGACGAGGAAATTGAAGTAGAGAAGCTAAGGAATTCACCCAAGTAGTAACCGGCAGAGCTGGGTACTTCAATATTACCTTGAATCCAAGTAATCTGGACAAAAAGCTATGTTCTTAACCACTATATACACTGCTTCTCTAGCACTTAAATATGTTTGTCTGACAGAAATAACAACGTATTAGCCCTGGCTGGCGTAGCTCAGTGGATTGAGTGGGGGCCTGCGAACCACACAATCGCGGTTCGATTCCCAGTCAGGGCACATGCCTGGGTTGCAGGCCAGTTCCCAGCAGGGGACACACCAGAGGCAACCATACATTGATGTTTCTCTCCCTCTTTTCTTCCCTTCCCCTCTAAAGATAAATAAAATCTTTAAAAAAAAAAAGAAATAACAACGTATTAACAACATTTAGCATTGTGCTTCCACACATCTGAAGAAGCTAATAAATACTTGAATAAAGGGACAAAGTAGCTGGAAAATAAGAACTCTTCAGAGAAGACAAGGGTCCACATAAGAACTATCGACATGAGTGTCTTCCTCTAGACATCAAAGCTTAAGATCTTCTGGAAAGAAGTAAAAGGACAAATACTGAACATTTACACTTTAACAAAGGCTTTGACATTTGGAATACAAGCCAACAAAGAAAATAGAGGTTTATAAAAGAATTTAAAATTTTAATGAGGCAAAAAGTGAGACAACTGTATCAAAAGCTGGAAAGAAAAGCAACAAGAAATAAGACCTATGGTTTTACTGACAAGGGTTTTATCTAATGACCTTAAGAACAGAGTAATGTGTAGAGCAACTATTTGTAAAAGATACAGGAACAACTGAGACATCAATTATAGACAACTTATTCTAGAAGTGTGGCAGAGAACAGAATGCAAAATGACATTCCAGCTCCAGTGAGAAGCAAAAGAAAACAGATTAAAAAAATAGATGCAAATTATTTTTTAAACCGTATCATACTATAAATCTCATTTCAGTATATAAAATGTAATCAGATAAGCATTGTATTGAACTGACACATACATTTCAGTATGTTTACATTTCAGTACAGTAATCTGACACAATACTCTCATACTCTAGGACAAGGGGGAGACCAGATAAGGAAACGGCATAGTAATCCAATGGCAATGATGAAAACTGAATTTTTTTCCCTCAGTTCACTAACCATATTGCTGACCGAGACACAAAATTTTTTTAATTGGTATATTTATTTTAATGACAATCATTTTAATAGGTGTGTAGTGTTATCGTATAGTGGTTATAAATTGTGTTTCCATAAGGACTAATGATTTGGGGCTACTTTTAATAAGTTTCTTTGACATATATACACTTATTTTGTTGATATATCTGGTCAGATACTATGTCCAGTTTTTTATTAGAGTATGTATATTCTCTTTTTTTTGTTTTGTTTTAATTATTTATTTTTACTTAGTTTTTTTAATTTTATTTTTGCTCAAGTACAGTTTTCTGTCTTTACTCCCATCCCAGCCCACTTCCCCAACCCTCCTCCCCTCCCTTCCATTTCCACCCCCCTTAGTTTTTGTTCATGTGTCCTTTGTACTTGTTCCTGTAAATCCTTCCCCCTTTTCCCCTGAAATTCCCCTGAAATTCCCTGCCCTCTCCACTCTGGTCATAGTCAGCCTGTTCTCTAATTCAGTGTCTTTGATTATATTTTGCTTGTTTGTTTGTTTTGTTGTTTAGGAGACACAAAATCTTAGGTTTCCCACCTAATCCAAACACGTCTTGCAGTGCTGTAAACTCCTATACCTAAAAGCTCCCTCTACCCTGTTTATCTCACTTGACTGTGCATGCATGAAAACAAACTACCGACTAAAATCTACCCTCAAATGATTTAATAATAATTATGCATACAATTATCAGCTAGACACAAAAAGACAGAAAGATTGGTTTCAGCATTTATTAGCAATGACAAAATGCTTAGAATTTGAGCTTTCTAAAATGTTAATAGCAACAACCTTAGAGAAAAGAAGTACCCATAACATAAGTAAATAAGCATCACAGAATTTAATAAAGAACATGCTGCAGGGGGAGAAAACTAACTTAAAAATGTGACTAAAGAACAGAAGAATGGTCTGTAAAAGTAAATGTGGAAAATAATATAAATATCATGATAATCAAATTTTAAATAAGAAATATACCACCAAGTCTCTTACCAGTGTCTGAAATGTAAGCATGAAGTTGTATTAAGTCGTCAGAAGATACACTTGAAAGGTCATCTAAAGACTGGGGGGGAAAAATCAGAAAACAAAATTTTTTAATTTTATATGGCAAAAGTATTAAAAAAGTTTCACATCATATATGCATTACTCATCTTTCCCCACAGAAGGTTTTTATTTGTATCTTCACTTCTCAACAATAATCCTCACTATTTACACCAATAGGAGAAAGAAAATCCAATATTAAGAAACTATAAAACCAAGTAATTTAAAAATCAACTTAATAAATTAACTTATTTCTTCTTTCACTGTCTGTCCATATACTAAAATTTGCTAACTTCAGTTATATTCAATACATGGCAAGAAAAATGTGGAAAAAAAAGTGGACATTCTCTTTTTTTTAATCCTCACCCAAGGATATGTTTATTGATTGTAGAGAAGGGAAGGGAGAGAAAAAGAGAGGAAAACATTGATGTGAGAGAGAAACATCAATCGGTTGCCTCCTATATGTGCTCAGACAAAGGATCGAACCCACAATCTGGGCATGTGCCCTGATTGGGAATCAAACATGCAAGCTTTTGCTATTTGGGCAACACTCTGACCAACTGAACCATCTGACCAGGGCAGTGGACATATTCTTAAGTTAATGTTTCAGTTTTTTAAAATTTTGAAATATACTACAGCCAACTCTGTATTATTTAACACTTTTGTTAATTTATAAATAACCTTAATTAATTTAGATTCCTCATCTATACAATGAGAATAATAGCTCCTATGTCATAGTGTTATGTTAGGATTAAATGAGAAGACATATAAAACATTTATAAAAATGTTAACTAATACTATGATTACTTATTAAATGAAGTGAATTTGTAGCCTAAGATGGATTTTAAATAATTTTTGAAATTAACCTCACAAACAAAAATTATTAGTGATTGACCCAGAATGAATCTTTTATAACAATGTTTTTGGGGTCTAAATTTTAAAAATTCTGCCACATACCCATACACCCACACATACAGAGGAAAGAAGATAATCATCAAATGAGTATGGATTGTACCGAAAAGAGTTAACACAGGAGGCATGAAACTGCTTGAGACTACTTGCAATGCTAGCCCTTGGAGGACATCTGGGAATTTTAGATTTCGGGAAGGTTCCCACCATTCCCTGACTGCTAGGAGTGGCTTGCACTCCCTGAACTGTTTGCACGATGTGGTCTGCCCCAAACACCTGCTTTCACTCTGGAAGTCTGGAACTTTGGCATATGCTAGGCAGAGGGTATATATGGGACCTGCCTCCATTAAAAACCTGGGCACTTATTTTGGTAAGCTTTCCTGGTGGCAATGTTTCGCACACACTGTCAACATTCATTGCTAGGGGAAGTAAGTCCCTTTGTCCTACGGGACTTCCATGGGAAAGGACTCTTGGAAACTTGTCCCTGATTTCCTCTGGGCTGTTCCCTTTGCTGATTTTGCTTCAGAGCCTTTCGCTACTATGAATCGTAGCCCATGAGTATGACTATGCCGAGGTGCATGACTCCTCTCAATAAACCAACGAAAACAGGAGTGGTGTTAGGGATCTCTGATATACATATATTAGTAATTCAGACATATTTCACAGTTTAAAAACCATATGATTTGAATGAACTTTAAAGTCCTAATGTGATATAATCAATTATTACTAAAAGAGTCATCTAAATGACTTGAATTACAGCCACAATTACGACATAAAGCCATTTAAATTAAGGTAACTGCATTTTAAGAAGAAAGCCCAAAGCACATCTACTAAAGACTGATCACTAAGAGAAGCAAATGTGATAATTCCAGATATCCGCTGTACTTCCCTCATCAAGTGGGAGGATCATTACATTCAATTAGGTCTGGTCTAGGATTCAGCACTGGTACCATAAGAGATTTTAGCCATAGCAACTAATCTTCTTGTATCTCAGTTTTGCCAATAATACAAGATCTGCTCTACAACTGTCAGGACATAATGTGAAAGAAGATACTTTGAAAGGAAACAGAAAGAATTTATTGTTAAATACTTGTATGACCTATAATAAAGCATTGCTATAGAAACAGTGCAAGCTTTGCTTTAATATTATTTTTATATGAAAAATAAAAGATTCAGAGGAAATGTACTTTATACAAAATTTAGATTATCTACTATGAGTTTCAAATTACAAGCCAGCATAGGGAACATAAAACAATCAAGTTTTCAAAAAAGCATTATTATTAGTGGTAACCTTCCCTTGTAGGTAGGATTTTAAAAGCTGTTATTCATTATTTTAAATATGTCAGCATCTTGTACTATGCAACCCTGAAGTTGTTATAAAATTGCATATGAATATCTTTTTTAGCACATTTACAATATACAATTAATACATCCTGGTAAGAACTGTAAGTATTGATTAGTAAAAGAAAATTGTGATTTCAAAATAAGCACATTAATACATTCCTGAAATAAAATACAATTTGTAACTTAATCCTTAGGTTAGGAGATCTTAAACTTGACAAAAAGAAAAAAAGAGAAAGAAAAAACAAAGAAAAAGAAGTGCTCTTTTTAACATTATGACAAGAAAAAAACCCTGAAAATTCAAAATTACTATGATAATGAACTCAGCAAACACAACTACAGGTAATGTTACAAATGCTTACAATTTATCTGCCAATCTCAACTGCAAAATAAGTAAAACACCACATATTAAATATTTTATTTGCTTAGTATATTTGCCTTGTTTGTAATCTTAAACTATTTTAAAAATGCAACTATCAACTGAAAGTTGTCTATATAATAACAAAAGAATTTTAAAAAACTTCAGCTACTTTAAAAGCTTGAATTTAATTAATTTATCTGAATAACAAAACATTGCAATTTACTGACCTCATTTGTAACTTCTTGGATCCAGAGACTGTTCTGGCTTATATAACTATTTTACAAAAGAGATCTCGAAAAAACATTTATTCCAGATATGGAATAAACAAAAAGCTACTTCTTACTACTGTTCAAACACTTGTATAAGCACTACAAATGTAAATACTAGAAAATTTCAAACCAATCAAAGGTTTTATCACATTGGAAACTTTTTCTGTATGATGAAAATTACTGGTAATGTTTTCTTTTTTTTTAAGATTTTATTTATTTATTTATCTTTAGAGGGGAAGGAGAGAGGGAGAGAAACATCAATGCATGATTGCCTTTCATGCGTCCCCTGCTGGTGGTAGTTGGCCTGCAAGGAACCAGCCTGCAACCCAGGAATGTGCCCTGACTGGGAATCAAACCACGATCCTCTGGTTCCCAGGCTCAATCCACTGAGCTACACCAGCCAGGGCTTATTGCTAATGTTTTCTTCATGCTGTAGGAGCTATTCTGTGTTGTTACAAGGCTATGGAATATAATAAGTAAATAGTAATAATACCAAATGATTTAGGAAAACATTTTAAATGTTATAAAATTTCTGACATAACACTAGGGCTGATTTGCTGTAGTACTCTGTAAAGTAACAGAACATTTACTCAGTAAGGTTATTTTAGAAACAACTGTGCGGTGCAGAAGACACCGTAAGACAGTGGGCCTCTAAGCAACTTAGCTGTTATAAAAGTCTGAATGAAAGTGATGTAGAATGAAAGTGAAGGAAAAACAAAGAGAACAACCTCCGCGGACACCCTGCAAACTGTGACTGAAACTTCTATGGAACACTAATATTTCTTTCTAGCAGCATTTTATGAACTAAGTTATTCAATGGCAAGAATGAATATCCTAAAAGAACTGACATGTTCATCATTTCACACTTCACCTTGTATCCATGAAATATTAATGACAGCTTATATGCTAAAAACATGTCATTCTGAAACCTACAATCATAGATTAGTTGCTTAATTCACTATAAAACTCTCTACACTTGAAAAAATTAAGTAGGTACAACTCTGTTCATATTAGAAAAATAATAAAATTTACAGTCACCAGAATTTGTTACAGTATAGGCTTTAAAAAATATCTAGAAGCGTTCCGACACCCCAACTAGTTTTATACGTCTTTTCTAAATACAAGAGGAGAAAAATTATTTGCAATGTAAACATTTACACGTGTACACATCTGTATAACCTTACTGCCTATGACTTTACTAATCAGTCATTTAAAAATACTAAATATTAGGATTTAAAACAGTAAAATAATTTTTTAAAATCAAATGCAAATGAATCATGCAGTGGTGGCCCAAGTCCATTTTTTAAAATAAGTTTCATTTCAAATTCTAATTCACAGCTGTCTTATATGTGAATTTAAAACTTCTTTAAAAGCACAACTTCTTATAACACTAAAGGACGATACTGGGGCCTCTAATGTATCATTCATTTTTATATGTTAAGGCTCTGCCTTTCATATTATTTTCAAGCCACTTTAATAATTAAAGTACCCATAACAGTACTTACCAAATTTATGCTTCCTGTAGGAGACCCATTAAAAGATTCTGTGGGAAGGGAAATTCAACTTAGCATATAGTAAAACACTTGAAACAGCTGCTTTATCTAAGGTTCAAACACCAAGAACGAAAGTCGGCCAAGCCAAGACATACCAGAACAGTTAAGAAAATTGTCATACACTACTCCAACACCTGTCCCTTCACACACCATGGTTTTCCAAGCCAGAAATTTCAGTGAAAATACACACACACACACATATATATATATATGGTGGGGGGAAGTAAGTATAAACTTTAAGTTTATAGACAGTTGTTCACATGGAAAACAATAATAGGTAATAATACAAGCATAACTGTGTTTTGCATACTCACAATTGTAAACCTAATTCCCCCTCCCCCATCCATACCTCAGTTGCTTACACACACACACACACAAAGGCATTCATGTATAAAGAGAGCAACTATTAAATATTTTATCCTCATAGTACTGTATTAAGTTGTCCAATACAATATAAACATGAGAAGAAATGCTGCAAAGTGAGTGTTTGGAAGTGAGAGGTATTTTGTCATTTCTGTCTCACTGGATTAAGAAATATTACAAATAAAACCATTCTTTAGTGTGAAGAATAGATTAAAGATATTTAATATATCTTTAAGTCTACTTATTCTTGCTATATTTGGTTCAAAAATATTGGAAGTGTAGATTCTTAAATCAATATATAACTAATAGTGCAAAATATATGTAAAACTCCATGTACAATGCCATTTAAAGAGCAACTAAAATTGTTTTTTAAAATTAATGTTAGTAAGTTAATTGTGTTTTACGAAAATTAATGTCTTTTCCCTCAGTCTTTATTTACATCTCAGCAAATTAAGTCAACAGCTAAGATGCCCCTTTATATACATATGTTAAAATTATTATGTATGGTCTCTAGCACTTAAGAGATTATTAACAAATTTGGATCTCTTAAAGAGATCTTAAAAGCAAATTTCTATTGCTTTCAGAAAAAGACAGATGGTGTTGCTTTCCGACTCAACAATTCTAAATGCTTAAGAACATTTTCTGGTCCCTCAGACCTGTGGTCACAAAAGGTAAACAGGAAATTTCATTTAAGATTACCTCTTGGTTAACAGCAAGGTGATAATTAAAATGAATAAATAAATTGTCCTCTATTCTCCTTCAATTATATATGCCTCCTACCTGTGTGGTCTGCCCACCTCTTAAATCTTCCCACCAAGGGCAAAGGGAATCAGGAAATAGGAGGAAAGCAAGCATAGTTTAATTTCTTGATCAATGAACAATAATAAGATGCAGAAACAGAATTTAAAATCAATCAAGGTCTGTGCTTAATCAAGAATCTGATAAATGTCTATAAATATTAGAAAAAATTATAGTTTGACATGGTGAGAAAAACAGTATGATTAAAATTAAAATTTAAAACAGAAAACATATTTTTAAGATTGTTTTAATTAAAAAGAAAATATTTACTTTAACTTACAACTGAACTACTAAAGAAAGCAATCATAAAAAAGAGGAAAAAGAAAAGGAAGAAAGGGGAGGAAGAGAGGAGAGAAATGAGAGAGGAGAGAAATGAGAGAGAGAGAGAGAAAGAGCAAGAGAGAGAGCAAGAGTGAGAGAGCAAGAGTGAGAGAGAGAGAAAGAGAAAGAGAGGGGAGAGAGGCCGGGGAGAGAGGCGGGGGAGAGAGAGAGGAAGTGAGAGAGGGGGGAGAGAGGGGGGGAGAGAGAGAGGGAGAGAGAGAGTGAGAGAGAGGGAGAGAGAGAGTGAGAGAGAGTGAGAGAGAGTGAGAGAGAGAGGGAGAGAGAGAATGTATGAGCAAACTGTCGACTTCCTACCTATCCACTGGAGTTTGGTTAAATAGGAATGAACTTTCTTCCCCCACAGAGAAAAGCACCAGAAGATACTATTATACTTGATAAGACTTGGCTCATTAATTTTAGGCTCAATTGTAGCCTGCCATTTTCAAAAAATTAGCTACAGACTAAACACTGGATTAGACAATATTTCAAAATATCTGAAAAGTGGCCAAAATTTCAGAATGTCTAAAATATGAACAAAGTGTCACAAAGCTTAAATTTAGAAGTCAGAAAAAAGATGTGGAGAAAGCCTATTTTTGGTTAAACAATCTCATAAAGATGTGAAAATCATAAGCCTTACTATTTCAAAAAGTTTTAATTTCCTGAAACCTAAACACTGACAATAAACCTACAGCTATTTTTAATACTTCATATTTATACCCATCATTCCACATGTTTTTCAAATTATTTTTAAAAAGGGATAGGCAATTTCTTAGTGATAAAATATATAAAAGCTCATCAATTAGGAATTAATGTCAAAAAGCAATCCCCTAGAAAGACAAAAGATACACACATATGCAATTCCAAGCTACAATCAATGACTCCAGTGTGAGCATTACTCACAGATGGATAAGGACACTTACTTCAGATCAAAACCAGTTGCAGAAAAACTTTTTAAAGATCTACTTAAAGTAAATATGAGGTTTTGGGAAGTTTGAAATGGCTTATAAATAATTTATTTCCATTAGTGCAATACAAAAAGTTAAATACAAGAAGACTGGTTAGAAAGACATGTACAGAGGCTAAAAGTCAATCTAGAAGAGTGGGAGAGTTTTTAAACTACAACATCCAAAACGACTCCCACAGAACATACTGTTACTATCATTTTAAGTGATATGATTATGATTCAAGTTATCTTCTTTCATTCTGGATAATACAGCAAATACATTTCACAGTCCTAAGAAATTCCTTAATGAAATTAAAATAAACAACAAAAGTATTTATAGCAACCTTTTCTAGAAGTACAGCTGCTACTGCAAATTTCATAGCAGTGCTATAAAAGGTTTTCCAATGGTCACTAAATATGGATATATTATATAGTCAACTTGAGGTACACTGAACTTTACTCCCATAGTAGTACTCCTTAAAAAAACTTCGTTAATTATGCAATCCATTCCAGTTAAAATATCATTCTAATTTTACAAATAAGACAGAGTTAATTTAAAAACTCAAGATATTAGATCAATAATCAATACAAAGGTTATTAAAACTCAAACAGAAAAACCCATAACTAGGTTTCTTAGATTACTTGAAAAGTACAATCTCACTAATACAGACTGCACGCAAGGGGAGGGGTGGAGGAGAAGGGAGCTAGCAAACTTCCATGATGGAGGCATTTTTTAAAGCAGCAGGTGCTCATCGCTTAAAAGATCTGTTACTAACCCCAAGTGGTTCTGTTCATAAGCCTACCCAGAGATGAGTGATTATAATTAAAGCACTCTCTTAAACTATTCCTTAGTCAAATCCTGCCCATTTACCTTTTATTTACATTGCTTATTTGCTTAGTAGAACATACCAGAAGCCTTAGATATTTAATCAGAGTTTAACAAAAGCTTCTGAACTGGATCACAAGTAAAATGGCCATTGGGCCTAAGATTCTGGAACCTTGTGTTCTAAGGGTTGCCTCTCCCACTATTCTAAATAACTGATTATTTATTACCAATAGAAACTTACTTTGTGTTTTAGTTTATAAATCATTTACATATACAGGACCCAGCAGAAGTAACACCTGCTTGAGTGTGGTTGGTAGGGTAATAACATGGGTGTAATAGTTTATACTTTTAATTTGAACATCTGACCTAAAATGTCATATGGTGTGCTTGAGTGTGATACTTTGTCACAGAATTACATGCCTATAATTTTGTAATACAAATTTGTGTAATAAAAAAGGGGTATTACTTGTGCCAGACCATGTATATAATTCCATTTAAATCCGACAATGACTCAGAGCTAAAATCTTTATTATGAGGAGAATATTAATCCAGATTCACAACTGGGAAAAATGAGACTTAAAGAAATTGTTTGGCCAATATCACACAAGTACTATGTAGCACAACAAGAGTAAAATATAAATATTCTGACTCTTACACTCTGCTTTCCTCACTATACCAAGCTGATAGCAACCTCACTTAAAAAAACCAAAAGCCTGGAATAAATAACTGTTGCAGCTTCTTCCAGCTTATCCTGTACAATATTCAGAAAACAATATACTTAAAGGAAAAAAACTGTACTTAAAGCTTTATAGTTTATAGTACCCTCTCAGAATCATTACTTGTTATTCTCATTTAATCTTCTCAATAATCTTACTGTTAGTCATGAACTTATTATTCACCATAAAAATATTTGCATGACAAAACTCAAAAAAGTATTCTTCTTTAATATTTCAAAGCTTCTATAATTATATGTTCTAATCTGTTATTAAATTTTCAACCCTAAAGGGTTGAAATTTAGTATGGTAACTAAACTTTGTCACTCAAAATTTATAGATTTTTAAATATACTATAATTGTTATTTGGACTTCAAAGACATGTTTTATCTTGTCTGAAAGGACATTTGTTTGGTAAGCAGAGTATTACAGGAACACACACACATGCACACACACACACACACACACACACATACACTGTGTGCCACCCACCTCCATCGCCATCATCTGATCCTCTGAAACTAGGGTCTTTTAACATATCCAGCTCGGCTAGCATGCGCACATAAAGTGCATTCTGTCTAAAGGACGGATAAAATCTTTCATCTCGTAGCATCAGTTCATATACCTATTGAATAAATGAAGATATTCAATCATTAATAGGGATAACATACTGATTTCCACTAATAAGATTTTACCAACAGCTAGACTGAAGTCTTGCTCTGATGAATCACAGCTCCCTATTTATAAGATGTTAGCGATAAGACTATGTCACAATTAATGACTTCTTCTGGTCTACATTGCATTGAAAAGGTCCTACTACAATACAAGTCACATGACAGCAGGCTACACATAATGTTTTAGGAAGAAGTGTTGTCTAAGAAACAAGTCTCAAGGCCCATTACAATAAATTTGAGAAATGTTATTTACATAATACCATCAATTCATGAAATTCTAAAACTGTTTATCTAGCTCTGCAATCAGATTCAAATAAAACAGCCTAAAATAAGCATTTTCCTCATTTGTTAAACAAACAAATAAAACTGGCCTATATTTTTGTAGTTGAGAAATATTATTACCATAACTCTTCTGTTTAATTACCTAATTTTCAGTAATCTTTTACTAAACAAATTACATACATATAGAAATACATTTTTTCAAGAAAGATCTAATAATAAATGTTGTATATAATACCTTTCTTTGAATGTCATCAAAGATTTCAGGAGTTGGATCTTCATGATTCAAAGTATCTGCTAATTTTGCTACCAAATAATCATCAACAATAACTCTTGGAGATGCCTAACAAACAAAAAAACAATAGTACTTATCTTTGGAATTTCTAAATACAAATTAAGCCTTGATAATAGAAGAACTAAATAATGAAATCATATTATTTAGTAATATTTATTTAAAAGTAATTGGCAGAAAATGCCTGTTTTATAAATGACAACTCAATGTTTAAGAAGGCTGAAATAACAGCTAGAATCTCCTTGTCATCGTGTAGTATACTCTGGTAGACGAACAATTTGTACTCAGCCTGCAAAATATAGGTATTACCACACAAGGTTATTGTAAGGGTTAGAAGAGATTTATGCAAACCATACAAGAACAATGTCTGGCACATAGGAAATACTATCATTAGGAGTCAGTTTTTAGCATTCAGTAGTCCTGGATGTGTAATTAATATAACTGCCAAAATAATAAGCCATTTGTTACTTATCTAACACTAGAAACAAACCTTTGAATGGCCTTTAGAAAAGACTACCCTTATCCTAAATTTGGTTTTGTAACACTGCAGCAAAGTTCCATTGTGAAAAAAACATCTGAAAAGTGAATGTGTTCCAGCAACTGCCAAAATGATGTTCAATGTGAAAAATTGCTTACACTAAGTGAGATTAAGACAGGAAGAGAAAGACAAATACCATAGGATTTCACTCACATGTAGAATCTAATTAACAAACTGAACTAACAAGCAAAATAGAGAAAGACTCATATTAAACTGATAAGAATAGATACTACACTTGCTCATAGCCAAAAGGCCGAGAAGCAATGAGACAGCCTCATAGGTAGACTGTTGAGGGAAGAGGGACTTATTGGGACTAAATGGTAATGGAAAAAATACAATAAAAATTTTAAAGAGAAAAAAATCTGAAAACCTAGGAATATGATTATCTTTAGGATGTCAACTTTGAATTTCTAGTTTTGAAGGCTCTGGAGAGTAAACAAGTGATGAGGATGGTAACTCTTAGAAAACTAGCAAAAGGAGGCATTATTTAAATAATTTCTCCATGCTGTCCAATAGAGTGAGTATCTAAGGAACAAATGAATAAATCAAGAAAGAGGAGAAAATTAGGCCTCAGTAAGCAAATGATCTCTCAGCAGTGTTGTATGTATTTAAAAACACATGCTATTTAGCAGGTAATACCTTTTTCTTTATCTTTGGTAAAAATTTTATGGACTAAATAGAATTCATTAAAATTTATGTTTGCACTGCACTGTCTACTGAATATGAAGATAAATGAGTAAAGTTTGTTCTATGTTTTTGCAGTTTATTACAAATATTAGAAATCAAGAAGATATCTAAAACTCCATTTTTTCAAACCACAGTACTGAGGAGCTATGAAAAATGTACTGTGTTGTCCCAGTTTGATGCAACACAATATACTACAGAAACCATGCTTACTGGTAAGAGCTGACGGAAAAACCTCTAAACTTTAAAGGGCGAAATCACGTTCCTCTCTTGTTTACTCACAGGATATTCACTTGAAACGTCTGAATCAAAACATGTAACTATACTCAGTTTACAAAATAATCCAGGGGAAGATAGGCTAATGTGTGTCCATTTGTGTGGTATGTCCAAGTTAATTCAAGAGCCACTATTTTTAAATGATCACTGGAGTCTTCTTTTTGGGACACAGAAAGAACCCTATATTGACTTAAAAGTATGTGTAATGTTCAGCCTTCATATTTGCTTTCATTATCACCTTCTCCATCCACCATGACCGATCTCAAAATGCTTTTTGCACATTGTGAAGCACGCTCTGTTTGGTTATGTCCTCTCCCTAATCCAGTTGTACAGTTCCCTCCACCTGTCATTAAAATAGCCCAGTCACTGCATCTTTTTTTTCTGGTGGTGTCTGCATCATGATGGATGGTGTTGGTATTACACTCACTCTCACTTTCATTAACTGAACTTCTAAAAACCTAGTTACAACATTCAGAATGTTAAAAATGAAACCTCCTATCGTAACATGAAGCACAGGATAGGAAAGTGAAAGATGAACTGTTAACATTCACGACACAGTGCCCTTCAGTTGCACTGGGAGCGCTGCGCAATGGGAGACCCATTATGGTGAAGAGGAAAGAACGGTTGCCCATGGCTATCCTCTGGGGCTTCTGGTGTCCCAGGAAAGGGTTTCCTGAGACAAGGGCTGCCTTTCAATGCTAAAAAAGAGTTATTTTCAAAAGAATAACACACTTACAATGATTTCTCAAAGGAAACAATGAGCCAGAATACAATGAAATATCTTTAAAATGCTGAAACTGACTTAAGTAACTTAATTTTTTGATTTTTCCATTATAATTGTAATTTATACTACTAGACTACAATAGAATTTAGTCCATATCTTACTTTAAGAATTAACATGCAAAAGACTTATATACTCAATGTAATGTTTTCAGATAGCAGAAACTTGAATTTGTGCACAGGGAAACATGAACTACAATATTCACAGCAGCAGTGCAATAGAAACAAAATGTTCATAAATACTATCAAAAGGTAAATAAACTACTGTATACCTGTGCAATGAAGTACTTTAGTGAAAATGCCTATTCCTGCATGAATCAACATTATGGATTCAAATATAATGGTGCCTATGGGGAGAAAAGCAACACTCATAGTATCATTGCACTGATGAAAAGTTTAAAAACAAAACTAAGCAATATATCGTTTAGAACACACATGTATAGCAAAACCGTATGAGAAAAGAAGTGAATAACTACAGGAAACTGACTTCATCAAGAAGGAAGGAAACAGGCAAACCTGACAGGTGAGGACAGGTGAAGAATAGGTAGGGATCTTCAAAAGTACACCGAATATTCTATTTCTTAAGCTGGACAGGATGTATAGGGGTTTGTTATACTATTATTCTTAAAACTATGCTATTTAAATATACTTTATAAGCCAAAAATGTAAGCAAATACACTAACAAGCAGTTTTCAAATAAAATTCATACTGTATACTAAAATTTAATATTTGTGCAAGTATAAATAGGCATTACAACATAACTATTAATAGTACTGGAGTTAAAAAATATTTCTTTGGATTGGAGAAAAAAGTACTGGAGTATGAGTAATCTTGAATTTTGGGGATTTGTGTGTCCATATTCATGGCACTTATCTACGGTTTTCTAAATGATCTTCGTCTGGCTTTGATATCTGAATGACACTAGCCTCATAAAATGAAATGGAAAATGTATTCTTCCCCTACACTGTGAAAGAGTTTATGAAAAATTAATATTATTTTTTCTTAAAATGTGTCATACAACTCACCAGTGAAACCTTACAGGCCTTAGCTTTCTTTGTGAGATGACTTTTAATTACTAATTAAAATTTTTATTATATTATATGTTCTATTTCTTTTTGAGTCAGTTTGGCAATCTACATCTTTCTAAGAATTTGTCTATTTAAGTTATCTAATTTGTTGTCAAAGTTGCTTAGACTATTTGTTTGTAGTCCTTTTAATTTCTGTATAATTGGTGGTGATCTCATTCATGATTCTGGTGATCTCTTGTTTTTCTTGGCTAATCTAGCTAGAAATTTATTGCTTTAGTTGATCTTTTCAAAGAATGAATTTTTCGTTTCATTGATTTTTATCATTGTTTTTCTCTTTTCTATTTAACTCATTTCCATTCTTATCATTACTATTTCCTTCCTTCTGTTGCCTCGCATTCATTTTGCTTTACTTTTTCTAGATTTTTATGGAAAGAACATGGATTGTTGATTTGAAATCTTTCTTCTTTCCATTTTTTAAAGCTATGACCTTCTCTCGCAGCACTGCTTTTAACTGCACCCCATACATTGTGACATTGTGTTTTCATTTACATTCATTTTTTTGACCTAGAGGCTATTTAGAAATGTGTTCTTTAATGTTCAAATATGTGCAAATTTCTGAAACTCCTTCTGTTGATTTCTACTTAATTTCTAATTGATTTCTAATTAATCCTTTTGTTGTTGTATTAGGAGAAAAGGACATACTTTGCATGATTTTCAATACTGTTAAATTAAGACTTGTTTTATGCCCTGGCACATGGTCTATTCTGGAGAATGTTTCATGTGCGCATGAAAATAATGTGTATTTTGCTATAGTTATATGAAATATTCTATACATGTAAAAGGTGTAACTGAGTCACAGTGTTCCTTAATTCCTGTGCATCTTTGGTGATTTTCTAAATGTTCTATCAATTAATGAAAGTAGGTACTGAAGTTGTAAACTATTATTGCTGAACTCTCTATTTCTCTCTTTAACTTTGTCAGTTTTTTGTTCCATGTATGTGGGGTTTTTTATGTTTCTAATTGTTTTATCATCCTGATCAATTAATCCTTTTATTATTACAAAACGTTCCTCTTTCCTCTAGAAACAATTTTTGCCTTAAAATCTACTGTATAATATCAGTATAGCCAATCCAGCTGTTTTGGTTACTCCTTGCATGATTTATCTTTTCCCATCCTTTTACTTTCACCTACTGTGTCTTTGAATCCAAGTGTATGTGACTCTGAATCTTGACTTTGTCATTTAGTATTTTCATGACTTTGGCCAAATTAATTCACTTTTCTTAACATTAGTTTCTTCACCTATAAAATTAGAATAATAATATACAATAAATTACCAGGATAAGACAATGCTTGTGAAGTAGTTGTGCCTAGCACAAGTAATATTTATAAGGAGTATAAAAGTTGTTATTAATGATACTGCCAAAGAAGATAAGAACACAGCAACCAAAGCATATCCTCACCTTTTCTGATAAATATTGTTCATAAATTCCAACAGCAGCTGCTCTTAAAAGACCTTTGGTCTGGTTGGTTTGATGTTTTCCATCTTTCTGACAGCTTAATAAAACTTCTAACTGCTGTTGGGCTGTAACCCGGTACCCCTCCACTGTCATCCAGAAGAAGAGATGTGCTTGGCCTCCAGTTTGCTGCATGAAATCTACCAAGTGAAACCCATAAGGACATAGGTAATAATGCCACACACTTCTGGGTGCATGCAGCTGTATGACAGGAAAACTAAGAAGGATTAGTGTTTCAAGTACTTAAAATTCTGCATTTTGAAAATGTTTAACAAATGTCTGAGTTAAAGATATAGTTATATTATGAATTAGTAAAGCTAAAAAGAACAGTTATGTAGGAAACACAAAAGCACATTCTTAAAAAAAATCTCACTTTTCATAATAAAATCTCTAGGGGGTAAAATTGCTACATAAGACTTCAGCAGAAATAAACTATTTTACTAATATTCAGCCTTTGTTCTCAATAAAGATTACTAATCATAACATATTAATATTTCCTTACATATTAATACATAAGGAATGAACCTTACCACAAGTCATGAATTTATGTTTTCGATTATGACAATTAATAATCAGGAAATTTTAGTGAAAATGTCCTCAAAATAAAACAATTTTGACATAATAGTAATAAAATCAACAATATGCATATATATTAAAATGGCATAGAAACCGAGTCCCTTCTCATTCATACACAAAAATGATACAAATAAGATCTGTATTACCATGTATTACTCACAAAGCACTCTTCCTCAAATAATTTAAATTCACAGCAGATTCTCTTAGGGTTTATTTTAAAAGCAGTTTAGCAAATGCACATTCAAGTTATACTAAGCATTTATTTCCTCAAAAACAAAATAAATTTCTACCACTATGTTTTCCTCTGAAAAAGGAACATTTTGGAGAATAGGGAGTAAAAGAGAGACAGATTTGGCATGTTCAACATTAAGTATTTAAAATTTAATAATATTTACAATTATTAAAAAGTTCAAGGGTTATATTATTTTCATAAAATGGATTTACCTACCCATAAAAAACTGTAGTGCAACATTGTCTACAAGGATGCTGTCCAAAGGGACTGTGCAAAGTTTCCCAAAGTTTGCTGCCAGTTTCACAGTATTTATTTCCTACAAATAAAAGGAAATGCAGGTTATTTCATGTATTCATTCATTAGGTTAAAGATCTTTATATAGGTGTAAAAAAACCAAAGCAGAATAAAAATAAAGGTTTTTCATTCTATAAATGGGATGCCCAATAAAACAGTTTCAGCTCAGTGAATGTTATTTTCAGAGTTGCTTAGTAAATATACAGGGTTCAGCAGAAGTAGGGCCTTGAGTGTGGTTGGTAGGGTAATAATATGGGTGTAATAATTTATAGGGGTTTTTTGCATTTTTTATTATTGTTCAAGTACAGTTGTCTCCATTTTCCTTAGTTTTATTTGAACATTTCACCTAAAATGTCATATGGTGTGCTTGAGTGTGACTGTACAGAATTACATGCTTATGATATTGTAATAGAAGATTCTGTAATAAAAAGGGGCATTATTTGTGCCAGACACTGTATATTAAGTATGACAAGCATTCATTTCTTCCAATGCAAAATAAATCTAAATTACTGTATTTTCAAGTATTCTCCAGCTATACATACTCCAAACAAAAATGAAAATTTTAGAGGCTTGAGGGGATGTTTAGAATGCTTAATATGTCCAAGAATTAACAAATCCCAACATTTTAAAGTAGAGGCTGAAGTCTACCTACTGGGAAAACAGAAAATATTCCCAAAGAGTGATTTTGCTACTAAGAGAGTAAAAACTCTACAATGTGTTTTACGGAAATGTAAATGTAGAAATGTACTTCTTCTTAGAATATGCAGACGATAAATTATATATGCTTAAGGAAGTTTATAAAGCACCATAACTACCTACATATAAAACAAATTTTAAAAATGTTTCACAACTTAAGAGACTCTACATGTCAAGCACTATGCTAGGCACATTACACACATTATTACTTCACTTAATCTCCACAACAATCCTATTGGATGAGTGTCACCAATTCCAGTTAACGTGTAAGAAAACCAAAGACCAGAAAGGTTGCCTGTGATCACAAAGCCAGTAAGTATGAGTCTGTTTTCAAAGCCTGCTGTCCTCTCCTCTAAAACCCACGATATTTCTGTGAACTATTTTCACCAGCTTCTCTGTGCACATTCCCAAGTCTGTGATTTAAAAAGAAAAGATAGGCAGGTTCTCTGAAAGATAAAATAGGCTGCCTTATCCAGGGACAGATACTAAATTAGGCATAGGTGATTCATAAAGGAGAAGAAAACTACTTTGAAGAAAGAAAAAAAAATGTCTTGTAATTATTATCCCTTCATATAAGTACGGAATAGTAACAGGTAACTCGCTTAAAATACCTGGCATAATGCAACCCAGTGCTAGAACATGGTTTCTCTTCTATTTCTCCTGCCCAGCAGCATCCCCATGGCTAATGGGATCAGGAAGAGTAGTCACTATAACTTTATTTGTAATAAAAAGAATAAAAGGTCTTCTAAGATTTCGAGATAAGTAATATGGTTAAAAAAAAATAGATCTCTGTGGGGATACTTAGGTTCCTTCCAAAGGAAAATGCATGACTTGAGCTATCCAAGAAGTAATACTTAATATTCAAAATAGAACTCACAGGCTTCAAACAAGGCATCTAAGTTTTAAAAGGATTCAATTATCAAAGAGTGGGCAAATAGACTTTAAATAATGATGCTGAAGGATTACTAACTCTAAGATCTACTTAAAGAAACAATAAACACTAGTAAAACCATGTCGTTTTTCTATTCTGAATTTGTTACAAAATATAAACTAATTTTAAGATAGTTAATTTACAGACCGACATACATACATGCACACACATGTATGTCTATGACAAACATGGGCCTCGAGTAATATGAGTTTAAATTAACCTAGCAAACTAAAGTTCTTAAAAAATGTCTTCTATTCCTTACGGAAAATTGCAAAATCGTAAGACAAGAAAGTACACATAAATTTCCAGAATAGAAAACCAGTGCAGAAAAGTGACTGCACTAAAAACTAAACTTAAAAAGTTTTTTCCTGTCTTAGAGCCCCAAATCTCTGCTCTGCTTTATAGTAAAACTCGAAAGAGCTAAGGATAACCACTGTTTCTAATTCATCTCTTCCCATTTCCTCCTGGACTGACTCCATCGGGTTTCTCTCCACAGCTCCACCACAATGCTGTCATCAGATCACCAATAACCCCCTCGATGGCACACCCAATGTGAGGTAAGTCTTTGACAAACCTGATTTCTCACTTCTTTAAACACTTTCTACACTCGGCTTCTAGAATATCGCACTCTCAGGTTTTCCTTCAATCTCACCACCTACTTTATCTTTGGGTAAATCTACTTTATCTTAAACTATAGTAACTGCAGTGCCTCAGGACTGAGTTCTTAGTACCTTCTTATGCTCCCACTTCAGGTACCTCACCCAGTCTCCTAACTTTAAATAAACATCTGCTAATCCCAAGGATTCTCAAAGTGTATTTCCATCACTAAACTCTCCCTTGAACTTGAGTTTAACAATTAGGATATTTAATCCATTACCAAATCCTGTTAGCACTATATGCAGACTCTAACTATTTAATACTTCTCATAACCTCTGCAGATATCTCTTACTAAACTAAATCAGTAGTCTTATAAATGATCACTTAGTTTCCATTCTTGCTCCACCACTCCACTATAATTCATCACAAAGGGCCAAAGTAATCATTTTAACTCAGAAATCACACTTGACTCACCAAAGAAAATCTCCAATGGATCACAATTAAAATCATAAAAAAGTCTTAGTATGGAAGGTAAAACCATACATAATCTACTTCCCAAGGTTCCTCTTCAACTTCATCCCTACTAACAATCTCTCTCATTGATTCCACACCAGCCACACAGACCTCCTCTAACTCACCAACCACTTTCCTACCTCAGGGCTTTTGCCTTTGCTCTCACCTTGCCTGAAAGGTTCGATTTAAAAAAAATCACAGGACTCTCTCATGTTATTTAGACTTTCCTATGCTCAAATGTGACCAAATTTCTCAACACCTATAGAAAACACTCATAGACATTCTCTATCCCTGTACTTTGCATTACTTATTTTCATTTTACTTACTTTTTATTTTTTAAGACATTATATAACAATTTATTTATTGGCTTATTTTCTGACTCTGCAATTAAAATGTAAGCTCCGTG
Source organism: Sturnira hondurensis (assembly GCF_014824575.4). NCBI lineage: Eukaryota > Metazoa > Chordata > Mammalia > Chiroptera > Phyllostomidae > Sturnira > Sturnira hondurensis. Next base: position 3,190,510 of record NW_028081528.1, read on the forward strand.
AAGAGAGACATTTTGTCTATTAGGTCAATCTGCAATAGTGCCCCGTGCACAAAATTCAGTAAGTGCTGCATTTTGAGTAAAGTGGGTAAATGAAGAAACAAATCATGAATTAAAATAAAATTTTTAATTACTTATGCATTTTCCAGGCAGTGTTTCAATCTCATTAGCTTGGTTTCATAAATACTTAGGATACATTGTATAAGAGGAGATTTTTCCTAAAAGTTCTCTTATAGACTACTGTACTGGTTAATATCCTACTTTTTGTTATATACTAGACATTTAAAAATTTTATTATTACACTATATTTGACAGACAACATCATATCAGTTTCAGGTGTGCACTGTAGTGACTACTCACTCATACACCTTACTATGTGATCACCATGACAACTCTAGTAACCATCTGCCCCCATGCATAGTTATTGTGATATTAGTGACTATATAACCATACTGTACATCACTTCTCCAACACTTATTTTATAACCGGCAGTTTGTACTTTTCAATCCCCTTCGCCTTTCTCACCCATCCCCCCACCTTGCTAGACAGGTTAAGAAACAAAGTATTTACAACTAAATGTTAATGCAAAGGCACTTTACTTACCTTGCCTGACTGCAACCGCTGTATTCTTGAGTCACATACTTTCTTTACAAATAATAAGCTATTTATTTGATTTTTGATAGTGTTGATATCTAAAAACAAACAAATTGATTACAAACTAGAAAGTAGTAATGCTATATGTGAAATACTTTAAACATTCACTTACTGTAATTTAACATAAAAACCAATGCATAGATCAATTATTTTACTGAATAAATAACCTTAAATTTTATAGTGAAATAATTTAATATTAAACCAGGCCAACTTTTTTATTTTAGAGATAACTGTAGTAACAGTCTCATGTTCAGAAATTATACCTTATTCTTAGCACACATTAATACAATAAACCAGATTTCAATTTAGTTAAGGGAAAAACAAACAATAGGGTAAAAAACACTTAGATAAATTGGTTTTGTGTGAACTATTCAATGAAGAAGGAAAACATCCTTTACTCAAACAAATTACTCACCATCACCAGCTGTATCTAGAGATCGAAGGTACTGTAATTCTTCTGCTGCCTTATCTCTGACCGCTTCTAGCTCTCCAATATTGTCACTCAATTTAATAATGTTCATAAAGGCCTCATAGTTGCAATTAGAATCACGGATCTGAAAAATAAAGTTTAAAAAACTGGTTGGAGGGGAACTCACTTATTAAGGGAAAACAGAACTTGCCATATCTCCAATGCTTATAATAAAAGAAAATGAAAATCCCTGTACTCACCGTACTTAAATTCTTGCCACAAACTGTACACAAAATAAGTAAAATACATAGGACGTTAGAAAGAAGAAAAGCATGGCCAGAATGTTTGATGGCAGCAAGGAAGCTGTGATGGCTGAGCTACATCAAAGAAAGGTAGAAGAGGAGACAGAAGGATGAGTGGTGGTGGAGGGCAGACCAGCAGGGCAGTGACGGTTTCGACTTTCACTCTGAGTAGAGTTAAAGTCACTGGAGGGTTTTAAACAGAAGAGTGGAATTCTGTGACCTAAATTTAAGAGAATCACTATGATGATATGAATAACCATTATTTGTCCGTTTCTCCAGTCACCTGCTGTATAAGAATAGGAATAAGAGTAAATGAATGGTTAAGCTGGATTTAAGCAGTGGGGTTTCACCAAACAAGTACAGTGAGAGAGAGAGAAAAGGTAGCTGAGGATGTTGAGAAACAACCAATCATGACTGCCAATAAAATTTAAACTAAGTAAAGCAGTAAGGAGAGCTATGAAAATATACTCTGGCATATACTACCATCATTTTTTATGGCTGCATAATATTCTACTGCATCAATATGCATAATTTATTAAACTAATCATCTATGTAAGACACTGAAATTGCCTTCATTTTTTTTAGTAGAAGCAATTTTCCCAATCCTTATATGCTGCAAATTTGCTTATTAATACTTTCAATAAATTTCAGGATAATTCCTAACTAAGGGATATATTTTTAAAATTTTAATTATGAGGATATGCATATTTTTAAAGCTCTTGATAGGGCCTTGTAAAACTCTATAAAAGTTGACAAAGAAGAATCTGTGACCCCCATGAAAGGCTCTAACTTTAAAAAACACTCATCACCTATACACATCGGCAGTAAAATATCCTTTTCTAAGTTTAAACAAGTAGTAACAGCACCAAAATTGTGAAGTTTATCTTATCAATACACTTCTTAAAGAGAATTTGGCAAGCCCTGGCCAGGTGGCTCAGCTGGTTGCAGCATCATCCCCGTATACACCCAGGCTGCAGGTTCAATCCCAGATCAGGGAGCAAACAGGAAGCAACCAATCAATGTTTCTCTCTCTCTCTGTCCCCCTTCCTCTCTCTCTAAAGTCAATAAATATATCCTCAGATGAGGATTAAAAAATCTTAAAAAAAAAGAATTTGGCTAACACATTCAACATATTAGCAAACAGAAATATTGGACACATAAAGAATATCTTTAGATATATTTTTAATTTAATAAATTGTTGCTTAATCATCCTAATCTCCAAACACTATTTCTACATTTTAAAAAACTGTTTTATCAAGTTGTAATTTAGAAAGTACATACCATCCAAATGACATATTGATTAATATAATCAGGATCACTGAGTTGATTTATTAATGGAAGAAGAATTCCTCGTGCAAGGATTTCCTGGACAAAAATTTTAAAACACAAAAATAAATTTTATCTAATATACTTCTCAAATCAGTGGCATAATATAAATTCCCTAACACAATGCTGTTACTTAAGAAAAGCACCACACATGTAAAAGTAACACCTGAAAACCAATATAAGCTTACAAACAGATGCCCTAGTCTACCACCAATCAATTAAATAAATTGAGATGAAGCTATCTGTATCAGTGTGGGTACATCTCCACAATGACACCTAGAGTTAAATGGAGAAAAGCAAAAGATACCTCTAGTACATTAGTATTTCCGCAAATTTTTAAAAAACAAAACATGACACAACAAAACAATGTAAGTGTTTATGGATTCCTACATTCACATTAAAGTATAAAAACAAAGAAGAAAGGAAAAGAGACAAACTAATTTAAGAATAGTGGTTACCTTTCAAGGGAGAAATAGAGCAACTATAGTTAAATATTAACACTGGTTAAATCTGGGTAGCTTGTATATAACTGTCTACTATCTTCTCTATAATTGTCTATTTGAGATTTTTCCTAATAGAAAATAATGAAAATAAAATAATATATTAATACAACTGTTCACCATTCTCTGGCTGTTCCTTCCCATTCTTTCCAGCTATTTATGCTCCTACCTATTAACATTCTTCCCTTCCTTCAAGGTCTGACTCCAGAATCAATTCTCCAATTAAATAAATGCTGACCATTTCAGCTAAACACTTTTTTACTCACATGTTTAAAGTACACTACTACCCTGTATTTACTGCATGTATCACTTACCCTTCTCTACATAACAGTACCTTCCATGTCTCTAACCCACTACAACTTTCTAAAAATCCTTTGTAAATGAGTGAGACCAGTCAGGTGTTCTACTGATTTATGTATCTTCAAAATTAGTTACCCTTCCCCTTCTCAATGTCATTGTCTTAAACATAGCAGGCATTTATAGACATGATATGACTGGAGATAAAGAAACTACGTATTTAGTGTTGGTGCTACTAATCTATACAACTTTACGCCTGTAATATCTAAGTTTATAAAACACGATTTCTTAAGAATACTGGAGAAGCTAAATAACTACAACCTTAACAGGATGTTTTACTTTCCGAAGGAAAAGACTGATGTATTTATTCTTTTTAGACCTCCAACTTACCTGGACCATTTTGTGATATAAGTTCACAGAAGGTGGTTTATACTTTATTTTCCTTTGGAGAAATGTTATAAATTCTAATTCTGTAAGCTATACCAGTCTCTGACAACTACTGCACCATGATGAATTAATAATTCCAAAAGGCACTACTAAAGGCTCAAGTAACTTCCTGAGGTATCTTTTGAGACAACTTACAGTCTCAAATTAGGAGGATTTGCTTATTCCTTCAAGGCTTAAACATTGTTTTTAGTATTTATATAATTTCTTTCTTCAAATTATGTCTCTGGCCCATATGCTGAAGTCTCAAAATGTTCTTTGTAAGAAGAAAACACATAAATAAAAAATTTTTTTAGGTTGCTTTTCAAAATGATTAAAAAGACATATGGAATAGAATTTTAAATCAATTTAATGCTTATTAATGAATGCAATTAGTCCGTCTGTTTAGAAAACTACTTTGATCTTTTTTAATTTGCCTTAAGAAAAATTTAGTCAGTCAAGATGACACCATATAACTCAACAAATCCTATGGGGGCTCTAGTGAGGCCAAGGATCCATTAAAAAAAAAAAAGAAGTTATCTGTTAATCTTAAAAAAAACTTTGGGGTAAACATGCATTACCAACAAAAGAAAACTGATAAAGGCCTATCACATTAAAAGGAAAAAATTAATTTGTTGAATGCAGTACTCTACAATTATAGTTAATTAGATTCTACCAAAAATAAATGAAATACTGGTCTAAAAGAACAACCTATAGCAAAACATATTTTCTCTTTAAATAATCCTACTTATTTTAAAGTATAACTTCATGTAACAAGGCAGATCTTCATCCATGGGCCCTAAAGGTCAGCTGAACCTTCAGGAAGTTGCAGTGATGTGTATACCACAGCGAGGAAAGAGGGCAAACATGTTTCCTCGTAGCAGCGAACTGATTTTCTGAATGGCCATCTGCTATGTGACAGCTACTGAGAGGACCACCAGTACATAACAATGATAAACACAAATATATGGCCCCTGTCATTATAGGGGAAAGAGGCATCAAGTGAGGAAACACAACAACCAGATTCTCGTTTTAAAATATGGTGAGTGCTATAAAGGAAATCAACAGTAATGAGCTATAGTAACAGGGACTCATGAGAGGTCTGGGGAGGCATTTCTGAAGAAGTAAAAAAGGAGGGATGAATACAATTTAGCCAAGAGAAGAAAGAAAATCATTCCTTTTTTTTTTTTCAGAAGAACAGGGGGAAGAAAAAAGGATGAGACACTTATGGAGAAAAAAGCTAGTGTGGCTGAAATACAGTGACTTTAGAGCATGAAGGTCAGAAAGATAAACAAAGCCACACCACACAGGCCTTGTTAATTCCTAAAGGGACCTGACATGTGAAAAATTTGCTGGATGGTAGGTCTTACATCTACTGGGATGCAGAAACTACTAAAAGGCAGTCTGGATGGTGCTTAAAGCCTAAAGGCTTGAAGAATTTAAAAAGCTATGTAGAAGATGAGTTAAAACATATAAAGGTGACTAAAAAGGAGAAAAAATGAAGAGAAAAAACCAGGAAACAGCAATGACATGGAACCCACGAGAGACAGTTTCAAGAAGGCAAAGATAGCCAAGTGCTGCTAAGACACTGTCTAACAGAGCTACAACGGATTAGTAACGTTGTCTCTGAGTGGTGGCAACGAATCTTGTAATACGTGTTCCAGGTATTTACTAGAAAATTGACTAGCCCAAATAACTGGTCTTAACAATACTAGACTCTTCTCATCAAAACCAAGTATTTTCTATTCTCTTCAAAGTATCATTATTCTGCCTGAGCAGTGCATTGAACTCAAGACAGGTAGGTACTAGGAAATTGTATGGTATTGCTTAAATAATAGCATCCAAGCTAAAAAGCATGCCTCAGGAATTGAAATTTTGTTTCACAGAATGTTGGGCTAAAGAGATCCTAAGTTTTATTTTTCAGAAAAATTGGAAACTTCCATTTTATCCATTCACAAACCTATAAGGTCTTATGTAGCTAGCATTTCTCAATCATAGCAGCAGCCAAAGCCAAAATATTACTCCTCTGCTTCTTAATACTTACTCCAAAGGTTTATATTATGGCCAAGGAATTGAAAGTCCCAGACTACTGTTTTCATCCTTCTTATTAATTTTCCAAGTACAAGAAGCAAAATCTCAGCTACTCAGTTTTTTTAAAGTTTCTATCCAAAAGTATTATTTGAACTAGCCTAATCTAATTAGCCTAAATTTATACATAAATAAATATTAAAGAAAAATTAAAATATCTTGGCATAATCAAAAATCCAAGTGCCTAACTCTAAGTCAAACAGTTCTCAGAGTGTTTCCCAGGGACCACTAGGAGGTTGGGGGAGAGAAGCTCACAGTCATACTTTCAAATGAACAAGATGTGATGGTAGCATTTAACTAATGGAGTGGAAGTTTGTGTATTCTCGTGTTTCAAAACTTCTTACTTTTAATTTCTAATATGGTAAATATCAATAGGTAAAAACCACATAAATAAAGCTCTCTGGGATCCTCAATCATTTTTAGAACACTGTAATGTGGTCCAGAGACCATAACAAATTATTCTATGTTTCTTTACAGCCATTTATCTAGTATGAGTTTAAGCTTACCCTGACAAAGTACCGCATGATCTTGTTCTGGAAGTCTCCAGGAGGTAGCAATAAATATAGTAAGACCTCACACAAATCCCTTAGGAATCCTAGAAATAAAAAAGGTAGCCATAGTAACATTAGAAAATATGAATCTCCACCTATTCTTAATATAAAACAAACATATAAAGGTAGAAATAAGCAGTTTCCTGATTATACTGGCTTATTATTTTGGTAATTAGTACATATCAGTATTCATTAAAAATTCCTTCATTTTTCTCAAATAGTAACTACTCATTAATCAAAATGATATTTTAATTCTGCTCAGTTTCATCCACATTTTTAATCATTAAAAATCCTCAATTACAAAAGTGCCCCCCAAACAACTGCCACTGCACCTGTAATCTGTACTCTACCACAGTAATTATGTTTGCATACTTAAAAATTATCTGCACATTTAAAATACACCTGAAATTCTTCTTTCAAGAAAGAATCTCTTTGATCTTGGCAGGTAATAACAAAAGAATAAAGAGTATGCTCTTCAAATTTACTGATTTATGAGGGCTCAGTTTACATAAAAATACTGCACATCTTTGTATCTATTTGTTACATTTAGTTATTTTGTATCAGTGTAAATAAAATGGCAATTAAAAATTAAATTGCACAATAAATATAAGAAGGAATGAAGAAAATAAAAACAGAGGAAAGAAAAGGCAAAGTAAAGAAGTAAAAATGTTTGGGATATTATAAAAATCAAAGAAAATTTCCACAACTAGAAATGCTTTTCTGTAGTTATTCATATGCTGACACTCAACTCATGGGGACATAATTACATAGCTGATACCTGTTAATCAAAATGAAAAAAAATGCCAGGTAGGAAAAACTCATAGGAAAAAAAATATCCAGAGCAAAAGCTTATCTGTGTTAACTTCCCACACAGAAGATAAATTCATTCAACTCTATAAATTTTACTTAAAATCATTGGAAACATTGCATTAGAAGATATTTTAGAGTAACAGATATATTCTTTAAGTAGAAAAAATAAATTCAAGGTGAAGATAAAATTAGTACAGATTAAAAAATAAATTTACACTATAAAATGTTTATGCTTATCATATTTTACAAGACAAGAAAGGGAATCTTTAATTATCATTTTAACTTTTATAGACAACCTTTAAAACAAAATAATACTGGAACTACTTTTTTTAAAACTACTTTTAAGAACTAAAAAGATAAAGTAAAGAGCAAAGATATCTTCACTATCCTACCTATCCTATAAGAATAATTTCACTCTTATATTTGTTCACTGGTTCTGCTAACTTGTTTGACCAATTTGAACAGTTGCTGTTATCAAAAGACTGAAACTGAAAATGAAACCTTCTTCGTCTTTGGGAGAAGTGCACACTAGATCACGGCAAACATCCTTCTCCATTTCAACTTCAACTTCAAAGAAGGTATCTACGAGATCTTCTGCTGTGCCTGCATGAAAAAAGGAATAATTCAAGATATAATGAGTAATAAAGAAAAACAGATTTGAAAATCAGTTTTCAGAAATAAAGATATTACCTGTTACTTGATCATCTTTCTCTGTTATCTTCTGTTGAGCCTTTCTAAATACTCGTAGGTGTGTGCCAAAATCATCCACAATGCGTGTAGTAAAATAAGGCTGCCAGTCTATTTCTTTTGACCTTATAAAAAATAGATTACATAAAAGCATTATATAAATGCTTTTCAATCAAAAAATATAATTCATTTTTAATGACTTGTAAAAGAAAACATTATCAGAGGCTAAATTTCCTTATACAGAGGTGTTGTTCATTTAATTACTATTATATCTTAGGACTTCGTTTCACAAGACCCAAGGTGTACAAAACTATTTGGCTAATACTTCAACAATATTAAGTATTTTATGTGCCAAAGTTTAAAGGTTAAAATAAATAGAAAAAAATATTTTTCCAGCTAAATCTGAAATGAGTCTAACACGTATATTATACAATTTCTCAACCCAGATATAAGAATACATTAAAATTTCTAATGTTTCTGCTTGCTTTTAAAAGTAGACTGAGACAAGCTGGTATCACTCAGTGGAGTGAGTGCTAGCCTGCAAAACAGAGGGTCCCCAGTTCAAATCCCCATTAGGGCACATGCCTGGGTTGCAAGCCAGGTCCCCTGGTAGGGGGCGCACGAGAGGCAACCATACATTAATGTTTCTCTCCCTCTCTCCCTCCCTTCCCCTATCTCTAAAAATAAATAAATAAAAACTTTAAAAAAAAGAGTAGACTGATAGCTGTCAGAGGGGAGGGGCATTGGGCTGAGTGAAAATAGGTGAAGAGATTAAGCATAAATATATATATGTATAAGCATAAATATATAAACATATATGTATATAGACACAGACACAAACAACAATATGGTGACAGCCAGATGGAAAGGGTGTGAGGCTTGAAAGAGGAAGTGGGTAAAGGGAAGGGAAAGAGACTTGACTCTGGGTGGTGAGGGTACAATGCAGAATGCAGATACTATTTTATTGAGTTGTACACTTTCAACCTGCATGGTTTTATTAATCAATGTCACCAAAAAAAATAAAAAAATAAAAAGTATTTGAAATATTTCTTGGTTCTTTTTCAACCCTTTATGAATTCTCCACATTCTTCTTTTTAGTTATACAGGCAAGTTCTAAACTAAACACCTTTGGCAGGAGCCTGATTGGATTCTGCTTGCATAGTCTACCACTTAAAAACCTGTGTATTCAAAGTAACACAGAAATGGTTTAAAGAATGTGGCCACACTTAGCCATAAAAAAGTATATATAGTACTCTATCTTAAACACAATAGACCTCAAGAGACACTGCTAATTTGCCCTGGCTGGATGGCTCAGTTTGTTGGAGCATCGTCCCGTATACCAAAAGGTCACGGGCTTGATAGCACATCAGGGCACATATCTAGATTGTGGGTTCATCCCTGGTCCAGGCGTGTATGGGAGGCAACCATTGAGGCAACTCAATGTTTCACTCTCACACTTATGCTTTTTATTCTCTCTTTCTCTCTCTCTAAATCAATAAACATACCCTCAAGTGAAGATTAAATAAAAATAAAGAGAAAGACACTGCTAATTTAGTACAACAGTGAAACAGATAAATGCAACAGATAAGTCAAAAAGAGTTTGCACTTTTCCTTGAATTTAATTTTTTTAAACAAACATTCTTAATGTTGTTTACCTTAAAAAACACTAAAATTAATTTACTCTTTTAGAAACAAACTAAGTAGATATAAGACAAAGAGTCTATTCATGAAGATGCTAGGAAAAGCTGGAATCAAAAAAAAGTACACCATAATTCATGATGTTAATTACCCACAAATGTGCAATAAAGAAGAGGTGAAGAAAATGACTTGATTAAGCTGTCACTTTTTGAGAGAAAGCCTTTAGAAGGAAATGGTATAGAGGAATATAACAGAATTGTTTTCAAACAAAAAAAGTTATTAACACTCATATACTAATTAAAAATATATATATATACACAGCTCTTATTTTATTATATATGCGTGAAGAAGGTAAATTAACTATAACAGGGAACCTGAATTCAGGGTTAATGTCATTTGGAAAAGAGAGCCATGTATTTAAGTACATACTAAACCTGGTAACAATATTCAGCTTCAACATAAAAACTAATATAAAAACTTAAACCTAGCAACATGTAGAATCTTTTTATTGAAAAAAAAATCACAATCTATATAAGCACCTTTCAAAAAACTTTATTATGAATATTTGTGCCAAATCATACATACTGAAAATTTTATAAAACCACAATTTACTTGATATAAGCCATTACTTTAGCTCATTTAATCCATAAAAGGTTCCTTTTAACAAATTTAGAAGAAAGTAGAATATATACTGTATCAAGTAAGATCTGTTCCATTTCAGGATACAATGCAATATATACAACATTGAAATTTTTAAACAAAATAAAATTTACAAATTTTCCAAGGCATTTTAAGCCCAGTTTAATTCTATAACCCATTACTATAGAGGAGGTAATGACACTTAAAATTAGTGAAAATTAAGGACCAATGTGAGTATATAAACATTATTTTAAATATAGATTTCTGCCCTGGCTGGTGTAGCTCAGTGGATTGAGCACGGGCCTGCAAACCACACGATCGCCGTTCGATTCCCAGGCAGGGCACATGCCTGGGTTGCAGGCTGGTTCCCTGCAGGCCAACTCCCAGCAGGGGACACACCAGAGGCAACCATACATTGATATTTCTCTCCCTCTCTCCTTCCCTTCCCCTCTAAAAGATAAATAAATAAAATATTTTAATAAATAAATAAATAAATATAGATTTCTACTTTCAATATACATATATGCTTAGGGTGGGGAAAACGGGAAACACAGTAGTCTATACCTCTATCCAAGGTCATTATTTTCCCTCCTCCTGACTCATTTCCACTGAATACATGCAAATCTAATGTAAGTCTCAACTAAAAGGAACTTTTCCAGATTAGAAAGATACGAACAGTAACACATTTCTTCCCATTTAGAAATTAGGAAAATGCCTAATTTATAGTAGTTTTATATTTTATATAAAATATAGTAATTTGTAGTAATTTTATGTTAACCAAATCTAAAAATATTTTGATGAAAGTGAAGTACTTTCTAAAATTATGGTATATGATGAATATGTAATAAACATGAATATAAATAAAAACATCATTTAATTTATGTAACTGCCATACTTTCTTCTACTGATGCACAAATAGCTCTCTAGCAGAGTTCTTAATGTCAATTATTCTTAAGTTATATTTACACTTAAAGCTCTCTTTCACTTTGTTTAAAATATTCCCCGTGATTCCTATTCTAATAAAAACATAATCAATCCTATTACCTACACTTGCATTTTATTATTACTTATGAGCTTTCATATTTGAATTTAAAAATAAGAGAGCATATTTCCTATATGATCAAGAGGATAAGTGATGTAGACAATCCAACCCTGAAAATATAAAATTTGTGGTAGGCCCCTGAAGCTTACATACTTGACAGAATGGGTGTAAGAATTACACAGGTCAATTAGGGATGCAAAAAGGCATTAAAGTTTTCATTCAAGCATAAAAGCCAAACTATAACATGTGCCTGTATGACCATCTACTTCACATGCCTTTATCTTCACTTGTAACAGAAAGATTCTATTCCCTGCCTTTTAATTGCTCGCCTGCATCCAGTTTTGTCTCACTCCATTCTATGTTCCACAGAGCAGCCAGGGCGATCATTTAAAATACAAATGTCATAGTACATAATAAAAGCTTTTAAAAACCTCTCAATCATCCTCCATTGATCTTAGGCCTGAGCACAAATACCTTCTGTAAAATCTTGCATACCCTGGCCAATGCTCATTTCCTGATCATCACCTGTTCCACCCTCTTCCTTCCCTTCTGTTACATTTCTTTCCATTTCTCAAACTCAAATATGCCTTTTCTTATCTCAGTGTCTCTGGACAGACGATTCCCTCTGCCAAGTTTGCTCACCCCTGTCCACTCTCCACACATGTCCCTTCTCTCCACCACATTCACTTGACAATTCCCACTTAAGACTTCAGAGTTCAACTAACGCATCAATTCCACATGTCAGCCTTTGGTGACCCTCTCCCTCTGCCTTAATCCTTCACACCAGGTCTGGATCTCCAGTTACACATTCTCATAGCACTGAATTTTTCACTTTTTACAGCACTTATAATATGCGGTTAAATAATTCAATTGCTAGAAGTAAATTTAATTACTGAGATAAAAATCTCAGGAAGTCAGGGACTTTGTTCTATTCTGTGTTCATTTTATTCACATTGGCCAAATAATGTGTTGAACATCGGGTGGCACTCAACACATTCTGATTCATCGATTCCTCTTTCGGGGCAGAGCACTGCGAACAGGCGCTCGGAGAACAGCCACACAACACTCACAACAGTTGCTTCTTCACCTCTTCAAGTTCTGAAATAGAACATAAACTGAGGAACTTTTTTCTGCCTCTAAACCCCAAAGCTACTTAATGCTATGCCTAAAAAAGGCAATGAATGTCCCAAATATGTGGACTGATATTGAGATTATATAAATAGCTATCTATTCTAAGCAGTTTACAGCTTATCGTCACAAAAATACCACCAAAATCAACTATTTCTGTTTTAAAAAGCACTGGACTAGTATCTATACATATGCCCTTAATTCAAGGAAGAGTCATCATTTCATTAGTTGTGAAATTCAGCAAGTCACATCACTTCCCAGGGTCTGTTTTCTCTAAGGACTCTTACAGTTTTTAAAATATATGATTGTAGTAACTAAACATTCATAACACACACACACAAACAGAGTACATGAAAAACTGGTAACTGGTAAGTACTTGTAAACCAAAATCTTTGATCAAAAGAGAAAGTTATGAATATATTTCATTTTAACTTAAATCATGTAAATCTGTCAACATAAGTTTAAAACCTTTCACTTGACTAATGATTTACCTAGTGGTATCAATGTAGCCTCTGTCATGAATAAATCATTCCCATACTGCAAAAGTTGTTTCCAGTTTCTTTTAAATGGCATGCCAACTAAAGACATTTGTGAACAAATCTGAATTAAGAGTTCTTCAAAACTTTTCACCAATATTTCATAGTTGTCTTTTGCACACCTAATCCAACTACAATCTATCTAGCAAGTGGCTATTAATAAAATTCCAAAGCAAGTAACTTAGTTTTCATAGGAACTACCTTGCCATACTCATATTTCTTCAATCAGTGCAGGAATAAATTAAATTATATGATTATAGTTAAAAGTATAACTGTGGAAGAGGGGGAGACTGAATGAATGAAGGGGAAGGGACTAGCTAAAGAGGTCATGCATGTATGCATGACCCTCAGGCACAGACAGCAGTGTGGTGATGGCTAGAGGGAAGAGGGGATGAAAGCTGGGTGGAGGTGGGCAAAGGGGTGAAAATAGAGACATCTCTACTAGTGTCGATAATAAAAGTAAAAGAAAAAAAATTACAGTGTAACTGGGATACACAGGTTCAGAAACAAATGCTGGGTTGGCCAAAAGGATCGTTTAGTTTTTTCCATACGACAGCTCTAGTAGTGCTTAGTTGTCTTTAGCTTCCTTTGAAACAATTTTGTTAGACTGTATAGTGACAGCTGTCATACAAGCATGCATTTAAAAAAAAAACTTAATCAAAACTGATGAATTTTTGTGCAGCCAGTTTAATATTGAAAATGGAAGAAGATATGCAATATTTTTGGCATACTATGCTTTAATATTTCAAGAAAGGTAAAAATTCAACTAAAATGCAAAAAAAAAAAAGGTTTGTACAGTACATGGAGAAAGTAATGTGAATGACTGAACGTTTGAAAAGTGGTTTGGGAAGTTTCTTGGTTCTACTGACATTGTGGTCAGGTAATTCTTTGCTGTGGGGTTGTCCCATACATTGGAAGGTGTTTAGCAGCACCCCTAGAAGCCAATAGCAGAAGACAGCCAACATACTCAAAATATCCAAATCAATAAAATTGGTGAAAATGAAAAATGTGTCTTTTATTTTATGGAAAAAAACTAATCGGACTTTCTGGCCAACCCAATGCAATTTTCTTTTTTAACACACAATTATCTTTCTCCTCTCAATCATGAATATGTTCAGCTCACGCCACAGACAAGTTGCATCGAACTTGCTGGGCGCAGGGCCCAAGCACCAAGCAACTCACTTTTGATAAGCTTAGAACTCAAAAGATGAAAAGAGAATTAGGCAGAAGTACTAGAAAGTGGTCTATTGGCCTAGCTTTATTGCGAGGGGCCTAAGTCTGCATGTCTCACAAAGGGAATGAGAGAATACTGGCTAACTAAATGTAAGTTAAAAGAATTTCTACTGTAGTAGTACAGAATTGGTACCATTCTAAAAATAGCTTAAAATTTTGAGGACAACCATACACTGAAATAAGTAGTGGTTAATTAAGTAATGTGTTGTAACTTAAACAGGATTAAAGAATAAGTAGTATCTAAATCCAGAAAGAACAATACAGGAATGAGCAAAAGAGATGGAATGGACACGGTGTGCGCGAAAGGCATCGTGTAGACTTGCCTGGCTAAAAAAGTGGGTGACCACTTGACAGTAAAGGCAATCTTCACATTCCTGGCAGAATACTTTCCTGGAAAAGTTCTTTTATGTCAAAATAATAAAGGTAAAAACTGATTTTCCCACAGAAACAATCCTATAATAAATATATGTTCCTGATGTAACATTATTTTTTCACAGAAATGACTATTAACACCTTATTTAAAAACAGTTAAGAATGCCACAGTATACTGTTTACTAATAGTATGTGTGTATGTATAAACATGTATACTTGTACATATATACATAAAGGCTTTTTAAGGATATATTAATCTATAAAAAGCAATATAATAACCAATCACATAAAATTAAAATAATATGTACTAATCTCCCATGCAAGAGTTTTTTTTATATAGAAAAATCAGACATTAAAAAATCATTAGTGTAGTAAAGTTCATGGTTTTTCTGGGTAGATTTTGACAAACATCATTGAGGAGATTTTAAGAAAAGTTTTATTCCACTAGAGGGCTTTTTTACCAACTGACCCACAGATATCTTTTGTTCAAAGCAGCAGCCTACTTGTGAAAGAATAAACTCCTTCTTGCTTAAGCCACTGAATCAAGCAGTAACTTCTCCCTCATAATTCACTATTAGAAAGGATATGCTCTTTAAAACACACAAACAGCCCTGACTGGTATGGCTCAGTGGGATGCAGGCCAGGTTTCTGGCTGGGGTGTGCAAGAGGCAACATCTACATTTACCTTGCATCGATGTTTCTCTCCCTCTCTTTCTCTCTTTCCCCTCTCTCTAAAAATAAATAAATAAAATCCTAAAAAAACAATACAACAAACCTTTGCTTGTTTCCATCCTTCTAGAGTTTTTGAGAAACTACTTTGTTACAGTACCAAAAGCAGCAATCTAAAATTGAATTTGAGTCAAATTTTAAAGGCAAAGAATTATAAGCTTGTTCCTAAATCCATTAAAAAAATTATCCTTCTTGTAATGTTGATTTACTCATAAATACTACATGTTAGATCTCTTCAGAGCATCTTTGCTTCCCTTTTGCTATAAGGATCTAGTTTTAAGGAATGAATATAAACTGATTTTTTCCACAAAACTCTTGAATTTACATTAAATTTACTATAATACTCATCCCTCCAAACCACCCTCCGTTCTCTCCTTCCTCTCTCTAAGCATTTCCTAGGGTGAGAATGAAAGGGGGGGGGAGTACAGAGGAGACCATGGAGAAACCCTCCTATTGAAACCCTCCTCATACATTGTTGGTGAGAACGTAACACACTTTAAAAAACAATTTGCAGTTTTTCAAAAAATTAAAGTTACTGTATAACCACAAAAACTTGTATCTTGCATAACAATGCTCAAGTAGCATTCTTCAAAATATCCAAAAGGTGGAAACAATCCAAATGCTCCAAAACTGATGAATAAACAAGATGTGGTACACTTATAAAATCAACTGTTATTCTTATGAATAACTATTACTATAGTCTACGACATGGATAAACCTTGAAAACACTGTGCTAAATGAAACAGTCACAAAAGACAACACATTGCATAGGCCAATCCATAGAGATAAAATGATACCGTATTTTGTCATGTATAATTTGCACTTTCTTGCCCAAATTTTTCAGGGAAAAATGCTCCTTATGACATGGGTAGTGCTAATCCCGTATCTACATAAATGTTTTTAATTCTTTGACTTATGCTTATGCATTAAAAATGTTAACTCTAGAAAATAATGATATCTGAATGGAAGATAATACTCTGGAATACAATAACTGGATTTGTTTCTAAATATAAATGAATGAATGAATGAATGAATGAAGAAATGAAAACAAAAGATTTTTTTCCTGCAAGTCTGGGCCAAAAACGTGGGTAAGCATTACACACAGCAGTACATTATACCTGGCAAAATACAGTGAGTGGCTGCCTAGAGCTGGAAGTTTTGGAGGAATAGGGGAGTGACTGAAGGGGATATTTTTCTAAAATTAATTGTGATGAAAGTTACACAACTCTGTTAATACATTAAAAGCCACTGACCTCAAGTGGGTGAATTGTATGGTATGTGAATTACACAAACAGTTGATCCCTGAACAGAGATTTGAACTGACTGGGTCCATTTATACACAGTTTTGTTTTTTTCCCAATAAATACACAGTTGGCTCTCCATATCCCTGGGTTTCACATACAAGGATTCAGAGGGCTGGATATATGCATTGTTCTACGCCATTTTATGTAAAGGAGCTGAGCATCTCTGGGGGTCCTGGAAACAATCCCCAGTGGATATCAAGGAAGGGCTTTCGGGGGAGCCCAGAATTACATGCAGATATTTGACTGTGCAAAAGGGTCAGCACTCCTAACCCCTACATTGTTCAAGAGCCAGCTGCACAATTAACAATCCATCTATTCTGTAGATCTAAAAATATTAACTTAGTTCCAATTCCTTTAGATGGCTCTTAATAATTTTTTGTTCTACTATAATAAATATGACAACAATCACCTTTTCATTTAATATTAGTTTTAAGCTGTTTTCAAATGGCAAAGAATATAAAATGGCAAAGGAGTATAAAGCTTTACGGTTGCGAATGCCCACTATTTAAATTGTGCTTGCCTTTTGGACAAGTGTAGGAACATACAACTTATTATTTTTAGGCAAAATACAGTGAGAAAAATGGCAAAAGTTTCCGAACATAACCCCTGTCATTTCAGAAACAATAATACGGTTGCCACCGTAACCACTGAATTTGGGGCCCACATCATGTATCAGTGCTTCTTTCCCCAGGGGGAAACCCATTGGGGGCAGCACAGTGGCATTAGAATAGCTCTCTTTTTTGCTAATTTTGAGGTTAAGGGGAATAAAAATGGAGGGAGCTAGTAATCACTTTTCACTTTGGAGAGCAACAAGTTTGCTTGTTCATTTGTATCTCCTCACGGTTTCTAACACCTAACCTTATCCCCCTTCAGAGAACTCTGCTCGTACTATTTCTCTCTTCTAGCATGTCCTTTACCCCCCTCTCTCTATCCCAATATACCCATTCTTGAAAACCAGTTTTGGCCTCAATCCACATGAGGTCTTTATCAGTTACTCTGGTCCACTCTAGCTCTAGATTAAATTTGCTTTCTTTCCATTTAGTGATGACTTTCTTTCTTTCCACTTCACATGCTTTAATTTTGTCTACTACCAGTAATCCACCCCCCCAAAATAATAATAAAAGAAAGCAAACTAAGACAAGGTCAAAGAGTCCAAATATATATCCTAGGAACATAATAAATAACACAAATAATAACCAAATTAACCTGTATTAAACAGTTATAATGTGCCAGATCCTGTGGTATCTTATATGTATTCCCCCCCCATAATCATTACAACCACCCTATGGGATAATTATTTTATTTTCTAATGCAGAGATTGAAAAACAGAAAGTCAAGTAACTTGCTCAAAATGTTATTTATTGGCTAACAAACACTTTCTGAAATGTCTCATACATATCATCTCATTTGTCCCATACAACCATAAGTTTGCTATAAGAATTAGTATTACTATTTTATTAATAGATGTTAAGAAATTTTCTCTTAAATAAACTGTAACTTAATGGTATAGGTAGAATTATAATATAGATATCTCAGGCTTTCTGTCATATGTCATAATATCTTATTTGAAGGGAGAATAAAAATAGATAGGTTATTAAGTATTTATCAGCTAAGACTCCAGGCTAATTCAAACCCAGGTTCCAGAGAACTCAAGAGTGCTCTGTTAAATTCTCAATTTCAGTGTCTTTAGTTATACTTTGCTTGTTTGTTTCTTTTGTTGATTAGATTCCTGTTTAAGGTGAGATCACATGGTATTTGTCTTTCACCACCTGACTTATTTCACTGAACATAATGCTTTCCAGTTCCATCCATGCTGTCACAAAGGGTAGGAGCTCCTTCTTTCTTTCTGCTGTATAGTTATTCCATTGTGTAAATGTACCATAGTTTTTTGATCCACTCATTTACTGATGGGCACCTAGGTTGCTTCTAGCACTTGGCTATTGTAATTGTGTTGCTATGGAACATTGGGGTGCATAGGTTCTTTTGGATTGGCTTTTCAGGGGAAGGGGGAAGGGTTTGAAGGAACTAGTACAAAGGACACATGGACAATAACAAGGGGGGTGGAGATGGGAGGATAGTGGAGAGGGCTGGGATGGGGGTAAAGGGCAGAAAACTGTACTTGAACAAAATTAAAATAAAAAATAAAAAATTTAAAAAAAAGAGTGCTCTGTGAAGGTGTTCTGTAAACTGCTACTAAAGTAACAGCTGCTGTATTAATGTTAGCAAAGGGTATTATCATTACAAAATATTCTCTCAAATCTGATGATGTCATTTAATTCTAGTGACAACCGGATAAGTACATATGGGTGATCACCAGATTCAAAGAATCCAGGTGTTTTGCCTATTTGAGGCTATAGAGCTTTATAAATAATACAGCTAAACTCAAACCCAAGACTTTGTACTCTAAGTATGACCTTCTCTTTCTGTTGTCTCAAAATTAGTACTTCATTTTATTCTGATATTCTGTGATTTTTTCTCCAAGGTGAAAAATTATAAACACTAGAATTCAGTGGTTCTATTTTTTTCTAGGTTCATAAGCCCTTTTAAAAGATGAAATCTAGAAAAACCACTCAACAGGGGGGAAAAAACCCACACAACAGAGTTTTGCATACATTTTCAGTGCTCCGTGGGCCCCTAGTTAAGAACCCTACACAAGGTTGTAACTTGAAGGACAAGAGTAACAATGCATGCTCTTATCATATGCTTCACAGTACATTGCACAGAGCACTGAACAAAGATTAAGAATATCTGAACGACTATAAACTGACCTAATTTTCTTGATACTGGCATTGAAAATAGCCTTAGGGTCTCTACTAAGAAGTACATTTTTGTAATAAGAAAAAAAGCCAATGATGAGCAAACAAAAGTCATTCACAGAGAAGGTGCCAACAAACAACTGTTAAGCCATACTGTATGCTAGGGGCTTTACTTCATGCCATTTTTAGCCTAAAAGCATCCTCTAAAGGAGTTATTATCAGTTTTTTAGAAGATGAAACCAAGACTTGAGAGGAGCTGATTAATTTACTAAAAGCTTATGGCTGATGGCTAAGAAAAGATACAAATTCAGGTCAGTCTAGGATGGAAGAAACCTGGCTCTCAGCCTGTAATCACCCAAATATTTAGCTTGATAACAGACAGACAGAAAGGGGGAAAACATGAAGTTTAAAGAAAAGGGGATTGCGGATTGAAAATAGGAAAAGCATCGCACAGAGGAAAGGAAGGTGAGGAGACTAAGATAAGCACTCTAGACCATAATATATCAGACAGGGAATGGGGGGGAAAGCAAGAACTACTCTAGAGCGTAACAAATCAGACAGGGAATGGGGTGCTGTGGGGGGAAGCAAGAACACTGGACTGTTAAGATAATCTGATTCTAATTCCTATTCTACCCCCAACTCAATGGACTAACCACTTAATCTTTCTGGACCTTAGCTTCCTGATTTGTGAAACGGATACGGATGTTAGATGGTATAACCACTCAGAACACATTTCACAATAATTATTTCCATTACATTTCATGGAGCAGGATTTTTGTTTTACTCACTACTGTACCCACAGCACCTGGCTGATACAAAGTAGGCACAAAACATTAGCTGAACAAATGAGTTTGGATCCTAACAATAACCCTGTGAGGAACGCACAAGGTAGGTAATGTTATGTTTATTTTACATATGAGAAAAACTGAGGTTCAAACAGTTTAAGATACTTGTTCACAGTTCCTCAGCGAAGTGGTAGGACAGGATGCAAACTCAGGTCTTCCAACTACGTACTAGTTCAAAGTTCTTTCCAGGTCTAAAATGTGCTGTATTTTAATATACTCTTAGGCAGTCAGACACAAGAATAATTAACTTTTCTCATTCCCACCCCTTCAAAGAAAAATCATTAGGATGGTGTTACTAGAGAAAGCAGTAAATGACTGATTCAGAAGTTATCTAAAAGAATACCTAACATTTGATAATGTTACATGTATGAAGTAAAGGAGAATAAAATCCAATTTCTGACCTTGCTTATCCTTTATTATATTTCCTGTGTTCCACAGTGAGTCTACATTCGTAATTATGGCTGGTCACTTTGCAAATGTTTGCTGCTAATCATACAGAAGCAGCAGCTCAACTTATCTCAACAAGTAAGGTTACTGTTCAAACCCTACATCTTACTGCAGGCCTCCCCAATAACCTGAGGTCGAGGAATTAAGCTCTTACTTTAAGCTGAGCACCAACTGATTTACAGAGGAAAAGACTTAACATAGCAGATGAGCTAGAAATATCTATGTGCACAGGCCTATAAGGCAAATTAAGCCTGAAACTTGGCTAAAGGCAAAAAATGACAGAACTGAAACTGTCCTGCTTTGGGCACATCATGAGAAGGCAGAGTTCTTTGGAAAAGACAATAATGCTGGGAAAAATAGAAAAAAATCATTGTCATTTTGGAAAAGACGATAATGCTAGAAAAATGGGAAGGCCAAATATAAGAGGGATTGACTGCATAAAAGAAGCCACAGGCCTGAGTCTGCAGAAGCTGAGCAGGCCTACTATGGACATGACATTGTGGACATCACTCATTCACAGGGTCCTTAGAAGTCAGACCTCACTCAAAGGAAGGCAGTTAACAAACACATAAAAGAGATTAAACACACACACAGTAAGAGCCCTAGGGAAAAGATCTACTCCAAGACTCTTGAAAGTATTGGAATGTATTTCAAGAACCTAAAAGAAAGAAGAGGGGTGGCTAGAAAATAACACATTCAGATTTGAATGTACTAATTTAGGCCAAGGCCTCAAGGCCTTAACTGCTCTACAAATTAGGGCTTTCAGGACACAGGATAGTAGGAAAATCTTTATGTGCACTGGGAAGAAAAAATCTTTGATTTAAATTTTAAAAAAGACTGCACCCCAGGCTGGGTGGCTCAGTTGGTTGGAGCATCATCCTGTATACCAAAAGGCTGCCAGTCTGATCCCTGGTCAGGGCACATGCATAGGCCATGGGTTCCATCCCCAGTTAAGGTGCCTACAGGAGGAAACCCATCAATGTTTCTCTATCACGTCAATGTTTCTTTCTCTCCCCTCTGTCTTTCTCTCCCCCTGCCCCTCCTTCTCTCCCCCAACCTTCCTCTATCTCTAGAATCAATAAACATATCTTCATATCCTCAGGTAAGGATTAAAATTTTTTTCCTTCAAAAATAAATAATACCTGGATATGAAATAGCACCCTCAAAAAATCAAGTATTTTAAGTACAAGGAGTAGGCCAAAATACTTTGTTCTATGTACAAGTGGTTATTTCTTAAAGCAAAACCATCAGAATACAGTAATAAAAAAGCCAATGATAGGCAAACAAAATCTATTCATATTCTCTTATATGAATAAATAATAAACTGAATAGTCTGAGCTGACTTACGATTCTTTGTTTTTTTCAATTAAGATGACTATTAGGTAAGTGCCAAAAAGTAAGAGAAACTAATTTCCTTAGCACTCAAATAAAACAGAGTATGGATAAGAGGGGAAATAAATTATTAATAAATGGGGTGAAAGACTTTGAAAAGTCACAGGACTGGATCCAGAGGGAGAAAAAATTGACATAGACCCTACAAGAGCTTAATTAAAATAAACATTCTGTAAATATAAAGGTTAAATTTAAAGGAGTAACTTCCAGGT
Organism: Sturnira hondurensis; assembly: GCF_014824575.4. Lineage (NCBI taxonomy): Eukaryota > Metazoa > Chordata > Mammalia > Chiroptera > Phyllostomidae > Sturnira > Sturnira hondurensis. The sequence goes on from NW_028081528.1 coordinate 3,212,827, forward strand.
TTTTAAAGCTCTAGTTCTATGACCCAAGTTATCTACAATCTATTGTCCTACTTACCTTTAATACAGTGCACTCTTCACCATCATGGGTTTGAACTGCACAAGCCCACTCATGGAGATTTTTAAAAATAAATTTGTACAGTACTGTGATCGTATTTTCTCTACCTTATGATTTTCTTAATAACATTTCTTTTCTCTGATTTTATTGTAAAAATATAGCACACAATACATATAGCAGATAAAGTATGTGTTAATGTTAATCAACTGCTTGTTATTGGTAAGGCTTACAGTTTGAGGAATCCAGTTACATGCAATTTTCAACTGTGTAGGGGTTGGCCCCCCTAACCCACCATGTTATTTGAGGGTCAAATATAATCAATTTTTCCCCTCCCATTTAAGTTATTTTCCCTACTGGTACAAACGACACATTTAAATTTTTAAGCCTAAACACAACCCAATAACCTTACCTAGTAGCAAACTGGATGAGTGCATTCTGAAGAGTCTGCCTAATCTCAAGAAGAAAAGACTCGTCATCGCTCAGTGTGTAATACCAATACTGCACGTAATCCCTCAGGGAAAACTGGATAACCTAGAACAAGAACAGTGGGAGGAAATGCAACCGTTTAGGATTTTAAAAGTGACAGTGGCAAACTAAAACCTAACAGGATTATTTGCCAATTGATAGCTACTCTCTATACACTAAACTGTGGTGGTACATATTCTCATTTAAAAAGCATCAATATATTAAAAGCCATTTCAAAAAATTTTTAATTATTTTGGTATCCTAACTCATACACTGCCCAAATATTTTAAAAATTAGTTATCTATGGCCAAGCCCACCCTAAACTCTTAAGACAAAAAAAGTAAATTTTCAATGCTATAATATTATGAAGAGTTTTAACTGGCCTGATGAAATGAGATGCAACATAGTATCACTGGGCCCTAATTCTAAAAAAGGAAACAATTTTTTCAAGATTGTATCATCCATTTTTTTTCAAATTATAAAAATGATATCATTTACTTAATTCTAATACCTTTGATATGGCCAACAGTATTGTTAGCCAATAAAAAGCAAGTAATACAACTTACTGTATAATGTTTTTGTTAAACTAAATATGGGGTCATCTATAAAATGAATGTTAAAATTTTAAAGCACGCATTATTTATAATAATCTTACAATTTAAAAAATCAGTGAAAAATATTTTGGGAGAGAATAAAGTTTGTAATTCTATCATTTTAATGTTGTTGAAGTAACAAAACTAGTAAGGAATAATATCTGATTTACCAAAGCACGGTGTATGTTCATTTTTTAAAAAATAACACTTTAACTATAAAATGACTAGAAACATTATCAAATATGTCACTAAAAACTTTTTTTTCTAAATGTAAACTCAATCGAAAGGTTTTAAATATTAAGTAAATACACCATCATAAGTTAGTTAGTTCATCAATAAGGCAGCATTTTTAATACAGAATCCAAGGACAGCATTATAATACATTTCTAGCATATTTCATAAACAGCAAAATCGTATCTTAATATTTTCAAAAGAAATACACCTAGCACACAATATATGGAATTCAAATACCACATACTGAAACTCACTTGCTGGAGAGGTTCATCAATTATATTGGCACCCGTCAATCTTCGATCAATCTTTATAGTCCTGGCTTCCTGTTTCATTTCTTCTAAACACTGAAAGGAAACCACATCTTACTGCATACTTCCCTGATTAAAAATCTCTGTAGTTTACTTCTAACTGAATATTCATTGTAACTTTCCAGTAAATAAGTAACTTACTCCTTGAGACTAGTGTTGGGGTGGCCAAAAAGTCCATTCCATGTAGTGTAGAGCACTGCAATGGCTCTAGTAGTGCTTAGCTGTCCTGAACGACTGTGTTGTGACAGTTGTCATCGGTGTGCATTTTTAAAAACTTATCAAAATTGGGAAGTTTTTGTGTAGGCATTTTAATATTGAAAATGGAAGAAAATACACAACATTTTTGGCACATTATGCTTTATTATTTCAAGACAGGTAAAAACACAAGAGAAAGCACAAAAAAAGACTTGTACAGAGTATAGAGAAGGTGCTGCAACTGATCAAATGTACCAAAAGTGGTTTGCGAAGTTTCTTGGTACTACTGACATTTTAGTGAAATAATTCTTTACTGTGGGGCTGTCTCATGCACTGGAAAATGTTTAGAGGCACCCCTGATCTCTGCCCACTAGAAGTCAAAGGTGGGAAATAGCCAACAAACTCAAAATATCCAAATCAATAAAGTTATTGGTGAAAATGAAAAATGTGTCTTTTATTTTATAGAAAAAACATAACAGACTACCGGCCAATCCAATATAAAACAAACACTATTTCTCAAGTTAACAATATACATACCCAAAATAAAATCTATTCTTAACTTCACAATTTAATAAAATCAGTAAATATTATTTAGAGTATAAGAAAATTGAAAATATATAGCTATGTTGTCATATTTCAATGAAACAGGGCTGTCCAACCTTTTGGCATCTCTGGACCACAATGGAAGAAGAAGAGTTGTCTTGGGCTACACACATTAAATACATTGTGACACGTAATCACAAAACAATCTCCTAATGTTTTAAGTAGACTTATGATTTTTGTTGGGCTGCATTCATAGCCATCCTGGGCCACACGCAACCCATGGGGGGCATGTGATGGTGACCCCTTAAAACCATATGTTACTGATTCAAGTGAGGTAAATTATTAGTTTCCCTCTTCCTTTTTTCCCTTCCCAGTCCAAAACAGCTACTAAAGAAATGTATTTTAAATTGATTTTATTTAGAAATGATTTTTAACAACTACTGAAAATCAACTCCTCTATATCTCTATAGTTTTCAGAAAGATCAGTGGTCTGGAAACACAATGAAAAGTAATAGGAGACTCTTCAGTTAAAAAGCATACAAACCAAAGCATACTTACATTTATATATACACATGTGTTTACATATATAAAATATATGCCTCAAGTTTATACAACCTAAGATTTTTTTCATAATTCCTGCTTATAAATCATTTTAGAAAAAGCAAATCAAAATCACTATTTTTATACTATCTACTAAAATATAGATTATAAAGACTTACCAGTCTTGACTATAATTTATGACTGTTTTAGATCTTAATTTTAAAAATATTTCTCATCTTGCCCTGACCAGTGTGGCTCAGTTGGCCAACCAATGTCCCACAAAGTGAAAGGTTACAGTTAAGTTCGATTCCTGGTCAGGGCACATGCCTGGGCCGCATGCCAGGACCCTGGTTAGGGTGTGTGCAAAAGGCAACTGACCTACGTTTCTCTGGTACATCAATGTTTCCCTCCCTCTCTTTCTCCTCCCCTCCCCTCTCTCTAAAAAATAAATAAATATTTTTTAAAGTATTTCCTATCTTCTATATTTACCACTCAAATGGCTAAGGAATGAATCTAAAAAAGAAAAAGGTTCATTTTCTTAGATTTGTGAGCAAGCTCAAAGAATACATATTAGTGGAAGTCATAAAGGAAGATAAACTCTCAAATTATTTTAAAAGTTATAGTAAGTATTAGAAAGAAGTTATTTATTAATATGAAAATCAGTGGGATGGGGTTTTTAATTTCAGGAATACAAAATAATACTCTAATTACTTTCTATGCACCTCCTAAACCTTAGCATATATTGAACAAGTTAGTAATCGTAAAGTTAGATTCACAGCATCAACTCCAGACTTTTTGTGTCATTATAAAAGATAAAATCATCCCAATCTCACAATGAGAACTGGAGCAATGCAAATCTGAGGCCTATCTATATTACTAGTATCTATCATACTCAATTCCACTTTTATTTACAATATATACTGAAAAAAGAAAATAGCAGCATTCAAGATGATATAAAATTGACCCTAACTTATTAAAACTATAAATAATCCATAGCCTAACTATAAGCTAGGTTTCAAATGAGTCAAAAAAAAGGTACTTCTTTTCTCCCTCTGTTTCTATGCTTTTTATTTCATTCAAGGCAGTTTATGTATTGACACAAATCATACATTTGATACTTTGAAATTCTCAATTAAGATACAGGGAAAAATTCCAATTTTTTTGTCTTTTCCTCAAATTTGCATTCCCACTTTTAACATCTAAGAAAGCATAGAAGGTAACTTTTTAAAATGCATTTTTCTAAGCATGATCAGACAGCCTCCATAAATTTATAACGAGCATTAATGAATTATAGAAAAATCTGCCAAATCATATACAGATGATCACATTATCTTCACTGAATAGGACAGGACTTTGAGGTTTCACATTGCTTTCAACTATTTACCTTAGAAATTCCAGTTGATGTTGGAGGAAGATACGAGTGTTCACACTGCTCTAGGTACTTCTCTGAGTTTGTTTTTCCAAACAGGAGAGTAACTACAATACCCCTGCAAAAAATTCAATTATAGATACAAAAATAAAATTTTACTATAATCTAACACATCTATGACCAAATATGTTTTTCAGATTCAATAGATGGCTTATTGTTCACTAAAACATCAGTTTGTGACTTTGACAAGGCAAGAAATCGACAGATTTTGCTATGTTCTAAAGTTTAAATCAACTGTAAACATTTGTGAATTTATACAATACTGCCTTTCAAAGTTTTCACCCAGTATGCCTTTAGGAAAGGAAGTCCACATTAAATAAACAGACTAGCTAATAACAAAAACAAAAACAAATGAGATCTAAATCTAAACCTAAATCAATGCTTTCTATTGTTAATTAACATGAGATATTAATATAACTTGCCACTATGAATACAGAACAAAGCTATATAGAAAAAACATGACCCAAGTTATGATTTATTTAAATAAGCCTGGAATTAATAAAAGAAAATTATAGAGTCAAGGTAAGATAACTACTGGTTTAGTACTTCTTTAAATATTGACTAGATGCTATCAACATTTCCTATATGTAAAATTTATTGATTAAATGTAAGCACTACTAAGTACACAGAAATTCTGTAAAGAAAAAAATCTAAATTGCCAGATGAGAGGCAGCTGGCCCATTCAGGGCAATAAGGCCTTGGAGAATATGATGCTCAGTCAAAGAAGCCAGGTGGTGAAAGACAAATACCACATGATCTCACCTATATGAGGAATCTAATGAACAAAACAAACTAACGAACAAAATAGAACCATGGGCACAGAAACAAGCGACAGACTGAAAGTGACCAGAGGGGTAGAGGTTGAGGGATAATGGTGGAAAGTAGGGGAAGGGATCACATAAAGAACATCTACGAATGACCCAGAGACACAGATCACAGTGCGGGGATCTTACAGATTGAAAGACTGTAGTGATAAGAAGGGAACAGGGAAAAATTATATATGCTCAGCATCAAGAACTGAAGATTCTCAAGGTTCTCTGCATTTTGTGGCTACTGCCACTTCACTGCCCTTCAGTACAGGCATCACAAAAGCAGGGAGGAGAGTGGAAAACACAAAATCAAATCAGCTTATGCTGTCAATTCTGTTTTTGTCTCTTTTAAAAAAGGCTTCGGAATTATCAGCAAATTTCACCTGTGTCATATCTGATGTTATTACTAAGAATTAAGTTGGCTTTGTATTTCAGTTTTACCTGGTTATAAACACATTTACAGGCACAATAAAATGCTTATATTAAGAAAACAATGTACTTCTAAAACTACCACCTTGAAACAGACTGATAAAACAAAAGCCTTTGAACACACAGTGACAGTAAGAAGTAGGCTATCAGATAGTCTGACCTTGCAAAGAGCTTTAAGAAAAAATACGTGCTACAAATGATCACATAACCAAACAAACATAACAAAGTGGCATTAAATAACTCATAATACCTTTTTGAGTATAAGAAAAACATATACCCTTTCAACATTGTAAATTAACTGCAGAACTTACATACTTAGATTCATCTGTGAAAAATAAAAAGGTGGTTACCACAGAAAAATGTATTAATTTCTCTCAAGCTTGTATTTTAAGAAACAAGAAAACATATCTTTAAGAACTTACACAATAAATACATTAAGACTAAAATTATTTTAATTATATGAAATATTTTTACTTAAGATTGACATTTAAAAGCCTATTTTTGCTTTTAAAATTTGAAGGCATTCAACGATACTAAGTTTCAAAGAGGGGCAATCACTGTTTGTAATGAGAGCCAAAATAAGAAAGATCTGACTCAGGAATTAGGGTACTCACTGGCCATAGCTGAATAATAACATCAGAGTGCTTAATTAACTAATCTCCTCTTGAGAGGCTTGCTAGTATGTATGTAGAAGTTCCTAATTGTGGCAGTGCTTGTCATTGGGATCAACAGACTGGAACACAACATTAATTTATAAGCCAGCACGAACTTGGAATTTCAGACCCTACCATGTGACTTAATGTTATCTAAAGAGTTTTTAGTGGCTCTCCCACACTCTCCAATGTCCCATCTTATCCAAAACATTTTTCATACTTTACAGGTATCCAAATTTTTTTCTGAAAATTATTTCTTAATAAATTAGCAGATGCAAAAAAGGAAAACAGGTTCCCATGACTTTAAAATGAATGCACTCATCACCCTTCTCTCTTTCCCAAATTGTGTATAAAGCAATTTAGTCTAAAAGAAGTAATTCTCCATCTCTCCATCTTCCAAGGGTTCCTAGGGCTCCTACCTTCCTCTATAAAGCTATAATGTCCTCCCTTTCTGAAGTATTGGGAAATCCTCCTCCTCCACTTTTGCCAAGGACTTATTCAGTTAGTAAAGTAGAAGAAATCTCTCCTTCCCAATAAGTAAAAGCAGCTGTGATCCTATGCAGGAGAGGTGCAACCATGCAGCTACACAATCATGCAGCTCTGGCCTTAATTTAGAACAGGAGTACATTTAGAAGCCATGTGGCTTAGGATCTACAGTCTTCAATCATCATTATAAACAATAAAGATTTTCAGAACTCCATTTATCTGATTCCTGCCAATTATTTCTTAATGTTTTCAATAGTTATTGTATCTAAGCAATTCTAACAAAGTACTAAAACTAAAATAAACAAGTAGTTTTATGAACAGTCCTTTGGTTAATTCTCACTTGTTCAACAATTAGTGGGTACACTCCCTATCTTTATAATGGCAACACATGACTTTCAAACCCATACCCTGAGAGAGGTAATAGATCGTAGATATATTCAGAAGCCACTCCTTTAGTGTCTGACAGTCTTTTCAGGCCATAGTTTACATATGCTATTCAATTAAGTCCTCTAAAACTGAGAGATAAAGTAATTTCTCCAAGTTTGGGGGTTCTCAAAAGGTATTTTTAAAAGAACTCATATGTATTCATTCCACAAATAAATACATAAATGTATTATATATATGTATATACAATACATACATACACATATATATTAACAAAATGCTCATTTCAGCTAAGCTGGTTAGAGTACCTAAAACAATTTTCTCTCTTGTCTATACATTTTCCTACATATAATTCATGTCTAAAACCAAATGCTCTGCATAGGAAGCTATATAAAATCATGACTGAAACTTCTCTTGTAAAGGTTTATCATGGCGAAGTAAAAGGCATAAACATTGTAAACCAAATAACCATGAAGAGAAAACTGCAAAATCAGGTGTTGTTTGAATTTTCTTAAACAAAATCACCGCATTCACTCAGGAAAATAATTTATGTTATTGTTTGAAGTCTAATCACTAACACAGTATCTCTATACAAAATTTGGTGCATCATCTCAATATAAGTTACTTACCTTGTTACTATTATGATAAGGTAATTTCAACCTTAAAGAATAACATCAAAGCAATGGAAAATATTTTAAAATTTCCTTCTATCACAAAAAAGGTTTATATCATTAAAATTTTTATGTCAATTTTGAAGATGACATATTTTTGGTACCAATAATTATCATCATTCCTATTTCTATTAAGTGTCTTAATTTTACTTTAAAGCTTTGATAAAAACAATCTGTAAAAGTAACAGTCACAATAAATCATACTTCCACTTCTTTTGGTCATTTGTTTCAATTTTAAACAACAGAATATGACATATGAGTTGTAAAATTATCACTAAGCATACTTACCCACCCACAAAGCAGAGGATATAAAATGCCAAATAAAATATTACAAAAGGTCCAAATGTTATTAGAGAAAGGACAATGACAAGGCCTCCCCATCCCCATATGGATAGACTGATCTGAAATAAAGCAAAAAGAAATAAATAATGAATTAGAAAAAAACAACAAAACTTTTACATTTTTCCTTTTGTACATTTATAGTGTTGTTTCAACTACTATTAAAATATTTACTTTTGAAAATGCAAGCACACTTTTGGAAATTTATCTTCAAAAAATGATATACAAAATCTATATGGAGAAAGAGATTTATAGAATATCCACAATGATTTTTTAATTTATTTTATTGTTGTTCAATTATAGTTGTCTGTATTTTCTCCCCACCCCTCCCCTCAACCTTCCCTAATGGTTTTTTAAAAGCTAGTGACAATGTGGACTTCCGCCAAGATGGAGGCATAGGTAGAAACACTGTGCCTTCTCCCACAACCAAGTTTGAATAAAACAAAGGTTTGGAGAAACAAAGACACAACCAAAGGACAGAAAATTGAATTATACGGAAGTCCGACTACATCTAACCGTTCAACGGGACGGTAAGAGGGGCGGAGCCAACAGCGAGCAGGGTTGGGCAGGACAGGGCCCCCGACCCAGGCGCGCAGGCAGACGGGAACCAGTTGGGGTGCGGGGCAGACCGCGGGCGCATATTCGTGCACAGTGAGACAGACCACGCAGGCCCCAGGGGGCGAGGGCTGACAGCGGTGGCACACTCGCGAGCAGTGGGACGAAACGCGTAGGCCAGGTGACGGCAGCAACTACGGCACCGGTGAGGGCCGTGGCGGCAGGAAGCGGACAGGACGCCATAGTCCCTCTTTGACCCCGCCCCCACATACAGCGTCACAACCCAGTGACTTAGTTGCCCTGCAATACCGGTGAGAGCCATTGTTGCTCTTTGACCCCGCCCCCACATACAACGTCACAACCCAGCAACTTAGTTGCCCTGTTCTAGTGAACATTTTAGGGCTCTGATCCTGCTATGGAACAGGCACGAACAACCCGAAAGATGGCACAAGAAGAACTCAAAGTCCAAGAGCCAATAACTCTCAGCGACCAAGAAATTGCCAGCCTCTCAGAAGCACAATTCAGGACACTATTTATCAGGATGCTCACAGAACTGGTAGATTATAGTCACAAATTAGAGGAACATATGAAGGCTAAACTAATTGAAATGAAGGGAGATGCACAGGAAACCAATAGTGATGGAAAGGAAACTGGGACTCAAATCAATGGAATGGACCAGAAGGAAGAACAAAACATCCCACCAGAAAGGAATGAAGAAATGAGAATTCAAAAAAATGAGGAGAGGCTTAGGAACCTCCAGGACATCTTTAAACGTTCCAACATCCGAATTATAGGGGTACCAGAAGGGGGAAAGAAACAGCCACGAGTGGAAAACTTATTTGAACAAATAATAAAGGAGAACTTCCCCAGTCTGGCAAAGGAAATAGACTTCCAGGAAATCCAGGAAGCTCAGAGAGTGCCAAAGAAGTTGGACCCAAGAAGGAACACACCAAGGCACATCATAATTACATTAGCCAAGACCAAAATGAAGGAGAGAATCCTAGAAGCAGCAAGGGATAAGGGGACAGTCACCTACAAAGGAGTACCCATCAGACTGTCAGCGGATTTCTCAAAAGAGACCTTACAGGCAAGAAGGGGCTGGAAAGAAGTATTCCAAGTCATGAAATCCAAAGACCTACAGCCAAGATTGCTTTATCCAGCAAAGCTTTCATTTAGAATGGAAGGACAGATAAAGTGCTTCTCAGATAAGGTCAAGTTCAAGGAGTTCATCATTACCAAGCCCTTATTATATGAAATGCTAAAGGGACTTATATAAGAAAAAGAAGATGAAAAATATTAACAGTGAAAGAACAGCAAACACACAGCTATTAACAACCACACCTAAAACAAAAGCAAACCAAGAGGACAGCTAGATCAGGAGTGGAACCATAGAAATGAAGAACACATGGAGGGTTAGAAACAGGGGGGTGGGAGGGGAAGAAGGGGGGAGAAGACACAGAAAATAGCATAGATGGTAGGTAGAAAATAGATAGGGGGGAGGGCGAGAATAGTGGGGGAAATATAGAATCCAAAGAACTTGAGACACGTGGTTATAAACTAAGGGGGGCAGAATGGTGGGGGAGGGAGGGTGCGGGTGGAAGGGATTGAAGGGGGGGAATAGAACAACTGTAATGGTATAATCAATAAAATATATTTAAAAAAAAAAGCTAGTGACAATGTAAAGGTACAACAAGAAATACTTATATACACTATTGAAGAATATGCTGGAATGAAAAATGGTAAAGTATAAAAACATTTGTGTATTTATATATGCAACAGTATACATAAAATATAGACTAAAATTGTGCTTATTTAGAATGTTTCATTTTAAAACTAAGTTTAAACATAACTGTAGCATGACAACACTTTTAAAAACTAAAATTTGAAAGAAATCCATCTCACTAAAAATTGTGACTTTAATGCATACTGCATATAGAAATATATAAAAGTATAATTACAAAACTTCCAAATTTCACTTAGCAGAAGTCACCATTAGCTCAACAAAACATTGCCATAAATTCTCCATACTTAAAAAACAAACTATTTTGTTTAAAGTATACTGCATTATCCAATAAAAATATTCCTTTTGTTGAAGGCAAACTGGATCTTAGCAATTTAAGTCACTGTGAATAAATAAATGTTTTCAATTCAACAAGTCTCTGTATCCATCTGCACTGTGAGGTATACAAGGAAGCATTTGTCCCACTATTGCTGTCATTAAGTACAGCGAAGACTGTCTTACAGGAGTCAAACAATTAGACACTGAACCAAAAGAAAGTAATAGAAAGCACTATAAGACGCTAAACTGAACAAAATTAATGACCAAAAAACTATGGGACAGACAATAAATGCTGTGGATTATGAGAGAAAGGACAGTTGTATTCATTCATTCATTCATTCATTCATCCATCCATCCATCCATCCATCCATCTACCCATCCATCCATTCAAGGTCACTGACTGCTTCCTATGTGCTGTAAGTTCAAGGTGCTGGGAATGCCATCATGAATAAAACATATTCTCCTAAGTCTACATTCAATAAAGGGAAAAAAACAAGCACACCATCGTTAAATTTTTAAAAAGGTACATTATTTATACAAGGTTTGATTGCTTTCATGCTCTTACTCTGTACCCTACAGTAGTCTCCATGAGAATCTGGATGTAGAAAACCAATTTCTTGCTGCTTACAACTATTTTGCAATGATTGCTTGGTTACAGTCCAAGTGCTGCCACTTGGTCTGAGCCTAGAGATGTTGCAGACCTACTTCTCCCACCTCTGGGGTTAGGATGGGAAAAATGTGAAATTTCCCAACTAGAGGATTATGAGGTACCATCATATCATTCACTGGCATTGGAGTTACTTTGTAGCATGAATTTGCCCTGGATTGCAGTCTTTCAGTTATTAGTCCATAAGCAGCCAAAATGCCTAATCCAGAAGTCCTGCCTGTTAGAAAGGGAAACTCAAAGTGACCTCCTCTGTGCTACAGGAGTTCCAGAAAAGTGAAGTCTATATACCTTGTAGTGGGATCCCTCTGATGGCATTTTCCTCCCCCTTACAGTACAAGTTGGCAAAGTATTTCTTACTACGTCTAAACATGTTCCACTTTCTTCACAGGCATGCCATTAGGAACTTTTTTTCAATCTGAGGGGAGGGGAGGGGAGGGGAGGGGAGGGGAGGCAGAAATGGGTGGGACATTTAGGACTCTGCTATTCTCTGCTCTGGGTATGGGATATATACATATCTTTCTAAGTTTACATCCCAGAAAGGGAAAGAAACTAGTAAGTAACTATATAGTTATATAAGATGGGGATGAGTGTTATTCTGAACAATAAAGCAACTGTATGTATATGGCTGATCTAAGAAGCTCTCAATGATTAGATGATACATGAACAGACAGTTTGGACAAGATTTAATGAGAACTTCACAATATCGAAACTTCCTAACCTAAAATAATATGTTTCCATTTACTTTAATCTTCCTTTAAGCACTCAATGGAATTTTTTAAATGTCTTCCATATAAGGCTGCACAACCCTTTTCATGTGTATTTTCACTATCTTTTTTCCCTCATCCTGGTCACTGCCATCTTTTTAACCAGAAGCCAGAAAGACTGCTGAAGTTTCTGCTTGGCCCTCATGATCTCCTCCATGAATCAGGTGGGGACAACACCTCACCTATAAAAGTGGTCTCCTGACTTATTTCTAAGAGCTGAAAGTAGGCCTTAATGACTAAGAATGAAGTACAGAGCAGTCCATTCCCTCTGACGATACTCTGCTGAACACCTAGTACCTGACACACAACTGCAGTACTGCCAGATGCCCAACCACGGGAAACGCGCTATTCACTCCGAGTCTGATCCCCAGGCTTCCCTGAAAAGAGTTCTTGTAAACTCTCAGGAAAGCTGAAACCAGACTATGACCCAGATACTTTATTCAACCTACCTCCTCCTGGGAGATTTGATCTAAAATTAGCAACATTATTCTTTCTTTACACATCTAGATTTACACCTGATAGTCAGTTTTTCCAAGTTAAACAACTTAAGGATATATTCATATATATTCAAAGATTTTAAAAATAAAAGCAAGCAAAGGGGCTATCTCTAAGGATAAAGGACCAGAGCTTGCAATTGGAGGACAACACATGGGGGAGCTTTTCAGATACTCAGTAGCGTTGTTTCTTAAGCAGGCGTTCGATTTTTACACGGCACAAATGTTTTCTTTGTTCTTTTGTCTGAAACATACCTTCCACAATTAGAAAATTTTTCAAAGAAGAATCACAATTAAGTTAATACGGGGAAGATTATTTAATGCAGCCATTAGTTTACATGGGAGAGATGCTCAACTATCTAAAAATTCCTTTTTAGAGTTTTCAAGTATGTCATTTGAAAACAGTGGCAAAATCACCAAAAAGCAAACTCATCTATTCACTTAACAAATATCTGTGAATACCTACAATGTGCCAGTGGTAGTGATTTAACGTTGAACAAGAGAATCTGGAGAAGATCCTTCCCTTAATTAAGTCTGAGAGAACTTTTATATTCTAGAGACCAATACAATCAAATGTTTCCAATCAAACAAGTTTGGTGCTCATTGCCTTTGTAGGTAATCTGTTCACTGAAACATCAGAATAACGAAATGTTCAAAAATAAGAAAGTTTTATGTTATTTTTAGTGTTCCCATTTACATTATTGGCTAATATTACAATCCCATCTGATGGGACTAAGTAAAACATATGCCCAAATACCATTGTAAAATCTTGAATTCTAATTATTTCCTCGGATAATATAGGATGATGATAAAATTTAGGATAATTTGGTACTATGACAGAAACCTTTTCCAAATGCAAACAGGTATTACTTCGAGGTGACTTAAAATGAAAGCCAAGAAAAAAAAAAGAAAGAAATGTATGTTACAGTGATTTATATTAAAGCAATCCTTGATATATTACCATTTTCTTCTCAAATTTAATAATTTAAATTTTAATTATTATTAAATAATTTTAATTATTAAATAAATATTATTAAATATTTATTTAATTGTTATTAAATAAATTTTTAATTATTATTTAAATTTTAATTTAATAATTTTCTTCTGAATTTAATAATTAACATTGAAATATCCACACTGGCTAATGTTGTAGAATTGCTGGCTCACCAACTATTAGTGAATTGGAAGAAACCTTCAAGATCATGTAAGACAGTAGTTCTCAACATTAAGGTTCTTGATTGCAGATTATGCAAATGCAGATTTTGTTCCAGGATGTCTGGGATGGGGTCTATGATTTTTTCATTCTAACGAGTTACCAGTACAGTTTAGAACAAAAGAAAACTGCATATTTAAAACTCCTCAATGTTAACTTCTAGGTACACTAAATTTGATTCAATATTCTGTAACCCCAAAAGGTGTGAACACTAAAAACTGTACCTGGTATTTTCTACATACCCTATTCTCATTAACCTCTTGGAAATTAGGAAGAAATTAAGATGGTAGCACGTACAGCATTGTGCTCAAAAAGTATGGACACTGGAGTTAACAGAACAGAGTGCAAATCTTACCTTTGTTATTTTATTTATCAACTATGTAACCACTACATGCCTTCACTTCCTCCCTTATCTCATGTGGCTGTTGTGAGGATGAAATGAATCCATGCTCCAACAGTTAATTTGTGCTTAATCACTATTATTATTATTAGCTTTACAACAGAGAAGCTAAGGCTTTTCTCATCGATATTCTCAAAAACTGCCTAAGGTCACACAGATAATAAGCCTAAGAGTGAGGCTTGATCCTAGGCAAATCTCAACTCTCTATCGAACCTTAAAATTTGTCAGCTGGCAAATGCCTTAAGCTAAAAGTCATGATAAGAAATAACATACTTAAATCATAAATGAGTGCTTTCTTTTACCTAAATATTAATCAGTTTGATACGCCTCCCAAGAAATTAGAAATTAGTCAGAAAACTACTTGTAAAGACTGTAACAAATCCCTGGTCTGCCGCCTCCCAAGAAATTAGAAATTAGTCAGAAAACTACTTGTAAAGACTGTAACAAATCCCTGGTCTGAAATTAAAGTACACAATTTTTATTACTAGAGAGTTTATCCATATATATTCTACATAAATAAAGGAAAGAATTTTGGTTTCAAAGAGTATTGATATGAGTGTGTCTATATAACTACCTTTACTGGTATGGCCTTAAGGACAAAGGCACACAAAGATGTAAAAAATGACCCCTGTGGCCAAGCTGCTTAAATGACAATGCAAAGGTTCATGTATGCCTCCTCACAATATAAAGCAAGTGGAAACAACCTACCTGCTGATATCCTGTGCCTACCAAGTCATACTGATATTTTATGTCATTTGATCCTGACCACTGACTTTTATAAAAGGAAAAGTAGAATAACAGGGTACTAGGAACACTGAGTCACAAATTACAGGCTCCAGTTTGCCACCAAATTTCTGTATCACCTCTGCAAAATCATTGACCTCTCATTGACCCAAGTTAGCACAATGAAGGGGCTAAGTTGTAAGGTCATCTCTCAAATCAAGTCTAGCAGTAACAGACTGGTTAAGTAACTCCGCTCATGATGAGACAACTGATTCAACACAGAGCCAGGCCTAGACTCTCCTGGCTACATGTGATAAGTGGGGCTAAGTGGACACGGCTATTTCAGATCACATGAACAGACTGTCAGAGCTCCCACAAAACAGACCTTAGGCTCTGAAATGAATCTCACTAGAGTGTGTCAACCATTTTCAGTTACGCCCCCCTGGTATATCTTAACATATTATATGGCGCAGGGCTGAGAATCTGAAGCTGATACCACTTCAATGCAACTTGGGTCACAGACATGGTATATATGAGTTCAACGGCACAAATACGTAACCATAAGAGTGGTCTCATCATAACAATAGATTATCTTCCTCCCACCTATTCCTTCCTCCCTCTTCAGTAAGTTGAAAGTCCTTCAGCAACTAGTTTCAATAGAGTGCATTCCTGACATGGAACCTTGTCTCATTCAACACTATACAACAGTTTAACCAAGGCCCGGGACAAAGAAGGAGCTCCCTACACGTGAATCTCCTACTAGATAATGAATCTCCTACTAGATAAGTGAAATGAGGGGAGAATGGGAAGAGGAGGGAGGGCAGAAAAGAGGAGGGCAGGGGAAAAGGACAAGAAACGGGAACGGCGGAGGGAAAATAAGAAAGAAAACGCCCCTAAATTGAAGTGCTCCTCCCCACTCCTACTTCATGGTCTTAGGCAGAGCTACACACTCCTATGAGCACAACCCAAACCAAGCATTCACCTTTAAAAAAATCATCCAAGAACTTGGTCCTTGTTCTTCCATGGGACTGATGTACTGCAACGGTGTTCTTCCATTGTCTCAACATACCCTGACACCAACCTGCATCATTACTTACTTTCGGGAAGGCACACACAGACACAGCCACACAGGGATCATCGGTACATCTGTTGGGTCAACTGGTCCCACACCTGTCATTTCATGCTCCAGGGCCAAGGGAATAAAGATCCTTTTCCACTCATCCCTACTTAAGGTACCTACTATATCCTTCTGAGGATTAAAGACTAGTAATATGGTGCAAATTTTCCATCCAGCCATTGAGCCAGGAGAGAGAGAGGGCCTGTGGAAATGGTAGACACTTCGATTCACTACCCTCTTCAACAAGTTGGTTACCTGTCTAGCTGGCAAAAAAAATGGCCACTCGGTACCTGTGGAGTTTATACCCTCTCTCTCCCAACTGGCGGAGTCCACAATGATTAGGTTATACACATACATACACACTACCTCCTTTATACTTTTAGCTCTTTGGTAATAGAACACTCTCCCTTATAACACAAGTATATTGTTCAACTTCTATACTCTTTTAAGAATGAATTATGCATATATATGGAGGTGATTACCTGAACAAATCCTTAATTTTTTCAATTAAAGCAGAAATCGTAAAAGGTCAGAGAATATCACATAATTAGGACTTCTAGCATCCAATGATGAAGAAAATATAAGAAAATAAAAAACTATAATAAATTCAGTGTTTTTAGAACTAGAGTCTATTAATTACAAAACACTTGTACAGTTTGAAGTAATAGCAGACATTCATAGCATAGATTTGTTTATCAAGGACACAAACTAGGACTGTAGTTCTCCCTCTCCACCCACAGCCCATACTTTGGGAACCACTGAATTAGGGAACTAGAAGCAACTACAGTTATTAAAAAAAAGATTCTATTTACTGAATGTTTTCCCTTATACGAGAATAATAATAAAGTATTTAAAATGTGAATGGGACAACAAAGCAAAGAATACTCCTGGCAGGCTTCCAGCAAATACTGCCTCAAAGTGTAAAACTACTTTTTTCAAGGTTTCATGAATTTCTGATAAAAAATCTAGTAGATATAAGGGCTGAAATAAATAAAAGAGCTTTTTAGAAACTATATCTTTATAGCTATACATATTGTTTTTGTGCCTTAATAATAACTTTCAATAAATAGTAAAGATTTTTTAAATACATAATAAAATTTCAAACTTCATCAAAAACAAAATTGATTATTTTTCTTAAAAATGTTACCATTTGACACAAAGATACACACAGGGTGAGGCAGAAATAGGTTTACAGTTGTGAGTATGCAAAACAGTTAATTCTTGTATTATTATTACAGTATTTTCTATATGAATAACTATCTACTTTTGATTCACCCTATATAAATACGTATCAATTGTATTCCTACAATATACATACATATGTATATATGCCATAAAAAAACAGTATTCTATCAAAAATACAGCAAAAATCTTTAAGCTATCAAAGACAGTGAAATTTGTAATTATGTGAGCTAATAAATCCAGAGATATCAGAAAACACCAATTCTATGCATTCAGAACAAGTGCTATTTTTTTGTATCAGCATATTATCCTGATTATTTTAAAAAATTTAACTAAATACTGGTAAAGTATGTATTGCAATCAATCATCCATGAAAGGGAGGGAGAGAGTAACATACAAACATTTGCTTATTTTTTTAAATGTACTGTACAGAATCTTTAAAAATAATCTACAAGGAACAGAGAAAATGGGACAGAGGGGACAGTGATAAGAACTAGACATCTCTGACACCCAGTTCCATCAATCTGACTTTGCAACAGTATAAATATTTTACATACAAAAAGCAATCTCCAAATCAAAAGCAAAGTGAAACAAGCCAATTTAACTCTATACTACACACAGAAAATGTAGAATAACCAAATAAGCTATTTCAAGTGATTTTATAATATAATAATTTGTAAACTGTTAGTGGTATGTACTATAAGGATAATTTTTAAAAACCCTCAAAATATCTTAAATTGTGTCAGTAAAGAAATCAGTGTTGAGCCCTAGCTGGTATAGCTCAGTGGACTTAGTGCAGGCTGCAAACCAAAGGGTCACTAAGTCAACTCCCAGTCAGGGCACGTTCCTGGGTTGTGGGCCAGGTCCCCAGTGGGGACCACATGAGAGGTAACCACACAGTGCTATTTCCCTCCCTCCCTTCTCCTCTCTCTAAAAATAAATGAATAAATTCTGAAGAAAAAAAAAGTGTTGATCGTTCCACTAAAACAAACCAGGGCTGTTGGAAAAATGGCCAATTCAAGTCTGGCGCAGGAAATGAGTTTAAGATGAGCCTAGAACACTTTGCCCTACCACAAAAACTACTAAGGACATATCAAAAGAACTCACAAGATGAACTGAAAAGGCTGCAAGTGGCTACACATAAAATCATTAACAATATTACCGCAATAAATTAGAGCTCTTCAAACAGTTCATGAATTCACACACATTTTTTAAATTCCATTGATCACCTTTGAAGAACGCTAAAGAACTCTTTTTAAAAATAGAGAATCAGGCATTTATCACAGCAATCAGAGAGTTGATGAAAATTAAGTTTCTCTTTAATAAAATATTCAATACAATGATGAAGAAATGATAAAATTAGAATATCACCATACTGCAATCCTTAATATATTCAGAGTCTGGCAGCCATGAAGTCACAAGAGACAGAGAATGAGAGAGAGAATACAAAGCAGAAATTACATGCCTCTTGAAAGAAAAAGACAGACTGCCATCTATAAATGAGGCTTGCTGGGGGAAAAAATCAAACCTGATGCTGATTTAGCTAATGCAGAGGACTGAGAAAATGTTGCAATACAACATGGAGATGAACTAAGCAAAATTCACACTGTGGTAAACACTAAAGGGCAAAAAGTCCAGTTCCCTAACAAATCAAAAACAGGAAAAAGAGAAGGGGGGGGAGACTCTGTGGGTTAAAAATTGCAATATGCAGGGCTTATTTAACTTGATTTTTAAAAAATACAGTGAAAAGGGACAAAAAAGAAAAGAGGAGGAGAAAAAGTAGAAAAAAGAGAAATTGTGGAATTCTACACATATTCTGTCATTTAATGATATTAAGTTACTGCTTCCTTTTTATTAATAACTGGTATAATGATATTATGGTTTGTTTTAATAAAAACAATATATTTTAGAGATTCACACTGAAGTATTTACATATGAAGTCATATATCTGGAATATGCTTCAAAATAATTCTGGAAGTAGTGAATGGGAGAGAGGTGAAAAGAATAGAATTGAAATATAATTAGTTGTGAGTTGATAAATGTCTAAGCTGGGCATAAGGACAAAGAGTCCATTACACTAATCTTTCTACATTTAACATTTAAAATTTTTCATTAAAAATTTTTAAACACACAATAATCACAAAATTCACTTATACAGTAAATGCACTTGCATGTCTTAAGTAACCACCACAGGAAATAAACAGACCACAATATGCCATGTATTTACAGCCCAAGGAATTAACCTGGGAACGGGTTTCCTATGATTGATAGTAGAGCAATATACACTTGCCTATTCAGTTAAGAAAAATATTCTTTTAAATTAGAACAAAGTTTTAGCATCCTATTTTGTGTGTGCGTATGTGTACATTTTATATAAAAACTACTGTCCTTCACAATAATTAGTTTAGAGGGTTTCATATTGGCTCTATAATTATTAGTTAACTATATATTAGGCCTTAATTACACAAAGGTGAATCAGAAAGTTTCTACGCTCAAATATGCTTACAAACTGAAAAGGTAAAATAGACATATCATGAGAGGATAAATGTGGAAAGTGCCATAAATAAAAAGATTTACAAGGTGTTTGGGGATACAGAAAAGATAAAGCCTCCAAAGCTTAAAAAGCATTGAAACTCCTTTAGATTGGCTTCAAAGGTAGTTTTGCTCTGAAACAAGAAAAATCAGTCTCTTTTCTTTATAGTTACTTCTTTCCATCAAAATGGTATTATTTAAAGCTGATTACTAACTTTATGTAACAAAGTTTTGGTAATTTCAAAACCAGAAATTCCAGCTCTGGCCGGGTGGCTCAGTTGGTTGGCGTGTTGTCCCATACACCAAAGGGTTTGGGGTTCAATCCCTGGTCAGAGCACTTACTTAAGTTACAGGTTCAATCCCCAGTCAGGGGTCACACCTATGTTGTGGGGTTCAATCCCTGGTCAGGGTGTTGTATGGGAAGATGGGAAGCAACCAATCGATGTTTCTACCTCACACTGATGTTTATCACACACCCTTCCTTCTTCTCTTCTCTAAAATCAATAAACACATCCTTGAGTGAGGATTTAAAAAATAATTAAAAATTAAAGAAAAACCAGAAACTCAATGCAAAACAAAGATCTGCAAATGCTAAAGCTATTCAAAAGTGTGCCACAGGGCCCTGGCTGGTGTAGCTCAGTGGATTGAGCATGGGCCTGCGAACCACACAATCGCGGTTCAATTCCCAGTCAGGACACATGCCTGGGTTGCAGGCCAGTTCCCAGTTCCCGGCAGGGGACACATGAGAGGCAACCATACACATTGATATTTCTCTCTCTCTCCTTCTCTTCCCCTCTAAGATAAATAAATAAAATCTTTAAAAAAAAAGATTTTCTCAAAAAAAAAAGTGTGCCACAGGGAAAGTACTCATTGATCAAAAGGAGGGCAGAGAATATAAATTTCTCTCATAAGCTAATAGGATGAGGCCAAAGCCAGTTAGATGAAGAATTAGCAATCAATTGTAACATTTTGTCATACATTTTAAAAATATACTTTTTAATTGTAAGATCTAATTTTTATACAAATGGAATTTACTTACAAGGGAATGCTGTTGCTAAAAGGAAACATGCATAATAAAACTACATAAGTTCTGCTTGCAAAAATCATTGCTCTTCCCCAGGAAAACAAACAGAAAAGCCAAAGGTCAGTTCCAACATATCTCCTTGATTTTCCTATGGGATAAGTAAGAGCCTTCCTATAAAATTATTTACTTTGATTCAATAAAAATAAATAAATAAAGATAATACAGTAAGTCATAACAAATTTTACTCCGAGTTCATTTATTAAATCAGGTGCTCAGGATGTGAAACCCCCTGATTGAGAGAAACATCATAATTCATCTGGCTTATATTCTTGAGAGAAAATACCAAAGTACAATGTATTTTATTTTTGTACTTAAAAATACAGGATAAAATAATAGAAAAATATCCTCCCTAACTAATCACTCTAATTTCAAGTCACAAATCACGGTACCCAGAATCAAAACCTCAACAAATAAGAAGCTAAAAGTGGCAAGATTCACTGCCAGAAAACTTACTGTAGATGGGCCAGACCTCAAACTTCATGACCCCATTACTACTCAATCTTCCAACCAAGATCACACCTGTTTCCTTTTCCAGTACAATCTTTGTGGCTTCCAGTCAAGCTTTCTCTCTCACCATGGTATGCAAGAGAACCAAACACATCTCAAAGATCTCAGTAAGGGATACTAGTTGGTCTTCATTACAAAGGGATTGAAAACTGGAGTGTTCCATTTGACCAAAATAGTTTTGTTTTTTTTTTTAAATTCTGGATGAACATTTTTAAAAATTACATACAAATCAGGAATTCTGGCTTTCCTTGTGGAATCATATCCCTGCAAGGCAATAATGAGATAGGGCTGAGGGGCCACAACCCCCACGAAAATGAGCCAGGTCCCAACACTAGCTATACAGTTTACCAGATGCTGAGTCTGGTAGATTATCATCGTAATCTTAACAACTGTTTTAGTGAAAGAAGCAAAATATTGATCTATACCTACCAAAAATGGAAAACAAGAGATAAACCAAAAGAGTAATCTGTTTTAAAAAATCCAGACAGCCTACTTCATAGTGGAAGTGAAAATATAACTATATATGCCCATTTCATGAAGAGATTTGAATTTACATATCTAAGTATTTCCTTTTTCATTTTAAATTTAAGCATTTTCCCTAATTTAGTCTGACAACAAACACTTCAAAAAGGAATAAACTAATGCCCTCAAGAAAAATTCAGCGGAGTGAAGGAGGAAAAAATTAGGAAATCACAAACAGTAAAGGCTATAAACGGGAAATTTCTGAACTCTGTTAAAGTGGGAAAGAACAACAAGAAATGAAAACGATGAACGAAAATTAATACTGCTTTGAAAGTATATCCTTGATTATCTTTAAGCAAAAGAAAATCCACAATTCCCAGGATTCTGTTTTCACTCTCATGCAGTCTTACTATATACGCGACAGGGCCTGAGTAACCTTGTTTGCTAATCTACCACTTTTAACTACCTCATATGTACTATGATTTCTAAAACCATGCCTCCCGCCCAGATTTACCCTCTGAGTTTCTAAAACTTATGTACATCTGCATACAGAACTCTTCTGCCTCAATTTCTCATGGGTATCTCAAAATCGCCATGTCTGAAATTAAATTCATTATATACTCCAAATATCTCCTACATTCCCTTGTTTAAAATGCATCAGTGCATACCCAATGACTGAAAAGAGAGTGATCTTGGACTGCCCTCTTACAACTCTCACGTCCATGAATTAGTTATATTTTACATCCCAAATCTCTCTTGTGACCCTCTCCTCCTCACCACCAAAGCTTCAGACAAGACAGACCTTCAATGTAGCCTGAAAGACAAACTCCTGCCTGCCCTCTATTTTATCGGCCTTGCTGCCACAATGACCTTTGAAAAAAAGATTCTGGGATACCTCACTTTTTTTTTAATTTTTATTTTTATTTAATTCTTGTTCAAGTACAGTTTTCTGTCTTGTATTCCCAGCCCTGCCCCCCCAGTGCTCCCCACCTCCCTCCCATTTCCACCCCCCACCTTAGTTATTGTCCATGTGTCCTTCATACTTGTTCATGCGATTCTCTCCCCTCTCCCCTCTGGTCCCTGTCAGCCTGTTCCGTATTTCAAGGTCTTTGGTCTTATTTTGTTTGCTTGTTTGTTTTGTTGTTTAGATTCATGTTAACAGTGATATCATATGGTATTTGTCTTTCACTGCCTGGCTTATTTCGCTCAGCATAATGCTTTCCAGTTCCATCCATGATGTTGCAAAGGGTAGAAGTTCCTTCTTCCTTTCTGCAGCACAGAATTCCATTGTGTAAATGTACCATAGCTTTTGGATCCAGTCATTTACCGACGGGCATCTAGGTTACTTCCAACTCTTGGCTATTGTAAATTGTGCTGCTATAAACATCAGGGTGCAACAGGTTCTTTTGGATTGGTGTTTCAGGGTTCTTAGGATATACTCCTAATAGTGGAATTGCTGGGTCAAAAGGCACATTCATTTTTAGTTTTCTTAGAAAATTCTAAACTGTTTTCCATAGTGGTTGTACCAGTCTGCAATCCCACCAACAGTGAACTAGGGTCCCCTTTTCCCCACAACCTCTCCAACACTTGCTGTTTGTTTCTTTGTTCATGATAGCCACTCTGACTGGTGTAAAGTGGGTATACCTCACTTTTCCATGAGCAGGCCCTGTTCGTTTCGGTTTTACTATCTAGGATGGATTACTGTTTTCAGACTGTAAGACGCACTGACGCACCACCCCCCCCAACTGGGGAGGAAAATGCAGCAGTGACCCCACTCCACCTCTGTGCCCACCCCACCATCCATCAAGCCAGGTAAGCTACACTCAGACTATAAGACACACCCCCTTTCCTCCCAAATTGGGGGGAGTGCATCTTATAGGCTGAAAAATATGGTACCTTTCCTCTCTAGCAAGACCTCTACCAAGTTCACTTCAAGAAACAGCTCAAACTTGTATATTTCATGAAGCAAGTCTTCCTTGATAAGCACCTCTCTTTATTCCCAGATTGAGTGTTCAGTCCTTGCATTCTCTAACTCTACTGCACTAAAGTTCTACAGTAGTTATTGATGTGTATCTGCTTTTTCTAGACTGAAAACTTCTTTTATTCATTTATTGAGGTCTATTATGTGCCCACTAGGCCAGACTCTGTAACTTCAAAGATAAATAAAGCAATGATCCTGGCCTCAAGAAGTTAACAGTCCTGTAAAAAGTGTGTGTGTGTGTGTGTGTGAATGCAGTAAGTAAAATGACAGACATGCATCAGCTATTACAAAGTACTAAGAAGGAGCACGTGATCTGACCCCCTCTGAAGGGGAGGTAGGTGGCAAATCAGAGGAAGCATCCTGAAAAGGAGCAGTCTCAGAGGATGACAGGACACATCCAAGTGAAGAACAGAGCACCCAACAAAGGGAAGGCAACAGGAGTAGGCACTGAAGCAAAGAAGTGTTCCATGGGAAGTCACTGAAGATTGTTTTTAAGAGGCAGATTGTGAGAAGCATATGGGACATTCAAGTTTAAGCCATTTTCAAACACCTGCAAAATTTGAAATAGGGAAACCCGAGAACAGGAAAAACTAGGAAGGGCAATTACAGTCATACTGGGTTGGCCAAAAAGTTCATCTTCTTTTCCATCAAGACGGCTCTAGTAGCACTTAGGTGTTTTGAACTTCATTCAAAACCATTTTTTTAGATTGTACTGTGATAGCTATCAAATCAGCATGCATTTAAAAATGTATCAAAATTGGTATATTTTTATGTAGCCACTTTAATATTGGAGATGGAAGAAAATGTGCAACAATTTTGGCATATTATGCTTTATTATTTCCAAGGTGCTGTGACTGATCGAATGTGCCAAAAGTGGTTGTGAAATTTCTTGGTACTACTGACATAATAATTCCTGGGGCTGTCTTATGCATTGGAAGATGTTTAGCAGCACCCCTGGCCTCAACTCACTAGAAGCCAATAGTGGGAGATAGGCAACATACTCAAAATATCCAAATCAATACAGTTACTGGTGAAAATGAAAAATGTGTCTTTTATTTTACAGAAAAATTAAACAGACTTTTGGCCAATCTAATATATGTCTATTCATGTTCATATGGCACTATTCATAATAGCCAAAAAAAGGTAGAAATGGCCCAAGTAGCCATCAATGAATGAATGGATGGATAAACAAACTGTAGTAGCTACATATAATGGAGTATTATTTGGCCATAAAAAAGTAATGAAGTAATACTGATACATACTGCTACTTGGACACATTACGCTAAGTGAAAGAAGACAGACATAAAAAGTCAAATATTGTGAGATTCCATTTGTATGAAATATCAGAATAGATAAATCGATAGAAACAGAATACAGAATGATGGTATAGTGCTTGTCAGCTGCTGGGGAAGGAAGAAAATGAGGAGCAAATGGAATAGATATAGTCATCATTTTGAAGTAATGAAAATGTTTTGAAACTAGACAGAGGTTATACAACATTACGACTGTATTAAATGTCAAAGGATTTTTCCTTTTAAATAGCTGACTTTATGTCAATTTCAATTTCACCTCCTTTTTTTTTTAAATAACAACAACAAAAAAACCCGGGGTCAGTTGTTAGAAGATACAATTTCTAGTCCTGGGTTCTAGGCCAGCTGCTTATAGCGAATCTCTCTGAGGTTCAATTTGCCTCTCTGAGCCTCAATTTCCTCATTTACAAACAGGTTGTGAATAGATGATGTCCAAAGTTCCTCTCATTTAACTGGTGCTCTATATCTGCAGCTCTGAATTTTTAAAGAATTGTATCATATAGGAATTTATCTGAAAAACAAAACATGAAGTACTGCATTAATGTTCTTAGCAAAAGTTTTACAGGAAAGTCATTAGAAAGTTTAACAAAATTGCTTCTCATAATGACTTTAAATAAAAGTGGCCCTAAACATTAAAAGGCAAATTCAATGAAGGCAATTCTGCAAGGAGTAAAACCGAATGTGTTCTAAGAGTATAGATTTCTGGTATCCAAGGACAGAAATTAGATAATCTAACCACAGTCATAATACACAAGTAAATAAATAGATGAAATTAGAGAATCTGGAAAGGTTGACTAAGTCTTGGGATTTTTTCCTCTGGTATCAATTCTCTGGAGCTTTGGGAGACACTAAGTGTCACAGAGTCTGAGGTCACTGAGTGTTGGCAGTCTGCATTTCTGTTTTAGAGTTAATACACATGTCCCTAAATATGAGACAAGCCATAAAAACTGAAGAAACTCCTAACAAGTGTTTTCACAAGCCTACTTTTTTAAGGTGAAAGACTATAGCAAAGTTGATTGAATAAGCAAAGCCAAAATTTTCCTCAAATGTAGCTTGGATATACTTCAGCATAAATGTTGACCTGACTTATCAGAATTTCCTACAATACAGTATACCAGAAATAATTTTGGCCTAGAAAATTTAAGCCAAGTGATGTCAGCTTCCATGCTGAAAAAAGAAATAATCTTATTAACAGTCCTATAAACAGTGTGAATCTGTAAAATGTACCACAGATGCCTGAGACAATTAACTTGCTGTGCAGAATTTTTTTAATTTATTTTAATTGTTGTACAAGTACAGTTTTCTGTCTTTAACTCCCATTCCACCCCCCGCAGTGCTCCCCACCTCCCTCCCATTTCCACCCCCCTTAGTTGTTGTCCATGTGTCCTTTACACTTGTTCCTGCAAACCCTTCCCCTTTTCCCCTGAAATTCCCCCCCTCCCCGCCCCTTCCCTCTGGTCACTGTCAGCCTGTTCTCTATTTCAGTGTCTTTGGTTATATTTTGCTTGCTTGTTTGTTTTGTTGTTTAGGTTCCTATTAAATGAGAGATCATACGGTATTTGTCTTTCACTGCCTGGCTTTAAATAAATATCAATTCAGTTTTGAAAAATGGGTGTCATTCACATCCACCTAAACATCAGGTAAGTCAATGAATGTAACCCAAAATGAGAAAAGGGCCATTTAAATTGCTCCTCAGTTTTCATCTTGTTAAAAGGCACTTCCAAAAATTATATATATGAAAGTACATATAAAAATCATATCACAACCCAGCATTTAAAAGCATCCTCACCCTCGGTTGGTTAGAGCATCATCCCAATGTGCCAAGGTTGAGGGTTTGATCCCTGGTCAGGGTACATACATAATCAACCAATGAATGCATAAATGGGTAGAACAACATATCAATGTTTCTCTCTCCCCCTCCTTCTGTTCCTCCTTCTCTCCCTTACTCCCTTCCTTTCCCCACCTCTCTCTCTGAAATCAATAAATATTTATTTTTTAAGAAGCATCCTTTTGATGTAGCCTAAATTCCCATGACCTATCATCATAGGCTTCATCTACTTGGTGTCACAGTGTAGAAAAGTTATTTAGTTTCATAATTCAAACACATGTGATATAAGACCACTATACAAAATCATCAAATTTTAAAAAGTATAAAAGCTTTAATCATCACATATATTTGCTTAGTAAAAGCAGTGGGTTTTGATTACTAGTTAACATTATATACTGTAATCATGCGGAAGTCTTATTTTCCACTTAGCATAAAATTTTCTTATTCCTACATTAAACTGTTACCAAATTTATTACTTACTATTTACCTTATTCTGGACAAAATATATATTGAAAATTTGTGATGTTTTGAATGAATTCTTCATTCAAAGGTAATTTCAATGAGTAGTTGCATAACTAGGTTAGCTCTTGAAGACTATATGTACTATACTTTAAAAAGCTTTCTTTAATTTTAAAAGAAAATTAAATTTGCTGAACTCCATTGACTATGATGTCTGATATTCTCATTTTCCAAGTTTAACAGTACAAAAAAATTTAGTTTGTGTCCAATTAATATAAAAGTAGTTAACCAAATTTATTTTTAAATTTGAATCAATGTAACAATTATTAATTTCTAGTCCTACAAACAGTTTATACATTAATTAACCCACATTGGTTTCTTTGTGAAAAGTTTTGATTCTCTATGCATAAAATTCTAATGTCTAAATAAGGAAAAACTTGTTTTCACTTTTTCTAAGTCTACAGCATTTCTTCTACTTAAAAAAAAAAAAAAGGCACCTATCAGTCTTGCTCACAAATCTGGAATGGGCAATTAAAACTGTGCCTGGAAGGGGGAGAATGTACAGAAAATAGCATAGACAGTAGGTAGAAAATAGATAGGGGGGAGGGCAATAATAGTAGGGGAAATATAGAATCTAAAGAACTTGAGACATGTGGTTATAAACTAAGGGGGGGGGGAGAATGGTGGGGGAGGGAGTGTGTAGGTGGAGGGGAATGAAGGGGGGGAATAGAACAACTGTAATGGTATAATCAATAAAATATTTTTAAAAAAATAAAATAAAATAAAACTGTGCCTGAAAGGCATGGCGTGTAAAAGTAAAGGAACAGTGCAGCAGCAAGTAAGGGGGAGCAGAGCTATGCTGTGCAAAACTGACCAAGCCTTAACACTCCTGAGCCTCTGCCTCCCACAGTCAGAACAGATGGGCCTCTAATCACTTCCCTGGGAACCTGAGGAACATCAGCCCCCAACTCTGGGCCTCTCCATATGTCTTGAAGATCTAACCCCCTTCACAAGTAATCCAAAACCCCTTAACAAAGAGAAGAATACAAGGCTAGGGCTTTTGATGAAGTTCGACCCATCAAGGCCTGTCATCCACTGTGGGAATTGCTGAATGTATTTTCCACACTAATATGAATCCACTAAGCACTGTTATCTTTGGTCACGTCCAAGAGCTAAATTTATTCAATTATCAGTTCTCTCCTGTACTCTACCCACTGCACTGTTCTTGCTTTTTCCTCTTCTGTCCAACTTTCCAGTTTACCTCCCTACCAGTTTCCTTCCAGGAAAGCTATGTTCCATGAAAAACAAACACATCTGTATCATCAAAATCTTCACTGTTTAAGTAAAAGCTGCTTCTCCTGCAGCCCTCTCAAAGTCTGCTTATTCTTTTATTCATTATGTACCCCAACTTCATGAGTCAGGGTCACAGCCCCAACCTCCCACCCAGTTTCCTATTTAAAAAACAAAAACAAAAACTCTCCCTATGCAACTCCAGAACATTAGAATTAGCTGGGGGCATTTTTGAGTCCCACTGCCCAGGTCACACCGCATGCAAATTAAACCAGAATAGCTGTGGGTGGGAGCCAACCAACAGAATTTCCAATGTGCAGCAAAGTTAGGGTAGAGCATTAGTAGTCTATAAAGTTCTCTAGGTAATTCCAGTATGCAGTCACAGGGAGAACCACTGATCTCCAAGGGACTCAAAACTCTTGGCATGTGGCATACAACATTCTTCTCTACCCCAAGTACAACGTAACCTTGAATTATTTCAGCATTTGTACGCATAGTAGATCCAAAGGTCTATTTTTAATTATCATAAGCACTTCACCTCCACCAACTTTCATGCAACTCCACTTCACCCACTATAGACCACATTCTAACTTCATCATTATCTTCTCTTCTCTGAATGGAAAAATGGGGAAATTAACTATGTTTTTCTCTGACCACAATCTTCCAGTCCTAAATTAATTACACCAACTTCGTCTATTTTTTATTCATATTCCAAAGTGCAGGCACTAGGTTCTTCTACTCTCCCCTCACATAGCCCACTTCTGTATTCACTTCCCTATCAAGACTAGACGCCATAGTTCACCATCTTAACCACTCTTTTGCCAATATCCTCATTTATCACATTATGTTGTAATTGCCTGTTTATTTTCCTTCACATGCCATATGCTATACGTCACATGAGGACATAAATTGTGTATGTTTTGTCAACCATATATACTTAGTGCCAAGTATAACATTTGGCACACACAGTAGTATACTGTCAGTACTATTATATACACAGATTTCATGACCAATCATTTAAGTCAATGTTATATAAATTAAGATTTTTCCCCATAATAATCTTCAATAGTTTATCTTCCTTTCTGATCATTAATTAACTGGTATATTAACTTTTGGGAACCATCCTGCCTGGTTTCAGAAACTGTAACTCCCACATGGCTAAGGCTGAGTAAAAAGACCTTGGGACCATAAGCCGCTAAAGAAAAGACCTTGGGACCATAAGCCACTAAGGAGACAAAGCTTATCTTCCTGGTAGGGGCACCGCCTCTGCCCACTTTCACTTCATCCTGCCTGGCCCCAAATGGATAACTGGTTAGCCAATGATGGGTAAGATTTCTCAAGGGAGGGACAACCTAAAACAGGCAAGGTCTCGAAAGGGCCCTTGGAAGGACTTGGGGGCTAAGGAAAAGGGGGTGATATACCCTCATCCCTTGGTTTGACATAGCCTGAGTCATTCTGTCTATGAGAAGCCTCCTGATTAGGTCCTCATTCTGTCTATGAGAAGCCTCCTGATTAGCCAAGCCTCCCTTGGCTGCCTTACTTCCCCTGCCTGACTTAAACCTGAAACAATGCCCGAGGTGGGTGTGGCCCTGTACTGGTTCCCTGGACAATCAGGCCTAAGAAAGAATGCATAAAATCCTGCGAAACCTGTTTTGCTAAGAACACCCTCAATTAAGGGTCCAAACACAGAATGAGTTTGTATCCTCTTTAGTTTTATGGCCCTTTAGCTATCTGACCCTGACTCAGAATAAACCCTCTTTGAGTTCTTTGAGTTCTTTGAATGTTATCTATTGCTTGATCATTACTGCTTGACAATGATTGATGAGCGTTACATATACATACATCCTGTATTCCTATGCAAATTCAACCCAATGAAAGCCCATTGAGGAACAGCCTCCTAGTCCTTCTCCTTTGAGAGATCAGCCACCTTTCCTCCCCAAGCAGGTCATGTCTTGGTAGATTTATTCTCATCCTTGTCGGATGCAAGGGGCGGGTGGGGGGGAGTGGGTTGTGGTTCTGTGGGCGGAGCCCACCCACACTTAACATTTACGTTCCACTTGCTTTTGGTAAGTTGATTTGACATAGGTCAAATCAATCCATTGAGTAACTACTATCCATGGAAGGGGGAAAGAGTATAAAATGTAAGAACAAACAGAAACTACTGGAAAAATTAAATTAACACTTGAGAGACTTACCAAAGTAGGAAAAGATAATTCATATCACTACCTTCAAGAGTGATTTTTAAAAATTTAATGAAAATTCTACCTCATGTACAATGAAACAAGAAAGGTATAGAAGTATCTAGACTGTTTTTAAAATGGAAAAAGCAAATTATACTTTTACTTTTTACCAAATACATTTCTGCACTGCTTTACTTTTCAATAAGCATGTAATTTTTTAAACAAAAACTATATTTTAAAAACCTATTTTTACAGCCCTGGCTGGTGTAGCTCAGTGGATTGAGCGCGAGCCTGCAAACCACACGATCGCGGTTCGATTCCCAGTCAGGGCACATGCCTGGGTTGCAGGCCAGTTCCCAGCAGGGAACTCATGAGAGGCAACCATACATTGATATTCCTCTCCTTCTCTCCTTCCCTTCCCCTCTAAAGATAAATAAAATTTTTAAAAAACCTATTTTTAGATTGCATATACCACTTTCCTAAAAACACACCATATCCTTAATTTATTAACATTGAATTAAGTCATTTAAAACATTTAAGTAAATACACTATTACTATTTATTTCTATCAAGCAATTATTATAAAGGCTGCCATAAAACTTCTATTTCACCAAATAAAACATAAAACCAACATCCTGTTTGAGAAGGCAAAACAAAATAGTTGGTCAAATTATGGTAATAACAAGGAAAAAACTTATTAACACAGACACAACTTTTAAAACAAATTTGTATATGGAAAACCTTAAATACATACATATATATATATATATTTGTATAATGTCTAGGTTTAACTACTTAAATAGTAAATAAAGTGTTTAGACGTTTAATAACAAGTATGCCACTAAGAAGGTGAAGGTGTGAGGGCAGACAGGTGGACCACAAACAAAGATGTCTTCAGGGATATCACATTTGAGCTACAATTACTGAACCAGGAGTGCTGCTGAAATAACAAGCCAATCTAGAAAGAAATCTCCAAAGTTACAACCCAGAGACTCAGAATGTGCTGAGGAAAAAAAAAACATGGATAAACACCCCAATAACTATGAAATAATGCAGACAGAAATTCCGTCTAAGCAGATTACACACACACACAGAAGGCAGGGTTGGAATAATATGGACTCTGCTGTGGGAGGAGTCTTCCTCCGCTCACAGGTGTGGCTAACCAGGAAGAACATTCACAGCCGGGCAACTGAAGACAGGAACACTACAGTTTAGGTTGATGCAGTTAGCATCCCCACTACAGAGAATAGTGGTTGTTAATTATCCAGCATTGCAAACCCTAACCCCTCTTCTCCCTTAAATTTTCAATAGTCTTTGACACACACACACACACACACACACACACGCCCATCTAGATATGATAATAAAACTCACGAAAAAATTATGCTTTCAAAATTCAAGTTAGGAAAAAATATAACAGCTTAATATCAGCCCTACTTTCCCCAAATTTGTTATCTTGCTTGTGTGATACTGGATACCAATTCCTGAAGCTAACTAAAGAAAATGCATTGCAAAACTTTAATACCATTTGACATCTAAGCACAATCAACAAAAGTAGATAAATTGACTATGTCAAAATTAGAAAATTTTGTGCTACAAGTGATACCATGAAGGAAATGAACAGTCAACCCACAGAATGGGAGAAAATATTTGGAAATCATGATAATGAACTAAATAATAGACAAAACACCCAATTTTACAGTGAGCACAAAGATTAAGGGCTTTTCTGTTTGGAGTAATGAAGTCTACAACTTACTGTGGCAATAAATGCACAGCTCTGTGAATAAACTGAAAGGCACTGAATTGTACTGAATTATATGCTTTAATTGGATCAATTATATCATGTGTGAATTACATCTCAATAAAGCTATTTTTAAAATTACTAGTTAAACAACAAAGAAAAGTAAAATAAATAAATAAAACAGGCTAAAGGACATACACACAGAATAGATTTGAGATCAAAAAATTCTAAGAAGTTTCTATCAAAAATAAA
Organism: Sturnira hondurensis; assembly: GCF_014824575.4. Lineage (NCBI taxonomy): Eukaryota > Metazoa > Chordata > Mammalia > Chiroptera > Phyllostomidae > Sturnira > Sturnira hondurensis. The sequence goes on from NW_028081528.1 coordinate 3,245,759, forward strand.
TAAAGTGCAGAAAAGGTACTGCCTTTAATGCAGCAGTTCTTAGTCAAAGGCAGTTTTGCCCCCCAGAGACAATTAGTAATGTATGAAAACATTTTGGGGTATCAAACTGGAAGGGTGGGGGCTACCATAGCAGCCAAGGATATTGCTGTGTGCATCCCACACTGCATCCTAATGCACAAGACAACCATCCACAACAATGAAGAGAAAGAGAAAGTTCAAACTGGGGAAATCTGTATACACTAAATATTAGATGGTAATAGGGAATTACTAGTAATTTTATTCAGTGTGACAATAATGCTATAGTTCTACCAAAAAACACCCTTATTCTTGGAATATTCAGAAGAGTATTCTGAGGAGAGGTGACAAAGTATGTGCAATTTACTTTAAAATGGTTCAGCTACAGTAACAACGAAAATGACACGGAGAATCAGGTCTAAAGAAAACATGACAAAATGTTAATAAATCTAAGTAACTGGCACATGGGTTCTGGTAATGGTATTTATAAAGGTCTCTGTATGTTTGCAATTCTGCATTATAAAAATTATGAGTATTTTCCTCAAAACACTAAAAATATGTAGAAAAGAGCTTAGATTTTCTTACTAAAAAAAAGTATAAACCACTGTGTAACCTAGGGCCAGAATTACACATTTTAACATGGTAAAATCTGTAGAAAAAGATTCACATATTTAACAACACAAAATAAATTTATATCATAACAAAAAAATCCATAAACCTATATTGGTTCAATCAAAATGTCCATTTAGTTTTTTTTTTTTCACAAAATAAAAGACACATTTTTCATTTTCAACAATGACTTTATTGATTTGGATATTTTGAATATGTTGGCTATCTCCCACTTGGTAGAATGTTGACTGCTCTCAATGTCTCATTTTCACTGTTAGCTTCAACTGGCCTACCTAAGAGTAGATCATTATCCAACAAGAAATCNATCAAAATGTCCATTTAGTTTTTTTTTTTTTTCACAAAATAAAAGACACATTTTTCATTTTCAACAATGACTTTATTGATTTGGATATTTTGAATATGTTGGCTATCTCCCACTTGGTAGAATGTTGACTGCTCTCAATGTCTCATTTTCACTGTTAGCTTCAACTGGCCTACCTAAGAGTAGATCATTATCCAACAAGAAATCTTCAGCACAAACTTAACAAACCACTTTTAACATGTTCATTCAGTCACAGCATGTTCTACATACACTGCAGAAATCTTTTCTTTTACACTTCAGTTGTGTTTTAACCTTTTTTGAAATAAGAAAGCATACTTAATAAGCCAAAAATGTTGCATATTTTCTTCTATCTTCAATGTTAAAATGGCTACACAAATATTCACCAATTTTGATGTGGTTTTTTTAAACGCACGTTGATATGACAGCCGTTGCAATACAACAAAATTGTTTCAAATGAAGTTCAAGACAACTAAGCACTACTACAGCCATCTTCTGGGAAAAAAACAAACAAACTTATTGACCAATCCAATATACACTTGTAAAAATATATGCACCAATTACAATAAAAGATTAGAAGTCATGAGAAGAGATGTTATAAATCATTAAGAAATAAACCAATACTTGCAAAGAAAACAGAATAGGAACAACCAACTCAAAGCAGAAAATATAAATGTCCTATAAACCTATGAAAAATTATCAACCCCACCAGTGCTCAAAAAAATCCAAACTTATACGGCAAAAATATAATTTTCACCTATGTGCAAGGCAAAGATAAAAAAACTGTAAATCAAATTTGCTCATGATTTTAAAAAGTAAAAATAATATTAAAAAATGTAAAGCTATGCTGTCAACACTGGTTACCACACAATTTTTAATACAGTATTCATCTATTTCTATTTTATTAAACATATTATTTAATCAGAAATAGAAGCTGAATTTCATCAAATGCTTCCTTGGTATTTCCTGTAATATCAGGATATTTTTCTGCATTGATTAATCAATAAAGTTATCAGTTATAATAACATTTCTAAGAAATTAGCCACTTTTGCATATCTGCAATGACTCCTTCTTAATTGTAGCATGGTCTTTCTTTAAAGTAAAATCCAACATTAATCTACTTTACTTACAATTTTTACATGAATAATCATAAATAAAATTGTTCTACAAATTTACATTAAATGAAGACAGGAGGTTATACAAATTTGTACATACAATCCCACTTTAAACAGTGTACAAATATAATGCAGAATACTGAAGACAGGAAGTGTGGTTATTCTGAGTGATGAAATTAAAAGCAATTATTTCTTCTTTATACTTAACTTTGTTTCAAATATTATAAGCATAAATTATGTTAAAAACTGTCAAAAAAAGCTATCTTCATCTGAAAAAGAAAAATGACTTGCTGTGAATGCCTACATAAAGAAAAGGAGATCCCTGTATCACGTACTTGAGCCTCCAACAACAGAAATAAGTCTGTGAATTAAAATGATATCATCTCTAACAGGTATACTACTCCTATGCTTAGATGGCTCAATGTACGTGAATAAAGAAAAAGAAACCTGGATTTCCACCAACAGTTTGTGAGAATTTTAAATGGTTCAAAATTATGTTACTAGAAATTTCAATCATATTCTTAGAAATAATTAAACATATTCAAAATTGCATTTTTAAAAATATTTTACTTATTTATTTATTTATTTAATTTTAGAGAGGGGAAGGTAGGGAGAAGGGGAGGGAGAGAAACATCAATGTGTGGTTGCCTCTCATGTGTCCCCTACTGGGGACCTGACCTGCAACCCAGGCATGTGCCCTGATGGGGAATTGAACCGACGACCCTTTGCTTCACAGGCCCCTGCTCAATCAATCCATTGAGCTACACCAGCCAGGGCTAAAACCGCATTTCTTATAAAACATCGAAGAACAAAAGAAAAGTTTAAGTTATATTTAAATCATTCTTTAAAAAGTTCTCTCTGAATAATGGAGTTTTCATTCATTCTTTTCCATGAAACAACGATGGAAATGTTCTCATGGGGAAGGGCATATTACTCCACTATACTTCTCAATGCCAGAAAGGAAATGCCAAAAGGAAATTAAAATCTTGACTATCCAGGTTCTTCACTAATTCTCCTACTATCCCATAAAATCTTTGTTCTCTTTAGATCCTGTCATTATGACACTAAACTAAAACAAAATGTATTACTTTGATATAATACAGTATTGCACTTGTCATTTCTAACCCGGCAATGTGTCTACTCCCTACCACTCTGTCTGGGCCACATTATAGTACACGATCACATCAAGGCCTCACACACCAAGGCCATTCTCTATCTTTACCTCATGAAAACTAAGCTGATACACAGCAACACATCTTAAGCTCCTCTAACAAAAGTGAATTAGAAACAAAGAGACAGAATGGATTTAATGTACACATCAGAAGGCTTCCAGTCACAAAAGTGTTCTTCTACTCAAGCACACCCAACTTAAACCACAGCAGTTCACTGGTGCAAAAGCAAGACAGAACAGGCCATGTTAATATATGGTCCCCTTCTCCCTCGTCCATACAGGACTATAGCAATGCAAGCCTAAAAGTACCAACATTCATTCACCACTCGACTTCTACTTTTCCCCATAATACAAAATTCAAGGAGAAATCAAGCAACACTGCCTATTACAGCAGAGAGAGCTGGATCTTCAACTCAGAACGTAACTGAACTGCCACCAATCCCCTGCCTTCCCTCTCATTCTCATGGACTAGGGCGTCCTCTAACACTCCTCTAACAGGAGCCACCTCGTACTGAGTGCTCCGTGTTGGCTAGGGCCTCTGCTGACAATTTTATACATCATATATGTATGCAACACACAGACTATAAATCTATAGTTATTATACACATCTAATTCTCACAGCAACTCTGGCACAAGTAAAATTACTGACTGCTCTATAAATGAGAAACAGCTAAGTCACAGAATTGGACCATGAACTGAGCTGGGTTTAAAATTCAAGTTCTGAAACAATAGTTTACAATGACTCTCAAGAAGGCTTTTATAAAGGAGGTAAGGCAGTGGCAGGGGGGAGGAGATGGGCCAAATTCTGCAAACTGTATCTGATTAATCAAATGAAGATAATTTACTAAGATTTAAAAATTCAACTTCTCAGAAAAATCTAAAGTAACTAAACTGACACTAACCCTTAAAGTCCTTGGTACTCTTTAATATGATGTAGATTTTGTAGGTATTAGGATTTAGATAACTGTTAGGGTATGTTCTAGAGTTGGTACAGATTCAAATAAATTTCCATCACATTTCTGAAGGCTACACAGTAACTCAACAGCAGAACAATGATTCTGAAAGTACTACCAGATCCCTTAACTCACAATTAAAAAAGCACAACAGTATTCATTAACTCAGAGATTATGAGCCCTTTAATCAAAATAAATTCAGACAAGAGGCATAAGATCATAATAGGAAATTATATCAAGCTATATTTTAAAAATGTATATAAAATGTTTAATTTGTTTGCCCTTTAAATTAACAATGGAAAGTATTTTTAATCCCACAATGAAGTATAACTTAAAAAAATAAAAGTTAAATTCTCTATTATGACCTGTTTGATATATTTGAGATGAGAAAAGGGTGAAGGTTGGGCGAACAACTGAGTTTACAAGCTGCAGACCTACAGACATAGAGGAGAATAGTAAAAGACAGAGCAGGGGTTGGGGGAAAATCAACACATCCACTAAGTGACAGGGGAAAGAGGGGAAAAATAAGTCTAGAAAGAAAAATACAGACAGATATAGCTCCACCCACAAGGGACCTTGATGTCATAACTTCCGGCTAAGTAAAATGTTATGACAAGAACACACCACCCAGTAAGTAAAACAATTTAGTGTGCTATCACATGAATGTCGGTAACTGTTATTATATAAAGGGACTAAAACTATTCACAGGTCTAATATCTATTTTTAGAATTCTAAGTACAAATTCTATTTGCATTAACTTAGCCCTAAGTCTGTTTCCTAACCCACAGCACAGTTCTAATACCAACCAAGCCGGCTACATATTTTTTATACAAAGGATTTTAACAATACTCACGTTTATATTTCCTATTAAAGGAACTATTCAGTAAAAGAGCTTATATAAATTTAGAGCTACTTTACATAAAATGTTATCAAATTGACAAAGACCACAGTACCTCCCATAGCAGAAAACTACATAATGCAGACATTTTTTAAGCATGATATGAGATTATACTACAAATCTCCCTTTCCTTTCCCCTGTAGTAAAATGGCCAGAAGAAATTTGGTTAGTCGAACATTCTATCTATGACCATTTCATATCATACAGGTGTCAACTCTCTTAATTTCCTCCTAAATTCAGTCTAAATCTAGATCTTAATGCAACACATAAATTAGAAAGTTAATAAACACAGAAAGAATTAGACCATGAGTCATTAATTTGATATTTTAAAACTTTCTCAATAAAACAAAGACAGAAAACAGCTTCAAACATTAAATCCCAAGTTACAAAAATAAAGCACTTGCTATTTACATCTGAGAAAACAATAATAAAACCTCATAGTTATTGAGCGTTACTGTGGGAAACACTTAAAATGTGTTATTTCACTGAATATTTACAACAACCCTGAGGTGTAAGGACCACTCATTTACAAGTGACACACGGGAGAAAACTGAGGCTCAAAAAGACTGAAGTCAAAATGCTCTGAAGTGACAAAATTTAGATTCAAATCCAAATAAGCAGACACAAGCCATCAATCATTCTTAACCAAAAGCATACACTCTTCTTCCAAAATTAGGAACGGTCAATTTGTAACTAGAAATACGTGTATGTGGCAATAGAGATACAGCTATAGATAAAAATGACTTACACTCTCAGTCTCAATACAAAGACAATCTAACTTTGGAAGTCCTGTAAATTCTGCATTAATGTCCATTTTATATCGAATATTCTCAGCTATCAGACATTAACTTGTAGAGCTTTGTTAGTTCAAAAAATACATCGTAATAAATTATAAAATACTCTTATGCCTAACTGATTTCTCTAAAATTGCTGTGTAATCAGCACATCCACTAAAGAACACTATACAATTTCTTTTTCTGTTTTTTTTTGTTGTTGTTGTGTTCTACCTTTCAAGTTCCAACCTCCCACTAGCCCATTTCCTCTTCTTCTGCTAAATTTTATCAGTATTAGACTACTGGAACAGTTTACATGTTGAACACTTAGGTACTATTATTCAAGAAAAAGCATCAGATGTTAGCAATTAACACTGAATGTGAAAATAGCTGATTGTGTTAATAGTTGTGGCCTGATTAAACTCAGAAAAATCCCGCGAACAAAATGCCATCTCAAACTCCTTAAAGTTTCTCTTGAAGAGAAATCAAGAACAAATTCTAAAGTACAATATTATGCTTTGGACAAACGCTGGAGAACACATAATATCTTAAAATCAGACCATGATTTCCCAAAATTTGTGTAATAACTAAAATGAGATGAAATTTTGTTTCATACTTAACTCTTCCACTAAAACTTTACAACTTTCAATCAGTTTTACAATTTCCAAGCCTCAAATAATGGTGAATCCAAAAGCCATTCTGCACACACACTTGTTGTCACACAAGTCTAGCCTGAAAATAAAAGTCACAATACAAAGAATCACAAACTCTCTCATGTGCCAAGCCAAGACCAGGCTAAAAATAGCCCCAGGGTTCCAGAAGCAAAAGGAATTCAGGTTTAAATAGAGTTAACATTCAAGGACTCTCCAACAATGCAGGGCTAAGGTCAAAAGCAAGGCAGGATATCAATGTAGGGATTTCATAGAGGTTTCAGAATAAAAAGATTCCTCAGGAAATTGGAGAAAACAGGGCAATAAGCCCACAACTGTGATTTACCACACTTGATGTATATGAGCCTCTTTTACTAACTAGAAAATTATCAGACCAGTTTAATCTTCACATGTGAACACAGAATCACTAGTGAACTTTTCTGACACATATTACTTCTAAGTATGCAATGGGATTGCATGTGGGTGAAATTCTCTAACAATGTGACAGCGGGAGGCACTTTAGTCCAGAGACTGTGGTGGTAGCTGCACTTCTTGAAAATATGCCCCCAAATTTTCCAACTTATTGAAATTTATGACCAAATTTTTATTCATGCTTGCAAACTTTCAAGATAGTATTAAAGGTCATACACCTATGAAACATTCAACGAAGTGCCACAAAAATCAGCATTATTGTACTATTATAAATAAAGCTTTCTTTCAATTTATCTAGGTTAGAAATACATTTTTAATTGGTACACAAGAAATCACAATAAAATTTAAACAGGACAAGGTACAAGATAAAATCCAAGCGGTTCTGCATTTATAATGGGCTACACGACAATAACATCAATCTAATTAGATTTTTCCAGTAGGAAAAAATTAACAGACTTACATTCCAACTAAAAGCTTGATGTTCAACTTTTTTGTCAAACTTTTTTACTTTGTGACCACAAACACAATATTAAACTACAGTGCACTAATAAAAAAAGTTTAATGGACACAGAAAGAAAACAATCCATGAAAGGTAATTAACATGATAGTTTAAATTTACCACACACAATGTTTTCTTAGTAATTTTTCACTTTTATTTTAATTTTACTCCAAGGAATATTCAGCATTCATTCAACAGATGTTCAGTGGGACTACTAAGCCTCCAGCTCTGTTCCAGACACTAGGAACATGGCTGTGATCTTCAGGAGGGTACAATCAAGTAAGGAAGAAATGTAAAATAAGCAAATAAATGAAAGGTGCGTGGGGACCAAGTATTACCTTCACCAGGGTAATGGAATTCAGCTGGGTCTTTTGGTAAAATTTGGTAGACCTCGTAAAGACAGTTAAAGTCTTTTCAAGGAAAAAATAATGACAAACTCACAGATTTTTCTTCTCTGTTCTTTTTTCTTTCACTTCACACTGTGAATTTGTGTGGAGCAAATGCAGATAGTTGAGATGGGCTGACTGCAGTTGTAAGAACCTCATTTTAAAGCTTCCATCTCATCCAAACTAGCAGCTTTACCCAGAGTTATAAAGCTAATATAAGTAATTACCTTTTCTTCCTCTTCATTTTTTCACCCTTTAATTGTATGACTTGTTTGATTCTGGCAAAAGACCTCAAGGCTCTGGCTGAACCATGGCCCAACCGGCACGATTTAATTCTGACAGTTGGTTGTCTGAGGGCAGGTTCTAGGTCTGCCTCACCACCAAAGTCCCAGAACTTGGCACATGCCTACCACGCGGTAGGTGTACTCGTATTTGGTGAACAAATTAATCCACTAAAATTAATGTCCAGTACAGGTCATCACAAAGCCTTATCAAAATCATCCTAAACAACAGCTTTCCTTTTAAGAACCATACCAAGGTTTTTAGGATTGCCAGGACTGATTAAAAATAAAGGATTTCCTACAAATATTTCTGAATATATACACACAAATGACTGACTGCTAACCTTCAAATAAGTAACTTTTACAAAGTACTTTTTGGAACTTTCCTTTCAGAAATTCTTTGGCATTGGTTTACCAACCACATAATAAACTACCCTCATCACTAGTTTGCAGGACATGTTCTCAGTCTACTTTTTCCTTTCACTTCTCTTAGTCTACTCTTTGCCTCCTCTGTAACTACACCAATGGCCAGGGGACATCTTTTTCCCTGGGATCCATTGCCCATCTGCTGAGAAGTCAGTGAGCCATAAGCTAGATGGAACCTAGGGCCTGAATTCATATTAGTACGAGGCATATAGAAAGAAAAAATCTGATGTACTAACCACTTATATTTGTATAATGACTGACAGTTTACAATGAGTTACATACCCTCTTTCACTTTATTTGATCTTCACAATAATGAGAGAGCAGCTTAGGAAAGTCCTATTATTATCCAAATGTTAAACAGAAGGAAACCAAGGCTCAAAAAGTTCAAACAACTGCCCAATGTCACATCATAAATAAGAGGTGAAGTTGGGACTCATTCTTATAATGCTTAACATAGAGGTCATTTGTGTGCTACCTCACTACTCTGGTAGGTTATTGGTGACAGACAGAAGTACGCATTACTTGACTCCAGCCTTATTTTTCACTCAATTTCAACCCTGTTTTTTAAATGGTATGTTAAAAGCTGTCTACTTGTTTTAATTCAAAGTTCACTCTCTTCACAACATTTTCTAGCTTAACACCCTTTCAATGCCAATGGACCTAAAGTTCTTTTTCTGGCCAGTTGCCTTTACGGTGTCATCAATTAATAATTAAAGAAATAGATCATATTGTTTAAGAATTAACCCCTTTACAAGAGTATTCCTATTAACAAATATATCAAAAAAATCAAGTCATAATTTTTTACTAATTATTTACTATAAGCAAGCGTGTATCAATGTGAGTGTGTGTTTGTGCATAAAAAGAGCCCTCCAAGTCCAGTTTCTTCCTTAATGCACAACTCATCACATCTCAGGATTTCCTAAAATGAAATATCAGAAACCCTATAAGGCTCGATATTAGTCCGATATTAGAGAAACAAAACCAACAGATCAAATAACTTTGAAATATAACACAAATTCTATCGCCTTCTTTGAGGGTAAATCACCTCAAAATCTATGAGCAGGTCTCCAGAGAAGAAACCTATTACAATTCCTTTAGGCAAATATCTTCCAAAATTATTTGAACCACAAAATCTTACTCCCTTAACAACTATTAACCTAGAACTTCCAACAGTGCTGCACACCTTTGCCCCTCTGTATCCTATTTTTTTAACCATAAAATCAAGAATTAGTGTTAATATATTAAAAATCAGTAATCTGAATGGAAGTAACTTAACCCAAATATAAAATAAACCATTTTTATTTAACATTAACTAATATCCCACATTTGCACACAACCCAAACAACTATTAAGTTTAAACAACTAAAAATTTTATTTGCTATTTTTAAAAGCACAAGACAAGTGTCAATAGGCTGGTAATTGCTTTTCCCATGAAACAGCCTCCGGGGGTGCAAATTCATGAGTTTTCCTCCATCTTCTACACCTTTACCTTTCTGTCATAATAAATGCTCTGAATAAAAACCCTGATAGCTTTGAAACCTCAAAGAACAGTTCAACAGTGTATTTAATGAAAACTAACTGATAAATATTTCACCACATTCAATGTTGTGAAAATTAAGATTAACTGGAACAAATTATCAGGTAAACATCCCATACCTAAGTAATTCTGATATACAGAAGTTTTATCTGATATATAAAGACTAAACTTCTTTAAAAATGGGAATGGGGGTTAGAAGGTGAGTGGGTACTAAACAAATACATTTTAAGTTTGACAAATTTTTTGCCAAATGTTGTAGGAGTAACATTAAGAGTAAGAAGTCCTAACAGGGACAAAGACAGTACATGGGGAGGTGGGGGGGGGACATTAAAAAAAAAATTCAAGATGACNGACAAATTTTTTGCCAAATGTTGTAGGAGTAACATTAAGAGTAAGAAGTCCTAACAGGAACAAAGACAGTACATGGGGAGGGGGGGGGGACATTAAAAAAAAAAGGCAAGATGACCTCCTGGAGAGTATTTTCAATCCACACTAATCTACCATTTTTCACAAGTTTCAAATTCATTGTACATATATCTCTTTTAGCTTCATTTAATTACTTGTATGGTTTCTCATTTCTGAAAAGGTTTCCAGGATCTATTTTGACAAAAAGCAAAACACTCATAAGAATGTTTATCATTATTATGTGTCTACAAACTTGGAATCCTCACCTTGATTTTAAAAAAGCCCTAAAAATTGTATACTGGTGATTATCAGGTACAAAAAGTTAATGACGCATTCCATACTGAACCACAAAACAACACACAATTTGGAATAAGAGGACTTAGATGTGACTGCTGGCTCCACCACTCATTACAAGCAAGCCACTTTAACTCTCAATCTCAGCCTTCCCATCAGACTAATGGAGATGCTATCATGTACCTCAATGTCAAAATCTAAAAGAACCAAGCAGATAGTATAATCACCACTTTCTGAAATGCTCATTGAACATGAAAATCCTTCATAACATAGTTCTTCAGTATGTATTTTAATATCTAACATAAATCACATCTTCTAAAACTTGCTTATCTAATAATAGCACTAAAAGAAGCAATAAAAAGGAGTCCCACACTACTAGTTTTTTTGTAACACTGAGTAAAAAAAAATTTTAGAGACACATTGATTGAGTGCTTCCCCCAAGGCAACCCTACATGGGGACTGAATACACAACCTAGGTATGTGCCCTGGCAGGGGATCAAGGCAGCAACCTTTGGGTGTACAGGACTCCAACCAACTGCGCCACCCAGCCAGGCCAAGTAAAATTTTTGTATCTAAAATATTTTAAAATAGGACTATTTCTGGCCCTTGCTTAAATAAACAAAAAGGCTAAAAGTAAAGCAAAAAGTCTCAAGTAATGATAACTTTTCAGTTTATCTGACCTATTCAGACAAGTAGCCTATTTTAAAATCTATCAAAAGAGCTGAAAACAACACGTTGAGAGCACAATGGTCAGAGTTCTGTTCTGAGAGTAAGGAGATGGGATTCTAGTTTCACCTTTGCCACTAATAATTGTTTGTCCTTGAACAAGTCTCTGGACTTCAGTTTTCTAATCTGTAAAATGAGTACAGATGAGATCCAAGTACCCTTGAATCTGCACTACTTCAGAGAGGTGACCGGTGCAGCAGTAGCAGACTCCGCAGAGCTGCCCAGGTGGGAGCCCTGGCTCTGCCACTTCCACACTCCGCACCAAGCACACAAAGCACTAACCTGCAACTCACTACTGTCACTGGCTTACTGCTTAAAGTGTTCCTGAAACACACAATTATTTTACAGTACAAAAGCTTAGAAAGTTCAGTCTTTCCCAATCAGGACGCTATCATTTTATTGTATTAGCAAACCCAGTGAGTGCATGTGAAAGCACAATTGTTTTCAAATGTGCTAACCTAAGCCAAACGGAATCAAAAGATCATCTCATATAATATGGTACATTTAGAGACACCGCTGAAAACTTATTATAAGGCTAATTACTCTCACCAAAATATCACACTGAAGGTAAAAATAAAAATTCTACTAGTTCTAAGGTTTTTTAAACTAATACTGCTAATGACAACAGAAGCTTATGATATACCATGATCTGCAGGAATGAAATAAACTCCAGAAATGAGTAGTAGTTCGAGAATTAAAAGCAATCAGTGAGCATTTAAAAAACACGTCATATGCCAGGCACTGTGCATACATTTTTAAGCAGAAATACCAAAGTAGGAAGTTCCTCAGAGTTAACCAAGTTGGAAAGGCAAGTAGGTCCTTTATTATCACAAACGTTATTTCCTTTGTGGCCCAAGTAAGAATATTTCCCATTGCACATTAAAATTGATTCCTATGCGAAGTTTGGCCGCAGAAATGCCCAAACTAGTCCCTGACAGCTGACACCGAAATCCTCAGAGGACTTCAAGTGAGTAGCTTTTAAGATATTTCCTTAAATTCACAAACTTCAGAACTTAATCTTCAACGATGCCTGCACCTGCCTATGTATACCACTACACATAACTGTGTTCACTGTGTCAAATACCTGCATCAATTTAGTTCATAAAAGGAAACTCTTCTTCAAAAAGCCTGCCTTTTGCAATGGACATTAGGCTCTAGATATTGATTGGCTAGTCACAGCTGCCCTATTTCCATTTCAGGTCCAAGGGGGGAAAAAAAAAACACTGTTCCCGAGAGACAGTACCAAGGGAGCGTCAAGCAATCAAGAGGGTGGATGCTAATCAGAACTTTCTTCTTCCCACGATTTAAGCGAAAGGTGACTGAGTGTGGGAGTGGGGCTTACCCAAGTGTCACTGGACCTCGAAGGTGGAGTGGAACACAAACCGGTCTGGCCAAGTGACAAACCCAGGATGCTGACCGAGCGTGGAGACAGAGGGCCGTGGAGGCCAGAGACTGGAGAAGGGACATCTCGGGCACACCGTGGGGAAATGGGAACCAGCGGCATCGCAGAGAGACCCTCGCTGCCACACAGCAGAGCTTGTAAGGGGATACCACAAAGGGAGCGGCAAGTTACGAGGAAAGGACAGCAGGAGGGAGACCGGTGCCAGGGGCGACGGGCAAGTGACAACTGCGAAAGAAGAGCACAGACAGCAGGAGGTGGTGGGACTCTGTTGAGTCAGCACAGCTCCTATTCAGGGGGCACTTGTAGGATCCCGACTGCTCCTCGGGCTCCGCGGCCCGCTACCGAGGGTCGAGCCCGCCGGCACGAGAAATGATGTTCACTGGCGGGCTGACACCAATCCCTTCCCCATTTCACAGGTAAACACTGGCCGCCGTCGCCGCTTACCTCTGTTAACATTATTACACCCCAGGGAAGTGAGCTCCTCCCTAGCCTCGCCGCATGGCAGCAGCCGTAGCAGCAACGAAAACTGCCCGAGCCGCCGCCAACGGCGGCAACAGCTCCTTCAGTCCTTTCCCGGGAGGCAGCTTTACTCGGCTTCGCTGGCTTCCCCCCGACCCGGCTGCTCGCGACGGACGCGCCGCCATCTTGGAAGAGCGACGTTCGCGTCTCCCCGAGACGTGCGCTCCCATTGGCAGACGCGTGAGCCGCCGGCGTCTCGTGACGGTCTCCATAGCGCCGGCGCGTCGGGGAGCGGAGACCGGCGTCTGGTGGCCCACTTGGAGGTGGTGGTTGCGCTCCTGGAGTCCGGCGCTCTGGCCGTAGAGGGATGGCGGGGCGTGGAGAGAGGCCCCAACGCCAGGCTAACGAAGGAGCTGGCGCGCACGCCAGTGGAAACCGCTTGTCCTCCGCCGCACGCCGGGGTCGGCTGGCCCGGGGGTGGAGGGAGATCCACAGAGGCCGAGCTTTGGACGGATGGCGCTGTGGAGGTCGCGCGTCTCGGGGACCAGGCGGCAGCTGTCCGGTAGAAGAGCTTCCCCCTCGCATTGCCGTGGCCCCCGCGGCAACCGAAGTGCACAGGGGAGGTTCGGCTGGCCGCACTCTCTGGGCCTTAAATAAGATCCTAAAGTGCTTCCTGCTCTGTCGCTCTTTCCTAAACTTTGACAGAAACTTTCCTATGTCTGTACCAATCCTCGGCGAGTTCTTGACTGGGGTATGCGACAGGTTGTGGAAGTGATACGGGGCGTATCAGCTTTACCCAGATCCCAACAATTAGGACTGTCGCTGATTAGTTGATTGGCCAGCACCTGCATAACAATGAGGGCTTAGAGAGCTATAAAAAAAAAAATTAAAGTCACTTTTGTTTTTTAACAGCCATCTCTGCTGCTTTACTAGCTTCTTGACCCGATGTGTTTGTCTGTCGGGGTGAATAATTTTAGCAGGTGTCATTGTAATGAGTCTCAACTTCAGTGGGACAGAACTCTGGAACCCAGGGTGCCTAAAAGCCCCTGAAGTAACATTCTGAACTTGCCACTGGTTACAGTGTTTGGAATTGGAGGCGCTCACTTCCACCTCAGTTGCAATGGAAGTAGCTTACCCGAACCTGCTGTGTTACGCACTTGTAGAAACCAGTTCCTAAAAAAATTGAGAAGTAGATGTTCAGATTTGACATACAAAACCGCCTTCCATTTTTGTTTTGTTTTTACAAGGGGTACAAAGGCATTGTGAAAAATTAAAACTAGTAGTAGTTCCTTTCCCTTTGCCAGTCACCCCCCCATCTCCGTTCATTAATAATAGTACTATTGAGAAAAATGAAACTTACTTAATACATTACTTTCACCTCAAAACATTAAGTAAAGGTAGTGCGAACCTTGTGCTACCTCTTTGCTATTGCGTCCTTACCAAGGAAACAAAATGGTTCATTTAGATTGTCAGGAATTAAAGAAAAATCCCGATTTTACTCCGCTCAACTAATTGAGGCCAAGTAGGTTTTGTTGTTTTAATCTTCATCTGATACATAATTTCCATATTTCTGTTGCAGCAAAATTCTGACCTCTGCCACACAATAAAATTTTTTACTGGTATTGGCAAATTAAACCATGAATTGGAAATAAGATTGGAAAATACTACCGAGACTTAACATTAAGGGAAACCAAGAGATACTCGAGACAACAAGGAACCTGGAAAAAGATACTGTTCCAACTTGTAAATAAGAAGACAGGGAGGTTCATTAATATTTAAGATTCCAGCTAGTGAATTAAAACTGTAATTTAGGGGTCTGGCTTGAGTATTTAATTTTCTTCATATATTTTTCCAATACCACAAGCAAGACATTTTCACTTATTTTAAAGGTTATGTAGAGACACAACTTGAAGTTTATACCACCCAAAATATGACAGACATGCTTTTAATATTTAGGTGTGTCTGTATACTTCAGAACAAGCCCAAATCACCAGCTCCCAGCTTTCTCAGCCAGGGTCCTTTCTGTGACCTAAAAATCCTTGTTAGGTAGCCAACCAAATCCCTACAGTCACCTCTCTGACCTCATTTCTACTAAACACTTTGTTCCAGCACCACGCTACTGTAACTGCAAGGCTTCCTTTTGCTCTGGGGCCTTTGCACTATTCTCTTTAGCTGGAAAGATCTTTCCAGGAGATACTGCATGGGTAGCTCCCTCACTTCTGTCCCATCTTTGCTCAAATGTCATCCTTTTCAAGGAAGCCTACTCTGACCATCTCATTTAAAATGTTGCCTCTCCCCGAGCACCCTTTCTTGCTTCAGTTTTCTTAATAGCACTTACACCTTCTAACATAAATACTATTTTTCTTATTGTCTGTCTTTCTTTCTACTAGAATGTGAGTTTCATGAGGTCAGGATTTTTCTGTTTTGTTCAATGATCTCAGCACCTATTGTAGAATTCAGGAATAGTGCATGGCACATAATAGACAATAAATATTTCTTAGATGAATGGGTGAATCACTTCCTAAAAGACCCCAAAAGGAATAGGCATAATTAAACCTGCTAAGAAACAAAATTCTTGATATTGAAAGACAAATTTGTTTTTAGATCGGCCATTGGTTGTTATCTTGCAGTTATGGGGAAGAATTACCATAGTTTTCAGACTATAAGTTTCACTTTTTCCCCCCTGAAATTTGGGAGGAATAATGGTTGTTAATGCTGCTATTGAGTTCTCTTTACATTTACATTGGTGGAATAAGTTATATATGTTATTAAATATTTTACCACATTTTTGCTTCAAAATTTTTTTCCCTATTTTCCTCCTTTAAAACCTAGGTGCATCTTATAGTCCAAAAAATATGGTTAGCTACACCTTTCCCTTCACCACATACATTGCAAATATTTTCATTGGTGGTAATAGGAGGAAAGATAAAGGTAAATATGTTAAAAACAAACATATTTTAAGCATGCACCAAAGTCATTATGCTAGCAAGGGAATCAACAAAATGAATAAGATATGTCATTTTAGAGTTATGGAAATGTAGTTTTGTAGTTGGGAAGGAATGCTTACAGAAGCAACTAGCTTTAAAAAAATAGAAGAAAGTACCTAATTTGGTAGAGATTGCAGTTTTATTCCTTGTGATCTTAAAAACATTGTATCAGTTGTTACAGAGGAAACCTGGGACAGGCTGAGCTGAGATGCTGGATTCTTTGGCTGTCAGTCAAATGTAAGACAGAAAACAATCCATCTTAAGAAACACACGCTAAGGATACATCTGTGTCTATCATTCCCAAATGTATGATTCTCCAATAGCCGTATCCAATCTGTCTGATTAACACAGGAAGGAATGACAAGAGGTCACAGGCAAAAATCAAATGTCTGATGCTTTCAAACAGGCCACTGCCAGTGATTTCTAAACCTCCAAACAACAATTCACAATGTCCAGTTTGCTTATTTGTTAGTTTTTTTTAATCTACTACATATTGAGGTTGGCACAAATTTGCTATAATTCCTTCTGAGAAACAGGCAAAGTATAGAATCAACCTCCCAAGCAAATTGCATCTATCAATTGTCGTATTCAGTCTTTTGATTTCTCAAACCATGTCATTAACTTCAGTTTCTTCATAATGCAATATCATCAGTGTCACCACCTCTACAGAACATTCGGTAATACTATGCCTTCATTAACAAGGTCCAGTATTGAAGTAAAATGTTGCCAACAGAGGAGATACTTTCTATGAAGGGACAACAGCAGGATATCCCTGTTCTTTGTTACAGCTTAGTGTAGGGCAGCAGTAAGCAGAAATCTCAGGGCCTTTATGCATGATCTGATATCTACCTCAAACAGCCCAGCATGCATTTATATCTTGCGTGGTACTTTTTGAGAAAATACTAAGGCAATTTAAGCCTAACACAGACAAATGATATGAAGCTTTCCTAACAGCAGATGCAGCCATAACAATAATGTTCACAAGCCTCTTCAATAATAGCTCCTTGAAACCAAGATCTAAAGCAAAACAACCATGTTATTTATATATGCACATAATAATAATATACATGTCTGTAGTATATTTCAGAAGTATTACTAAATCACTGGTAATAGTTTATAAAATAAATATTTTTACATCACAAAAACTAGACCCACGGCATTTTTCAAACATTTAATTATCAATTATGAATGTTATTTTTCAGATCTATTATGGGCCAGGTGCTATGGGAGGCATTTTACATGTATTGAACAATTGAAAAAGGCCGTCACAGTAGATCTTATTACCCTCAGAGGTGATGAGAGGTTTAGTAACTTGCCCCAGGTCACCCATCAAAAATGCATACTATTGACATGATTTATTCGTTGACTTGGACTACCTGGCTGAGGTAGTGTTTCCAGGTTTCTCCACTGCAAACTTACTCTTTTTTCCCCTTCTCCACACTGTACTCCTTGCAAGGAAGTTACTACATGCAGCCTACTCTTAATGATCAGGAATTTATGCTCCTCTTCCTTGGGGTGGAGTAATCCACATAAATTATTTGGAATGATTTTGCACAGGAAATTTTTCTCCTGTGCATTTTACTGAATCAGTCAATCGTTTATATTAGTATGAACTCCCAGATATTTATTTTATACTTTGGGTTAAATTCACTACTCTTTCATTTTGTTCCTCAGATTGTTCCAGCTTTGGCCACTGGGAGCTCTTTCAGTTGTCCTGTATTTTTAAAATATCTATCAGTGTGAGGTAATTTTTTGTTTTTGTTTTTGAGTACTTCCACAGTTCCTGGTACAACATTATACCCTAGTTCTAGAATCAGCCACTTCTCTAGGGAACTTTGGTTCTTTTATTGAAGAGTGATATTAGAAAGCAAGATGTAGGCATTAGATGTGTTCTTTACTACTCAGAGTGCCCTTTTTTCTCAGCCCTTGCAGTTAACGAAGCAAGGACGTATATGGGTGTACTCTAATCCATATATAACATCTATCTGTAAATATTTCTGTATGGAACTATCTGTATATTAAGCTAAACATACACCTCCTGATGTGTCCATTACCAGATGGATCATTCTAGGATGGATCATCTCCCCTTTGCTAGTTTGAAAAATCTCACTCCAACAGTAAGAAAACTGGTTAGTACCATCTGCCATCCATGTACTTAATTGTTCGATTTCAGTGCACATGTATAGCAGTATTGTTAATCAATACCCCCTTGCAAAAACGACTTTATGAACTAGAGTTCAATGTCCAGACATAGGTCCTTTTGTTTTAGAAATTTCACTTAGTTCCAAAATTGCTTAGTTCAGCACCTTCCCGCCCACCCCCTTTATCAGGTTGTTTCATAAATCTGTAGTATTGTCAGACTCTCTTGCTGCAGTCTACTTTCTTTCTTGAAATTTCCCCAAACTTCTAAATGATTTGATTTTTTAATTGTTACTTTTTGTGCTGACTTTTGAAAAAATTATATATTATGTCATACGGAATACTATAACATAAAGGGAAATGCATAATAAAATTACTTTTATTAGGAAAAAGCTCCACTTGTATATAAATAGTGATATCAATAAGGATATATCTATACACATATATAATATTAGATATATAATCCTCTATACTTTTACATTTTTTGTCTGTAAAACCAAACAACTGATGATATTATAGAAGAAACTTCACGTGTCCTGCCTGGGTGGCTCAGCTGGTCAGACTTTATCCCGTGTACCAGATAAACTCGATCCCAGTCAGGGCACTTACCTAGGTTTTGGATTTGGTCCCCAGTCAGGGCTTGTATGGGGGGCAACCACTCCATGTTTCTCTATCTCCCTCTCTGTCTCTCCCCTCGACCTCCCTAAATTTAATAAACATATCCACAGGTGAGGATTTAAAAAAAAACTCCACTTGTATATAAATAGTAATATCAATAAGGATATATCTATACACATATATAATATTAGATGTGTAATTCTCTATAATGCCTAATATTAAGTTATTACCATGTGTCAGGCTCTGTTCTAAGTGCTGTACGACAACCCAAGGCTCAGAAAATTAATTTTTTTTGCCCAAGTTAACACAATATTGAGTGAAAAAATGAAATATATAAATTAGAATTATATATGTATATATACTATGTCTTTAAAGAGTATATTGAATCAGTTAACTTTAAAAACCAAAATTTGCCATGATCTTGTCCAAGTTCTTATATAAATCATAAGATGAACCTTTGACCTCTTGTTTTTGCCTTCAGCCAAAGGAGGAAATGAGAAAAGGAATCTGGGCTCAAAGACAAAACCTAGTGCGTCCCCATATTTAAGGCTTACCTCAGCTAGTTCCATTTTTACAGAGTAAGGGTGAAATCAAAGTCCGCTGTTGTATTGCATCTCACTTGCTAGTTTAACAACTAAGGCAAAAAACTATGATTATTCTAAGAATCAGTACTGTTTTTAAATTAAATGTAATGTATTGCATTAATTGGCACAAAGTTACTTTGACCTACCTTCGTTTTTAAATATATGATCTTTCTGTTTTCAAAAAAAAGTTTAAATTTAAGACTATTTGTAATAGATATACATACAACTAAGTGGAAGCACTATTTGACGTGTTCCCAACAATATTGGCTGTGGAACAAAAAGAATAAAAGCCTGAGAAGATTTGCACTGTGGTTCTACCTTTGCAATTAAACAGGATTAAACCTTCTAGTGAAAATTCATCATTTGTTAAGTTTCAGTGTCATTTTCTATAAAGTTAAGAGGTTGAAACCTACAATTAGATTAACATTTATACGCCCCATACATTAATAGAATTGGTTATTTGAAGCATTGGGCAATACCCTGTGGCTCAAGCTCAAATAATCGTTAAGATTTCGTTCAATTTTACAACTGTGGTATTATGACAAAGTAAATTGCAGCTTATTTTCCTCTCACTTTCCTTCAACAAGTATATTCATCATCACCTTTTTTTAAAACCTTGCTACCAAGCAGATATACACACTGCCATGAACTTTTCTTATGTATGGAAATGAACTTGAATTACCACATTTCCACTAAAACTGAGACACCTCCCACTTAATCATGGTCATGTGTATAAATACCCATGAACAGAGAAATCAGCAGAAATGTCAAGAAAAAGTCTAGTGTAAAAAACCGAAGTAAATAATCAAATGCAAGGCATGTAAAATCAGGCTATTTAGCCTTGAAATCTATAGGACCTTCACCTAATTTGAATGGATAAGATTTCTTATTCACTAAATCAGCAAAATGCTGAGGGCTTCACAATTTACTTTTAAAAATAGATGCCCTTGTCGGGTTTTCCTGTTGCTGGGGAAGTGTTCTTTCTGTTGCTAACTGACAGCTAAATGTTCGGCCTTGAATGGGACATGTTTGTTTTTATAGGTGTGGTACAACAGTGAATGAAAGAATCCATTTGTTTCAACTGTGCTTCTATAAGTCAGATGTCTGCCTTCTGGATAAAGGGATATGATTGACTATTTACCAGAGAATCCTGTAGTAGAATCATGAAATTTGCTAATGTGTTTACACATTATTTTATTCACTAAAATGTAAATGGGCTAGTTATTCAAATTTTAAAGATAACAGGGTTATAGGGTTCATGGTGAATGAAACATCTATTATCACTCAGCTTCCAGTAGTGAGACGGTACAGAGACAATATTTATCATCTTTACGTTTTTGTCCAATATAATTTAGCCTCAGAAGGGTGCGGGGGGCAGTGTAGAAATAGATGAGTTCTGGCTTTCCCTTCACATCTTATGATCAATACAAGCCATCTTATTCTTCATCTTTATATGTTATTGTTTACACTGTCTAAGCCAGAAAAATGATGGGGGCAATATCACAGGCAAGCAAACCTGTATGAAATATCAGTGTGTTTAAAAGTGTGTGAAAGGGAAATGGCCATCCTGGCTATCCTCAGCTTAAAATAAAAAGTACAGAATTATTTTCAATGTAATTTTGTTAACCTGAAATTAACAAAAAATTAACCGGAACTTAACCTGAAATTAAGTTCCAATATCCCCACATTTTAATTGTGTCCACATACTCTGTGAAAGACTGTTGATTTCTTAAGAGCTTTTATCTTCTTTGAAGCTGCATCTCTGGGTAATACATCAAATTTATATTTCATGGTTATGCCAGAAGTTTTGGGTACACTGAAGTTCTATGCTGAGAAAATATAATTGAGTTTCTGTCTTCCAAATTTCATTTTGTATTTAGAAGGAGGCTGTTATTCTATGGGCTGATGGCTTTTGGGAAAGAGGGAATATTTCAGAATATTTCTCTGAGTGGTTTTGTGGCATGATGATACTATGTTGACCTTTTATTTCATTTCCCTCCAGGGCACTGAGGGAGATTGCCTAGCTGCCTGTCTAAGAGGTGGGGTGGTGCAGCTATCTCAGACCCAGGGAATGTAGCGCTCCTCCCCTCTCCACCTTCCGAGGTGATGTGGGTGCTACTGGTTGAGATCATAGAAACTCCAGATGGAAGGAACCACACAGGAGAGCCAGAGTCAGCTAAATCAAAAAAAGACCTTTGGAATTTGCATGAGTGGCATTTTCTTTTGTTGTGGGTTGTTGTTAAAGCAACTAGCAGTACATACCGTGAAGAAAACACTGTCTAACTCTCCTTAAGGAGAGCAGGCTCGCCCTCTCTGCCCCCTCTCACTTAAGTGGTATTATTTAAGTACATCCCCAAAAGTTACACAGTTTTGTTTTTTTAAAGGAGAACCACTTTAATGAGCCATGGCCTGGGTGTTACAGATTAGACACATTAGGCACACACACATACAGAGTACCTACAGGTTTCAGGGGGTAAGGGATGGGTTGGAGACCTGCTCCATCCAGTCAACTAAGAGAAGAAAACTAGGGAAGATAATGTAGAATGGAAAAGAGTGATTAAGAGACAGGCATGAACCAGAATCAAGAACCAGTTGCTCTGAAAATCCTGAGAGCACTCCTAGAATTTAATAGCCCTTAGTAAAGGGTGTGGCCGAATTGGGAAGTAAAGAAGGGAGTGCAGTGCGGTGTTCGGCTCGGGAACTGTATCAAAGATGACTTTCCGATCACCGGGGCTCAGGGCAGGTTTTGCCCTGGGGATGACTTACAGGTGTTCTTCACCTTTGAACAGTTCAGGCAGGAACAAGTGAACTAATACCTGTTGAACTCCTCCTCTGTGCCAGGTGTGTTGTGTACTGCCTACCTTTAATCTTCGTGGTAAGTATTTTAGCCCCATTTTTAAAATAAGAAAATCAATGCTCAGAAGATTACTTAATTTTTCTAAGAGTTTTATGCTAATAAATAGCAAATCAGTTTGAATCTTGACTTGAAATTTAACTGTTCCTTTCTTTTCTTTTTTAGTCTTTTTTAATTGTTGTTCCAGTACAGTTGTCTCCATTTTCCTGCTACCACTTTCCCCTGCCTCACCCTCAAGTCTACCCCTCCTTTGGCTTTGTCCCTGAGTCCTTTATACATGTTCCTTGACGTTCCTTCCCCTTGCTGAGAGCTAAATGTTAGGCCTTGAATGGGACTTGTTTGTTTTTATAAGTAGGTGTGGTAGACTGGTGAATGAAAGAATCCATTTCAAACCCAGCCTGAAATCTAGTAGTTAATCTACTCTTTGAATAGCCAATAAGAGCTTATCTCTTTTCCCCCAAGCATTTTCTGCTTTTTATAGGGTCCAGATCTCACGAGAGTCTCTTGAAATAAACTATGATTGTGACTTTTTTTCTAGTTTAGCCATTTCCCCCAACCCTATCTCATGTAAGAAAAGACAAGATTGAGTCCAATAGTGTTTCATCTGCTTTCTTTTGTAAATTGGTAGTTCTACTCTAATGTGAATACATTTTACCTGTCCTGATTGTAAAATGCTACTCTCACATATTTACTTATTTTTTCTAATTGGTGTGCTTTATATATTCAGCTAATCTCACAGAGCCTACTGTGGCTGCTTTGTCATTGGCATCAACATGACCTCATACGTCTGCCTCCTGCCTATTAGCACCTGCCTCAGGCCAGGCCTTTACCTGCAGGTTAAGGGTCTCTGGTCCATTTCTTTCGTTCTGCCTCCCTTTCCTAGTGAGCTGCCCCCTGAGTCCATTCTGTTCTCTTTCACTTTTCACCTTCTTTCACCATTTTCTCATTCTGGACCCATACATCTCCCACTCCTCATCTGCTTCTGACATCGGCAAGTCTAGCCTTGATCAAATCTTCCTCTTCCTCCTTAGGCTGATCTCTAGGCCCTAAAGTAAGTATCCTTTGTGATCTTGACCATAGGCTGTCTCCAATCCAATTAGAGCAGAAAGGGATGAACCTGTGATCTGTCACCCTCAAAAAGAGCAAAGGACAAAGTGCAAAGGGTACATTCACTTCAACAGCAGGCTTATTTTGCTCTAGCACATGGACATTTAGGAGAAGTTAACTTCCAAAAGTGGAAGCCTTCCATTTTTGGTGTCACACGCAACTAATGCAAATTTATTTTCGTTATTTCATTGGGTTTTTTAGTCATTTCTTATGATTTTCCCTCTAAGCGCCAGACTTTCTTTTCCTTGTTTATTATCTCATTAATTATTTCTTTTCTATTGAATCAGTTCCTTAGAAACATGTCTGGTGTACTATATCTCACATAATTATATGTTTTTCTTTGCTCATTTTAAGAAATAAAGAGACTACAATTTAAAGTGTATACTGAGAAAACTGATAGAAAACTACAACTGCAGTGTTTAAAGGCAACAAGTCTGTACTCAATATAGCATTAAAGACAAAATAATTACTAAATGGCACTATTACTATGCAGTTTTTAACTTCATTTATTTAGCAGCTCTTCTCCTTTATCCATTTCTTTCATTGCTGGAAGCATGTAAGAACTTGAGTCACCAAAATGCCAACAAGCAGACACTGCTGCATTCAGTGCCAGATACATAAAGTAAAAATATTAGAAGCGTTTTTTACCATTATTCCCTTTATTCCTGTTTCTTAGCCAATTCATACTCAATATACACTGAAAGACAGCAGTATATCTGAGATAAACAGCATATTCCTAGTGTCCATTGTCTCATTTTGTCTAGTATGGTTTTTTTAGAAGATGATTGAAGCATGAAAGAGATTCTGATAGAGTTTATAATGTGAAGAAATGGAACTCAGATTTTAATCACACACATGAATGAAGGAGCAGAATAGGCTTTCAGAGATTCTGCATTTGCTTCCTTTTGCAACTAAAATATAAAGCTTATGGAAATTATACTTTTTTGTAAATGTGATAAGATAACCTCTCAATCACTTGCACTAATAAAAGAGAAAATGGATTTGAAAAATCCAAAATGGTGAATAATCTAAAACTTGTCAAACTATAAAGTAATGCTATTCAAATTTGAGTGTATCTAATATTGAATATTCCTAGCTATATTTACCTAGTATATTGTTTTATATAAAGCATAGTGATACCCTGGCAGAACCTTGATTTCACTGTCAGCTCTCTATTTTACAATAACTTCAAGTTATTATTTCTTAACTACCTTATTCTTCATAGGAATCACACAAACCATCACTAGGGGTATGCTGGACCTGTTTTAGACTGGTTCATAAGTTAGAGAAATTAAAATTCTTGGAATTTTTCTAGTCAATTTTTAGATATAGTCATTATTAAAAATTAAAGCATATAAACTTATAATTAAATAAAGTATATATAAAACAAAACAGTTTTGATTATACATACAATCAAAAATTTTCACTTAGTTATTTTACTGCTTTTTACTATTGTCTGTGTTTCTGAGATTATTTATTTTTATAGTAAAAATACCATGGAAAACTGTACTAGTTCACACCTCTTCCAAGCTCTGCTCAGTGGTATGGTGTTGGTAGCTCAAACCAGCTGTGGTGGCAGTGTTGACAACATGGAAATTGGCAAATATTACAAATCAACGCTTGAATTATTGTTTTATTAATTTTCTAGAGTAAAAGCAGTGATCAAGAACACATTAATAATTCATATAACCAAAAAGGCATCATGAGTAACTGTTACATTGTGAATGACACAAATTTTTTAGGAATTGTCCTTCAAGTATTAACTAATATCCAATTTAGCAGAGAAGTTGCTCACACCATTAACAAATGAATTAAATTCTGACGTTTTATTAGGTTATAAAATAAAAAATATCACCTGGCTGTTACTGTTCAGTTGCTTGGAACATAGTCCCATAGACCAAAGGTTATGGGTTCAATTCCCAATCATGGCACACATGCTCAGTTTGCAAGTTTAATCCCTGATCTGGACACGTACAAAAAGACAACCATTTGATGTTTCTCTCATATCAATATTTCTTTCTCTCTCTCTCCACCCCCATTCCTCTCTACCTAAAAGGCAATTAAAAAACTTCCTAGGGTGAGGATAAAAAAGAAAATATCAACCAACATTCTTGTTCATTGTCACCACAGTTTAGCTAGGGTATAAAAATTCAGCAGAACTCAACAAAAGCATTAGAAGGGAATCAGTTGGCTATATGCAAACAATATAAATCTTGAACATTGTATCATTTTACTAAATTGTGTGCTGCTCATTTTTTATTTCAGTAAAATATGTAATAAATTTGTGTGCATCTGTAAATAGTTGCATGCACTATTTTTCCAGAGAGCTCACCACTGTCTCTCACAGACTCTTTGACCCCTTTCACATAAGCTCAATTTACCTGTTAGTTGTCAGCTTATTCCCCTCTCCTCCAGTCTCACACTTGATTGCTAAAGACTTCAAACAGAATTCTCAGACAAGGGTTGAAAAAGGTAATTCCTTGACCCTTATCTCTATTGTCTTAGATTCATGGTGCAGGGACTCATGAATATTGGCTATAGTATTTAAGGTGATCTAGCCTCTTTGTTTCTAGTTCCAGACTCTATCTCCCTTGCCATAGAGGTTTCCATGGAATTTGGACTTGATTAATTCCAGTGACGGTGATTAATGGATTGACAAGCAACCAAAGCAGAGATAGAGTCTGTCTCTGACTTTGGTACCTGGAGACCCAGGAATACTGTTTCTCCTGGGTTTGCTGAGCAGGATCTGCTGGCAGTATGTTCTCTATCACATGAAAAAGGCATCTCTGCAGCAAGAGAGGATGAAAATAATATGCCAAGGCATGTATAGACAATCAGAAATGAGCTACAGATAATGTTGAATTCCCAGGTCCAGTTCTTCCCGTAGTCATTGCTTCCTATAGCCATGCTTCCTACAGCCATTTCTTCATCTCTGCAAGTTATTCCATCATCTTCCCAGGTACACATACCACTATATTTATCTTTGCCTTAAGAAAATGTGACCTATTTTTCTCATATTTGCAGTATTAGAGTACTGACTAATACAAATCCCTATGCAGTTTATGGATAGGCTTCAACAAATCAGCAAACTGCCTGAAATTGTATGCAAGTTTTTCTGTGTTTATGTTTAAGTGCATTCCTCTACCCCCAAATAAAGTTCATAGCTTCTCTCAGTTGCAGAAAAGAGCTATAGAGTCACAAAAGCTGACTTAAGTTAGTGTGAAACAAAATGAACAGATACCTTTCTGTGTCCGAATTGAATGAGTGCATACCACAGCAACCTAGAGGTGGTTACTGTCGGAATCTGAGTCTGTCTTTGCCTGATATTTTTAATCTGGATTTTAAAGTTTCTTAAGAGTTTTGAATACCAAAGGCACTTAATTTTCATTTAATTCCATTATTGTTGTTACCTTCTTCACATCCTAACCTATTTGTGTATGTGTGATATTGTTAGCATATTTCTCAAGAGAGGCTAAAATGGGAAGCACTTGTTATTCACTTGGCTTACGAAACTTCAAGGAAGACAAACATCTAATAAGAAGTGAGTATTTCTATTTTATCAGAACTTTAAAAAATGACTTTTACCTATCTATAGGAATAACTCAAGGAAATAATATCAGGCATTATATTCAAACTTGATACATGTACCTCAGATGTTTTAAGATTAAGATTCAAAATAACTTTGAATTAAGAAAACGATGCAGTAAGTTTTCTTCACTGGGACAAATTAAAACTAAATTGGGCAGGAAGAATCTTCATTGGGGCAAATTAAAACTAAAATCAATATGAATGAGAAAACAGTAAAATACAGGAAAACCATCTTATTCTCTTGTGGTGTTAGCTATCACATGAAAAATAATTGTATTTGATAAAAAGTTAAGTAAAGTGTTCCCAATACTATGCATTCAATATCTTTTACTTCAGAAAAAGCTAAAGCAATTTCAGAGGCTGATTTTCATCTAAAAAGTAATTTATTGCTTGGGTAAGCATGAAACAGAAGGCTGTGCAGGTTCTGCTCACCTGACTGAAGCGATACTTTGTTAGGCTGTGTGAAAGTTTTGATTCATTGTACCGATTGCACCAAAAATAAATTATTTAAATCTCATTTAAAATCTAATAGACACAGTAAAGTAATACAGTTAAGATTTCTTTGAAAATAAATTTATTTCAAAATTAAAATGTAGTATCTTTACTCCTGACTGGTGTGGCTTAGTGGGTTGGTCATTGCCCCGTGAAGCAAAGGGTCTCCACTTCAGTTCTCAGGGTATATGCCTGGGTTGCTGGCCACGTCCCTGGTTGGGGGTGTATGAGAGGCAACCAATCAATGTTTCTCTTGCATCTGGATGTTTCTTTCCTTCTCTTTCTCCCTCCCTTCCCCTTTCTCTAAAAATAAATAAATAAAATATTTTTAATGTGGTATACTTAAGTTCCTAAAGAAAAGAAAAAGCACTTTGTAATTAGAGTCAATAGACAACACTATAAATATCCTCTCAAGACTGAAGTGAGTAAACGATGTTTAAGGCTTACACTGAATACAATTAGAGTAAGATATCAGGTTAATTGTTAAGTCTAGTAAGGAGAGTTTAGGAGGTGAAGAGATTAAATTTATAAGTTAATCTTTACTCTTAGTTGATATTTAGCATTGCTTCTCTACATTATATAAACCATCAAGTTACCAATTGAGAATGATGTACAAAAAGAAATTATATTCTTAGTCCCAAGGCTGTGGGAGGTTATAACCCTTTAATGGGTAGTTGGGCTAATGATCTTTAAGCCTAGCTCACATTCTTGGAATCCCTATTTTTGTATGTATACTGTCTTCAGAAATACTTCTTATGCCATTAGCTGTAATGTTATATAAAAATATTCTGGTAATCTCTATTTTTGTCTATAAAATTGTCTTCACAAATTCATCTTATGGTTTTGGCTATAATATTTATCCAAACATGTACAAATAGATCGAGAGATAATCATGATACAGAAAGCTATGAAGACCCTGATCACCAAATGGAAACTATATTTCCCATCTTTTAATATACTAGGTCTATCCAGAAGGTATCCAACCATGTAATAGGAACAATAGAGACATTTCTTGAAGAAGATACAAAATATAAGAAACATTGTATGTATGACAATGATGCCTCAATCACCTTCAAAGTAGAGACCTTAGGACCTCACACAGTTCTCACAATTGCCATCAGCTGCCCTGTCATATTTTCCTGAATTTCATTGATGGCCTGAAAAGGGGATTTTAGCTTTGGGACAAGCCAGAAGTCACAAGCCACCAAATCTGGGCTACAAGGATCCCTGAGTCATCTGGGTGATTTGATGTTTTGCCAAAAAAAAAAATCTGCACCAGATGTGACGCATGAGCAAGTGTGTTTTTATGATGAAGCTGCCAATTACCAGGTGCCCATAACTTGGACCTCCTGAATTACCTAAATAGTTTCTGCAGAGGAATGTTCAAGCTTAACACAAACTGGTGCAGATTTTTTGCTCTGTTTGCTCAGTCATTTTGAATGTGACAGCTACACAGTACACATGCTCACTCAATGGCATCTACTGCCCCCACTGACTAGTGCAGTGAAGTCATCATTGTTCATGCATGCCCATTCTAGCCCACTCTCCTTGGCTGCCAGGTTACATGGATGTAGTACAAACTGTTCTCATTATATTAACATTGGCTAGACTTTTTCTGGACAGACCTTGTCATATATCTAAAAAAAAAGGTTTACTATAAGATTTAGAAATCGGCCCCTGGATGTTTAAGGCCACAAAACTCAGCTTTTCATGATGAGAGTTCATTATAATAGAGTGCAGATTAACCTGGCTCTAGGTGTTCAACTTCAAGAAGGAAAAGTTAGATGCAAAGAAATCTAATTTGAGACAAGAACTGTGTGACTTCTTATTCTTTATCATGTACTTTTTGATACTCATTTCTTCCAGAAGATGTTTTACCCTATGTCAAAAGTAGAAACTTAATCCAAACTAAACAAAATACTGTAAAACTGAGCTTGACATTTATTTAAGTAGTTATTCCAAATGACATGAAGTTTAAACTATCAAAATAAATAACCAACAGATCCATGTGGCAGCTCCCCACGCCAAAGACTTCGTAGACACCAAGGAGCATATAAAACCCCATGCGCTCGCCCATGCCTAGTGCTGATAAAAAAATTAGGATATTTTCTCCTTTACACTGTCAGAGAGAAATTACGAGCAGATGATATGCACGGTTCATTGATATGTTTAATATACTTACCCCATGAAGTGGAGAGAAATCATCAAAAAAGAAATTATGAAGTGTTTTAAATGTTCAGGAAGTTAATATTATATTTCAGAAAAGTAATGGTCAAATACCACTTTCTATTTCATACAAGTTACTTGGATAGATGCATAAGTTTCTCCCCACATATAAAAAGCTGAAAACAACAGGCAAAAACTTACGAAATGATACCACTAGTATCGTCATATCCAGAAGGGCCAATAACGTGGCAAACTGCACAGCAGGTACCATTGCTGCCGGTCCTCTGCTGGCTTTCTTCTTCCACCTGCTGCTTATCTGCAAGCTTGTTCCTGCAACTCAACAGCCTGACTGAATTAATAGCCTCTGTGTCTGCAGAGAACCTCGGTCCTGGGTCTCTCATTCATATTCCATTTTAATCAACAAAGATCAGCTAGCTAGAATAAAAAAATCTTAAAATTGTCTTTACTAATCTCTCTTAAAGTACGGCACCTGGAATTAGTCCTGAGCAGGCACTTTGGTGTTTTCCTTTCTCATACTATTTCCTGACCTCTCTATCTTTTCTGATTCAGGAATAACTCCGAAACTGAAGGTTACCCCAGGCCAAAGAGACAGAGAGCCTGCAAGAGGGAGAAAGACTTCCAGATATTGTACCTGTTCGAGCACAAATACACACAAGCTAAAAGTTTACATCAATATATCTAATTTTTAAAATGCTACAGCACCTGCCCGTAGATAAATAAAATAAAATTCTACAGACCCTTTTAGGTTTAAAACTTTCTCTCTTCTTTTTCCAAAAGCTCCACTCCTACCCTCCATCCTAAGCATTCAGACCATTTTCCTACTACCCTCTAAGTTTGAAATTAGCTGAGAAATTAAAAAGAGAATGAAGTCAATGGGCACTAAGAGGTTTGGGGTAGGTACAGAATATTTAAAATATTAGTGTAGACCCTTAAATAAAAGTAAGAGAATCCCTGTGTGTTCAAAAACACTTATTTGTAAAACATTATTTAATAGAAAATGGATTGGTCTTTGATGATAAAATAATTATGTGAATACCAGGAATTGACAAGTGGGTGAGAATGCTTGTCATAATCAATGCAGCTACAGTTTGAAAATACCATGGCGTAAAGGGGAAGCAGGGCAGGAAGCACAGAATTTCTCTAGGACATTGTTTTTTTAGTCAGTGATTATTGATAAAAGCCAATTTTAAATTATTATTTAAAGGCAGAGATTGGTAGTTATATAGGATGCAATTTTGTACAACTTAAGAGTAAATATTTTATGAACTCTCTAGAGTCAACTTTCAGCAAAGTTACTAGTAAACACTTTCCATAATGTATTAACTTTACTATATGTAACCATTAGTCTGTAGGTCTTTCTTCTTTATTAAGTTGAGTGCTTTGAAGGAAAGATGCTTGTTTTTGCATCCAAAGGTCCTACACAAAACGTGACACTACTGTTTGTGGAAGTGATAATTTACTTATACCTTACATTGTCATGGAGCATGTCCTCAAGTGAGAGTTTATATTAGAGTCATTTTAAAGCTTTTTATACAAAAGATGCTCAGGCACCAATACATACACACGTCTATATATGTTTAAAAAGCTCTATAAACTGATGCATCTTTCTATAATATGATGACTGTATAGAGAACCACTAAAAGCATTCCCACCAGTAAGGAACAAGGAAAGGGTGCTTATTAGCTCCTTCACTATTCAACCTGAACTAGAGGCATTAACCAATTTAATTACACAATGTAAGAGAGAATAAGCACAAGTATAAGAAAGAACTAAAAAAAGACTTAACCTATTTCTAATGACATATGATATGTTGGTATATCTAGAACACAAAAGAGAATCAATGGTAAGACTAACATAAATAAAAACATTTAATAAGGTAGCAGATAATTAATATATAAAATCAATAGCTTTAATGGATAGAAATATAAGAATTTAAAATTTATAACTGAACAGAAAATATAACATAAAGATACTTAGAAATAATCTCAAAAACATGTTAAACCTATATGAAGAAAATGTTTAAATACTTAAATTTACAAAGTAGTCCTGAAGATATAGAAAGACTTCCCTTGTAAAAATACTCTGAAGTTATTTTATTTTGTTTGTTTTTGCTTTTATTTTTTGAAGATAGGTTGATTCTCAAGTTCATATGAAAAAGTAAACATGAAAGAACAGTTAGAAAAACTCTAAATAAAGAAAATTTAATGACTGGGGACTCATCCTTTGTGATATCAAACATGCTAAAAAGCTTTTATAATTTAAAAAGTAGGGAGTCGATGTACAAATAGAAAGACCAATGCAGCAACAGAATACTGAGTGCGTAACTAGATCTAACTACATATGGAATTTAGTAAGTAATAAAGGTGGTAGTTTAAATTCCTCTGTGTGTCTGTGCGTGGAGTGGGGGAAATAACAGACTTTTTAAAAAAATTTATTTAATTGTTGTTCAGTACAGTTTTCTGTCCTTTACTCCCATCCCAGCCCACACCCCCAGTGCTCCCCACCTCCCTCCCATTTCCACTCCCCTTAGTTTTTGTCCATGTGTCCTTTATACAGACTTTTAAAATTTGCATTCGAATATTATATATACTTTTGCAAAAGACAAAATGGGATCCATACTTTACCCATACAAAGGAGGAAATTCTGTATGCATCAGATATATTTAATGTGAAATATTAAATCACATAGGTATTAGAGGAAAACATGGGTAAATTAATTTAAAACATGGGAATATAGAAAACTTTTCTAGCTATGGCTCAAGATCCAGAAGCATTAATAGAAAATATGTGACTTCCCAGCCTTCATCGTTGAAGGAATCTTTATTCAATGGGATGTTGAGCATAGCTCACTAGGGCAGCTACAGTTAGCCAGAAAGAGGATTCATTCATTCTGGAATGAATCCTGCAGCTGCAGAATTAGCATCCTAGAGTACCTTTGCACCTGTGCAGACGGGCGCCCATTGAGTGCAGCCAGTCCCGACCCCTCACAGTGCTGCTCACTTCATACCCTGGGATTCTGCCTTTGTTTCCCTGCCTGGCAATCCACTAAGATTAGAGCCTCTAGCCTGCTTCTTTAATATGATGACGTAGAATTCACCACCATCTTCTCACCAGGATACTGTGCCTTATTCCCTAAATCCCCACCCCATTAGTCACTGACTGATAATTGTTGTCAAATAATAACCCAGAACCAAAGTGTCATCAAATTGACTTCTTCCAGTATTTACATTTCACTATATACAGAGTAGGGCAAAAGTAGGTTTACAGTTGTTGGCATGGAAAATAATACATTAATTAATAATACTATAAGAATAAGTTCTGTGTTTCACATACAACTGTAAACCTATTCAATATGCTGTTTGTGTTCTGATGTGGCAAGGACTCCTTGTTTTGCTTGTCATCTCTATTATTATTACACAGTTGGCTCTCTGCAAATGATGACATCTGTTAGAACCAAGCCCAGGATTTCTTTCAACTTTGTATTTTGGACTACTGGGCTGGCTTTCTCAGCATTTTACCCAACAGGAACCCTTTCCTTGTGCAAACACGTCTTCCTTCTCCATGCCCAGTCCTTTCTGATGGAGTCACATAGCTAAACCCATGTCTTTTAGCCCTCAGCCTGAGCACCAAAATGCTTTTCATCATTCTGTGGTAGACATTGCAGTGCTCACTTATATCAGTCCTCCTCTTTCTTGAAACATCATGCATTACACTTCTCTGCCCAACTAGGCAGAATTATCTTAGGGTGACTTCCCTGAATGCAGCCTCTAAGACAAGAATGTGTGTGTGAGTGATGTATGAAGAAATGTTATCAAGAGAGACTAGAATGAGAGAAGCAAAACAAAAAACGAACTCAAGCGAGAGTGTAAGGTCAGGCGAAAATCCCACAGAGCGTAGGCTTTCCCATCATCTCACAGGAGAGTTCTGGAGACTAAGTGAAGCCTCTGAGTTATCCTAAACTGAGGAAAGGGTGTTACACTTATATTCTGCATAAGACACTCATCCATCAACAGCCACTTGAGGGTCTATTCATGTGAATGCCAAGCATTTCTGAAACTCTGTGTAAAGGGATTCCTGTAGCTCTGAAGTAGGCTTCTGAAAAGAGACCCAGGTATAGACTCAGGATTTAAGGGGAAAAGTCAAGGAAAGACCTTGTCTGCCTTAGGTGCTATGTGAGTAGGTACAGCTAGTAATTTTTAGATGGAAATTACTAGTCTACAGTGTGTGATCCTCCAGCATTTTCTTCTCCTGTCTTCACAGTCTAGAGATCTACCCTCCTCAAACAATCTGGCCTTGCAAGGTGGTGGGGACTTGCCAGCCTGTATCCTTATGTCACTGGGGCAGAGCATCCTTCTGATCTGTGTTGGACATTTCTACTAAGTGAGAAATAAGCTTAGGCTGTGTTTGTTGTTATCGCATATCTTCTATCCTAACACATGTATCATTTATACATTCTTCATTCAAAAATGTTTGTTGAGCCCTGGCTGGTATAGCTCAGTGGATTGAGCTCGGACCTGCGAACCACACAATCGTGGTTCGATTCCCAGTCAGGGCACATGCCTGGGTTGCAGGCCAGTTCCCAGCAGGGGACTCACGAGAGGCAACCATACATTGACACTTCTCTCCTTCCCTTCCCCTCTAAAGATAAAGAAATAAAATCTTCAAAAATGTTTGTTGAGTAAATACCACATGTTAGGTATTGTGCAAGAGAATATAAAAACAAAAGGAGGAAAATTTTTTTCATCATAGAGCCCATTGTTACAATAGATTATAGTTAGTACCAAAATAGAGATAGGCTGTGGGATTCAGAGTGCTATATGAATCATGAATAGGAGTCTAAGTCAGACAGCAGGGCAGGAAGCCTTCTTAGAGGAGGTCATATATGAGTTAAGTTATAAAACATGAGTAGAAATTAGCTAGGAAAATAGGAAGGTCATCTTAAGCAGTGAGAACGTGAGATATAAAGCGGAGGTTCATGAGGCACAGGATACACTGATGACTCACTAAATATAACAATATACAAAGTAGTAGTTTAGTATTTTATTTGTTATGACTTGGCCTATCAGATTGAACCACAGACTAGTTAACTGACAGGAAGTCAATTCAAATTATGAGCTACTTCAAGACCAAAGGCAAATTATTATTTTATTTCACTGTGTCCTGTTTACCAACTCTGAGAGATGACAGTACTGACCTGCTTCCTAGGGATGTTGTTTAATTAATATTTGAAGTTGCTTTGAAAATATCAAGCCCGTCACAAACAGGAAGAACTAGTATAACTTCTGGGGAGCTGTGTTGACAAAAGAAGCATGATTTATACATTTAGGCTGAAATAAATGTAAAGAAGAAAGTAATTGTTGGCTCTCTCTCACTAGTAGTAAGAGACCCTCCACTGCTACAGGTTTAATGGTATCACACTAAAGAAAGGGTAGTTAGGATCAGGCCATGACAAGGTTGAAATAACCTCACAGCATGTTTTTCAACTGATGCCTTCATCTCCTTTCATCCAGCACCCCAGCCCCTCTAAATCCTCTGGGCAATCTTATGCAATAGGTTTATTACTATCCCTGGCTTGCAAATAAGGAAATGCAGTCACATAGAGTTTACTAATGTGGCTGGTCAATCGGTAACCTCGGTGGCTTATGGGACTAGCAGTATTGCTGAGTACTTACGTGGCTCTGAACTGTGTCTCTGTATCTTTTTGTGATCCCTACAATTTCCCTGCAGGTCTCATGGCAGAACAATGCATCTGAGGTGTCACCAAAACTTTTTGTCTGTGTGGCTGGGTTAGGGAAAATTTAATCTGAATTCATTTTTTCCTGATCACTTTTGTTGACAATACTTAGTTGCTCCATCTGTTTTCCAGTCCAGCTTCCATCAAGATCGTGAGGAACTTCTGATTTTTTTCCTCCTGAACAATTGTATGTAATTTTTATGTACAACTGCCCCTGAAACTTCTGCCCACCAATATTTGATGTCACTTCCCAGAATTCAGAGAGAACGAGAAACCACCCATTTTACTGGCCAGACCCTTTCCCAGATTTCTTCTTTGCCCCTGCTGGGATATGACATTCAGGAATAATAGACACCAAACTAATCCCCTAGGAAAACATATTTTTAACACATTGAACATGTACCCCGTTATAGCATATTTTCAGTGTTCTCGGATGTGTTAGTGTATGGAAATGTTCTGATCTACACTTTTATTTATTTTTATAAGCCACTCTATATTTAGTATTCAATAACTCCTTCCCAGAGAGCGAATACAGAGTCTGAGGTTCTCCATTTTAATAACTCCCTCACTTCTGACTTTACATCCTGAATTTCTATGCCCATTAATCAAGGGTTGATACTGTCACATATAGTGGTTAAAATTTTTCCCTGAGGCCATCAAAGCTGTGTCTCAGAATATCTTGCTCCCCCCAAAATTCAGGAGAAAACATAGGAAACTAGGAGTCTTTTGGTACTAATCTATATACTTTTAAAGCAATACTAATAATTGCTTTAAGTTTCCTTTTATAGAATATATTCTGAGAGCCCCATTCAGACTGCAGCGTAAAAAAGCTAACACAGATCAAACTTCGAGTAAACTACAGTTGGTGGTGTGTGAGTGGTGTAATCTGTTGTATCGATCTGAAAAACACAACCATGAAAGCAACATGGACATTTCATGTCCTAGCATTTTCATTTGCAGAGAGTATTAGGCTTTTAGTAGTCAAGTGATAGATTCAAGTGTGCAGGAAGGAAAACAATTTATTGAGCACCTATTATGTGCCTGGCCCTATGCTAGTTATTTGACTTGCATCATCTCATCTAGCCTATTTTAAAAATCCACAACCTATATATATACTGTGTATACTAATTGATATACTAACCGATAGATGTTAGAATTTTTGTGTATATTGCCTAATATTCCCATTGTGCAGACTAAACAATTGTCTCATGGATATGATTTTATGAGAGCTATGAAAACTCAGTTCAAGTCACCCTCGACTGACAAGTGGTTTTCCCACTTACCACTTATTTCCTATAGGAAATAGTCTCTCTTCTGTAGGGGTTTACTTAGTACTTCTAGTGAGTTTTATGTTTTTTTAAAGCCTGGCATTTAGAAGTTGTTGACAAGAGCCCAAAATTATAAGAGTGAACAATTAGGAGAGATCAGAGAGGGGAAGATATGGTCTGGGGACCCAGATCTTTATCAGTTCAGAGAGCAGCCCACCAGAAGAGCAGTAGATTGGAAGAGGTATGACTAGGACTAGAAAGTGGAAAAGAAAGAAAAAGACTTAACTTGTGTATGAGAATAATGACATTGGCTAAAGACAGATACCTGTTCCATTTCACACAAGATAAACTTGTACAGTCAAATAACCACACAAAATCATGCAGGTGGTAGAGCCTGAAGGTAAATCACAGTCTGATTACAAATCCTTGCTGCCTCGGTCTGAGATGCTTTTTCCTTGCAGGAGCCTCAGATGAGCTGTCTTTCTCAGCCCCTTCTGGAAGCAACCTAAACCTAGGTGTTCCCATGTCTTCTGAGATTCATGGCTAGTGTGCAGTGGAAATAGGAAGGGAAGTTAGGTGCTGAGGCTTGGAAACAGTAAAGCCTAGTGACTGAGTCTGTGGACGGTGCGGCCTAACCTGGAGTTCAAGTTCCAGCTTCACTACTGGTTGACTGCCTTCCCTTGGACAAGTTACTTACACTTTCTGTGCGTGAGTTTCCTTATCTGCGAAATTGGGACAATAACAATACCTAAGTTTGTGGGGCTTTTTAAAGATACGAAGTAATAAATACTTTGAAGCACATAGAATAATGCCTTTCACAGGGAGTGCTCAGTTCATGTTGTAAGATATTTCAACATAAATGGCAAAATGCTTACGGTCAGACGTGGGGACAGTGCAAGTTTATGGTGGGACAAAAGGGCAATGAAGATGGAGGACTGGAATCCTCTAACGTAGGTAACCACGTAATGAAAGAGAGAGAGAAGAGAAGGTGCAGAGGGACTTGTAGGCGAACAGAGCTGAAGGAATACGGTGGAAATGTCAAGTCATAAGAGAAGAATTTCAATTTAACGACACAGGAATTGCCAGGGGGTGGAGAGGAAACCTATCTTGCCTCCTCTCTAGCAAATCGTAGAAACGGCGAAGACAAGAGCTTCATAGGGGAAGCAGAGATGCAAACACCCTGCCAAAAGCTAAGGGGAGATGGAGGGAAGCGGTGAGAAAGGATCAAACACGGATTTGCCCTCAGGGTGCTGGGTTATGGAGTCACGGAGAAAATAACGGAAATGAGGGGAAAGGAGTGCTGAAAGAAAATTTTATGGATAAAAATGAGGATAATAAGTGTGTGCTGGGAAAGTGGGTGGGGAAAGGAAGAATGAGGAAGTACTGGACTAGGAGAAAGGAGCAGGACATTGCATGAGGCAGAAAGGAGTCAACAACCTAGTTTTCTAGGCACCAAGAGACTTCAAGATCGATCAGTTACGTGGCCAGGGTTGAAACATGAGGGGAGTCAGGTGACAGACCTACAAACACAGAATTAGGCCGAAGAAGAGTTACATACCTTATTTCTGAACCCTCACGAACACTCTCTGCTTCACCCAGAAAACTCATCCTCACAGTAAGACACACACAGAGTTGCAGTTTGGTCCGTGCTCCACATGAGTGGTTAGGATGTAGAAATCTGTTTCACATGTGCAGGCAGGTGCCCAGTTAGGGTGAGAATGTGCTGTTGACAATTTATGAAAACCCTTAGGTTCTATGATGGCTACTATATTAATTTCGGGGGTTCTAACAAGTATGATTTTACAGCAACCTAGTTAAGAAAGTGAAAATACCAGCTTTCTAGACCTAGAACAAAGAACTGCCATATTTAAATCTGAATGCTCCACTCCAATTTTGACAAGAGATTCTGGCGGGCAGAAGAAACTTTGGCCTCCCAGGATGAAGCAGCAAATCGAGCAGGTTATGAATGGAAGAGTTGGGCTGAATATATTTTTGTTCCAGGAATTTAGAAGATATTCTAAATAATTTGACCTTTTGTTTTTGGAGGACTAACATGTGCGAATAGATTAAATACATTTTCCCAGAGACTCATTTTTTAAATAATTATAGCCAGTGAATCCCAACATATTTTACTTCTAGTTGTCTTGTCATTTCCTCATACCAAATATGCTCCCTGCTCTTGGGCACAACTGCCCAAGTAAACTGCCAGAAGTAAAGGACTTCTGGGTATATGCAAATGTTGAGATATTAAAAGATCAGAGGTTGATAATCATTTTGATATTATATTTTGAACTGAGTTAAATTCTCAACTCTAGGTGGCAGTTTACTCCATTACTTACTTA
Organism: Sturnira hondurensis; assembly: GCF_014824575.4. NCBI lineage: Eukaryota > Metazoa > Chordata > Mammalia > Chiroptera > Phyllostomidae > Sturnira > Sturnira hondurensis. The sequence continues at coordinate 3,285,029 of NW_028081528.1, forward strand.
GGTTCATTTAATAAGCAGTAGATTCATTCACAGTTTTTCCATGGATGCATAAAAATTAGTCCCTGGCTCTCAATAGCTGTTAAAATTAGATTTAATTTTAGCGAGAGGTTTTCCATGTATCTTGTCATTCTTGGTTTCATTAAGTTGATCAGATGAAGCAAAAAAGGAATAAAGATGAGCATTTTAACCAATACTTTTTTTGGAATATAATTCTAAAATCATGCTACACTTCTATGACAAGGTTGTGTTTCTATCATGTAGAATAGAATTTAGTAGGAATAATTTTTCATGTATAATTTTCAGAAATATCAAGGATGTTCAAGACTGTGCATTTTCTAAAATTGTTTAATGATATTAATTTATTGAGGGAAAAATATCCTACAAAGAAAAAAAATGACTCTCATCTGTGTTTCTTTGCATCTCATTGATGGAAATAGATGAAGCCAAAGTTCAGTTGGGTTGTTGAAGTCCAAAATACTCAAGCTGCCTGATTGAAAACTGTCTCCCTCCAACCCACTCTCCCCAAACCACACCTGTGTGACTTTTCTTTTGTTCTGTATTTGTAAGGGCTCCAACAACGGCATGCGCAGAGTGGCTCTAGTCACTTCCCACCAAATAATTTGCTCCACTTCATAGTTCCCTCATCTCTTAGTCCTAGCAAGAGAAAAATGGGTAAGGGTTCAAACTTTGTCCTAAAATTAGATTTCCTTTAAAATGAGGATAGCAACAGTACCTACTTCTCTGTGTTGGTGTGAGCATGAAGTAAGATAATGCTTGTACACAGTAACCGGCACCTGGCATTCTGGGTCTATTAGTTATTTTTACTCTCACTATTCCTATTTTTATTAGTAAAGGGTACCAACTAGAATGTGACAAACTCATGTAGAGCTTTTACTTATGGAATTGCATGCCTGTGGCTCTCCTGGGCCAAGCCCTGTTTCCATACCCTCCTACATGTAAAAGGAAGATGGAAAAAAGCCATAAGGCATGGGCGTATGGGGTGAGGATATTAGTCACGAGAGTGGGAAAATGAACAATTTCCAAAATGTGTCTAATCATTTATAAAAATGAATGTAAAAGTATATTTGGCAAAACCAAAATGTTTTCTGCATTTCTCCTTAATATATACTGTGTATGTGTGAATTTATTTATTTATTTATTTATTTATTTATTTATTTATAGGATGTGTCGATGGAGAGAGAAATATGCATTGCAATGTCATCACCATCTCTACTCTTACTTTAGTAATGATCTTCAGGGTCTACGCAGGAACCAAAAGTACCAACCCTAATAATAGAATGTAATTTTTTATTTTACTCAAGTTCCATTTCTAAACTATTCATATAGATATGTCTAAATAAAACATCCCTACAGCAGAGTTTCCTAATCAGAATGCCACACAGAAAATGTACAGACAATAGGTGTGCTGACATATTGGTCCTTGAAGGTGCCAGGGCTGCTAGGTGGGGTTTAGAACATATGTTCACAGGGCCCTCAGCCATCGACAGCCTCATCCACTTAACACAGGGTGCTATACAAATATTACTACTTCTATGTATACTCTTACATGAAACAATTGGAAAGAACTATCCTAGCATCCCCAGACATTCTCGTTATCAAGGGCTGAATATTTTCCATAGTTGTATGACCTGTCAATAATCTTCCCAAAGAAAAATGCGGATCATATACAAAAACTTGTGATGACTCCCCATTGCCTATTAAGCAAAGCCCAAATGTCTTATGGTGGTCCTCAAGCTCACAGACTATCTGGCTCCAGGCTGCACTTCCAGGTTTATTTCCTACCAATATCTTCCCCACCCCATATTGGAACACACTTCCCCACCTCATTCCCACAAACCAAATCCTATGCAAATGCAACTGTCTCTCTATAGTTTTTTTGATTCCTTCAACTAATCTCTCCCTTTTCGAAGTAACTTCACCATTTTATTTTTCTTGGTGTGTGGCTATTTCCATCTTTCATTGCATCTTATATTCCAGAATTAACTAGGATTCAGCTCAGCTCCAGGTAACTGAAAATTATCAAATTACTCAAAATAGTAATAGTTTAAATAAATAATTTTGTTTTCTCATTCACATAAAGAAAGTCCAGGAGATACCTAAGAGCTGCTGCAGGGCTTCATAGTGTCGCCCACTGAGGTTCTTCTATGTGGCTGCTCTGCCTTCCTCAGCTCGTGGCTCCAGCCTCATGATCCAAGAAGGTTAGCTAGCCGAACGAGGAAAGGAAGAAAAAGAGCGCTACCTTTGCACTTCGAAGACACTTTCTGAGCTATTGACACCACTTGCACGCACATCCCACTAGCCAGGTTTGAATTGCATGTCCTCGTCTAGCAACCAGGGCAGCTGAAAATGCAACATTTATGCCACATGGCCACATACCTAATTTAAAAAAAAAATAGGGGTTACATTATGGAGAAAGAGGGTAATTAATACAGGGGACAACTATTAATCTCTGTTCCATTCATCCAGAAGAGTATAAACTTTTTGAAGGACAGATCCATATTTGAGTTAACTTTGCAATCCTGGAATGAGGAACAATGGCATATATATTAATATCAAATGAATGAATACATGCATAAGAGTAAGGCATGAGGATATTAGTGATCTGGTCTTTTATTGATCCTGTTACTTCAAGTAACATTTAATACTGAGCTTGACTTTATCAGGAGTCGATTTTATTTTATGTACACTTGACCACAGGACATTGAGAACCACAGTGATATTTAAATATAGGAAAGTGAAATGAAAAGACATTTCATTGCTCAAAATACAAATCTGGTGTATCAGACTTGTGTTAATACCAAATTTAAATGCCATTATTGGAAAGCTTATTGTCATTGCTCCACTCAACTATTTGCATAGTTGTGTAATCTATGGGCATAGATTTGAAATTTACAAATCTGACCCTACCTAATTATTGGAAACATTGGGACTTGTCAATTGTAAATTAAAAGAGGAAATTTGAACCACTCTCCTCTTGTTCCTTCCTCTGTGAGGCCAGTGGTAGGTTGTGTCAATTTGTCACTGACAGCTACTTGGATTTGAAGAAGCTTCCCAAAATATACTCTTCCACCTGGCTCGTGTGGCTCAGTGGATTGAGTGCCAGACTGTGTGTAGCAGAAGGTCACCAGTTCAATTCCCAGTCAGGGTACATGCCTGTGCTGTGGGCCAGGTGCCCAGTAGGAGTCGCACAAGGGGCAACCACATATTGATATTTCCCTCCCTCTCTTTCTCCTTTCCTCTCTCTCTAAAAATAAATAAATAAAATCATATATATATGATTTTATATAGATAGATCATATAATAAATAAATAAAATCATATATATATATATATATATATATATATATATATATATATATATACTCTTCCACTCTTTGCCACCACCAATGGTAGACCTTGATTTTGGAGGAGTTAAGACATATCTTCTAAAGATCCTGCACCCAATAGGTTATCATTTGATTTTTGTAGCTCCATTATTAGTGATTTGGGTAGAAGACTGTTGAATTTTACTCTCTAGTTCTCTTTTGTTGGGTCATTATTTAGACCTCTAGAACTTTTTATCATGGGTCACGTGAAAGGGTTAAATCACGTCCTTAAAAACACATGGATGCACCATTGTGAGAAAAGGGCCTTTCATTTGCAAAATGGTAAGGTGAGGGGAGTGGGAACTAAAAAACTATGGAAAGAAAAATAAGTTGTACCCATGTCTCTTACATTCTCTAAGAAATGGCTACAAACTATGAATTTCCTTTGATTGCCTTTTATGTGCCTATTGCTATAAAGCAGGCTTTATTATTAAAACTTAGAATTGATTAAGTTTTGCTTAAGTTCAGAAGTTTAATCTTCTGTAAGCTGACAGGAAGATTTAATATGGAATCTACCCATTTAATCAACAACTATTGAGTAACTATAATATGTAAGTCATTGACATCAACACTTAAAACGAATACAGAGGTGAATCCTGTATCAGGTTGGCTCTCAGGAAGATGACAAGCTAACCACACAAAATAAGAACATAAGGGTATTGGTTAGCGTTAGGTTTACATGTGAATAACAGGGAAACTAAAAATAGAATGACTTACAGAAGGTTTTTCTCTTCCATGTTAAGAAGACTAGAGGTGGTCAGTACCAATGGGGAACTAGGGTGGCAGGGTTACTCGGCCATGCCAAGCTCTCATTTTCAAGGTTTGTTCTTGGCCTCATGTTGCTTTGGGGTGGGGGTGGGTGAGGGGGTTGTCCAGCCTTGATGACCAGTCAGCAGGGAAGGGGAAGGGGAAGAAGAATGGCATACATTGTATGTTAGTTTCCTAAGACTGCTCTAATAAATTGCCACAAAATTGGTGGTTTAAAACAACAGGAATGTATTTTCTTACCATTTTGGAGGCCAGAAATCTGAAATCAAGGTTTGGATGGGGCAGTGCTCCCTTCAAAGATACTGGGGAATCCTTCCTTGACTCTTCTTGCTTTTGGTGGCTCTGAGGATTCTTTGGCCTGGTGTGGGGGTGACTTTCCTCACAAGTCCTCCCGTGTGCCACGGATAAGAGTAATCATGACTGAGATATGATGTGATCTGCTTAGGGAGGAGAGGTGGCCATTTTCCCAGAGGCAAAAGGCTGTGAGCAGTGGCCAGTTTCTCAGGGGAAAAAGAGCGTTGAGCCTCTTCCTCCAGGGGCTTTTATTGGGTTGTAATACATAGGAGTACCGGGCATCAAGGATCAAACAGTAGATGACATTTCAAAGAAATCTGAGGGCTTAGTATGAGTCAGTCTGTCAGGAACAGAGTTTTAGGGTTTCCTGCTCAAACCCTTAACATATGAATGAAAGCACTCTTAGCAGAGCAGATTTCACAGGTTTATCAGGAAGTCTTTGTGATGCCAGATTTTCCCCAGGACAGGCTCTAGCAAGGCAAGGAGCTGCACCTCTCCCCATCAGGTATTCAGGCTTAAGGGAATTAGAGCCAGGAAGTTCTCCCAGAGAACATGGGGACTCGGACTTTGTCAAAGCCACGGGGGCTGTGAGGGGGGAGAGAGTTCATTGCTCCCTCTTTGTTGCAGACTCCAGAGTCCTTCCATGAAGGCCTCCCCAGTGATCGAGTCTGGCTTAGGTTGCCCCCCACTGTGAGGGGTCTTACAGTCATTGACTTCTGACCAAGCTTTGGAGGCAGGGAGAGGAAACTGAGGCAGTGTTTGCTACCAGAGACAAGCTTTGTCTCCTGCGGCTCCCATTCCAGAGGTTGTCACTGGCCCTTAGCCACAGGGGGTCGAGATACAATTCCTAGAACCAGGCAGAGCGGTCAGGTCCAGAACAGCCTGGGGCTGCACACCTGCCATGCCTGCTCTGTCTTCTGATGGCCATCTCTCCTGTGTGTCTCTGGGTCTTAAGTGCCCTTCACCTTTCTCTTATAAGGACACTTGATACTGGATTTAGAACCCACCCTAAATCCAGGATGATCTTGTCTCAGAAGCCTTTACTTAAGTACATCCACGAAGACCTTTTTCCAAATAAGGTCACATTTATAGTTTCCAGGTGAACATATATTTTGGGGAATAACAATTTAACAATTATAGTTTCTCACCTTAATAGTGCTTCCTGAAAGTTGTGCTTGTCACTTCCACCTGTATCCCCTTGGGTATAGCTTATTTAGTGTCCATACCTAGTTACATGGACATCTGAGAAATGTAGCCCTTATTTGGGGAGACAACACATTCAGTTAAAAACCAGGAATTGAATTCCTTAAATGGTGATGGGAGGAGACGACTCAGGATTGTAAACACACAACACAATATACAGTTGACGTATCATAGAATCGTACACCTGAAACCCATGAACTTTAACTAACCAATGTCACCCCAGTGAATTCGATAAAAAATAAATTTTAAAAAACAGGAGTTCCACTAATAATCACAGTAAAAGTGATACTGTTTTACCAAATCAAGCAACAATGATAATGTTTTACTAAAGATTTACTTGGAAAGGTCACTATAACATACTGCCCATTCAAGCCAATGTTGTTTTAAAAAGAGTCTTGTATGAATTATAACAATTTAAAAAGCTAATAATGTCGAATGAAGCAGGAGCTGTAAAATCCCTGCCAGGAATGTGGTATACAGCAAATCCCACACCAGCCACGCCGTCCTGGGGTGTTTGCGAGCTTTGGTGACACTTGGTGCTAAGAGTCCCTTCGGCTCCCCTTCCAGCGGCTCCTCTGTGCCCCAACTCCAGTTTCTAATGAGCTCTGAGAATCACTGTCTTGTTCTTTAAATCAAGAGAGAAATCAGTTTACATTTGAGAAGAAAAAGAAACTCTTCAGCTCACAGAACTACGAATTTTCTTTGATTGCCTTTTATGTGCCTTTCAATTTGGGGGCTATAAAGTGTTTCTTTTTGAAAAGGGCAATTGACTATATATATACTCAGTTGAATCAGATGGAGTCGCTGCTATAGAGTTGAAAAAAGATATATCAAGCCTAGAGCTTTCAGATGAACCCCAGTACATAAAGAAATATTTCTGGGACTCAGTTAGAAAACAGCTTAATATTCGAAGTTCTGGGCAGTGGATCTTGGGCTATAAAGCTGGGAAGAATAAAGCCCCCAAGATACAGGTGAGGACCTAAACATCCACAAACCTAAGGACTGAACTCACTGGTCTTGTAACCTTAGACTTTTCTCTTATTGCTAAAAATTTCAGTCACATTTGGGCCTTCTTGCAAAGATTATTCGAGTGTGTGTGTTTGTGAGCCAAATATATACTTAGGGTAGAATATCAATTCAAAATTATTTCTTCATATGTCCCCCTTTGCCTGGCTAGAGTTTCTTTTTATTGTAGTATTTTACCAAAATACTGAGTTTATTTCTATACCTCAAAATAGAATGGCTCACCTTAAAGAAGAGTCTAGCATTTGCTACATATTGCACATAAAAAACTGGTTTAAACGACCAATAATCTCATATGAGAAAGTGATGGGAGAAAGAGAAACTTTTCTCATGGTACCTGAAACAAAATTTACTTAAAAAATCATTGACTGTCAAAAGTTACCAATCAGGTTTAGACTCCTAGGCCTGTTTTACTCTCTTGATTCTCTAAACTGCCTATCAGGGCCGACTCTGGCAAACGAAGGGGAAACGAACACTTGCCTTCCTGTCCAAAGTATCCGACTTAAGGATGTTAGCCATTACAGTTGCAAAAACCCCAAGCTGTAAAGCTACCACTGTCTGGGTGTATTATATGCTTAATTTTGTCCAGATTTATTCCACGTGCTACTATTTAGAAAACGCAGGTGCTGTGTATAGGTAAGTTCTGTGAGGAATTTTCCATTTAGCACTCAGTGTTATACATGGGCAATTCTGAAATTTTAAAAGCCTATTTCACTTTCAGGATCACAAAACTTCAGTACTGTAGTATTAGTCATACTTATGGGATCTGCAAAACAGGAAGTGTAGTTCTCTCTCCCTTGTTTCCTTGGAAACAGGCGAATTTTTGAAATAAAGTGCTTCCTACTTCTCTTTCAGTATCGTATTTTTCACTATCTCCTCCTGGTCCACAGGGATTCACGATGTTTTCTTCCTGCCTTGTGTCCCCTCTGTAGGGCCTCTCGGAGGCCCACCCTCCTCTCCAGGGGTTTCGCTGTTCTCCATTATCTTGTCTCCCCGCCGCAGTCCCGCCTCAAAGGGCCTCCCCCGAACTTTCTCTTCAGGTCTTCTGAAGAAAGCAACCTGATTGAATTTGTTTGAATTCATGTGTCACTGAGTAACAGTCTCTTTTGTCTTAATGTTCCTAATAAAAAAAAAAATGGAGTTAAACTGACTGACCTTTAATACTCCCTTTAGCCCTGGTGTTTCTTTAGTTTATGACTAAAAGAGGGTTGTATAAGGGAAAGGCATTTTTGGTCCCAGACCCTTTCCTCCCCATCGGTGGTCTAATCCAGGCTCAGCTCAATTGCAGTTCTTGGACTGCAGGCCAGAAATGTGTAAGAAGTTCTAGACCATCACTGTCCAACAGAAATAGAATGCAAGTCATTACCTGTGTGAGTTCGAAGAGTCACATTTTAAAAAGTAACAAAAATAAATAAAAGTAATTTTATTTAATATGCGCAAAGTTGACATTCAACATGTAATCAATATAAAAATTATTAATGAGCATTTTACAATGTTGTTATCATAGTAAGCCTTGAAATTCTGTTTGTATTTTATACTTATGGGCAGGAGCTACCATACTGGAAAGTGTATTTTTAGACCATGAATATCCATATATCCATCTTGGCTGCACATCAGAATCATTTAGGGACCTTTTTAAGAGCCCTGATGTCAAGCCAAACCCCAGGCTCATGAATTTAGACTCCAATGGGGTAGAACGTGGCTTCAGAATTTATTTAAATTTTACCTGGTCATTGTAATGGGCCCCTAAGGTTGGGGACCCTCTAGAATATTGTTTCTCAACTACCACTTAGTTGGGTAGTTTTGGTTTTAAACAGCAATGCCCAGTCTCCACTCCAGTGATTTTGATTTCAGTGGATTTAGATTGGGCACTAAGCAAAGAGATGTTTTTCAACTTCCTCCTAGGGATTACAATGTACAAGCCTGGTGGAGAAACATTGGCTGACACTTTAGAATTCAGTGTTCTGTCAGCAACTTTATGATCTTCCTGGTCAGCTGGTAACAGGCTTCTGTCTTCTTTTCGAGAGCCACTTGCAAAACTTTACCCAGAGCCTTGTATTTGAATCTGGTTTTGGTTTCTCCACCTGGGTCCCTACTTAATACCCATGTAGTATTTTGTTCCCCATGGGTCTGTAGTCCCTTGCCTTGTTAGTTTCCATCTCAGGTGCTAGACTTCTCTCCCAAGACCTCACCCAGGGCATGGGTCAGTCATTCCCCCTGATATTCCCCCTGATAATTGTCTGTCTGCTGGGATTCCCAGCTGTTACCCTCTCCTATCAGTAGGCTTGGTTGCCCATTGGACACTTTCCGCAGATCACAGTAGATATTCCATCACCAGGGGTGTACCTCTCCTACCACATACTACCTTTCTCTATCCACTTGAGGTGCCACAGACTGCCTCAGCCTTCAGCTGGGTTTAGCACCTCAGCACATGCCCCAGCTCAGCATCTCCAGGTTGTATATTCTCCCAGTCTTCTCCATGCATTATGATGCAGCCAGGCACCTCATCAAACCCACACCAAGAAACGCATTTATGACTGGCAGACATTCTATTATCAGTCCTCCCTCCCTGGAAGCCCACTCTAGAGTAAATTCCTTCACCTGGTTGACCTTTAGAGTTTCTCTTCCTTGTCCTCCTTTTATGTCACTACACTTGTGACCCTGTGCTTCTCAACTCTGCTCTTTCTCTATGAGCTGCATCTCAGGCACCGTGACCACCACCTACACCTTTGCCTGCACTGGGAGGTGTTGGAATGCCTTTACTCCCTCATTCTCTGCCTCCAGTGGGTCACCATGTTCTTTTGGGTGCTGCCTTCAAATTGCAACATTTCCCCACTGCAGTTATCTTTCTAGAATACATGGAAATATCACATACTTGCTTACAATTTTCTGGCTCCAACCTGCTTCCAAAAGTAAACACAAACTCCTAAGCAGGGCATATAACAAAGGAATGAACATGGGGCGCTATTCCAGGGCTGCATTCGAGAACCTCCACTTTTCAGTCTGGCCTCGATCCTTGTGTCCAGCCTGACCTCGTTACACGTCTGCCTTGTACGGTCCCTCCAGTCTCTCCAAACACACGTTGTGCATTTCTGCGCTTTTGCCACGTTAGCTGTTCCTTCTGGCTGGATGACACTCCCTCCCATTCTTCTCCTGGGAGACATCTTTTTACCTCCAGAGTGTAAATGGGGCAGCCCTTCTAAAATTCTGAAAGTTGACATTCTTCCTCTGTGGATCGTTAGCACTTTGCCTTGAATTATTAATTATTTTTCTGTCTACCCAGTTAGGATGTAAGCAGAAATTTCTTATTTAGCTTTGTGTTCCCATCTGCAGTACATGTTAGGTAGCTATTGTGCAAAAGGATCATCACTTCATTTACATGGAACTGTATACATTCTTTTATTTCTGCCCATTTGGGAAACTGGCATGCATCCTGAGAGTATTTAATAGGAAAATTTTAGATTGTGATCCCAGGTTTCTTTTTTCCCCTCCTTTTCTTCTTTTCACAGTTGTTATCCAATCATCCAGTGCTATTCATCACCTCGGAGGATGATGTAATAGAATCTGGACTAAAGAGCTAATGCTTATTCTGAAATTCTATGGCCAAGAGCAATAATAGGTCAAAGCACTCTGATTTGTGGGAGCCAAACAATTTGAAGGAGAAAAATAGTTGAGATCCCCCAAAGTCAGAATTTGGAGAACTGAGAACAGTTTATACCACAGCTTTTCAAACCTTTTTTTTTTACCATAATTCACAGAAAGAAATATGTGTTACATCTTGATGCAGTATACAACACACCCATACACACAAACACATAAAACAGAAGTTTTACTAAACAATAGTTCCCCTTACTCTTTTTCTATTCTGTTTGATTCTACTTAATTTTAATAAAAATAAATTGATTTATAACCTATTAATAAGTAACAATTTCTGATTTGAAAATCTATGGTTTATTCTGCAAACTATAAACTGGGAAGAATTTACTACTGAAATTTGGGGCATCTTTCTCACCATGATGAAAAGAGAAAATTTCAGCTAGCTGTCAAGAAGAGAGTGAAAAAGACCTGACTAAGATTTAGATCTTCCTTTAGCCAGAAAACTCAAAGAGGCTGAGTAGGGATTCACGTGGAATAACGAAGAAGGACAGAAGCCCCTGAGAGGAGGGGCTGAGGAGTCTCGGTGCTGTAGGACTTTCAAGGCCATGGCTAGAGGAGGTGCCCGGGCAGCAGAACCTGAAGAGGCCTGCACACTCCAGCACAGAAGAGGAAAACAGCCGGATGCCCTTGAGTTCTCGAGAGGTACTTAGAATTGCTCAGAGGCCCCAGGGAGAGGGCTGCGGTGGTGGTGGTGGTGGTGGTATAAAGGCCTGAAATTGAGATGAGAAAACCTCCAGATGCACAGGATCTTGTGACAAGGCTCTAGGACAGGCACCACGGTTCCCAGCAGCAATGCCAACTCATAACACCCCAAGGCCAAGTACAGGCAGCTAAACCACAGCAAATGCCATGTTATGGTGCCTGAAGACCCAGTGGACAAGAGACAACTAACTAGAGCAGAGTTTTTAAACCAGGATGTCCCTAGCCTCGCCCTCACACACAAATACGACAGGGTGATAGGTACATGAGTCCCCAGGGAACTTAGTCCACTGGGGGGAGAGAAAGGAAGCCTGCAGAGGAGGAAGAACAAGAAGTGAAACTATTTTTTTACTACTGCCTGAAAGACATACATTAAAAAAAATGTTGGATTGGCCAAACATTCCATTTAACTTTTTTCTGTGAAATAAAAGAAACACTTTTCATTTTCACCAGTAGGTTTATTGATTTGGACATTTTGAGAATGTCAGCAATCTCCCGCATGGTATAATATTGATCGTTCTCAATTAATGCCTTGATTTGGTCACTATAAACTTCAACTAATCTACCCGAACATGGAGCATAATCCAGCAAGAAATCTCCAGCATGAAACTTTGCAAAAACACTTTTGACATGTTCAATCAGCCACAGCATGTTCTCCATACACTGCACAAATCTTTTTTCTGTGTTTCAGTTGCATTTTTTACCTTTTTATTTTTTTTACCACTTTCAGTTGAGCCCTTAATACTATGTGAAAATCCTTTTTAAAATGTCATGTGTCGATATACAGTCTCCCCAAATCTCTAGTAATCTGTCACCTCCTCTTTTACTTGTATTAATATAAATAATAGCTAATATTTATTGAACACTCCTTGTGATAGAGATTTCACAAGGGTCATACGATTTAAAAATCCTCAAAATCACACCATGAAGAGTACTATTATTGACCTCATATTGCAGGTGAAAAAAATTAGGATTAGAGACATTAAGCCATTTGCTACCAGTCACACTTAGCAGACTAAGGAGCCAGAGCTCAGATCAATTCCTCTGACTCCAGATCCACCCATTTTAACCACTAGGCGGCTCTGCATACTGTTCAACAGGCTATTCTCAACTTCCACTGTTCTTTCCTAAAGGCCCCTAGGACTCCTGCCCTTCAGTTCTTTTCATCAATCGTCCTTACTTTCTACATCATGCTGGTCTAGTATAGCCCCTTCCCCTGCCTCCTCTATCCACCACCCTCTTTCCCCCACTATTTCTGAGAGAATACGAAGTCCAGATCCTCTTGCCTTCTTCTAGTTCTTACTTTATCGTTTATCCCTTCTTTTGTATTTTAATCTCTCTCTACTAGCTCTTTCCTCACAGGGTAAAATTATGATCAGATCTTTCTCATCATCAGAAAAAAAATCATTAATTTGGTCATTCCTTCTAGGTACTTTCATTCTTCCCCATCACACTCAAGCTTCATGAACCAATAGTCTACACCTCTGGGCTCAACTCTTGTGATTGGGAGACCACGAGGACAGAGACCATATCTGTCGTGTTCTTTGCTGTGCCCACTCACCCTCTATGCTTAGCACAGGGGCGGCACTACTAGGCATTTGCTGAAGTTTTATTCAATTCATCAATGAATGTATGGATGCATGGGAAAAATGGAGATTTCCACCTCCAACAAGTGTTGGAAAACTCAGTCCTGCTGCATCTGAAATGAAACTCATGATTTTCCCTCTTTACGCCTACTTCTTTTGTGACAGCTTCCTCCTCCTTATCCCACAAATGCAGCAAGTTGCCGGGTCAAACTATATCATCAAACAAGTAGAGCTTACATAGTGTAGTAATAAGAACATTTATATTCATCTCCCACTCTCCTTTGAAATGCTTTTTTCTGGGACTAGTTTTCACCCCATCTCTGAATTCAAAATCTAGGACAAGGTCCATGATTTTATGGTCACTTTCAGTGACCAGCTGCATCAGCAACCTTGAAGACCCAGTCTCTCAGGGGCTAATCAAACAAATTCATTCGACAGAAGTGGCTTCCTCCTTAAGGAGAATTTCCATATATATATATATATGGAAGTATGTGATAAACATTTGATATGTTTTTGGTAAACATGTGATAAACACATATGATCAACATAATATAAATTATATACAAGTATATTTTTCCATGTTGGTATATTCTTTGTTCATCTTTGGCCCAAACTTTTGGATTCATGTCTTTTAATGTGAGCTTTTTGCAAAACACAGCTTCTCATTTGTGTTTTTTTTTGTCTTATGCCTTCAACTTCATTAACCAGTTCCAACCTATGTCTGCCCCTAATCTTGAAACTGGGGAGCCCATGTCCCCTTTAAAGAGAAGGGTATGATTTCTAATCCCTTGGGAGTGCTCTAATGGAAAGGATCATGTCCTTTCATGCCCCCAACATGTAGTTGTCCCCTTGGCACCCTAATACTTTTCCCATTTTACAAATGTGCCTTAGGATCCCACAGAATATTGAACCCTTCATGGTCAAGCCATGTATTTGGAGTTTGAATTGTTATGTGTAAAATGTCAGGTTGAACACAGATGATCAGAACTCACATTATATATCCTGTTGTCTCTGCAATGGGAATGCCAGAAAATCAGTACCAAAATTTGCAATAATCAAATTCTGAGAGTTTCAGTATTAGGATTTTATGCAGTTTTTCCTGACTTTTCTCCTAAGACCCACAGATGGCTTTCTTCATCCTTCTTGCCCATCCCACTCCTTGCTCCTTGCCTATAGACTCTCCTGCCACTCACTTTCTGGCATGAGTAACTCAGCCTCTACTGGTGCTTAGGTTCAGTATGTGGCAGCTGTTTTCATTACCATCTCATTATTTCACTGATGGGGAGAGGTTTCCATGGCAATGCTGAACCGTGTAAGCAGCGACTTTACTACACTGGGCTTTCAGCTACTCAGTGTTCCGGTTAGAGGGGAACTGAGCTAGAACTTTACCAGTTGGAGAAGGGGTTGTAAATCTTCCTTCTGTTTCCTATTATCTGTCTGTTTTTTATCAGCAAAAGGATGATGTAATTATGAATTTTTAACAGATTGGAGCTGATGAAGAAAACTGGTAGCTGTTTTCTTTATTCTAATTAACTTGCCTTGTTAAAATATCCATGAAAGTTTTCAGAGTAGCATCACGTATAATAACTGACTGGCACTATTAATAATTTTTAATAGCCTCACCAGGAAAAGAGAATCTGGAGTTCTAGGAAAAATTCTGTATGGCCACTGGACCCAATTACTAATGTGATTATTGCCTAAGTTTTGATTGCTTCCAAAGTCATCATTGTCTGGGGAAACAAAGGTCACAGCAGCATTAAGTGACTCACTTAATACTTTCTTCCATGTGAACGAATGGCACTCGCTGTTAATTAATTGCTTTGAGGTTAGTCATACATTTGCAGGAAGAGTTTTATTAATACATTTCCCCTTGCAGTAAGCCTTCAATAATTTGACATTCATTAAAAGTAAACCTATCCATAGCAGTGAATTCTTTTTCCATCATTTGTCTTTGGACTTTTAGTCAAATTAAAATGCATTTATTTAACACTGAGGTTCTTATGCATTATATTCTTAATTTAATGTAACAACAATGTGCTAACTGAAGTCCAAAGGCAATTGAAAAGTTTAGAGTTAACAGCATTGATATATGCTGTTATCATATGCTTAATAACTGAATTATTAAGAATATCATTAAATAAATGCACCAATAAAGTAAATACATTTGAGCATGTGATGATTAATACAGAACATGATCAAGCCAGTTATGAAATGCAATTCAGTTTAATGTAGATTGATCTCTGACCTCATCCAATGGACTTTATGATCAGAAGAAAACTGGCTTTACATACCAATATCTTAACACTTGTTGATTTTAGAAAGAGAGGAAGGAAGGGATAGAGAAGGGGAGAGAGATACCCATATGAGAGAGAACATCAGTCTGTTACCTTCTCATACATGCCCTGACCAACCTGGGATTGAACTCGAAACCCAGGTACATGCGCTGACCAGGAAACGAACTCACAGACCTTTCGGTTTCCAGGACAGCACCCCAAACAACTGAGACACACTGACCGGGGCTGCTATGGCTGATTTTCAGTCAATGTAACCCAACAGGTGGTGCAGTAGGACACAGTGTAACAGAATACTTCTTGAGAAAGGAACCATTATGTATTCAACATGGTGGAAAATTTTTTCCTATAGTACCTCATCTATTCCTTGCACCAGAATGGATGTATATATTTCTATTTCCACTTAAATCATAATAAAACAAATTTTTAGATGTTTAGATAGCTTGTCAAATGTCAAAAATCCAGTCAGTATTAGCACTGAAGTTCAAATTCTGGTGTGCAATTGTACTGTTCCTAACATCTCACCAGAAGTAATTATGGAATTGTGGCAGTCCAGTTTCTAAATAAACTAGGGAATTTGGGTGGGGGGGGCACTGTGTGAACAATTACAGACTGAGAGTATGATGGAAAAGTATAGAAGAGATAGCAGAATCTAGTACAAAAATCTGATTTTATGAAGAATTTTATATTTTATAAGCAATAGCAATATCTTGGACAAATAAATTACATATTAAAGTGAAATACAGATTTTTTTTGCCGGGCAGGAGTGGTTTGGTGGGCAGCTCAAACTTTAGCATGGTTTCTCCTCTCCATGAGCCCTCATTTCAAATCCAAGTGCATTAGAATTGTTTGTCACTATTTATTTTAAGCTGCTTCTATTTCAACTAAAGCCGCTCTTCTAGGGAGCAATCTCCTCTATCTCTGCATTAAGCTCAAGTACTCTCTTCCCTAAGTATTTTAATATAACCTATAGAATTGCCATAATTTGTACATTTGAAATAAGTGTAGATTCAAGACATGATAGTTTTACTTTAATATCCCATTTGGCATTCCATGTTCTGTTTTGTTAACCAACTGAGCTAGATGAAGTGTAATTCCATCTTTGCTTGTTAAAATGTTCTTATTTATACTCCTTGCAAAACTTTGTTTTCGATGTCTTAGGAAAAATTTGGAGTTGAGGAAAGAGATGTGTATTGACATAGTGTTACCAGTGAGTTACTAACCAGAGGATATCCTAAACATTTCTAAAATATGCCAGATGAAACTAACACAACTGAAATATCCATTCACATGTCTGTAGAATCGAGCTCTTCAAAAATTCTATCTGTAGACAAAGCCGGGCTCCACTTGACTCCCTGCCAAGTATCACCTGGTACTATTTTTGCATAGCCTAGTATTGTTATCATCAAGAAGTGTCTTCACAGAGAGTGAGAGTAAGAGCGCGATGTCAAAATGCATTGCTGTGCTTTATCACATAGCTAGAAAGAAAATTAATCAAAATTTTATGTGTGCAGATGGAAATGCTTAAGCCCGTTTTTACAAACCAATTACTATTTGGTTCCAAAAACCTGTAACTTGTTTGAGATTTAATACACACTGAACAGCCTCAGAACTCCTTAAAGAATAATAATTCAAACTTAATGTAGAATGTAAGTTGACTACTATTTCTGTGTTTTTCTATAGTTTTCAGTTAAGGTAAGTATAATTCATGACCACGCAGGAGGTGACTTTATAGAATATATTTTCTGCTGATAGGTCTTTTTTTTTTTTTTTTACAAAGACATATGCAGCACATTTTTAGTGATGTAGTACCATTGCTATTAGGGGGCCTGATTCTGCACTCCTTGCTCAGAATTAATGTCCTGAGAATCCTGGATAAAAACAGCTGAATTTAGGATCAAGAAGCAAGGTTTTATTTCAGCATTTGCCATAGCTAAAACTCCAGAATTACTATCAAAGAATCTAATTCTGCAGGAGGTTTTGTTGTTGTTTTTGTTTTTGTTTTCTGAGAAAAGCTGTTTATGTCCAGATCAAAGAATAAACTTTACTGTTTTAAATTATTTTTCTTACAATGTAAATAATATGTGCTCAGGGTATAAAAGATATGCTAGAATGAAAATAAAATCGCTCATAATTCTACCACCAAGAAATAATCATTACTAATATGTTAGTGTTTGATACTAATATTAAAATCTAATGAATATATTTCAAATAATTAACAAATATGCTAAAATTGATGCTACTGTTAAAATTCTAACATCTCCTAGAATTTAAAAAATTGCAGTGTTTTAGGTTGTGACAGCCATTTAGTAAGTAACATATTTTGAAAATTTTTACGTTCTCAATAAGACCGTTTGCAGTCGCAAAAAAATATTAAAAGCTAAATACACAGTGTCCCACTTAAAAATCTTCAAATTTTTATTTTATTGCTCTCTGCAAATATTTTTGAAAAATTTAGATACCTAATTGCTCATTTTAAGTCAACTTGGATTTTTTTTATCATGGGTTTAATAGTTACCAAATGTGCCATTTCTATAATATTAAAATTTCACCATTTTGAATTAAAACTTTTTAATTTAATTCTTGTTCAAGTACAGTTCTCTGTCTTATATTCCCAGCCCTGCCCCCCCCCAGTGCTCCCTCCCTCCCTCCCATTTTTGCCCCCCCCACCTTAGTTATTGTCCATGTGTCCTTCATACTTGTTCATGTGATTCTCTCCCCTCTCCCCTCTGGTCCCTGTCAGCCTGTTCTGTATTTCAGTGTCTTTGGTCATATTTTGCTTGCTTGTTTGTTTTGTTGTTTAGCTTCCTGTTAAAGGTGAGATCATCTGGTATTTGTCTTTCACCGCCTGGCTTATTTCGCTCAGCATAATGCTTTCCAGTTCCATCCAAGATGTTGCAAAAGGTAGGCTCTCCTTCTTCTTTTCTGAAGCATAGGATTCCATTGTGTAAATGTACCACAGCTTTTTGATCCAGTAATTTACCGATGGGCATCTAGGTTGCTTCCAACTCTTGGCTAAATTGTGCTGCTATGAACATTGGGGTGCATAGGTTCTTTTGGGTTGGTATTTCAGGGTTCTTAGGATATACTCCTAACAGTGGAGTTGCTGGGTCAAAAGGCACATTCATTTTTAGTTTTCTTAGAAAACTCCATACTGTTTTCCATAGTGGTTGTACCAGTCTGCAATCCCACCAACAGTGAACTAGGGTCCCCTTTTCCCCACAACCTCTCCAGCACTTGTTATTTGTTTATTTGTTTATGATAGCCATTATGACTGGTGTTAAGTGGTATCTCATTGTGGTTTTAATTTGCACCTCTCTGATAGCTAGCGATTATCAAGCATCTTTTCATGTGTCTCTGGATCCTCTGTATGTCCTCCTTGGAGAAATGTCTGTTCAAGTCCTTTGCTCATTTTTTAATTGGGTTGCTCGTCTTCTTTCAGTGGAGTCGTGTGAGTTCTTTGTATATTTTGGAGATTAAACCTTTGTCTGAGGTATCATTGGCAAATATGTTTTCCCAAACAGTTGCTTCTCTTTGTATCTTGATACTGTTTTCCTTAGCCATGCAGAAGCTTTTAATTTTGATGAGATCCCATTTGTTTATTCTTCCCTTTATGTCCCTTGCTCTAGGGGACGTATCAGTAAAAATATTGCTGCATGGAATATCTGAGATTTTCCTGCTAATGCTCTCCTCTAGGGCTTTAATGGTTTCCCGGCTTATATTTAAGTCTTTTATCCACCTTGAATTAATTTTGGTGTATGGTGTAATTTGGTGCTCGAGTTTCATTTTTTTGCATGTAGCTGTCCAGTCCTCCCAACACCATATGTTGAAGAGGCTGTCTTTACTCCATTTTATGTTATTGCCCCCTTTGTCGAATATTAATTGACTGTAGAGATTTGGGTTTATTTCTGGGCTCTCTGTTCTATTCCATTGGTCTATGTACCTGTTTTTATGCCAGTACCAGGCTGTTTCGATTACAGTGGGCCTGTAATACAGTTTGATATCAGGTATTGTAATCTCTCCTAATTTGTTCTTCTTTCTCAAAACTGTAGCTGCTGCTCGGGGTCGTTTATGGTTCCATATAAATTTTTGAAGTATTTGTTCTATGTCTGTGAAATATGCCATTGGCACTTTAATAGGTATTGCACTGAATCTGTAAATTGCTTTGTGTAGTATGGACATTTTGATGATGTTAATTCTTCCAATCCATGAGCACGGTATATGTTTCCATTTGTTTGTGTCTTCCTTGATTTCTTTCTTCAGTGTTGTGTAGTTTTCTGCATACTGGTCTTTAACTTTCTTGGTTAGGTTTATTCTCAGATAGTTTATTTTTGTTTTTGCTATATCGAATGGGATTTTTTTCATGATTTCTGTTTCTGCTGATTCATTGTTGGTATACAGAAATGCCTTTGATTTCTGGATATTGACTATGTATCCTGCTGTTTTGCCAAATTCATTTATTAGTTCAAGCAGTTTTATGGTAGAGGCTATAGGATTTTCCATGTACACTCTTATGTCATCTGCAAACAATGCCAGTTTTGTTTCCTCCTTTCCGATTTGGATGCCTTTTATTTCCTTTTCTTGTCTAATCGCTGTGGCTAGAACTTCTAATACTATATTGAATAGAAGTGGTGAAAGTGGACAACCTTGTCTTGTTCCTGATCTTAGTGGAAAAGCTTTTAGTTTTTGCCCACTGAGTATGATGTTGGCTGTAGGTCTTTCATATATGGCCTTTATTATATTGAGGAATATTCCCTCTATTCCCATTTTTCTGAGTACCTTTTGATAAAAAGATACTTTTTGATTTATGATTAAATGGGTGTTGTACCTTATCAAAAGCTTTTCCGTGTCTATTGATATGATCATGCGGTTCTTGTCCTTGCTTTTGTTTATGTGGTATATTACACTTATTGATTTGAGAATATTGAACCATCCTTGCATCCCTGGGATGAATCCCACTTGGTCGTGGTGTATGATCTTTTTGATGTATTGTTGGATGCGATTTGCTGATATTTTATTGAGGATTTTAGCGTCTATGTTCATCAGCGATATTGGCCTGTAATTTTCTTTCTTTGTTGTGTCTCTATCTGGCTTTGGAATTAGGGTGATGCTGGCTTCATAAAAAGAGTTGGGGAGTTTTCCCTCTTTTTGGATTTTTTGGAACAGTCTGTGAAGAATAGGGGTTAGCTCTTCCTTCAAAGCTTTGTAGAATTCTCCTGTGAAACCATCTGGTCCAGGGCTTTTGTGTGATGGGAGTTTTTTTATTACTGCTTCAATTTCATTTGCTGTTATTGGCCTCTTCAGGTTTTCTTCTTCCTTTTCATTGAGTTTTGGAAGATTATATTTTTCTAGAAATTTGTTCATTTCACCTAGGTTTTCAAATTTCTTGGCATACAGTTCTGCATAGTAATTTCTTACAACTCCTTCTATTTCTGTGGTATCAGTTGTAATCTCTCCTCTTTCGTTTCTGATTGTGTTTATTTGGGTCCTCTCTCTTCTTTTCTTGATGAGCCTACTTAAAGGCTTGTCTATTTTGTTTATCTTTTCAAAAAACCAACTCCTGGATTCATCGATCCTTAGAATTGTGCTTTTAGTCTCTATGTCACTTAATTCTGCTCTGATCTTGGTTATTTCCTTCCTTCTACTTGCTCTGGGCTGTCTTTGTTGTTGTTCCTCGACTTCTTGCAGGCATCAGATTAGGTTGTTTGTTTGAAATGTTTCTATCTTCTTTAGGTAAGCCTGTATTGCCATGAACTTCCCTCTCAGGACTGCCTTCACCGTGTCCCATAAGTTTTGGGTTGTTGTGAGTTCATTTTCATTTGTTTCCAGAAACTTTTTTATTTCTTCCCTAATTTCAATCTTGACCCATTGGTTGTTTAATAGCATACCATTCAGTCTCCATGATTTGGGGTATTTTGGTTTTTTTCCTGTGGGGTTAGTTTCCAATTTCAGTCCCTTGTGATTAGAGAAAACGCTTGGTATGATTTCTATTTTCCTGAATTTGTTGAGACTCATTTTGTGTCCTATCATGTGGTCTATCTTTGAAAATGTTCCATGTGCATTTGAAAAGAAAGTGTATTTAGCTTCTTTGGGATGAAGGGCTCTATATATATCAATTAGGTCCATTTCATCTAGGGTGTCGTTTAATGCTGCAATATCTTTGTTGATATTTTGTTTGGAAGATCTGTCCATTTTTGACAGTGGGGTGTTAAAATCCCCTACTATAATTATGTTGCTGTCAATATCTTTCTTGAGGTCCTCTAGGATTTTCTTTATATATTTGCATGCTCCTATGTTGGGTGCATATATATTTACGATGTTAATGTCTTCTTGGTGTATTCTTCCCTTGAGTATTATGAAGTGACCTCTGGGTCTCTCTTTATGGCCCTTTTTTTGAAGTCTATTTTGTCTGATATGAGAATTGCTACCCCAGCTTTTTTTTCTTGTCCATTTGCTTGGAAAATTTGTTTCCACCTTTTCACTTTTAGTCTGTGATGGTCTTTTGACCTGAGGTGGGTCTCTTGTAGGCAGCATATCTGTGGGTCATGCCTTCTTGTCCATTCAGCTATTCTATGTCTTTTAATTGGTGCATTTAATCCATTTACATTTAAGGTTATTATTGAAAGGTACTTATTCATTGCCATTTATGTACCTGTGTTCCTCTCTGTCTCTCTCTTTTCCTTCCTTTCCTTGAAGCAGCCCTTTTAGTAATTCTTGTAGAGCTTGTTTGGTGGAGGCGTATTCTTTTAGACTTCTTTTGTCTTGGAAGCTCTTTATTTGGCCTTCTATCTTGATTGTGAGCCTTGCTGGGTAAAATAGCCTTGGTTGTAGGCCTCTGTTTCTCATTACTTGGAATATTTCTTGCCATTCTCTTCTTGCTTGGAATGTTTCCATTGATAAGTCAGTAGCAACCTTATTGGGACTTTCTTGTATGTTACTTCCTTTTTCTCCCTTGCTGCCTTTAAGATTCTCTTTTTGTCTTGGAGTTTTGCCATTTTAATGATGATGTGTCTTGCAGTAGGCCTCTTTGTGTTCCACCTTCTTGGGACTCTCTGCGATTCCTGGATTCATGTGACTTTATCTCTAATCAACTTAGGAAAATTTTCTGTTATTACTCTTTTAAGTAGGTTTTCTATCCCTTGTTCTTCTTCTCCTTCTGGTATTCCTATTATTCAGATATTATTACGTTTCATATTGTCTTGTATTTCTCTTAAACTCTCCTCATGTTTCCTGATTCTCTTTTCCATTACTTGGTCCATTTGGGAGATTCTTTCTACCCTGTCTTCAATCTTGCTTATGCGGTCTTCCACCTCATTGATTCTACTTTTCATACCTTCTACTCTGTTCTTCAGTTCAGAAATTGTATTCTTCATTTCCTCTTGACCTTTGCTGATGGTTTCTATTTCCTTTTTCATGTTGATATAGTTTGAAGAGAGTTCATTGTAGCTCCCCTGTAGTTTCTGGTAGCTCATGGTAAGCTTTTTGAATTTTCTGATAACCAGTACTTTGAATTCAATATCTGATAGTTGACTTGCCTCTATTTCATCTAATATTCTTTCTGAGACTGCCTCCTTTTCTTTCATTTTGGGATTGTTTCTTTGTCTTCCCATTGTTTGTGTTGCTCTTCTTGTTGGCCTCAGCTTCTTAAATTGATCTGTTCTGGTTCCCTGGGTTTATGGTGTGAACTTCTGTGGTAGGATACCTGTGAAATTCAAATACCTGGTGCAGTCTCCTGCAGGTATCTTGGTATTCTCTGCTTCCACGTACTCCTCCTGTTGGTTTCCAGCTGGCCAAACCTTTTCTTCTGGTCTTACTAGCTGCAGCAGCCTGAGGGGCTATTAGTGTGGCCTTTCTCATTTCTGGGTGAATTCAACTGGTCTCGCCAGTGCCCTCCCAAGATCCAGACTGGCCTCGCTGTCAAGCACCCCACTGATAGCAGATTTTTCCCCAGGATTCCCAGTCCTGGCCTGGCGTGAGGGTGTGCGCTCCCAGCCAGGCTTTCCTGGTCTCACAGGCATGGGCGCGGACCTTTCCAAGTGCTATGGCAGAATGCACAAGGCAACTCACAATTCTCCCAAATCGGCAACAATGGCCTGATTCCTGGCATTTTTCCATCTGCTCCTGGCTGGTTAGGGAGGGAGCTGATGACTGGCTCTCTTCCAGGGGCCTTGCTAGCAGCCTGAGGCTCCCCAAGACTGTGGCAGAGCTGGCTCAGACCCCAAGCTACAGGGAAGGCACAGGCAACTCTCAGTTCTCCCAAGCCAGCAACCGCAGCCTGACTCCATGGGTTATCAGAGCTCTCTGGTTTGCTTCCTAATGCCCACTCCTCTCTCTGCCACTACAGGCAAACCGATCTCTCCTGGTGTTTTCCAACCTGTGCCCTGCCAGATAGGGAGGTTGCTGATGACTGGCTCTCTCCCAGGGTCATTGTTGCCTGCCCTTGGCTCTCAGAGACGAAGGTGGCCTGGCCAGGGCCCTGGTGCAGCCAGGCGGAGGGTCTGCAGCCTCTGCACTGTTCCCTTGTACCTTGTTGACCTGCAGTCGTCTCCTCTCCTCAACCTCTGGTCATTCAGTGTCCACTACACTTTCTGGAGTCCTGCCTTCCTATATGCTGGGTCCCTGTTGGCTATCCACTGTGCTCCTCCGAAGATCAGCCTGGTTTGTCTCTGGCACGTGGAGGGAAGCAAAGTCCTTTGTCCTACTCCACCGCCATCTTCCCAGCCCTCTTTGAATTAAAACTTTTACAGTGTTCTTAAATATAGGTAAGGGGAGCTAATACTATAGCAATTTGATGCCCATAGTCGTACATTTGAAAGACACATCAACAAGCACTTTTTGCCAGAAAGCGTACATTGTTCCTTTCCTCCTTATATTCAATTCCCTTCCAGAGCCCCCGTGGGTGTTTTTATTCAATGTATTTATGTTTTGAAAGGATTCGATTATACCTTTCTACCTGTCTGAAACAAGATATATACATAACATGACATTTGAAAACTCATTGATTGTCTGTTACCATAAAGCTGTAAGTGTTAAATACATTTCTTTGGTTTGAGTTGTGATTGTATTTAGTATCAAGTGATTGATCAAAGAAACCTAAATACATTATGCTTTTTATAAATAATTATTACACATTAAGGTAAGATTTCATCAGAAATGCATTCCTTAATATGATGGATGCATTGTTTTAAAAAAGGGTATATTTATGGGTAAGCATGCTTTCTTTCTAACATGAGAACAGTTTTAGTAGAAATTAACTAAAAGGTCACTAATAAGTGTATGGCTACATGAAATTTTCTTGTGATTGTTTCTAAGTACATTATTTGCTGAAGAATCTACAACAAATCTCTTTTGAGTTAGTCTAAACAGAATAAGTATGTAGCAAGAATGAAAAAATAAGCAGAGAAGCTGTTGACATGTGATGGTGAGTAGGAGACCTACCCAAAGAAAAGACACATGTGAACTTACAGTATCAATAATACATCCACAAGTGTCAATAAGAATAGTTCTATGAGTCCGAGTATATGCTAAGAACAAATAAAAAATTCACTAACTTATGTCCACCACTGTTCTTTTCACTCAAACTAGAGACACTCACAGGAAGTAAAAATGGAACATTTCACTAACTCCTCTTTGAAATGGTAAAAATAATGAACAGATACCCAGACAGTGTATTGATTAAAGGAAGCTTTGCAGAAATCAACATTTTGAATTGCCGTTTGTCTGGCATCCCATAATCTTTAAGTCTGGGGAAATGCAACCTTCCTAAGTTCACAATGGGCAAGAGGTATACCTGTCTTCGGTAAACTGGAAGAGGATATTAGGGGAAGTGAAGGTGGAAAAGGAAAACAGACATGATGCTTTGACCACAGGCACATTCTCAGGTTTTGGAAAAATAATCCTTTAAAATATAAAGACCTGGAAACTGACTTTCTTATAACTGTCAACACTGGTTTGCCATGTGGAGTCCCTTGATGAGTCCTTGAGTACAGTAGGTCTTTAAGAGTAAAACATTTGCCTAGATATTCTGACTTAAGCAATTAATAATAAAGTGTATGATTCCATGCATATGTGAAATCTATTGAACAAATTGAACTAACAAGGAAAATGGGGACAGACTCATGGATGGAGAGCAGGATTCACAGCTAGTGGAGGGGAGGAGGTTGGGGGTGGAGGAATTCAGCAAAAAGGAGAAAGGACTCATGGTCATGGACAACAGTGTGGCAATTGCTGTGGGGAGAGGAGTATAAGGGGAATAAATGGTAATGAAGAAATACAACAAAGATTGTAAAAACACTTATTGGGGAAAAAGATGGTTACTCAAAGAGAGGGAATTCTAACAATCCTAGATTCAGTTATATAATAATTAAGTCATCTAAGTTTATGGCTGGAGGAGACTAGCTCAATCACCTGATTACAGCTG
Source organism: Sturnira hondurensis (assembly GCF_014824575.4). Lineage (NCBI taxonomy): Eukaryota > Metazoa > Chordata > Mammalia > Chiroptera > Phyllostomidae > Sturnira > Sturnira hondurensis. The sequence goes on from NW_028081528.1 coordinate 3,310,355, forward strand.
ATGAGTCTGTGAAGAAAAGGGAACTCTACTGCACTGTTGGTGGGAATGCAGACTGGTGCAGCCACTGAGGAAAACAATATGGAATTTCTTCAAAAACTGAAAATGGAACTGCCTCTTGACCTGGTAATTCCACTGCTGGGATTATACCCTAAGAATCCTGAAACACCAATTTAAAAGAATCTATGTACCCCAATGTTCATAGCAGTACAGTTTACAGTAGCCAAGTGCTGGAAGCAGCCTAAGTGCCTATCAGTAAATGAATGGATCAAAAAACTGTGGTACATTTACACAATGGAATTCTGTGCAGCAGAAAGAAAGAAGGAGCTCGTACCCTTTGTGACAGCATGGGTGGAACTGGAGAGCATTATGCTAAATGAAATAAGCCAGGTAGTGAAAGACAAATACCATTTGATCTCACCTAGAAGTGGAAACTAATCAACAAAACAAACAAGCAAACAAAATATAACCAGAGACATGGAAATAAAGAACTAACTGACAGTAACCAGTGTGGAGGGGAGAGGGGGATAATGGGGAAAAGGAGGGGAAGTGTATTCAAGGAACATGTATTAAAGGACCCACTTTGACAAAGTCAAAGTGGGGGAGGATTGAGGGTGGGAACTGGTAGGGGGGAAATGTGGATAACTTTAATTGCACAGCAATCAAAAAAAAGGAAAAAAGGAAAAGAAAAAAGAAAGCTGAGATGCCCACAGAGGGAAATGATTCCTCCCCTGCCTCCTGTGTAGTTGGTGGTAACAGAGTAACTGGGATTAGCAACCAAATGCCCTCTTTTATGAACCATAGTGCTTGGAAAAGAAATTTTCTGACATTTATTTTTTAAAGTTCAGCTTTAAAATAGTTTCAAACTAGAATGCAAAAATTTCCAAGTGCCAAGTGCAGAACCCCTGATGAGGGGACTTCTGCGCAAAAAAAGCCTCTTGCCAGGAAATTGATCTACATTTTACAGCCTGCATTCCAGAGTTGTCACCCTATCTTTTTATTCTCCATGGTTTTGACCAGAATCTGTTTCCTTGCTTTCTACTGTGGTGTTTGCTTCCTTGGCCTTTGGCATTTTTAGCTTCTTCTCTCACAGGAACTTCTGGAGACTTTCCCTACCCTGAGTAGCATTTATCTTAACAATTATCTTTGGGATTGTACTGGGCCTCTTGGAGACTGGCTCAGGTGAGGCTTTTGAGTCCAGGGAAGTGCTGGGGACTCTCAACAGGTGTCTGTGGACCTTTGCTGATGCCACACATCAGGTCCTCTCTTGGTCTTTCCTCATTCTGTGCGTCTTTGCAAACAGTCTCTCCTGCCACCTGCTTGTTGACCCATGTTTCTCTTCACCTTCTCCCTTGTTTTAGCTTTCTCTTGGACTCTTCTCAGCCTCAAGACCTTTCTTTGTATAGCCTTTGAACTTTAATCTTGCTGCCGGATTTCTTCAAAATTCACAATTTTGCACCTTCCTTAGAGCAAGATTCTGATTGCTCCAGCCTCTCTGTGCTTGGTCAGAGAGTTTGACACCAAGCGACCCTGAGCTTCTGGGTAGCTCATGGCAGCCTCCAGATCAGCAGCTTTGTTTTGGGCCCAGTCAGCTTTAGTAACAGTGGAGCATGTCACCAGACACTTCAGGCTGTCCCTTCAGTGAGATGATCAGCCTTGCAAATAGAATACAAGTTATCAGTGTCCTGTAGAACACTGCTGTATCCTGAATAACACTATTTTGCATCTTGATTTTTATATTGTGAACATTCTTTCATGATAATAAATTTTTACGGGTGTTGATAAATACCATCTTAATGCAATAGTTTCCAAATGGCATTGCACATTGCAATTGGTGAGCTTAAAAAACTAATACTGCCTATGCCTCGTTCCCAGAAATTATGATTTAATTGGTGTGGAATGTGACCTAGGCTTTGGAATTTTTAAAAGATCTCCAGATGATTCTAAATTGCAGACAAGTTTGGGAACCTTGGCTTTAATGGTTTTAAAATGTCCATGAATGGATACACTATGACTTATTTAATGAATACATGAGGGGGCAGAAGTAGTTTCACAGTTGTTTGTATGGAAAATAATGTAATAATTAATAAATAAAAATATAAGAATACACTTCATTTCATGTACTCACAACTGTAAATCTGCTTTTACCGCATTTTGTATTTTCTCAATGGACATATTTTAAGGATGTTAAATTTTCACTATTATAACAATACTAGCAAAAGTTTTCAAAGTGAATTGTTTTTTTTCTACCAAGTTGTGTGAGTTCTTATTATTTTTGGATATTAACACCTTTTTTGAGAGATGACTAGCAAATACTTTCTTCCATTCAGTAGATTGCCTTTGCATTTTGTGGATGGTTTCCTTTGCTGTACAGAAGATTTTGAGTTTGATGTAGTCCTACTTATTTGTTTTGCTTTTGTTGTCTTTGCTTTTAGAGTTGGATGCAAAAAATCATTGCCAAGACCAATGTCAAGGAGCTTACCACCTATGTTTTCTTTTAGCAGTTTTATGGTTTCAGGTCTTACATTCTAGTCCTTAATCTTTTGTGAATTAATTTTCGATTATGGTGCATGACATTGGTTTAGTTTCATTCTTATGCATATGGCTATCCAGCTTTCCCAAAATCATTTGTTGAAGACATTGTCTTTTCCCCATTGTATATAAGTCCTGTCTGGAAAAAGTCCAGCCATTGTTAATACAAGAACAGTCTGTGCAATGTTAATGTAATCTGGCAGCCAAGGAGAGTGGACTGGAATGCGCATGTGTGAACAATGACTACTTCACTGTACTAGTCAGTGAGGGAGGTAGATATCGTTGAGTGATCATGTGCACTATGTAGCTGTCACATTCAAAATAGCTGAGTGAACAGAGAAATGAATCTGCATCAAATTTTTCATTAAGCTTGGACATTCCTTTGCAGAAACTATTGGAATGCTGCCGAAGGCCAGAGCTATGGGCAACTGGTGATTGGCAGCTTCATCACAACTGTGCACCCACTGATGCACCATGTCTTCTGCAGAATTTTTTTGAAAAACATCAAACCACCCAGGTGACTCAGCCCCCCAGCAGCCCAGATTTGGTACCCTGTGACTTCTGGCTTTTCCCAAAACTTAAATCACTTTTGAAAGGGAAAAGATTTCAGACTGTCAACAAGATTCAGGAAAATATGATGGGGCATCTGATGGCAATTGGGAGAACTGTGTGAGGTCCCAAGGTGCCTATTTTGCAAGGGACTGAGGCATCATTGTCCTATGTGCAATATTTCTTGCTTCTTGAATGTTTTTCAATAAATGTCTCTATTTTTTATATGACATGGCTGGATACCTTCTGAACAAATATCATGTTCCTGCCTCCTTTGCCATAAATTAATTGACCATATAGGCATAGATTTATTTCTGGGCTCTCTATTCTGTTTTATTGATCTATGTGTGCCAGTTTCTTGATTTAAAAATAAAAAACACCTTTTATTATTAATTCTCTAATCCTCCAAAAATAACCTTTGTCAAGAATAAAATAGTTTGTTGTTTTTATGATGAATATATGAGACTAGAACAATGTAATGAGTTTATGTTATTTAACCATTATGTGCATACATTTGTTACCAGAAGCATAAGCTAGAAAACACAAAAGACATGCAAAAGTTTAACCCCACTAAAGTTTTTTTCTTTTTGCAACACCTCTGCAATTCAAGCACTGTAATTTTCCTGGGTATACTGAAGCAATAAGGAAATAATGAGAATGGCATAATGAAGCCAGATGATGTTCAGCTGAAGACCCTCTTGCTCATTTTATTTCATAATTAAAATCCCAAACATAAATTTTAAAAGGGACTTGGTTCCCCATAGTGCTATCCTGACATTTGTGTTTGTCTGTAATGTAATCAGTACATATATATCTCAAGTCCTGTGGAAAGTTAGCATTAAATTACCGGTTAATGTTCCTCTGAAAGAATCGTGTTCATTACAGCATGTCTTTGAACCAACTCAAATATCCTTATAGTTGTCCTTCAGTTTATGATGCTGAACCTATGGCGCTCCAGCCCTATAAGAATATAGCAAAGATGAGATTGCCTTGTAGTCTCATTTAGACAGTTAATTTTATCTTTGTTTTCTTAAGTCACATTTCATTGTGCTTCTCGATGGTGCAAAACTAATTGGCTCTTATCACAGTTACATTACCTTCGAAGGCAGATAAAATTAATGCAAAGTAAAAGATCGCTACAATCAGAGATATCTGGTTAAAAGGGAGACAGGCTTGCATAAAGGGGCTGCACAATCCACAGAAGGCTCTGGCAGAATAATAAATCATTACTTTCTCCAGGTTATCATCTTGTGCTCTAGTTCATTATTTTGTATCATTTGTTTTAACCTTGGATTGTCCCTACTACATCTGCTCTGCTGTGATTAATTCTGCTGATGGAAATAAACTGTCGAAGGGCAATGCTGTACTGCATGACTAATTAGCCTACCAAATTATGTTCATAAATTAACATTTTGTTTTTATTCATTTAAATAAATCAAAGTTGTCTAAACTTATTTTGTATAGATCACTCTTATATCAATGCATTTCTATAACCTTTTAGCTAGATTGGTTTTCTTAGTTTTTGGCCAACTAGTTCTTAAATAGTTTCTTACCTCCATTTTCCTAAAACTATCACAGCTACATCATTGTCCCATTTGGCCTAAGAGGAAGAAAGGGTTGTTATTATTATTTTTTCAGTTAAACTGAGCTCTCTACCAGGCTCTCTGCTCTAGCTTACCCTTCCTCTCCTTCCTGCCCCCAGTCTTGTCCACAGAACATCATCCTCTGTTTCTATTGGTTGTATGAAACTGGTTATGCTGTGAACTAAATCCTTGTGTCTCCATCAAAATTCATGTTCTGAAGCCCTAATCCTCAGTGCGATGGTATTAGGAGGTAATATGGAGAGCCAAATAGGCTTAGAGTAGGTCATAAGGGTGGGACCCTCATGATGAGATTAATGTCCTTATAAAAAGAAGAGGAGACTTTGTGAGAATACAGCATAAACACTGTAAACCAGGAAGCATGCTCTCACCAGCACCTTGAACTTGGACTTCTTGGCCTCCTAAACTACGAAAAGTAAGTGTTCATTGTTTAAACCTCCCAGTTTGTGGTATCATGGTACAGTGCCCACACTGACTAAGACAGGTGACTGTTGTGAAGAAACAGATTCTCCCCAAAGGAATCTTAGGTACTCTATCAAAAGGAAAGGCTTCTTAAGACACTGAGACAGGCAGGAACCAAGCCACTGATTTTTTAATGCCTTTACCTGGAATAGCACTTAGGACCAAGCAGTCTCACAGTAAACTTTAAAAGTAAGCTCAGATTTGCTAAAGGAAAGAATGCTATTAATTACAGAACAGATCATTTCAGGAACAGAAAAATGGATGGGAAATGTGTTTATATATTTTGCAACAATGAGTTGCTTGCCTCCAAAGACTATTTGAATAATAGGACCAGTCTTTCCAGAACACTGTTTCCAATAAAGGGTTCACTGCCTGATGCCCTTGGAGATTGAATAATATGAGAGAATTTACAAGTCCTCAAGTTAATTTCTGAAAGTTCTCCTAGGGACTGTCCCAAATTTCTGTGCCAGGGTTTGCTGGAGCAGGCTTCCACTAGCTCACTGGACTGGATCTCGAACATTCTTCCCAATTCCATGTTCAGTGAGGTAGCTTGAATCTGGCAAGGAGAATATTTACTCTATGGAAATATGCAAACAGTAAAGCCAGAACTTTTGTTTTCCGGAGAACAGTTTGTTAAATACTTATCAGCACCCCACTGTTTACATGCAAGGTAAAATGTCTCTGGCATCACTTTTCTCTAGTGCCTTTTCTAATTAAATTCTTAGTTTGTTCATAGAAAAAGAACCTTTATACTCATTCTCTCTCACTGCCCGTCCCAACCCTCCTCTCTCTCTATCTCTTTCTTCCTGGGAGCATACTTCATCATTTTTACCTTTCTTCAGTCTTCTGCCATTTGAAATAAATAATCCAGAAATTCTCTCCAAGTGAAGTCATCAGGAAACAGTTATTCCCAGGCCTTCAAACTCAGCACAGTCAGATACCATCTTCCAGTTGCCCCTGCAGATGGGTTTCCACAGTTATCACACCTGTTTCTGCTTCACACAGGTGGACCACCTTCCATCCTCTCTGATGCTTACTTAGGTGGCTTTGACAGAGGAGAACACCACATAACTGAATCCCACCATGTTGTCAACGGAAATAAAAGATTTGCATACAGGGCAATTTTTAAACCAAATGGCCTTATTTTCTAGTCTATTTCCTGCCTCCTGTTACTGTCCTGAGCACTATAAGAGATATAGGAGTAGAGAAAATGATCACTTCTTACAGAATTCTTCCAAATGTCTTAGGAAAGTCAGGCCTAATGAAATCTGTAAAGCCACTAGGAAAGAATTAAGTCCTAAATTGTTACAAATGGGGTCAATGCACCAAAGAGCTGAAGGGGTCAGGAAAGACTATGCTGGGATTTCTACTTGAGCTGTAACTAGGACTGGGACCTCCAGAAAAGAGGATAGAAGGCTGTTTTCGTGGAACAAACAGCATGGCCACTGAGCACATCATACTTCACTCTTGGGAACTATTGGGACAAAGATTCATCCTATTTGGATGGATCCTGGGAGGTTCCTAAAAGCCGAAAAAGAGTAATCAGCTGAATGCAGTAGGCAATAGGAAGCTATTACAGGGCTTTTGAGCAACAAGCTGATAATGTTAAAGGGATGCCTTTGATGAGAGGTCTGTCAGCATTATGAAGGAGAGAGTGCGTAGGTGAAGATTAGTAGCAAGAGAACAAGTAGGAGTAACTCAGGTGGGGCTTATTAGCAAGCACACGAGACCTCAGCAAAGGTCAAGACAGATGTGGGTGGTCAGGTCACTCATTGTGGGAGAGGAAAGAACATGGGTAGTGGGAGAGCAGCCCCAGTGAGGTCAGTTGGGTACTCTGAAAGCACGGCATCCAAAAGGCATCCTTGAGCATGATACTGGCAACTGCCGGAATGGGCAGGGTGGATTCGATGGGTGGAGGAGTGATGACAAATCGGGTGATGGTGTGAGAGAGCTCATCGGATGTGAGAACATGGCAGGTGTGGGGAAAAACATTTTAGGCTTCTTCTCATGGAAGAAGGCAGACACTACTGCCAGCCAGCAAGCTCCTGGGCCTTGTCATCACCTGGGGCTCAGTGCAGGGCCCCCAGGTCAAACAGGGGTCAGGGCACAGAGGGATAGAACATAAACAAGAAAGATAACCAAAGGAAAATCCCAGTTTAATGGCTAACATGAAGAGCGTCAGAGTGTCCCAACCCAAGGAATGGCCAAGGAGACCCGAGGCTTGGTCCTCACATAGCAGACCTTGGACCTTGCTGTGTGGACAGAGAAGGGAAAGACAGACCATGCGGGAGCCCACCACGGTGCATAGCCGTTGCACTGCTGCACTTAATTCTAAACCTACACCAGGCTGCAGAATGAAAGCTTTTGATCCTGACATCATTAGGATTGGTTCAGAAACTAGCAAATCCCTGTGAAAGTAGCAGAGGAAGGCCAGACAAGACACATAAAATAATGACTGACCCTTGGAACCGATCTGATAACACAGGTAGTAAGAGCCCATAATTTACCTTTTGAAAACTTCAGCCTAATGATATATGTTTTGAAGAAGTACATATGTCCAAGGAGCAGAGGAAACAGAGAAGCTGGGAATACTTGAGAGCCATTTACATTCAACTTCAACAAAATGTTGAATAACTGTCTTTTTCGGGGATTGAGTAAATTGTTCTGATTCATTTAGATTTCTAGTTATTCATAGAAAATTTCTTGGCTATAAACTCCTCTTAAATGTATTTGTCTTACGTTAGCCTATCTTTCCTGACTTCTTACAGTAGTGGAATGCACGTGGCATAAATTACTTCAATAATTAAAGATTGTACATGACTCCCTGTCATTACTCTTTACTGAAGAAGTATAAAGTATAGTGTTGGGCAAGTCTTTATTAACTTTAGGACATACATTTTTATAAATGAGTCCTCAATTTAAACTTATTTTCTCAGCATTTGGCTGTACAAATGCAGTATACTGTACCAACTGTGTTGAGAATCCCATTTGATTCCCATTTAACTATAATTTCATGATGTCCTTATAAGCCTAGGGCATACTCTGATACAAGAAAAGAAGATTAATTGAGGATTTTGCTTGTTTGAATATACACTAGTCATTAAAAGTTTGAATAAATAACATTTTAGAGTATTTCTTCAAATTTCCACATTATACTATCCAAATTGTGTTAGCAAGTAGAGGAACACAGGAAAAAGTCTTATAAGCAGATCTATTCATAGAGGGAGGTTTCTGTTTCAAGCAAAGGAAAGAAGGAAATCTAGGCTTTATTTCACGTACACACTATGTAACCAAACCTGTTCTAGTTTTTCACACATGTTCATATTGAATCATAGCAATCGCATGAGATATTTTGTCTCCACAGTGGAAATGAGGAATCAGAGATTCAAAGACATGTATTTACTGGGTAGTAACACAACTGGTAAGCAGTACAGCCAGCATTAAAATTAAGACCTTTCTAATTCTACAGCTCATGTTTTCAATGTACTATGTTTTAGAAATGTCCACACACATAAACTTTTATGAAAGAAATTTTGAAATCCATTTTTTCAGATAATAGCACAGCTACTAAGTTTATATCAATATATAGTATAGGCCAAAAGTAGGTTTACAGTTGTGAGTACACAAAACATAGTTTATTCTTATATTAAAAATTATTTATTATTTATTGTATTATTTTTCTTATGAGCAACTATAAACCCACTTTTGCCTCACCCTGTATATTGCTGACTCAGTAAAACAAAGTAAACCCTGTACAACAACCCCCAAACACAAATATATTTTCCTATGTAGTAATTCAACATTGCTCAAAATAAAAATCAGCTGAGAAGTCCCCCTGGTTTAGAGATAACCCTACTAGAGAGATGGCATATACGTTTAATCTATTTATTATCAGTTGGTAGTGGCTGCCTGGGTCTCTGCATGGAGAGGAACTCTGAGGTCAGGACTAGAGTTAGCAGAAGTAGCCTTGAGATCTGTTAGTGACCAAGCCCATGGTCATGAGAGAGGAAAATGGCAGCACATCTACTGTGTTGGCTAGAGCTGCCAAAAATATTAATAAAGTATGTATGTAAAAGTATGTAAAACTGCCTTCCACACTCGACATTCTCTCTATTAATCTCACTTTTGGGGTTTAGTGTTCCCTGAGCTAGCCTGATCATAAGAATCAGCTGGGTTAATTATTTTAAAACATTGTTTCCTGGGCCTCTTATCTGGAGATTCAGGATGTTAAGAGAGTGGGAGGCCAGGAAGTTTATGATCTAGCAAGTTTGGGAATATTTGAGTTGCCTTTCTATTCAGAAAGTCCCTGTGAAGGACTTTATTAACTCACTAAGCAGTGGTACTTTAAGACATAATCTTTCTAGTAGAGATTTGAGTACATACGAGCCACGGGCAAACAATAGACCCATTTGGTGGTGACTGGTGATCAGAGAAATTCACAGCATACGATAGCCTACCTACCTCATCTGGCTCTGCCCAAATTGCTGACTTCATCTTATTCTGCTTTTCCTCTCACTCACTCCACTCCAGTCACACTAGTCTTCCTGTTGCTCTAACAAGGGCATGTTCCCTCCTCAAAGTCTTTGCCCTTGTTGTCCCCCTGCATAAGATGTCATTCCTGGAGGCCTTCATCAGGCTGGTGTTTCTACTCCTCTCTTAAGTTGTAAGCTATTAAGTGAAAGATCTGGTTGCTAAGGGGGAAGAAGAAAGGCACAATTTTAAGTCTGTGAAGCAGACGCTACTCATTGCCTATCTGCCAACCAGAGACTCTTCAATGTTGTGAAAGGGACGCTCCCTTTCCTAGCTCTAAGCAATGAATTATGCCAGTCGGCACGCAGCATCTGCAATGAAATCAGGGTGAAGAATATAATGGTTTTCCTAGAAAAGAAAGATACAGAATGTCAACAAAGAACAAAGAAGAAGAAAGTCACTAGTTGCATAATAATTAAACCTGGGTAAAATGTATTATTTAAAGCCATTCAATCACAGCCTTATCTTTTCTGATTCTTGTGAGGTGCTTATAAGTGTAATCATCTGGCTACATCTTTGAAACAGCAGTAAGAGCTGGGACGCATCTTAATAAACACTAACTGCAGCAACTGTGAAGAAAACATCATTAATCATGTCATCTGATCAGAGATATTGTCAGTGTTACATGTATACATTTATACTCAGACTAAATTCCAGTAAACATCCCTTGTGTGCTTTGGGGATGAGGACAATGAATGCTACTTTGTTTACTAGAAGTCTAAAATAGTATAATGTAGGCTTAAATTCTCCAAATGGAACTCACCTAGATACATTTGGTCTCCCTGCTGCAGACTCTAGAGAAAGTACTACTTTCATTGCATCAGACACCTACTGAACATATGCTAAAAATGTTACCATAGCTCCTCACTGCTTTTCTAAATAAAATTTTAAATCCTTGGATGGGTATTAAGGCCCATACTTACTTAGCTATCACTAAATTTAGTGAAGGCAACATTATGAAGAATGGTGTAGACAATAGGAGAGAGAAAAGGAGATTGGATATTGAGTTGAGAGAAAACCTCTGTATTATAGTGTCATAAAAAGTCAAGTAAAGAGTGCATTATGATAAGAAAATAGTTATCAATCGGTAAATACTTATCCTTGAAAGGAAACCATCAAAAGATCAGAAAAGTAGACAATTTCTGGGTGATACAAAGCATATGAAACCAATGCTGGCAACTCTTTACAGGGCTCAAGAAATGGGTGTTCAAAAAGATAAAACATAGGACTTCCAAATAATGAAGCTTTGCAGTAGATTTACAGAAAACTCATCAAAGACACATCAGGTATTGAGAAAGGGAATGACTTACGAGCAATGTGTTGAGCTGAATTAATGAAATGACCATGTTAAAAAGCAGTGAAATGGTTGTGACTGTCTCCCACTTTTTGACCAGTGAACTTCAGAATCTTGCTGCAAGGTACGCTTTGTGAGTACAATTCTTAGAAGTGAAATGAGGGAATTTTAAGATGCACTTTCGGGTTTGAAAGTAAGTGTCCAATATCTAGGAAATCCTTTCACCAGAAGTCAAAATATTCACAAGCTATGAAGAAAAGTCCACCTGCTCTATTTCTTTTTCTCCATTATTTTGTATCCTCAATTAATACTGGCAAATATAATTAAAAGTTAAACACATAATTCATATCCAAAAAGAACTGAGATATTATATGCCATAAAATAAAAAATAATATCAATTACATAAAAAAGAGACTTATGAAAACGAAATGGAGTATTTGGAAATAAAAGCATGGTAGCTAATAATGGAAGGAAATTCAATAGATGAGATGAATAATAGAATTAATACAATGAAAGACAGAATTAGACTGAAAGTTCAAGTTAAAGAATTCTATAAGAATCTGGTGACAAACAGTAAAAAAGATGAAAAATAAGAGAAAAGTAATAAGTAAGATGTATCCAGAGATGAAATACTCCTCTAATAAGAGATCCCCAAAAAAGATAGAGGAGGGAAAGAAGCAGTATGGTGGGTTAAATAGTGCCTCCTAAATCATATGACAGCATTTGTTCATTTATCCTGTCTCTGTCCCCTTTGCTTTTGTGTATGTCATGCTGGTTCCCACCTTTAGACAGAGGGTTCCTTACGGATCCTTCTAGATAATGCCATCTCTAGTCCTGCCTGCTCCTAAAATAGTAGATTGGCTGCATGAATTGCATGCCTACTCTCTTCAGTAAAAGGTTATGTAGCCATATCCTCCACCTTATTTTCAGAACATACTTTCCCAACAAAACATTTCCTAATGTTAATATCCTTTGCAATCTGGATAATCTGAGAACCTCCCAGATCATCCAGTGCTGGCTCCTTTTATTTGTCTACTCTCTCTCTCTCTCTTTGTCTATTCTCTCTTTCCTCTTGCATTTTACTACAGGAAGAATGAACCAGGCCCACACCTTCAACACTGGGCTCAACATTGGGTAGTTACATACCCAAGCTCATTGCTTACGATTTCTGCTTTCCACCCAACAGAACACAATTCAGCCAAGTTTTGTCCCACTTTATAACAAGCATGGCTTTTCCTCCAGTTTCCAATGAAATCTCCAATGAAATCTCCTTGTTTCCTCTCGACACCAGAAGAACTTTTTTAAAAAAGATTTTATTTATTTATCTTTAGAGGGGAAGGGAAGGAGAGAGGGAGAGAAATATCAGTGTATGTTTGCTTCTCGTGAGTCCCCTGCCAGGAACTGGCCTGCAACCCAGGCATGTGCCCTGACTGGGAATCGAACCGCGATCATGTGGTTCGCAGGCCTGCGCTCAATCCATTGAGCTACACCAGCCAGGGTGACACCAGAAGAACTTTTAATGTTCATATTCCATTAACAATTTGTTCATGATGATAATGTGTTCTGTAACATGAGAGAAGTATTGTCCACCATCCTCTTTATTTCCTTTTCAGCTCTCACTAGAATCTGCTTTAACATCTGTATTTCTACTGACAGTCCCTTCAAAGAAATCTAGGCATCTGCTATCACGCATTTCTAAATTCTTCCAGCCTCTGCTCATTACCTAATTCCAAAACCACTTCCACATGTTCAGATATTTGTTACAGCAGCATCCCAATTCCTGATACTAAAACCTATACTTGTTTCTTAGGACTCCAGTAATAAATCACCACAAATTGGTGGCTTAAAACAACAGAAACTTATCCTTTCATAGTTCTGGAGGCCAAAAGTGCAAAATCAAAGTGTCCACAAGGTTGGTCCCTCTGGCTCTGAGGCGGGATCTGTTCCATGCCTCTCTCCTAGCTTCTGGTGAGTGCTGGCATTCCTCGGCTTGCCGACCCGCCACCCACTCTCCATATCTCTGCCTCCATCTTCACGCCACCTGTCCTCTGTGTAGCTCTCAAATCTTCCTCTGCTTTTCACTTATAAAAAACACCTGTTGTTGTATTTAAGGCCCACCCTAAATCCAGTATGATCTCTCCCAGAAATCCTAAGTTTAAGTGCATCTGTAAATATGCTTTATCAAAAATAAGGTCACATTCACTGGTTCTGTGGGTTATGACATGGAAATATCATGGAGGGGTCTCTAATCAACCCACCACAGTCTTCCCTTTAAACCCTCCCCAATGCGCATATGGCCCACATACAAAACAGATTCACTTCATCCTGATACCTCCAAGAATCTCAGACCATTGCCACATCAACTCTAAACCCAAAAATCTCACCTAAGTATCGTCAGTTCAAATCCCTAAATCTCATCATCTAATTTAGGTATGAATGAGGCTTGGGTATGAACCATCCTGAGGCAAAACTCATCTCCATCTATGGTCTTGTGAACATAGAAAAAAAAATGAATTATCTGCTTTCAAAAATGCAATGGTGGGACAAGTGTGAGATATACACTTTCATTCTAATAAGAAGATATTGGAAGGAATTAAGGGGTTTTCCTTCCCAAGCAAATTTGACATCCAGTAGGACAAATTTCACTAGATTTTAAGGCAGAGAATAATCGTCTGTGTCTTGATGCTTCATCATCTGGGTTCGGGGCTCCAGCCTCTAGTCCTGGGGCAGGGGCTCTTTCAGCTTCCAGGCTCACTCGCATAGGAGCCTCAGTGGCCCACCTGCATCTGCACCAAGGGCGATTCTGTCCTTGGAGTCATTCTTTCTTTTTCCTTGAATAGGGTTGCACATGTTTGCAGTTGAGTAGCACCATCAGCCCATTTCCTGCCTGTAGAATCCCAGAAACAATGTCTCAATCTTATCTTTTATGAACTCTGAGTTTTACATCCATCTTAACAAGGCCTTTTCTGTTACAAGAGTAGGAAAGTTATTCCACATTTCCACCCAGTTTTACAGAGTTCTGTTCCTTATAACCATTACTTCTCAAATGTAGTTTCGTGCATCATTTAAGGATAAGAAAAAACTGTCTCCCAATCCACAGTTGTCTAGCATCACTGAATTATCAGAGCATTATTTTTATAATGACATGTCAGTTTTATCAAATATATGCATACTTAGTTTAATGCCACTTTGGCAGAATTAATTCTCGTTGTGTATTTCCTCTCCAACCTTTAAGTAGTGTTGTGAGCTCTCAGCCAATGGGAGCTGCTACATACTGTGGTCGACTGTATAAAACAGTTCTCAGCTAATAAGTGTGACCATACTATAGATTTCAGCAGGGGAATCTGCTACTTAGCTAACTGTGGGATGAATATTTTCTGCAGCATGTGTCATTTCAAAGATGCTCTGACCTCTTTCTCATTTATTTTGTGTATTGGAGAACAGTTTGTCCAATAATGGCTGATTAAATGAGTGGAAATAACACTATCAGATGTACTTCATATAAACACAGTAATAATGTTATAATGGGTCTTGATATGGACATTTCTAAGAGGCAGGAGTTGTTTACCAGGATGTAATCAAGAAAGCAGAAAGTTCAGATCATCAAGAAGCTAGATATTGATGAGTGACAACTAACATCAAGAAGCCCATGATATGCATTGCTAGGATCTGGAGTGACCATACGACTGTATGGAGATATCTAGGGAAAAAACTATGGCAGGAGTCTCATCTTCACTTCAGAGAATCTGAGTAGATTGCAGGCGTGGTTGCCAAGGCCAGATATCAGGAAAGCATCTCCGTAGGGACGTTGTAATAGTGATTCTTCTATAGAATTGATTCAGTTAGGCTCCTTTTTCCAGTAACACAGTCCCTCCATTAAAAAGAGTGTATGTGCATTAGATTCCCGTAAGTATATATGGGTCTGTTTCAGGAATCTAAATTCTGCAGTATTAATTTCTGTCCATTCCTGCACCAATATAACAGTTTTAACTGCTGTCACTTCAGAATGTTTTAACATATTATACTACAAAAAAACATTTCAGAAAGAACTTGAATATTTTTGATCACTTATTTTCCCAGATGAACTCTAAGCTTGACAAGTTCTCCTTTTTCAAAGAAATATACAAGGGTTTTCATTGGGATTATACTAACCAGATGAATTTGGGAAATCCTCATATTGTTTTTCCTCTCAAGGTTCATAATGTATTTATTCTGGTAGTTTTTATATCACATAGTAAAATTCTTCATACAAGTCCTTCAGCTTGGGGTTTTTTTACTGGTTATTTTATAAATTTTAATGCTCTAGTTGTGGAAACTTGATAAAATCATATTTTAAAGTTATGTCTTGTTGGTACCGAGGAAAGACAATGACCTTATTTATTGTGTGTGCAGCCACTTTCCTGACCTCTAGTAGTTTTTTCTTCCTACTGCTGGGTTTTTGCTGTTGGTGTTCTCAACCGTGACGTCTGCAAATGGCACAGTTGCCTTCCACCCCCCATCCAGCCCCCACGGTTGCGGCCTTTCTTCTTTTTCTTGCCTTATTTCACTGGCTTAGAAATCTGACTGATTTTAACAAAAATGTTTTCAAAAATTTTATCATTAAGTATATCTTTGTATGTCTCTAGTAAATTTTCCTTATCAGATCAAGCAAGTTTCAGTCTCTTCCTATTTTCCTGAGTTTTATTGGTTCACAATATTGTCAAGATGATTGTAGTAATTCCACTTTACCATCTATGGTCTATATAAATCTTTTTAAAAAATTAATAAGGCCTTTTTTGGAACTATTATGTTTGCAGAAGTCTTAATTCATGCTGGGAAAATATGAATTATTTGTTAATTTTCATATGCACTTATTAAATTGTGATTAGGGAGACTTTTATTCCTATATTTTTCTTGATTATTTGATCTATTAGAATTTTGTTCAAACTTCTCTCTATTAATATAGATTATACAGTTCTCCCTACGTTTTCACCATTTTATCTTTCTGTTTATATTTCCATGTTGAGTCATTAGATGCATAAAGATCATGATGGTTGCACCTTATGGGGATTTAATCAACAAAATACATCACATTTTACTTCTGAGATCACATGAGACTGGGCATGTTTGGAGTAGTAAGGCGGTAGACAGGTCCCATTCTACTTTGACTCCAAGTACCACTTCTAGTTTCACTTTTTCAGCGTCTACTCAGTATATTTTCATCATTCTTTTATATTTTTGTTTTAGATGTATCTTCTGTAAACAGCATAAGATAAGATATTTTTGCTACCCAACGTAATAATCTTTTCTAAGATTAACTTAATGACTTTAGTTTCAATAATAAATATCTGGTGTTTCCTGTGTGCCATTTTTTCTCCCTCATTTATTTCCTATCTTCAGCTAGATCTGTTTAGTTAGTTTTGCCTATGTCATTAATTTTTTTCTGTCTAGGAGTTTGATAACAATTTATCTCATTATTTTCTTCTTTTGCTTGTCTTCATTTTAACTCAAGTGTCTCAGTGATGACAAACACTGGTGTCAGTAAACTTCCTCCCAGATTAGATAAGATCCTTGCCCTGGCTGGGTTGCCCAGTTGGTTGGAGTGTTATCCCAAATACCATGATGTTGAGGGTTTGATTCCCAGTCAGGGCAAATAAAAACATATCCTCAGGTGAGGATTAAAAATAAAAACAATCAAGTCTTTCTTCAGTTTATGGATATTTTTCCCTATTAGTGTCTGTATTAGTTTCCTAGGGCTTCTTAAATTCTAATGCATAAAAATATAAGACTTTTATAAGACAAAGAAATTGTAAAAAGGAAATTGTTTAAAAGGAAAGTTACAGACTGGAGAAAGTGCCTAAAATATGCTTTAGACAGTGTTCTTCCCATCAAGGGAGAAAAAGATAATTAAAGTTTGAAAATGGTATAAATAGGCAACTCACAGGAAAAGTAAGTAGCGATAAATATGAGAAATGCTAGTAACAAGAAAATGCTAAATTTTTTCCATACATCAAGTAAGCTAAAATTATCAGATCAGCAACTCCTTGAATATCAATAGAAGGTATAAATATGTAGATTTCATCAGGGAAATTTTGCATATAATCTTTGACCCCATGTGTCTACTTCTAGGAATCTACTTAATAAAAATATTCACAAGCACCTTGAAAATATATTGATAATTTCATTTGTCGCTGAAAAATTTATTCAATATTTCCTGAGGTGTTGTGTGTCTGGTAGTGTGCCACTTATAGGTTTAGATGGAATGACAAATAGTAACCTCTCCAGAACTGTTCATAAAATCAAAATTTGGAGACTAACAAATGTCCATCAATAGGCAAATTGTCAAATAATGTATTGTACACACACAGGTGACCGTTAAAGAGACTAACTTATGTATAGTCATGTGGAAATATCTTAAAATATTATTAAATGCCAAAAACCTGATCACAGAAATATGTATGGCGTATTTATGTATTTAAAATTAAATAATAGTCACCACATGAAATCATTATGGAAGTCCTTTGTATTGTAATTCTTTTTTGAAAGGGAAGTAGGTTGGTAGAAGTTAATAGATGAAGGACTGTCACATTATTACAATCTACTAAGGCAGTATTTGAACTTCTATAATTGTAAAAAGACCAATAAAATATATATGATGATAATATTTGTTAGCCAATTTTAAGCACACAGCTGTTATCGTGTATTAGGAGTAAGGAGGCAAGAATTAAAAGGAACCGTAGAGACCAGGAATTTCAGCAACAAACTCCATGAAAATAAAGTCACTTAGATATAGGTCATATATTTTTATCTTGCTAGTTGTGTGACTGACATTTGTTTCTACAATATTTGATTTAGCCTAAAACCATATTTTCATATTTTGAAATTGTTCAATTTAAATTACTAAATAATTTTTGCACATATTTTTTCACCCTATTTTTGAGCTTCTCCACTGGAATGGGTTCCTGGATAGGATAAGCTTCTGGGTGGGATAAGGAATGCAGGAGGCAACAGAAATGGTAAGATTTGGTAATGTCTGTGAAACACATTACATTGCCGAGAAAAAAAAAGTGTTTTATATATTGAGTATGCTGTTCGTATAAAGCCAAACAAAGGGCTATGTCAAAAAATTATATCTAAATGTCCTGCAGCTGATCCATTTGCTTCTTTCCCCACTATCAACATGCTTGTCTCTCTCTTCATTTCAAACTCTTCATGGTTGACAGTGACTGCTGGCTCATTTCTGTCTACAATCTTTCACTGATGTTCTTTCCTATCATAAAACCAATGGGCCCACCTATACCATATAATTCTTATCCTCAGCCAGACTACATAGAGTGATTTCTAAAGAATTCTGTGGCTTAATTTAGCAGCACTAAAAACTACTTGCAGCCTCAATTAAAATGATTTTTCTCTTAGTGTTCTCAATGTGTCACACATTTTTCAAGTTTTAAAGAAAAACAAAACAGGTTTTTAAATAGACTTAATATTACCTAAATAGGACCGAATGCTAATGTAAACATTAAAAACCCGTAGTTGGTAGCATTTTCCTTGAGGTGTTAAGCAGGAGAAATTTTTGTCTTGCTTCTATTTTTGTTCCAATCGGTGGCTGTTGCAACACCTACTAGTTTCAAGGATTGGTCTAGAAAGAATCACAAAATGTTAAAGATGGAAAGGCCTTAGGGACTACCCAGACCAACATCCCAGTCCACAGACAGGTCACGGAGGCCCAGGTACATGAAGCAAGCTGCCTGGGATCTAACAGCTAATTGCAGGAAGAACGTGGACTAGAATATGTGGTTTCTGAATTTTCAGATAAGGGTTTTCTCACTGTTCCACTTCTAGGCCTTTTTTTCGAGGCTTATCAGAATGAAGGAAAAAAATAAAAAAGTTGTGCAGAAATTTTGGCAGAAGAATTGTACTCTTTTTATCAAACAACTACAAAAAGAACAAAATCCCAAACGTGAAACTGGAAAATTCTCTTAATATAAAAAGTTATTTCTGGAAAGGGGTAAAGTCTTAGTAGCGTCTTGGAAATATCTTTATACTCTGACATCTCCGTTACATGGATGCAAGGGGGTTGTCGCTCCCATCTAGTGTAGTTGCTGGAGGTTGAAAGCGACGTCTGTCTTATTGTTGGCTGTTTCTGGTGAAAATTACAAGTAGAAATGATGCCTATCGACTAACACATTCTCTCTATTTAAGATGCTGTATCTTAATAAATTACTCTGAAAACAAAAATTGTCATATGGAGAAAATGCCTTATCTTTCTCCTTCCCATGGCAAGCATATTTCAACATACTTTCTACCCATCTGTGAGAATTGTTGTATTTTGAAGGTCTTTTGAGTCAATGTCCAGAATATATGTATCCTTGGTAATAGTCTCTTGCTTTCTTGATCATAATTTTATCCTTCACAATTCCGGCATAAATAATTCAAAAAACAGCCCTGATGCAACTTGATCAACTAAAGAGAAAAGACATTCTTTCAGAAAGTGGAGAAAATGGAGAAAAACAGTTGTATTTTAAGTAAAATAAATGCTTTCATTAAACATCCTTGCAGTTGACAAAATGCTAGATGTTTAGGTGGCAATTATAGTTCTTTGATAAACTGTCAAATCTTGTCACAACACATGTTACAAACAAGGACAGATTTAGATGTCCTTTATGACAGCTTTGTGTAGGTTGAGAATGTTTGGCAGTTAATTTCAAACAAGGAACATATTTTTCTTTCCAGCAGTTATCTGCCTGTTTATTAGGAAGAGTTTCTTTGTGCCTTTAATCTTACTCATTCGACTCACAGTTCCAGATCACTATTGTAACATTACCTTCCCTCATTTATTGTTCATAATAATCATCTCCAATACTTTGAGAGAACAATTTCCCACAGAGCTTTACATTGGAAAAATTCTTTAAAGCTTGTTTTGTGATTGTTTACAATTAAAGTTGACTACTGTGTGTTTTTACTGAGCTTTTCATTGGAAGCCTGTCATTTTATAAAATAGATGTGAAGATAGTGATTAGGTAAATAAAGCTGAGTGAAACAAGTAGGAGAAAATTTTATGATTCAAAAATGTGACTTTCAATCTAAGCATTTTGTTGGACGCATGAGGGTATTTTTTGAAACACACTTTCAATTTTTAAAAAATTTTCTGGTGAACTTAAAAATCTTAGTATGAAACAATAATCTTAGAATAACAATGAGGTTACATATGGTGAATAACATATCATTAAAATGAAAGATGATTCAATATATGGATAGGTTCTGTAACTCATAGATTATAAATAAGAAAACATATTCCTGAACATAACTCAACATAATAAAGGTCATATGCAAAAAATCTACAGTCAACATCATACTCAATGGGCAAAAACTAAAAGCTTTCCCAATAAGGATCAGGAATAAGACAAGAATGTCTGCTTTCACCACTTCTATTTAACATAGTATTGGAAGTCCTAGCCACGTCAATCAGCTAAGAAAAAGAAATACAAGGGATCCAGATTGGAAAGAAGGAGGCACAACTGTCATTGTTTACAAATGACATGATAATGTACATAGAAAATCCTATAGATTCTACCAAACAACTCAATGTAATAAACAAATTTGGCAAAACGATTTGAATTTGAATTTGAATTTCTGAATATTTCAATATTCAGAAATTAAAGGCATTTTTGTATATCAACAATGAAATATCAGAAATGGAAATTAGGAAGAAAAATCCTATTTTATATAGAAACAAGAAAAATAAATTACCTTGGAATAAATCTCACCAAGGAGGTAAAAGACCTGTACTCAGAAAACTACACAGCACTGAAGAATGAAATTAAGGAAGACACAAACAAATGGAAGCATGTACCATGTTCATGGATTGGAAGAATTAACATCATCAAATTCCCATACTACCTAAAGCAATTTATAGATTCAATGCAATCCCTATTAAAATACCAGTGACATATTGCACAGATATAGAACAAACATTTCAAAAATTTATATGGAACCATAAATGACCCCAAATAGTTAAAGCAATTTTGAGAAAGAGAAACAAAGTAGGAGGGATCACAATACCTAACATCAAGCAATATTACAAGGTCACAGTAATCAAAACAGTCTGGTGCTGGCATAAGAATAGACACATAGATCAATGGAACAGAATAGAGAGCCCAGAGATAAACCCAAGTCTCTATGTTTAATTAATATTTGACAAAGGGGAAAGTAACATAAAATGGAGTAAAATATAGCCTCTTCAATAAATAGTATTGGGAGATCAGGACAGCTACATGCAAAAAATCAAATCTACCACCAATTTACACCATACATAAAAATAAACTCAAGATGGATAAAATACTTAAATGTAAATTGCTATACCATAAAAGTTCTAGAGGAGAACATAGGCAGGAAAATCTCAGATACTTCACACAGAAATATTTTCACTGAGATGTCCCCTACAGCAAGGGACATAAAGAAAAGAATAAACAAATGGGACTTCATCAAAATAAAAAGCTTCTGCATGGCTAAAGCATCAGCAAAAGGAAAAGGGAACCAACTGTATGGGAAAATATGTTTGCCAATGACACCTGAGACAAAGGTTTGATCTCCAAAACACATAAAGAGCTCATATGACTCCACTCCAGGAAGACAAACAACCCAGTTAAAAAGTGGGCAAAGGACCTGAACAGACACTTTTCCAAAAAGGACATACGGAGGGCTCAGAGATATGTGAAACGATGCTCACCATCACCAACCATCAGAGAGATGCAAATTAAAACCACAATGAGATACCATTTCACACTGGTCAGAATGGCCATCATAAACAAATCAACAAACAAGTGCTGGCGAGGATGTGGAGAAAAGGGGACCCTAGTACACTGTTGATGGGATTGCAGACTGGTACAACCACTGTGGAAAACAGTATGCAATTTCCTCAGAAAACTAAAAATGGAACTACTTTTTTATCCAGCAATTCCACTGTTGGGGTTATACCCTAAAATTCCTGAAACACCAATTTGAAAGAACCTATGCACCCCAATGTTCATAGCAGCACAATTTACAATAGCCATGTGCTGGAAGCAACCTAAGTGTCCATCAGTAAATGAATGGATCAAAAAACTATGGTACATTTACAAAACTGAATCCTACATAGCAGAAAGAAAGAAGGAGCTCCTACCCTTCATAACTGCCTGGATGGATCTGGAGAGCATTATGCTAAGTGAAATTAGCCGGTTGTGAAAGAAAAATGCCATATGATCTCACCTGGAAGTGGAACCTAATCAACAAAACAAACAAGCAAGCAAAATATAACCAGAGACATTGAAATCAAGAACAAGCTGACAATAACCAGAGGGGAGTTGATAGGGGATAATGGGAGTAAGGGGGACAGGTTGTCAAGGAACACGTGTAGAGGACACAGGGACAAAGCCAATGGCACGTAGGATTGCGGGTGGGAGGTAGGGATGGATGGGGTCGGGGGGAGTAGAGGGGGAAATGGAGACAACTGTGCCTGAACAACAATAAAAAAAGAGAGGAAAACATATAAATCTATTCACAGATCTTAGAAATTCAGGATGTTAAAATAAATGTGGAACTAATTATGTGGAAATTAAAATAAATGTAGGAAAAGATTTTACAAAATTAAAGATACCAAAACAACAACAAATATCTTCCTCATATTTATGTGCAATATTTTAAAGTATTTTTAAGCAGTTTTTGATAATGGATCTTTCCTTTCCCATGTAGAATATTAGTTTCATAAAATTACTGAAAAATATGTTCATTAGATTTTGACAAAATACAAGATACATTTATGCTATTCGAACCTATTTTAACGACATTTCACTCTTTTCTCTTCAGTCGTGTCTATTTAATCCTCATGATAAACATGAAGACCTGTTGTCCACTCACATAAGTAAAATCTGAGTGTAGACTGTGGTTTGGAACAGTTCAGTGGTTCTCAAACTTGAAGGACATCAGAACTGCCAGGAGGGAGTGTTAGAATACAGATTCCTGAGCCTTGCATCCAGGGTTGCTGATTAGGGGGTCTGCAGTGGAGCCACAGACTGTGTTTCTATCAGGGTACCATGAAATATTGATGCTGCCATTCTGGTGACCACACCTTTGAGAACCACTGGTTTATAGCAGTGTTTGTTTTGCCATTTAAGAAGACAGAATGCCTGGTTGCTTTATTGCGCTTCTACACATTTCACTATCCTTTATAATGTGACATATTTTATTTTGCTTCCCAATTTTTCTCATCACATTCTTCTTTTCTATGTATTAATATAGCTTTCAAATCTCACATCATCCTTTTGGAACTACACACATACATATTTCAACTTAAAATACCAGTATTATCTGGTAATACCAGTATTCCAGTAATATTTTGAAAAAAATACATATACTATGAACTCTTATTATTTCAGGGATTTTAAAATTCCATTAGACACTTGAACATCTAAAAACCAATTTCTACCTATCAGCTCACTAAGAACCTAATGAAAACTAAGAGAATCTCCTGTTTATAATTGATTCCATTTCTTTGAGCAACTTACATTACTCAGCACCGACAAAGACCTTTTCGTCTTACTCTGAAAACCACTTGGCTAATTATGATGATACCAAGCATTGTACTGAATAAATATTTGCTAGTTTGGTTTGATGTTGCCCTTTGGGAAGGAAGCATTATATATATCAGCTTATAAAAAATAAGCAAAAACAAAACAATTTCTCTATTCAAATATGTATTAGAATGAATAGAAGCTTAAGGCTTCTATATTGTTCTTCCTCAAGGATATGTTGGCTATTCTTGACCCTTTGTACTTCCACATATTTTAGAATCAGCTTTCAAGTTCCACAAAAATATTTGTTGAGATTTTAATTGGACCTGTATAATATCTATAAATCAGTTTAGGAAAAATGGACATTATAATACTAGAGTCATCTAACCCATGAACATGCTATTTCTGTTTTGTTACTCTTTAAAATGACAATACGCTTTTATATTTTTTTGTAGAAACTCTTTCTTAGATATATTTGATATATAATTTTATATTTTCGGGTACTTTATTTTTATATGATTTAAAAGGTGTCTATTGAAAATTGTACTTTCAAAATTTACTTAGGAATATACTTGGTATTCTAAATACTGTATCCATTCTTAAAATTTATTTGTGAACTTTCAAAGTTTCTATACACGCCGTCATGCTATCTGGAAAGAAATGGCAATCATGGCTCTTCTTTCTGTGTCTTGTACTCGCCCACCCCCTAGTTCCCAGTCGGGTTGGCTAGAAGTAGAGGCAGAGGGCATTCTTGCCTTGCTCCTAACCTCAAAAGGGAAAACTTTTAATATCTTACCATTATGTACGATATTTGTGTTTTGGATTATTTCAGGAAATACTCGATTTGATTTTAAAGTTCTTTATGCTATTGGTTTGCTGAAAGTTCTCTTTTTTAAATCAAGAAACACACTTGATTTAAAGTGGGTTTTTTTGTGTCTCTGGAAATTATAATACGCTTTTTTAAATTTAACCTCTTCATATGATAAATTACAATAATTTATTTTCTAATGTTAAACAGACATTGCACTCATGGGATAAACCCAATTTATCCATGATACATTATATATATATATATATATATATATATATATATATATATATAACTTGATTCAATTAGCTAATAATTTATTTAAAAATTTTCATGTATCCTTATGAAAGAATTTTGGCCAATAATTGGCCAATAATTTGGCCAATTCTTTTGCCTTTTCTTACTAGGTTAGAAAACAAGATTATGCTAGCTATGTGTGAGTTGAAGAACATTTCACCATTTCATCTTTTTCTCCCATCCAAGTACTAACCAGGCCCGACCCTGCTTAGCTTCCGAGATCAGACGAGATCGGGCACATTCAGGGTGGTATGGCCGTAGACTCATCTTTTTCTATCCCATGGGAAAGTTGAATAATGTAGGGCATGATGTGGAATTGGGCCAGAAGATTTAACTACTTTTTCCAATGCTTATCAGTCTCATTCAGGTTATAGATTACTGGTTATATTCTGAATTTCTAATGTTTTGTCAGTTTTATTATTCTATTTTTTTACCAAATTCCCTATTTCATCTAAAATTTCAAATTTACTCATCAGATGCTTTTCATTATATCTTCTTATTTTATTTTTTGTATCTCCAGCATCTTTCATATGATTTCCTTTGTCATTTCTGGCATTAGATTTTTATAACTATTCTTTTTTAAATCAATTTCAGCAGCGTCTACTAATTTTATCAGTTTCTTCGAAAACCCTCCTGTTTGAAATTGCCAATGCTCCCCCCGCCCTGCTGGTGGCTTGTTTTGAACTTTGTTGACTGTGAGATGATTTTTACTACTAATCTTTCCTTTTATCCCTCATTTGTGTTTATATTCCTGTTCTTCACTTTTAACTTAAAATGTATGCTTAGCTTATTATTTATTAATATTTGAGGCTGTATCATCTCTTCTAAGTACTGTTTTAACTGAGCAGGTTTTAGTGTTCAAATTCCCAATTTGACAGTGATTTCTCTTTGCTTGAGAGGTTATTTGGCTTGTTTCTTAATGATCAAATATATACGCAATTTTTATTATCTTGTTGTTTTTGGTTTCTAGCTTAACCATATGGTAGTAAGAAAACAAGCTGTGTGTGATTGAAGACCTTCAGAATTTGCTGAAATGTTTTTATATGGCCCCTATGTGGTCACTTTTCCTGAATGTTCCATGTATGCCAGAAAAAAAATATGTACTCTGGAGTGGTTAGGTGCTATACACATGTTAGATCTGGGTTTTTTTTGTAATGCTATTTATATCTTCTTTACTGATTTTTTCCTATTTTATGAAATACTAAGAGAAGTATGTTAAAATTCCCACAGTGGTTGTTGGTGTGTGTGTGTCTCTCTCTCCTTATAAGCCTATCTTTTATATTTCTCTATATTGTGAGACTTTTTGATTATATGCAAACACTACATTATCTTATATAAGGGACGTCAGCGTCTTTGGAGTTTGGCATGGGCAGGAGTGTGTATGTGGCAGGGAGGCCTCCTGAAACTAATCCCAGGTGGATAGGGAGCCGCTGACTGCGGTGCCTTTTGCCTTAAATCCTATTTTGTCTGATAACAAGATGATTACATTAGCTCTCTTTTAGATGAGATTGAGCGAGTTCAGGTGGTATGGCTATAGACTATATTAGCTATCTTTTAACTAATATTTGTGTTTTTTTATCTTTTAGTTTTAACCATATTGTATATGTTAGATGCATTGCTTATAAATGTGATTTAACTTTATGTCAATTCGTGACATTTATCTTTGTTATTTAACTTTGTCCCCTCCTGATATAGACTAGCCAGGTATTATCATTTTTTCCTTCCTCCCTTTCTTCCCTTTTTTCACTTCCATGATCACATTATTGTTTTACATAGTCCATGTTTATTTAGATATATATCTTTGCTCCTGCCTTATTCTTGCATCTTAAACCTTCCATGTGGGATCCCTTGCCTTCTGCTTGAAGTACATCCTTAAAATTTTTCAAGATACTGCTGGTGAAAAACTTCCTTTTCTCTTTTGGTCTGGTACCTTCATTTCATTCTTGAAAGATATTTTTACTAGATACGCAATCCCAAGTGATCAGTTATATTCTTATGACCCATTGAGACCAATTGTTTTCTCTGTCTTTGGATTTCATTGTTGCTGTTTAGAACTCAGCCTCTTTTAAAGTCACTCCTTTGAAGATAATACATTTTTTCCCTCAACCTGCTTCTTAAGATCTTCTTTCCTTCCTTCCTTCTGATTCACATTCAGTGTTATATGTCAAGGTCTGCTTTTTGTTTAAAATTTGTTTAAAGTCATTACTTGCTTGAGATTCATTTGGCTTCTTCAATCTGTAGATTGGTATTTTTCATCAGTTGTGGAAAAAAATTCTCATTAATTATCTCCTCAAATAGTGCCTCTGTCAAATTCTTTTTCTAGTGGAACTCTCATGAAATTTAAAGTATACTTCTCATTCTATTTTCCATAGAACTGTTTCATGGTTCCCTTTCAAAATATATTTTTGTTGCATTTTTCTGACCTATCTCTCAGCTTCCTTGACTCTCTTTTAATCTGGATCTGTTGTGTCATAAAACAGTTGATTAAAAGTTTTTAAATAACTATTCTTTTAGAGTATTAGGTTTACAACAAAATTGAAAGTAAGGTACAGAGATTTCCCATATAGCCACTGCCCCCCACATGCATAACCTCCCTTGTTATCAACACCACTCACAATGGTACATTTTTTTTTGCTAAAGATTAACTATATTGATGTCATAATTATCCAAAGTCCATAGTTCACCTTAAGGTTCACTCTTGGTGTTATATATTCCATGGATTTGGAAAAATGGATAATGACATGTATCCATCATTAAAACACCATACAGAGTATTTTCACTACTCTATAAATCCTCTGTGTTCTGCCTTTTCATCTCTCCTCCCCTCTCTCACCCCTGGCAACCACTGATCTTTTTAGTGTCTCTACAGGTTTGCCTTTTCCAGAATATCGTATTGTAGGAACCATACAGCTTGTAGCCTTTCAGGTAGACTTCTTTCACTTCATAAAATGCATTTAAGGTTCCTTCATGTCTTTTCATGGCTTGAGAGCTCATTTCATTTTAGCTTTCAGTAATATTCCGTTGTCTGGATATATCACAGTTTATGGATCTCTTCACCTATAGAAGGACATCTTGGTTGCTTCCAAGCTTTGGCAATTGTAAATACAGCTGACATAAATATCTGTGTGCAGGGTTTTTTGTGGACATAGATTTTCATTTCTTCATGAATACCAAAGAGTGGGATATTTGAATCACACGGTAAGCATGTGTTTAGCTTTGTAAGAAACCTCCAAACTTTTATCCACAGTGGTTGTACCAGTGATATGTGAAAGCTATCATTGCTTCACGTCCTCACTGCATCTGGTGTCGTCAGTGTTCCAGATTTAGGCCATTCTCACAGGTGTGTGTATCCACCATGTTTTTAACTTTGGTTCTTGGAGTTCTTTTGTTCATTTGAAGACGTTTTTTTTAGCCCCTTTTCAATTCTTCTGAGGCAACATTTAGAGTTCCTTGTTCTCTGCAGATATTTTCCAATGTGTTCTTTTTTCGAACTATTTTTTAAAACATGATATATGAAAAAATAAAATAAAATAAAATAAAATAAAATAAAATAAATGGTCTAATAGCTGTCGTATAAGAAATATCTGGTGAGTCCAATGTTTGAAGGCTCTGGAATCCATATCTGTTGTTGATTTTTCTTGTTCATGCTGAGTTTATCATTTGTATGTGCTTGTTTTTGTACCCTCATGACATATGAAATTATATTTGAGAAAATTCTTCGAAGCCTAGAATGTAAGTTTTTTTTCTTCCAGAGAGAATTTGCTTCTGACTCTAGATGGAATTGCTGTTAGTCCTTAAACCATGTACAGCGCTGACCCCAGACTGCAGGACTGCGCAAGGACAGCTTATGGTCACAACTCGGGGATCCATTCCTCCCAACACTTTCACCCCGCTTTCTCGCACTATTTCTCTCTGCTGTCTGCTGTACTCACCAGTAAGTCATCACACCCTATTCTGGACTGCGCAGGCAGGTTTACCTCAGGTTCACCACTAGTATTCTGAATACAGAGAGCTTTGGGGGCCCAATTTAATGAGTAGAAGGTCTCCTATGAGACTCCTGACCTTGGGCAGGCCCTGGGGCCTAACTCCCATTGCCCTTGACCCATGAAGTCTGTAAGACTGAAACCTAAGATAATTATAGTTGATTTTAGCTCCCGAATCAAGAATTAAGCCTAAGCTCAGATCTCCTCCCTGAGGGCAGAATTGTGGACGCAGTAAAGCAGCAACTGCTGCGGGCAGAGAACACCTGTTCCTGGGGAGAAGGCATCTCGGGAAGATCAGCGGTAGAAGAGGCTGGGCGTGGTGAAGAGCCGCGAGCGGACAAATCGTCAGAATCTTGTGTAAGTAACAGAAACCAGTAGTCTGACGTGCTGAGACAGAGCTTATTTTTTGAATTAGCTAGTGTAAGTTTGTGCCATTAGAGTCCTAGTTACCATGTCAGCTAGGGCCTTTGAAATCAAGTTTATACTTATATTTATGATGCACCCAAGGTCAGTGGTAAGAGAGACTAAATACACATAGTGGGTATATATTGTACATACTACCTTCTAGTAATTTATCTTTAAAAATGTTACTCGCGATTGTTACACTCACTTTGGCAGTTTACTTTGCCAACAGTCACTTTTTGTGTAAATACATTCTGCTTCGTATTTTTATATGTTAATTTACTTCTTATCAATTCAATTCATGAGCTCTCAATTCAAATAAACTACAATGAGAAACAAGAAACAGCTTATTAGTGTCAATCTGTTTTCTTCCTTTTGTAGACATAAGAGGTTTTGCCAAGTGGCTAAATATGACAATAAGCTACTATGGTATTTCTTAAAAATTATATATTTTTTAGAGCAATATTTTATTTTCACTAACTCAGGAGAGTTCTGCTCTGTGTTTGAGGCTTAGAAAAATAGTAATTAATGGTGCTTCCAAGTGTGAGGAGGAAGCAGGTGATTTATTTTCTGTGAGGTTAATTCAGCAGCAGAGGGGCAGTTTGATGTTCTGAATTTGCACAAAGGCTCTGAAACACCAGACAGCCCAGGTTTGAATCCTGACTCAATGGCTTACCCTCTGAGTGATTTGGGGCAAATACTTTAACATATCTTTGCCAGCATTTCCTTAGGTACAAAATGGGTGACAATGAGTATGGTCATACCTCGGTACTCATCAGCTTCAGAACTCGTCAAACCCTGTACTAGTCACATTTTGATGAGAAAAAAAGTGTTTCAGCACTGGGTGTTTGCTCAGACTTGCTGTGGGGCACTAGCTAGAACTTATATGAGCCATGACACAGTCCCGCAAGAGAAAAATGCTTTGTTCGGCACTGGTGGGTTTTGGCACGCTGTGTGAGTTCCAGAACAAATTAAAGTAAGTACTGAAGTACCACTGGACTATCAACCTCTGAGGACTGTGAGGATTTAATAAGTAGAACAAACATAAACCATTAATAACAGTACTTTATATATTATATGCATATCACATGTACTGTGTAAACATTAGCTATTCATGTGTATAAGATAGAGGGGGGTGTTGAAATTTTTGAATAGTGGTAGCAGAATCTTGTCTGCAAAGAAACCTGCTCCAGATTCTTCTTTATCTGCCATCTATTTCTTCGTGAAGGGAAATAACAGTGTAACAGAATGGGCAAATTATTGCTGTGTCCCTTCCTGTCCCATGCAGTTAGAGTGAGCTGTGGTGAGAGGGTGGCGGGCTGAAGGTAGGCCCACCGCAAAGAGGGCATGGGATCTGACTCCTGGAACTACAGTGAGCCTTTACCCAATGGCTCCTATGTCAGGTCAAGTGAGAGTGGGAAGGCACTGGCATCTTAATGCATCCTCTGGGCAGCAGGCTCTCTCCACGTGTAGGTGTATAATGAGGTCCCTACCCAACAGCTTAGTCATAAGGGTGCGTGGAAAACTATTACTTAACCCAAAGAGGATGGTTTCTCATTTTTCTTAGTTTATCTTACAGGGATTAAGCATATTTTAACTATATTTCATAAAATCTTTTGAATGTTTCCATGTTTAATTCTTACGACTATATAGTAAGTCTCCATTTTTAGTATATTTTATAGCAATAAACGATGATTGGAAAACACAATCTCCCTGTCCCGAGATTCCATGATAGTAGACTATATCTCCCAGAAAGACATTGTTGAAACATTTTGAACAAGGAAATATATGCCTTATTTTTCTCCAGGGAAATTCCACAGATCCTTTTGGTGATTTGCTCTTTTAAGAAAATATAACTCATTTGGGAAATTTTCCTAAGTCTACTCTTCTGAAGTTTAATGTCATTCTTGCTTATTTATGCACAGTAAAGATGAAGAGCAGCTGATATTATCTTCTTCATATACTCGGGGGCCATTATTTAAAAATACCTATGCTGAAAAATCTCATTTTGTCAAGGCCTTTATTATAGGTTCTATTTTTAAATCCTTTGATCTTTTTTACTCTTTTCCATCTCTCTCTCTTAAATCTTGAATCTAAACGACTTGTGCTTCTGTGGGGCTGACCAATGTAGTGTCCTGCCAGCTGTGGCACCTCCGAGTCCCAGTGCTTCACCACTGTTCATACATCTCAGGGTCACGCTTGCTTTTTTAAGAACAATAAAAGCATTTCAATGGAGGTGGCACATTATCTTTGAGCATTTCTTTGTGTCACGGGTAAACTAAGGCCATTTGAAAGCAAATATTCTCCCTTCGCACAAAAGAGTATATCTTGACTGTAATTTCTTTTCTAATTAAACAAGCTCTTTAACCGTCATTAAAGAACAGCACTATAATCCAGAGCTACTTGGGGTTAATTATGGTTTATTATACATTGAAGGAGGGGGAGGGAGACAGGGCATAAAGAGGATAAGGAATGGATTTTTAGCAATTAATTGAATTTTATAATTTTTAAAAATCCAAGGTGTCTGAAATAAATAAGTAGATCTTGCATTGAATTGTTGGGTTTTACCAGTGATATGCTTTTAATCTTTACATTTTTAACATGGATTGTAGACCTAGTGTTTATATTTGAAGTTCACATATTTTATTAGTATCATTAAATAAAATTGGGATAATTATGTTATGAAACTGGAACCAAAATTGGCAAGGTAACTCAGTGAAATTTAAGATTCCCTTGATTATTGTATTAGCTATCAGATTATTGCTTGAGTTTATCATTAATACAAAGTACATGGCCCAGATTTTTTCTTCTTTTAACTCTGTATGCATGGTAGGTTATGATGTTACTCTATGTAATGACATCATTTTGTTTCTCTCATCTGTCTTTGTGTCTTTAAAGAGGTTTACCACTTTTTAAAAACATTGCAATCAGAGAAGATATTCATTAAATTCTCCTTTCCATAGTTACTCTCTTATTTTGCTGATGAAACCTTTGTTTACTTTTTTTAAAGGTTTAGAGTATGGCCAAACATTTACAGAATATTCATAATTAATTTATGTCTCAAAATAAAATAAGACCAAAAATTAGTGAACGAAACACTTGAAGGATTCCATATGTTTGGATGTGCTCAGATTATTATTTATTGTGTATAAAATTACAAATCCCTGAGATGTAACTTACGTGCAAGCGCTGTATAAGATTTCATGAATATTTACTGTTTTGTTTCCATAAATCAGCACTGTTTTTGCTTGGTTGCTACATAGCTGTGACTTTTGTGCTGTCTCTTTGGTATTATAAGGGCTGAGTTTCATACCATTTGCATATGAAAAGAGTTCCTGGTAAATAAAGGCCTTATTTTGGTTCAGTGTTGAGGATTACGACTTAAGTGCAATGGAAGTGGGAAACGCACATTTAAATTTCACCTTAAACCCCCAACTCTTATATGTTGTTTGTAGATTAGGAAATAGAGAGACCTTAAGAATCTATTTCCAGTTTCATGATCTGGAATTCAAACTATCACCAGGGATTTATCTGTCTGAATTCTCCAATGGCAATTTCTCAGATTCCATAACTCTAAAAACAGGTCCCCAGCTGTTTTACTGGGGTGTTACACGTTCTAAACAGTGATTCCCAATATGGGCAGTCATAAGTCTTGTCTGCGGTGTTTTTGGAAAATACAGATTTCCAGACTCAACCCCAGGACGTGTTGTTGTTTTTTTTTTTTTTTTTTAACTTGGTAACATTAAGCCATTGATTAAAATAAACAAACAAACATTTTTAAAAAAAACGAACCATGAAGCCTCATCTCCACCCCATCCTTGGAGATCCTGATGCACTGGTTCTGAGTCACCCTAACTGTAGCCTGAACCCTGAGATCTTCTCAGGCTAACGCCTGGCGACTTTTGAGAACCACTGCTTTACACAATACACTTCTCAATTAGAGTTTCTTATAGTGCATATTGATTTGTTTGACAATTTTACAAGTTCATTACTATCTTCAAACATTTCTCTCTTTTTTTGTGTATAAAGTGATACCGATACCCACTGGGAGCCGCAGAGGCTGATGCCACCAAGCAAGTTCTGAAGAGACGTCTGGGCCTGTTTACCTCAGTGGCAGAAATTCATGGCGTCTTTGAGAAGTCCTGTAGAAGCTGGGTGGCCTCCTCTGGCCAGCTGGAGAACCTACAGACAGGAGAATTAAGGATGGTAGAGTTAATTAATTGATTTCGCTGTGCCCAGCACAATCAGGAAGCTTATTTTAGTTTGAATTGGTAATAGTGGCTAACATTTGCTACTATAACAGTAGCTATTATTGGTAATAGTAGCTAACATTTATTGACGTACTTACTACATGCCAAGAAGTTAGAATTCTTTGCCATAGATGCACCACTATTTCACAGGAAAGGAAATGCAGGTGCAGAGAGGTGAAATAATTTTCCCAGAGTCCACAGTTAGTATGCAGTAAAGGCTAGATCTAACCTAGGCAGCCTGACTCCAGGGCCCTCGTGGGTGCTTACGATGCCACCTCGCCTGACTAGCTGGACCACAGTACGGTAAAACAGATGCAAATGAGGAGTATATAAGCAGGCTGGAGTCTGATCTCTTATGAGCAGTGTTAACATGTACAACTACTTGACTTCTTCCAGCTCAACTGTCCTACCTGTAAATGGAATTAGTAATAGTACCTTCTTCACAGGTTATTACGAAGTTTGTAAATAAATGGTTAGCTTGATGTCTGGACTATAGAAGTACTCAGGAAACGACTGCTGTTTTTGTAAGTCAGCAAGTTCATGAACACAAAAACAGAAATCCGGGGTTTAGATTCATTGCCACTCTTTCTGTGCATAGGCTAGATGGTAGTTCCAGCCCAGGTATGTAGATCAGATAAGGTTTAATCTTACCCTGAGAATTCCTAATTTTTATAATTGTATTATATACCCAGATACATTATCATTAGCTGCCAAAATTTTTCTAGGCCTATCACTATGACTAATAATTTAACTCATTAAATAAATCTTAGTTTTCATTGATTTACATAACCCAACCTTTATTTCTATGAAAGGTGCTACTTTGGGTATGGAGTAGAAGAGCTTTCCTGAGGAATTAATATGGTAGCTCATTTAAAAGTCTTCCATGACACGGTGCCACATCGAGTTACCGAAATGGGTTTCAGAATACTTGAATTCTATCTCCCTAGTCTTTTTCTTTAAGTACTGTGCAGTTCCAGACATGTTCACTTAGCCTCTAAGTCTTTGTCTTATATGTAAAATTTAGAAGCTGTATTATATGATAGTGATGGTTTCTTCTGACTAATATGTGATTTTGGGTATTACAAAATAGCAACAAGGATATATTTATATATGTAAAATGTATGTATAATGGGAACTGCAGTTCTCACCCACCAGTTCATCTTTTTAGTTCCAACAATTTCTTCCTTATTCTGAGCTCATCTGTCAAAACAAAGAAGTAGGATTCTGTGATTTCTAACTTTTATGATTCTATTAATCTTTTCTCCAGTATCAGCCATTTGCCAAAAATGCAACAGCCCCAGTACCTAGAGATTCCTCCCTTCATTACTCTCAAACAACTTTTGCAAAATTGCTTCATCTTCTATCATCTAATATTCTATCATCTGATTGTAGTGTTTCTCAAGTATTGATTCCTGGATACCCATTTGGTTACACATAATGAAAAGATTTTCCTAATTCACATACACACACAGACATAAAAGTTGAATTAATGGATGGAAGACTTTTCCCATAAAATATTTTTAAACCTCCGATAGCTAGTACCAATTGTTTGTATTAGAGCAAAATAGGACAGTGTTCCATTTAATGCAAAATTAGTTGTTATAACATATAGTGCTTCTCAAACTAACTTTAGTGAAGGGAGAGTTCTTTTTTTTTTAAATGTCCCATTCACTGCATACTGTTCTTTTACAAAATACAAAACTAATAAGTGACTTCCAAGCAAAACAATACCATCAAAAAGAATAAACATACAAATCCAATTTTAAAAATTATTTTCCTCAATATACACCCTCTAAAATTGTTTCTCTCAAATTTTTATTCTCAATGTCTATACTTGCCATAAATTGATAGCAAAGAATTTATAGAAATGCACTGATCTCTGGCTCAGACATTGAGTTGCACTAGTCTTGAAAAGCAAGTTTAACTTTGTTTTTGTAAGTTTGACATTTTTAAGCAGAAATAAATATAATATCTACAATGCTGTGATATTACAGTGAAAATATTCATCTCTTCATCTATAGAAAATATGTTTTCTTATAATATTTAAATAAGAGTAAAATGTAAACTGTACTGAACCTTAATCTCTTTGTTTCTCCCTTCCTACTTCCCTCTCTCAATTTGTAGTATTTCTTCCAGGGGCTAGATCTGACCAGCTCCAGACAAACTCTAGAGTCAGTGACCAGATCCTTCAGGGTCTTTCCGTGGTTAAAGTATAAGTCGATATTAAGCCTCACCTACATTTAACCTTAGTGGGAATGACTTGTTCAGATCCTTTCTTGATAACAGCTTTTAATTAAAAGGGGAAGCAGAGAGCCTGAGGGAACAGAATGACTCAGGTGTGGAGAAGGGATACTGCCAAAGCGGCCTGTGTCTGAGCCCCATGCTTGGTGATGGAGAACCAGAGCCATTCCCATGATTTGAACATCAGTCATTGTCCTAGTGGAAAAGAATCCAAAAGGTCAATGATGAAGGAACTACATACATGTAAGGTGATTACATTGTGAAATAGGAGGCTTTAAGATACTTTTCTCCATTATATTTATTATAACGAAGAATACCAAAATTACTGTTTCTCAGAATAGCAATCCTACTAGAAACTTCAAATAGCAAATTAGAAATATATATACTATATACATATACACACACACACCATACGTATATGTGGTAGTATGATATATACGCAGATACATGTATATACATACACATGTGAAAGATAGTTGCTAGGTGAGTAGAATTTTCCAGTCCCCGAATGAAGGATTCATTTCACGATCACTTTAAGCCTACACTTTTGAAACTGGAAACCTTACTCATCTGGCAGAAAAAAGGATCATAACTGCTTAGAGGAAATACAAAGATCTTTCCAAGCATCCAGAATTTACTTCTAATTCTTATCTTTTATGGATGGTTCCCTGCATTAAAAAAATCTTATTTATCCAAAATGGAATTTTCTACCTTGTTATACAACCAAGTCAACCATTATAATGCAAAATCTTCCTTTACAGGGAACCATGAGACATATTCTCTCTGCAATATGTTAGGAATACTGTGCTTGCTGTCAGCTACTCATCTGTTTTTATCTTTTTCCTTAGCTCTGTCACTTATTAGATCTGAGACTTGAATAATTTATTTAACCTTTATGGGCTGTACTTTCTCTAGCTTCTCAGGTAGGGATAAAAATTTTACCAACTTTATAGGGTTGTTGCGTAGGTTAAATGAATTAATGTATCCAGAGTGCTTAGAATCGTGTTTGGAATATAAGTATTTAATAAGTATAACCTTTATTATTATTACTGTTTTGTTATCATGGAATCCCCACTCTTATAAACTGTTCGTGCTTTCTTTTTTGTTTTTTTTTCCTAGGAACATTAGGATCAAATTTGCTACTTCTACCCACTGTTCACTATTCTTTTATTGCCCTCATTTTCAATTTTCATCACTTTATTCTTTATACTGCTATTTTGCATGTGTATCTGAAGGCTGACTTAAATCTTTTTTGAAAAAATAAAGTGATGTATCAATCAATTAGCCTCTTGAAAACTGGATTATAGTCCACCTATGGGCAAGAATCATCTCAAGGACATCCGAAACTCTGATTGGCTTAAGTCTGGCTTCCTGAACCAGTTGTTTGATAGGGAGATGGAATTATTATACTTGACTTGGAAAATCATCACAGCCTTGTGATGCACCAATCCTCAAAGTCACATTGCTGTTATAACAATGTAGTTGCTGGGACGGATGGTGGAGAGTCAACCTCAATATCAATTACAGTAGAGTATCCTAAATAGGAAGTAGCTTACCCATCTTTACATCCCCAGTGCCTAGCACAACTTCCAGCATATTACAATACTTAGTAAATGAATGACAAATAAGTCATTTTTGCCTGCATGCCACATTTTCAGTTTGCCTCTTTGAGCACAGGAACCTCATTTATAACCACAGAATTCCCTTAAATGAAACTTCTATTTTCTAGAAGTAAGACCCTCCTAGCAAGCAAGGAAGCGTCTTATGACTTACTCCATGCCCAATTCACTTTGTATCACTCTTACACACTCACTATGTGTTCTATCAAATCATGGGAGGGTCTCTGACACCAACATGTGTTAACACTCATATTTGTCTATCAACCTGCTGACCCCTCTATCTAGTAAAGTACTTGTCCTTTTAGCCTGGACCTAGGTCACTGCCTCTTCATGAGGAGACTCCATTGGCCAGAACCAGACATGCCAACATTTATGACTCCTCCACGCCCAGTATAGATCCTCATTGTAATTTTCCATACCAGCAATTTTCAACCTTTCTCATCTCATGGCACATATGAACTAATTCCTAAAATTCTGTGGCACACCAAGAAAGTATATTTTTTGCTGACCTGATGAAAAGCAGGTATAATTTTCATTTATTCACATCAGATGGTTTTTGTGTTGGCTGTTGTCATTTTTTTTTTTAATTTGACAATTTAAGTGAAAAGAGGTCAGTGCCCCTGACTAAATAGTCAGTCGTCACATGTTTTAAAAACCGTGTCATACTAGGGTGCCACGCAACACCAGGTAAAAGTCACTATTCCATACATTAACTGGATGCTCAGGCAATGTGTGATGGAGAAAGAACACACGTTGTACAAAAAGGCAAAACTGGGTTGGGTCCTCTTTGCTGTGCAGCCAAACCCTGTTGCTTAACTGTGCTGAGAGTCAGGCTACTTGTTTTGAACTGAGGATAGTAAAGACTGTCACATAAGGTCGTTTTAAAGATCAGGTTGGGTAATATGTGTAAAGGTCAAGCACATAATTGGTGCTCAGTAGATAAATGAAGCAGGCGCTCAATGACTAAATTGATTTAGCATTATTGGGAGATTCTCGAAAAAGTGAAGATCATGTAACGGATTTATGATGACAGGTTGAAAATCAATAGACATTTTGATTTAAGGCATTAGAGTTCTTATAATTTAATTTATTTTAGGGTTGCAAATGTGAAAATGGGAGAACCATGTTTTTAACTTCCTCCTAAATAGTACTTAGCATAGCATCTTGTACTAATAGACACTCACTAATGATTCTGACCAATGACCAAAGAGCCAATGTTTCCTTTCTTCAGTCTCCTTAAGGCTCTATGACAGAGTCAAATTTAAGGGTGAACGTGGTATTAGAGCAGTATTGCCCCAGAGCATAAGTGCTGGTTTCCAGATGAGGCTATTCTTGAACGACTTAATTTAAGCTTTTCCACTTAGCATTTAATGTGACTTATTTTGTACAATGACAAAGCTGCAGGTGTTAACAAAATCTCAGAGTTTAAAAATGTGCTGTGGTATATTTAAAGTGACCAAAATAACTTTTTTTTAAGATTCAAAAATAAACTGTTGACATAAATTACAAAAATATCACTGCTTAAGAAATAAGATCTGTCACATTTCATCATTTTTGCTGAGAATTAAAGGTCCTCAATAATCTAGCCCCAGTTTACCTTCCTGACAACTGAAGCACACCCCCACTTCCCAGACCCTCTATAGTCCAGTTGTAAGGTGGAAATTTTCCACATCTGCCTTTAATTTCTCCTTAGCCTCTGATGTATTTTGGTGTAAAAACACGTCTCTCCCCATCTTTTTATTCCAACATGAGCTGAAGCTCGGGGCCTGGCAGGTGTGGGTGCTCAGGATACATTTGATTAGTGATATGAACTCAAAAGGAGGTCCAAACTGGGGAATGGAAAACTCAGACACATCCAGTCCTTCTTGAAATGGACTGGAGGCCTCCTGGAAACGTCGAGGGCTATAACTGGGGTGGAGCACTGGTCTCTCCAGGCTCACAGTAAGAGTTACGCTCACATTCCCTGGCAGTATGCTTGATGGGGAAGGAGTGCATCCCGAGTGGCAGAGAGCTGAAGTTCACAGGCTTGACCCAGAGATGGTGGATGAAGCTCAGGAGGGAAAGGGAATTATGAATGAATCACAAGGCATAACACATAGCTGGCTCTTCAGCCCAGATCTGCTCAATTCCTTCCTTGCTCAGGATTTGTGGTAGAGCCCAGGGAGAGGTCTTTTAAATGAGAAGACACACAGCTGAGAGTCCCCCGGTGAGTGGTGGGTAATTAGTTTGCTTCAGTCACCAGTGCAGAAGGGCAGCACAGTTGGGAAGTTGAATGGGAAGCACTGGATGCTTAAAAAAGAAAAAGGATTGGCTTCCTTGGCTCCCTGATTCCCCATACTTCCATACTACAGAAATTTCTAGAATCTGGGCTACCTCTTCGAGAAATAAAAAGCAGCCTTTAAAGTGCCTTGTACTGGCTTTGAAGAGATTATTTTTCTGTAGGGGTCATCAGATGGAAGAAACCAAGTGTGACATTTCACAGCATGGGGAGGGGGGGGCTCCTCGCTGATTGAGAAAACATTTCTACTCAGTCTTTAGAGTGAGAGTTAGACTCCACCAAAGTAACATCCATTCCTGGTAAAGACAGCAGAGCTTAATCCAACAAGTGCATTATTTAGAGGATATGGCATGCCTCTGGGTCTACAGAGGAGGAAGCAGCTTCCACCACCTTGTGACTACACCCACTGTTCTTTTTGCATAGAGCAACATATTCCTCCATTGCCTCCAGAGGGAAATCTGAAAGGTTGAGCATTTGTCTTAAAAATACGAAGTCATCACTAGGAGTTTAAGAGACGGAGAAAGCAACAATATGTAAGTTTACATCCTCATGTATAGCACTCATTCTCCCCATCAACATCCTACAGTATTAAGCTCAAGATAAATTATGACCATTATAAAACACACACTTACAAGATGTTTTCTTGGCCTATTTGGTTGCTCACCTGCTAATTTTCAACCCAGTTATATGTAAATGTCATGAGCATATGCTTGCAATATAGTCTTTCCTGTGAGTCAGCTGGGCAACTGCTTGGCTAGCTGCTTGCTGAGAAGCCCAGCACCAAGGAATAGGCAAGAGTCACACAAGGGAACTATGCTATTACTCAGCTTTTATTGAATGTCGGTTCATTCAAAGTAGGCATCAACATACATTAATATTCTCCTCACACTATAACAACCTAAGAGAAATATAACACACACACACAACAATCAATGGGGGTAACAAACCCAAGTCCCAGAGTCTCAGTGTGTAGGTCTGGGAGACAGCATGGTGGGCAAGAGAGTCATCAGTGTCTTGCAAGGAAGGAGCTCTGGAGCCAGGTGGGCAGCAGGGTAGATGAAGTCCTCAGTGGGGCAGAGCCTCTGGTGGTCATGCCAAGGGAGGTCAGCATGGCGTGGAGACAGCTCAACTGTCTCAGCAGAGGTCTGGAACCTGCCTCAGTTATAGCTTACAGTGATGTATTCCACCCTTCTGGGTGTCTTGGTAAGTGTGTTGGCATCCCTCATGGCAAGTGGGGAATTGGTCCCTAGAAGCCTATCTATGGGTGGTCCTGC
This sequence comes from Sturnira hondurensis, assembly GCF_014824575.4. Classification (NCBI taxonomy): domain Eukaryota; kingdom Metazoa; phylum Chordata; class Mammalia; order Chiroptera; family Phyllostomidae; genus Sturnira; species Sturnira hondurensis. The sequence continues at coordinate 3,350,999 of NW_028081528.1, forward strand.
TCTGCAGACAGGCTGTTTTGATCATGTGTGCAGATATTTTAGATGTATCTCTTTGCCAACTATGTCCAGTGTGATTTAAGTAGTTTCCCTCTTGAACCAAAGTGTCATGGCTAACTGGCAGCCATCAAAGTGACTGCATTTTGTTTTATATACTTTATGCTATCTTGATCAATCCTGATAAGACTAATGCCATTTTGTTGGGTCTGCTCTCCATACTGTATAAAATACTTTGCCTGAATTTAGTAAAATATTGCTCATCCTTTAAAACCCAATTTAAGTCCTAGGCATGCTTGCCCTCCTATACTCCCTCACCCCCAGTTTATTAAATTTCCTTAGGTCATAGTAGCACCCTCTTTTTTAACTTTTGAACTTAAAGCATTATCTATATTTTGTATCAGTTCATTTGACAACGGCTCAAGGACTCATAGTTAGTCTTTTATATAAAAATTTAGTCACTTTAGCCACTGTTTGTTTATACTTGATTGGACTAACCATACTATAGGACCAGAGGCTAGAAATCTGGGAGTTCTAGTCTACAAAAAGTATCAAGATCAGTTTTAAAAGGAATAAACGATCACTTAGAAGGAAGTGCCTGTTGCAAACACCATACTGAGTATCTATCAGTGGGAATTTTTCAACGGTTAATGTTAGTTCCTAGTTGGGATTTTTTTTACATGTGATTTTACATTTCCTGCAAAGCTTTATGCTTATCTAATTCTTAATTTTTAAATTAATAAACATTTATTGTTGAAGTTTTGAAAGTATGGAAAAGTCTAAATAAATAGAAAAAATCCACTTAAAATGCTACTACTCATTTTGTCATATTTCTTGCATTTTTTATTACATATTTGAGACTTCACTATACATAATTTTAAAGCAAAAATAGATATTTCTTTATTTCCTATTCTCATTATATAAATAATTCATGTTAGTTATAGAAATTTTACATAATACACAAGTATATATGGCACAGTAAGTATATATACAAGTATATATATACAGTAATCCCACCACAAAGAAATAAATGGCCCTGGATGGCAGAGCTCAGTGGATCGAGTGCGGGCCTGCGAACCACACGATCATGGTTCGATTCCCAGTCAGGGCACATGCCTGGGTTGCAGCCAGTTCCCAGCAGGGGGCTCATGAGAGGCAACCATACATTGATATTTCTCTCCTTCTCTCCTTCCCTTCCCTCTAATGATAAAGAAATAAAATTAAAAAAAAAACAAAGAAATAAATGCAGGAAAACTTAGCATATATCATCCCAAATTTTTGCCTGTGTGTTTAAACAGAAACTTGTGTGCATATTTACAAATAAATATACACACACAAACATAAATATGAAACATAGCTATCACATTTTGTATACAGTTTGGCATCCTATATTTATCACTAAATACATTTTGAATATCTTACTACCTATCATTTTTTACTCCATTAAACAGCTGCATAGTTTTAAATTATAAAAAGGATTTGATGGTTACATAAAATTCCATTGAGTAGATGTCTAATAGTGCAGTTGACCTTTCCTCACTGCTTACTCCCATTCTCCCATTGATATAGACTGGTTTGTTTCATAACTTTGAAAACTAAGAAAAATTCTACTCTAAAAGTAATGCTGTGATTAAGATCTTTACTTATAATGTCCACACATGCAGTTACTTTGTTGGGATAGAGTCCCACTCTTGGACTGATTCAAGTATGTGGAAAATCTTAAGACTCTTGACAAATACCATAATTGTTCTATGGTTATAATTTTAAAGTTTCTTTGCTATTTCTTATTTCATGTAAAAATTCTTGCATGTACTTACCCTTTACATTGCACTATATTCTAAAGGTCTTTTACATTTAAATTGATAATTCTGTCATTGTCATTAAAGATACTGGACACGCTTTTACAAAATTTACTTTGAATTTAGGAAAGACAATTGGATAGATGGCTGATATGTGTGAAATTGGCTTGTAGGTTGATTTGATGGTGGTTTATCTTTTGTCCTTTGTCAGCCCCATGGGGAAAGTTTATGGCAATAAACACAATGTAATGTACCCAGAAATATGAAATTGGCCATCAAGAACTGCATTAATAGCTTTCATTCTGCCATAATGAGATGATGAGATGGAAGATGAGATTTGAGATCTCATCTACTGAGAGATGAGGTTTTATTTAGAAAAGTTTTCAAGTCTGAAGTCTCTTGAAATCTCCTATGAAATGTGTGCATTCAGAGTTAAAATTTCATGAGAACTTTGCTCAAGGAATTACTTTTCACCTCAGTTCAATGCTAATTTACTTTACTTGTCAGCAAACAGAATGTAGTAATACTATTTCCATCCTAAAAACATATGCATGTTGTTCCATTAGTAGTAATATATTCATCAGAACTCTGTTAACAGTAGTAAGTGATAATATTTGTAGGCAGTAATCAGAAACTTGACAGCTCTCCTCATCACCAACATTCTTCCTTCTAGGAGGCGAGAGATGTAAATTCAGAGAATGATTATAAGCTGATGTCAACTCAAATATCAAATTGAAGTTGAATTTCTTGTTTTAAAAAAAGTCTAAGTGATCTTCTGAAGTTGTTGTATCTAGTGGCTGCATTTTATAGATGCCAATCATAACCGAGTGGAGAATGAAGTAGAACCAGTCAAAATTTCTTATCTCACTCAGAAAAAAAACTCCCATGAATAGTAGAGCCACAGTACCCTTCATGACATGTAAGAGAGAGTGTAATTAATAATACACAATGGATGCTTTTGGTCATTAAGGCTTAAAACTCTAGTGAAACCATGGTATAGTAGAGGTCAGAGTGAAACCAATGACCTAACGTCCCACAAGTTCTTTTCCCCTCCACAGAGACAGCCACTTTTACCCTTTTTAGCTGATACATTGTGTATTTACCTCTGTGTCACTAAAAACTGTGCTTCTGTTGTTACTGCTTGATTTTATATTTAGATATTATATATTGTTTTCTCATGATGGACAGGGAAGACTGTGATAGGGAGAAAAATGCCTCCCCCATCAAAGATATGATACCTAATCTTTATAACCTACAAATGTTACTTTATTGAAAAAGGAGTCTTCGAATTAGTCTCCAAGATTATCTCAGATTTTCTGGGTGGAGCCTTAATGCCATCACAAATGTCCTTAGAAAAGGGAGACAGAGGGTAATTACACACACTGAAGAAGTGGACCCACTAAAGCCATGGGAACACAGCTTGCAGTAACGTGGCAACAAGCCAAGAAATGCCAGCAGCCACTAGAAGCTGTAAGAGGCAAGGAGCACATTCTCTAGGATCTCTGGAGGGAACATGGCTCTGCCACTGTAGCCCAGTGAAACTATTTCAGACACTTCCCCCCTAGAACCATCGGCTTCCCCATACCCACATTCTACCCTTCATTATCTTCTATGCCTTACGAGGCTGCTCTGTATGGACTACACCTTGGTTTCACTTGACCTTTGTTTCCAGTTGGTTTCAACCAATGAGAATCTGATCAGGAGTCAGAGGAGAGTGAGTTTAGCATATTTATTTCTCTGCCCTCCTCCTTGGGGTATCATTCTAGTGATGATGTTCCATAATCAAAGGATGTAACTCCTTGAACATGACCCACTCTGCATGACTCTCTATCTGGATTCCAGAAACTGCATTCTTTCTTTGGTTCTTTAGGCTTCAATGTTAATCAGTCCTTGGGAACTGCATTATTCTACCTTTAAAAATCATGCCTTTATAAACTTTAGTTAAATCATCCTAACTTGAGAGTCCCACCTGTCTTCTGTTGGGACACTAACTAAATCACGGGCTGTGATTCTCTCCAGCCACAGCCTCTGTAAGGAAGCCTCTCTTCCCACTGCTGGTTCCTGGGTGTGTTCCCATTCTTTACGGTTCCTTAATTGTAACTATGACTTTGTAAAAAAAGGTCTTTGATCAAATATTTTCAGTATACCTTTTGTTTCCTGCTGGAACCCTGACTGATATAATAGACACTCAATAAATCTGAATGAGTGAATGGATGAAAATTCCTTTATCCTTGTATTATAATGATTTGGTTGATGCTCTATTACCTCAAGAATGAAAACCGTTAAAGGGCAAGGAGCAGTCATAGCCCTAGAACTTGGCATAATATTTAGCACATATATACCTGATAAAACGTTACTGAATGAGTTGGACTTGGAATCTGAATCTAGTTCACCTACTTACTAGCTATTTGGTCTTGGCTTAGTCCCTTAGGTTCTCTAAGACAGTTTTTAAAAATAATAATACCTACTTTTCATGATAATGATGTTTATCCCACTTGGTTATTATAAATATCAAGTGAAACAACATATACAAGCACATAAACTGTAGAAATACTTTTTAAATGTAAGAATTCACTTCAAAAGAGAATGAGAGACACACCCTGCTGCTGTTCTTGAGGAATAGTTGCTGATCCATGAGGACCATAAATTCCCTTTTGTGTATGTGGCTTTATAGTGAATTTAACTTTTTTTTCATCAGAAGATATAGTGATCTAGACCATTTTGCTTGCTTATCATAAAGGCAAGAACTTAGTTCCAACATGAGAAAGGAGGGCTACTGAAGTGCCTATGGATTGTTTTTATTTCAGGAAGTAAACATGTAAGGCTATGACCTCCTAATGAAGGAAGTCATGCATTTCATCTACCCCAACTCTCTGAAAGCATCTGTAGGCCTCTATCACAGAAACCTATGTTAAAACCTATACCAGATTGCTGCAAATCCATTTTTAAAGATTTTATTTATTTGTTTCTAGAAAGAGGAGAAGGGAGGAAAAAAGAATGGGAGAGTAACATCAGTGGGTTGCCTTTTGCACTTGCCCCAACCAGGGACCTCACCTATAACCCAGATGTGTCCTGACCAGGAATCAAACCAGTGACCTTTTGCTGTGAGTTATGACACACAGCCAACTGAGCCACAGCAGTCAGTGCTAAAAGCTTGTCTTACTTGGGGAATCATTTATCATTAGCTTGCCCTATCCAAGCAATGAATATAGGCTTAAATCATTTTAATAGCATTTAGTTGTTTATACTAAATTTGTGAAGTGTGGAGAAGACATTTACAAACAATTACATTTTTTCTGCTTTTAAGGAAAGTTTCATAACTAGATTCACCAGAAGTGCTGGCTTAGGTGTCCTTTGCTGACTTGTTCTCAGTAAATAGATCAAAATTATTTTTAAACAGCCTAACAACGGGCTATGCGTAAATGAGTGTTTTGAAATGCTTAAAGGTACTTGAAAATAGTGCCCTAAAATAGCTTAGGTAGCTTTCATGAAAATTTACAAAAAAATTCATTTACTCAAGAAAGACTTTCTTTAGGAATAATATAAACACTAGCCTGATCTTCTGAATAATTACAAACTCAGCTTTAGGGGAGTGTGAGTTGAAGAGGTATTGTTGCCTTTCCAGTGCTCCTCACTGCCACTGAAATAGCTACAGAGAGAAAGAAAAGCTCTAATTCTTCTTAAACGCATCCTGGTGTCTGGTATCACCAGTGGACACTCGCTAATACTGCTGATTGATGGGGACAAAAGAACAGACATTCCTTCTGAGTGACAGAATCACAGGAAATGGAAGCCACTCTCACAAAAGAAGAGAAAGAAAACCAAAGATTTGGTTCATAATGTCATATTTTTCTGGTTGTTTTGGAGTTTCCATTTTTAGATGTGTTTCTCACTTGTGTAAATTTATAAAAGGTAAATTATGACTTTCAGTGTTTTTCTCTCGAGCTACCCACTTGATTTTCCGTTCTACCCTCCCTAAAACGATTTCATTCTGTTAGAAAAGTTATTTGTAACTCTGTGTTTACACAGGGATGAACTGTAAGAGATGGGTTGGGATTTGGGGTTTTGACCACAAGCATCTCTTACATTGGCACCTGCGTAGTCACAGTAAGATTATATTTAGCGGGTAACCTGCCTTAACGGCAAACCTGAGCGTCTTGGAGTACTACCATGTGCACTAGCCAAATGAAACTCATCCTATTTCCAGAGGGTCAATTAGGCCATCTACAGTATTCCAACATGATCCAGTTCTCAAAACAAAGGTCAAAGGGAAGTCATTGACATTCTCACATATGAATTATTAAATTATTTCAATTTTATTACTCATCTACCGTTTTAGGTAGTTCAGGACACAATACTCTGTCGGACAAAACTCTCTAACCTTGTGGAGCGTGCACCTAGTTGAAGTGGGGAAAGGCGTATAGTATTCAAATAATTAAGTAAAAAAGTATATCACATCAAATAGAGATAAGTACCAAAGAAGCAAGAAAGGAAGGGGGATAAGGGATGAAAGAATGGAGAGGGGGTTTCAGTTTTAAGTAGGTGACTTGTCAGCAAATACTACAGGGCTAGAGGGAATGTGCTGTATGTACATTTGGCAGACAGCATTGCTGCAGAGGAGACAGCAAGCACAGGCCTTGGTCAGTGGCGTGCCTGGTGAGCTCAAGGGACGGCAAGGAGGCCAGTGGAAACAAGAGGCGGAGAGCTAACAGACATATGGTCAGAGAAAGTCTGTGGGGAGTAGATCACCCAGGGAACGCATAGGCCATTATCAAGACTCTGGCTGTTGTTTGCATTGGTTTCTGTCTTGAGAGTAAGCTGTACTGGGACAAAGACAGAAGCAAACAGCCTAGTCAATAGGCCACTGCAATGGTCAGGTGAGAGGTGTGATAGCTTGGGAGTGAATGGTGGAGGTGGTGGGATGTGGTCAGATTCTGGATTTATTTTAAAGGTAAATCTAACAGGACTTGCTAATGGATTTGATGTAGTTTATGATTAAAAGAGAGAATCAAATATGAATCTGAATTTTTGGCTTGAGTAGTTGGAAGTCTGGAGGTATTGATAGGAAAAACTGTTAGTGATACTGGGTTATACAGGGAAGATCAGATCCTGGGTTTGGACATCTAAGTTGACTTGTTGAGCAGGGGGCAGGGGGCGTGGAATGAGGGGAAAGCAATGGGCTGGGATACACATTTGTAAGTCTCCACACATAGGTGGTATTTAAAATGATATGACTGGATTTGCTCACGAGATCATATTCCCAGTTTCTATGTCGTTGTCTTTTTGATGGTGATGGAGCTTTGACATATTTGGAATTTGTCTGATGGTAATATCGAACACAGGACTTTTCTCTACTTTTACCTTCCAACTTTACTATCCTCCTCACTGGAATGCATTTTTTACTTTATAGGGCTGACTATGAGTGAGCAGTAAGGGCCTTCTAACCCTCAAGGCCACAAGGAGACAGCACCCAATTTTGCTGTAGTTCAAGACAAAATCAAATGGATGTTAGAAGAAAACATCCAACTCTGCAGTTCTTGGTGAATAATAAAAAGTGTAATGCAGATTCCACGGTTGGATAGAAGAAAGTTGACCCAGCCTACTATATAAATAAAATATAACAAACACGTCCTCTTTTGTTCTTCCCCCTCCAGGTTTTCCTTAGGCTACCAGATGTCACACCTTCATTCCCTCCCCCATCTCTCAGAACCCGCCCTCCTACCCAAAGAAGTAAGTCACTTCGGGTTTTAGGCTTGCTTACTCTCCACCCTCCACAAAACAAAACTTTCCCCTACATTTAACCAAATTAACTTTTTTTCCACAACCTTCCACCATAGCTCAAGTTTGACTTCTAGGTAACCGACAACCCATACCAAAGTACTTGTCCAAATATCTGCCCAGCAAGACAGGCTTCTTTCTTTTTTCTCTTTTTAAAAACTTAATTATTGTTCAAGTACAGTTTTCTGTCTTTTACTCCTGTCCCAGCACACCCCACCCCCAGTGCTCCCCATCTCCCTCTCATGTGTCCTTTGTCCATGTGTCCTTTATACTTGTTCCTGTAAACCCTTCCCCTTTTCCCCTGAAATTCCCTCTCCTCTCCCTTCTGGTCTCTGTTAGCCTGTTCTCTATTTCAGTCTCTTTGCTTATATTTTGCCTCCTTGTTTGTTTTGTTGTTTAGGTTCCTGTTAAAGGTGAGATCATATGGTATTTGTCTTTCACTGCCTGGCTTATTTCACTCAGCATAATGCTTTCCAGTTCTATCCATGCTGTTGCAAAGGGTAGGAGTTCCTTTCTTTCTGCTGCATAGAATTCCATTGTGTAAATGTACCATAGTTTTTGGATCCATTCATTTAAATTGTGCTGCTATGAACATTGGGGTGCATAGGTTTCTTTAAGAGAGAGAGAGAGAGAGTGTGTGTGTGTGTGTGTGTAAGAGAGGGAGAAGGAGGAAGAGAAAAAGAAAGAGACTGGGTGTTAAAAAGGAATGGTTCAAATCAATACACATTTGTTACAAAGTTTGGCTAAGAACTACAATGCAGGCTGAAAAGGCATTATTTTTACTTGGTAATAACTTGCATAAAGAACAACATAAAATACCAAGAAAATTTTGAGCATATCTTCACAATCTTTATTCTCATCTTTATACTATTACTTATTCATGTTAATATGATCATTTTGAAACTCTTTTCCTCTGCCATGTAAATAATGTGCATCATTGGGTAATTGAATATAAACCAGTGTATGTTCTATTCTACCATTTTCCCCCACACTAGCCTCCTCCTCTGTCGCGGATGCTCTCCTGTGCTGTTCAGATCGTCTGTACGGAACTGGGGGACTTACTCCCTCAGCTGATGGGAAGAATTGTCCCCTGTTGAAGACAGCCTCCTTGCCCGATTCATGCCTTTGAACTAAGGATAAAGATGGCTCAGCCTCCTCACCTCAATTTAGGACAGCTTGGGAGGGCTGCCCCTTTAGGAGCTGAGAGCTTGCTGCAGGGCCAGCCAAGGCCCAGTGTCCCCCTTCTGCCCACTACTACTGCCTGCCTTCCCTGCAAAGGTTGGTCCCCACAACTCTGCTTAATAAGCCTTCCTTATGTTCATCTCCATCCCAGAGTCTGCTTTCTGCCACCTCCTCCCAGAATGTTTGAGATTGAGAGTCTTTCTCATCCCTGTTCCTGAGCTGCTTGTCCTCAGCTGTTCCTTGTCCTGTGCTCATCTCTGTCTCCACTCACTTTGCTGCTGCCTAAGTCCTGGAACGGCTGTGCTCTGTCCCAGCAAGAGCCTCTCTAGAGGACTCTATGTGGGGCAGGAGCCATTCTCTTTACTGTTCTACGTGTTTATTCTCTACAGCGTCACCCACACCAGGCTGCAAGGATATAAGTCTGAATTACTGAAGCATGGCAGGCAACTGAAAGCTATCACAATTAAATAGGGCTGACTCTGTAGTACAGAGGAGGGAAGAAAAAAATGTTAAACCCATCACTGAGGGACTGTCATAGACACGCCTCAGGCCTTTATTATGTTCTCAATTTTCAAATCCTTGCCCCCCGCAAACAAACACGAGAATAATAAGCATATCCTTTTTCAAGCATCCACAATATACTTCCTTCTCTTTTAGGGAAATTCTACCCCTAACCTGCATGATTTCTAGGTTCATCTCGCCTAGTTGATTCCAGGGAGTGTTAACCAGGTTCCTAAAGTCTGGACATCAGGTGGACAGCACCATGTGGGCGCTGGTATTTCCAGTCAGTCTGTCCTGTGCTCTGGTTATCAGTGTAGTGTACAGATGTGACTCCTCTGTTTCCCTGGTCATCTAGCCGTTCACTATTAAATTACTTCCTAAGGGCAGTTGAAAATTTTTTGAGCGATTGTTACCAGCTCTGCTGTCCAATGCTGTTTCCCCTGGCCAGCACCACCTGCAGAGCTGCATGTTACCTGTAGGACCTGAATTGTGAGATGTCTTACTTCCAGCTTTATTCTTCTCTTGGTCTCTATCCATCTCGTTATTCAACACCTAAAATTGTGCTGTTGTCATCTTCCCATTTCTTTTGTTTTCATGGTTTATGCTTAAAAAATCTATTATCATTTTAATGGGGTTTTAGGAGAACCTGAGACAAATACTTGTTTAATCCACTGTTTAACTCAAAGTTCCAGAGTATTGTCAAATAGTTAAACTTTTTCCTCTGAGACCCTAAGTTTATAGTAAAATTGTAAAAAGTCATTGTTATGCAATATAGGAAATAGTCTCCCAAAGAATTCTTAAAAAAATTGTTATAGCATAAATATTTTGGCTGCCATTGAGGTTAAGTGCTATTGAAATAGGCATAAAGAAGATTTCTTATAATTCCACATGCAATATATTTAAATAGCACATCAATATAAGGATTTATGAAGATTAGTTCTTCTAAAATTCCCCAGTCCTTTCTGGGGAAAACTTCTTCATCCTTTTAGAACTTCAAAGCAAGAAAAGCAAGCAGGAAAGACCATTTTCCCAGTAAGATTTTTTTAAACATTAATTCATGTCTCTCGTGTCCTGTATCTTACCTTAGTCTTTGTCAGTCTATAAAGCAACATATTTTTTTAAAATCATGAATGCATTTCATACTTAAAGATGACAAAACACACCTTTCTTTTTAATGTGTTGATTTTTAGAGACAGAGAAAGAAACATTGGTTTGCTGTTCCCTTATTTATGCATCCGTTGGTTGACCCTCGCGCGCACCTTCCCTGGGGACTGAACACTTAGCCTAGGTGTGCTGGGACAATGCTCTGATCAACCGAGCTACCTGGCCAGGGCCCAAAATATGCCTCCCTTACTAGCAAGCTGAGGAGGGAAAATAGCATTTTGTTTTTTAGTATTAAACGGGGAAGTGTGAATAATGCACATGCAGTGGGGAGCTGATAATACATATTTAAGAAATACATTACAAATTTAAAATGCTTTTTTTAAAGCACTGCAGTATACATCTGTTACGAGTTGAGTAATACCTATAAAATATAGTTGCTGAATTCTATCTTTTAAGAGTTTTCAACTGACACTATAAATTTTTTGTTCCAGAACAAAAATCAGAGTCTTTTTCTGAAAAGAAGAAAGATTCTTGATGGGACTGGGATTTACAACTCTGACCTCCCTCGGAGAAAGTCCATTTCTTTAAGGTACAGAGAGAAAAGCATTCACGAGAGATATTGTGCTGACATCACCTTTAAGCAATACAAATAAATACCTGAAGGAATGGAGGAATAACAAGAAAACACGCAGGTCCAAACTAACAGAAGTAGGTTAAAGATACCCTTACTGTGCTAGGGGACTAACCCCCATTCAATGAGTCAGCTCTATTTTGCTGATTATTTCACCACCATTCAAGACTGTTTCAATGTATTACTTTGACTCTGTCAACAACCCCATTGTTTCAGTTCTCTGGCAGTTTTGATATGAACCATTATGCTAACGAAATAGCTGAATGGGGAATACACATTTTTCCTTTTCTTTATACATAATGGTCAACCTGAAATCTGAAGTTTCCTGTTCTCTTAACACCTCATGATGGTGTCAGACCACCTATCCTGAATTTGCCTGGTTGGGGTACTATACACCTCTTTTGAAGACTGAAAGGAACATCTCTCTCCAGTCACAGCCGCCGCCCTCCCCATTAAGAACACATCATAATGGAAAGAATGCTTTTCTGCAGTAAGTATTTCAAATACATGTTTCTTTCTGGTCCATAATTTACATATTTTATATGGATGATTCACTTCCATGCCACTTGCTATGTCAGTACTACTGGCTCTGTTACATATAACCGTCTGAAGACATGCATATACCTCCTAAGTTGAAACACACACACAAATATTTATTCTTCCCTCATTGATGAGGCTAAAGCTTGGAGGAACACCCACGAATCCTAGGTACCTTGAATCACAGTGGATGGGAAATTCTAGACTTTGGTAAGTTCCCTGTCGTGCCTTAAAAGTTACACAATCTTAACTCTGGTGATGGTGTTATACGGTAGCTGATACCAGAGCATTTTGTGGTTGACTGATTTAAAACCTCGTTCTTAGTTCAGGAGGTTTTATGTCCAAGCAAGAAAGTAGCACAAGCAAAGGGCTGCAGAGGGTGAGTGACCCCTAGAGGTGTGGGCAGCATTGGAGGAATTGAGCAGTGACAAAGTGCCTGGGGGCCAGCAATCGCAGCCAGTCCCAAATGCCCCACAGCCGGAGGTGCTGACGGATGGGAGCAATCGCCCAGAGCCCCATGGAAGCTGTGTCTGTGGGAGCTGCAGGCTGAAGAAGAGCGCCATCTCTGGCAAACTATGGCCCCGCAGGCAGAGCTGGGATGTGGAGGGACTAAATGCACTGTGACCTCTCTCTCTGGGAGCCTCCCACTGGCCAAACCCAGTCCAGTGACACAGTCCATGGAGCCCAAACGTCTGGGCACAGCACCAGACTGAGAAGAGAGTGGATCTGGGGGCGATAGATGAAACAGTCTTTTTAAACGAAAATGTGGCCCATGTACTAGGAAACTAAAATGACATTGGAATAAACTGAAAAATGTGACTCAGTTAAACTCAACAACTGACTAGCAATTACACAAACCACACAAATGATGAAGAATATTGCATGAATGAACAGTTAAGGTGGGAACCCAAGATGAATTGACACATTTAATAATGTGCATAGTTGATACGGTGTTCATTTATTCAGCCATTCAGTCATCTACAAGGTAAGTGGTTTACCATAGACAGTGATTTATATTCGAATCCCAACTTAGTTTTTAATTTAAAAAAACAAACTTTCCTCTTTGTTAGTGTATCAGAGGATCAGGATTAGAGCCCAGGATAAAAGGAATGAAATAAATATGCTACATGCTACATTTTATGTGCTAAGTTTATGTGACAATTAAGTTTTAAATGCATAGGCAGACATATCTGGACAATCGCATGCTGAAGAACTAGAGAAGAGGAGGAAGCAACTGGCCTGTTGGGATAGAAGAGAGAGGACTTGGTCAGTTAGGTTAGTAGGGAAAGAGCAGACAGTAACCTGAAAACGCAAGTAGCAGCATTATTTACTCAGCTGTTCACACTTATTAGTCCCTAGAAACAATTCTGTATTAACAGCAGTGAGCTTATCCTCCCCATGGTGAGAAAATTAATGGGAATGTATTTGCACCAGAATATAATCAATATCAGATCTCTCTTATTCTGATGGTGTGGGGAATTGCCAAAGAACCAATGGGGTGAAAAGGGCGAAAAGCAAAATTGCAGGCTTGGGAAAAAAAAATGTGCTGATTGAGCCTACATACCTTCCATGTAATTGTGTAAATTGGTGCTTTAATTCTGTACACTCCTGCCTACTTTTCTTAACTCATTTTGGAGTGGCGCCAGCAGGACAACTGAAGGGACAGCCTAGGTGCTAATGGGAAAGCTGCAGAGTCAGAGGGACGTGGCACCTCGTCCCAGCCCACCACTTACCAGCTCTGCAACCTCAGGCAAGTGACTTAACCCCTTCAGCCTCGGTTTCCTCGGCGGCAGGAGATGGATGATACTGGTGCATTTCTCAAAAAGTTATTATTTGAATTGCTTGAGATCATGCTTTCAGAGTAAAATTGCCTGACGCTTAGGAAATGGTAGCAGCTGTGATGATGGTGATGCCACCCCTAGTGACGTCAGCATGGTTCTTTCCGATGGTTATTACCACTGAGAGCAGTACCTACCGACTTTCAGATTTAGTAGGATGGCATCATTTGAGAATGAGTCACAGGTATGTATTATAGACAAAACTATTACTAAATTAAGGTTTAAGATAACACTTTAGTATACATAGCTACAAGTAAAGAACATTCAGTGTGAATTTAGTTTTGGCCACAAATCCCTCTAAACCCGGAGAGGTAGTTCACGAGCCTGCAAGAAGGATCCACATCTCAGTTCATTTCTCAGGTCCCCTTGCTCTTGGTCTTTGGCCTTTTAAAATACATATTATCTCTCTCACATTGTCCTTCTTGATCTTCCAATCCTCAGTCCCTCGGAATGTCTCTCCCCATACTATTGTGGCTATTGCAAGAGATGCATGGATTGGTTTTGCAAGTAATCAAGTTTATTAACGATGTATATTACCAGGACTTGCTGACTTAGTGCTGAAGCTTTGTGAGCCCTCCCTTGCTCATCTCCTAATTCTGAGTAGTGCATCTCTTGTCTTCTGCATTCCGCATTCAGTATGCGGCAGGAGGGCTTGGCGTGCTGCTTCCGCACACGGGTGAGCAGGTGGGCCCTGGAGTCAGCCTGTCTGTGTCTGAATTTAGGCTCCAATATTCACTTGTTAGCACTGGGATTTTAGCATTAATTAACTGCACTCTATCTCAATTTCCTCTTCTTCAAAGTGACAATTATAAGTACCCAAATTGTAGGGTTATTGTAAAACTTAAATAATCTAATGATTATCACCTAGCTTATTGCCTGGTATATAGGAAATCCTTAATAAACATGATTATTGTTAGTATATTGTTATCAAAACTACTTGAAGTTCCTTTCTTTGAGGGGCTCATATTTCCTGCTACATTCAAGTTAGGCTAGGCTAAGTGACTTGCTTTCGCTAATGCAGTATGAGGGGGATTAATGTTTGCAACTTTCCAAGGAAAGCTTTTAGAACCAGCATAGGTGTCTACCACCTAGCTTCGCTCTCTGGACCATGAAAATGTACTTCTGAGACAGCAGTGGGTGCTCTGGGTGTCGGGGTCCTGGAACAGACACAGCATGGAGGAGACCAGCCGCTGAGCAACCAAGGCCCAGCTTCGAGAACATAAAATAAACCTTGGAGATTGGGGGGGATTGCTTGTGATTGTGCATAATTTAAAGAAAGCTAGTATGTTCCTCATGCCAGCAGAATTCACTGTCAGACTGTTAATTTGTTCACTGTCTTTATATATGTAGGGCCCTGTTTATGTTTTTGTACATTATGTGTTCTGTGGTCTTGTAGAAGTTGATCATTTGGCCTCTATGAAGACTTGACCTCTGTGCAGGCCTCCGTTTGGACAAGTCCACACTGCCTGCTGCTCTGTCCCATCTTTGTCGTATATGTTGATACTCTGTTTAGAGAACCATGGCCATTTTTGAAAATTTAGGAATAAAATCTTGTTGTTTTCTTTTTGAAGAGTTTTCTTCAATGACACTCAGATGGTGTAAAAGTTATTTATTGCTATTCATTTGCTTAGAAGAAATAACGCTTATATATATAATGGGGGTTAAGTTATTTAATGCTTTCTATATGTTCCTGAATTATGTGAAAATAAAATGTAGGTGTTTACAAGTCACTAGAAGAGCTCATTATGTAATACAGATATTATAATTTTTAAACACTTCACAAATTTTAAGAAAAATTCCCACCTATTTTCCAGTTATATTTAACTGCACATAATTAGATTTCACTGGATAAAACTATTATAACACAAATAAAAAAAATCAAAAGTTTCTTAAGCCTATTTTATGACCATATCCTGTCTTTATAGGCAGCCATGAGAAACTATAGAAAATAATATACTCCTTTAAAGGCAATTATAATTACCGTTAGAGAAGGAAGGTGCATTGCAATGTCCTTCATGTTCAGAAATAACAATGTCAAACTCAGCAGAAGATTTAGGATGGGGTGGCTGACAAGGAGGATCATAATGTAAAACTGTCTTGAAATATGCATCCAAATAATACCAAATATATTGGAAAATTTTTTACCATGTATTTGGAATTTGGGCTCAGGAGAACAGAATAGGTTAGAGAAAGATGGTAGGCACACTTTCTGTTTTTAAATATTGAAACAGAGACGGCAGAGTGGGCAGGGGAGGATGCTGGCACAGGCGTGTGTTGGAGCAGAGAGGGTTCTAAGGTTTGGAATAAGTAAGGCCTGACTGTGGTCTTGAGCAAGTTACTTAAAATTCTGGGTCTTCATTTTCTTCATGTAAAATTGAGTTGGTTAGATGTGATGACTAAAAGAGGGTAATGACCTTCTGAAATGACAACTTTCTCTAACAAAGCACATTCTTTTAAAAATACTGAATAACAAAATTTTTCTAGTAGAGTCGATATCAATTTTCTTTAATTTAACTTTGGGGGCTATGGCAGGTACTATAATTTGGTTCACTCACCTACTGAGCTCTTGTCTTCCACTGGTAGAGGGGCTGGAAAAAAGAAAAGAAAGACACATCACATAAAATTTGCTCTCTCCTCCCTTGCAGACAGGGTTGATGATTTGAGACAGCTGTGGTCAGCGAGAACTAGGTAGAAGTCTATTTGAGACTTCTGGAAAAACCTGTTTTCCTAGACATAGGTGCCGCTCTTTCTACATTACCCCTCCCCATTGCCTTTTCTTACTCTCTGGAAGGCGGACTTGATGTCAGGAGCTGCCACGGACATTGTGGCAACAATAACAGAAAGGCCTTGAAAAGTCACAAAACCCTGCCCTTCTCTTCTTGAGCTACTAAACCGATACTAGTAGCTTCCTACTTCATATTGTCTTAAAAGTAAATAAGTAAATAAGTAAATAAAACATTTAGTTAGCTCAAGCCATTGCTTTAGATTTACCAGAGCTGAAAAGCAAAACCGACCTCTTAGAGTGACTGAAAGTAGGTTCCTGTGCAAAGGCATCCTAAAATTTGTGGATGCTTATTCATATAACAAACATTATTATGCAGCTGGTTAAACGCCCTCAATTTAAAAGGCAGCATTAAATTTATACTTTCACAACCTAAGGTAATATTATATTAGAGCTGAAATATAACTTGATGATAAGTCCAAGCATAATGAGAAACAGCTCCAAATAGCATTAATTTGATTATGTTCTTCCTCTAACTTAATTGGCATAAATTTTGTTTGTTAGGATTTTTCAATAAGGACTTTAATTTACCTGCCAATATTATATGTAAATATAGGCTTTCACATATAAATATATATCTGTATTTTGAAATATTTTATTTCAATGTAAGCTGATTACCAGCTGTAGATTTGAGGTATGCAGAACACCTTTATATGAAGTAGTTATAAAAATGAATATGAAAATTATTTGAAAAGACACCATGAAAGTATAAGCAAAGGCTTTTGTTTCATAATTCAAACACTTGGTCTGCCAGTCTGCTGACATGCGCACAGCAGCACTTCACATTTGTGGGTAACTCACTGCAGGTCAGAGTATTTCAAAATGAGCAATGGGTTCGATTCAACATTACTATGACCCCCGCATTTTTACATACGAAGGGGAATTATTAAAAACAAGAGCAGAATGCTCATCCAGTTTCCATTCAGAATTTAGTAAGGGGAAGAAATCCTTCATGGGTCACAGTGCAACCTCTATTACCTCACAGACCTCTCCCTTCAGTGGCGAATTCCTGAACAGAGAGTGAACAAGACAGTATCTATTGCTAAAGACCTAGAAACAGACCAAATGAAGTGAGAAAAAAATAGTCACATAAACCTCCCAAGGAAGTGTTATCAACAACCATGAGAAAAATTACGTTCAAAATGAAATGACCTCTAGGAAAAAATGATCTCAGTGAACACTGGAAGTATTATGCAAAGGACAACAATGTGCTCAATGATATTTCTCGGTGACAAAAAAAAGGAAGAAGAATGCCACCCGACTGGAACATGCTACAGCGGGCACACAGACATCGGCCTGTCGGGTTGGGCTCCTCTGAGTTCAGGGGGCTCTGCCCAATTCTGACAAATCCACCTCTCTAATTGGAAATGCACATGCTGACTAGATTTTTTAAACTTGATAATCAGACTAATGTATTTGATCAAGGTCACAGAATGTGCAAGATAGAACTAGAGGACAGGTCTTTCTTACTCCAATGCCCATCTTCCTTCTCCTACAACATTTTGAAAGATTCCTAAATAACATTAAACTGCCCTGGCTGGGGGGCTCAGTTGGTTGGAGTGCCATCCCGTCAGCCAAAAGGTTGGGGCTTTGATTCCGGATCAGAAAACATATGTAGGTTGTGGGCTCGATCTCTCAGGAGGCAACAAATCAATGTTTCTCTGTCTCCCCTCCCCTCTCTCTAAGATTCAATAAACTTATTCTTAGGTAAAGATAAAAAGAAGTTAAACAAAAGTAGGCTAATCATTTCATTGACCCAAAGGCAAACACCCTATTTTTCACTTACAATGATGTACAATAACAGACTAACGTAATTATGTATCTCTATCTTACTCTTCCCAGAGAATTATTTTTTGCCACAATCTAAATGGCTATCAGAATCAAAAGATAACTTATGCCTGTAAATGATACATCCCTTTCTTTTATGAGATTTTGATGCTAAATTAATGGAAAAACAAAAGTAATGAGGAATTCCAGACACAACAGAAGTGTAACCAAGACTTGCCTCCTTGCTACGAATATCTGAATAAATATATATATGGCAACTATTTTCGGGCACTAGAAAATTGGCATCTTGACATACATCCTAAGGCAAATGAGTTACACCTTAGCAGATAAAGACTTTTAATCATCTGTTACAAATTACTTGTAAGGACTTAAAGAAAAAGATAAGCTCAATGAGTAAAAAAAAAAGGAAAATCAGCCCAGAAATGAAAATTACAATAAAACATCAAATGGAAATTCTAAAACTAAGACATGTACAATAGCATCAGTTTCACTGGATGGGCTTAAAGGCAAATTTGAGATAGAAAATAAGGGTTGGTGACCAGTTTTAAATATGACTGGCGAACCCACCTTCAGCCTCGCCGAACACAGCACCATTCCTGGCAAGTCAGACACACAGATTGGGGGAGTGTTGCCTGTTAATGTTAGGGCTCTTAAAGTTCTCTGCTTTCCTCCTTTCATATCTGTTAGTGTTCAGGGAAAGAGCCAGGTTTGGTGACGTCTTAAACTCGATCACATTTGGGGCCCTTTTAAGCAAAATAATCTGAAATTGTGAATACTGAGCTTTAGAAGGCACCTGTGCAAACAAGTGTTCCTGAAGCCTAAGTTTTGTTAGCTTCCTGGTAAAATCTACCTCTGGTAGCATGTTGTTATTCTAGCTAAAGTCTTTTAACCTATTACTTCTCAATGTTATATTTTTACTTTTTAAATGACATCATCCTAAAATTAATAACAAGAATGAAATGCACACAGGACTTCTCCTTATAAAGAAAACAACAAGACACCTGCCATCATCATCACCATAAATCCCTCATTTATCTTCCCTGCTATGCCTAACATTTAAAAAAAATGGAGCTGTGACCAGTGCGGCTCCGTTAGCTGAGTGTCATCCTGCAAGGTGAAAGGTCACTGGTTTGATTCCCAGTCAGGGCACATGCTTGGGTTGCAGGTCTGGTCCCATTTGGGGTGCATGAAAGAGGCAATTGATCAACGTTTCTTTCCCTCTCTCTCTCCCTTCCCCTCTCTCTAAAAAGAAATAAACAAAATCTTTTAAATAATAAATAAAAAATGGAGATTTATCCTGAGGCATGTTTTTCTTGCTAAAATATAGCATATTGCCCTGGCTGGTGTGACTCAGTGGATTGAGTACTGGCCTGTGAATCAAAGGGTCACCTGTTTGATTCCCAGTCAGGGCACATACTTGGGTCACAGGCCACGCCCGTCCCCTGTTTCGGGTGCTTGAGATACAACTACACATTGATGTTTCTCTCCCTCTTTCTCCCTCCCTTCCCCTCTGTCTACAAATAAATAAAAAAACAAAATCTTAAAAAAATAAAATATAGAATTATCAGTTTTCTTAGAGAGAAAAATTACACTCAAATCTAATCTTGTGATCCATAAGAACCTAATATGATGAGGGCATTATGATGTTCCCTGGAAAAAATATGAATGAGTGCGTGAGAATGCTAAATAAATTATGTAAATTACTCTGCCCTAGAGGAAGCTGGACTAACTCCTACTCCTTAAGAGTGGGCTGTGCAAAGTGACTTTCTTTCAAATACTACAGCCTGGAAAGGGTGGCAAAAGAGTAAGTTTACAGGGGATAAACCTGGCAAACACTATTTCAGCCACGTCAGCATCAAAGGTAGTAAATCATGTCACTAGCATGTACCTTTGATATGTTGTGCTAAAAAGGACACTTCTTTGATCTTCTTCTCCAAACCCGTAACTCCAGTCTCATCATGAGAAAAACCTGGGACAAATTCCAATAGAGGGGCCTCCTACAATAGACTGGATCATTATTCCTCCAACTTGTCATGGCCTTCAAAAACAAGGGAAGTCGGAGAAACTGTCACAGACAGGAGGAGCCGGAGGAGACATGACCAGTAACTATAATGAATCTTGGATGGGATACTGAAATGGGAAAAGGACATTAGGTAAAACCTCAGGAAATCTAGTTTTACCTAAAACAAACTGTAGACTTCAGTTCATAGTAATGCGTCAATATTAGTTCACTAATTGTAACAAATGTACGACACTAATGTTAAGATGTTACTAACAACAGAAATTGTGTGTGTACATGGGGAGAATATAAAAGAATTCTCTGTAGTATATTCTAAATTTCTCTGTAAATGTAAAACTGTTCTAAAAAGAAAAAAAAATTACAAAAAGTATACTACCAGAGTGGGTTATCTGTGCTCTTCCAGAGCTCGGTTGAGAGAATAAAATCAGAAAAAAATTACCATACGTTGTCATAAATTTATAACATAGGTTTGAACAAGGAGCTGAGGGAGTTGCATCAGGACTTTTAAGAGAAACTAGAATCTTTTCTACTAAACCATATCTTAAAATACTTGAATTTTCAGTAGCACCTAGTAGCAAGTGCCTTGCTCAGAGGCACTCAAACATCTCAGAGAAGGCTGGGGAAGACAGCTCCCTTTTGTAAAAAGGACCTAGATGTGGTGGTGGGCGTAAACAGAGGTCAGTGAAGATAAACCGCTCCGTCTATCACAAGTTTCAGTTCGAATTCTGTCATACACACCTTTATTACACAAACACCGCGTGAGATCCCAGCCATTTGTCCTTTTTTTCTGCCTCACCCTCACAGGAAAGATTTTCTTGAGAAACAATACAGAAAACTGTTTTTCTTGGAGTCAGTAGTAGGCAACCAGAATTACATACACACACATTCAAAAGACACGACACTTGACCGTGTCAGAAAGGACTCCATTTTTGGAAGGTAAAGGGTGAAAGGTCACTAGATATTTACATTGGCTTGTACCATGTTTATATCCAAATGAGAAGTCCCTTCAAAGTATTTTAGTCAGCACCAGATTTTTCCACTGAGAACCCACTACTGAGGTTTATCAGGCTAATTAGCAGAATCCCTGGGATAGACAGAAAGTTAAATCACCTGAAGCTCTAGCTTCAGGAGTGGGATCTTTTCTATTCCAAGCTGGCTGACCATCCCTGTAGCGTGAATTCCTGACTAGAGCAAGGTGAGGCTTAAATCTAACCATTGCATGCCTTCATTTTACAATGACTGCGGAAGTATTTTATATCAAATTGCAGACATTACACCTCCACAGTGTCTATACTACTCTCCAAGATACCCTCGTTTTAATCTACACCCTGCCACCAGCTGTGAGACCTCCGGCAAATCACCTTACTCCTGTGGATCCCAGTTCCTTCCTCTGAAAACGAGGGCACTGGGTTAGGTCTCGCTTGTTCTTTCCATACCTATAATTTGCGCACCTGTTATGTTTTAGCTGAAGTAGAGGAAACATAAATGTACACGTAGAGACACTAGTTTTAAGTCTTTTGCAGGTCAAATTATACTTACCGTAAACATTAGCCTCTTTGGGTGATCATATATTAGCATTGGACTATTATGTTTAGGACTACAGGGTTTTTTTTTTTTTTTACATTTTTCAGTGTTCTATGCCTTATAAAGAATTCTATAGGTATTAGTGATACCAATATAGACTAAGTTATAGCATTGTTCTTGGGGTTTCCTTTGCTTGCTTTCAAAGTCACAAAGTAAAAATCGTAGCCACTGAAGGGGATCAACTCATTAATTCGCAGATCTACCGATTCTGCCTCCCAACTAAAAGGGTTGGTTTCAAGCGGATGGGGCTCTCCTTTTGGCCTTAAAACGAGACAAACTAATTCTTGTTTCCAGTAGCAGTCACCATATTCGCGTTTCCTATTTGGTCCTTTATTTTTTTAAAAAAGAAACCCTAAACGTAGCAGTTTCTTTTAAAAATTCCCTTGAATGATTCTTGAAGCGCCCAGCGTTATCTGAGGACCCTCCAGGTATCGACCCTTAAAGCTCCCTTAGCCTCGCAAAAAAAGTGGTGGAGCTGTGCCCCGAGGGGGCTGCGTGGCGCGCACCTGAGCCGCCAGGCTCCGGGAGCCAAGGCGGGCGCCGAGATAGCCGGGCTTCTTCCCGCCTCGTCCTCAGTCAAGGCCGCCGCTGCCTAGGCGTCCGGCGCACCGGCCGCCTGGCCATCACCTTGGGCCTGGGGTGGGCGTGCTGCGCCTCAGAAATCCCAGGTCTTAGGTGGCCCGTCCTCTGCATTGGAGGATCGCGGGTGCAGCCCTGAGCTCTCAACCGCTCAGCCCTAGGCGGCTCTCTTGGTCGTCCCTGCCTGCTGAGCTTCCGTCCCTAGTCTCCGCCGAGCACTCAGGTGTCTCCAAACCCGGCCCGCACCGCCCGGGCCTCCGGGTCTCCAGCACCCGGGCCCGCGTTCCTGCCGCGGGTCTTGCCTCGCTTCCCACCCGGCCCCGCCCAGCCTCCGCCGCGCCGGGGCTCCCTCCCACCTCCGCCCCCCACCCTCCTCCCCAAGAGTTGCTATTTTTAGCAAATCCTCCGTGCGCCGCCACCGGTTCAGCTCGCAGCTCACAGTTCGCAGCCGCTCGCTGCCGCCCTCCCGAGCTCCAACCTCGGCGTGTCCCGAGCACCGAGAGGAGCTCTCCGACCTGGCCCCCCGCTCCCGCCGCGCTCGCCGCCGTCTCCTCCTCCGGAGTCTGTCGCAGCCGCTAAGTCCCCGCTGGCGGAGCAGCGGCGGTCCCCGAGTCAACTTTCAGTCCCCCCTTGGTTTCTGCCTCGCCATTCTGATCTCCTCGAAAGATGGCTGTTTGGAGAAGGGGGAGAAGTTAGGGGGTCGCCGGCGCGGGGCGAAGGAGGGCGCGATAGCCTCAGCAGGAGCGGGCGGAGGTGAGTGGCACCACAGCCCGGTCCGCGGCTCGCGCGCTGGGGAAGCTAGGAATTGGGGGCCCGAGCGGTCTCCGGGTGCTTCGCTGAATTCCCTGGCCGGGCTTCCCAGGTTAACCGCATCCCAGTCCGGACCCCGATGCCCCTTGCCTTGCATCTTCCATCCCAGAGGTTAGGGGGTTTAGGGAAACCTTTGTCAGAAGTTCGGTGCCAGGTAGTCTGTTGGTGTAGACCCTGACATTTGCTAGGCAACCTAGGCGAGGGGTCGGTTGCCTGACCCGCCCCCCTCCCCGGGCAGTCCCCCCACCTCCGGCCCCTGTTTATGTTGGAGCCCAGTTTTGAATGGAAAGTTGTACTGCCAACGTGTTGCTCGAGGAGCAATACTTAGTGGGGGTACCTTTGATGTATCCTGGGGGACTTCAGTTCCAAGTCTATACATCAGAATACTGGGTTTTAGGAAAGTTCCCGAGCCAGGAGGATGGGGGTGAGGGTAAAGCCATTCCTTGGCGAGTAGAAGGAGAGTGATGAATCGTAAGCTTATTAATGTAAACTGGCGAATTAAACGCCACCCGAGACTGTCACTGTGGGGACTTGAGGAGAGGACGGGGGCGTTCCCTGAGTGCCCGGCGGGTAGCGTTTGTCTGGCTTTGAAGCCTTCCTTCGCCCACTTCTCCGCATCGGGAGGTGCTTCGGCCGGAGGCCTGTGCGTCCGCGGGGTGATCGAAAGGGACCCAGCTGCTCTCCAGATCCGAGGCGCGGTTGTCAGGGAGAGGTGGCCTGCGGCGGGGAGCCGAGGACGCGGTTCATGTGATATGCAACTGGAAAATCTCTAGTGAGTCTGCTACGCTCTCATTTCAGGAAGATCAGTCGCGTTTGTTTTCCCTGCCAGGGAGGCGTGTGTGATCGCTGGAAAGGAACTTTTAGATTAGGTAACTACAACATTTGAAATCTGTGAGAAATCTACATATATCCCACTATAGGAGTATGTATTGTGTGTGTATACAAAATGTAGGAGTGGCATAAGAAAGGCTTAAAAAGTTTAACTGCATTTGGAAAAGAAAGTGAAGAGTTAATTTTTTTTTCTCCCCAAAGGGTATAACAGTGCTTATACAAAATACTCTTGGTGTGCTGAGATTTCTCATAAGGGAGAAGACTTAGGAATTACAGGTATTTGGAGTATAATCGATATTTTCAAACTTCCCAAGCAGTGTTGAAATCTAGGAAAAAAGATAAGTATATAGAGAAGTTATGTTACAGAAAAATAATTTAAGTTATTTGGAAAGAAAAACATTTGACATTTGAAAAGGTCCAAATGTTATTTTCTGATACTTTAGAAATCTTTTTAATCCTGTAATTAATAACAGCACAGAATATGTTGCAGTTAATAAATGAGGACAATTAAAATATCAGGCTTGGAAAAAGATATCTTTTGAACTACTCTTTGGGACTGTGGATGTTTATTATAGAAATCATTTTGACTGAACATTTCTCATTTAATATATTTGCTTTCTGCCACAGATCATTAGTCCTCCTTTTCCTTTTAAACCACTGTTCCAGTTTGGACCAACTTAATTACCTAAACACCCAATCACTGACATGCCTTCTGGAAAACATTTGCGTTTGAAATGCTTAATAAGGATATTGTATTTCCAAAAGGGCAAATAATTCAGTTAGTTATAGAACTTTCTTGTAATTTATTTCCATCTATTTTGTTTGAATGAGACACATCTTGGGGAAGGAAGCAATTTCTTGGGATATGTCATTTTCTGTGCCGGAAGAAGCGAACGTTTGCCTGAATGTCTCAGTCACAGACAGGTGCATGGAGGGTGGAACCCCTGAGTCTGACCTTTGGTATCAGGCTGCCAGCTGGAGGCAGAGACACTTTCCCAGCTCTCCTCCTGAACAGATCGCCTTTGCTGCAGAATGGGCGCTGGTAGCTGCCCACAAGGCTGTGGAGAAGGAAGTTAGGAGTTGTAAGTGAAGTACCAGTTTGTGGTTAGAGGGGAAGGTGTTTTTGTTGTTGTTTTTGTTTTTAACTTTCCTCTTCCTGTTTCTTTCCCTCTGTAAGTGAGCAGGCCTTTATTATAAAGTAAGAACAAACTGTTTGGCTAGAGAGCGTTTGGCATAGTAAATGATCATCTTCTGTAAGAATAATGATGCTCCTCTGAAATTAAAAAGATAACTTCATACGTTATCAGAGACTTTTATGATCGAGTGTTTTGTGGGCATCATTATGTCTATTATGCCCAATATTATAGTAGAGTATCATTTTATGAAGTTGTTATCACTATATATGTAGTTACTTTATGTATATATTTGAGGTATATTGGGAATATATTTGGATTTAAGTAGCTTTTCTTTATTTAATCTTTATTATATTTTTCTTGCGTTATCATTTACCTTATACCCACTCCCCCCAGCAATCACCACACTATTGTCCGTGTCTATGAGTCCTTTTTCCTTTTTGCTCAATCTGTCTACCCCTCACCCCCCACCTCTGACTAGCTGTCATCTGCTCTCCATCTATGAGTCTGTCTGTGATTTGCTTGTTAGTTCAGTTTGTTCATTAGTTTCTACATATGAGCGAAATCATATGGTATTTTCCTTTCTCTGACTGGCTTATTTCACTTAGTATAATGCTCTCCAGGACCATCCATGCTGTCGTAAAGGGTAGAATCTGTGGCTGAGTAGTATGTGTAAATGTCCCATAGTTGTTTTATCCACTCATTTACTGATGGACAGTTGGGCTGCTTCCATATCTTGACAAGTGTAAGTAATGCTGCAGTGAACTTATGCTTATGTTCTTTCCAATTAGTATTTTGAGTTCTTTCAAATATATTCCCAGAAGTGGGATTGCTGGGTCAAAAGGCAGGTCCATTTTTAATTTTTTGAAGTATCTCCATACTGCTTTCCATAGTGGCGGCATGAGTCTGCATTCCCACCAACAGTGCAAAAGGGTTCCCCTTTCTCCACATCCTCACCAGCACTTGTGGTTTGTTGATTTTATTGCTGAGAGCCATTCCGACAGGTGTGAGATGGCATCTCATTGTGGTTTTAATTTGCATTTCTCTGATGATTAAGGGTTGAAGGAGTTTTAAATTATAAAGCCAATTGACCATATAACCTGTTTAATTAACTAGTTTAGGTGATACACGTAATTCAGGTTTGCATTAATATATGCATCTCAGGATGTTTTGTGGTTGTGTTGCTGTCCTTTCTTTTTACTAGAATTACCTCTGTTTTGAAGTTGTTTAAATATCACAGCACATCATGCTGTGCTCACACCCGTGCAGTGGGGAAGGTGGGTGACTCTTAAATAGAGATATGGAGCAATAGCTAACAAGGAGGGTCATTTGAGAAACATACGGGTACCGTAAAATCCTTCTGTCTGTAGCATCTGTACCTTCTCATTAGTGAAATGTTGTAGTTATGGACATTTTTGTGTCATTACATCCAAATGTGGCTTTTAATTTTTGCTTCAGTGGATTGTTGTTTGTTTTAAAATGTAACTTATGTTAATGTTTAAGTTGGCAGGGGCTTTTATTATTTGCAGCCCTTCCCTTTTAATAAGGACATTGCACTTAATTTTTATTGCACACATCTGCCTGATACCTACAATTGTCTCCTAGGTTGTTATTGGAACTCTTACCTTTCATTTGAGAGACCCATAGGAAAACACATTGTGCTTACTTTCGGAAGGAGGCAGCAGGTATGTTGATACATCCAAGGTCACACACTAGAGATTCAGTGTGGAGTTGAGGATAACATCTATATTTCCTGTATCCTATTCACCATGGCCAACTACTCTGGCGGCTATATTATGACATTCTCATAAATTTATACAGTCCTAGATTTTCAAAGTGCGTAGCTTTGTAGATGTGCAGGTCAGCTTTCATTTCAGGCAATGTAGTCCTAAGGGACTAAGCCCTCCCGGTTCCCTGTCGAAGGGGAAGAGCTGTGACCTCTATAGCTAGTGCTAAAACAAGTACACACATCTCTGAGGGGTATCCATTCCTCACGGCTCCCTGCCCACACTGGCTCTACCTTATCAACTGCATACTGCCCTTTCATTGGACAGTGCCAAACTGATTTGAAGTTGATTAGTGCAGTTGTCAAGCTTGAGGATCATCAGGCTAACTGGTGAGCGGACTCAGAACATGATGTTTTAGAAAAGAGTATTGACAGAGGACAGTGATGGGCCATCCACTCTAGAGCAAGCCAGTATTGATTAACGATCACGTTGTTCTGAGTGTCAGGGCGCCCACCCTCTCTTATGAGCTCTGCTTCTCCAGCTGAAATTGTAGAAACCAAAGTGGACAGAGGGTTTATGCAGTTATCTAGTCATTTCTGTCCATGGAGACCTGGTATCTGGATAAATCAGAGTAAAAATAAAAGAAAAAGGAGGGCACAGTTTGTTCTTTAGAGGAGGTCCCCTTATGACTTTTTCTTCATTCTCCAAAATTCCTTCTCAGTTCTCTCCAGAATCTTTCAGGAAAATTGTTCATGTGATTCGTGAGACCCAAGGTGACAGTCTTGCGATATAGTATTGTTAGATTCAAAAGTGGGATATATTATCCACACTATACAGGATGTAGAAGAAATCATCATAATTTCATAGAGATATAGTGTCTTATGAGAGAGCACATGTATTTGGCGAAAGTACTTTCAGCATTTCTGAATAAGCAGGTGATACTAGGAGCTCTCTAGTATTTATTCTTTTTGCTCTTTTCCTTAAATATATGTTTTATATGGTTTGCTGTTTATTATCTGTTTAGAGCCCCGAAGAGAGAAAAACTCCCATTCCGTATATTTTTTTCTATACCAGAGAGACTAAATAGTATACTGAGAGAGGTTGAGAAGAATTGAGGTTGCTGGAAATGGTACTTTCTTCCCATTTCTACAGAAGAAGGACATGCTTGTGGACTAGTCTGGTTTGAATGAAGTAGTGATGAGGGGTATTTGAAATGGCTACTGAAGGAAGGATAAGATTTGGATCACTCCAGATCACTCAAGAAATTTGGTAGCAAGTCATCGAAACTAACCTTAATTAGCTTAAGCGTTAAATGAATGTATTCGAGGATCCTGATGCTATTTGCTTTCTATTGTTTGGTAATACATTATCACAGATTTAGTTTCGTTGCTCAGAAGTTCACACACAGCTTGACTTGGTCCTTTTCTCAGGGATCTCTCCTGGTGTTGGTTAAGGCTACAGTCTTTTCAGAGACTGACCTGGGGGTAGATCTGCTTCCAAGCTTCCTTCGACTGTTGGGAGAATTCATCTCCTTCTGGCTGTAGGACTGAGGTCTCTATTTTCTTCCTGGCTGTCACAGCTCTTAGAGGTGCCTGGTGTTTTTTTGTCATGTGACTGCCCTACTGGGCACTCTTACAACATTTCACCTTTCTTTTCAAAGCCAGCAAGGAAGAATCTCTTGTCAAAGAGATTCAAAGTAGATTCATTAAAAGAAGACTAGCCCATCTACCTCCTTCTTCTGTAACATATAGGAGTGTTAGGACATCACTTTTGTCATATCACATAAACTAATTAAGGAAGTAACATCCATCACCGCTGCCGAATTCTGTTGGTTAGAAGCAAATCACATGTTCCTTCCAAATCTGAGGGGCACGGACCATGCAAGGGCATGACTTACGGGAGGCCCCCTCAGGATATGTCCACCACATTGACTAGTTCATAGACTCTCCTAAATACTCAGCAGGTGCAGCTTAGAAGCCACTCCATTGGAAACGATGCCTCCTCAACCACTCTGAAGAACCAATTCCGTGAGCTCCTGGGGCTGTCACTGTTGTCACGCCAGCTTCTACAGTGGAAGGCGGGCTCTGTAGCATAAGAAAGAGGATTCTCCACATATAATGATGGGGCTCAGTTGTTCTCGGCCAAAAAGAAAGATGAATGTTCACTGCTGAAGGAAAGGAGAAAAAACTGAGCAAATGATTGGTGAATGAAATGTTGATTTTTTTTTTTTTACCAGGATCGGCATGACGACCATTTAGAGGTGGGATTGTATTGGAGAGTAGCTGGGGTTACACAGCTCCTTAGAAAGAAACCTCTGCTAGGACTTCGGAGAACG
Source organism: Sturnira hondurensis (assembly GCF_014824575.4). Classification (NCBI taxonomy): domain Eukaryota; kingdom Metazoa; phylum Chordata; class Mammalia; order Chiroptera; family Phyllostomidae; genus Sturnira; species Sturnira hondurensis. The sequence goes on from NW_028081528.1 coordinate 3,379,952, forward strand.
GTGGTAGTGAGGCCCCGTTTAGAAATGGTGGTGGTTAGAAAGGTGTGGAAACATTTAAGAAGATGAATCACTAGCACATATGTTAGCCTAGGATTTGACTTAATTAGTTCCCTAATGTATTCCACATGCCGAAGGTTTTTAAGGAACTGGTGCCACTGATCCTTGCAGGGAACCAACTCTGTGATTTGGAGGCCAGCAGCGTGGCCTGGCTGTATTTTACAAGAGGGAACAGACAGAGCCAGAGACCACCTCGGATCTGCTGTACCTCAGTGGCCCCATGACTGTGGGGTATTGTGTGGGGACATGGGGCTCTACTGAGCATAGCCTATTGCTCCAAGCACTTTGCTGGAATGATTTCTATCTAATCAGCATCTCATCTTTGGCAGCTGAGTTCAGATTTCCTCGTTCTGCCTCACCTCTCCACCCTCCCCCACGCCCAAGTAAATGGAGACTTTGTGAGGTTCAATCACTTGCTAAGGGTCATTCAGCTAGGATATGAAATCTAGGTCTGATTTCAGAGCCCTTATTTAGTCTTGTAGTGCACATCCCATACTCATGAGCAGTAAGTGAAGTTTCCAAGGGGAGAGCTTTTCTTTTTCCTGTTGAAGAGACTGTCAGCACTATGATTGCTCTTGGGTCCCTTCCTTCATCATGGGAGAGCTGGATACTGGAAGATGAGGACTACAGAGCGGAGTGAGAAAGTGTGCTGTATCGTGCCTTCTTTTATTTTCCCAGCAGCAAGTGCAGATTATAGGTCTCTTCCATCTAAAAGTAAGAACGTGGAGTGCTGTGTATTTCTATAGTTATCATCTTGGCTACAATCAAAAGCACTGTCTCCTTTCTCTTCTCTATGTAGATTTCCACTATTAAATTCAATCAGGAAACATTATGAATCCTCATTGCCTCTTTGGCCATTGGGTTCTTTCTATAGCTTTTTCAGTGTTTGATCTACTTGAAAAGTCTATTCAGACATTCCTCCTTTTTTCTTCTGTTACTTGGTCCCCGTTTCTACTCTGTGGCGCCTCTGTATTCTATTCATAGATACTCTGCTTTTTTCCCTCTTCTGTTTTATGTATTAAATCCCTTCTTTAAGTGGATCTAGTCCCATTGATCGGAATCGCTGGCCCAGAACCCTCTGCTGCTCCACTGTGACAGACAAGCTCCGTGTGGACTCATCTGTATGCTGTGAATTTTACTGAGTTGTACCCTGTGCCCCAGCACGGTTGAGGAAGACTATTTCCCTCAGTATTTGAGCCAAAAAATAGACATTTAAAACTGAGTACCCGAAAGCAGTACTCTGATTGGGTCGTGTTAGGTCAGGCATATACCTGTGGACCACACCACTGTGGCCAGGTTGGCAGAGTATTGTGATGGCTGCATCTGAGCTCAGGTGTCTGCCCTTCTCTAGTGGGACTGTTCCCCCAGAGGGGACTGGTGGACCACCCTCTGCCTTATTAAGGTCAACAATGGTAACCTAGTCCAGAGTAAGATGTAACTCAGGAATTCTGGAAATAAACATATTTCTTCATACAGGTTTTAGGTTTTCTAATTTAGCTAGGCCAGATTTGACTCTTAAAAGCCCAATCTCCTCAGCATGGCACCCAGATTCTCTCATAGACTAGACCTTGTCTATCTTTATGACTTTCACACTTTTTAATTCTTTTTTAAAGACTTTATTTATTTATCTTTAGAGGGGAAGGGAAAGAGAGAGGGAGAGAAATATCAATGTATGGTTGCCTCTCATGCATCCCCCGCTGGGAACTGGCCTGCAACCCAGGCATGTGCCCTGACTGGGAATCCAACCGTGATTGTGTGGTTCCCAGGCCCACGCTCAATCCACTGTGTTACACTAGCCAGGACATTTTTTAATTCTTGATGCTCTCTGCTTTGTGGCTTTAGGGATTTAAGCCCTAAGCTTGGAGCTAGCAAATGACATAGATTTTAGATAATAGGGACAACCAGCCCACAGTGTAAGTCACCACCAAAAAAACCAAAAGTCAAGAGGTATGTATGAACGTGTGTGAATATATGTGTGTGTGGGTGTGCAGGTGCATGCGTTTGTTTGCCAAGGAGGAAGCAAATAATAACAGCATTTTAGCTTTTCAGTTCCTATATCTAGTCATTCTTGAAGTTGTTCTACCACTGATTATTCTGGGATTATGTTATGTAAGCACTAAATTACCCACAAATTGAGTTTCTGCGTCTTGTAATTGAGGGCACTAAATAGGCCTGGTTTATTTCAGCCTAGCATGCTCAGTGCATTTTGTGAACCTGCTACCTCCAGAAGCATTGGCGGCCATCTCTTCCCGAAAATCAGACCTCTGCTCCTCTGGTGTTTTATTTGGAAAGCGTACCCGTGAGGAAGCCGCACCTTCTCTGCTATCATTGTTGCTCTAGGTCCAACATACGTTCCTCCTCCTCTGTGATGCTTCCCCTGCTTTCTGCACCTGACCATGGTCTGGCTCTTCTCTAAGTTCCCACAGTAATTTAGGACTATGGCAGTGGTTCACACAGGCTTACAAATGGACTTTTACTATTAATTGATTGCACAAATCCATAATAAAATGGCTGCCGCATGGTTAGAGCTTTTAAAGGAATTTGCACTTTATTACCCAGAACAGCATTTTTATGCTTTTGGCACAGAGTAGTGTATTTACTATATGGAGTGACTTACGTATGTATTTGTGGTTTCTTTTCCAATGCCTCTACGGCCTAGTAGAGATCCATGGCTCCCCATGTCTACATGGAAAGGAGGGCAGAAAAGGTTCAGCCTCCTAATGAGCTGCACCCTCTCCATGTAAATGCCACAGGAAGAGTGGTCTGATTTTAGCTAAGGTTACTCCTCTGCACAGGGTGAACCTAAGTTATTCTTATACATTTTACTTCCATATGTAGGAACATAAAATAAATACAGATGGTTTTACTTGTATGTTTCACAAATTATAAAACCAAAACCAATGAACAAATATTAAATGTGAACAACAGAACTGATGAAATTTAAAAGATTGAATTGTGTGGCAAATGATATTCTACTGTTGAAATTATATCACCAGTGTAGGATTTAATTGTATAAAGATGTAGCTTCAGATCCTGCTCCTATTTAATCTGTTTGTATGTTTTATATTAATAGAAATGCAGAAAGTATCCTTTTAAAAAGTAGATTAAAAGAAAACAATATTCACTTCAAGTCTTTGTCTGCTGGTTCTGTTTAATCAGACTTCATACACGACCAGAACTCTATCAGTAAATTATCTCCAAATGTCGATTTTAGTGAGACATCCCCTGAGAACTCTATAAATCTCTTTGCTCTCTTAAAGATGTGATTAGCATTGTGGAGTTATTGAATTCTGAATCAAACGTTTTAGCCGTAGTTGCAGGAATAGAGAACAGATTTTTGTGTAGAAACTGCACAGAGGTAGGAGGCATGGGTCACTTTCCAGTGATGGTTTCAACCATACAGTGCAGGTACCTTCCAGATGCCTGTGCTACCGTGTGCTCGGTAATGCCTCAATTCATCTTGGCCTTTTTTCGAACCGGTGTTCATTCAGTGAAGTGTATGTGCATTCATGTTCACCTAGCATATGATTGAGAATACCCATAGCAAATGCCAAAATGAAAATTTGGTGGCCATATTGAGTTTTAAGATGATTATTCAAAAATTAATCAGAATACATTTGTATTTATTTTACCTTTTTAGATTACTATCTTAATGCAAACTGAAAGTAGGGGGAAAAAGTCCATATCAAACTCCTGGACTTCAGTATGAAGTGCCTATTTCAAAATACTAATTGTCACTTAAAACTTCTTACATCTAACTCTGTGGAACATGTCGTTAATTGGCCTGTGAGCCCTTCGATGGAAGAGAGGACTTGTGATTGCTTTTTGCTTCCTTCCACAGCAGTAAGTGCCCTTCAGGTAGGTGCAGCCCAACAAGCCTGGGCTGGCTGACCAACTGTCGAGGTGTCGTTATTCCCTCCTGCACCGAGAGTCCCTCAAGGGCAGGGACTATATATCGTTTTAATCTGGGGACTCCAAATTCCTAGCACAGCAACTGTTAGACAAGAAATAATAAAGGTTCTGAAAGAAAGAATGGGTAAATAATAAGCTTTACATGTGTACGTGTGTCTTCTTTCAGATCTCCTCTTTCATGTACAAGATACTTCTACCAGTTATACATACCCGTGCTGTCCAGTGGAGTGTTCTGTCAGGATGGAGATATTCTACATCTGTGTCCTTTAGCACCAGAGGCACTAGGCACATGTGACCTTTGAGCATGTTTGGTATAGTCAGGCCAAGAGCCTGAATTTACTGTTATTTAATTTTAATGATAAAATAGTGTCATGTGCCCAGTAGGCAGCCCAGGTCCAGACATAATGCCTCTATCCTCACATTCCTTTGCCCACATCTCCAACACTGCTAGGTTTTCAGGTTGTAATTGGGCGTCGTTACTGGACATTGTTATTGGATGGCTGTGGTGAGTTATGTCATGTTATACACAGAATGACGTATTTCATTGAGTTGGTGTCATTATTCTCCCATAAGACTCACAACTTTGCAGGTCATGTACTCACTCCACCATCTGACTTTTTAAAATAATTTCCTTATTATTCTAGAGGTCTCACACTGACCTCTTTACCAGATGTATTTTACATACATGTTTTTTAATAGCCCAGGTTTTTTTGGTGTTTCTTATATTGTTTTAATCTTTTTCTTTCCTAGTAAAACATTTAAGCTTGGGTTTATATGTGGTCATTGTCGTCATCATCATCGTTGTCCTCATCACCATCATGTAAAATGGTGCCTATGCTCTGGGAGCTTGTATTTGATGCTCTAACATCTGATGACACTGGGAACAGATTTCAAATTTACCGTGTTCTCAAAAATGCCTTTGACTATTCTCTTTGATTCATTTCTTTGCGTTTCTTGTCCTTTTAGTCTTTATTGCCACAGGAGAAGAATGAAGAAGAATCAAATGCATTTAAATATACTATAACCCAATCCTTATAGAAGATAAGTTTCATAGTTGGTGTCAAAATATGTGAAATCAATTCAATAGGATTTACCATTTAGAGAGGCAAGAATTGCTTCCTATGAGTGGCCGAGTCTTTTGTGCAACCTGTGGCATTTCCAGAGCAAGACTTAGGTTAAAATCCATCATACGTTTATTGAGTGCCAGTATTAGGTATATCACATATATTGTCTCATTTCTTTCAAGAATGCTGAATCCTACCAATATGTAATGGTTATAGAGACAAAATATTCAAATAAATTGAAATAAACTCTGCTGACGAGCAGAAACACTTCAGCATTTTCCACTCCTTCCCTACTGCTGAAGATTTAATACTTGTCTTAAATGGCAGAATTTGAAAGCACAGGCTTCAGCACAGAGACTTGCTTTTCAGTCTAGTATAATAGTTCCCAAACTTGAGCCTGCAGAATTTCTCGGCAGGGCTATCCGCACAAAAGACTGTAAGCTTCTTTACAGCTGAGTTCACTCCTTTTCCAAGGCACTTTTGTCGTTACCAGGTTTTTATGTTGGGACCTACTTTTCCCTCACTACCCAAAAGATGCAACTCCTCTGTATTTCCTTACGTCCACTTTCATCCCAGCACAGGGCTACTCACTGGGAGAACTTGTAGATTCGGTTTTTAATGGATTTCACAAAATAGGAGAAAAACTCAGTAGCAACGTATAGAATTTTGCACTCATAAATAACCAGTTGTGCTTTGGTCTCGTGATTGCTTTCATCTGCCTCTTAATGGGGAGAAGCTAGTGCCACTTCGTTACCTTCCTTTAACCTTCCCAAGAAACGTTCTAAAAACCCCTGACCATGAGTGTTATGCATTATGTTCATTGCAGGCAGGTTCAGGGAGCAAAGAAGGGAACTTTCTTTTGTGACTTGCGCAATAAGTATATTTTTAAAGCTCCTACTTATCTGTTTGACCCAATTTTTAAAAGTTACCTACATTAAATAAATATTTCATGAGTGTAGCATTGTAGTGAAACAATAGCTGTTCGCTTTTATCTATAAAGTTCAGCAAAAGCCATTGCCAAAGCTCATGAGCCAACTTGTTTACTCACAAGAACACCTTTTTGGAGTCACTTACTACTTTTTCTCTATAAAAACAAATTTAATAAATTCAGCTTCTTATATTTTTGAAAGTATCATGCCAAGACTCTTCAAGCCAAATGGGAAAGTGTAGGCCAAATGGAATGGGATTTCAGAATAATGGCTACAGTTTTAACTCCCCTAGAATAGCAAATCTGAAATGTTCTTGTGTGAATTTCTGATTTTCAAAAAACTATTGAAAACACATTAAAATTTATTTCATACCCTCTCCTGATTTTCTTAACATATCTTATGATCCCCATATTATATTATTATTTTTGCATGAAAATCAAATTATCTTTTAAAGAGATATTTATAGTAAAATCAAATCTTTTGTATCTACAGTAGTTCCTTCTTATCTGTGGGGGATACATTCTAAAACCCCTAGTGGGTGCTTGAAATTACCAATGGTACCAAACCCTACATATACTGTGTTTTCCTATACATACATACCTGTCATAAAGTTTAATTTAGAAATTAGACACAGTATGAGATTAACAGTAATAATTAGTAATAAAATAGAATTATTATAACAATATACTATAATAAAAGTTATGTGAATATGGTCTCTCAAAATATCATTGTCTTGTACTCACTCTTGTCACGATCTGAGGTGCTAAAGTAGCTTATTAAGTCAAGAACTTTCACCTTTTCATTTAAAGCAGTGATTTTTCAACTGGTGTGCTGCAAGAATTTTTAAAATGCGCAATGCCTGTCTATTTAGTCAGGGGCACTAGCCTCTTTTCCCTTGGACCATCACATCAAAAAATGACAATAGCCAACACAACTGTGTGGATGAATGAAAACTATACCTATTTATTTTGTCAGGTGGTTGTCAGATTGGCAAAAAATATATATAAGAAGAATAATATATTTTTTGGTCTGCACAGAATTATAGTAATTAGTTTATGTGTGCCATGAGATGAAAAAGGTTGAAAATCACTGATTTAAAGGAAGTATTTTATGGCTTTTTTTGGTCATCTGAATTGCCAGCATAACTACTCTTGAGCTTTGGGGACATTATTGAATAGACTAAGGGTTGCTTGTCCACAAGCATGGTGATGCTTGGACAGTCCAAATGATGACCAACATGGCTACTAAGTAATTAACTGGTGGTTCGTATATACAGTGTGGATACACTGGACAGAGAGTGACTCATGTCCCAGGCAGGAAGGAACAGAATGGCCCAAGATTTCATCATGCTACTCAGAACAGCCTGCAATTTAAAATTTATAAATGTTTATTTCTGGAATTTTTCCATTTCATACTTTTGGGCTAGAGTGGACCGCGGGTAACTGGAACCATGGAAAGTGAAACCGTGGGTAAGGGGGCACCACTGTAGTCGTGTAGTTCACATTTTCAGCGCTTCTCATTCTTTCATTGCCTTCAGTGCTTTTCAGACCACTTCCGTTTGGTATCAGCTTTCTTCTTCCTGAAGCACTTCTTCACCATTTCTGGTGGCAGAAGCCTGCTGGCGTTGAACGCGTTCAGCTTTTGTATATCCAAAAGCATCTTTATTTTACTTTCATTTAATAAGATTTTTGTTGGGTATGGAATTCTAGGTTGACAGTCTTTTAATACTTTGGAGATGTTGCTGGGCTGTTTTCTCACTTGTATTGTTTTTTATGCAAAATCTGTTATTTTATTTTTAATTACTTATTTTTATTTGTTTATTTTTAGAGAGGGGGAAGGGAGGGAGAAAGAGAGAGAGAGAAACATCGATGTGTGGTTGCCTCTCACATGGCCCCCACTGGGGACCTGGCCCGCAACCCAGGCATGTGCCCTGACTGGGAATTGAACTGGCGACACTTTGGTTTGCAGCTCGTGCTCAATCCACTGACCTACACCAGCCAGGGTGAAATCTTTTATTTTAATTTTTGTTTTTATTTTTATATAAAATATTCTTAAAGGCATTCCCCTTTTCACTGGCTGTGAACAGTTTGATTATGACGGGTCTTGCTATATAGTGATCTTCATTTTTCTCGTGCTTTGGGTTTACTGAGCTTCTTGGACCACTGGATTTATAATTTCCATCAAATTTGAAAAAAAATTTTAGACATTATTTCTTCAAGTTAGTTTGGTTTTCCTCCTCTCAGTCCTGTATTTCATGGTATCCAATCACTTGTATATGAGGATCACTGATGAGCTGGTTATTTATGTTTTTTCCCCTCTGTGTGTTTCATTTTGGGTCGTTTCTGTGGTTGTGTCGAGTTCACTACCAGTAACCACGTTTGGCCTATGTCTTATCTCATACATTACAGGTTTCGTCTCATGTAGTTCAGTTTGGGTGTTTGAAAATCTTTTATGTAAATTGATAGTAACTGTTTCAATGATCTTGTCTGCAAATTCTAATGTCTATTTTAGTTCTTGGTCAGTTTTGTTTGCTTGATTTTTCTCCTTGTTATGGGTTATATTTTCCTACTTCTTTGTGTGCCTGGTAATTTTTGATGGATGCCAGATATTGTGAATTTTACCTTGTAGGGGATTGGGTATTTTTATATCCCTATAAATCTTTTTGATCCTTTTTTTAAAAAATGGGATGCAGCCAGATACTTTGATCCTTTCAGATCTTATTTGTAAGATTAGTTTCTGAGTACTCTACTCAAAACCCCATGAATTATACATCTTCCAGTTTGCCTGGTGGGAACATGCACAGTTCTCAGCCCGGAGGGGTGCAAGGTACTGTTCTCTCTAATCTTTTCACGTGGTTCCTTCCCTGGTGGCGGCTGTTTCCTCACATACGTGTGTTGAGCCCTACTCAGCTGACTACCGAGGGGTATTTTTAAGTCTTCGGATATCTGTTTTGTGCAGGCCTCCTCCATCTGGTACTCTGCCCTGAGATTTCTACCTGCTTGGATCTCCCTGGCTTTTCAGCTACATCTCTGCAATTCAGGGATTGTGTTGAGGCCTGCCAGGGTTTTCTCTCCCAGAGCCATGCTCTGGAAACTGGGACAGTCCTAGGGCCCATGTCATCAGCTTCCCCTTTCTTAGGGTTTTCCTTATGTTTCCCATTTCTCAAGGATTATTGATTGGTGTGCAGTGTCTTGAAAACTGCAGTTTCATATATGTTGTACAGCACTTTCTCTTTTTTCAGGCAGGAGGGCAAATCTCATCCCTGTTACTCTATCTTAATGGGAAGTGGGTGTTTATTTATTTTGTCTTCCATGTATAAAATCTTGTTGGCCAAGATAATTTTGGAAACTATTTATGTATTTAATACTCAGCGGAATATAGTTCATTGTGATAGTCTTTCTATTTTCAGTAGTTTCCAAACTTTCTATAATGAATACTTTGCACTATAAATTTATTTTCAAAAAATAATTTCTCATTATATTCAGCCACTTCCTATACTATGCTTGATGAATTTAATCTTCACCCTAGCAATTCAAAACCAGTTTTTAAGGTAAGTCAGCCAGATTTAAGGAGTTAAATTTGTTAAACATGATAACATACATACTTCCGAGTAGGGGAAGACCCTGCCGCGGTGAAGTAGTGTGTTCTTCTTAGCTTGTTTCTTAGAGGGGTTGGAGCCAAGTAGGTTTGAAATAATATGCTTTTAAATAGATTTTTTTAAAGCTATTAATTTATTGTGTTTTAAATTGTATTACTTTTTATGGAGTTTCAGAAATATATTTTTAGAAGTTTCTGTAGTTCATGGGTAGATCTTTAGAATGTTCATATATCAAGAAGTAGTGAACTATGCACTAGTAAAACATTTTAGTTTCTCTAGTATTTGAATGATAACATACAGCAGTGTGAGCTAATATGAGAGTAAAATGTCAAACTTCAGGAGCCCATCTTGCTCTAGTACCCATGTCGTGTTGCTTCGAGAGTTTTCTGGCAGTAAGGGCACAATTGACTGTTAATTGAAAAGAGTCCTTGAGGTGGTATAGTTCCATATGCTGCAGAAATATGTCAATGATTTTTTTTTATTTTATAATTTGAGTTTTTAATGCAGTCTTTTGAAAGCTAGTTGTTAAGCATGGCAAGAAGGCTAGAGTTGCTTTAGAATTCTTAGGAAATAATTTTGTGAGAACAAATTAAAATTAACTTTAACTTTCTTCAGCACTGTCATAAATACTAGCAGGCTGAAGCCAAAATTGCAGCACTATTACATTGCTGTTTCCAATACTGAAGCATGAAGATTAGGCCAGATTTATATTCTCTTGTAAAATTGAACCAAAATATAAATTATTTGTAGCATGTTAAGAACAGAATCTTAAAAAATTGAGCACCACTCTGTGGTGGAAACTTCTGGTTGTCTCTCGATAACCCTTTTCTCCATCATCCATAGACAGAGATCCCCTGAATGTTCACTGGGGGGCAGACCCCTTCCGAATGCAGGTGACATTTCTCAGCCTCCCTTGAAGTAGGTATTGTGCCATGTGACGAGGTTCTGGCCATAGGATCTAAGCAGAAGTGATTTGTGCAACTTCCCAGTGGGCCATTAAGGACAGGGCACGGTATGGGGGTGGTGGTGGACTCTGGAGGGTGGAACAAGACATTTTGAAAAGCCCTGGGATGATGATGACCTCTTGAAGCAGAGCTGCCGTTACAGCCTGGGGTTTCATGTAAGCAAGTAGGAAACCTTTATCTCGTCTAAGCCACTGTTATTTTGGGCCTCTGTCACCCAGGCAAAGCTATGTACACTGTTCCCACCATTTTTGTTTATAAGATATTTTAGTAGCTGCTTTTTATATCTGCAAGCTTGAAAAAGGACAAAGAGATCATGCACCATAGATACCCAAACTTCTTTGAAGAACCTGTTTTTTTGTTTTTTGTTTAAATTGAACTAGTCCATCATTGTCAGCTAAGGAGGACAACACGGTTAATCCTATCTGGCTCTTCTTTGAGAAGCTGAAAGTTTTGGGGCACATGATCCTTACACTGACTTTTGAAGAAACCAAGGTTTAGGGAAAGAGAGAAAGCCAAATTATTCATCTTTCTTCTTTGCCTACAATCACCTGATATTTTTCAATTGCCCTGTACTTTGTAGTTCATAGTTCTCAAATCCCGAAGTCTGCTTTTCAGTCTCCAGTGAGAAGAGGCTTCCCGTGCCATCATACCCTGTTGACTACCCCCCATCCCTTCTGGAAACGGCCGCCTCTGTGGGATGTCACTCCCTCACTGTTTCATCCCCTGTCCCCTCTGTGGTCTCCTTCCAGAGCCTCCTTTCCTCCGTCTCTTTGGGAGCATACTCTCCTCCTTGGCTCACTGTTTCTTTCCCTCTGTATTGGGGAGATCCCAAACGGATAGCGGGTAGGCAGGGTTTGTTGCTGTTGCACAGAATTTAAAGAAATATTGAATTAATGGGCCATATTTAAAAATCAGGATATTCAACATGCAGTTCCGATTTTGGCTTTTTGTCACCCAAGGAGACCTGATAATGCTGCGCCTACATTCTCAGCATTAGGGGGTTGGAGCTGAGTTATTGCTGCTTCCTTTAGATGGGACACGTTCTTGCTTCTTTGCTACGGTCCCCATCACGCTCTGTTGCTTGTGTCTTGCTTGCTTGCTTGCTTGATTTATTTATTTATTTATTTCTATTACTTACCTGATTGCTTAGGCATTGAAGTTTATGATGCCCATATTATTACCTACTTTGAGGGTTTAATGAATCTCTTCTGAAAGTGATTTCCTTTTCTCCCCTTTTCATTTCTGATTTCCCCTCCCCCTCCCTAGCCCCTACTACTTTTATTAGACTATCTCGTTGTCTCACCCAGCTTGCTTGAGTAGGATCTTGACTGAGTTTGGTGTCTCCTGTATTCTCCATCCTCGCTGCTTCTAGAGTCACCTTCCTCAGATGAAAATGTTCCTAAGACTCTACCTGCAGAGTTTGAATAGCTCTCCCCAGCCTTTAGGTGACTTCAGACTCCTTGGCACTGGTGTCCGTGTAAACTGGAGCAGCTGCTTTGGAGAATGGGTCGGGCAACACACCTAGGCTGCGGATTTGATCCCTGGCTGTGGCGTGTACAGGAGGCAGCTGATTGCTGTTTCTCTCTTGAGTGGATGTTTCTGTCTCTCTCCCTCCCTCCCTTCCTTTCTCTCTAAAATCAATAAGCATATCCTCTGGTGAAGATAGAGAAAGGAAAAAAGCAATGCTGTGTAATTTGAGATGGCTTCACTGAGATACTACCTGATTTCCCCTTTTCTCTCTCTGCCTTTCTCACCCCCTTCCTCTACACGCACACCCCCTTTCAAACGCCGTTTCAAAAAAAGTCCAATCAAAAAATGAGAATTTTCGCTTTTCTCACAACTCATGCACCTGAGGAAGGTGTTACATTTCAGGCCTAAAGTGGGTATTAAAATGGCACTTTCCCCAACAGATTTTTAAAGTGTTTTCTGTACTTTTCAAAACAGTCTTTTCTCTTCATGGCAGAAAAGTCAAAAGTTAAAATTCACAAACTAATTTTATCTCAGTTTGGATTCTTTCACTATGCAGAGGCAAATAGGGGCTAGTTAATGGTTTTTTTTCTGTGAAAAATGCGATTATACTTAATTATTTATATCATCTCTCACTTTTTCTTTTTTTGTCTTTTTACCTTTGGTTTTTAAACCTAGACATTTCTTCCCTGTCCTGAGGTGTCTCATTTGGGATCCCACAGTCAGACCCTGAGCCCCAGGTTCAAGGGCAGGTCATTCATTTCGGAGGTAGAGAACCCATGAGTAGGAGTATGGAAGGCGGTCAGTAAACAGTAAGCCAGCTACCATTTGGGGCAACGGAAACTTAATTCTTCAGGCAGCTCTTAGAATTGTCTCCCCGAGAAGCAAGGGAGCTGGAGTGTTACACCACACAGCAATTAGTGCTTAGCCGAGGGACGTGCAGGCCCAGAGAAGAATCCCCAGGCAACAAAATAGAAGTATGGGCGGTGGGCAGTCTGTGGGCCTTCGTCAGAGCTCCTGTGGTCAGGGGCGTGGGCAGGTGTCGACCCCGTATGCTGTCTCTGGAGATGGTGCCCCTGGTGGAAGGACTATTGATGTGTGAATGGTATCGGGATTTCAGTTAGCCTTACTCAGTCATGTTTACTCAGCCTTCAGAGAAGTATCCATTAAGGCTGAATACTGTGCTAGGTGATGGGCGAAACCTACTTGCTTGTTGAGGCACTTAGCCTTTTAAATGGAGCTCAGGTTCTTCATTTATGAAGATACCTGGCTTTTTTTCCTTTCAGAGTTGAGATGTAAAAGACACGATGTTTCCAAAAATACTTTGAAGCGTTTAAAACAGTATTTCAAATTTATTATTATGGTACTTACCCAACTTTGCCCTAAGAAAGCAGTAGAAATGTGGTTAGGCCATAAACTTGCCTCTTATCAGGGATGCGTTAGCCAGTCGGCAGCTGTTTTTGTTCAGCCTTTGTGACTCTGGCTGCTTTGCGGTTTGTATAAGACAGCAAATTTACAAGTCCTATGCAAGGAGTGAGGTACCGCGGGGATGGTTATGTTTAGTCAGTGGGCAGTGAAGGGATCCCAGGCAAAGTGGGTACAATGAACCTACAGTAATGCAGGAATTAGCCATGTGGAAACAGGGAATTTATGAAGGAATGGTGCATTCCTGGAGAGCTTTTGTGGAGTCCAAGAGGCAGAGCAGGTCAGAATGCCCAGGGTAAGCTTTGAATGCGTGGGTTGACCTGGACAGGGTGACATTCTGTCTCTCTTGCTAACTAGCTGTGAAGTACCTGACTCGTTACTTCAGTTTTCCGAGCCTTTCTTTCTTTAACTATACTTAAGGGATTCTAGTACTACCTGTATTGTAAGATTGTTAGGAGGTGACATTCTAAGAATAAATGAGATACATTATACAAGACAGTTAGAACAGAGATAATTCTTAGTAGCCTCATTTGTACCTTTTGGTATCACTGTAACTTCAGAATCCGAGTCATATTGCCCTAAGATGTATCCAGCCTCGCAGCATGCAAGGTTTCCCAAAGTATATGGCACATTAATCCCACAACACCTGTAAGAAAAAAGGATTATGATGTTAGAAGAATTTGAGAAACCCTGTGTACCATAGATGGACTTTATGGAGAGGCATATTAAGATAATAATAGCACTGAGATGTCTGAGAAACCTTTTTTGACTTTGTTGAATACTGGGTTTTAAATTTCTTTAATCACCAGTTTCTCCCTCCCACCCCAAAATGTAATGTGTGTTCACATTGGCTACTTCTTGGGACATGCTAATTTGAAGAGCTTATGAATTGCATCAAGCAAGTTACTGATACTTAACGCATCCACATTAATATTGTCTACCAAAGTACTCACCTGAAGGACTTGTGAGTGTTCTTCAGTAATATTTTGGGCCTTTGCCCAAAATATTCTTTAAGATCTTCAGCTATGCCTCCAAGCCAATTTATGTCAGTCCCCCACATTCATTGTTACACGACCTTTTACATATTTCACTTCTCATTTTCTACCAAATTGTATCACTTGCCCTGTGAGTCTTTCTGGGTCTCAGGTCTGTTCAGAATGATGGTTTTCTTGGCCTCGCTTGAGATAATTTAAAGAGCACTCCCCAGACAATTCTGAAAGTCGACTTCCAAAAATGCTTGGAGTAATGCCATTGTCATTAAATGAAGCGGATAACGTTCAAGGTGAATGGTTTTCAAAGGGACAGCAGCTACTTGGATGTGTGTTCTCTCTGCAGATTAGATAGTCTGTCATTTTACGTTTGCGTAAGGAGGGCTGCATTCCTACTATGTCCTTGTCCCTGTGATAAGTGTGGTTGGTATGAAGCAGATGTTCGTAGCCTGGTAGTGAAGGAATAAATGTTCAAAGGCAACCGTGAAAGAAGGGATAAATATAGGCATAGAAGGATCGGAGAGTTGTGTAAGTGTGGAGGATGGGTCTGCGTTGGGGGTCAATAGAAGCTTCCCATCAGCAGGAGTACTTACAATGGACTGCCCTGGGAACAATAGAGAAAGGATATTCCAGGCTGAGAGAGATGAATGGGAGGAGGGCGGGGGAACTTCGGCCACTCCTGTGGGGGGAGAGTGTAGGCTCCTCCTAGGAGAGTGGGAGGTGGTGAGGCTGGGAAGCCAGGTGGAGTGCTGGCCACAAGAGCTTTGTAAGTGCTATCTACCCACTGATAGATTATCAAACAGAGACGGCCATTGTTGTAATTTTAAAAAGATTGTTTTGGAGTAGGGAGGGACAGGAGGCACAGAGCTCAGGAGGCCACTTACTGCAGGGGTCCAGGCAAGAGTGAGTCTAAACCAGGGTAGTGGGAGGGATGACGGAGAGGAGGGAACAGCTCTGAAGGATATGTAGAAGATGAGAAGGTAGTTGTAGTTGTTAAATTTGAAATGCTTGTTGGTTATCCATTTGTACCCTCATTGATTCCTAGAGTATCTTCTCTGTGCTAGGGAATGTGCTAGACTCCAAGGAAATGGCAAGACAAGAGTCACAATGTTCCATGCGCCGGTGAAGCTTACAGCTTAGTGGGAGAGACAAGCATAAACAAACAATGACCAAAATAACTACTTAATTACTAAGTAAATAAAAAGGGGACCTGACTCCTAAAGCAGTTTGCACTCTGCTCTAGAGCTTAGCCAACAGCCTGCTCTGCTACATGATAGGGATTTGGAGGTCACTGGGGAAGAGCTGCTAAGTGAGCTGTGAGTGCGATGGCCTAGACTGGGTTTGCAAAACAAGAGCAGGAATGGAACTGAGGTTCGAATAGACTGAACCTTCTAAGGGGGATGGTGGATGATTAAAACCCTAGGACAAATCTGGAAAAGAATGGCAGAGTAGGTGAAAGGCATGCGGAAAGGGTTGGGAAAGGGTCAGAAAAGACAGGTATGTAAAAGTTCTATGACTTCAGCGCTGCAGGTCCATGTGGGCTCTAGCAACAGCAGATAGTAGAGAGGGGTAGGTGTTCAAGGCAGTGGTTTGCCGGAGCAGGCTAACACTGACTTGTAAGACCCAGATTGCAAGCTGGCTATTAAACATGGGCATAACTGAAAGTTAAATTATTTTGTATTGCCAAGGAAACCCTCACCCAAACAAAAAGGTGGCCCACTGACAGGGAAAAGATATTTGCGAATGATACACCCAGGAAGGGGTTAATACCCAAAACACACAACGAACTCATATAACTCAATGTCGCAAAAGAGAACGATAGAAGTAAATGTTGGGAAAAGGTGAGGAAGTGTGAGGAAGTAAGAATGCAGACCATGGTGGGAAAATTAACCTCGAACAGAGGAAGCACCCCTATTCCTGTAAGGATGAGAAAGGATGATAAATTTAACTTCATGCACGTTAGAGTCATTTGCATCACTGAGCTGTAATTTAAGAAGTGGGCAGGGTGAATTCCAGAAAATAAATCAAGAAAGATATCTGTTGACTTATGAATAAATTGTAGAGTAAGAGGTGACTACTGTGATTGACCAGGGCAAGTTTTCATGACGATTTAATCTGTGAAAGATTGTATAGCATTTTCAGTCTCTTTTTCTACGTGGAGATATTTTTGAATAAAAAAGAAAATCTAAAGGCATCTCATACATTTAAATATTAAGTGTTATTTCTTTTGCCTGATAACTTTCCATGGACACAGGTTGAGTTTCTACAGGATAATCAGAAATAGGGTATGATTTGAGGTTGACTAAAAAGCATTCATTGCATGCATGGATAGTTTGAACACAAGGTAAAATGTTATCCAGACTGCTGAAGAAAACAAGTCTTATTTTGGAACATGACTTTCTTCAGCATTATAATTTATGACTTTTCACTTGGATTCTTGCTTTTAACACACTCATATTTATATATATGCTTCAATCAAAGAAATGCATAACATTTTGCTTACACTATCTCAGTTCTATTAGTTTTCTGCTCTTGAAATTTACAATTCTTATTTTTCTCTCAATTGAAAATAGTAAAATAAAGAACTGTTTCATATTTTCATGGTACTTTTTACATTTCAAGTCTTTTCAGGTCTATTTTTTCAAAATGTGTTAAATAATTATCCTAAATATTCAGAGGTACTGGTACCGATTATGCTAAATGTGAGTATTGGTATTAAATATTACATGCAACTGGCCCTTAGTTGCTATTATAGCTATTATTTTTTGACATTAGGGTTACCTCACCCATCTGGCTGAGAATCTCAGGGTCTTACTTAGCCTTGACTTTTGGCAGAATAATGCCTCACTTTGTACTGTTTTTAATAGTTAGAATGGTGAGTTAGAGCTGTGGCCCTGCTCAGGCAGCTGGTCCTTAAGTTTGCTGATTGATTCATGGTGGAAAGATGCTATTGCAAGTCTAAATGTCATGTTCATGTTTGAGGTAGAAATAAAGGGTGGGAGGCAGGGAAGGGACAGTACCAGGTGTGTGTGTCCAGTTTAAAAAGCTGTAGAAATTCTTCCTCAGCAGAGTTCTGCTTAGACCTCATTGGCCACCTGTGGGTACAGAAGAGTCTGGAAAGTGAGTATTTAGCTTCCCAGTATCTATAGTGGGAGACAGCAAAGGGGATGCTGGTAGGGAATGGCTTTGGTGAGCCAATTAGTGGCGTTTGTCCCAGGTGAGGATCTCAAGTCCCGATTAGCTCCCACTAACATCAGTGTAAGGCTCTCTTACCTGAAAAGCAACCGTTCTCGTGTCCCTACCTGCAAGCGTTAAAAGCATCCCAGTACCAAGCATGGCTGCTGGGAAAGCTCCTGTGAGAGAGACCAACAAGGAAGAAAGTAACGCGAGAGTCTGCCAGATACTACTCGTCCTGTCCCAGTGACGTACACAAGTATAGCTACATGTTTTACTGGTTCTTCTCTGGTTGGTGTGGGACCATGTAATAAGACTCCTTGTTTGCGATAAATCAGTTGCTTTCTTTGCTGCTAAAAAGTATTAGAAAAAGTGAAATTTAAGCAAACTGCCTGATACTGGACTACTTGGGAGCACTGAGAATGGATCTGAAGTGACTATATTCCTAAAATTCATATCTAGATTGTCTAGATCTTGTACTATCACACCTGCAAAAATAACACGTTTTTGACCCTCAAGGCACAGAATGATGCTTTGTTTTGAATTTATGAGAATAATTTTAAGTGACAAAAAATCTGCAGTGCATGCAAATGAAAAGCCAATTACAAATTACTTATAAAATTAAATTCCCTAATGAAGGTATAATGAGATATATTATTTCAGGGATCATATTGTATTCTAGCATTGAGCTAAGCAATTCAGGTATATTACTTTATATCCTCACAGTAGTTAGTATTATTTCCCCCTTTTAAAGAACCTGATGCTCATAGATGGTTAAGTTACTTGTCCAAGGTTTCAATGCCAGTAATTCCTAGCAGCTGTGATTTGAGGTCAGGCAGTTTGCCATACCTGCCAGGTGTGGGCCTGTGCTTTTAATAAGAAAAACAATTAGGCACTATGCCAAATATTTTATATCATTTTCATCTATTATTCATTCAAGTCCTAGACTTTGGTACTATTCTCATTATCTCTGGTTTATAGCTGAGGACACTGAGCATTAGAAAAAGATGTAGTAGCTATCTCAATTTTTTGACGAAGTCCAAAGCATGGCTTCTAACTCTGGCACTCTGACGTGACTCCACGTGGACCCTAACCACTTCAGTACACTGTGTGTAGGTACATGGTTGACTTGTATCTCTGTAGTTTTCTCTCAAATGTGACATTTATTTCTAAAGAGGAAATTTCATCCACATTGTAAAATTTCAGAAAAACCTCCTCATGTTTCTCAATGGTTTCACGCTGAGATGACGTTTCTCTGCTCAGATCAGATTTGGCAGCTATTTTTCTTGCGTATGTTAGTAAAAATTCACTCCGGATTGCGTGGTGTCCCACATAGATGGCCAGAGAGAGCTTAAATTAGCTTAATTTTTTAGGTGACTGAGTGAATTGTTCTTTATCAAATGTAACTTAATTATATTAGAAAAATTCCAGGCTGAGAAAAGCTGACATCAAAATTCAACAATGGTGAAAGATTATGCCTGACTGGAAAAATTCTGTTTTATGTTAACTGCTGATATTTTATGGTAAGGGGAAAGTGATCATTTTTATTCTTCAAATACCACCTTGCTTAAAGGATATTAATAGAAAGTAATATGTACTTTCTTATTCTGTGAATTGTGATTGGAAAGAAAATGTGATTGCCATTCAGTCTCAAAAAAGTCTACATTACAGAAAGATTCGTATGAAATTATAGTTGATTCTAGACCAGTGGTGCTCATTCAAATGTGTATAAAAATTTTTTAAAATTGTTGCATAAAAAAAACAACTCTGTATTATTCCAGGCACCTTTCACCACGTAAATCCCCTTTATCCAACTCAGTGCTATATTATGTAGTGATTGACTCACAGGAGAAAAATCTGTGACTTCTATCTTGCTGCATGACCTTGGGGATATTGGCTTAAAAGTATGAAAGGCTATTTCAAGCATTGACTTAGACTAAATAAATGTGCTAAATTTGATACAGCGAGAGGGAAATTTCTCTTACCGCATGGAACCACTAATGAGCCTGGGAAGTAAACATGGTTAAGTAGAGATAGTTGCCTTTTTGTTACAATAATTCTGAATTGGCCTATTAGCATCAATATCATTCAGTGAACTTCACATTTGGAGCTTTAGGACTGACTGAAAAACCAAACCAAACAAAAACAAAATGAGAGAGCTGTTGAAGGTTAAATGGTGTTCCCCCAAAGGGTATGTTTAAGTCCTAACCCCTGGTACCCATGAGAGGGACTTTCTTTGGAAAAGGGGTCTTTGTGGGTGTAATCAAGTGAAGATGAGATCATTACCGGAGCAGGGTGGGCTACTAGTCCAGTATGACTGGCGTCCTTGTAGGAAGAGGAGAGGAAGCAGAGACGCCGCCGGTGACAGCAGGGGTTGAGACTGGTTGGTGGCAGCGGCGAACCAAGGAATCCTGACTGCCCACCACCACCAGGAGCTGGGAGGAGGCCAGGAAGGATCCCTCCTCGAGTCTCAGAGGGAGCGTGGCTATGTGGACACCTTGATGTCACACTTCTAGCCACTTAGTCTGTAGCAGTTATGGCGGTCCTAGGAAATCAACACAGGAGGAAAGAATGGGGCAGTGCTGGTGCTCTGGGTGTGCTCCTTCTCCTCTAGGTCCACGACTTCCTTCTCCTCCTCATGGTCTTGTCGTAAAAGCGGGAAACTGGGTTCTGTTCCCCCCTCCACCACATACCTTTGCAGCAATACGTGGTCTCTCTGGACCTAATTTGCTTCCTGGTTTAAGTGAGGATCTCGCACCCTCCTATGTAATAATAATGGCCAATATTTATGAGATTTCCCCCCATTCAGACCTAGGGCTCAGTGCTTAATGTACATTAGTTCATTGACTTCCCAGAAGAACCCTGTGAGGTATGTATTTCATTATCCCTACTTGACAAATAAGCCAAATAATGACATCTGTCTGTGACTTCTCCCTTTTTCTTATCTTGTCCCTTTGGTGGCTTGAACATGGGACTTGGAGCTGACGTAGTTCATTTGTGTCTCCTTGATGGAACAGGTAACAGCAGATACCCAGCTTGACTTAATCTGGATAGAAAGGGAGGGAAGGCCACCAGAAAGGGGCGCTACATCCACCCGGGACTCTCACTTTGGCCATGTCATCTGCAGATCAGACGGTTCATATTGTCATTTTGGAGGCTCCCCTCCTTGGTTATACTTTCTCCTTTTTTTTTTTTAGTGTGAAAATTTTTAATATAGTTTTTTGTATTTTCCAGCTTGCTTGACAATTTCATTATTGTAGCTACTTCAAGTTAGGATATAACAGGGGGCTTTAATGATATAACTGACATTTTGATAATCACTGTGTGCTAGACTGCATTGCGCACAGCAGCCGGCGAGAGAATTGGTATTATTCCATGGCTTAGAGACTGAGCCTTAGAAAAGTAATTTGGTCAGAATGACTAGTCTTCAGATCCTTGTTTATTTTGCTTCCAGAGTTTATTTTTATACATTGTTGTTAGAGAAGGCCATTAACACAGGGACGTGGATTAATTTATCAGGTTGCTGATTAACTTGGAAGCCAGGCATCTGGGCCCTAAGAGGATTCTACTAGCCAAGATAGGTGAGGCGTAGTGTGGAAAACCTGGGAACATCTGAAAGGTGGTGTGCTGGACGGAGTCACTTAGGCCTGGGGATGGGGCACATCACAGGGACCCCAGGTGTGTCAGCGTCAGGACATCAAAGATGAACATGGCTTCTTGAGGAACGCTTAATCTAAAGCTGTTCTAGAATTAGACTAATTACCTTTAATTACCATGATTAGGACCAAGCAAAAATGGAATGTTTCCTGCTGAACTTTCTGGTTGCTTATTTGTCCCACTGAGGAACCTGGTAGCAAATTCTACACTCTATCCGTAACATGGGCCTTTTAGTATATGGGAGGTTACAACCCTGTAAGAGAAAAGATGTTATATTTGGGATCAGAGAGCAAAAGAAAGCCATTTCTTGCTGTTTTTGTCACACTTTGGTGTCCCATGCCTCTAACACTAAACATTCTCAGAAGTAGAGCTAGCAGTAGTATCTGAGTAGGTCCTAGAGGCAAAGTTGATCTGGCCAAGCAGTGCACATTGGTTAAGTGACATATGAAAGACTGTCCTATCTCAGCTGAGGGTGCCTGCCACAGAAGATGTTTGTTATGGCACAGGAGAGAGACTGAAGCTACCGGTTTCTCGCTACCCAAAGTTGCCTTGGTTAAATTTGTCATCCGTCTTCTAGACGCTAGAGGACTGTCCGTCTCCAAAGGAATGGGCAGGACAGTGTAGGGAACAGAAAGAGGGGTTGAGAAGCTCAGCCAGTTTCCCAGAAGGACTTTCTGGGAAGATGCACTCGGACAGTGAATAGACACTGAGAAGTCTGACCATCTCATGTGGGTTTTCCTCTTATACCTGTCGTGGTAAGGGGATATGTCTGATGGACTGAGAGTAAGTGTGTCAGGATTTTGGCCCCAGCTTTGCTGCAAATTAACGTGAGGACTGGGAAGTGGCACTTTGTGGCAGGAACCTTCTTCATGTGTCGAAGCTTGCATTTTGATATTTTCTTTAACTTCCCTGAAATTCCTTGTCTACTTATCGGAAGACCATACGTGTCGTTGTCATGAAGTGTTGATCTATCCCCTGGATGTTTGCCATGACCTTGCCTTTTTTGCACCCAATGATCTTGTTCATATCTGAAGTTTGAAATGTGGATGAACCCACGGTTTTTACCTGGAAACCAGTATCTGATGGATAATGATGAGTACTACTATGAACTCGGTGAGCATTTGTCATGGGTCAAATAACTCACAGATATGCCACAGGGGAAGGTGTCCCCCGGGGACACTGGCAGTGTGTCAGTGTGTCTGGAGAGCTTGTTGATTGCAACAGAAGGGAGGCTGCTACGGGCATCTAGTGGGTACAGGAGGCCAGGGACGCTGCTAAACATCCTTTAGTGCTGCAGACAGCCCTCACAACAGGAGTGTTCTGGCCCCAGATGCCAGTGGGGCCAAAGCTGAGAAACCCTGCGTTATAGCCAGTGTTTAGTTTAATTTGCATGTGCGCATGCTTGTAGAAGATGTTACACTGAGGTTCAAAAAGGTTAAGTCACATTTTTCAGTGTTAAATAGTTTATGACAAACAGCCGGCATTCCATCTCTGACTTGGAAGTTCATTTCTCTTAAACTAAGGAACTGGGATGTGTCCTTCACCTACTTTCTTCTTTTTCATCATGAGAGGATTTCTTTGTGCTTTACCTAGAAGTTTGTAGTAATATTTTTTTGGTTGGGGGTAGGTAGTTGAGAGGAAAAACAGGGGGTTTGGAGATTTTCAAAAAAGTTGAGGTATTATACTTAAATGTAATATTTTTGGCAAAAATCTGTAGTCATAAGCAGTGTGGGTGAAATACAAAATATATATTTAGAGTTTAGTGTTGCTCATACATATGCATTGTTTTTAGATTAAGAATGAGAGCTTTTCGTTTCTACTTCTCCTTGCATCTCTCAAAAGCAATTTGATTTGCTCTTCTCTTGGGTGTGGTGGTGATTTGTAGAGCTTGCCGGTTGTTGAGGAATCCAACACTCATTGTGGGTCCTTAAGGGTGAGAGTTTGCTTCCCTACAGGCAGTAAAGTAGATGCGGGTATTTTGGGTGGACAACATAAGGGGCGGTGTAGAGAAAGGTTCAACAAATTGTATCTTGTGGAGAGAACTGGGGAGAGCCCCATGAGAAAACGGTTTTGCTTACTTCTCCAGTCACCGATAAATCTCAGCTTTCGGATAAGGCCTGACAGATGAGTAAGGTTACTGGAGTACGCCACAGGGAAAAGTTAATTTAAATTTTTATTTGAAAACTTACATTTTACAAATGGGAAGAATGACTCATGAGATTGACAAAAGTCATCCTTCTCTAATATTAATTTTTTTGCCAAAATATTAAATGGTCTTTTGCTTAGTGTATTTGGGGACTTGTACATGGACACATCCAGACAGCGGCTCTGGGTTGGGTTATATTTGCCCCTGGAGTTTTTTATACCTGTGCAGAGTCGGGTTTTGTTGTGGAGGCTTGCAGCAGCAGCTTCAGTGCCTGGCTTGATAATCACACAGAACAAAGGTGCCTCTTTGAGTTACCTGGTGTTCACTCTGTCAGTTGGTTGATTTCATACTCAGAGAAGGAACAGAACATGCAGCTAAGGTAGGGCGAGTTCCCTAACAACATGCAGACAACACTTCGGAATGATCTATAGAGGAGTTGAGAAGAGGCAGCTTCTAATCAGCATTCGAAAATTGAACACTTGAAGGGAGCAATACACAGAGATATGCTCAGTGTGGCAGTCAAGTTAACTGAAAGCATGAATTCCAGCTTTTCGGTGTTCATTTCAAAGCTTTAAGAACACAGGCCTAATCTTTACTGCCTTATATGCACTATAGACATCATTATTTTCACAGGCATCCACTGACGATTGAAATTTCTTTTCAGTAGAAAAGAAAAGTCGCTCTATTTATTGAGAGTAGTTTTGGACACTGAAACGTAATAGTTCACACACACACAAAAGATGAGATCTTAAGAAAAAGATGAGATTCTCTAGCATGTCAAACGTTGATTTGAATTACAGTTGTTACTTTGTTTCTTCTTCACTCTTTATGAAACAGTGCTATCCCTGTGTTTCTTCATCATGCCGATTTCCCAGAAGCCAACATCCAGACCCATGGTTTCATCTGAATTTAAATGTTGCAGTAATTACAATATTGAAAAGTCCCCATAGCATTCCATCATAGTGTTTTATACAAGGCAGAGAGAAAGGTCAATTCATTTGCACATACAGTGGAAGGGTTATGTCAGCCTTGATTTTCGTGAGAGGCCACGTGCACATGTACCAGTGGAATGAAGCCTGGCTCCCAGTTCCCTGCGTCTGTGGGTGAGGGTCCGGTGTGTCACGTGAGGGCATTGTTCCTGTAGGGAGAGGCGGGTAGGAGTGAAGGAGCCACCACCAAGCGCACGCTGGTTTCAGGCACAGCTGGTTCTGTCCGTGCCACAGGAGCTCTGGGTCTAGATGGTATTATTTATGAGGAAATAGAGACAAAAAGCTACAATAACTAAGAAGGACTTTTTCTTTGCTTTTTATTAAATACATTGGGGTGACATTGTTTAATAAGATTGTATAGGTTTTAGGAGCACAGTTCTGTGATACATCGTCAGTATGTTGCACTGTGTGCCCACAACCGAAGTCAAATCTTCTTCTGTCACCATACATTTGACCCCCTTTGCACTTAACTGTCCCCCGCCTTCCTTCCCTCTGGTGACCACCATACTGTTGTCTGGGTCTGTGAGTTTCTGTTTGTTTTTCCTGTTTGTTCATTTGTTGCTTTCACCTTTTCTACCCTAATCCATCTTCAGCACCTGGACCAAGAAATTATGATGATTCCGGTGGGGAAGGCGGGTGTTCGAGTCATAGCTGGTTAACTTGAACACAGGCCTCTGAGGGTTAAACACAAAGATTTCTGCTGTTTGCAGAGAAGGTTTTTGTACACTCACTCCAGTTACTGCTTGAAATATTTCACAATGTCTCTAAAGACACATTAGCTACAGTGACAGATTTTGGCACCACGGTCACTGTGTTTAATTTCTAAGGTAACCCCTCCTCCAATGGAAAATTCCTTCTAATGGAACCTGGTAGGTTGTCTTAGTTCTGATTTTGCATTCTGTGGCACTGCAAGATGTCACAGCCCCTCTTTATTCAGAACTGTTTTGTCCAAGGTGCAAAAGGGACACTGGTCCTTTTAAAGCTACAAGTCCAAGTGTGAGTTTTGTAGCTGATAACTCAGTTTCATGCCTGTGTATTTTAACTATAAATAAATATGCAACCTCTCAATTTAAAACAGGTTGCATTCAAAAGTTCATTTGGAACAGAGTAGTTTGGAGTTTGAAACATTTTTCCATAGAAACAATGTTAGGTTTCCAGGCCAACCCACAAAAACCTACTTAAACCATATTGTACAGTTTCTGCTCTAAAATCATCATGGGGCCCACACAACATATATAATAATATTTCCCTGGAAAAATGCAATTGGAGTTTGGCTTAGAATAGACTAGAGCTTCACTGGGGTATAGCTGGTACTTGAAGTCCTCCTGACATCTCAGCAATGAGAGTTAGCATCTTTTTTGCTATGATAATATCTGTGGTTCCCATGACCTTTGGCGAAGGCTCTAGCAGGATGAAGGCCAGTGCAGGGAACGGGGCATCTTCTAAGAGAGGATACACGATTCACCATGGTTTTTGTTGCAAGCCAGAGACTACTAAAATAATGGGGCTTATTCTCTCATATGAAGTCTAGAACAGGCAGATTCAGCACTGGTTAATTCAACTACTCTCTGAAGTCAAAGCTCTAGGTTAGGTTGGGTTCTTTGAAATCTTTGTAACTTCATGGTTGTAAGGTGTCCACTGAGGCACAGATGTCTTGTCCTTACATAACAAACCCTGCAGGTAAAAGAATGAAGAGTGGTTTCTTAGTCTCAATAAGTAGTAAAACATCTCTAGAAGGTCCTCCCTTACAGCAGACTTTTTCCTTTACATACAGTTAGTTGTTCAGAAGTCTGCTCCTAAACTAGTCGCTGACCACTGAAAATTGGCTCGCTAGAATTGGCTTAGAGTCTGAGCCTCATACAAATTGTATTTCATCTTCTGGGAGGTGGAGTAGATACCCACCTTCTCCGAGCTGATTGCCATACTCCTTTGGAGATCTGTCGGCAAAGAAGGAGGTTCGGTCTCTGTTGGGTGAATGTCATCCATGTCTTCCACACTGTCTGCCTCTAGGGAGCAAGGGGAAGGTCAGAAAGCTCGAGTTTTTGTCTTAGCTCTGTCTAACCAGCTGCGGGAACTTTAAAAAGCTATGTGATTTCCCTCCCCTGACTCCATTTTCTGTGAAATAAGGGAGAAGAATATATTCATTTATTTGTTTAACAAATATTCATTAAGCATCTACTTTGTTACAAGCAGAATTTTAACATGAAGAATATACCAGTGATCCTTGAACAGTCCTCCCCAGCTTTCTTACGTTTCTCTGTGATTCTCTGTCGTAAGCTGTTGGTAAGACTGTGGGCATTTGGGTAGGATGGTGTAGACACAAAATGCTGTCTGATAGCGTAAACTCTAGGGGGCGTTTTAGTGCCCGTTCTAAAATAAGACAGTCTCACTGCATTTTTCTTAGACCTCTGCCCTCAAAGGAACAGATAACTTGATTGATGCTTTCCAGTGTTGTTTGTTTGTTTGTTTGTTTGTTTTAGATAGTCTGTTAGCAGTAGAGGAAGTAGATGGTGGTGGTGGTGGTATGGAGGGAGTGTCTTCACCCACTCCACTTCTTTCCTTAGACCTGTGAAGTTGCCCAAGTGCATACAGCGTTGAATAGTGCTTTTTTGAATCCAAAGTACTGAAGCAAGATCTATTTATACTTCCAGGAAATATCCAGATTTGGTGAGGGAGGAGAAAAGTGTGTCCGTGGAGATCCCCTACCCTGTGTCTCAGCCTGTCCGTCACCCCGCCCCCCACTGCCCCCCGGACAGTGCCCCGCTCTGCCACTGTGCCACAGAAACACCATGGATAATGGAGAAACAAATGGATGCGGCTGTTCCAGGGATAATTTATGGACGACTTCCTTGTGTTTCCTTCAATTTCATATGACTTTCCCATGTCATGAAATATGTTTCTTCTTTTGATTTTTTCCAATCATTTAAAAATGTAAAAGCCACTCTTACCTTTTGGGTAGTGCTAAGACAGGGCAAAGGCCAGATTTGGCCTTTGGGCTGTAGTTCATCCACCCTGGTCTATCATCTGTTCCTCTACCCGTCTTCCCTCTTTCATCCATGAGCAAGAATCTGATTCCAGTAAATTCTATACGAGGATGTCTTACATAGTCAGTCAACTGCTTCAAATACTCAGAAAGGAGATGGAGAATATCGGATCTATTCAATCTCTGCTATTGATTCCCTTCTGCTTTCTGAGACTGAACTTGTATAAGCTTTAAATATTATCATTATGATTTCAACATACCACCTTTAGCATTCTTTTAACCAATTTGGAGTAACTTCTTTGTAAAAGATGCTTAGGGAAGTGCATTACATCTAGTGATAAATAATGTTGGACCTTGTTAAGACTTGAAACCCACAGGTGCATGAGAGTGTCACGTCAGTTTTTACATCCTGAATAGGGCACTTGTTTTTCCTGAGTCAGACCCTCAAGACTTGGACAGCTGTATATTGCCCTTTATGAGCCGTATCCTTCACTGCAAATCAAGTGTTTATTCCACTCCTGAACTTCATTAGCAGCTAAGAGCTTTGTGCTTTGTATTTTAAGGAAGCATGTGATTTGTTGATTAGTTCAAAAGCAGATTAATTATTATATCTTTAGTCACCATCTGTAAACACGTCTATATTGGTGAGCTGGCTCCCGCTGTGTTACCTTGAAATGCCCTGTGGTGTTTTATTAGCTTTCAATTCTGTGTTTATTACAGTTGGCTGGAGATTTAGTTTAGTAGCCACAGAAAGTCCAATCCTTCTGTAGAAACTACCAATTTCTGAGGCTGAGGGATTTATTAATACTGGCTATCAATTTGCTATAGACACTTTCCCCAAGTCATACTTTTGGTTTGGATTAAAGATATTAGTAGATCAATTATAAGCCAAGATTTCAAGTACTTTATGTTCCGTGTCGGTTCAAGGAGGAGCAGTTGGGAATAAAAGTGTAACCTGCATAAAAAATGTCTTCCAAGTCCAAGTCAGCCTGAGACAGAATCACTAAGTGCAGGAGGGCTAGAGGATAAATGAATAGTATTGATACATTGGCATTTTAATAGCTTTTAATTTTGGCATTGCAAAAATCCTTTCAGACTCCAAGTGATTCTCAGAGAATTTAAAGCGATAACATGAGGTCAGTGGTAGATCAAAGTCACAGGGCTCCTGAGTTTATTTTCCTCTTCACCAGTGTCTAACTTGCCAGATAAAGTGTAGGATGGCCGATTACACTGGAACTTTGTCCTATCAATGAATAATTTTTTTTTTTAGTATGAGTGTGTCCCAAATACTGCATTGGACTTATTTTTTATTATAATTATTAATTGTTTAAGATTTAAACTTAATTGGGCATCCTGTATTATCGCTATTTGCTAAATCTGGCAACTCCAGTAATGTCTCCGTCTCCTCTGCCCTGCTCTGGGCATTCAGGCCGACCACGCCCCCCTGCTGGGCTGCTGGCTTTGGTTTATTAGCTCTGTCTCTGTCCCTTCAGGCTGCTATAACAAAATACTGTGGGCGGGGTGGTTTGTAAACACCACATTTATTTCTCAGAGTTCCAGACCCTGCGTAATTCCACATCAAAACACCAGCATATTTGGTGTCTTCTGAGGGCCCACTGTGGTGGAAGGGACTGGGCTTCTCTCTGGGGCCTTTGTGATAAGGACGCTGATCCCCTTCATGAGAGCTGGTTATGATGGGTCTTTCTCTCATGCCAGATTTTAAGTTCGTTGAGGGGAGACTCTTGTTTTTTTTTTTTATCATTTTAATCCCAATTAGTAGGCCTTTAGAACCTATAAAATGGATATTTAGTAGGTTTTTATTGTACTGGTGTACAAAGCATATAGTGGTACACACATATTTACCTAGCTTTTATTTGACTTATGGTTCTGCTCATTTGTTGAATAGAATGTTAAAATATGAGAAGTGGAAAATGTACATGTATTGTTATTGTATTTCATGAATTGCTTTACTGCTATTTATCTATTTTTATATATTCAGTTATCTGTAACTTGTGAAGTCTTGTAAGGTATTGGTTGTGGTGTCCACTCACCCATTCTGAATTTATTAATTTATTTAAATCTCTACTTTCTCCACACAGTGTACACCGAACTGTGTTAGGCACAAGCAGACATGGTCCCTGTCAGCAGGAGGCTTATAGTCAACACGGGAGAAGGCAATAAAAAGTCCATATATGTGAATATATAATTGCAAACTGAGATAAATGGTAAGAAGGATTCAGGGTTTGAATGAGGGAGGGTAACAGTGTCATCCTGTCTAGACTGGATCTATTTAAACTCTTTGAGACAGTGACACGTAAGCTAGGAGACATCTGCTCTCGAGGATGACCAGTTCTTGGCTAGACAAACAGAAAACAAAACGGCTGATGCGGAGTGCATGGGACATATTACATGGTGTGTGTGGACTGGAAGAAGTGAAAGTTGAACACGGGGATTAGTGGCACGAGGAGCGGCGATGCTCTTTATTGTGCCCTGTTCCCTAAATGTTTTATTCCCTCACTAAATTGCTCCCCCGTGGTGGCTTCCCTTGAGGTTCCATTTTCCAACCTGCTCGATAGCCTCTATTTTTCAATAACAGCATTATGAAGATGTAGTTGACATACTACACACAGTTCACCCACTTAAAGCGTGCATGTTAATGGTTTGTAGTACACATTCACAGAGCTTTGCAATCATCGCCGTAGTCTGTTTTAGAAAACATTTTTATCACTCCAAAAGAAGGATTGAACTCTTTAGCTATCACCCCTCAATCCCTCCTGTCCCCTGGCCCTAGGCAGCCCCTCATCCAATTCTGCCTTTATAGTTCTACCTGTTCTGGACATTTCATATACATGGAATCATAATATCTGGTCATCTGAGTCAAGCCGGTTTGGGGTTTGCTATTGCACGTTCATTGTTTCTCTCTACTTTCAAGTCACCACAACTGCAGGGCATTCATTCATTCATTCATTCATTCATTGATTGCTTCCAGTGTGCCAACTTGCTCTAGCAATGTGATTTTTCTTTTTCTTTTTTTCCCAGACCATCAGCAACTTCCAAATTTAGAACAATTTCCAGATTTCTAAGTGCAGCAATAAAATTTGCATTGATGAAGAGTTGGCTTTCTTGTTACTCACTGTTGTTCGATATTTAGAAATCTTAATAGACCATTAATTGGTCTTTTTTTTTTTTTTTGCTCTGTTACACAAATTTGATCTCTTTCACTTTACAGTGTTAGGAATCTGGCCTGAACCTTCGTGATGTGGTAGAGGCATTGCATAAAGCTTCCTGGCCTCTCTAAATACAAGGCAAACTTGGGGAATCAGTGTTTACAGTTTTGGGTGTTGTGCGTAGGGAAAAAAACCTTAAACAAACTATATTGCCATCTGTTGTGAAGATAGAACAATGATAACTCTGCGTTTAATACCTGTTTGTGTGAACTTTGATTGATTGATTGATAATAGCACTGTTTGGTTGCAGGCTAGATAGTCATAGTCTGCTGAAAATCAGAATGGTTGAAAAAACTAGTTTTGTAGCACCAATCAGAATCCCATGGTTTCTGGGAAATTAGGAGACCACTTATTTTCAACTTAGGAAAATAAACTAAGAAGTATTAGTCTTCATTTATTTTTGACCGGACCTTTTGTGGAGTAGTGTGGGTGGTAGAGTGTGCACTCTTGCAGGCAGTTATAGAAAATACCTTTTGAAGGTGGAAAAGGAAGAGTCAGTGTCTTTCTTGGGCCAAAGCTTTGGCCATTGTCACCTCCACCCACCCGAGAGAAGGAAAGACTCTCCGATGTTATGAGCCAGAGAGGAGGAGGTGAGTGAGCACTGCCTTTGGAAGGCAGTGAGTAGCTCTATCCTAACAGAGGACTCTGGACCCTCTCCTCAGTGCTCACTCATCTTTGGTCTTTGCAACCTGAGCAATGCAAAATTTAAAATATATGGTGTAATGGGAGATAATTGGAGTCAAAATTTAAGACAGCGCTTTCACAATTTGCTTTAGATAAATTGAAGAAGAGGCTGACATCAGGTATTTAGGAGCTATTTCAGTTAATGGCAATGGGTAGAATATGGAGAATCACTGCTTGCAGTTGGGGCCAGGAGGTAATTACAGACTGAGAGCAGTGAGCTGAAAGTGTTCCATCCTCTAACACCTTAATACATCTCTTTTTAAACACTCTCTGTTGTGTGTTCCTTTGCTTCCTTCTCTTTGCTCCGAGTTAAAGCAATTAGGACTTTTTCTTGCCTTCAGTGTGCCAACATGTCCCAGTGACATTATTTCTCTTTTCTTTAGACAATTAGTGGTTTCCAAAATCCACAATGGTCTTTATATCGCTAATGACAAAAGTAAAATTTAATTGCATTCAAGGTGTTTAGAAACTTGTAAGACTGTGGTAGTATGAAAAATAATAGGTAAAATGTTTTGTCATATCTGAGTACACTCAAAGGTTGTTATTGAAGCGTAGCCTATTCTTTGTGGCGTTAAAAAAAACTTATTTACTTTTGAATTAAATGGAAGACATTAATAATTTCTAAAAAGACAGTGTGTTCCTTCACATAAGATTATTCAGAAAATGGTATAGAAATCATTAAGTGACCTTGGCTGATGTCTTTGGACCTGTGAGGCTTTAGTTTTATTACCTTGTAAAATGAAGTTAGCCTAAATGGGTCGCTCTCGAGGTGGGTCCCGCAAGGCTGACAGTGAGGAATGGCTCCTTTAAGTGATATTGTTTCTTCCTATCAGAGTCCCAGTGGGCCCTGCTCTGCCTCCTCTGGATAAGGTGACTTTATTTTTTATCTGATTTTGGTGTTGTAAAACATCCTAAGGTTAACAGTCTTTTTTTTTTTAATATAATTTTTATTTAATTCTTGTTCAAGTACAGGTTTCTGTCTTATATTCCCAACCCTGCCCGCCCCCCACCCCATGCTTTTAAAATATCTCTCAGAATTAAATCAGCTGGCTGTGAACTTTGGGCCCCAGCCTAACTGGGTCCTCCGGCCATTAACATAGATGAAATTGCTCACCATGGAAACAGTTGGTAGCAGAGATCTGTTTGTCAAAGAAAGCAAATCTTGATTAGTACTTCTGCTCCTCACCACGCCCCCATCATCCTTAGCTTCTGTCTCAAATTGCATTAGAGATTAATAAGAATAGCAACAAAATAACACAGAGATATGAACTCAGGTTCAAAGCAGAACAGATTCCTCCCAAATTACCCATGGCACGTCAGTAAAAAACAGGATTAATCACAGAAAAGAATTGTAGCTTTTGGACAGGTCAGAACCTCATAATATATTTAGAGCTGTTCATTCCTCATACCACCCTCTTAAGAAAAAAACCCACTGGGCTTTTAGTTGAGTGGTGGTGATATTCTAACTGACATATGAGAAGACTTGTCAAATATCCATGACTTGAGGCTAGAAACAGTGCGACTTCCTGTCATTTTAGGGAGACTTAGGAACTAAGTCTGCTAGCTTTTGGCATCAGCTTATTTTTAGCAGGTGTGATATCTGTTTTTGCTGCTTATTATCCCTGGCCTTAAATTTTGTGATTGCAGCATACACGTTACTCCGCAGATAGGGACATTTTCCCTCAGCGTATTCCGTGTATACGGACGCCTTTTTAAATGAGTTAGTGGGCTCAGTCAGTATTGGTTGGTTATTTTGCATTCAAAAAGGCACTTGAGTCAGATAACCAAAAGCATCAAAATGGAAAAAATAATTATGGTAGAAAAAGGGAAAGCAGCACATTTTTGTAAATGCTCTCGTGTCACTTAGAGAAAACCATTTGACTGTTAGGAAGTGGCTGTGGGAAGCATGCAACATTTCTATGGCATTGTATTTCCTTGTTTGCTTGTTTGAAGTTACTCTTTAAAATTTCTATATATTTGTATATATAAACGTGCCCCTATATACATACCTCTATCTATGTGTCTTTATTATTCATACAGCACACAGATCTACGTGTCCATATATATATTTTTTTAGATGCCGAACACCCCTTCTCTGGGAGGGCCAATCGAGTAAAATGTCACTTTGATTATAATGTTCAGCTTCCTGGAATGGGCCCAATATAACCACTGTGTGAATGACCTTGTGGAAGTTTCCTGTAACTGCGCTGGCCCCTTGGCACCAGAGCCTGCTCTGTTCATGCGGTGGGACTGCAACGGAGTTGGAGCCTCCTTACCAAGAGGCTTGGCATTTCAGAGACTAAATTCTCTTGTGGCTGAGCAGTGTAAAATTGACCTGCTTTATCCCTACTTCTGTTGGATAGCATATTATTTTTCTCTAATGTCATAGTATATATTAATTAAGTATTATTAAAGGACTGCTAGGGAAAGAAATGAGCCTTTGGGTGACTGTATAAATTCCCTTATAACTCTGATGGATCGAAACAATGAAACTAGTGGTTTGTTCCCAACATTAACTGAATGAATACCTGTCATTATCAAAATTCATGGATTGACTATAGCTTAGAGAGTCTCATACCTGGCCCTATTTGAAGCAGTAGAAATTCATTATGACCCTTTAAAGGCAGAAATTAGTTACAGGGACTACATGAGAGGAAAAAGAAGAGGATCAATTGTAACTTACTGACATTAGTGAGTAACCTTATTACTCATTCATAAACACTGAGAGGGATTTTGAGAGATTTATGTTTCCCCTTCTCAGCCTCACCTGCATGCCTGTCCCCACCCTCAACCCAAGTAATATTTAACTGAAACCAGAAATATACCTCTTTCTTTATTGGCTACATTAGGGATTTCAGAGGGAATTCTATTCACCCAGGAGAAAAAAATCGGGCCGGCTCTGTGAAACTAAAAATAAAGCAAAATATGCAAAATTGTTTTCAGAATGGAATTCATTGGCATTTGTTTTTATGCATGACAACCCTTTAGAATATAGCATTGAATCAAACTATGATTCTGGCATCAACGATTTTTATAGTCATTTAAGAACATTGACTATAGATGCCCTTACATGGTTTATATCTAAAGAGATCTAATTTAAATCTATAACACACTAGTAATATTAATAATGATGATAGCAGTAACACTTACTGAGTTTATTCTATGTGCCTGACAATGTGCTAAATTATTTACATATATTTGCTCGTTTAATTCTTACCAGTACCTTTCCAAGTGGGGAGTATTAGCCCCATTGAAAATGTAACAAAGTGGAAAAATCTTATCAGTTTGACAAAACTAAAAATTTCTCTTAGGAAGAGAAATGTGTTATTCTGCAGGCTTGATAAGGGTTCTGGGGAGACTTTGAGCTTCTGACTTACCCAATGCCTTTCTCTTCCTCTCTCCTTTCAAGGGTTTCTCTTCTCGTCACTGGTTCCAACACTTCAGGGTGAGAACTGAATGACAGATAATATGGGAAGGGTTTGGAGCTCTTGGGTTTATCTGAGATAGAGAGAATGTGGAGTAGAGACGAGAGGGGGAGAAGAAACAAAGATGATGGGAAGCTTTTGCTAGAACCTTTAAAATTATTGATATTATTTTTGTGTATGAAAAATTGGGCTCTTGGCTCAAGCACACACAGTGGTGGAGAAAGCCCGAGCAGTAGAGGTGGTGACAGGCTGCAGCCTCCCCAAGAACTGGTAGCAAAAGAGGTAGGATTACCTTTGACTTGCACCAGCCAGAGAGGTAGAGTTTCAAGTCTTATTTAATTATGGGTCTTCAAATGCAGTGAAATGCCCAGGGACATCTCTCTCTTCACAGATTGGCACGCTGAGCGTAAGTGCTTCCCTGAAGTCATTCACCTGGCAGGGCCAAGGTTGGGATGCAAGACTCTCAAATCAAAGTGCTTGATTATCTTTGTTCTACTCTTCCTGGCCTGCTAGAATAAGGGTGTTTTTAAACAAGATTTATTTATTTATTTTTAGAGAGAGGAGAAGGAAAGAAGGAGAGAAACATCAATGTGTGGTTGCACTTTTTTCTGGGGACCTGGCCTGCAACCCAGGCATGTGCCCTGACTGGGAATCAAACTGGCAGCGCTTTGGTTGGCAGGCCCATGCTCAATCCCCTGAGCTACCCCAGCCAGGGCATAGAATGGGGATCTTTAGCATGAGGTGTGTCCCAACAAATAAACGTTAGGATGATATCTGTTTGCTAGCGGTTCTAATAATCTTCCATTTCTAAACTTGCTAATCAGATATGTTTGGGAATATTTTTAAAATGATATGTTTTAGAGATTAAAAAAGAATGCTTTGATATGGTAAATATTTAATTTTGTTGGCTATCATCATATTACCATTATAATCTAGAATTTTTATGATACTTTATCTTATCCCCAGCAACCAGTAATTAAGGAACATAGGACTCTTTACTTATAATCTACACATACTGTCTTTGGCTATTCCTTTGTCTTCAGAGAGTCATGGAGAAGTAAATTGTCAGGTTTTAAAATGGTATTATAATATATTGCATAGTACGAGAGACCTGTAGTAGGCCAAATAATGGCACCCTATAAAATATTCATGTCCCAGCCCTTGAAGCCTGTGAATGTTATCTTAAGTGGCCCCAAAAAGGACTTTGAAGATATGAGTAAGTTAAGGAACTTGAGATTGTCCGGATTATTCTGTACGATGCAGGTCATCCCAAAAGGCAGCCACATGTATCCATATAGGAAAGAGGCAGAAGGACATTGGGTGCATGCAGAAGAATAGGCAGCATGACCGTGGAGGCAGATTGGAGTGATGCTGCCACAGGCCAAGGAATGCCAGCAGGTATCAGAAGCTGGATGGAGGCAGATTGGAGTGATGCTGCCACAGGCCAAGGAATGCCAGCAGGTATCAGAAGCTGGAAGCTCTAAGGAACATTCTCCCCTAGAGCCTTTGGTGGGACTGGCGTCCTGCTGACACCTTGATTTCATCTAGTGAAATTGATGTTGGACTGACTTCTGGCCTCCAGGGCTATTGTGAGAGAATGAAGTCTGCTGTTTTAAGGCTCCAGTTTGTGGTAATTTGTCATGGCAGCTCTAGAAAATGAATACAAAAGCACAGAGAAATCCAAGCCCCTCACCTAACCTCAGTCCCTGAGAAAAGCAAGGGCAGGGCGCAGACTTTCCCCCACAAAGCCAGGACACTCATTGCCCAGGTAAAATCCACAAATGGCCAAAATGAAATCCGAATTTACAGGGGCCCTTGCACCCGTAAAAAGTAGGCTTTTTTGAGAAACTGGTGGCAAGATAGTTCCCTGCCTGGGGAGCCTTGCAACAGGGAAATTGCCTCTCTCTCCTCAGAGGCAGAAATGATCAAAAGAAAAGAGTGAATGTGATGGATTTCGTTTTGTTTTCTTTTAAATTGGAATATCAGCATACAACTTGTTTTACAGGTTTTTCTTTTGGGGCACACCGAATAAAAAATAATAATATGTCATCTTCCATAGGACTTAGAGAAAATTACGTGTCACTCTTTGACTCCATCCAGATTTCACCTCCTCTCTTACTGTTATTTTAATTCTAATAAACAAAAATAGGAAACTACCTGAAAACTTTATATTATTTAGGAGGAGTTGTTAGTAGTTATGATTACACAATTGATTATTCAAGATTTTCCTTTTATTTAGCTGTGCATAGTAACTACACTCATCTAATTATAATAACTTAGAATTGTTTTTGAAGTTATTGCTTAATATGCAATACTTTGAAAAATATTTTTTCCTTTTCAGTACCAAAGATTTTAATCAATATGCCTATGGCATTGAATATATATATCGCTCCTGTCCTTTAAATTTCTTTAGTCAGACATATCAAATTAAGAACAAAGCTGCTCTGTTGACACAGCATTTAATTTGGAGGTCACTCATATTTTGAATGGAAAATCAAATTGCAAGCCTTTTTTTGAAATCAAATGACTACAATTGAATTTGACTCCTTGTCCCTTGTCCCTTGAATTTGACTACAATTCTCAATGAATAGCATTTTTCTTTAGAAGAAACCAGCCACTGTGAAAAGTAGCTTCTTCAGCTGGTGGGAAGTTGTGTGCCCTGATTAGCAAGCAAGCCACACTGGGCTTCACGCATTTCAAATGGAGCCGAGGGCCCTGCTGTCTCTTGGCCTCTATTGTTCGGTAATGAGTATTTGCAGAGCCCTTTCCAAAGTAAACTGTATTGTTCCCTCGCCAGTTACACTACATCTGAGTGAGGTGATTATGGTTTCCTGAAAAGCTCTTTCAGGACTGCAAAAAAAAAGATCTATTTGAAAAAAAGATTTTTCCCCTCCTCATGTCTGGTAATAAATTAAAGAACCTTGAACATTTCCTGAGCACCCAAGCAAGGGCTTTCAAATGATCTAAAAATCCTGCCTTGGATCGCAGGTGCAGAGTCTGAAAACTCGTGAGACCCACAGGCAGGCAGGGCTCTGCTTCCTGAGCTGCTGGTGGGGCAGGAAATTTTGCAGAGTGAGTACTTGAAAACTTAGGTATTCAGAAAGTGCAGGGGACAACTGACATCCCTAAATAAATAGAGCCAATTCCCTGGACCCCAGAGTATTTGTGGTGTGGCTTTCACCACATAAAATGGTATATTTGGAGCTCATTTGCTTTCTGATGGTATGTTTATGAGGTTCTCAGATTGGGGGGTATGGGGAGGGTTGGGTCTCAACCTTCACCTTTCTGCATTTTCATACATCTTTTCTTCTTAATTACTTGTGTCATTTCATTATTAGTAAGTTGAAATAACCACAGTGTTGGTCCTGCTCTAAGAATTGTTTATTAAAATGTTTGCTCCCAGACTTTAAATATTAGTGTAAGGAGCATTTTAGAATACAAGGGACAAGTATTGGATAGAGTATAGAACACCCTTTCAGTTCATTGCATCCTGACTTCCCCACAGAAATCTTCAGGTTCTTAATTTATTGAATTGACCTTAGTCCTTCATTGTTTCAGGACTTTTTTCTCCTAAATCCTAATTGAATAAAAGTTCTACCTGAAGGATTCTCACCTGCCACCTGCTCTCTGTGTAGGAGTTACTATTCTGTCTCTTAGAGAAGATGGGGCAAAGTGACCAAGAACCCGTATCCCTAAGGGTCTCCCATTTCTCCATTCCCTGCAAGCCTATTTTAGGGCATGTAGAAGGGATTAAAAGGGTCTTAATTTGGCCCAAAGAAGTAACTTAATTTGAGCCAATGACACTATTTTTAAAAATAAGGTGCTTCCAAAATAATTAATTATAGCAGGGTTGTCTCCTGAAAGGGACCCCTCACTTTTACACACCCTTCCTGCCTCATTGGCTATTCTCATTCTTATGCCTGAGGTTCTTCTCCCCAGTGGGAAAAAAAACCAAAGACACATGTTTAAAGATTAGGGTCACGGGAGTTTTAACACTGCCCCAGCTCACTGCAGAGACATCAGTTCTGTAGTTCCAGGGATGAGGTGAACATCACCATGTAGACTCTTGTCCCATCTTCAGCATGCAAGAGAATTAGTCCGAGTTCTGTTAATTCCCTGGAAGGGACAACAAGCCGTATAGTTGGTTTGGAGGGTTTTTTTCCCTCCTTTCTGGGACCAGCTCATCTGAGGCCAGTCTGATAGCCTTCCAACTTGCCCTCTCCCAGGACTCTTATCTCTGGTGGACCATAGGGTTGCAGAATTTTCCTTCCCTTGAGGTAGAACAGTCAGCTCCCATTTCAGCAGGGTTTGGCAGGTCAGGAGTATTCAGCTTTATGTTTGCATCTTGTGATTCCAGCTCTTCCTGCCCCCAAGTCTGGGTAGTATACTTACAGCAGTAAACATTGCACCAAGCTGAGGGGTCCTCTTCCTGTAAAAATCTTCCATTATATCAGCAGCACTGGGTTTCATTGTTAGGTGTGTTCAGTCCCACCAGCATTCTTTAAACCCACTCTTTCAATCTCATAGGGTTATGGCAACCTAGTGGAAAGACTTCCAAACCCTGCGCTCTGCTGTTCCCTCACCTAAATGAGCCTCACAAGCAGGGAGTTGTTTCTACCCCCTCTTTTGTAAACAGGTGTTTTCCCCAGACCTACTGGTGAGTGAGGTGAGTCTCTGCTGTGGCATATTTACATTTTGTAGCCAATACTACTAGTAATTCTTTTCAAAACCTGGAAGAAAAGAAAGAAACCTCAAAGAAATCAGGAGGTGGGGTTATAACACTTGTGAACCACACAACTGACTACATTGAGACACTTTTGGGGAAACTCTTTCTATATAGTGCTTGTGGTCTGTGTGTTTACGAAGATGGTGTGTTATATATATAAGGAGGTCTGTCTATTATTGGCAGGATGGTAGACTGACTATGCTTAAATCACCATGTCAAGATGTTAAGTGTGTAAGTAAGACGAGTTGCCTCTATAATCAGTAGAAATTTGAAGCGACATATTTACATATTTGTTTGAAATATTAATTTGGTATAGACTATGGTTGTGTGTGACATACCCTATGTTATGTTCTGTGGCATGTGACAGATAACCGCATTACAAGAAAAAAGGAAGCCCAAGTTGACCTGGATCACCTGATATTGTCATACACTTTTATTGCTGGCTCTATTTATGCCAAAAATTAAATCTCCAAACACCTAAATCTATCTACATGTCATACCTGGTTCTGGTTTCAATGACTTTTATACTCTTTAGTGGGAAGGAAATTGAATAATAACACTGAAATTTTTTCTTTTTTTGAAATTTTTAAAATTTAATTCTTGTTCAAGTACACTTTTCTGTCTTATATTCCAAGTGCCCCCCCCCCTCCCAGGGCTCCCTACCTCCCTCCCATTTCTGCCCCCCACCTTAGTTATTGTCCATGTGTCCTTTATACTTGTTCATGTGAGTCCTTCCCCTTTTCCCCTGTGATTCTCTCTCCCTCCCCTCTTTTGAAAAAATATTTTAATTATGAATACTAGATTTTTAAAGAAAACTTGAAAATTAAAAAAGAAAATGCTGAAGAAGATAAAATCACCTTACATACCAGTTTTCAGAGAGAACTGTTGACATACCAATATATTTATTTTGTTTCCTCTGTTCAGGGAAAGTGAAGGCTTCTGAGCTGCTTGTTCCTTGTTCCTCATTTCTGATTTCAGTGACTTGAAATCTGGAGGGCTCTGGCCAATGTGGCTCAGTTGGATGGAGCATTGTCCTGTACAACAAAAGGTTGTGGGTTCGATTCCCGGTTGGGACACATACCTAGGTTGTGGGTTTGATCCTTAGTCGGGAGGCATATGGGAGGCAACCAATTGATGTTTCTTTCTCTTTCTCTTTCCACACCCCCTCTAATATCAATAAACAAAAATAATTGGGGGCATCACTTTGAAAAGTATTTGATTAACCACTGTGCTATAAACCTGATACAAATACAAAATAATATTGAATGCAAACTTTAATTGAGAAATAAAATAATAAGTAAATCAATTCTGTTAAGAAAAAAGGAAGAGCAAAGCTTGAGGGTCATCTGACCTGCCCTTTCACGTACCCCTTCAGCAGTTGACCCTGTGGGTCCTACTTCCTTCAGCACCGCTGTGCTCCATTGTCTCTGGTCCATCCCTACTCTCCTCACCTTTGTTCAGTCTCCCTGCCTCTCTTCCTCGGAATCCTGTTGCAGCTTCCCACCCGATCTTCCTGCACTAGTTATACTTGTCTCTGCAGCGCACACTATTCTGATGGTCACAGAAGAAAGAACATTCTTCCCCCTGAAAGACACACTGGTTTCCAGGCTTCAGTCACATTCCTGTGCTTTTAAATTTGCTTCCAAACACTGAAGTGAACTAACATTCTCTTTTCCTGTTAACCCAATTAGGTCATGCTCTGGTTTAAATCCATCTTGTGGCCCCCTGTGCCCCCTTTTCACGATCTGCCCTGACAGCTCCCCAGCCTCCTTTCTTGCCTTTTCCCTTCCCATTTGCTCCTCAGCCATCACTCAGTTGGTCAACAGCACTTCCTAGATTGCTTTTTTTCTTATCTCCATGATGTTCACACATTCTGTTCCCTGTCCTTGTAATACCTCTTTTCCAATCTCCTTGGAGTCTCAAGTCCTCTGAAGGCTAAAAAAGTGAAACAGAAGGCATTGCAGTCCTGCTTGTATGTTATACGTTTTGAATGATATCTCCCCGCTCCTCCTGTAAAGCTCAGTTTGTCATCCTGGACGCACTCCCT
Source organism: Sturnira hondurensis (assembly GCF_014824575.4). Lineage (NCBI taxonomy): Eukaryota > Metazoa > Chordata > Mammalia > Chiroptera > Phyllostomidae > Sturnira > Sturnira hondurensis. The sequence goes on from NW_028081528.1 coordinate 3,421,416, forward strand.
GTCCTCCAAGACCTGGCTTGCCCTCATTCTGTGTTTCTATAATTTATGGCCAGCACTTAGATATTGCATGGTTTAGCTCAGGAAGTGATCCTGAATATTTTCCAAGTGGAAAATATTGAGAAGCAATATTTTACATCAATTTTGTTTGAACATCACCAATACATGTGGACTATTTGTCATATGCCAGACACTGTTTTCTGGTTCTTGGACTTTAGACAGACGTCATCTTTACTTTCATGGAGTCTGTGATCGGGCCATAGAGACAGACACTCCACAGAAACAACAAATAAAGTAGTTTCTCAGGGAGATGAATCATTTGAAGTAATAAACCCAGGGTGATGTGCTATGATTGGGTGTGGTCGTATGCTTTTTAAATTGATTGAGCTGGTAAGGGCTGTGCTATTTCATACATGCCAATATATTACCCAGGCATATGCCAATCATTTCTTTGGTTAACACCAATTGGCAATGAAAACAGTGCATATCTGTGGGGGCCAAAGGAATTAGGGTTAATGGTTTCTCTGAGTGAAGGGAGGGTATATAATTAAAATTCAATGAAAACAATAGCATTCAAGTAAGTGCGTGACTATATCACATAAAAGAGATTTTGGATCACCCATAAGACATTGTATGAAATAGACCCATAAATGGAACCTAGAGAGAAGTATTCCTCAATGTAATGTAGAGCACGTCTTTAAAATGATTGCAATTTACTCATCGATAGAATGCGCTTGGCGAGTCTTTGACAGGGGTTGTGTTTAGGAGATCCTGTCAGTGGTCAGAGGGCGATTTCCTCCGAAGAGGAAAAGCAGATCAGATGGTTTCAGGCACTGCTGTTGGGTTACATCAGGACGCCCAGCTTGGGAGGAATGGGCGGAGTAGGAGCTTGAAGAGCAAGTGATTCCAGCCAGAGAAGGGAGACCCCTCAGAAGTGGATGGAGCAAGGGGTGACATTTCTCTGGAGAAGAAGGTACATAAAAATATGTAACAGTGCAGATCTACCGGAGGAAAAGTCTTCATGCTGATGGGTTGGAGAAAAAGGAAACAGGAAAAAAAAGAGGAAAGGATCAAGAAAGGGAAAGGGTCGTATTGAATAAGAAGGACTCTATCTAGTGATCCTGAGCAGTGAAATGCAGTCATGTTCTGCATGAATTACGCACATTAATTAAAGGGACAAACTTGGATTATAAGATCCTATCTGGCCGGGATATTTCTTAAGCCATTATTTCTCAGGTAACAGTTCATATTCCATTAGCACCCTAAATAGTATTTATGTAAATTAAAGTAAAATGGAGTAGAATGGTTTTTTTTATTCCAGGCATAGTAATATGGCAGTCCTTATTTTTGATATTCAAAATTGTTGAGTGATTGAGTCATACATTTATTGGACTCAGGTTTGGTTTGGTCAGGCAAACAATGAAGAAACAGAATTTTCTTTAGAGCTGCTATTACTGCCTTTTTGTTGTGGTTGGTGTACTGGCAGGCACAAATATTAAATTGTGTGCCACCCAGAACTAAATATAATCCATTTAGTTTTCTAAGGCTTAAAAGAAAGGGGCCTTGGCGGAGTAAGCTTTATTTGAATAACAATGGGTTGCAATACAATGCTTCTCCTTTTACCCACATCACGTATTTAAGTTGGCAAAAACAAACTGGTGCCAGAGTGTTAAGTTGTGAATGCTTCCTAGAGAAAGAGTTAAAGTTTTCCATTCATGAGGAAAAACAGTCCAAGTGGAAAACCCCCTCATTTTTTACATTTCCCAAGAAGCAGAATAGGCATTTCCTAATCTCATAATGTCCTTGGGACATTAGATAGACCCTGCCACTTTAAAGAGAGAGAAATATGAATTGAAACACATTTGTTAGAAATATAAATAATAAAGGAAAAATTATAAATCACAAAAAGTAGATTTATATTTTTCCCTCAATATTCATGTCTATAGCTAATAGGCTTGTTAATCCTTATTGATGGAGGGTTTTGATCATGGTAAGTAGAATGCTATTTTGTTTACTTAACAACTTATTCAAACACTGTTTTCCTAAGTGAACCATTTCACTTTTTGTTTGAAAGGTGACAGCATATTTATCATGTCCATTTCGTGAATACCCAGTCACAAATAGCCGCCTTCACAGCTCGGTGTGCCAATTTGGAGACATGCAGAAAAAATCCTCACAATGTGAATTACTTCTTGACTTTCAGACGGGAGATGAAATTGCTTAAAATAAACAGAAAAATAGAAATCTGCTTGTTTCAGTGTACAATTGGAGGGTTAAAAAATTGGGTCAAATATTGATATTTGCTTTTTGGTATTTTGGTCTTTTAACTGGCAAGTTCATAGGGAGAGGCCCTTGGGTGAGATGACTTTCTGTGAGTTTGGGAAGGGTCAGTTGCCTGTTTGCCAGTGGACACAAGGAAAATACATCATTGCGGCATATGTTTATTTTTTGATTATGACATATTTAATGATCAATTTAATCCTCACCTACTTGCTGTGGATTCGACACACTTACATTTTGTCCTGTTTTGTTTTGTTTTTATTTTTCACTTTTGTTTCATGAACTAAAGCATTTTTTAAATTTTTATTTTTGTTTCATGAATTCAAACATTTAAGGTGACTTGCTGCACCCTGTACAGTTCACTCATGCCTCTCAGATAGTCACTATCCTGAGTAGAGTGTTCATCATTCCCATTTATTTATTTGTTTTTTTACAATACATTTATTGACAGATATCATATTGTTTTGTATGTTTTTGAACCCTATGCAAATGGTGTGTTACATAAATCATTCTTAAGCTTATTGCATTAATTTACTATAAGTTTTGAGCTGTTTTCCTATTGACGTATGTAGCTCTAGATTCTATATAGTAATTACTATCCATTCTTCTATTATGTAGGTTACCAAAGTGTTCATATGGCCATTCTCCTGCTGATGAAGATTAGTTTCAAATTTTCTGTTCTTCATAGTCTTGCTGTGAACATTCTTGTGAATTTGCCCAAGAAAACACGGAGGAGAATTTCCCTAGGAGTGGAATTGCTGGGTCATTAATTGGTTTCCTGTTGCTGAAACAAATTAGCCAAATCTGCTGGCTGAAAACAACACAAATTTGTTACCTTACTTTAAGGGGAGGCTCAGTGGGCTAAAATCTAGGTGTTGGGCTAAAATCTGTGTGTCTTAGGGAACCTCTACGGGAGAATTCATCTCTTGCCTTGTCCAGCTTCGAGAGAGTTCTCACATTCTTTGGATTGCAGCCTCATTTCTGTTTTTAAAGCCAGCAGCCCCTAATCCCTCCTATGACTCTTCCACAGTCACACCTCTGTCTCACTCTCTCTGCCTCTCCCTTCCACTTTTAAGAACTTTTGTGAGCATACTGGGCCTACCTGAGTAATCCAGGGTAATTTCCCCATGTGAAGGTCATGTACTAGCAAATTTAACTCCACTGGCCATCTTAAATCCCCTTTGCTATGTAAGGTAACAGGTTGTGGGAATAAGACCCTGAATGTCATCTTTGGGGGGGGCGGGGCATCATTCTGCCTAACACAGGTTATAGGGAATTGCTGTTCTTAAACGGCGCCTGCATTTACACTGTCTCTGAATGTGTGTGAGAATTTCAGTTGTTGCACATCCTTGCCAACACTAGAATTGTAAGATTTTGAAATGATCTCCAGTCTGATGGGTGTGATGGGTATCTCACTGAGTATTCTTTCAGATAATTATTGGCTCTTGAAGTTTTCCTTTGAGGTCATTGTTCATTCCTTTACCTGTTTCATTTTTCTTTTTTCAGAGTTTATTTATGTTTAGAGAGAGGGGAAGGGAGGGAGAAGGAGAGGGAGAGATACATGGATGTGTGAGATACACATTGATCTGTTGCTACCAGCACGTCACTGACCTGGGACCTGGTCCACATGTGCCTTGACTGGGAATCTAACTGGAGACCTTTTGGTTTGCAGGATGACGCCCAGCCAACTACATCACACCAGTCAGGGCATTTCTTTTCCTATTTCTAAATAGTTCTTGTTTTGTTTTGTTTTCTTACTGATTTATGGGTGTTCTTAAAATATTCCTATTACTAATTCTGTGTTGGTCTGCACTGCAATATTTTTGCCTAGGCATAATTTATCTTTATACTTTTATTTAAGAGTTTCTCTTATTGAGCAAAGGTTTTAATTTTAAACTTGATAAATTCTGTCTTGTTTAAGAAATAATACTGTACTTGAAATCATGAAGATATCCCTCTTCATTTTTATAAAGGTTTGTGCCACAGAGCATATTTTACATTTTAATAATATTCTCTGTCTTTAGATGTGCACCTTTCTATCTATATTTGTAGGCTGTAGCTGCACAAACAAGTCTTTCTGCATCGATTCGGTTTTATATAGGCTGCAACTGAGAACTGTATTATTTAAAGATTGATGGGTTTGTGACACGTTTGTTACTGCTCAGAAGAACTTGAGAGGCGATCTGGCCCAGTACTGAGGCCCAGAGGGACAGGAAGCAGCAATTCTAGAACTACTTGTACGGACAGCGTGAACTGCATAGATGCTACATTATGTTATGTTTGTGGCTGAGAAGCCTACCTTACCTTAAAGAGACTTATACTACTGGTAGGTAACTCTTGGACTGAGTGAAATAATGATTGCTGATTTACATCCAAGAAAATAAAACACCGTTTACATAGTAGAAATTTCCACGATATGGTAGCAATTCACTTTGTTTCTAAGAACCGAAGGCGAAAACAAGGTGGCATACAAAGCAAGGAAGAGTCATTACTGTGACTATACCAGTTATTTATTCTTCAGTGATGAGCATATGACTATAAAAAAAAAACCAAAACAAAACCAAAACTAGACATCAGTTTTGTTCAGAGTCACCTGTTTCCCCCAGAGGGCATGTTTTCTTTTGGACAGCTCCGTCACAAACACACCTCCACTGGGGACCAGGTTCCAAAAGTGAAACTTATTCAGCCAAGTCCCTCAACTTTTCTGTCTGGGGGCTCACCCACATCATTGCCTGTACCACACCGCCCCTCCTCCAAGTCACCACACATGTTTATTTTCTCCATCTCACTCAATTCTGAGTCTTTAAGCTCAGGGAGAAACTTAAGTGCATTTCTTATGTCCCAAGTAAGCATCTCAATAATTTTCCGCTGTTTTTTTTTTTCTCAAAGGAGTATTGCGAGGAACTTGAGAGTGAATGACAGTTGACAAGATGTTGTTGCCCAGCAACTGGCGGTTTTAAATAAGCAGGAGCTGATATGATTTACCAACCTGATAAACAGCAAGAACTTGAATACAATCTTAAGGACTGGTACAGATGTTGCATTGAGCTATTTATATGTGCTGATCTGTCTCAGTCTATTTTAATATATATGTATGTATGCACATTTTCCCTGCAGGACTGGAATATGAAAGCAAAGGCTGTATCTCTCCCCTATGTGACATTAATAGCGGTTGCCTGCAGTAAAATGATTTGCTTAGACCCCTTTGGTTATTGTACAGACACTCAGTTTCAATGGAGGCTTTTTCATGCAGATGGAGTTCATGTCCTGTGGATTGATGCTGAACTTGTTCTGAGTTCTGAGATTATATCTGTGTACTCAGTAATTGTTATCTGATTGTGCAGGTTTTATAATTTGAAATTTCTCTCCATTTTTTGAAGTGGAGTATTAGTTACTCTTTATTTTTCACTGGGGTAATGAGGTTTAATAGGATTGGTTCTGAGTTGGCTTAATTGATTAGTGTGTTTTGCTAATGGGATCAAGAGGCTTTATCCCATCTGAGGCAGTTGGCTTCCTGGGGCAGGTGAATTTTCATCTCTGCTGAAGGTAACTGTCCTGATTCTCAGTGGGTATCTTTCACAAGGATAGAAAAGCTACAGCCCATCAGTAATCGTAGTATAGAAACCCAAAGAGTGCCCCCTCCTGGCAGGAGGTCAGGGCTCTCATTTTGCACATAAAGAACATGGTAAACCTGGGAAGCAGTCTGTATAAAATTCTACACCTTGTTGGAAATGGAATGCACGACAGAAAACAACCAACATGCCGTGTAGCACAACAGAACTTGAGATCATTTTAACCCTGAACACATTTTACAATATGGGAATGCAAAAGTAGATCATTTTAATCATGAAATAGTTGAAGGATACAGCAAGGTACTTGTTAAATAATTTCTTGAAACTATTTACAATTCATTGAGGTTAGGGCTTAAGGAACTTCCAGAAAAGGAGAATGGCTTAGCCACCCATGTGTGTTTGAATGGAATTCAACATCCTGTTCTCCATAATACTATCCCTGTACAGTGAAAACTCTCTCCTCCAAATTCGTGTTGCACTTGTGCTAGCCTGTTTTGTTTGAGAAGTAATACCTGTTAGGGCTGCAGTGTTTCACAACTCCAGGGGCAGTGTGCTACACAGAGGCCCTGTCATAATGATGTCTCACATTGCTGACTATGAGGCCAAGTATTTTAAGTATAATGTCATTTGTCCCTAGCGATCCTGCAATAAGCATTGGAGCCAGCAACTTACCGGTGAGCACAATGAAGGTTAGAGTGGTAAGGTCATTTGCCTGTGAGAGTAGAGCAGGGCCATCAGAGAGGTGGTATTTGGATGAAGGTCCCTCAGACTCCCAGGCCAGTGTACACTGCACCCCCCACAGTGCTGTGTTTCTCTCTGTGTGTTTTGTCATTTAGTTCTCATACTTTATTTAGCTCAGCGATCTGGGAGGTCTTAGAAAAGACTGCATTTTGAGGGGAGTCCCGGACCAAGTTCTGAGGAATCCCTGGAGTAAAATCTCTGAGTCAGGTGCCATCTGAGCTACCTGCTCAGCTCTGGACTTGAACATGCAGAATAAGCACTCTGCGTGTACATGCTCAGTTCAAGTGTGGTTAGAACTGCTGCTCCTATGCTAAATGTAGCCCACAAAGTTCCATAGTGTGAACCTGAGGTAGTCTTAACATGAATGTAACATTTGTGCAAGTTAGAAAGTTCAATACTAATTGGTAGGGTGAAGTTCAAAGATTCGTTTCTTACATGTCAGTGTATTCTGGAAATTTAGCTGTATGCTAAAAGATTGGTGTGTGTTCAATGGATGACTTTGTAGAAAAAGGAACAGAGTTCTTTGGGAGACAGGTGAGAAGAAGATAGAGATGGGAGGTTGGTTCAACTCAATGAAAAGAGATGCTTTGAAAGGGGATCAAAGAAGTAAATGGCCCATTTAGTTGGAAGAGATCTTGGAGAAGATTAGTGGAACAGAGGGTCAAAGGTAAAGGGATGAGGAGTCAAGGGAGTCAGTGATAATGTGCATATTGTTGGGGAGGGGTCCTGTGCACTTCACATCTTTTGGCAGGGGCCCTGGTGGCTCAGACTTATCCTGTTTCTTTCTTCAGCATGTGGGCATTCTGCTTTGTCATTTCTTCACCTGAGGTGCACATCTGTCCACATCGGGTGATGTATCTTGGCTGGCTTAAAATCGAACTGACCAGTAGCAAGAGGTAGAACAGTGAGTAAAAGGATCAGTGAAATCCTGCTCAACGTAGAAGGAGAGGCCTTAGATTCTGTCGAAATTCCCAAGGCGATCTGTTAAAACGGCCAAAAAGTGATTCATAGAAGGATTTATGCAGTACTCCGGAATATGCTTTATGTTTCTCTTCAAGTTTCTACAGAATGATAGCTGTTCCTAACTTATTGCATTTGATATTTCTGTTTTCCTTTCTGTCAGTGCCCAAGCGAGTTTTTAAAATATTAGTAACACCAGTGAAAGAAATGGGTAAATGTGGTATATTCAGAGGAAAGCGATAAAACAGTATATTTCCTTAGGGTACACGTTGCCTTCTAAAAGAACTGAAGCAAAGAAAGGGAAAAGAGCTTCAGTAATTGGATCCCTGTTGTAACCCTAGTGGAATGAGCAAGATGAATAGCTTTGCGGCAGAGCTCTCTTCCGGGGTGAGAGGCCCCGCGTGCCACTGTTTTCTCCTGGGATGGAGTTGGCCCCGTAGTAAAACGCGGTTTCTGCACTAATAATGATCATCAGCCAACATTTTTCTGCACTTTCTCCTTGTGATTGCATTCATTTTCTCCCAGCCTCACAACGACCTGGTAAGTGAAATAATTCATGTTTAAGCAACTGAGGCTCAGAGAGGTTAATTGACTTCTGGATCCCAGCTAGTGAGCCATTTCACATGGGCACTTTCCTGCATGAAGGGGTTATCAGATCTTCAAGGCTTAGGTTGCAGCATTAAAGAAATCACACACTGCGTGTATATATATTCAGTATTGAAGATCTATATTCAATATTGAAGTTTGGGAAAGAGAACTGAGTCACTGTACTTGAACAATAATTAAATAAAAAATTTAAAAAAATAGCAGTGAGGAATAAAGATCTTTTGTGTTTTGCTAGCCAATCATAACTCAGCCTCCATCCCGACAGGGTAGCAGGCCTGGAGCCGGTTCTTTTAAGCGTGCTTGACCGGCCAGTTTTCTGCAGGGAAGGTTGCGGTGTGAGAGTTACAAAGCCCTCCTACTGCACAGGTGTCAGAGGTTGTCTGTTACAAGTTCCTTCACTTCGACTATTACTTCCTTTTCACAATTCTATTTTGGACTTCTGTCTCGTGTGTATTTACAGGTAGACAAAGCCTTTTTCTGAAAAGGAGCCTTGTACGTCCTGCAGTTTCTGAGCATAGTGAATCTCGTTTTAAACACAGGCTGATGATAATAGTGGCTGTGACTCCCTGTCCCCTATTGCCCAAGGGGGGGAAGTTGCAGGTGGGGAACTTCAAAGATGATCCAATAAAGATCAGTGAAGGAAGGCTTTTTGATAAAAAATGGTCTTTGTTATATAAAAATTGTTTGGGGTATGACTTGGGTACTGAAGACCCTGGGGCTAATCACAGTATTTTAAAAATCAAGGCTTACGGAGTAAAGGTCTGTTTTTATTAGTGCAGGTACTGTAGTTGGCAGAATTTCTTCTTAGGAAATAAAATATCTTGCAGACCATTTCTGATTATGTTATGTATTTTTAGATGTTACCATTGAGTTATATTTATAGTATAGACTACTGAATCCTATCTTAAATATGCAAAATATATGCATAACTAACCTCCCAAGCTGCGTTCCTGCTCTATATTACATTCTACAATGTAGCCTGTGCTTAAATAGTTCTTCCAAAAGTCTTAGCATGGAGCTTATTATTTGCTTTTAAAATCTAAGCACAGAGTGTGCATGGGAGGGGCATGTGTGGCCCTCGGCACGACACGTTCTACTCTTAGCTCTACTCTAAGGGTGAAGCCAGAAAATATGTGGCGAGAGACTGGTTTTGAAACCAATAGTCTTTCGTAGGTAACTGCTCAGAGATCAGGATGAGACCAAAGTTGTAGATGTACTAGTTTTTCTAGCGTGTTCACTGATTCTGAGCTCCAGGTGCCTGCTGCGGTACTAGGGGGGGTTCTCTCACTGCATCGTTGGTATGGCTCCCATCTGCGCCCATCAGTTTCCCAGTCCCCAGAGTCTCCAGGGTCCTGTTGCTGAAGATAGGAGATACTGCCTCCTGACAATACTGTTGCTAAGTGTTATTCAGAGAATTATTTGCATAGTCCTGCTTCTGCTACTGACATTAAAAGAGCTAGTGTTCTTAAATCTCTGTATCTCATTCTCCTGTGTCTCGATGAAGAGTGTTTCGATTATTTTCATGTAATTGTGGGGTTGTAGAACTTGTCTAATGAAGAAGTGAATTTCCTTTGGAGGAGAAAAAAGCTGAAGCTAATAAGCAGGTGAGAAGTTGAACCCTTCCAATGATCTGAGAAGTGACACAGTACCTTAAACATTGTACTTCAGGGGCATTTTGCAACGTCTGGTGTCTCCCACTGATTCACAAAGCACCTGCCCCATCTGGGTCTGTTCTTTCTAGATGATAGTCCACACTTCAGAGCAAATTTCTTTCTTCCTTTGATCCAAATCAAAGGACTGTGTGGTAGTCCTTCAAAATGTTTTACCAACAGGTTGGGTAAATGATTCTGCCCCAAAGTCAGGCAACTGCAGATTCATTGGTTTAGCCTTTTCCATTTGCTGACTCCCTCATCAACCAAAAAGTTACTATGCACCCACATATGCCGGGCACTGTGCTAGGGGTGGGAATTACTGAGATGAACATGGTGTAATCCTTAAACCGAGGAACATAGGCTCACGGCGGATAGATGTACTTTGCCAACATAAGAGGTGTTATTATCTAACATTAAAGGGTCTTGGTATAGTATGGGAGAAGACACTGTGGGAACATAGATGAGGAAGCTGACCTTTGCCTTGGAGTCGTTGCTTAAGAATTCTCATTGAACACAGACAGCTTTAAAGAATTTGAGCTGGGCCCTGGCCAGGTGGCTCAGTTGGTTGGAGTATTATCCCATACACCAAAAGGGTGCAGATTCAGTTCCCCATCAGGGCACATGCCTGGGTTGTGGGTTCAATGCTTGGTTGAGGTGCATACGAGAGGTGGCCAATTGGTGTTTCTCTCTCACATCAGTGTTTCTTTCTCTCTCTCCTTCTCCCTTCCTCTCTCTCTAAAACCAATAAGCATATACTTGGGTAAGGGTTAAAAAAATAAAAAGAATTTGAGCTGGGAGGTAGAGAAGAGGTGATAATATCCGTTGCAGAAAGTGGCACAAAAACATGGAAATGTGAATGATACTATAGAGGAAAGTCAGGACTTGCACTCAGCTGATATATTTAGTGCTCATTCTGATTTGTTGGTGTCTGTGCCTCAGCAGTAGCTTATGATGTTGACTATTACCCTAAGAATAATGACAGATTGCCTGGAACCATAGAAGTTACATGTGAGGGGAAAAAAAGGAAGAAGAGAAAATGGAGTGGGAGGGGAACTTTCATGCCAGCTAAGGAGGTTGCAGACACCAGATTTTACTTACTCACCCATTTACTCATTCATATATTTCCTAGAGGCAGGGATACCAGATAGGAAGCTAGCTAAAGAATCTAATCAAGAACAAATTATTACTTGAGCAATGCCAGCATTCATTAAAATGGAAAGGAGGGCCCAAATATGAAAGGTATTTTTACTTTATCAGTGGGTGACTGCCAGTCAAGATGGCGGCGTAGGCAGACATGGATCACTTCTTTGCACGACCACATCAAAATTACAACCCAAAACTAAACGGCCATAATTCAGAACTGTTAGAAATTGGGTTGAATGGAAGTCTGACAACTATGGAATTAAACCACATCCATCCAGACTGGTAGGAGGTATGCAGAAGCAGGATGGGCTTGTCTCTCATGCACATGTGGTAGATAAAAATTCAAGAGGGGTATCTCAGGAATGAGGACTTCCAGCCCCACACCAGGCCCCCCAGCCCAGGGTTTCTGTGACAGGAAGGTAAGTCCCTACAACTTCTGGCTGCAAAAACAAGCAGGGATTTTGTCAGTGGAAGAAACTGCAGGAGCCCCAAACGGTTCTGCTTAAAGAACCTACATACAGACTCCCCTTTTCAGACTCACTCTCTCTGAGCTCCAGCACTGGGATAACAGCTTGACAAGCACCAGTGGAGTACAGGGAGGAACTGAAGTGTCCAGCATCAAGGAAAAAAGAGTCCATTGTCCCCTTTCTAAGCCCTCCCCTTACAGAGCTGGCAAGCTGGTGCCCTATCTGAGACTCCATCAGTCTGGCTAACACTGTCAGAACCACCTTGGAGATCCTCAGAGACTCCACCCCACCCAACTTGTGGGCCCACCCAGCTGCTTTTCCATATGAATGGCTGGTCTTGGCTCATGTTGCATAATTTTCTAAATCCTATCAAACCACCAACAGATGGCCTCAGTGAGCCCCAAGCATGCCAAAAGCAGCAGCCAGCCTAGATTCACAGGTTGGCTTTACCTGGGAATCTCCAAGCCCAGCACAAGGAGCAGCCATCTCAGATTGCTTTATAGCTCAGGCAGGGTGGCCCCCAGCAAAACACAGGTAGGGGCTGATCTTGGCCTGCACCACCCAGGCAACCCCAGGGCCAGCACACCCAATGGACAGCTACAGACCATGTCACAGCTCCACCACCCTGCCCCTGCACAACTGATCCTCCACATAGGGTGGAGATTAGTGGTAAGTGGTCATAGCCAGTCCTTGAAGCTGACTGGTCTGGGTAAATCCCTCCCATTGATTTGCCAGCAGCAACCATGGCTCAACTACAAGGGGAGGGTGTACTCAGCCCTCACAAAGGATGCACCTTGAGTATCCAGCTTGGGTGATATAAAAGGCTAAGCCACTGTATCCTTTAGGACACCTACTACATTAAGTCACACTACCAAGACATGGAGTCAAAGCAGCTCTACCTAATACACAGAAACAAATACAGGGAGGCTGCCAAAACAAAGAAACATGGCCCAAATGAAAGAACAGATCAAAACTCCAGAAAAAGACCTAAACAAAATGAAAATAAATGCTCTATCAGATGCAGAGTTCAAAACACTGATTATAAGGATGTGCAAGGAACTTAGTGAGGACCTCAGCAGCATAAAAAAGATCCAGTCAAACATGAGGGATACACTAATTGAAATATAGAACAATTTACAGGGAAACAACAGTAAAGTGGATGAAGCCAAGAATCAAATCAATGAACTGGAACCTAGGAAGCAAAAAACAACCCATCAGAACAACAAGACAAAAAGAAAATCCAAAAAACTGAGGAAAGTATAAGCATCTTCTGGGACAACTTCAAGTGGTCCAATATTTGCATCATAGGTGTGCTAGAAGGAGAAGGGAAAGCAAGATTTTTTTGGAAATCTATTTTTTCAAAAATCTATTTGAAAAAATAATGAAAGAAAACTTCCCAAATTTGGTGAAGGAAATAGACATGCAAATTCAGGAAGCACAGAGAGTCCCCATTATGCTGGATGCCAAGTGGCCTGATTCAAGACACATTGTAATTAAAATGCTAAAGGTTAAAGATAAAGAGAGACCTAAAACCAGCAAGAGAAAAGAAGTTAGTTACCTACAGGGGAGTTCCCATAAGACCGTCAGCTGATTTCTCAAAAGAAACTTTGCAAGATAGAAGGGATTGGCAAGAAATATTCAAAGTCATGAAAAGCAGGGACCTACAGCCAGGATTGCTCCACCCAGCAAAACTCTCATTTAGAATCAAAGGGCAGATAAAGAGTTTCCCAGACAAGAGAAAACTAAAGGAGTTCATCACCACCAAACCATTATTATATGGAATGTTAAAGGGACTTATTTAAGGAAAAAAAAGATCAAAACTATGAATAAAATGGCAAAAGGTACAGATCCATCAGCAATGGAATCCCCCCCCAAAAAACCCCAAAAAACAAAACAAGCTAAGCAAACAGGAAGAATAGAGACAAAATCATGGATACAATGAGTGTTTTGATGGTCGCCATGTGGGAGGGGATTGTGGGGAAATGCATGAAGAGGTGAGGGGGTTAAATACAAATAGGTAGTTAAAGAATAGCTATGGGGATATAAAGTACAGTATAGGCAATGGAGTAGCCAAAGAGCTTATAAACATGACCCATGGCCATGAACTATGGTGAGGGGATTGCCTGAGGGAATTGGGGATGTTGGATGGAGGAGGGACAAGCAGGGACAAATCAGGACAACTGTGATAGAATAATCAGGAAAATATAATTAAAAAACAAGATATCGTGGAACTGGCTTGGGTGACTATACATGTGAAATGTAAGAAGCAGAAAATGAAATAAAAGCTGAGGTTTCCATAATGGGGTAATGGAGTGTCTTTGATGTAGTCAATAAAAGTTTGTTGAATTGAATAAAATGTTAAGAGCAATTTTCTCATGTTTTTCTCTAAAGATGAAGCTGTGGCAGGATTTTAGATTCTGAGGCATAAGAGAGAGACTGTGTTTCCGAAGAACCCCCTGATACTCAGTGAACTGGCACAGTAGGCTTATTCCACTAATAAACTATCTCTACAGTGGATGCTATGAATGGAGTCAGCTTGTGAATCCTACTCTTCAGAGGAATTGGAGCTAATGGCTCCATCCGAGAAGAAAAGGGCCTGCAGACTGAACTGTGCATTACAACTGCCCTAAATCTGGGGAAGATACATTAGAGACATATAGTTTTCGCTGGCTACATAAACTACAAAAGCATTCTGCTTTCTTAGTGGCACACTGTCCAAAATAATACCAATTGCCCAAAAAGAAAAAAGAAAAAGAAAACCATAATAAGAAGCTCAGACTATAATTAAAAAAAAACAATAGAAATATTGTGGTAAGGACATGATGTTTAAGTCAGACTTGAAAGCTTATGCTGTGAGAATTCTTGCAGACATTTATTTTAGATTTTTGTTTATTTTATCATCTTTTGTGTCTGAGTTCGGTCAATTCATTGGCTAGGTAGGTTCTTTAGTGAAGAAGACCTGCATTTCAATGTGTCATTATTAAAATTGTGACAGCTAGGTAGACAGTCCTGACACTGAAGCAGCTGTGCTAGAATGGCCATAATTCCTTGCGGTGCTCTGCAGGAGAGCCCTGAGCTGGGGGTCAGAGGACTGGCCCTTCACTTACCACCTGCATGTCTGTGGATACATCCTGAACCCCTGTAAGCCTCTAACTCCTCATCTGTAAAGTGGGGATAGTAGTGGCTTACTCAGTATACTCCAAAGGGCCATTTGATGATTGGAGGAGATAATCCTTGGGCAAATTTTGTCATTTGAAAAGTCTGTTAATTTGCCATGCATTAGGAACAGTATGGACTGTTCCTAATGTGGAATGCATGGAGGACCTGTATAACAATGACCACAGTGATAATGAGAGCAGTGGGGGCTGGCTGCACAGGCAAGTGAAGTCCCTGCAGGGTGTCACCCCTAGAGCTGTTGCCTTGTGCTATGTATCCCAGGATGTCGAAGCAGTAACTTGCTTGCAGGCAGCAGAGTAATTTGTAGTCAGAGATGGTCATTTTGGAGCAAAGATTTGTGGTTTCTAATTGTGGATCCAGGTAGCTCAAGGATAGTCAAGAGTCAAAATAACAATTCTTGTATGTTTTTAAGTAAAAGATTCATAGCAACAGTTTTCCTCTTGCTGTTCTTTTGTCCTTCAGTGTGCGCATAGTTTTACAGCATAGGCAAATTAATATGCAAGTTAATTGAAACCAGATATATCCCTGTATCTGTTTGGTCACCTGTATTCTCAATAAACAGTACTTTTTTTTTCATTTATCTACCCAGTTGAAGGCCAGTTTCCTATTATTTCTAGTTTAGGCTCATTTTTAGGCTCATTCTATATACTAGAAGAAAACATCCCCATTCTCAGAAAACAGTGTTTCTCTGAAGTCCATTTGGATAAAGAAGTATGGGAAGATTTAAGAATAAATTGCTCATTCTTGTTGATGGATGTTCCCCGCTGATGCATCTTTCTTTTCCAAGAGCTAAAGAGAGTTTCGTTTGTCAAATTTCATACCAATTTTGTTCCTAAAAGGTGTGAATAGGAACTGCTAATCTGTTAATTTGTTAGCCACCAGGAAAGGGAAAAGGGAAGCTTAGGTAGGTAATTAGTGATTCTTTCTCTCTTTCTCTCTCCCCTTCTCCAGATACACATACACACACACACACAGACATACACAATGTGCATGTATGTTTAAAGAGTCAGTACCTCTGAAACCTGTGGAGAGCTCTTTAAAGAATCATATTCCAGCTGTGGCTGGTATGGCTCAGTGGATTGAATGCTGGCCTGTGAACCAAAGGGTTGCTTGTTTGATTCCCCGTCTAGGGCACATGCCTGAGTTGCAGGCCAGCTCCCCAGTAGGGAGTGCACAAGAGGCAACCACACATTGATGTTTTTCTCCCTCTCTTTCTCCCTCCCTTCCCCTTTCTAAAAAGAAATAAATATTTAAGAAAAAGAACCATATTCCAATTATGCAATTATAGTTGTGACACTTTGGTTCATTGTGGCTCATTATGAATGAAGACACAATAACTGGAGACTAGTACCTATCATCATAGAAGTACATATTAATTCTCTTTATAGTTGTTCAGGTAACAAGGCTTTCCTAAGGTTAGAGGAATATGTCATGATTAGGAAGGTATTAAAAAGATTGAATGGCAAGAAGAGTGGTTTAAATTTTAAAAAGGCATTTAATGATGATATTTTAGAAGTAGAATTTGTATTTCCATTTGAGATTAACTACAACTCAAATCTAGGGCTGTGAAGGCAAAACTCAATAATTATGTCACTAGCTATCAGCATGTCCTGGACCCGCATTATTTATGTTTGTGGAAATAGGAGGTAGAGGTGGTGAAAATAGAAACATCTTTTCTAATTTTAGATTTTGGGACAGGGAGCAAATCTTCACCTTGGTATTACTACTGTTAACTATTGGATATTATTGGTTAAACTGGGTTGTATTTGGAAATATGCAAGCATCGATTGTACAAAGTGACTTTATAGACTAACTTTTTTTTTGTTTTGTTTAAACACTGAGAACTGTGCCTCTGATGGAAGGCACAGTTTAGTGTTCTTTTCCTTACATTTTCTTAAGCCTTCCTGCCCTTTGCTTTTTGTTATTCTTAATTGAAAATCAAATTATTGAGAATCCAGAATGTAGCAAGAGCATTTAGGATATGTTCCAGACTGCAATGTAAAAAAGCTAAAAATGCCAAAAATGTCAAAGTCCACACTTGTTAATTTTAGATGCCCTATAAATTTAAATCTAATTCAAGTTTTAAGTTTGATTTTGTTTCATTACCTTTTAATTATGAAGCAGATGACATCTCACCTATTTTTCTCACCTATGAAGGAGGTATGAGGAGAGTGACAAGTATCTGTTTGCATGGTTGATGGAAAAATGACATCAGTCTGGCTGGTGTGGCTCAGTGGATTGAGTGCTGACCTGTGAACCAAAGGGTCACCAGTTCAATTCCCAGTTGGGGCACATACCTGGGCTATGGGCCAGGTTCCGTGGTGTGTGGCATGTGAGAGGCAACTAAACATTGATGTTTCTCTCCCTTTCTTTCTCCAAAAATAAATGAATGAAATATTAAAAAAATAAAAATGACATCAGTATGGTCTTTCTAAAAGTACTTTCTAACTACTTAAAACTATGCAAATGATTTTTTCTTTAAAATATGACATTGACTTTTTTTATTTATAAGCCAGAATTGGAATGTCTGTTTGCTGATACAGACATAAAAAGTTTTTTGTTCTTCCCTTTTCACTTTTTTGAGATTTTATTTATTTATCATTAGAGAGGAAGGGAAGGAGAGAGGGAGAGAAATATCAATGTATGGTTGCCTCTCGTGCATTCCCTGCCGGGAACTAACCTGCAACCCAGGCATGTGCCCTGACTGGGAATCGAACCCTGATCCTTTATTTTGCAGGCCCGTGCTCAATCCACTGAGCTATACCAACCAGGTTACCATTTTCATTTTTTAAAGAAATATTGCTTTTTCATCAACATGGAAATTAAGATTCTTTAAATAACATTAATAAAATAAGCACATCATATGGTTTTGAAGATTTAAGAAAATATACAGTTTAGTTTTAGTAAATCTTAATATATAACCAGCATTAAAGAGATGATGAGAAGTAGCCTGCTGCAATTAATGACTGTATTTAACTGTTCTAGTAATGAGCATATTTCTATTGAGAGACCATTTAAAGTATTATAGGTATTAGACCATTTATAGGTATTCTTAGTGAGCTTACATAGTTCTTCAAAAGAAACATACTTATATCCTGCTTTATATATTTGGGCAAAAAATAGTAATAACACTTTCAAAATATGGATGGGAAACCAAATCACAATAAATACATTGGATTCCCAAGGTAAAGATATGCCTAATTCTCAGAGTTACGGCATTCCGTGTATAAAAATAGTGCAATTGGGCCATACTATTTTTGCAAGAAACTCATTAAGAGCAACATTAAAAGCTTCTTCTTCTTCCTCTTCTTTTTTTAAACTTTGACAAATTCCAGTAAACTGTGAGGAAACTGCCCTTCCAATTGCTTTTCCTTTGCTTAAACGTCTGGTGGTGAGAGTGCATCCAAATTAAAATCAGAAAGCCCCTTAAATTCCTTTCAAGAGGCCCATGCTGTGCCACTCCTAGAAAGACTATAGCTGTTTCTGCCTTTGGCTGGAACAAGATTGCAAAAGTCTTCAAGAAGACATGGAAATTGTAAGGGGAGTTTCCCGCTGCTCTTATACTTTATGGTTTATTTATCCCTGTTTTTAAGTCCACTAAAATTCCTTTGCCAAGATGTCCTATCTCTACATGGAAATCTTTGACAGTGTTAAAAATACTATGTAATGAGATACTTACATCCAAAATTCCACAAACTATTTTAAATTTATAAAATAATGATAACAAACAACAATAACAGCAAATTATAGTGACTAGTAAATAGGGAACTAATTATAAGTCTGTGAAGTGGTTTCCCATTCACAGATTTTATTTTGATGTTCACAATATTTCTGTGTTTTTAGCATGACTGAAAAATTTGCTCCTTTATAGGTAAAATTCAGATAATAGATGCATAAATAGTATTAATTGTATGTCTATATGTGATACCTGTACAGGGATCACCTGTATATGTGATACCTGTATATATCTATAATAACATATTGATATAGATCATTATCGATGAAGATTTCAGACATCTGGGAAGTTGATGTGACTTCCTCAAAGACCTACGGTTGAGCTGTGGCTGAGGGGAGACTGTTTCTTTTCCTTCGTGGTTTGACATAATGTGTATCATCCACGTGCATTTCTCTTGCATTCTAGGTGTCTCCTCCACCAGCCCCCCACCCGGGACCGACATTGCCAGCTGAAGGAAGCCAGTGAACCCGCATCCCACCCATCAGCCCGACCGACTCCCGTGATGAGCTCACCAGTGCAGCCCGGTCAGTCTTACTGTTTTTTAAACCTTTAACAGCCTGTGCATGAAAGATGTTGTTTTGTGTTGCTTCAAACCAAAAACTTAAGTCATGAAAGGCCTTTCTGCTTTTTCTGATGAAGATTGGTTGATGCAATGAATTTTGAGTATTTATTCTAGAGCCAGTCCTTTGTTATGTAAACCAGTTGGCTTTTCAGGTAACTAATTTCTTTGGAGTTGTTTTCTGAGCACTGGGCTTTCATTCTTCCTGGTCTCCTGTAACATTGGGGTTGAATTTTATGAAGTTATAAATGTGTATTCCATACGAGGTAGGCATCTAATTCACACCCCTGGTCTTTCTGACCCAGTAAGTGTCTGTACGCTCTTAAATTGTTCTGTGGACTTTGGAAGTCAGCTTGCGGAGTCGCTCCTCCTTCATCTCCTGACACACAGGAAGGATAGTTTTCCTCCCCACCCTTCTCTGCTGCCACTCCTGTTTCCTCTGTGCGTACTTAATTACGCTCTCAGCACCTGCTTCCTCCCAATCCCGTGTACTGTGTGGCTCCCGTAATGTTGTGACCAGCACTGCCAACACCCATTCCTCCAGGAACAGGGTGTCACTTTTGGAACAAGCACAGGCCGAGTCTTAAGAATGACGGAGCAGACTCAAAAACCACATGCTTAGCATGAACAAATTTAAAAAGAGTTTTCTGTTTGGGTTACTCTAGGAGCATTCATGTTTATATATCATTTAAAACAGTGTTTCGGCATCTTGATATCCTTGAGTTATCCAACTTCCAAGATTGGAGCTAATGTAATATTACATTTAGAGTTTATAAAGGGAAGTCTTTGCCAAGAATTTCCCTCTGCAGAGTGCCACACCCAGGTTAGCTGCTCTGAAAGGTCATGGCCTCATCATTCTTTGCCTCATCCCCCCAAGAGGCCCGCAGCTTGTATGTTGAATTTGGAACTGGGAATTATTGGGGAGTAGAAGTGTGGTTGTTGATTCTAGATGACATAGGAGAGCTCTCTTCCAGAGTCTTTCATTTACAGGCATGGTTTGTAATTGGCATTGTCATCTGGATAAGCAGATGAAGGGTAAGCTCAGCCTCTTATCTCTGAATCCCTGTGTCCCAGAGGCTCCCAAACTTTACCATGCATCAGTATCATTGGGAAGGGTTGTTCAAAACAAAAGCCCATGGCCCTGACTGGTGTGGTTCAGTTGGTTGGGCGTTGTCCAGCAAACTGAAAGGTTGCCAGTTGGTCAGGGGACATGCCTGGGTTGTAGGGTCAGTCCCCAGTCAGGCCATGTTCAGAAGGCAACTGATTAATGTTTCTTTCTTGCCGATCAATGTTCATCTCCCTTTCTTTCTCCCTCCCTTCACCTTTCTCTCTAAAAAACAAAACAAAACAAAAAAAAACACCCATGCTTGTAAGTGTTTGACTCAGTAGGTCTGGAGTGGGGCCCAGTAATTGAGATTTTTTGCAGGGCTATGCCTGCCTGGGGACTACACTTTGGTAACCACTGGTCTAACCTGCTGCACCTATTCCCTTCCCCGCCCCTCCCTGCTCCCCAGCCCACCCTCGTAAATTGCCTATGTGAGCTGCTCTGCTCATCAGTTATAGCCTAGTCTTCTTATCCTTTCTATTGAGATGAACTTAAATCCGTGTTAGCATTTTATATATGTATATATTGCACTTTAAATATATATTATATATATTCATTTATATATAAATTTAATGTTTCAAAATGGCATAATTTAACACAGGCATTTAATTTAGAACCACCACAGTCAAAGTTTTTTCTTCTTGTGGTAGAATGTGTTGGAATCATTAAAAAACATACTAAAAGTAATAGGAACAAATTGGCTAAGTACCGAAGTGGCAGAACACTTCCTCCATTTCCAGAAGTTATTATTTAGAATTTATATAGGGGCTTGCCTTCAGTTCTCAAGGCCAGAAACTAGGCTTTTTATATATCTAAACAAATTTCCCCTGTCCCTTTTTCTCTACCCCCTCAACACACACATACACACACACACACACAGACACATGCAGACACACATACACCTTCCCACATTGTTTGTTATCTCCCACCTTTGCGTCATCGGAGAGTGACAGGGCAGATTGAATCATGGGAAAATAGAATTTATGGCAGGGACAACAACTGTGCACACGAAACATTTGAAAAGGCATTTCTACCTGGGTATGTAATCTTGAAATGGACACAAAGTGCAGATGTCACAGAGGCTAATGAGATGAAACTACACAGGAAAAGATTTGAATCCAAATTATAACGGAACTCAATGTACACAACGTACTCACTTATGAATAGTGCAAGCATAGAATTTCGGAGTCTCTATGGTCTTTCTGTACCATGTTTTTAACGTGTAGACCTGGACCCACTTGTTTGCTGAGAAATACCTAGTCCCATTAGAACACTGTTAGAAGTGGTTAGATGTGCTGTTAAGCCCATCAAAGACTATTTAAAGGTCACTACACTGCAATGAGTGAATGCAGAAATATTTCGATAAACTTAGTTGAAAAAGAGAATCAATGCAAAGTAATAAGAAATATTTAAAAATTTTACATGCTTAAGAAAAAGTGGATCAAATGGCAGAAATTTAAGCAGGGAAGAGATTTTATGGTGATTCTTCGTGGGAGCTATGGGTACCTTAGAGAAGTTCTCAGGTAGGTTTGTATGACATGTAATTTCATTCTAGAAGTATTATTTTTGGAGTGGTCTGTGTAAGGGTGATATCACTCTTGGTTTTCTCATCTTTTGTGTGAAAGAGAGGGTAGGGTGAGATTTTTGTTGTTGATGTTGTTAACTGCTTAAGAGGTCAAGTACATTGGGCAACAAAGCTATAGAAATGCTGCATATGTGTAAGGGACAGATGGTCAGAAGTAACGTTTAGTGAACTTTGTGAGGTAAAAGAGAAGGAAAACAGGTGAGCGTGTGCAGCTAACTCCTCTGGAGGGAGAAGAAACAGACACGATTGAAGGGGATTTGAGATTTACTATGAGCCATACAGTCCACCCAGTATAGATGGTTGGTTGTGTAGAGAGTGGATGTGAACCGCTACATCAAGGTGCATAGGGAGGAGGAGGGACTATGATGCTTGCATAGCGCAGCTTCTCCTACTGAAGATGATAACAACTTGTAGCATTTTAGGAAAAAATAGGAGTTCTTATAGGTGAATCTATTGTAAGACATAACGTGGTCAAATATATTGGACTCTTTAAAAAAAGGAAAATAATACCAAATGCCTTGATGAGTTTCACCTATAGCTGATGACACTAGCTCACTACTGGTAACATCTGACAGCTGAATTCAGCTTACCCCGTCCTCAAGAATATTGACTTCATAATGTGAAAATCTCCTTGGAGGCCGCTATGTCAATGAGGGCGTTCTTGCCTGGAGGATAATGGTGCAGTTAGGAGAAGGGAAAAAGTAGGAGGTAAATGACACAACTACTGAGTGAAGCTCTTGACTGTAGACTCCTCAAAATTTCCTTGTGTACATTCTCATAAATACATTTGCTCTGGTGAGAGCAGCATTAGACAGTGGTCTTAATCAGTTCTGTTTGGGAAGTTTTTATGAATGAAATCTTAATTGAGGAAAGTCATAGGAAACGGGCCCGGTGGGTGGGAGTCTTTTCTGTTTACTGCCAGTAAGTACAAACCATGATTAGAGACCTGAAATGCGCTTGGAAATGTTTGGCCACAAACATGAATATATTATTCTGCTCTGAGTCTGTATATTATGGCACCATAACTATTCCACTGGTGAGAAATAACCTGATCATTTGACTTAGAAGTGTGTTTTTTCTTACATCTCCTTTTTTTCTAACTATGCAAAAAGAGAATTAAATTGGTTTTATGCATTCGCCATCCGTTTATTTTGCTTTTGTTTCACAAAGGGCTCTAAGGGATTTTGTGCACCAGGAAAATAGACTTACTCCAGTTATTACAGAAGTTCTTTAATAGTCCATTTCACAGGCACAGTACAATATTTCTGTTTGTCTTGAAAATTGGTGCTGGGTGGTGTGAATTCTTCTTTTCCTGGTCTCATACAAGTTGTCCATGCATATTCAAATATAGTTGATATCAAGTACTAAATAGTACTGCCTTGATCATTCAGCCAGTCCAACAATAGGTCCTGAGTTTTGAATATAGAATCACTGGTTCTTATTCTAATTTTGCTTTGCCAATAATATTCTTAGGGCACTGGGTGCTGCTTTTTGGCACTGAGGAGCTTGAATGAGGGAAGACTGTGTGGATAAGATTGGCAGCTAGTTGCTGCAGTTGACATAGTCATTTATTCAAAACTCATGAAGCACATATTTTGTGCCAGGCAGTGTGTTTAGTGGTACTAAATCATGGGCCTTATGGACAGCACCCTTTAGTGGGAGAGACAAAAGCGTAAATAGTTTTGGTTCATTCATTGTCCTGAGCACTTTAAGATATATGTGAACAGAACTTAATTTCTACTGTACAGCACAGTATACATGCCATTTCTAGTAATTTAATTTTTATCAGAAGGAGAGACTTTAGGGCTCATCTAATCTAGAGTTTCCCAAATACATCCGATAATGAGAATCACATGAGGCTCTTGTTAGCAATACTGGTTCTCAGGCTCCTCCCCTAAGGAGCCTGGTGTGGGAGACCTGGAGGGGGCACTAAGTAATGTAGAACACCCGCTCTTCACCATAACTGGGTAACATGCAGAAATATTCTTTAATCTGCCTAACAAACACCAGTGCTGTGGAAAAGTAGACAAGGGAATAATGTGTGCGGACGTTCTAGTGGTTTATGTGCATTCTGTGCTACCTAGGCCTTCCTGTTTTTATGTCGAGATGAACCAAAGAGATCCTTATAGGGTACATTTCCATCTTTTCCCCACTCCCTCAAAATGTGTTTCTACCTATTTTAGCAGAGATCAGATTTTTAGTATAATACTATAGAAAACATAATTGGAGCCCGAACATTTTTAAGAATAAATAAATTAGGCTGTATCAACCATATGATGATTGCAGCATGACTTTTAATTTGATGAATCTAATTTATATGAAGTAGTTTTGATGAGAATGCATGCAAAAGAATTTTCCAAACATAGACCACATGGTGCGTCATGCCCCCTGGAACTATGCAATGGTGTGGCCCCGTGGGCTTCCAGATGACCTTGAATGGTGAAGTTGCCAGAGCAGTACTTGTGAATAGCAAGAGCAATAACTTTAGTTTTCAAAGCCCATCGCAGAGAGGTACCTCACTTTTCTTTTCTTCACCACTGTGGGAACACGTAATAACTATTCCACCCATATGGAGTCAGAGGACCAGGCAATTTATATAAGCTAAGGGTTTGTGGCAAGATATTCTATGTTATATTCTATTCCTTTTTTCATTGGCAGATCTTGGACAAAAATTCACTGAGTTTTCCCCACATGACTCTGTTTTGCTAAAGAGCTGAATTCTCTTACACAATGTAGATTAGCTGATAATCAAAAAGTTCTTTGAAATATAACTTTGCTATGGAAATGCTAAGTAGTATAAACAATTTGAGGGCAAGCATTAATGAAAGCTCCACTGCAAGCATTTTTTGAAGAGGACCAATAAAAGCTTCACAGTTCAATTAATACAGCACAACATTGGGTTTTCCAGGAGCATATGGGGCCCAGAAGGCCTGCCCCTGTTTTTAAAATTTACGAACTCTTTAATGATTCACCACTTTTACTCCAGTGCATTACCCACTGCGGTGCCATTTAGTCATTAAGTAGGAAACGGAAACCAGGACAGAGCTACAAACAAATTTCATAATGTCCAAGTGGGGACTTTTTCTTCAGTTTGTTCACAGTGTTACCATAAAAAATGAATGGTACACCCAATAAATTCAATAAAAATTAAAAAAAGAGTGGTAAATGAAATAGTCATAGGACAGATCAAGTAGGTAATATCTTCTCCTGGTGAGAGATCAGATGGCTTTTTAATGAAATACAGGTCAAACCTCATTGCAATGAGCTGTGCGTAAGTAAAATGTTTTTAGTTTCCTGGCTAATTGTTTATTTCCAGTGCTATTCAATCATAATATTCTAAGATAATCAAATAAATTAATCCCTTGATGGTTTTGTTGGGATAGAACTTGATCACAGAGTATAGTGTTGGTGGGAAACACTGAATATTACATTTATTAAATATTGTTTCAAATATATGTTTACTAATATAACTTTGCAGTTATTCTTCTGGTATTTCTTTTTTAAAGATTTTACTTATTTATTTTTAGAGAGAGGGGAAGGAAGGGAGGGAAACATCACTCCGATATGAGAGAGAAACATTAAAAAATTGTTGTCTCTCTTATGAGCCCTGACCAGGGGACCGAACCCACAACCCAGCCATGAGCCCTGCCTGGGAATTGAACAGGTGACCTTTCACTTAATTGGATGAGGCCCAACCAACTGAGCCACACCGCTCAGGGCTCTGTTGCTATTTCTAAGTCTAAACTTCTCAATCTGATATTCAAATTTGAGACAACAAGAGTGAGCACTTTATTTTATTCATTCTCTAGTTCTTGAGGAATAGTGCTTTAAAAGTTAGGCACAAGCCTTTTCCCGAAATGTTCTGTTTGAATTTATTGTGCATGTTTATTTGTTTCCACCTTTACTTTCTGCATTAAATTTTGGTGGGTAATTTAGGTTATATATTTCTAACTGTGTTCATTTGCAGCACTACCAAACACCCCATGACAGACTTCAGACAGGAAGCAAGGTTATTTCTTACTTGCATAAAGACCAAAAGGGTTTTCCTGAGTGGTGGGCTGTTCTTTTTCTAGTGGCTGTTCAGGGCCCCAGACAGCTTCGAACAGGTGGCTCACACCTCCACCGCTAATGCGCTCACATCCCCGTACCTCTCCACGCCAGGCTCATGGAAGGGAAATGGAAGGAGTGGATTGTGTGTGAGTTTCCTTAGGTCTGTCACTTCTGTTCACAGTTTATTGGGTAAAATTTAAATAGATAGTCACACCTAATTGCAAAGGAGTTTGGCAAATATAGTCTAGTGATAGCCCGGGAAGAGGTAGAAACAGTTTTGGTGAATAGCTGGCCAGTCTCTACCGTATTTGTGTTGACCATTCACACCCGGGAGTGCAAATCCAGTATTGCTTACAAGAAGTGCAGTATTTCCTAGTGTACTTTTGAATCAGCCAGTTACTAAACAGTTAAGTAAGGTTTCTTTAAAGAGACAGAAATTAAAGTCAGGACAAATCAACTTATAAACATTTTGTAACAGCTGTTTGACTAAGCCTTTCTCTACGAATCATGCTAAATAGTGAAGCTGAGTAGCTGTCAGAAAATTCAAGTTGTTGTTTTTAGTGGGAACTCTCCAGGGAATGGGAATATTGTATCTAATGTAGAATATCGTTTTATTAGTTAGTGTATGAAAGTCATGTCAGTGACAGCTGAAGACTGAAAAAGAAAAAGGTCGTGTCAGTTTATCTCAAATTATGGTTTCATATATACTGAGAAAGAATTTCCTTAATATTCACAATTCTTTTTTTAAAAAATATTTTATTTATTTATTTTCAGAGAGAGGGGAAGGGAAGGAGAGAGAGAGAAATATCAGTGTGTGGTTGCCTCTCGTGTGTCCCCCACTGGGATTCCGACCTGCAACCCAGGCATGTGCCCTGACTGGGAATTGAACCGTGATCCTTTGCTTTACAGGCCTGCACTCAATCCACTGAGCTACACCAGCCAGGGCAATATTCACAATTCTTATGCTTGGTCTTTATTGCACATTGATGTTTTTTAAACACATTTTAAAACACCTTCATAGTTTTAAATATTACTATGAAAATCGAGGCCAATTGATAAATACTTGTTTTACACTGATCTTTACATGGACAAAATTATAAAACAATAGTAGGCTTTGTTTTCTGAAGATCCATGAGTAACATTTTGGTATTTCTGCAAAATACACAGGGGCAGCCTTTTGTTTATAGCATTCTGTGGGATCTTATATAAGTTTTTTTTTCTCTGTATACTTTAGGGTTTGCTCTTTAGAGTGACAGAACTTTGTGTAGGTGTAGGTTGTGTAGCATGTGTGCATTTTCGTGTTTGTTTGGCAATACTATAATAGATCTGAGCAATACAGAGATACATGGGGCTGTATTTTTTCCTCTAACACTCAAATGCTTTGCTTGATATTCTTTTTATTTCTTAATTTTTGTCTGCCATCTTATGAGAATATCAATATATAGCAGTCTCTGCCATTTATAAGGTATTGGCTCTAATTTTTTAGGTTTACAAAGCAAAGAACTATGTTAAATAAACTTGTTAGTAAGATAAGAACAAGTTTTATCAGTTCTCTGGAGATGCATAAATGTCTCTTTTATGAGCAAAATACATCTTTGTTTTTTTCTACCTATAGTGATTATATTTTAACTGTCTTCTGAAACTCCTTATTTTCTTGGTTCCCTCTGTCTTTGCTATATAGATTTACACAATTCTGAGGTTTGTAATAGGTGAGACATTATTATGGTTTTGACTTTTCCATGCATGCCTTAGAAATGATATTCAATAATTTTTCTCACTGCATATCCATGTGTTGATTTATGTGTTGCTTTGGAGTTACTTTAATATCCAAAATAAATTATTGGACTAAATTACTGGTTTTTCTTTAAAATCTCATACTGAGTTATAGAAAATGGAAAAACTGAGATGGTCTGTACAGTTGTTTTTAAGTCCTTCTTTCATGATAACTTCCTAACATTTGATTATGTAAGCCTCTTTCCTCTTGTGATAGAAGGTTGCTCCTTAGGTGATTCTGCCTAATGAACCTTTTCTCCCCAGACTCTTCTTAACTTCCAGGAAGACTTACTCTTCATATTGATATTAGAGTTGCACTGGCAGCTGGCTGAGCGGGGGAATTTCCTTTGGAGTTGGAATTTGCCCTAATAATTGCCCCCCCTTTGGAATTAGGGGAGTCCTGAGAGAGAGCGAATGATCAAAGCAGCACACACGCAGGCATTTGTCTTTTATTTTTCACTCTTGGAGAAAATTGCTCTTCAGAAAGAAATGCTGAAGTTACGTATACACAAATTATTAATGGGGAAAGCTAGTTACGAGGGGTGGACTCTCAGAATGTCTGCGTGGGCAATAATAGCTGGTGGCGCCTTCCCGTCCACTTTGACTGGAAGGGCTGCTTGCTTACCTGACCAGTGCTTTTCTGATCCTGAGATTTCATGTGTTTCCTGGAGCTCTGAGACTGCTCTACAGATGGGCAGAGCTGGAACCTTATCCTCAGTTCCTCTTTTTGAAATCTCTCTCTGATAGGGAAAAAATGCCAAGTCATTGTACTTGTTTGCTTTGACACTGGGTTGCCAAATGTATTCATGGACATGGGTGTTTTGGGAATTTTACTATCATTTAGGGCGTACTGTCTCTTGAAATAAACTATTAACCCAGTGATTGTGAAATATCTTCCTGATATGATCAGAAAGACTTATCTTCTCTAATCATCTGTTGCATTAAAAGAAGTATGGTAATGAAAGATTTAAGAAAATAAAAGTGAGTAGCTATGAAAAATTCTTTGGAAGTGGTTTTTTATATTAGTTTTAGTGTAGCTGAATCTTTGTGCCTATAATAGGGCACTTCATTTTTTAATGATGGACACTTGACTATATCACTATCTTATTTTGGCTTTATGTTGAAAGTGAAATAATAAACTGGAGAACAGATTTTAAAGGTAATATTATATTAGTGAAAAGGCCTAGAAATTAGTAGAAAGAATCAGGAAGCTAATTATAGAAAGAGGAAAAATAATACATACCATAACTTGTGTTAGGCAGTGTGTATCTCCAAATTTCAATAAAATATGTCAAAGTAAAGTTCATTTTCCCGTCTGTTGGGAGAACAGATAATTCGCATACCCATCTGCCTTCCTACCTTTCTCTGTTTTCTTTCTTTCTTCTACTATTATCTTGCCTAATTGCAAAAAAGGGCTTGGGATCTATACAATAAGTTTTAAAAAATAAAATACATGAGGAGGAAAGGAAGTGAAGGAAGGAAAGTTGGATAAAGCAAATACCCTTAGTCCATAACTCAATTCTATACAGTTTCTAGTATAGAAACTAATGGGCTCGGGGCCCATTCCTTGTAGCACGTCTGTTTTTGTTACGAGATGAATATTCTTTCAGCCTAAATCTGATCAAATCACTGCTGTGTTTAGCAAATGTTAGTGGCTTTTCATCACCTCCACCAGAGGTGCACAAGAACCCTGTGCCCTGTTCAGCTTTGTCTCCCTTTGTCTCTTCTCAGTGAGCCCTGCCCCCTGTCCTCGTGGCCACATGGAGCTGGGCATCTTCTCCAGGTCCCGCTTTCCCAGTTTCTCACTGCTGGGAGTGTCCCCACCCCCACCCCACACTATCCACACTATTAGGTGCCCCTCGCACACACACCACCCCGACCCACTCCCCCTAGTTCTTGAGACATATCTTTACTTATCCTCAAGACTTGACTTCAGTTCCGCTCTCCCGTGAAGCCGCCCCACATGGCCGGGGCTTCTCTGACATCTGTTCCCTCTGTTGATTGTACAACTTCTCTCAGTGCTGGGAGTTGTCTTAGTAATAGACTAAGCTTTTTGAGAGCTAGGGACATCTTTCTAAGATTTTCTTTTCTTTCTTTTTTTTTTGGTATAAACTAAAGCAGTGCTATTTATTTTACTCACAGTTGCTCGCTTAGTTAAGTAATACACTGCCTAGCACATAAAAGGAGCCAAATAAGTGAGGGGAAAAAAAGGACAGTTTGTGAGGAGGCTGTTGATAGTGGTGCTGTCATTGGAGGGTGGGGAGGAGATGGAAATATCCCAGCAGAACCAAGCTGCTTGATCTCTGGTAAATCATGTCCCCTCCTCTGTGGGGGTTCCCCCCCCATCATTTGTCGACTTTCTTTTCTTTTCACTTCTTCCGAATGACAGTTTTGAGATGTTCTTTGACCTCTGTTTAGTGCTTCCCACTGAAGTGTTTTTCCTTCTATTTCTAGGGTGGCTTGCCTATTCTTTGAACAATTAACATTGCAGTAGGGCGGTTATTGTTTGCAAGGCTTTGTGGCTGCAGACTGAGTTCCCTAAATGTGGAGAAGCCACTAAATTTGGAAGTGCTTTCGCTAGCACAGTGGTGGAGAAGCAGCCCTACCAGCCTCTTCCCTTTCAGTAACTTGGACTTCTCCCTGTTCTAACACTTACGAGCTACCTGCCTCCCCATGAAAAATACACGTCGTAGTTAAGAATACAGAAAAGAGTAAAAGGATTTTGAATAGCTAACCAAGAAATTGTTTTTAAACTAGTTTAGAATTCATTAGTCCAACATCCTTTAAACTCTAAAAAATGCATTTTTCATACTGCATTATTAAATTACTTTTTTATGTTCTGTATTCCTGTGTTCATAAAGTATGCATATGAAACAGCTCTTTTAAAATTTATGACTTTCCAATCTACATATGTTTTCAGTCCCTCTCATTTAAAATAATTTTATTAACCCATGTCACCCCAATAAACTTAATGAAATTTGTTTTTGATTTGAGGAAAAAGAATGAGCTTATAAGCACTTTAATATAATGGTTGAAGCCTTAAGAAAGATTAAATGAGGGTCTTATACCTCCTGTGCATTTGCATTTAAGATGTGTTTTTGGTGTTATTCGACAGTGGGCGGTATACATCTGAGAAACAGCACTTCGTCTTACCGTATATTTCTAGTCAACTGAGGTTCCCTTCCCATCTGCCCAGGAAGTTCATTTTTGTAAAGATCACGGGAAGAACAGATGTGGAACAGGCAAGCACTGCATGCCTTTCACACAGGGCTCCCCGGGGAACCCCTTTGGGGAGGCTTTTGTTTGTCACGAATATAACAAGTATGTCTTTGCTCTGCATGATGCAATGGTCCAGCCTCCTGTGGGGTAACGTCCACTGACAATAATGCCAGAACCCATTAGTTTGATCGCAAACTCCCTGAATCCGTAGGGATTTGCCGTGGTCTAAATGAGTGACTAAGCCTCAAACTGCGAGATAAACCTGAGGTCCTTGGTGAGTAGGGACTTGTTAAGGTTAGATTGTTTATTTTGCTTGTTATAACTGTAGGATTATTAAGGAAATGTTTACATCTTATTGTGGCTGTGTGTTCTTAATGCCTGTATTCCTTATTGTACTCTGTTCCCCACCCCCATGAAAAAAAGTCTTCATACTCATGAGGTCAAAATAAACCTATATCTCCTGCTTTGAACACTTTGCTACCATACCTATTAATGATAAACTACACAAATGCATGCTTGGAGTTATTAGTAAAGCCCCAGGATTTAAACATAGGCTCTGGAACCAGTATTACCTGTCATCTAGCTGTTATTCACTGAATCTCTCTTTGTCCCAGTTTCCTTATTTGGAAAATATGTCATGAATTTTTGTTGCATTGGTACGTAAAAGGTATAATTGTAGAGAAAGAGAAGATAGTAAAGGATCTAGTGTGGATTTGGAATTATTGCACATACATTTGTTTTTCTCTCAAATGCGCCCTGTGACTTTCATGGGTGTTGTCGTGAACTCGGATGTCTGTAGGTCTTCCTACACTGATGCGAAAGACCATCACGTCCAGGCTCCGTCACAGTTCCCAGTTTTGTCTCTGTCTCAGATTTGCTCACATTCGAGCAGATGGACCCATTCCATTCCTCTTTTATATTATATACCAGCTCTCTCTACCACCTGCCTTGCTTGACCTTTTTGGTGTGTTTTGATATTATTTGCCAGACCAGCAATTTTTATAAGCACACCCTCTCTCCTTTCCCCTCTGCACATTTGCTGTTGTGCATTAGTTACATGTGGTGTAATGAAATATTGGCCACAAGTATCTTCCTGGATCTTTTGCTAGCAATGTTGTATTGTCATTTTTGTGAAATGATTTTTTTTATCAAATAGGGTAGCACTGGTGAGTGCAAAAGATTTATTGTTTTTGCAGCTTCCATCCCATGGCCCAAGAAGAGGTTATGGTTGGTGCCTAGGCTGAGATCTGAGAGTCACAGAGCTGTGGGTTTTTTTTTTAATTTTATTTTTTAAAATTATTTAATTATTTTTCAAGTACAGTTTTCTGTCTATTACTCCCATCCCATTCCCCACCCCCCATGCTCCCCCTCTCTCATTTCCACCCTTCTTAGTTGTTGTCCATGTATCCTTTATATTTGTTCCTCTAAATCCCTCCCCTATTTCCCCTGAAATTCCCTCCCTTCTCCCCTCTGGTCACTGTCAGCCTGTTCTCTATTTCAGTGTCTTTGTTTATATTTTGCTTGCTTGTTTGTTTTGTTGTTTAGCTTCCTGTTAAAGGTGAGATCATATGGTATTTGTCCTTCAACACCTGGCTTATTTCACTCAGCATCATGCTTTCCAGTTCCATCCATGCTGTTGCATAAGGTAGGAGCTCCTTCTTTCTCTCTGCTGCATAGAATTCCATTGTGTATATGAACCACAGTTTTTTGATCCATTCATTTACTGACGGGCGCCTAGGTTGCTTCCAACTCTTGGCTATTGTAAATTGTGCTGCTATATAACCTGCAGCAGGCAGCTGAATAGTGCAGAAGGCGAGAGTGAGGGCCCCAGGAAGAGTCAGGAAATCTTTATCAGAAACGCAGCTCTGCCCTGACTGACTTGGGGCTTCGGGAAAGTTATTTTACCTCTCTGGAGAGCAGTGTTGCTTCTTGCATTGGCTTCCAGTGGCTGCTGTAACAAATCACCATAAACTCGATGGCTTCAAATATAGAAATTTATTCTATCACAGTCTGGGTGTCCAAAAGCAGTGTCATTGGGCAGAGAAGTAGGTGTCAGCAGAGTGTTGCCCCCTCCAGAGCCTTTGGGGCAGAATCTGTCCCTTGCCTCTGCCAGCTTCTGGTGCCTGCCAGCATTCTGTAGTTGTGGCTGCGTCACTCCAGTCTCTGCCTCTGTGGTCACATTGCCTTCGTCTGTGCTGTCAGACCTCCCTTTGCCTCCCATTGTAAGGATGCATGGGATTGCATGTAGGGTTTGTTTACCTGGGAAACACAGAAGCATCTCTCCCTCTCAAGATCTTTAATTATATCAGCAAAGTCCCTTTTTTGCCATATAGGGTAACATTTACAGGTTCTAAGCATAAGAATGTGAGTATCTTTGGGAAAGATGTCATTATACCAAACACCTGAAATGATTTCTGAAGTCCTGCTGGCTTGTAAGTTCTATTCATGCATTTGCTCATTCATTCACCCATTCACCAGACTTTTATTTCATGCCTATTATATGCCAGACTCTGTGCTAGGTATTAGGAATAACACATTGACCATGCCTTTAATGAGTTCATTAAGTTGATAAGAGGTACCGTACAGAGTAAATGCAGAGATGAAGAGAAGATAGACAACTTGATTTAGACTATAAGATTAATTCTTTGTGTGTCTCTTTTTGTATCATTCTAGAGAACAACCCCCATCATTCCTCAGTGCTTGTAAATTATTTCAGTAACTGTAAGGGTTATGTGCAGTGTGAGGGCCAGAAAGTGTTTTGCAGTGGGGAAGGGTAGATATCTGCTTAAATTCAATTCAAAAGAATGTATTTAGTACAAAGTCAAATATGGACATTGACACTCAAAGAATTTACAATCTTACTCAACTCTCATCAACTATGGTTGCACATCAGCATAGATAGTAGAGCTTTAATATCTGTGCTTTCTCCCTGACCCCACATTGGGCTTGGTTCTGGGTGGAGCCCAGGGGTCTTTTTTTTAAATAAAAAAAGCTCATTAGGAGCTTCTTACATGCAACTTGTATTGAGCAAAGAGAATCTCTGATTGGTAGAAGCTACCTGTAACTAGGAAAACAAATACACAGGTACTGATAAAAATGCAAGGCAAAATGCTGTACCTTTCATTAAGATATATAGAAACAAAATAACTTGGATACCCAGAGGGGGATGTGATCGTACTTGGTTCAGGCAAATTTAGAGAAGGAAGTATTTGAACTGTCTCAGATGTCTGGGTCAGGCTTCAGGGGCTTTAGGGAAGGGAAGTGTGGTGGGAAGAGAATCCACAGAGGTGAGGAGGTGGGGAAAAAGGCATGGGGCATGGCTGGAGATAGTGGCAAGGCACCAGTTCTCCTTTGGCTCAGACTTTCGGGTCTGGAACTTAGAGGAGGCTGGAAATCTAAATTTACACCTGGTCTTCTAGGACATTTTGAAGGTATATTTTTCTAAGGTAGGAGGTTGGAACATGTGTTATTTAACAGCTGATAGACTGATTTATATTATACTTAAATAAATTTAGAAACATAACAAACCACCTTTATTTGTACTCTTGGTGGAGGTTCTGTAAATATTAGATTTCGTTGAGAGAAATAAAAATGGAGAGGAAAATTTTCTTTAGAATATTTCAAAGGAATAATAACCAGGATATGGCGATTGACTAGAAGACAGACAAATGCAGTAGGAAGTGACAAAGGTAATTTTGAAGTTCAAGAATGATGCTAGAATTTGTGAGAGAGAGAGACATTGACAGGAAAGGTAGCTAGCACTTGCTCAGTGTTTTCCACAAGCTGGGGGCTTTACTACTCTGTTTTCTTTATGTCATGGAATTCTTTTCATAACTCTTGAGGTAGATACAATTCTTAGTCCTCTTTTACTGATAAAGAAACTGCGAGGAGACAAGTATCTTGCTCTAGGGAGCTCTAAGAGTAAATTGAGTGGAACATGTAGAACTCAGATCTAGTTACCAAGATTCTAGTTTTTATTGTTTACCATCCTTCTGCTAGTTATTGGGAGACTAACTTGAGAGTAAAGTTGATGAAGACACATTCAACCCAAAGGCATGAGTTTCAGAATCATCTGAACAAAGGTCACACTTGAAAACATGGGTAGCTTCAAATTAGCAAGCACCAACTTTTAATTAAAAGATGGAAGGATCAGGAACCTTGAGACTTTTAGGGACAGTATCTTGTCCCTTTTTAAAGATGCTAGGCACTTAACACATGACTCATTAAAAAAAAGTTCTTGGATATTTAAAGAAACAAATAAACCAATCTTTCAATCCTGAATTTTTCTACCTATGCCTAAGATTCTTCCTGCTAACTTAAGTGGCTCAAAGGAGATAAATCTAAATACTTTCTTGAACTTCTGTTAGCTGTATTTGTGAACCTGGTTCAGTTCCATACCCTTGAGGCTTTTGTTGGATCGTGTTTCTCCGATTTACTCCATGTTTTCCCCAGTGGAAAGGGTCACTGTTAGCGAGGTGATGCTGGTGTGAGGGGATTGATAGAGTAGTTCAATGTTTGTGTCAGTTAAAAACTGGAAAGCATTATGCTGAGTGAAATAAGCCAGGCGGTGAAAGACAAATACCATATGATCTCACCTATAAGTGGAAGCTAGTCAACAAAACAAACAAGCAAGCAAAATATGACCAAAGACACTGAAATAGAGAACAGGTGGACAGTGACCAGAGGGGAGAGGGGAGGGAATTTCAGGGGAAAAGGGGAAGGATTTACAGGAACTAGTATAAAGTACACATGGACAACAACTAAGGGGGGTGGAAATGGGAGGGAGGTGGGGAGCACTGGGGAGGTGGGCTGGGATGGGAGTAAAAGACAGAAAACTGTACTTGAACCACAATTAAATTAAAAAAAATTTAAAAAAAGGAAAAAAATTAAGTAACTCCTAAAGGGCGAGTGGTCATGGCTGTTGAGTGTCTTTCTCTTCCTCCTCCTCTCAGAGTACCTGGAATTTATTTCATTCCACCATTATCACATCATATGCATAAAATCACAGTATTAAATAACCCAGGAAAAAATTATTGCCTTTGTAATATGTTATATTCTTTTATGTTACCTGTCAGTACAACCAGATCAAACTTTCTAGGCTTTTCTTGTTCTTTTAACCCCCTTTATTACACAAACGAAATCCAGCATATTCATTAGAAGGGTTTCAGGAATTGAGTAAAAAGGATTTCAAAATAGCTATGTGGTTGTGTCAAATACTTTAATGTTACAATGCTTTGTTTCCCATGCTGGTTTTCTTAGAATCACGTTTTTCTCATTGATTTATAATTTCAGGTACTACAAAATTAACCTTAACCCTGAACTCAGCAGAGCTCTAATCTGTATCCTGCATGCCCTATTTTTGCTAGTGCTGTAGTTGAATGCTGGTATGATGTGGTCTCCTTGCATAACTCATCCCACCTAACTTAGAGAAATTACTGGAATGGGACTCTCACAAAAATGAGATCAAGGGAAATCAAATTAACTTGTATTAAAGATCAAGGTTGGCTTTCAGAGTAAGCAGTTTTGTGGTTTGAAGTAAAACAACTTTCTTTACAGACAGTAGACAACAAAGCAAAAACCAAAATCCATCATTCTGTTATTTGAAAGATGTTTGGTAAGTCCAATGATTCTCCATTTGGGCTATGCATTACAAGTGCAGGGCCCATCTGTAGAGCTTTAAGAAGAGCCCTGGCCCTGGCTGGTGTAGCTCAGTGGATTGAGCTCGGGCTGTAAACCAAGGGGTCTCCAGTTTGATTCCCAGTCAGGGCATGTGCCTGGGTTGGGGGCCAGATCCCGAGTGTGGGCCATGTGAAAGGCAACCACACATTGATGTTTCTCTTCCTCTCTTCCTCCCTACCTTCCCCTCTCTCTAAATAAATAAATAAAATCTTAAAAAAAATAAAGAAGAGCCCTGAACTAGGACCCCCAACCCATGATTCGGACTGACTTGGACCTTTGTGAGGCCTAGATGGGGGTATTCATTGAACCTCCAGAGTGATTATATATGCAGCAAATGTTGAGATCCACTGTTCAAAGAAAGACCAGGGAAGTACAGGAGAGCTGGAGAAAGTATATACAGAATTCTTGCCATTTAGGAAAAAAATAGTTTCTAAAAAAGGAAGTATTGTCTAATTGGTTATGAAAGCTAAACTCTTAGTTCTATTTTGAAGGGAGACAAATTAATTTTATTATGATGATGTATGAGATGACATATTTATGAGTTTAAAAAGCCCTTTCTGTATGTGCATCTTTCTCACTTTTTTTATTATGTTTAAGATCATTGAATCTCAACTGTGGGTCTAGACTCCCACATCCATTATTCCAATTTATGGACTGGAATGCACATTAATTTACAAGTGAGTGATTTAAAATCATTGGAGTGAATGTGACACTTTCATCTGATGAAAAGTTCAGTGATTAGCTTGGGCTTTTTGCTGCATAAAGAAAGCATAGTTTCTGTTACGGGGGATGCTTGGTCACTTCGTGCAGAGTATCTTGATCATTTTGGACCTGGGTCACTTTCTCTGTGAGACTGGGATAGCACACATTGCTGAGCAGCAATGACTGTGTATTGTGTGTTCATTGTATTCAAGTTCTAAATGTGCTTTGTATGTGGTAGATCATGGAATCATAGTGAAAATCTTATAGAGTAAGTGCTATTATCTATATCTCCCATTTTCAAGGTGAAAAAAACTGATGAATTTTTCTGTTTAACCAATTACGTAAGATCAGAAAATTAAAGCTTGTACCTCAAAAAAATTTTTTTAGCCCTGGCCAGTGTAGCTCCATGGATTGAGCAGGGGCTGTGAACCAAAGGGTTGTCAGTTCAATTCCCAGTCAGGGCCCATGCCTGGGCTGCAGGCCAGGTCCCCAGTGGGCACCATGTGAGTGGCAACCACACATTGATGTTTCTCTCCCTCTCTTTCTCCCTCCCTTCCCCTCTCTTTAAAATAAAGAAATCTTTAAAAAATTTTAAAGAAAAAATTTTAATCCTCACCGAAGCATATATTCATTCATTGATTCTAAAGAGAGAGGAAGGGAGAGGGAGAAAGAGAAACATTATTGTGAGAGATAAACACCAATTAGCTTCATGTGCCTTGACCAGGGATCGAATCAGCAATCTAGGTATATGCCCTGACCAGGGATTGAACCTGCAGCTTTTTGGTGTGCAGGATGATGTTCCAAGATGATGGAAAAGATGGAAAAGATGATGTCTTTTGGAAAGCTTTTCCTATAAAGAAGGTACAAGCTTTGCCTGGCTGGGTACCTTTTTGGTGTGCAGGATGAGGTACCCAGCCAGGCAAACCTTGTACCTTCTTTATAGGAAAAGCTTTCCGGAAGACAGCTCTGATATTTCCCATGAGAACAGCAGATTTTCTGTTGGAGCTAACACGGATCAGCTGAATGTCCTGCGCAGGCACTGGGAGGATAGATGCTCTCTGGTGCTGGTTGGATATTGAGAAAGGAACAGCACTCTCAGCGCTTTCCAAAACCCATAAGACTCTGTCTCACCCTTCACTTCCAGATTGTAGGAGGAAAATCTCAAGGCAGTTGAAAGGATAGGAGAGAGCCCACCTGGAATAACATGATTGGGCTTGAGGAGTGGGGGTAGGAATAGGGGGAAGCTCAGAACAGTGTGATCAAAAGACCTCAATTAAATTCCTGGCTTTTACATTCATGCTCTAAAAGTCACTCAGCTTTACTGAACCTCAGTTTTCTTACCTTTAAAATAGAAAGGACAATAGTAGTAACTGAATTCCTTAACTCCAGGGTTGAAGATCAAATGATATAATATACTGTATAAACTCTGAAGCATAAAGCTGTTTTTAAAGCTGTTAATGCTAATAAAGCAGATTTTTGTTTTCTAGCTGGAAGCTCTGATTTCTTTAATGTGCAGTATGAAAAACAAACTGCTAAAACCCAAGAAAACATTTGCTAAACAATACAACTGTATTTAGAATGTCCTCTCCAAAATACTTGGAATGGTACTTCATTCAAGTGTTCAAAACCCCCAGGCATTTGAGCAATCTATAAGTGTACCAATTACTGTCTAATGGGCAAATCCCATGATCTTTCCTCCGTCTGCGATAGAATTGTCGTCACAAACAGAATCCACTCATTCAACAAGTGTACACTGAGTGCCTACTTTGTGTCTGGAATGGTTTTAAGTCATTGAAAGTAAAAGTAAAAATAGGCAGAAATGATTATTGTCTGTTAAGCACCTACCACGGATCAAGTGGTATGTTTTAATCTCATTTAGTCTTCATGCCAATCCTGCAGAATAGGTTTTACTAGCATTATTTATAAATGAGGGCGCTGAGGTTTAGAGAGCTTAAGAGGCATGCCCCTCGCCTCCTAGCAGGAGGTGGTAGAACAGGGAGAAAAACCCTATTTCTTCTCTCAGCAAATGGTCTTTCTTTGGACTACTCATTTATTATTTTATTTACTCATATTTCATGTAGGCTATATCTTTTTGATCTTCTCTTTCTGTGAACATCACATATATCTTCTTAGCCACCTGTATTTAAACCAAGGGTGCTGTTTTTGAAATTCTTACTCTGCTCCCTTCCACATCCGGTTGTCTTAATTCTTGGTCCACTCTGTCCTCCATGTTTGTTGCCAACCTTTATCCCTGGTTATTTCTTGCTACAGGTATCATAGTAGGCTCCCAACTAATCTCTCTATTTTTAGTCTCTCCTCCACACAGCCTAATTGTATAATGCTGCCTGGTGACTCCTAGTAAAATACAAATCTGATTATTTCCTTTTTCAAAAATCTTCCATGGTTGGCCATGGTCTACAACAATTTCCAACATTTATGAGATGTTCTTAGTGTCCCGGGTGTCCAGGGAACTGCATTGGCAGATTTCTCCATCAGTGAACTCTCTCCCATCCGTGACACCAGTGTTCCTCAAGCTTGTCTGGCAAAAATCACGTGGGACTTCTGAATACACAAGTTCCAGGCCCCACTTGAACCCGCAGAACCAGAATCCTCAGGGATCCCAGGGTGTCATGGGTGTGGGAAGGCCTGGTGGGCCTCTGACAGGCTCAGGGCACAGGTGCGTGGGTGTGGCCACTGTGGAACTCCTTCTGCCGCTGTATTTTGAGGAAAGCAGCTGGTCCGGCCTGACATGATGACACTTAGTCATATCTGAGTTCTCCCGGCCACCCTTTCACACACGTCACTGAGGTGCAA
This sequence comes from Sturnira hondurensis, assembly GCF_014824575.4. NCBI lineage: Eukaryota > Metazoa > Chordata > Mammalia > Chiroptera > Phyllostomidae > Sturnira > Sturnira hondurensis. Next base: position 3,461,233 of record NW_028081528.1, read on the forward strand.
ACCAGGTGCTGAAAAACCCGGACACATTAGTGAAATCGAGTTCTCAAAAGAATGATTTTCTCATATTTGTGTGAACGTGAAGTATTTTTGTGAGTGACATACAATACATAAAGAAGTTTAACTTGTAAATAAATGTTTAGTTAATACATGAGTTGTCTCATTTCTAAAATATATATAGAGATGTTTATGTATATAATTGTGTGTATTAAATATGTGCATAAATAGCTATAGGCATATGTGTATATGTGTATGAATATATGGCTTGTCCTTTTTCAAAATGGTCTGAACTAGCTTATAAAAGACCCTAATATAACAAGATAAAAGGCATTAACAATAAGATTCTGAAACAACAAAAATAATGACCAGAAAGTAAGATGAAGGAAAGGCATTTTTTTTCTGAAAAACTTTCTGTCTACATTATCATTGAAATGAAAATAAATGGTACATTGAAATAAGCATCATTGCTTTTTTTCCTTTTATGTTTTCTGATTTGCACCACTAATAAGCAAAATTACCTTATATCTTATATTTTCTCCCCTACATATATACATTTTTTTATTCTCAGTAATTTCTATTCTCCCAAATTTCCTTTTAAGCATAAAAATTTTATTAACCCCAAATTAAAACAAACAAACAAACTGTAAGTGAAATAGTAGCATGTAATTTTTTTTCTGAAAACGGAAAACCTAGACCTTTTGGCTATTTTACAATACAAACTAGGCTTAGAAGTAAATACAGATAGATATTTAATAGGAAGGTGAGAAAACAATTTTAAAAGCTTAAGCAAAATGAGACATTTAATTATACAATTCAGAATGTGGCCAATTAGTGTGGCTACTACTCATTCTTTCCTACATCGATCCTTTCATCAACCCATTCATCCACGGGATGCATATTTGGTACCTAGTATTCAAAGTGGTACAACAGATATATACCCCTAACATTTTGCTGCAGCCTATCGGTAACACTGACCCTCTCGGAGCTGAAGAAAGATACTTGGTATCTGTGTCACCAGCCCAGGTTGATATGCTTCAACATTACAATACTTTGTAAAACATTGATTTAATATTTCAAATATGTATGCATCTTTATTTTTTCATCACAGCTCGTGAAACATTTTTATGAGAATTATAATCATACTGTATTTGGCCATGCAGTCAGTGGCTCTGCTGTCTTTCTGGATGGATGGAATGCTTTCCTTTCCAGGTGGGACTGGCTAGTCTAGGAATTGTGCTTTAATTAGTTCTCTGACCTGCTTTTATTGGACAAGCATTCAGAACTTACTTCTCTCTTATACAGAGGGGTTGTATGTGTTCTGCATGTTTGCACCTGGCCCTTGGGGCTACTCTCTTCCTTGGTGGGGAGAGTCATGCTACGCCTGCCCTGGAAGAGGCTGGGAGAGAGGCTATTGTTGCCCCTGGTTACAGCTCTCCTGTTCTTTGGAAAGAGGCTGGGCTTTGAAGGTAGGTAGATACATATTTAAATCTCCCTCACTTTCTCATTTTTGCTTCTTAGACAGATTATCATCTCTGAGCTTCAATTTCCTCACATGTAAAATGTGGAGAGGATTGTCAATGATATGGGTTTTATTCCGTGTCAAAACTTTACTTCCCTGTAGTCAGTAATGTTGTGATAGCTAAGTATGGTGCCAGGTGGACACTGGAAGTACTGGGGGGGATCCTTGGTGAAATATATGACCATTAACCACTGTGCTGTATGCCTGGAGCCAATACCAAATGTAATTGAAAAATACAAAATTTAAAAAATTAATGAATGTTTGCAAACAACTTTATTTTCATTTCACTATCAGTAGCTATTTGTTCAATGTAATTAAGTGATAATGATTTTAAAATTACATTATCAAGCTAACTTGATTTTTTGTTTTACCTGTTGGGTTTCTGTTATAAGTTGAATGTTTATGTCACCACAGAATTTGCACGTTGGAACTGTAGCATCCAGTGTGGTAGTATTTGGTGGCAGGGGCCTTTGAGGGATGATTAGTTTAGTTCAGGTTGTATGCGCAGCGTCCTCATGACGGGATTGGTGTCCTTATAAGGGGAAGAGAGGGATGTGTCTCCCCATGAGCATGTGCCCTAAAAAGACCATGTGGGCACCCAGCAAGGAGGCAGCCATCTGTAAACTCAGAAGAGGATCCTCCCTGGACACCGAATCTGGCCACGCCTTCATCTTGGGCTTCCCAGGCTCTAGAACTAGTTGTGAGAAATAAAGTTGTGCTGTTGAACCCCTCAGCCCGTGGTGTTCTGTTATAGCAACCTATGCAGATGAACATATTCCTTAGGGTAAGAGCTCTAATTTGCAGTTTTGTTTAGGATCCCCAGAATAGAGTGTGTTATCTAGTGTATAGGACTCAGTAAATAACTGTTGAATACCATTTAGGGTGTAGAATGGATAAATCCTCATGTTCTTATCACCTGTGGTCTCCATGAATCACTTTCTCTACCATTCATACACAAAAACCCACCAGGGTTTGGACACATAGGCTGAAAAAAAACCCAATTTGATCAGAAGGTTCATAGGAAAAACTATGACTTAGTCTCCACCATGAGATTGTGTATGAAACAGAATTGATTTAAATTCTAACACAGCCGTGTATTAGCTGTGTGGGTAAAGAAAAGTTAACTTGAGTAACTCCATTTATTCATCAAATAATCTGGGCAGGCCTATTTTATAGCATGAGATGATATCATATAATAAGAATGAAGGTTTTCTGAGTAGTTTTATCACTTGGTACCCTTATTTAAATATGTTTACACTGTGTCTCAAGTCCTGAAAGAATGATTGTGGAGTCAGCCAGAGAGCTGTGCTTTGAATATCATTTTTTTGTTTCAATCGCGTTTCCTTGCGGCAGGAAGCGATAAAAACACCTGGGGCAGACAGCTAATGACTGAAGAGGAAGTTGATGGTGTTTGTTTTTCCTCCAGAATTAGTAGTCCAAAAATTAAAAGTAAAATTATGTCTTGCCAAGTGTGGGGAATACACAGAATGCTTTGATTGCAGGATTACCGTGGACCCAGTTTTTTTTAATTAGTATTTCTTTCATATGTATGAATTGAAGTGCTCTCTAATACTGAGGCTTTAGGTTTTATTTTATTCACTGTAATGATTAAAATAGTCAAATGCCATTAAGCACCTGTGGAATTTATTTCTTCTTTACCCTATAGGCTTAGAAGAGAAGGTTTAGTAGTAAAGCCTTTTGAAACCACTGGCACACACAAATGATACTGTGAGGGCTCCGTGTGAAGGGGGTCATGCCTTTGAGGGGACCGTGATGTAGATGGTTTCTAAGCTGTAACGGGAAGGCGTGTTTGACTGAAAGCCAGCTCGCTTTCTGCCAGAGATTCCTGCACATCCATGAGCTTGGGACACAACTAAAGATCGAGGAAGTGAAATGGATTAGGTGGGGGTGTGGCAGCAGGAGGCAGACAATTACGAAAATCTACAAAAGTGACGCCAAATGCTACTCTACAAGGTTAGAATATTTTTATTGTGGGGAGAAAAGTTTGTAGTTCGGAAGGCAGGATGCTTCTACTTTGAAATAGCTTTCATTTCATTACAGTTAAGGTTTATGCAGTGCACTGCCGCTTCGTGTGTGGCGTGTTTACTTCCCTAAACTATCAGTGCCCATAGTTTACAGAGACTCAAATGGACTCAATTGTGGGTGAAAGGGAGTTCCTTTAGTAGATGTTTAACTTTTTATTGCAAAATTCCTTGTGCTCGCTTCCGCTGTCAGGTTTGGCTTAGTCATGCACCCTGGGAAAATCATTTTTTAAAGCCTGGTGAGTGGAAAGGATCATGGGTATTTACTATGAGGAAGAAGGGAAGGCAAAGATGTTCAGGGGTTATATCATTTCACTCAGGAATGAGCTTTGGAAAGGTCATTGAGAAACTAGTATTTGGGAGTGGTGGACATTTTTAGGTTGCGCCTAAGTAAAATCATATTTTTTTTAAAAAATGAGCTGGAAAGAATTCACCTTGTCCAGTGTCTTCCAAACTGTATATCATGAAATGTTAGTTATCCATGAAATCTGTTTAGTAGGTGGTAGACACTAGAATAAAGTAAACCACATCACAACATACCAGAGTACACATACATTGTAAAGTGAAGTATTAATATATGAAACTGATGTTTGAGTTTTATATAGATAAGCAGGTTGCTCTATATGTATAAATATAGTGCATTTAATATGAAATGTATTTCATTTCTACATCTGAGTGGAAGGTGAAGAAGCTTGAAAGGTGCCGACTGAGTCCTAGCATCCTTTTAAGATGAGGCCATTGAAAGAGGCTGACTCCCAGTTTATGTGAGTGGATCTATGAGGTGGCTTAGCTGTAGTGAGCTCTCTCCTGCTAGGAGCGTCATTTTGCTCACCTGTGCGTCATTTACATCCCCCCCCCAGCCCCCATCCCTGCTTTAAAATGTCTCTATTTTTGTCACCAGAGATTGAGTCAAATATGCTGATTTGGGGGAACTGAAGCTTTACCAAACCTCGGAAGCACCATGCCTGGTGGGTAGTTGGTACCTGTGATACCAAGTGCAAAAGAACGGCAACTCTCTAGAGAAAAGGCCAGGTATTTCTCATAGGTTAAGGCCTGTGGAAAGGTGGAACCATAATCAATTTCATCATTAGGTACAGGTAGTCTTGTTTCAGTTCAGTTGAACAAATGTTAGTTCAACTCCTGCTTTGTGCCAGGTATTTGCCAGCCACTTACTTGGTTCTGAATGGGGAATGAAATATTCAGGTAATGACAGCAATTCCTCACTTAGCTTGCAAGGTATCCCGGAGGATTTACCGAAGCACAAGGTGATGGGAGTTGTTTGTCCGAGATCAGAGAGATGGAGCGCCATGTTTTGTAACACTACATGCTGCTTTGGAACTCTGCAGGGCTTTTTCTAGAAATGTTCCTGACGTCTTGAACTCGGACCTTCACTAATTGTGAAGTCGTGCAATGATCAAATTCATGTAAAATGTTTTTCTTTATCTTTGCTTTCATAACACATTGATTTTTATTGGACTTTCTCCCTGTCACTATGTACACAGTGTCAGTTCTGTACTAAGAGCTGATGGAGGTTTCTAATTTTGCTCTGACAACCTGAGAATCCCGAGGCAGGGCCAAGGCGGCTGCTTGTCTGGGTGCCTGTGGGGTTTTATCCTTCCCGCATTGTTACTGCTTCTTGTCTGCCTTTCTGTGTGGCAGTTCCTCAAGGCGTGTCTGTTTTCTGTCTCCTTTTGCTTTTAGAGTGTTTGCGCAAAGTGTGTTATTCCCTTTAGTTGGGCTATTAGTTGACTGTTGGCCACACAAGCCATTGCCTGAGGCAGTTACAGCATCAGGAAGTGGTCCCCAGATGGCACCCTGAGCCTGCTTTATCTTGATGGCTGTCAGCTCAGAGAGGATATCATCAGGGCCAAGCCAGTGGAGGGAGATGTAGACGAAGGGCCTGACCTTGTCAGCGGCTAGAGAAAAGCACTATTCTTTAAAAGAAAAAAATTGTCATTTAAAAAATTATATTTCAATTACAGTTGGCATTCAACATTATTTTGTATTAGTTTCAGGTGTACAGCATAGTGGTTAGATAGTCATATAGTTTATGAAGTGGTCTCCCCGATATTTCCAATACTTGGCACCATATATAGTAATTACACTATTTTGGACTGTATTTCCTATGCCGTACTTTACACACCCATGAGTATTTTGCAATAACTACCAATTTGTACTTAAAAATTCTCCGTCTTTTTATTCTTTGCTAATTTCAAAGATTAAACAAAATAGTTCAGTAATTTTTACTTACATTCTTAATGATTAGTGGTTTTGAACATTTTCCCCATATAGTTCTTAAATTCTATCCCTGTTTTGAATTTGTTTATGCCTTTTGCCTGTATTTCTCTTACACTTCTCTAGTTTGTGATTTACAAGAGCTTTTCATATATTACCAAAATTATTTTTTATCATGGGAAATATATCTAACATCAAAATTGCCATTTTAATCCTTTTTGAGTGTGTAGTTTAATGGCATTAAGTACATTCACATTTTGTGCAACGGTTGCTGATATCCCTGCCCAGAACTTTTCCCTCATCCGACGGTGGTAAAGGTAACAAACAACCCACCCCCGCCCGCTGCTGTTAGGTGCCATGCAGCAGGTGACAATGTCCTGACCATACATGTGTTGTGTAAGCCCAAGGACATCTTTTATTCTGGCAAGGGGAGAGCTAGGCTAACTTTTCTGCTTTCATACAACACTGGAAAATCCTTCTTGAATGATAGAATCCCCTCATTGCTTCTCTGGATACAGATCCTCCTTGATTATGGCTACTTCCCTTTAAGAGATGTAATCACACGTTAGCTAAACCAGCAAAAAGCTGTTTTCATATGACTACCTCATCGAGCAAGTTCTATTTTGTTGAGCCTTTATAGTTCCTCAACTTTTTACGTAATCTTCTGGTGTCTGATGCTTTCTTCACTTGCCAATGTGGTATTTCCAGCTATGCGTGGACATTAATTTTTTATTTGAATAGACAATTCCAGGAAACTATCTATTAAGGTTATAGGAGGCAAAATGTTGTTTCACACTTCTTCCCCCTGGTATTCTTGGCATTAGGAGGGGAGGAAAGGGGTTGACTCAAGAGTTCATGATCGACCATTTATCGTTTGTTTCTAACTAATGTTCTTTATGTAAAATACACTTTGCCATGGAGGCCAAATGAGGTTAATCACGGAATGTGTGTGGAAAACTTTCCATTGAGCGAAACACTTCTAAATGGGTCTTCCATGGACGGTGAAACCTCTGAGGTCAATAGGCCCCTTTTTAGTATAGCAGTGTATCTGACCGATTCCGTGAGACCTCAGAATCTACGGTTCATAGCATCTTACCCCAAACCCTTGAGGCCATGTTTTTTGTAATTGAGGATTTCTCGTGTTTTTAAAAGGTGGTATGGAGGCTTTGCAACTGCATTCCATGTCATGTCACCTTTAATGGGACCTGAGGCAGCTCTTGTGTGAGTCAGGGACTATAAGAATAAAAATTAATATTTCTGCAGTGGAATTCATTGACATTAATACTAAATGAGAGAGAGAGTAAATAGCCTCAAGTCTGGTTAAGCCAGTTTTTATTACCGGGTGAGCTTAGATTTTGTCACCAAATAGTTTATGAAAAGCCTTTGTTCTTTATGATCATGAATAGGGACAGACGCACTTTCAACTGGACTTCAGGGACCGCCCACTGCCGAGGTTGGGAGCAGTGTGGCTCTGTCCTCCAGCCATGCCTGCTTCTTCTCAGCCCCACTCAGCTGTGACCTAACCTTCTCAGTATTACTTTCATTTTTGCTTCTGGGGCTCTCTGTTCTTGTTACTCAGTGATTCTCTGGCTGAATTACACCTCCTGTTGGCCAGCCATTCTGTGTCTGAGTTGTGATCCTTCATACCCAGTAAGTTTGCCATTGTGGTAAATGTCTCATCATGCTATATATAGAAACCTTCTTTATCGCTTCTTTCTGTGTATGTTCTTCATCGTCTCTGTCTCTTTCTGCTGTTATTCTCAGTACTTGAAATGTCTTTTCCTCTCCTCCTCCAGTTAAATTTATCCCCTTCACCTTGTTCTATTAGGACAGTTTAGTTTCTCCCTTTGTTAAAGGTGCTGCTGTCTCAGAGATCTGTTATAACATGCAGTTCATTGCTGCATAACTTGAATAATGACCTGTCTTATCACATTGTAAGGTTCTTGTGTGTGGTCCCTCTTTGTATATCCATTGCCTTACATAGTGCGTGGAACATCACAGAGTCAAAGATTTTCAGCCCAAGATAAATGGAGAGTGTGTATTTGAAGGCAATAGGGTGAGACTGGGAACCAGGAAAGAGGGATGTGCTACAGAATAAATTAGAGAACAAGACAGTGTGCTTTAGAGGAACAGGATGGTTATAAAATTTAAAGATTTACATTGTTGGGAGAATTAGGCACACTTCTGCAAAGATTTGAAAGTAGAGACAAGCCTTGGCAGGTAGATGGGCTTGGGGTTGGCAAAAGTGAGTGCACAGTGCCTTTCAGAGAGGGGGCATGTTGAGAAGAGAATGGGGGGTGATGAGTGAAGAAGATATTTAAGCTATTGGCCAGTTATGATGTAAGTTCCACATTAGGAGAGTGATGAAAGAAACAGGTCAGTAGGCCAAGGAGGGCTGGATTATGTAGAACAGCATATTATAAGGAAAAGAATTGGGTCTGTGTAGAGTAAGATGCCATTGTGAGTTGAGGAATAGAATATATAGGATGTGACAACAACATTTCTAAAAATAAATGTATCCACAGCATACGCAATAATGCCTGAACTGAGGGATGCGGGAGGGGCTTGATTTACACTGTTTTGCCGAAAACCAGATTGTAAGGGTCTGAAACTGAGATAATGGTACTGAAAATGAGAATGGAAGAGAATGTGAAACTTGTGAAAAGTAAAACCACAGTGTGACGATAGGTTTTTGTATGTGTCTGTATGACTGGGCCACCAAGTGCCGAGATATTTGGTCAGAAATGACTTCTGTGAGTGGGTTTTTGGATGACAGTCACATTTACATCTGCAGCCTGAGGAAAGCAGTGTGAATGCCATAACTTGGATGGGCCTTATCCAGTCGGAAGGCCTTATAGAACAAAAGACTGACCTCCCCCAAATATAAGAGAGATTTCTGCCTGATGGTCTTGAACTGGACCGTCAGTCCTTGCCAGTTCTACAGCCGGTTCTACAGCCGGTTCTACAGCAGCCTGCTGGCCTTCAGACTCAGCCCGGGACATCAGTTCTTCACAGTGTGGAATTGCCAGCCCCCATATTGTGGGAGCCGGTTCCATATCATACATTGCTGTTTCTCTGGCGCACCCCAATGGATACACATAGGGTATGGAGACTGACTAGATATGGGAGTCACTGGAAAGGGAGGAATTAAAGATGGCTTAACATTTGGACTGAGAAGTTTGGAGATAACTGCAGGGGGAGGTTAAAGGGTGGAGGGATTGAGCAAAAAAGGAAAAAGGGCTCATGGACGTGGACAACAGTGTGGTGATTGCAGAGGGTGGGGAGTATAAGGGGAACTACATGGTAATGCAAAAAAATACGATGAAAAAAGAGAAGTCTGGAGAATAATAATGATAGTCACGGGAATGTGGAAGTTGAAAGAGGCAGTTAGTTTTGAGGGAGAGGATGTTGGTTTTGGTTCTGTTGACTCTCAAGTGGTATTGGCGATTCACATGAAATTATCTGAAGCAGCTGTAGGAGGCGGATAGCTTGTGTGGGTCAGGCTGAGTGTGGCACCTTGGAGTCCCCTGGAAGCAGGAAACAAGTCTCACGGCAGAACGAAGTCTGCAGGGGAGGGCTTTCCAGAGGCTGTCCTGGAGAGCTTGATTAGGCTCTCCATGTCGGAATTATGGGACTGGAGGAAATGGAAGAGTCTATGTGCAGAAAGCAGCTGTTGACGAGTTCTCTCCTGACATGGGTTTGTCTGTCTCCTGAGCAAGAATGCAAGGCCTCATGATGGCGACAACTTACCCTGTTACTCTGGCGGTAGATTCTCCAGGTCTCTAAGTGTTGCCTTCCCTTTGTTCCGTACTTGAAATGAAAACTGAAACAGGAGTCCGAGTTCCTTTGCTCTATGACTCAGCATTTAAGTAGGTGCATAGAATCAGGTTTGGCATTTTAATTCCTAGGACTTTGATTTCCTTTTCCAAAAATGTACAGGTTGGATTAAGAATTTTTAGAGTTCCTCACAGCAGAAATAATGCTGGATGCTGGAAAAAAATATCTGCATGTCAAAAAAAAATGGTTCTAAGCTATAAAAGTGGCCTTGGGTAAATTCAGAAAATAAACAAAAATTTATAGCAACTCTTCTTTACCTCTCTTGAGGTTTTTATCAATTTAATATAATAAAAAATTTTGTAATATGTTAACTAATAAAAGCTTTTATATAACATTGTCTAAAAGCAGCTTTGACCAAAATTTTTTTCTTCCTAAATATTAAAAGTATAATTAAAAAATAATTACAGGTGGCCTAACCCTACTTTATATAGCTTTCATTTCAAATAGCAGTAAGACAAACAAACCCAGAAAACAAAATACAAGTATTATTTTTGTCTTAAATTTTAATACTATGAAGAACCCTTGGTTCCTAGGTAATTTTTCTTCTATTACAAAGCCTTTAACTGTTAAAATCTCATAGACTCAACCTATGTAACTTTTTAGAAAGAAATCGTTGGTTAAAATGATCCTATGCGTTTTCTATACTTTATTGAAAATTATACTGCACCTCTTTATATGTTTCTAGATCTGTATTTACATAATGTAATCTATCCTTTTTTATTTACTTCAAAAGAATACTTTTTGTTCTGAAAAGCACATTTCTTGTAGACATATCTAAATATCGGTTTTGGGTGTTTCATCAATTTGTGATGTTTAAATGGTAGTCTTCGAATTGGTAGTTACAAAATAGTCAGAGGGGTGTAAGGTACAGCATAGGGAATACAGTCAGTGACATTGCAATATCTATGGATGGTGCCGGGGAGTACCTGAAATATTGGGGGGGGCACCTTCTGATGTGTGTGATTGTCTAACCCCTAGGCCGTACATCTGAAACTAATGAAAATAATATTGAATGTCAACTGTCATTGGAAATTAAAATTTAAAACAAAAAAGAAATTGCAGTCTATACCCTTTAATAATCTTTTTCTGACTGTACAATATGAAATCTGGTGAATTTATAAAGAGAGTTTGGAAAAAACGACAGCTCTGTTTTTATAATGAGCAACCTGTGTGTTTGATATATCTGACACAGAAACTATTCGAAAGTTGGGGGAATAGTTGGCATAACATTTAATACAAGGGCATTAAAGCACTAGCATTGAAAGCTAACGTTCTTGGTAATTAAATGGAACTGATGGTGCCCCCAGAACATGTACTGTCAGACGTTGTCATTCAAACTTCAGGTATGTAAGAGCCCTGTCTGGCCATTCTTGCTCAAGGATTGTCTACGATGTGCACCTTCCATCTGGAAATCATCTGCCTTGAACTGACAATGTGCTGATGTTGCTTTTTATGTCACTCGGTGTCTCTTGGATTTGCCTGGGGGCTCCTTAATTGAGCAGGATTAACAGTTAAGGGTTCTCCCGGGGAGTAACAGTGTCACCACAGTATGAAGATGTACTTTCCTGGACCAGTTCTTCTATGTAAAAAGTAAAGTCTAGAAATATTTATTTCCAACAGTGATACTTTAAAATTATTTATTTTTACTTCCTACAGACCTCAAAGGTATGAATTTCTTGTAAAGGCAAGCAATTTATTCTTGAATTCATTTTATTTTTGCATACATTTCTGTCCAAGTCATTTAGCCACTCATGTGGGTCAGCTGCCATCATAGTTATGTTTATATTGTGTGGGGCACAGGGATCTGTTTTTACTATTTGCTTTGCAGGCAGGTATAGAATAGATTTAAAAATAAGGTCTTCACGTACAGGAACATAAAAGCGTTAGTAAAATTTTTGCGAACACTTCGCTCCATTTATAGGTCACACTAATGACTGCTTTGCTGCTCAGTAATTTTTCACTTGTAACATTTTATACCTGGGTACACAGATGTACTGCAATTGAACAAGAAAACAACACTCTGTCTGATGGAAGTAATGTACTTACCCCATTGAAACAATTGACTTGTTTAAAAGTACACAGAGGTTCTAGTTCTGCTCAGACTGTGGTCACCTGTAATTTGTAAAGGCTTCCCAGGAAAAACAAAGATCCTCCGAGGTAACGGGATCAGCAGTTGAATCCATTGGTTGCGAGTGATAAATTCCATGCAGAATTCCCTTCTAATACGAACTTCTGTATGGGGCTGTTGTGGATTTGAGAGCTTCTTTCAATCATCTCTGACTGTTGGCTGGATCCCTGGAAAACTGCACTCAAAAGCTGTATCTTCCAGTGTAAACTTCGTGTTGACTTGTGGGTTCTGTGTCAGTGGAACGCTTCGGCGCTTCTTGGCCTGCCTCAGATGTTTCTTGGCATTTTCTGAGGACTTGGGCTCATCCCATCTATAGGATCGCATTGGATTCTGGAAACACCGTAAGTGCCATAATTCATCTGCAGGCTCATTTGGGATTTTACTGGGTTTTGTACTGAGCTAGCACCATTGGGCAATTGAAGATTCAGTGTTTTTTAAATATATCCAAGGACATACCTACTTTAAAAATAATACGAAGAAAGACTACTTTTCCTCTAGCTTAGTGCTGCTGCTTCTTATATCCAATCTTTTCACAGAGGTCAACGTTCTATTTTAATTCCTTATTATAATTTTCCCCTCCTCAGCAGTTTCTAAAGCTACTTTAGGTCAACAACTTTTTTTTTTTAAATTTCATTATTAGAGAGAGATTGCTCTGGCTCTTGGCTGACTTGTCTTGTGATGTGGAACTGATGTGGGTTTTCGTTTTTCACTTGAAAGGTGCTGCCAAAGCTAGTTAATTTTAGTTCTAACACCAAGGAGTGTCGGTGCCTGTAGGTGCTCTGCAGATGGTTCGGTGCAGTCCTCCCATTTCCCATATAAGGGGACCAGGCCCTGTTCCTTAGTTGTCATGGAAGGCTGCTTGGCTAGAAGTCATGACCCCCTTGCAAGAGAGCTGGTTTAGAGAATCTCGAGGGCCTGCTGGGAGATCTCCCCCATTCCCTATCTCAGATTTTGTACCTCTAGCTGGTTCCCTTAATCCCTTTTAAATTTAGCATTCCATACCTCCCATTAATTTGGAAAAACAACCATTTTTGCTTTATATTTGGTTAGGATTCCAGAGTTTCAGGTACTACTCCGTTGTCCTCATATTTTGAGCTGCAAAGAAATAAATAAAGGAAATGGAAAGGGTTCAACATAACGACATAACTACATTTGCTTTATTACAAACAATGGGTGGCTTTAGAACACATAATGGATCGAAGGCTGAAAAACTTCTATGGACCCAAGCCTTTTTTCACAGAAAGGGTTTATCAAGGCAAATGCCAGCCAGAAAGAGACCAGGTCCTGGAAAATGTAGTCTGAACCACCAGCAGCAGTGCCAGATGGAGAAGGCAGCAAGTCCACCATCCTGGAGATGACAGGCCCTTCTATACATTGCATTTTGGAGAAGAAAGATATAGTCTCATTCGTAAGAATTTGCATCGGCCACGGATATGGGAAACAGGAGACATTGAAGTAGGGGCAGTTCTACAGTAGGTGCATAGTCCATAAGGAAGAAATATTTACTACTGTTGGTTGGTTACAGGCAATGAGCCTGCAAGTTCATGGACACACGGGATGTGGTGGCATCTGGTGGGCACTACTGAAGTTGATCCAAAGCTCCAACTAAAACTCAGAATCTGAGTGGTCTATCGTTAGTTGGCCCATAGCTATGAACTGGGTAACCACTAGTCTCCCACTCTCTGGCCTTCTGTATTTTATCATAGGGTATCGCAGAAGTTCTCTCTTGTTAGCACCCAGTGATACATGGAGAAGTGTGGAACTGCAGGTTTCTACTCAACCTCCATGCAGGCTGAGCCTCAGATGGGAATGTGGGCCCAGGGCCTCTGCCAGGACTCTGGCTGATCAGGGAAGCCCTGCCCCACCCAGGATGCACTTCCTTTCAAGTAGCTCACCTTTTGGTGAGTACCTTTGTCTTTCCTTCCCTTTTTCTTCCTTTCCTACATGCATTCTGACACCGGTGTCATTTACATGGAATAGAATAAAAAGAGGAAGGGAGTGAAGTCAGCATAGACAACTGATTATTTACACTTGAGGAAGATGAATGAGAAATTTTCAGGACACTTTATACCTACACTCAAGACTACTTCACAGTAATGGGAAATGAGTAACTTCTCCACACCAGTCCCTCTTCTTCCAACATTTTTAAGATGAAGCTGGGGAAGCCTTTTACCTCTCTATTCGCCGCAGTCTTTGTTTAAACTCCACACCCTCGCCAGCACCCATGATTGTATTTTAGTGCATGTATTCCCAGCTATCCATAGGCAGATTCAAGTGATCTTGTGTCTGTTTTGCATTTGTTTTCCTCTGGGCCAGTGGAACTAAGTAAAATTTTGGGTCACAGAATTCTCTTGGCATTTCTAGTTGATACTTAGTATTATGTAGGTACGTTTCTGCTACATTTCACCAGGTCATTTTTTCCCAGATATTTTTTTGATTTTTAATAATACATTTTTTATTTAATTCTTATTCAAGTACAGTTTTCTGTTTTATATTCCCTGCCCCACGCCCCCCCAGTGCTCCCCACCTCCCTCCCATTTCCGCCCCCACCTTAATTATTGTCCATGTGTCCTTTATACTTATTCATGTGAGTCCCTCCCCTTTTCCCCTATGATTCTCTCCCCTCTCCCCTCTGGACCCTGTTAGCCTGTTCCATATTTGAGTGTCATTGGTCATATTTTGCTTGCTTGAAATGATTATCTATTTCTTTACCTTCTACATTTCAAGTTTTAAAGATAGTTACCTATGACAGCCAAGAAAACATTTAACAGTTTTCTTCCATGTAATGGATTTTTCTCTCAGGATTTTTTGCCTGTGGAGCATGGTGTTTCTGTGTGCAGACACTTGTACTTAATTCTGATGGAAATAAGAAGTAATTTAATATTTGAATGTTCTGGACACTCATCATTCCCTCTCCCCTGCTATTATTCTGATGCTTACTAGGCTTTTGCTTTTTTTTAAAGTAGGTTCAAGGCCATTTAGATAAAAATATACTGAATTGCTGATGAGTAGATTTAAGAATTTATGTTTTGAGATGTTAAGATTTAAGATGTTCCAAATACCATTCTTGGAATTGAAATCCTCATCTTTAAGATGAATTGTTTCTGAAGAAGTGGCTTAGCTGGCATTTATTCAGTCATTGCAGTGTTTTTGCGTAGTGGGCATGTCAAGAACCTGTTACAGTAGGAACGCGGGAAGCAGCACAGAGGCAGACCCAGGCCCAGTGGTCGGCACCTGGGCAGTGGAAGGTAGCGGTGGAGACTACGGGCTTTGGAGCTGGGTACTTGGCTTGAAACTCAGTTCCAACACTGACTTTCATAACTTCTCTCAATTTACCCATCTGTACAATGGGCAAAGTCACTAGAGGTATGTGCCATATAAAGTTTTTCTGAGGAATTAAATGAATTAACACAAATAAAGCACTTTAGAACAGTATCTAAAATATCATATGTGCTTTATAAATGTTAGCTGTTAAACGGTCTTCACATTCTTAATTGGGTTAGTGAATCAAGGATCATTGTATTTGCAAGTTTTTTTCCTCAGGATGCTACTTTTCTAGTTGAATTTATTGGGGTGACAGTTAACACAATGACATAGGTTTTGGGTGTCCATTTCTATAATACATCATCTGAATATTATTTTGTGTGTTCACCACCCCAAGTCAAGTAGCCTTCCTAAAGATAGCGCTCTGGTCAGCCATTAGCATCTTCTGTTGCCAAGAAGAAAATGTTCACCCATAAGCACAGTAGGGTTGTGTCATAGCTACCATTTTTTTATAGTACTCATTTTATGTAGCATCATATCATGGGCACTTTCTCATTATTATTATTTTTTACTGTTATAGTTGTCTAAGCTTTTCCCTCATTGCTCTCCCCTCTCCAGATGCTGTTATTTAGGGGAATCTTTACTAGAAGCATCTTTTCTGAAGTGTTCCTGGCATGTAATTTTAGAGGTGAACTTGCATCAGAAAATTGTGAGCCTTAATTTTGGATAATTTGATGTTAATAAGTAACCTGAGCTCTCTGGTTGTCTGTGCAAAGTTATTTAATGATTTCAGGCAATTCATCTCCCACCGCCAAACTGTATATAGTGTCTTCACCATTGATGCTGGTTTTGGCTCCACAGTTGTCCTGCTTTCGCAGTCGCTCAGATTAGAAGGGAAATATTGAGGAAGTAGTCCTCCAGTTATTTTGACAGATCTCAATAAGCATAAAATATCTGTGTATTTGGAGGCATGTGGGGAGATATACCACCCAGAGGCATAATATCCCAAATAGAAAGCTTCACGATATAATATATATGTATTTGTGTGTATGGGGTGTAAGTCACGGCTTATGCCAATTTTGTCATGTAAGGAATAGTGAAGGAAAAGTTTGGGGGAAGCCTAAAAGTTTTACTTTAGTTTGCATAATAATTAAGTTGGCTGCACAAATACCAGAAAAAATAATTAGAATAACAGATTATGTTGAATGCCTAAAGAAATATGTTTGACAACTTCTAATTTTTTCCCTCCCACACACCACTTCCTAGTTTGTTTCTGGCACATCAGATGCGCCCCAGCACAGTGGCTGATCTGGGTAGAGTTGTGTGAATATCCATGAATAACAAATTTTCTCATTTTAGTGATTTTAATCGACTAAAAGTAGAAGGAGCACTACATTTTATAGATAGTTATATGGATTTAAGGCATAGCCTGCCCTTTCTTTTAACCTCTGCACCCACGTTCTTCTTCTAAGTTAATATTTAAGTTTGTGTCCAAATGGTAAATGTACGAGAACAAACGCCGATTGTAACCTTCTTGCATTTCATAGTTCAACATCAGTGGCCACAGGCACGAAGAGAAATGACAGGGGGAAAGCGGAAAAAAAAAGTAGTCACTGGGGAAGTTTTTAAAAATAATATTTCTTTTCTATTTTCCAGCTTTTTGGACCAGTTATTAATTGCTGTTCTCTTTTCTTTAGCTTAAAACCAGCTTTAGTTCTTGATTTCGGTAAAGAAACAATTTTTCATCAGCATTTTCATTTTGTCTTTCATTTATTTACTGTATTAGTTTCCCCATTATCCTTAGCCTTTTCTCAATTGAAATGCCATGGTAAATACTGTATAATACTACATTCCAGAAATTGTCATCTTTTTCAGAGGAATTAATTTTGTTTTTCACTTTGGCCTCCTATGTTGATTCTTCTGTGTGTCCCTAATTTTGAACATCTAATACTTTATACAGTTTTTTTTCTCTCAATTTTTAATTGCACGGTAAACAACAGTACAATCAGGAAGGAACTGTGCCTCAATAGATGGACTTGTGCAATTTGTCTGTTTTCTTTCAGCTTCAGATCATATTCAGTTTGAATTTATGCTGCCCTTTCCATGTATTATACTCTTTAATCAGTGTTTTTCAAGAGCAGTGGTAAAATAATTGGTAGTTCCCTTAATTATTCCTCTGATGTTAAAGAGCTAAATTTATAATGCTTTGCTATTATAAATTATATCACCACAAAAATCCATTTGAATAGGTCTTTGTTTTCTTTCCTTTTTTTTCCTTTTTGCAGTTATTTACTCAATTGAAACTTTCTGGTCTTTAAATTCACATGAAAGGTGTTCAATAGTATTATAGGTCATACAATATATTTTAAAAAGAGCTTTTGAAGTATGCTGTCAAATTGCTTTCTAGTGTAAATGGCCAACAATAATGTATGGTGTTATCAGTTTTGTTTTTTCAAGAATCTGGACAGTGTTGGATATTGTTTTTTATAATTTTTATTGGCTAAAAGTAAGGTGCTTGAGTATTTTAATTTGCATTGCTTTGATACATAAAATGCTTGAATATTCTTTTTTTCTTTGTGTGTCTTAATAGTTTGATTTCTCCATGCACATGTCCTTGTTACTGATTTTTGTTTCTTCTGGATTTTATGTTTTTCTCTCACATTGTTTATCCCACCTTTAAAACACAGACATTAACCGTTTATCTCTTGTATGTGATGAATATATTTATGCAACTGTTGTTTTCTTTCTACTGTGACTATTACTTTCCTCAGTATTAAAGATTAATGCTACACAAAATTTATACTTTTTTTGACTCAAGGTTTAGAAAGCTATTGTTCTTTCAAAAATACTCAATTCTATTTTATGCTACTTTTTATGAGTTAAATTATATGTACTATGCATACCTATTAACAGAGATACATATAGATAAATATAGAGACAGGGGATATTAGTATTCTAATGATAAAGTTAGGCATAAAGTTGGTTCCATTTTCCCTCAAATTACCACTGAGTTATCTCAGTATCATTTATTAAATAGCTTTCTTCCCTCATAGTCCTACCGCAGTTTCATTATATTATTTTCTTCATATAATTAGATATTTTACTGGATATTTTATTTTTATTAATGTACTTCTAACTGGATGTCAGAATTACATTATATAAATGATTAAGGCTTTGTGAGATGTTTAAAAACTAGCATTTTCAGCTCTTCTTCTCAGAAATCATTGAGCTTCTACAAAGTGCCCCCCCCCCCGAAAAAAGTGCCAGATATAAAAATTAGAATTACTTAGGTTTCCCATCCCTGGTAGTCAAAGTTTTTCCAGGACAACAAATGTGGTAAGAACCATAAGAGACGGGAATACTTATATGGGGTAGGACAGAGAATAGTATATTTTCATCTGTTTATTCTTCTAGAATATATTTTCTGGTCCTATGATTGCTATTTTATTATGTCTAAAAAATAAAATGAGAACATTTGATTTTTTAATCTTATAATCTCAGGATTATTTCAGTGTCGTATTTTTTACTTAAAATTAAATTCTTTAGTTTTCTATAATATTAAATACTTGTTAGAAAAATTTCAACTTAAACATGTATGTGTTAGGAATATTATTTGTGGCAATACTCAGGTGATTCTATATTTGATTTATTTCTTTAAGAAAGCCTTTATATTGTTTTTAATACTTACAGAAAAGTTGGAACACATACTCCATAATTTTTTATTGGGAGATGCTCAAACATTCATTGATAATTTTTCTGGGATTTGATAGGACTTAAATGTGTAAGACACAAACATACAGGCCATTGATGTTTACTGGTAGTTAACTTTTGAAACCAACAATAGGCCAATGTGAAATTCTTATATAGAGAAAACTATATGCTTCTTTTCTTTTAAATCCTCACCCAAGGATATGTTTATTGATTTTTAGAGAAAGAGGAAGTGGGGAAGAAAGAGAGAAAGAGAGGGCGAGGGAGGAGAGAAACATTGATTGGTTGCCCACCTCCTGTCGGTGTCCCAACCAGGAACTGAAACACAACCTAGGTTTATGCTCTAACCTGGGATTGAACCCGAAACCTACATATGTGCCTTGACTGGGGATTGAACAGCCTTGAGGTGTATTGAACAGCCAAAAGGCTGGGGATCCTCAGCCTTTTGGTGTATGGGACTGCACTCCAACCAACTGAGCCAGCCACCTGGCCAGGCTGAAAACTTTATACTTTTGAAATCTGATTGAAATTGTGGAAAGCAATATGTTTCAGAACCATGAAAACTTTAAGCTGATTGTCTTTGGCAAGTGAATTATGGCTTATGTCATGGCAGCTGTTAGCCCTGAAAAGAAAGGGATAAAAGGTATTTGTATTTCTTTCAAGACTAAGGAGTCTTGAAAAATACAATGTAAACATATATTAAATAGTGATCATGTCTGGAATTCTACTTACATCAGTCGTTTAAACCCTACTTTTAAAATTCAGAATAAAGTTTATTTCCTTATTTCGGTGTTCTAAATAATTATTTCTATTTAAAACAACATTTGTGTATTTACAAATGAGGCCAGAACTAAGCAGGACCTTAGTGACGTAAATAAACAAATCCCAGTGGAAGGCTGTCTTTGGACTTTTTCTTTTGTATAATTCTTTTAATACACCAGAACACTTCTCTTGGCTGGGTTCCCATTATTTAAAAAAAAAAAGAAAGAAAGAAAGAAAGTGGAGGTGTAGAGGGATAAGTAGTCCCAGAGAGACTTCTTGAATGTTAGGCTTTCAATTACTTGATTATTCGTGTGGCTACAGGAGATGAAAGAATAATGAGGAGCTCATTTCCTATATGAATCATAAAAATAATATGGGTACACACAGGGCCATTGACTTGAGTAAATAGGTAGCATTTTACAGATTCTTTTTGGGAGCAGCACAGTGTTTTTTGGGGGCACACTAAAATTGTTTTAGTGGCCTCAGTTCTGTGACTTCTGATTAAGTTCAAGTGCAGGAAAAGGGGCGAGGCAGGCACGAGATAATAAATTTAGCCCAGGTGTTTATTTTAATGAATACATGCCCTTCCTCATTCAAAAAATTATTTGAGACATCTGGTAAGAACATGTTTTACTTAATAAAAAGTGAAAGTATAAAGGAGAAAAGTTTCATTATTAGGAATATAAAAATAAGTAGGAAGTCTTAACTATAAAAAAGTAAACAAGTATTTGATTTTACATGTCATATTTCTTACACTTATTTATTACAGTTATTTGTTTTATATTTATTAAATTTATATTTGTTATTTCTTTTTTTTTACAAAAAGCAAATTGCATTCCTGTTTCTTAGGAAAAGCACAATTACATGAATCTCTAATTTCTGAAAGAAATTCTTATTTATAAAGGTCTTACAGACCTTTATAAAGCATGTACCAAGTGCTATGTTTACTGTTAAATGATTCTATTTAGAAGAACTGGTTTGCCTGGGGGTGACTTCAGATCAGCCTGTTCAGTGCCTAATTCAAGACTGGAGGGATAAGAATTGTTTGGGGTAGGAGTGGAGGCATGGTAAATGCCTCCAGTACATCATTGTGTTGTAGGAAATTTACTGAATCTTGCCTTTGAGAGAAAACTTTAAATGTTTTTAAAAATTGTTATTGATTTTATTATGGTGACCTAATAAAATTATCTAGGATTCAGGTGTGCAATTCTACAATACACCATCTGTGTGTTGTACTGTGTGTTCACCACCCTAAGTCAAGTCTCCTTCCATCACTATTGATCCCCCTCGACCCTCTTCTACTTCCCTGACCCCCTTTTCCCCCTGGTAGTCACCATATTGTTGTCTGTGTCTTTTTTTTCTGTTAATTTCTTTACCTTTTCACCCAGCCCACCAGCTCCCCTTCCTCAAAAGTTATTTTTTAATTAAATTTATGAGGGTGACTTTGGTTAATAACATTAGATAGGTTTCAAGTGTGCAGTACTATGATGCATCATCTGTACGTTGCGCCGTGTGCCCACAATACGAGTCAAATCTCTGTCACCATAGACCTGACCCCCTCTATTTACCTTTTACTGCCCTCCACCACCTGCTGCCCGGTCACCACCATACTGCCATCTGTGTTCATGAGTTTTTGTTATTCTTGTTTGTTCATTTTGTTGTTTTCTGTTTTATATCCCATATATGAGTGAAATCATAGGATTTTTGGCTTCTTTTGGCTGGTTTAATTTTGCTTAGCATGATAATCTCAAGATCCATCCATATTGTCGTAAATAGCATTTCATCTTTTCTTATGACTGAGTAGTATTCCATCGTGTGTGTGCATATATATATATTTATAAATATATAAATATATAAATTTATAAATATATATATTTATACCACATAAAGTGTTATTAGTTACTGAGATCATAACCTTTCACAGTTTTTATCTCAATATCCAGCTCCCATTTCTGCTCTAACATCACCTACAACAAACAAAGCAAAAATAAACTCGCTCAATCTGAAACCATTTTTAGCTTGTGGAGTGGGCCTAGCCATTTGTAACCAAAGAGTCCAAGTATATCGATTCCAATTGTAGCAAAGTGATCACTGACAGCATAGAGAAGTGATTTTTCAGCTGGTGTGCCACAAGAATTTTTAAAACATGCAATACCTGACTAATGTAGTCAGGGGCACTGGCCTCTTTTTCCTTAGACTTGTCAAATTTTAAAACGTAACAATAGCCAGTACAACAATACTGTCCAATGTGAATGAATTAAAATTGTATCTATTGTTTAAATCAAATAGGCAAAATATGTGATATATTTTTTGGTGTGCCACAGAACTTTAGTAATTAGTTTGTATGTGCCATGAGATGAAAAAGGTTGAAAATCACTGGTATTGAGTATAGGAAGAAAATTTAATAAAAAATTAGACTTAGCTGTCAATGAGAAGGGAAAGTTGAATAATACAAATTCAAATTTATAATGTGACTACTACTTCTCAAAGAATTTAAATTCAGTAAATTTATTATCAGAAGCTTCAGCTTGGGCTATTTATTGCATATGTAATAAAGAATATAAGTTTTGGCAATTTTTTTTCACTTGAGACAGTGTAAAATAAGTTAGCTTGTACCATGATTTTAAATCCTTTTCAAATATAACCCAAGTTTTACCTTTAGAACTAAAGGATGCTGAAAAGAGTTCATTATAATGTAATTGAGTCATTTACCCAGCCTATTTTAAACTAGTCACTTCCTTTTCTTTCTTTGTACCCTGTGACACATAGACTTCCAGGATCAGGAAAGTATTGTTTTTGTTTTTAAGGAGTTATATTATGTGGAACCAGATTCATAGGCGGTTCGTATGAATCGTGTTCTGCTCAAGGTAGTAAAATAAATGGAAAATTTCTTCTTTCCCCTAATTTGGACATGAGGTCGTTTCTCATGTTACAAATTGACAGTTTTTATTTATGCATAATGAAATAATCGCTTTTATTTATAGCCAGCCTCATCACCTTAACACTTAATCCTCCAGGACAGTCTCGAGGAGAGGAAACTTGGCAACCCCTCATTATTCTCTGTTTTTACCATCAGAAGGTATTTATTTGTGAGGAGAACACAGCTGTGACGTCAAGGACAGGAATGAAATACTCCCGAACATTTTTATACAGGGTGGCCCTTCCTTCGGTGTCATGATGATGAATATGACCATAATTACTTAAAATGCATGCCCAGTCCTCTGGAAACACAAAAGCTTGTAATTATAGCTGTGGAAGGAGAATGTCTAATAATCAAAGGAGAAAATGTCAGTCTTGGGTTAGGGATTTGGTGATCCCATTGGTGGTGATGTATACAATAGCATTTCATCCACATTTTAAAGCAGCTTACAAAGTTTTGAGCCTAACAGTGCTGGGGTATACTGAGGGAAGTTCAATGAATGTCAAGGACATCCGAGATGATTTGACTTTTCCCATGCGTGTGAGAATGAAGAACATCAATGAAAGTGCCAGTATGTTCATGATTTCCCTCTGGTACAGTCATAATATTCTAAGGATCTTATTTGATTTGGTCCTTATGACAGAATTACTTGGGGGTTCACGGGTGTCTGCTTCATTGGTGATGAACAGGAAGAAGCTCTAATCTGGAGAAAATGGGATAGTGGGTATTTCAAGTCTGTACTTGGAAAGAGTGACTTGCAGTCATGATTTCAGTGAGCACTTCTGAGTGTTGGTGATGGTGCTGAGCTCTGAGGATGAAAAATGAGCCATAAGGACCTGGACCTTGCATTCTAGCTGGAAAGACATAAATAAGTAATGTTTAAAGTAATGTATAGTGCAGATCTGTAAGCATGGCCATTGCATTTTTTTTATAATGGCAAGTAGAGAATATTGTGTGAAGATATGGTGAGGTCTTTTCAGAAGGTATCCACCCATGCAATATGAAAAATGGAGACATTTATTGAAGAAGATACAGGATACAAGAAGCATTGTACATAAGACAGTGATTACCTCAGTCTTCTGCAAAGTAAGCACCTTGGGACCTCACACAGTTGTCCCAGTTGTCACCAGCTGCCCCATCATATTTTCCTGAATCACTTCGACAGTTTGAAATCTCTTCCCTTTCAAAGGTGATTTTAGTTTTGGGAAAAGTCAGAAGTCTCAGGGCACCAAATCTGGGCTGTAGGGGGCTGAATCACCTGGATAATTTGATGTTTTGCCAAAAACTCTGCAGGAGACGTGATGCATGAGTGGGTACATTGTTGTGATGAAGTTGCCAATCACTAGTTGCCCATAGCTGTGGCTTTCTGCATCATCCAAATAGGTTCTGTGAAGGAATGATCAAGTATAATGCAAAACATGATACAGATTTGTTGCTTTTTGATGGTCGCACAGTACACATGCTCGCTCAGTAGCATCTACCGCCCAACTGACTAGTACAGTGAAGCTGTCATTGTTCACACATGCACATTCCAGTCCACTCTCCTTGGCTTCTAGGTTATGTTAATGTGACACAAGCCATTCTCTTTGTATTAAACAGTGGCTGGACTTTTTCTGGACAGACCTCATATAATGGGCAAGGAATGCCCATGTCTTTTTAGTAATCTAGATGTTTTTTTACATTTTTCTAGCTAGCACCCAAGTCTGACTTCATCTTAATTTGATGATTATACTGACGATGACTAGGTTAATAGGTGATACCACTGTAGAGTTTTAAATTAAAAAAATTTCCTTATTTAGTATTCACCTTCATAACTATAAGATTCTATTGTAGAGTGTCCTGCTATGTTTCTTCCATCCAAATTTATTACTTTATACAATACTATTAAATTTTATTATAAAGTGAATTATTAAAATTAATTATTAATTCTGCCAGTGGTGAGGCAATATAATCTTATGATTAATAGCTCAGGTTCTGAAGCCAGAAGATATGGGTGTGGTTCCTGGTTGCATTATTTGCTGTCCTTTAAGAGACATCATTTTAGAGAGGACATCATTTTACTTTTTATTTAGCTTCTCTAAACTGTGGTTTCCTCATCTGTCCAATGGGATAACAATTGTACTGAGCTTCTAGTATGGATACAATAATGCTTCTTGTTGAGCTATCTTTTTCTAATTATTCGTAGGCAGAGGAGCGGTCTTTTCTCCCTCGGAACACATCCAGAGAGGGGCAGGGTCTCAAAATTAGGTTTCAGGCTGTTGTATGCAACTTGCAGTCTGTGTTGTGCAGCTGATGTTCCAACCACAGTTTTATATGAACCTTTTCACAATTGAAGATAGTCATTCACTTATTAATGCCAGTTCCTTGTGCCTTGGATTTGTGAGCCCTAAAAATACCCTCCCAGGGACAAAAATAGACCTCAGAGTTCTGAGATGCTGCTTAATCAGAACCAGCTGCAAGCTGTCTAGAAAATGCAAGTTATATGAGCCAGATGGCTTTTGCCCTTTTTCTTTAGACAGCATGTAATTTGGATAACTACAGCTATAGTAATATATTTTGCCACTCACACTGTTTGATAAACATATTTGTTGAGAGCAGCCACTTCCAATTAGAAATCCAGTAAAATGTTAATTTATTTTAATAATTTTTCCCTCTAGGGTAAGACAAAGAATAATTTTAACAGGTTACAGAAATATCTGTTCATGGGGGAGAGTACTGTTCAAGAGTTATTGTATGCCAGTGGTAACTTCTTAGGCTTGGCATTTAAATAATGATGAGGCGTACTCAGGACCAATCCCTCCTTTTTCTTTCTTAAAACCTGGTGTATTTATGAGGGACAATGCTTTCTCATATTTTGTAATTATGTTTGCTTTACCTTCAGAAAGATGGTATGGCTCGTTTTTCACTTTATTCTCCACAGATCTAATTACTGTATACTCTGATAATAGTTATTGAATTCCTGTTTGTCCACAGACCATTATTAATGTGGTATTTCTGGGGATTTTACTTTTATGACCATGTTCTTGGAAAAGGCATTTTCTCTATTAGCCTGTTGTGACCATGACAAATTATCATTGACTGAAGGTGACAGCAGACATAGTCACTGATATTAGGAGAATTTTACTTTCAACCTATTCTCAGTTGACCTGGATAAAACTGCAAAGGTGAATGTTTGGACCATTTACACTTGAAGACCTAAGTTCAGGTGCAGCCTGCTTTTCGGAGGTGGGAAACTCACAGTTCTATTTGCAATGGTGCACCACTTCTTAAAAAAGCATTCCAAAGCCCTAGTCTCCCATTCCATGCAGTGAAGTATTCTCTACTTTATTTCTTGACTTCTCTAGGGCAGCAAATCATAGATTGCTAAGTGCCTCTGAAGGATCTCTTGTGTCACAATTTTTCTGCAGTTCCAAGCCTTCTAGCATTGTAAGTTTAGCATTCTCCCATTAGTTTTTTTTTTCCTTACCTAGATGAAAGAGGAGAGGATATTTCATCCACAGCATTAGTGATATTGAAACTTAAACTTCACTAGAGTAATCGCTATAGGTTTACCCACTGTTCCTGTAGTACCAGGAGCTCTGCTAATCACTCTATGCATTACTGTGTGACAACATAACACTATATGGTGTGTATTTTTATCCTGTTTCACAGATAAGGAAGCAGTAGATTTGGAGTATAATTATTCAGTATCGTAGAGAAAGTGTCAGAGCCACAGTGGGAAGCTGCTGTCGTTTTAGCGGTCTGCCTGACTCCCGCTCTTTAATTCCCCCCATTAAGCTACGAAAAGTGGCGTTTGACTTAGCCAGAGCTGTTTTTTCGGAGATAGATGCGTGCCTCTGTCCATCCTGGGATGAGAAGGATGCTTCTTGGAATTCAAGGGAAGATGCTTCTTGTTTATTAAGGGAAAGGGTCTAATTTCTCAGTTTAATAAGGGGAAAGGTCTCAGTTTAATAAGGGGAAGGGTCTAATTTCTCTCACTCCACTTCATTAGATATATTCTCACTGCTTTAAAAGGAAACATCCTACCAATGGGGGATATCTCATTTGGGTGCCTTTCCAATATATAGATAAAAATTATACTGAAATTTAGCACTTGGAGAAACTAGTTAGCATTTTTGTGATACAGAACAGCATAGGAAGATCATGTGTACAAAATTTACCAAAATCTAAATCCCACTTGTATGCTTTTACTCGACACACTAAGTTATAATGTAAATTCAGTAACAGGGTGCATGGATGCAACAGGCAGTATGCACACATTGTGTTGCACGCAGCAGGAAAGGAGGCAGAGAATTGTCTGAGACGTCTCAATTGGAATTCAGTCTACCCCAGCAAACTGATGCATTATCTCAGAAGATGATAATGCTGTGATTATTTACATCTGGAATCATGAAATGCTACTTCTGGAAAGATAATATAAAATAATAGAAAACCTTATACTTAAGTACTATTGTTTAATAATGGACTTATGCTATCTGTTAGCAAATCATTTATGTTATTTGTTGTTTCCTGGAAATGAAAGGAGAAATAGATAAAAACCATTACTTTCTAATAAACTGATTATTTCTTAAAAACTGTTTTACAACTTTATAGTTACATAATTACTTAATCCCCCTTTTTATATTTCGTACAGTTGTACTTAAGATACAGATTCAGATATGAACTCTGAAACCTACTTGGCCTAAATGAAAAATGCATTTTTATTCCATTAGATGAGAGACGTTATAAATGGCCTGGAGAGAATCTCAGTCCTTTCTTTATGTGGAGAGATATAACTTGAAAGGACCCAAAAGGCTGATTCAGTCCGTATGTATCAGTTTTCTGCTAATGGGTGAGGTGTTGTCGTTCATACTATGGGAAGAAAAAGGCTGCGTGGAAATCAGTCTCTGCCGAGTTTACTCGTGTTTATGCTAATGTGGGGGGATTGTCCCTTTTCTCACTGTATTAAGGTTTAGTAACTTCATAGTCAGTCAGCTCTGTTTGGATGCTTTATCAGGAAATATTGGACATCTAAAGAAGTGGCTGTGTCCTTGTCCTCAAAGAGCTTTGGTGCTTGGCACCAAAATGGGCCATTGTTCTCGTGTGATTTAAAGTGTGATCCCAGAACATTGTGACTTTTGGAGGTTAGCGAGTCCAAAGAAAATAAGGTAGATGAAGGAAACATTTTATTCTCTTCACTCATGGGGGACTTTATGGCCTTTGTCTTCCTGAAGAAAAGACAAGTACTGGCCTGATCATGTATATTTTGTACCCTTGGGCCCCATTAGCACATTCCAAGCTGTTTTTGTCAATCAGATAAATACCTATGTAGACAATTGATGAAATACTTCTCATTGCTTGAAAGTAAGCAGTCATCTTGGTATGTCGGATTGACGTATAAGACGGCTTTTGAAAGTCGTACCCTTGTGGTGTAGCCATGTCTTCCCTGCGGCTTCTCTTGTACCTTGAGAAAAGAGAAAGAAGGAAGATTGAAATATTGGTTGGTTTTCAGTGAGGGAGGCTTTTTCCTTAGAGCTTTGCAGCTATTGGTGGCATATTGAAAAGTTTACCAAAATCTCTTTACTTTTCATAGATTTCAGTTAAATCTCTTGTTTTTCTTGAGTAAACATTTTTTATTATTGTTCAGCTACAGTTGTCCCACCATTCTCCCCATGGTCCTCCCCTGTCTCCCCCACAGTCTATGCCACCCTGTCATCTGTGCCCCGTGAGCCCTTTGTTCATGTTCCTTGTCTTGGTTTTTCTCTTTCGTTTTGAAGATAAGCAGCGAGAGTATATGCACATCTAATCTGCCATTCCAATACTTATCAATCTTTGCTCATTTTCTTTAGTTTTGGTAAGAAAGTCACAGTTTCATCTTAATGTTAATGACGGGCATACATACATCTGCCATTATTCAAAATGACTCTGCTGAACATTCAATGAGGAACTGACTCTAAGATGAAGAGAGTCTTTGTCATAATATTCACTAACCTGGTTTACTAGCCTATGGATGTGTATCCATATGTGTACATGTTGGTTTGTTTTTTGAGGGAGTGGTTCTATGTTAATTGCTTTTGCGCTATCGATGTTATTAGTAGGTTTCCCAATATTAAATCATTCTGGGGCTCCTGAAACAAACTGAACTGGACATGTTTTATTGTTATTTTAATATGCTGCTGGGTTTGATATCTATTTCACCTAACCTTTTTGCCTCAGTGTCCATAAATGATACTGACCTGTAGTTTTCTGCTTTTTTCCCCCCAGCTGTTTTTCAGGTTTAGTGTTAGGGTTACTTGGTCTGTCACTTGTGATTGTACAGCTTGTACATTGTCACCTATTGCATTAGAATGTGTGTAGCTATTCCAGCTTTACAGAGGAATGCAGTAAAGTACTCGAGGAGGGGACCTTTTTCTGGTAGACTGACCCGTATCTGCTAGCAGAACGGTGAGGGTTACTTTTACATTCCAAAAGAGATTTTAAAAAATACTTTCAAATTTTTCTGTTTCTTCAGTGGTTAAAAGAACTAACACACAAAATCACTGTGGTCTAGAAACTTTATTTGGCAATAGCTGTTAAATTTCTTTGTGAATTCTTGTTCTGTTTATGTGTATATTCTATAGTCTTAAAGGAGAATCTTTTAATTTCATTGAAGTTTTATTTTTTTACTGATTAACTATACATAGTACTTTATAATTCTTTTAACTTCTCCTGTATTAGTGATTTTATCTCTCTTCTGTTTTCTTATTTTACTTTTTGGTCTTATTTTTTGAGTACAGAGGCTGGCTTGCTTTTTCCTCTTCCCCTTCCCCCTCCCCCTTCCCCTCCTTCTCCCCCCTTCAAATATCTTTGGTTTTATTAACCAATTACACATGTTTTATTATTAAAAACACAATTGTTTTTGTCTTTGGTATTTTTCTTCCTCTTTTTCTTGGATATAGTTTGTTTCATTTTAAAAACTATTTGGCCCTGGCTGGTGCGGCTCAGTGGATCGAGTAGCAGCCTGAGAATCAAAGGGTCATGGTTCGATTCTCAGTCAGGGCACATGCCTGGGGTGGTGGGCCAGGTCCTGGTTTGGGGTATGTGAGAGACAACCACTCACCGATGTTTTTCTCTTTCTCTCTTTCTCCTTCCTTTCCCCCTTTTAAAAACAAATAAGAAAGATATAAAAAAAACTATTTGCGATGACTATTTAGTTAATTTACTTTTATTTCTTATTTGCAAATGGCTTTTCTAGGCATTTTTCAGCTTTGTGATTTGCTATAACTGGAGAATTCAGTGTATATTCAATTTGGGCCTCTCTGCAGTTGGCCTAGCACATGTATGTTACCTGGTGAGAATTTGTGGGAAACTTTAGTTTGAAAAATTGACCCTGGAGTTAATCTTAAAAATCTGTATTAAGATTACACTGATAATGTCTAGTGCTTTAAAATGGCACTTTCTCCCCTCTCTAATTTTAAAGAACAGTACATATAATGCATAAAAATTGGGAATGTAGAGAGAAGCATTCTTCATTAGTCACCACCGCTGTGTAACAATTACTCTAACATTTAATAGCTTAAAATAATGAACATTTGTTTTCTTTTTTTAATTTGCAAAGAATGCTTTCTTTTTCTTTCTTTAGTTTTTTAAATTTTATTCTTAAATTCTGGTTGACATTTATTTTCTTACAGAATTACTGAGAGTCGGGAATCTGGGAGTAGCTTAACTGGGCTCTTCTGGTCAGGTGTCTCTCCTGAACTTGCCGTCCAGCTGTCGGCTGGGGCCCTTGTCCCCTGAAGGCTTGAGTGGGCAGGAGCACCCATTTCCAAGATAGTTCCCTCACATGGCGGTTGGGTAGGTGCCTCAGGTCCTCACGGTCCTACTGCTCTTGGCAGTACGTCTTCGTTCCTGCTGCGTAGGCCTCTCCACGGGGCTTCCTGCTTCTCCCAGAGGGAGAGATCCAAGAAGAGTGAGGCAGGCGCTATAATGTTTTATATGAACTGCCCTCAGAAGTGACACACCATCCTTTCTGCTGTATTCTATTAATCGCATGTGCCAACCTTGATGTAGTCAGTGTAGGAAGTTATCACACAAGTGATTGAATGCGGGAACGTGGGTCACCTTGGAAGTTAGTCACTGCTCATACCTAAGGAGAGAAAATTACTCGGCCCCACCATCCGCATATAGTGGCTCTTCTGCGGTGCTTTTGTATGTTTGCTTCTCTGTTTTTCTGTTCCCGTGCAGATGGTGTGACCTTGAACATTTTTAGAAAAACAAGTCAGGGCATATATTGTTTTCAACTTTTTCTCATAAGACAAAAGATCACAAACGGTTTTCATGTCATGAAATACTGTTCTAAATAGGATTTTTGTATGTCACCTTAGCATCCATTGTGTGGGCATGCCATCATTTATTTTTACCCATCTACTAATGTGGTTTTATAATTACACTGTTTTGAGTATTTGACTATTATAAATTATTTATTAATTTTTGCCCATAAATCCTTGAGCACATCTCCTACCATTTACATATAATAAATTATTTTTTTAATAATAGAAAGTTTATTTAGAAAGTTACAGAGGTAGTAGAAGTGAGCCAGCTGGGCTGTGTAGGCTCAGGAAACAAGTTGTAGAGGCAGAAGAAGGGCCCTTGGAGCTAAGGAGAGAGCAAGGAAAAGGCCGTGAGTCTGCCTGGGGGAGAAGATGGAGAAGGCAGAGGTGCAGGCGTGCTGCAGAGAGGGAGCGTGCGCCTGCCTACAATAAAGTCTTAGAAATTATTGTTGGATCAAGGTATATAAACATTTTAAGGTTTATACACATATTGCCAAATACTCTCTGGACATTTGTATCAAATTTATAGTCCCATTGACATAATTAAAGAGTGTCTGGTTTCCTATATGCTTATCAATACTACGTACTATATTTGAAAATTAAAAACAGTCTGATAGAGGCATAATATCTAATGGTAGCTTTAACTTTTATTTTGGGGTTACTAATAAGGTTGGGAATAATTTTAAAAGTGTTATTCCTGAATATATATAGTATTTTTCATCCTTGATTTTTAAAGGTGTATCTTTCTCATAATTATTGTTAAAAGAGCCGGTGGTTCTCTATGAAAATGTTAGGTTCTGTTTTCATTGGAATTTTCCATTAAGGCTACAAAATGTTCTGTAGTGAACCTGAGAATACTGGAAAATAATTGGATAAGTGAAACATTTTAAAAATGCTCATCAATATAAGTTTCCCTAACTTATATTTTATTGTTCGAACATTTGCTAGACTTGTGGATAAAAATTGAGAAAATGCTTTTTTTTGTTGTTGTCAACCATCTGCCAAAATTTGGTGAGTGTTGAAGAACATTTGTCCAGGGCTAAAAAAGCATAATTGAGAGTTGTCTAGTCTAAAAAAAAAAAAAGAAAAGAAAAAAAAAACGCAGCAATTTCAGTGTTCCCATGTGATAGAATGACTATAATTACTCGAAAAGTTTTCCTGCCCAGCACTTTCATATCACTGGTATTCCAGTGTAGTACAAAAAATAATAAAAATAATACCCGATGAGCAGTTTTCTGGATCTCAGAACACACTTCAAACGCCAGCAAGCGGCTGAGAGTGGGGGCAGGGATAGACTGTGTGATCCCACTGTCTGGTGAGGCGGAGCAGAGCACCACAGAGAGACCGGTCTGAAGGGCCTTAGTTGATAGTCAGCCCTTGCTTACTTGTGTGACCTTAGCCCTTTCAGTCTGTTACCTCACCTGTGTAAAAAAGGCAGCCATGCCTACTCTGCAACATCACACGTATATACGTAGTGCTTGGCCCTCACAAGTGCATTGCATGTGTATGAAGCAACACAAATGACTACAGAAGCGTGTACTATCCTCTGAACGTGGTATCTTCTCAAGACCTAAACAAAATGAAAATTCAGTGATTTGTTAGGTGAATGTTAAACTTATGTCACAGTTCTGACCAAGAATTTTTTTGATGAAGGGGGGGATGGGCAAATACTTATTTTTGTACCTGTGAAGAATTTTATTACACTCACATAAAGGTTTTCTAAAGGATTAAAAACAGAATCATGACTGTTCTGAACTGAGGACCATTCCAGGCAAAGAAAGCCATAGACTAATAGTAGGAACATAAAAATGAAACTGAGAGATAGGAAAAATTTTGTAGAAGTAACTCTCTCTATATAAATGCGTATACATTCATTTCATTGAGGGAGGGGCAGGTCTCAAACTGGATTCAAAGAGTGGATTGGCTTGCACAAGAGCAAGAAAGAGTGTCTTAGTTTGGGACTGGCATGGGCACTCACATGGAGACTGAGATCCACATGGTGTTTTGCTGTGGGTGCACAGACCTAACCCACGGTAGAGAATCTGTGTTTGGGGTTCAGTATGGGTAAGGAAGGTTGATTGATGATCAGGCAGGAAACATTAAGCAGACAGTAGACAATCACATGAAGATTTTGGAGCAAGAGACCAGTCCTGATTCTAGTGTTTGAGGGACTTTAGTGAAAGAGAAGTGTGGCTCTGCCTCCATCATAATCCTGATTTGAGGATGCATGCCGAAAGTTAGCTCAGTAACCCAGGAATTAGGTGACCCATCTCCAAACACTGCTTCACTTCTGTCCTGCCCAAGAAGCTTCTAGTATTGTGCTCTTGCTCTCTTATGAATATATTATTTTAAAAAAGAAAGGAAATTAAATGTGAGATGGTTGGTTAATGGTCACCTACCTTTGGTTGACTTTATTTTATTTTTAATTTCATAGTCTATTTTCAAGTACGTGAAGAAACACATGCTTTGAAAATCACATAATTACAATTTTGCAATTGTTGTTACTGTAATATTTCACAGTTTTGTTCTCTCTTGGTGCACCCACTATGAATTTTCCTGCTACAGAGAAGCTTGAGAAGAGGTAACAATTGTTGAGCCCCTATGTTGTGTAGGCGTCCCATTTGGTCTCCACACATCTCATAAAGCGGATGATGTTATTCCCATTTTATGGCTGTGTGCGTTCGCTCCCATTTCTCAAAACTAGATCTCTGGTGAGTGCCGCAGAGCGGACACACGCCTTCTGGTGGGAGGAATGAAGACCGAACTAAGAGCAGTGATGTTCACTTTTCATGCTGTAGAGAGGGAAGTTGCTCCCCCTCGATGGAATCCAACTTAATTCTTTCTGAAGGATATAAGATCTAGTCAGAGGACTGTTACCCTGCTTCCTGAGGAAGTGAAATTCTTCACTAAATTGGGTGGTGGCTTTCCATATTTAAATATAGTTAGAGCTTGCTTTAGTAAAAATGTTAAAAACCACGAAAGTGCAAAATATTTGACCTCAAGAAGATTTTAATACTCTTCTTTGATGAAAAAGAATATTATGTTCTGTTTCTGCTGTAAGAAACATGAA
Organism: Sturnira hondurensis; assembly: GCF_014824575.4. Taxonomy (NCBI): domain Eukaryota; kingdom Metazoa; phylum Chordata; class Mammalia; order Chiroptera; family Phyllostomidae; genus Sturnira; species Sturnira hondurensis. The sequence goes on from NW_028081528.1 coordinate 3,495,003, forward strand.
TTTTCCACATAACTATAGTTTCAGAAAGAAATGAATTAATTTGTTAATGATAAGAAATAACTGTTTCTACTTCTAAAATTAGCATGAAAGGTACAAGTTTTATAGCATGTAGGGATGTAGTTTTTATACTTTAAAAACTCTCCTAGTTTTTAAAGTATAAAAACACTTTGAAAGTCAAACTAAATTGGACCCATTCCAGTTATTAAGACTTCTTTTAATGTTCTGTCTACTATAGGCTGTAATTCTTGGTTTTAATATTAATGGAGATGTTACTTGAAAGTTAAACTTCAAATTGAGAAGCATGTTTGTGAATTCTTTTAAAGTGGTTCTTTTATATGTAGCTCTTTTAAAAAGGAAGTTAACACTTAAGTATAAATTAGTTCTTGACAAGGACCTTATTGAAAAAGGTGTTTTAAAAAGGCAGGTAGCTGTTAGTATTGTATGAGAATATGAAACTTGAAGAGTAATTGTTATGAGTTTCTTTATCTTTTATTTTTTCCAAAATGAAAATCTCTCTCTTTTTTCTTATTATAAAAGCAATTATTAATATTAAAAAGTATTCAAACAATAATGAACAGTATAAATTGAAAAGTGAAGGCTTCCTATAATTTTACCCCATCAAGATGGCCACACATTAGTTAAATATATATTCTTCCAGAATTTTCTTTTCAAATATAAACCTATATTGCCATCCATATATGTTTTAAATAGGATTTAAATAGTATAATATATGTAGTATTTTATACTACATATACTGTTTTTTGTTTTTTCTTATTGAATATTTTTTTATTGATCTAGTTCTGCTTCAGTAATTATACAGCTACTTCTTGGGTTATTGATTTGTTTCTTTGGCTGTTTTAATAAATGTAGAAATACCTATTTTATATGTTTTACACAATTTTCTATTTCCCTAGGATAAATTCATAATAATATAATTGTTAAGAGAAAAGTAATACATATTTAAATTTCCATATATCTTCATAAACTTCTCTCTAAAAGATTTTACCAACTTATTCTCTCATAAGTATTACATAACCACAACTATTTCCTTATTTTTTTCCCCTTTTTTAAAAATTTTTATTTAATTCTTGTTCAAGTACAGTTTTCTATCTCGTATTCTCAGCCCTGCCCCCCCCTCAGTGCTCCCCACCTCCCTCCCATCTCCGCCCCCCACCTCCCTCCCATCTCCGCCCCCCACCTTAGTTATTGTCCATGTGTCCTTTATACTTGTTCATGTGAGTTCTTCCCCTTTTCCCCTGTGATTCTCTCCCCTCTCTCCTCTGGACCCTGTCAGCATGTTCTGCATTTCAGTGTTTTTGGTTACATTTTGCTTGCTTGTTTGTTTTGTTGTTTAGATTCCTGTTAACAGTGATATCATATGGTATTTGTCTTTCACTGCCTGGCTTATTTCGCTCAGCATAATGCTTTCCAGTTCCCTCCATGATGTTGCAAATGGTAGGAGCTCCTTCTTCTTTTCTGCAGCATAAAATTCCATTGTGTAAATGTATCATAGTTTTTTGATCCAGTCATTTACTGATGGGCATCTAGGTTGCTTCCAACTCTTGGCTATCGTAAATTGTGCTGCTATAAACATCAGGGTGCAACAGGTTCTTTTGGATTGGTGTTTCAGGGTTCTTAGGATATACTCCTAACAGTGGAATTACTGGGTCAAAAGGCACGTCCATTTTTAGTTTTCTTAGAAAGTTCCATACTGTTTTCCATAGTGGTTGTACCAGTCTGCAATCCCACCAACAGTGAACTAGAGTCCCCTTTTCCCCACAACCTCTCCAGCACTTGTTGTTTGTTTCTTTGTTTATGATAGCCATTCTGATTGGTGTTAAGTGGTATCTCATTGTGGTTTTAATTTGCATCTCTCTGATAGCTAGTGATATCGAGCATCTTTTCATGTGTCTCTGGATCCTCTCTATGTCCTCCTTGGCAAAGTGTCTGTTCAAGTCCTTTGCCCATTTAAGACAGGGATGTCTGCTTTCACCACTCTTATTCAACATAGTACTGGAAGTCCTGGACGTAGCAATCAGGCAAGAAGAAATAAAAGGTATCTAAATTGGAGAGGAAGAGGTAAAACTGTAATTATTTGTAGATGACATGATAGAGAACCCTAAAGATTTGACCAAAAAAAAAAAACCCCTTCTACAAATGATAAATGAATTCAGTAAGGTAGCAGGGTACAAAATAAATATTAAGAAACAAGTTGCATTTTTATATACCAATAATAAAGTAGCAGAAAGGGAAACTAAGAAAATAATCTCATTCACAGTCGCTTCAAAAAATAATGAAATACATAGGTATATATTTAACCAGGGATGTAAAAGACCTGCACTCAGAAAATTATAAAACACTGAAGAAAGCAATTGAAGAAAATACAAATAAGTGGAAACATATACTGTATTTATGGATAGAAAGAATTAACATCATTAAAATGTCCACACTACCAAAAGCAATCTACAGATTAAACAAATTTTTATAAAGACACCAATGGCATATTTTTCAGAACTAGAACAAATATTCCAAAAACTTATATGTAACCACAAAAGACCCCAAATAGCAGCAGTGATCTTGAAACAGAAGAACATAGAGGACCCACACTACCTGATATCAAACTATACTACAAAGCAATAGTAATTAATACAGCATGGTACTGGCATAAAAAAACAGAAGTATAGATTGATGGAATAGAATAGAGAGACCAGAAATAAACCAACTCCTTTATAGCAAATCAGTACTTATTAGAGGAAGCAGGCACATATAATGGGCTGAAGATAGTTTATTCAGTAAATGATATTGAGAAAATTGGACAGGTGATGTACAGAAAAGTGAAACTTGACCACCTTTTAAAAAATTTTTATTGTTTTTTCAAGTACAATTTTCTGCCTTTTCCCTTCACCCCTCCCCACCACTCCAGACTTCCCCACCTCCCTCCCCCATTTCCAACCCCCCTTGTTGTTGTCCATATGTCCTTTATAGTTGTTTCTGTAAACCCTTCATCCTTTTTCCCCCTTTATCCCCTCCTCTCTCCCTTCTGATCACTGTTAGCCTGTTTTCAATTTCAATTCTTTGGCTGTACTTTGCATGCTTGTTCATTTTGTTGATTAGGTTCCTGTTAATGGTGAAATTATATGGTATTTGTCTTTTATCACCTGGCTTATTTCACTTAGCATAATGCTCTCCAGTTCCATCCATACTGCCACAAAGGGTAGGAGCTCCTTCTTTCTTCCTGCTGCTTAGAATTCCATTGTGTAAATGTAACATCGTTTTTTGATCCATTCATTTACTGATGGGCACCTGGGTTGCTTCCAGCACTTGGCTATTGTAAATTGTGCTGCTATGAACATTGGGGTACATAAGTTCTTTTGGATTGGTGTTTCAGGGTTCTTAGGATATAATTCTAGCAGTGGAATTGCCTTTTTATGCCACGAACTACAATAAGTTCAAAATGGATTCAAGATTTAAATGTTATACCTGAAACCATAAAAATCCTAGAAAAAAGCATAGGCAGCAAAACTCGATGTTGCTTATAGTGGAGATATATATATATCTCCACTCCTTAGGCAAGGGAGACAAAAGAAAAATAAATAAATGGGACTACATCAAACTAAGTTTTTGCACAGCAAGGGAAACCATCAAAATGAAAAGACAAGCCATGAAATTGGAAAACATATTTGCCAATACATCTGATAAAGGGTTAGTATCTAAAATTTATAACAAACTTATAAAACTCAACACCAAAAAACAATCCAAATAAAAAATGGACCAGAGGGAAAATGAGGGGGATTTCAGGGGAAAAGGGGAAGGATTCACAGGAACAAGTTTAAAAGACACATGGACAAAAACTAAGGGAGATGGAAATGGGAGAGAGGTGGGGAGCACAGGGGGAGTGGGCTGGGATGGGAGTAAAAGACAGAAAATTGTACTTGAACAATAATTAAATAATAAAAAAAGGGCAAGTGTGCTGAATAAACACTTCTCCAAAGAGGACATAAAGATGGCCAATAGACATATGAAACACTGCTCAATGTCACTCATCATCAGAGAAATGCACAATAACACCACAATGAGACATCATTCGTCAGAAAGGCTATCATCAGTAAATCCAAAAAACAAGTGCTGGTGAGGTTATGGAGAAAAGGGAACCTTTGTGCACTGTTGTTGGGAATGCAGACTGGTGCAGCCACTGTGGAAAGCACTATGGAGTTACTTCAAAAAATCAAAAACGCAACTGCCTTTTAACCCAGTGATTCCACTTCTGGGAATTTATCTGAAGAAACCCAAAACACTGATTCAGAAGAATATATGCACCCCTATGTTCATTGCAGTGTGATTTATAATAGCCAAGATTTGGAGGCAGCCCAAGTGACCATCAGTAGATGAGTGGATAAAAAAGCCATGGTACATTTATACAATGCAATACTATCAATACTTGGTTCTAAAAAAAGGGAAATCTTACCCTTTGCCACAGCATGGATAGACCTGGAGAGCATTATGCTAAGTGAAATAAGACAGTCAAAGAAAGAAAAATAGCATATGACCTCACTCATATGTGGAATTTAGTGAACAAAATGAACTAATGAGCAAAATATAGAGAGACTCACAGGTAGAGTGCAGGTTGAGAGCTGTTCAGGAGTTGGAGTGGGAGGCTGAGGGGCAGTCAGACAGGTTGAACAAAAAAAAACCCCTCATGGACACAGACAACAGTGTGCTCAGTGGGGAGAGGGTGTGAGGGGAGGTGGAGAAGGGTGTAGGGGGGGATAAATGGTGATGATGGAGACCTGACTTGGGGTGGTGAACACACAGTACAGTGTACAGATGATGTGTTATAGAACCGTGCCCCTGACACCTGTATAATTTTGTTAACCAGTACCACCCCAATAAATTCCATAAAAAGGAAAAAATGAAAAATGTATTATATATGTTACATAAGAAAGTTGTTTAGTTTTGCCTTACTCCTTTACAATACTGTGAATAATCAATATTTGCTTATCAGAAATGAAAAAAGAAATGTACTTCTTAGGTTATTAGAGAGGTTGAAAAATGTCATATATTTGTGGGTCTTTATATTTCTCTTGGGAATAACTTGTTTATGACATTTTTCTCATTTTTTCTTATGGTGCTTATTTTTCATATTCATAACATATATCCTTGATATATGTTATAAATATTTACATAATTTTCTTTTAACTTTATTGTGATTCTATTTGACAAAAGTAATTTAAAATTTAATGTACCTATATGCAATTTTTTGCTTATGGTTCTGGATTTTGTTTCCACGCTGCGAATAGTAACCGCGTCAGCATTTCTTAGGCATCTAACAAGACTCTTAATATGCATACCCTCATTGAATCTCAGAGCAACCCTATGAACAGGACACTATTTATTTTTCTTTTGAAGATGATGGGTTAAGTAACTTATCCGAGATTAGTTTTATTTATTTTTTATTAAATTTATTGGGGTGACATTGGTTAATAAGATCCTATAGGTTTCAAGTATAATTTCTATGTCACCTATAGATGTCACCTATGACATCTATATTGTATTGTGTGCCCACCACCCAAAGTCATCTTCTATCACCATGTATTTGGTCCCATTCACCCCTTACTACCTCCCATACTGTTGTCCGTATCTAAGAGTTTCAGTTTTATATCGCACACGTAAGTGATGTTATATGGTTCTTAGATCTTTCTGACCAACTTATTTTGTTTAGCATGGTATTCTGAAGGTCCATCCATGTTGTTGCAAATGACAGGATTTCATCTTTTCTTATGGCTGCGTAGTATTCCATAGTATATATATAACACACTTACCCAAGGTTGGTTTTAAATGATAGTATCACAATTCAAATATACGCAGTTAGATGCTTCCCTGACCTCAAGATTATTGATGCAGATGACAAAATCTCTTCTGTTGTTTCTACTTTTCTCTTTAAATTTTTAAAGTATTTTCCTGTAGAATTTATCTTTTTAGCAGTGTAAGGTAAGAGCCTCACTGTTTAATTTTATTTTCATCTTCTACTGCATTTATAAATGCAGTATATATATATATATATATACACACACACACACACACACATATCTATGTCAGTTTGTTGACTTCTTTTATTATTGTAACCATACTATTTCTTTGCTAGTATCATATTGTCTAAATTACCCTAGTTTTAGAAGTAGTTTTTATACCTACAGGAAGGTCTCCATTGTTATTTTTTCTTTAAAACACCTTTTAACTATTCCTACACATTGTTTCTTCCAGAATCAATCTGTTAAATTCCAATTGCAAATTCTCCCTCCCAAATAGTTTGTAATTGCACTAATTGTAATTGCACAATTAACATCTTTGCAGTATTGATCATCTTATTCAGAAAAAATGGCATGTTTTTAAATTAACAGCCTTAGTAAAATTATACAGTTGATTTTAGGTATGGGCATTTGGAGTACATGTGTATTCCTGGGTGAAGCCTTGACTGTGCTGGCTGCTGGTCATACAATGGAATGCCACCTTGATAGTGGGTGTACGTTAACTGCCACTAATATTTCCAACTTGATTTCCATTTTACGATGATGCTAGTTTATGACCTCTTTTGTACGCTCAATGTCAGAGAGTAAGGAAAGCTTTCAGGGTCTGATGATTGAAGACTCTACTTAATGAGGTAATAGTATCTGAGAACCCAGCTTCCTTTGATGATGTGTTTTGCTCATATGCTCATAATCATTAGTTGATTTGAATTGCAGATATTTGGTTAAAATTATATGTGAAATGTTAGTGGACATTAGGGGTCCGGATTCTTCAGAGCTTAGCTGAAAGTCATATGGCACCCTTGAAATAGGTAGTATGTCACATTTAAATTGTAACGGAAATAGCTCTATGTGAACAGGTTTGATTTTTTCCACCCAGTTATGGGTGCGTTTGCCATAGGTGTAGTGTATAGGGAAAGGTTGGTATGCTTTTGAAATTGAGGGCCTCAGTGACATCACACACAGAAACTTTTTGCTGTTTTTTCAGTTGCTGCCCTGTGTCTCACGTAACTGAGAGAAAGAAGGCTTTAGTTTACATTTTCTTTACAAAGCATGACCAAGGACCGGAGAATTAGAAGGAACAGAGTGTCTCAAAAATTGAATTTCTAGAGAAGTAAGAGGCCAGAAAGTAACTGCACTACTGAAAGAAGGCCAGAGGGAGCCAGAAAAAAAGGAGAACAGTTCATAGAGAAGGGAAAAGATGAAGGGCACTGAGACCAAAAAAATAATACTTAAAAATTCTTGAGAGGAAGTTGGAGAATACAGGGATAGAAGAGGAAGAGGGGGGAATGGCAGTATGAAACAAATGCAGCCAAGTCAAGATAAGGAACATGTAGCCAACCTGGCTGATCCTCGCAGATGTAGTTGGCTTGAAAAAACCTTTGCTTAAACTGCTGAGCATCTAAATACAGATGTTGTTGATTCCTCTTTAGCAGGCTGTTTTGGTAGGTGCATTTTGAAGACTTCTTCATGGAACATTAGGATATTTTACTACCTGACTGGAAGTGAATAAACAGTACAGAGGACCTCTGCCGTGCTCATTTCTGAGGCTCCAGTATCCCCTTATATAGGTAAAGAGAGAAGTTATACACAGAGTTTGCCAAAATGACCACATGCTTCACACTTGCACTACCTCTTTTTATGAAGCTAAATTTGGAGTTTTCAGAACCTCCTGTTTAAAAATATATCCCCAAAGACTTCTGCTGCTTGCACATTTTTTTTTCCTGTCCTGTACAACTTAGATCTTCATTTGTAATTCTTCCTGGAATGTTTTTTCCCTTTTGTCATGAGTACAAAAGGGAGACATTGACACATCCTTCATTGTGTTTCATGCAGGAGCATCCTAATTCTCAGATTTTAAGAATATATATGTTTTTTCAAGGCTAGAAACACATTTTACAAGAATGTTTAATTATGTATTCATGCATATACATGGACTTTTAAATATAATTGAATGAATAAAAATGAAGTTGCCACAAAATAGTGTATGCAGACATTCTTCCCTTAAAATAACAGATACTTTACAAGAAAAAAAAAACACTCTCTGTAAGATATTTCTATTACGTGATTTAAGTTTTCCTATTAGAGTTTATCTTACATCAAAGGGAAAAATGTGTTTCTTGATTTTAAGACAGAAAATATATTTAAGAATATGTTAGTTCTTTTAAAATAATATATTTAAGCATAAAATAGTGATTTTGTAAAATTTGTTAGCAAACATTCAGAATATTAACATCTGTTCTTATGGTCAATAAAATTTTTTAAATTGAAATTGACCAGTTCCAGAAACTCTTGAAATAAAACAAGAAATCTATCTCTCCTAATCTAATCTTTCCAAAATTCTAACTTACCTCTTTTTAGCTATCTTGAACTATACTTAATCATAACATGTCTGTACTTTATTGTATAGGATAAATTTAGAATATGTGAAGTTTAAGGCTGAAATGTTGGTGAAATTGCTGTTTGAACATTTTTCTAAACGTGTGATTTTTTTCTGCAATGAACTAATAGATGAAAATGATCTGCAAATTAGTGAATTCTTAATGTGCTAGCTCATCTGTTTCCAATTTAGGGCTTATTTAAATAGACTGCTATTAATAGGAGTTTTTAAAGTATATCAGATTTATGTCGACAGTCTAAAATTTATTAGGTGGAAAATGTTGGAAGGGGTTTGGAAGTCAGAAATATAAGAAAAGTAGCTACACCTTAACTGATGGTAACAGCAATGCCAGAATTGTGGTAAGCTGGATGGATGGCATCTAATTACTTATTCATTTATTCAATAAACAGCATGACCTTTATACTGATGCAGCTGGTATTGGAATGTGTAGCTTGTAAAAAGGGCAAGTGGGCTTTCTGATACGAAAGCCTTTCTGTTACTGTGAGAGATGTCCCCGGGATGGGGACAGGATAGCCACAAGTCCTCTGCAGAGAGGGGGACCTGGCCCCTGGGAGACACAGCAGTCTAGCAACAAAGCTCAGGCCCCTGTGGATAAAATGGCTGCCAGGAAGAAAAAGGTGAGGGGCTCCAAGCTGCCCTTTCAAAATTCACTCCTCAGAGGAGGAGTAACAGTGATGTGCTAGGAGCACTCCTTTCACATAAGAGAAACTTCAGGAATGGGGAAGAAGCATTTCCCCCCACCCCCAAAAGATAACAATGTGTGGTAAGTTCGGGTTTATGAGAAAGGAAGTAGGGAATTCTGTAGGAACATAGGCTCCTCTAGGGCCTCATGGAAATGAGAGTTAACCTGAAAGAATAGGGAGTTGAGTTGGGGAAAGATTTTTTGCAGCAAGATGAGAGACAAGTTGATAGATCTATGGAATTCAGAGCAGTTCAGCATGGCTGGTCACAGCCTAAATAAACTGTGAGATGGAATGGAGCGTGATACAGCAGAGTTACACGAGCTGTGACCGAATCTCAGAGTGTGTTGTGAGCCAAATTCAAGTGAATCAAGGGAAATTGGAAACGTTTGGAGAGTTTCAAATAGAGCAATGACATAATCAGTTTTGCGTTTCAGGGGAAGGTCACTCTGGCTCTAGCTTGGAGGGAAGCAAAGCTAGAGAGAGGGCAACTCTTTTGTGCTATGGGAGGAAAGGAGGTTTATAGCAGGTGTGCAGGGGACTAGCATAATTTTGTATGTTTTGCTCTTGAAGGGTAAGTAAAGGTGTTCTGAAGGTTGAGGGCATATATAAAAATCTGCTATAAATGCCTTATATTTGAAATATTGATCAGTGAATTTATATTCATCTAGGACAGCCATAAATCAGACTCTTCACCTTCTGGTAGAAACTTTCTAATACTTGTGAATATTGTCTTTAGTTCTCTGGTGAATCCAATTATTTGAGTAAAACTACTTCACAATTTGAATGAACATGTAAAAATTCACTGTTTACTTTTGCTGTTTGCCACCAGATGCAGCTGATATCTTGTAAGTGTTCTAGTTTACAAGAGAACAAAAGAAAGTTCAAGTTCATTTTTGGTAAGGCACATTTCCATTGAAACTGAACTTGCTAAAAGTGCATAATCATACCCAAAATGCATTCATTGTACAGCCAGGGTTTTTTTAAGATGCTACCAAAATACAACCATTTAAAGGTTGCACTATTCGAAAAGATGACAATGTGTTATCAACATTCATAGCTGCATATAGAGAGCTTGGACCCATATCTGATAGAACTTCCAAATTTATAGGAGAAAGAGTCCTTGGCAAAGATAATTTTGTGCTACCTTGTTGCAGGTCTCTCAGCATCAATTAAAAATTCAGCTTACTCTGTGTTGTCATTTTTCCTCTGTTAGAAATATTATCATATTGTTATTCTTACAGCTTTTGTGTAACATTAACTTCCAAAGAAGTTTCCTGATATTTTGAGAACTTCCGTTTGCTCTGTTCAGTTGAAACAGTGTGACCTCTTAGTGCCTACCAGATGAATTTTATCTTTTGAATGTCTCTTTTTCTAAGCCACAGTGCTAATACATTTTTTAATTCACTATCCCTTGTGTTATAATAATTATACTTAAGTCTCATGGTAATCTTCTTTAGTTTATATATGTGGGCAAAAGATTTCTTTGCATTTCTATAGAATAAATCAAAATAAATTTAGCTGGAAATGGCACCATGTGAACTGAATTTCTCTAGCTTGCAATTCCTAATCCCTGTGCTTTATCTGGTGCAAATATTAACGTTTTGTGGCCAAAGAAATTGCGGATACCTTTAAATGCTTTGGTCACGTGCACTTTCATCAAATAAAGGTGATTGCTTAATGCTCCAAGAATTCACTACTCCTAGTCTGATTTTTTTATTATTGCCAAGTGTTTTTATAAAGAAAATTTTTCTTTACAACTAACTGCATTTTAATTTATAGATAACTTCATTGTTGAATAAAGCAGGTGAACTTACTGAGAAGGAAGCTTAAAACTCCATTTTTGTGATTGGTACACACTTCTTTGATGGAAAAAACTATCTGATAAGGTCACATGTCTTAAGACACAGTTTCACCCAGACAATTCTTATGTTTTCTGTCACTGTTGCAAAGGAAATCCGTTACATTAAGGGGAAATATTTCTAGAGAAAAATAGGCAAATTGTGTTTCCTTCCCTCCAGTGAGGTTGCCTAGAAAGCTCAAACAGGCCCAGGGGCGTGACCATGGCCAGGAAGTGAGAAGTCCCAGCACACCTCTGTCTTTTTTTTACCTCTTTCCTCTCTGGTTCCATGTGCTCCTCGGCTCTTGTCCCTGTGCCTTTAGTAGGAGGAAGGCTGGAAATAGCACTGTGACTTTGAGCTCAGGAAGAGAGTTTAGTCTGAGAAAATTAGGCTGAAGGGGATAAAGTCTGCAGCCTTTTAAACTAGTCCTTATCTTCCTAAGTCCACGAGGTAGTAAAAGGGGACGAATATTAGTTAACAGCATATAGCTCTGTGAGCCTGTTATTCTGAGAGGGACTCTGGGGAGAGGTCAAAACTTGATATGACTCCTCAGAGCAGGGCCCAGGTTTTGTGGGTTATGGATCTCCTACAGTTTGGGGGTCCTCTTTAAGAAAAGAGTTACATTCTTTTGCGTAGCCGAGTTTTAAAAAAAATGAAATCTTACCATTTATAATAGCATGGATGGACCTAGAGGATATGATAAAGTCAGACAGAGAAAGACAAATGCCATATGATTTCTCTTATATGTGGAATCTAAATTGCAAAATGAATGAACAATCAAAATAGATTCATGGATACAGAGAACAGACTGATGGTTGTCATGGCGGAGGGCGTTTGGGGAGCTGGGTGTAAAAGGTGAGGGGATTAAGTACAGATTTGGTAGTCACAAGACAGTCTTGGGAATATAAGGTACAGCAAAGGGAATATAGTCAATAATATTATAATAGCTATGTACAGTGCCCGGTGGACACTTGCAATACTGAGGGGATCACATTGTAAAGTCTATGATTGTCTAACTACTATGCTGTATACCTGAAACTAATATAAAATAATACTGAATATAAAAACTGTAATTGAAAAATAAAATAAAGAAAAGGGATACAAAATTAGTGAGAATGTCTTGGAAGGTAACTATGCAAGTAAAGGACCTTGAACTTAAGGTTCATTAATTTAAAGTAAGCCTACCTCTAGCCTCATTAAGTTAAAAATTGAATTGGTCCTGGCCAGTGTTGCTCAGTGGTTGAAGCGTCATCCTGTAACCAAAAGGCTGTGGGTTTGATTCCTGGTCAGAGAACATACCTAGGCTGCGGGCTCATCCCTGGTCTAGGGGCTGATTCCCAGTCTGGGTGCGCATGAAAGCAAGCAATCAATGCTTCTCATGCATCGGTGTTTGTCTCCCTTCCTTCTCTCTCTCTAAAAAGGGAAATGAAAATGTTCTCAGGTGAGGATTAAAACAAAAAAAAAGTGAATTGTTAATAAAGCTAAATACTTTTCAATAAGTTTAAATGTCACATTCTTGGAGAAACTTTCTCTGGGTTTTTCCTTTATAATTCCACACTGTGACTAATTATCTGCCTACTTGTCTGCATTGCCTAGTAGATTCTAAGCTACAGGCTGGTTGAAAAGTCTTGTCTAGCGATGTACCTGGTGTGCCCAGCGTTGGGCTTGGAAGATTGTAGTTGTTTAAGTGAGAATGGGGGGATACTGAGATCAGGGTGCTTTGAACACCTCTAACAGCAGCTCCAGTACTAGACCTGATGGGCTAACAGAGGCCTCTGGTGCTATTATATGCAGAAATATTCTTCATCAATCATGTGGACAGCAGCTGCCAAGTTCTGTTTTACCTGGTGTGTTATGTATGGGAAAGATGTCTTTCAACTATGCACAAAAATTCATGAGGAACAGGCTAGGAATCCATCCCTCTGGTAAGAGGAGTAATTATAACAGATCTGAAGGTGGACTAGGGTATAACATGCCCTCTGAAGATTTTTACCTCTCTTTGAATACATTGAAAAAAATATTTCTTAAGACAAAAAGATCAAGGGAAAAACTCATGGAAGGCGTAATTTAGAGATCAAATTCTTCATTTTGATGTTCTTACTTCATCAAACTGGGTAATTGATTTTAAACCTGAAGTCTGTCTACAGATTTTACAGCTAAGACAATCTAACTATATGTAAAAAAACATCATAATAAATGCATTCTTTCTGATGAAACGTGTCAGGAGCTTACGTACATGAAAGGAGAAAAATGATGGCTTTTCTTCTTTCTCCAAAATAAAAGAATTCTGTCCTGATGTTTAGTGTCTGTAAGATTTAAACTTGCTGGGTTTGGCAGAAGATATTTACATGTCTATGGTGAATTATTTTTAATGTTTAGGGAAAAATGTAGGATAAATTTTACAAACACTATACTTCATGCTACCAAACAGGAAACATGGTAGAAGAAGAAATTAGGGACTGACATGAGAACGAAATGTTGGAAAGATGGCAAGACCAGCTATGTGATTTGCAGTGCCCAGTGCAAAATGAAAATTGGGGAACCTTGTTTAAAAGAAGATTAAAAATCTCCAGACAACAGCAGAGCATTAGTCTAAGGGTGGGGCTCTGCTAAGCTCGGGCACTGTGTTCCCACTGTGTAGCTGGCCCTGCAAGATGCCTCTGCATGCTTTATGGAAGCTGCTTGTAAAAGACCACACTCGGTCGCGTGGTGAATTATACAGAAAGAGCCATGTGATAAGTTTCTCTTTCTAACCCTAAGTGACTCACAGGTTTCCTCAGTCCAGGTTTTCTGATGTCATTTCTTCGCTATTATTTTACTTTTTTTATTTGACTTTATGATTCGTTTTTGTATGCATTATCAATGGGTTTTGTCTTTTGTATTTTAAGCCACCTCAAATCCTCTCTTGGAAGTAGGTGAAATGGATAAACAAAACTCTAAAAAGTGACTCTAAAAGTTGATTTAAAAAGCCTATCATTGTCAACATTATTTACTGGGTGCATCAATAGCTTTATTAATGAAAATAAAGCAGTCCAACAACATAATTATTTGTTAGAGACTCCATAACCTCAGGCAGGAATAATCTGGGCAACAGATGGATACATTCCAGATAAACAAGAGAATACAACAGAAATTTGAGTTTTAAAGAAAAACAAAAGAGATGAAGGCCAGGGCTTGGTTTATACTTGGGAAAGGAAAATCCACTGGGGACAAGCTTAGAGGGATGGACCTGCTGGCAGACAGCCCTTTGCTGGGGTGATGTAGGTTCATTAGATGTAGCATAGGCTCTTCTGCTCCCTCAGGGTGCCGGCAGCCTTCCCCGTGTCCCAGAAGAGCAGGGAGCCAGTCTGGTGTTGTGCCTCTCTCTTCAAGAATTAAATTGTCTTGTCCTTCCAGCATGGCTGCTGTGTTCAGTTGGGCAAGGTTTTTCTCTGCACAGATCCACTGGGTGACAGGCAAGTGGCATCTGAGTTCCCCAAACTGGGATGCTCAAGCCATACCTCCTTACATGGGGGCGGGACGCTGTTCAAGAGGAGACGCCATATGGGCTAGTGTTTAGGACCACCTGAGAGCCAGCTAAGCAGGCTTAATAGACAGTCTAAAAATTCAGCAGTCCTAATGCCTTATTAAGAATAAAGAAAATTATTTACAAGTAGGGAGCTCTAAAAATAAAAATGCCTTGAGTTCATTTTGCTGTGAATAAGTGCTGGTTAAAGTGGAGTGGTAAGAGTAGAATTTCTTTATAGTTTTGAAGGCTATGGTATGTGGAGAGGCAGAGCCACTATGTATGAGTTGGTGGCTGGGACATGGGGAACGTGAGTGCAGGAGAAGGTAGATAGAGCATTTCCACAGCATTGGCTGTGGCTTAAGTCCCCTCTTCCAAGGGTATTTGTTAATTGAACTATTGCTTATATGTGTGCATTGAAGCACTGTTTGATTTGAGTGTGATAGTCTCTAGATTTTCACTATCCTTTAGGTAGCAAAGAAATCATATTTGCATCCCATTGTTCAAACGGATTAAAACAAGTAAAACCATGTAGGAACTCATGGAAAAATGCGTTTTCAACTCATGGAAAAACGTTGATAAATGAAACACCATTTTTTTTTGTAATAGCAAAACGAGAGTGGGTTAAAGATAAAATAGCGCATTTGTGATCTGTGCTGCCTGCTCATTACAAACACGTGACATGACATTTCAGTGCACGCATGTAAAATGAGACTTAGCCTGCACTTTTACATTAACACGCTAGTTACCTCCTGGGGAGAATCTTACACTCGTAGCTCTCTCCTGTCTGCAGTATTCTTCCTCCTTTATCCTACTGGGCTTGATGGCCTTCTTCAGAAATATGGTGAGTGCCTGCCACGTGCCAGGCATGCTGCTAGTGGATATGAAACCCAAACCTCATAGTTATAGTAAATGTATGGTTATAGCCTCTTTTTGTTGTTTTTCCTTTTGTTACTCCAGTCACCAACCCTCTGAATGTATACCTATGACCACTGTCACCAGCCTCCAAGTCTTAGGAAAAAAAAAGGACTTCTCTCATTTGCTATCTTTTTGGTAAAATCTTTGCCTATCCCCCCCCCGATCTGGAGCTAATCACTGCCTCCCTAGTGTTTCCCAGAGCACTTTGTATTTGACTTCTCTAACATGGCTAGTTCTATTCACATCTTTATTTCCCACTTGACTTAAGTTTCCTGATGACATGGCTTCTAATGAATCCTGGACTCTCTCTACTCCTTGTGATACTAGCTGAATGTTTTTCTCATAGTCGGTGCTCAGAAACAGTTTCTTGCATTAAATCAATTGGATTAAAGCGATGGTTTACCTGCTAATCACTCAGGGACACAGACTGTTGGCCCTGCATGCTGTGTGGAGGGCCACATTGGGATACCGTCAGCATTCTTAATTTGTATTTATTTCGCAACGGGAAGCTTAATGCCCAATCTCCTATCCCTGAAGAAATCGACTGTTATCATTTCTGATCTCTTTCTAGTCCAGTGTACTTGAAAATGTAATTCCTATGAATCTCAGAGTGTAGCCTCATAATATAGACTCAGTTTTGTGTTCTGTACTATTCAGATGTGTAGGAAGCTCTTCATTAAACTAAAGAAGCAAGCAATTGTATTGAAAAAAAATATATACTGTACTGTTTGGACCATAAGATGCACCTAGGTTTTAGAGGAGGAAAATAGGGAAACATTTTGAAGCAAAAAATGTGGTAAAATATTTGATAGCATAAATAACAATATTTCACCAATGTAAATGTAAACAGAACTCAAACAGCAGCATTAACAATCATTATTCCTCCCAAATTTGCTGGGTGGGGGGGGAGTGCATCTTACAGTTTGAAAAATATGGTAACTTTGCAAAGATTGGTGCCCCAAAGCAGCCTTTTAATTCTGAGAGAGGTGTTTCTAGAGGCTCTCTGTCCAGCTTCAGAAGCCCACCCTCAGTTTCTCATGTCCGCATCATGCGTGACACCCACGTGTCTCGGGGAGCACCCCTGAGGGCTTCTCCTTCAACAAAATAACAGTGCTTAATAATTCAACACAAAATTCTGCCCAGTGGATTGAGTGCGGGCCTGCGAACCACACGATCACGGTTCGATTCCCAGTCAGAGCACATGCCTGGGTTGCAAGGCCAGTTCCCGGTTCGTGGCAGGGGACGCACGAGAAGCAACCACACATTGATATTTCTCTCTCTCTCTCTCCTTCTCTTCCCCTCTAAGATAAATAAATAAAATCTTTAAAAAAATTCAACACAAAATTCTAATTATTTTAATGGGATTATTCTGCTTCTTGGCTTATCAAGCAATTTGTTTTACACCTTTACTCATTATTTTTCATTTTTGAAGTCTTAAATGGAGGAGATGTGACAGAAAAGTTGTCCCGTTTCATCTCTTGGACCATTAATTACGGTGTGGCAGGTTCAGTGCTGATGAGACCCAAGAGAAATGAATCTTGTCGGGTCTTACTTGGTTTCACAGACTTCATTCTCTGTACTTGAAGCAAGTTTTCTTTGAAAACCATTAATCACTAACCTATGGATTAAATAGTGACAATAATGGAAATATAACCAACAACAAATTATTCATGGTTGGCTTCTCTAAGGATTTGACAGCTAATTTATAAAACAAGTTATTTTTATAGAGCAAGACTTTTGTGACTAACGTAGAATTGCTTTGGCAGAATGTGCAGCATTATTTTGTAGTCTGTGAAGGAACAATGCATACAGAGACCTCCATTTCTCTCTCCCCCTTTCCTTGCCACTTTCTCCAAGATTTCAGTTGATCCTGACTCATTGCTAGGATGCCCCCTTGAAACAGTGACTAAGTTTGTTTTGATAAAAGGCTATGAAAAATCAATTTTATTTTTGTCAGCTCAGGGTTCACAGTGGAGAGCTCTCAAATCATAATGTAGGGAACTTGGTCAAGAGGGTAAAACAAAATTTCAAGGATTCTGTTGCAGGAGATGATGGTAGCTACTCTGTGCAGGACAGGTGCGCACTGAGGAACATCGGGAGATGGGGAGAAGGTATTGTATGGGCAGGTGGTGGGGGACTTTGCCCTTTATCCACAGTGCCAAAATTCACCTCAGGACCACTAATCTGGGATACCCCCAGGGCTTGTAAAAACATATATTTTCAGGATTCTTTCTTGGACTCGTGTTTCGATTCTCAGGGAGGCAGCCCTGAAATTTGCATTTCAAACCAGTATCCCAGATGATCCTTGTCTCGCTGCTACAGATAAAGGAGAGAATTTGGTAAAACACCACATTTGTATATACTTAAGTAGGTTTTGTTTAAATGACAACATTTTTGTGTGGTATAAAAAAGGGAAATATATATTTGTTACTGTATCAAAGACTGACATTGGAAATACACTTCTCAAAACCCAGTATTTCAGGTAGACAGACAGTGGTATGCTGGTAAATGTTGAACAACTAGCTCTCTGAAAGTAAGCAAACCACACACAAGTCCTGATTTGTAGCAGTTGTTTATTTTAAGCTACCAAGTTCATTAGTGGGGGGTTGGGGAGTCGTGTACACAATTGTTACATTACATAGGCATAGTTTTGTCGTACGTATATCCAGTTTTTGTAAAGTTAATGATTTAGGCTGATAGGAATTTTTATGCATGATAATAGATCTTTACCTTAAATATAAGCATTGAGTATTTTCCAAGCATGTTCTGAAACATTCCTTTTGAGTCCTAAAAGCATTCTGTGAAGTTGCCGTGGTGGGGAAGATAATATCAGTCTGTTTTTGTAATAGATGAGACAATTGAGACTTGGTGGGATTTATCCAAGGTTACATGGCTATGAAAAGGCAAAGCCTGCCTTGGAAGTTTCTAGACTACTTGTCAAGTCTTTTTCCTTTACACTGCTACTTAACAAGCTACAAAATGCATCAAAGGGGAGCTATGTGTACAATGCGGAGAGAATGACACTATGGAATTGGCAAAGTGGGGGTTCTGAGATACCAGTTGAAGGGCTTCTACCACCCCGTGCTTTCTCGTGTTGTACTGTTTGACCTGTCCTCAGGTCTAGACAGGTGAGACGTTCATTCTGCTCTCACTGCAATAGCCTATTGCCATTTGAGAGATCCAAAGATTGAGGGAGACAATTCAGAGGGTGGAGCTAAACTCGCCTATAATAGCTCAAACTTTGTGCCACTACACAATGGCTGTGAAGAAAAAGGAAGTGTTACCCTTTGTCACTGCATGGGTGGACATAGAGAGTATTATGCTAAGTGACACAAGTCAGTCAGAGGCAGACACAATATGATTTCACTTACGTGTGGAATCTAATGAACAAAATAAACAAAATAGGAACAGACTTGTAGATACAGAGACTAGCCTGACAACTGTCAGAAGGGAGGGGTTTGAGGAGCTGGGTGAAACAGGTGAAGGGATTAAGTTAAAAAAAAAACAACAAGTAAAAAAACAAACTCAGGGACATAGACAACAGTGTGGTAGTTACCAGAGGGAAGGCAGGGTGGGGGAGGTCAGAAAGGATAGAGGAGGCTAAATGGTGATAGAAGGAGACTTGACCTGGGGTGGTGAATGCACAATACAGAGTACAGGTGATGTGTTCTAGAATCGTACACTTGCAACCTACATAACTTTATTAACTCATGTATCCCCAATAAATTTAATAACAATTACAAAAGAAAACTTCTGAACAGCACTAGAAGGGCTGAAACAACAGCAGCAACAACAAAACCCGAGTGTGGTCCCTGAGACCAACACCCTTAGCCTCACTGAGGAACATCACTGCGCAGATGCGCACGCAGCCTTGGGCCCCCATCAGACCCACAGAGTCCGAAACTGAGGGGCTGTCGTTAGTGATGTCTAATCAGTAAGTGCTCTAGGCGGCTCTGATGGCCACTGATACTTGAGACGGGCCCCAGGTCTTACCCCTTCCCAGACTCAGAAACCCTGGAGATGTCAGGGGGTTTTACAGACAAGAAGATCTGTCTCATTCCAGGCTGACAGAATTTAAATCAGAAATAACTGAGTAGAAAAAATACAGTAAAGATGAAATTTTAAAGAATAAAAAAGGTACCAGAATTAATAGGGGAGAAAAGAACTGAATAATTGCTAATTTGATTGTGTTTACTTGAAGTGCCTTAATTGTCTGCTATTAGCTGAAATCAGGGATTTAAGGTAGATATGAAGTTCAGTTTAAAGGAAAGTACGATAGTTAACACTGCATGCACACTCAGGTTCATGACTTATAAAATTGAATTTTACATGTACACTTTGGATGCACTTGGAATCTTGTCCTGGAATGAAGCAAATAAATGAAGTGAGCACACAGACCTTGGTACCTCATGTAGTGTCAGATGGGAGTTCACACCCTTGACTGAGTTAAGGTTCATTATGTACAGCTGTAGGGTGGGCTGATAAAGCATTTGAAAGAGTAAACTGTGGCAAAATATGCTGCAGGTGACTTTTCCTTGGATGTGGGCAGTTTGGACTCCGGCCCGTACCCCGTGGCTTTGACTTCCCCGACCTCACTGGTTGTGCTTTGTTCTTCTTCTTCAGCTTGGTGCCACTCACCACGGTCTTAACTAGGGTGAGCAACTCACCCCAGCTGGCCTGGGATCTTTTCCCAGTTTTAAAATGAAAAGTTCCATGTCCTGGGAACCTCCTAGTCCCAGCAAACTGGCACAGTTGGTCACCCTGACCTTAACCCAGTTAAGACCACGACTGAGCTCGTCCTTTGCTTCCCTCCCTGGTGCAGGCTGACCTCACATCTCCGACAGGCTGGGGAACTCCAGGGCAACAGGCTCCCGAGAGTTCCTGTGAAACAGTCACTTAGTCCTTGCACACATAACTCATATTTGTACAAGGCATGATTAGTAGTTATATTTAGCACCATGCTAAGTCTTTCTCACTGATGCGGAAATGTCTAGTCACATATTACTAACACAGCCGGATTAGTAACTGTAATTTATTAAAGTCTGGAAATATCTTGCTGTTGAATAACTTCATTTAAGAAAAATCACTCGGGGTAGACCTAAAATTTTGAAGCTGGGCATGACACTGGGTATGGATTATTTGTGTGACACCTGAACGTGGTATTTTAAGAAAACCGATTCTGCCATTTGTGGAGGAGAGTACAGGGGTTCTGAGGCATAGAGGGCTGGTGAGAAAACACATTTGTTAGTCTAGGATTGAGATAATAAAGGCACACTAGGGAGTTAATGGTCAGAAAAAAAAGGAAAGGATTATTGAAAGACATTTTGGGGGAAGAGTGGATGAAGTACTAGCCTAGGTCATTGACAGATTAATGGTGCCATTGATGAAAAATTAGGCACATATAAATTTAGACAGTTGAATTCAGTTTTAGGACTAGTCAGGAGCCCAGATGACTCTACATGGTTTGGGACTGCGGTTAGGGCCTTGGAGGAAGGAGTGGGCTGCATGTGACCGTTCGAGGTCTCTTAGTAAAGGGGAAGGCTTGAAACCTTGGCAGTGGCATAATGTCCTTACATCAGTGTCACAGGTGATTGTCTGGCACAGACGGCTGAGTTGAGTGGTGTCAGTGCCTGTAAATCTTTTTGGTTATTTTTCAGTACATTTTGATGCTAGGTGATTAACGTTTATTCAAGATTTTATTGTGGTACCTTCTGTGATATGTGAGCAGTAAAAATTTCAGTGAACCAATTAGAACAGTGAGCTTGATTGCACATGCTAATAAGAGACTTCTTAATTAACTTTTTAATAATAAAAACATTATCAAGTCCTCAAGAGTTATTTACTGGCACAAGGATTAGCAAATTAGTGTTTGAGAACACCTATACTAGTCAAATCCCTCACTTTCTCTAGCATTCGTAATTCGTAAAGCATTTTACCATTTGTAATTTCATTTCTATCTGACCAAACCCATCTGAGACAGGTGGTTTCATCTCTGATTTGTAGATGAGTAAACTGAGGCTCAGAGAGACCGCACTGCCTGTAGTCATATGGTGAAATCAACCGCAGGCAAGTCAGGTCTTCGGATTCCTTCCCCAGCGGGCTTCTGGCAGCTGGCTGCCGTGCCTCCACTCTGACGTAATGACTGGTTCCTCCAGTATTTCCCCAGCACAGTGTGGACTTCAGAAGCTTTCGAAGATGTGCCTTCATTAATCAGAGAAAGACAGACCCTCCAAGTGGAGAAGTTTCAGGTGGAGACACACATCCGACTCTGCCCTAAGATGTGGGCACCACAATTTTCAGATTCAGTCATCTTCCCTGGAAGCTCAAGAGTAAAAAGTCAGGCTGATTGAGGGGAGAAGAAGGCTGAGCCAATTACAGAAAAACCCTGGGAAGCCAGGATGAAGTAGCACGACAATGCAGATGAGTGGGCTGATGAAAATTGCACCCCTAGCTGCAAAGCAGCACACTCACAGTGAAACCATAGACGGTTCCGCTAACTTTTAGCAGTGGGAGTTACATAATGTAATAATTAATTGTCTGTAGCTTCTAGTCCTATTAGGGAAGAAT
Source organism: Sturnira hondurensis (assembly GCF_014824575.4). Classification (NCBI taxonomy): domain Eukaryota; kingdom Metazoa; phylum Chordata; class Mammalia; order Chiroptera; family Phyllostomidae; genus Sturnira; species Sturnira hondurensis. Next base: position 3,516,938 of record NW_028081528.1, read on the forward strand.
TGACTCCAGAGGCAATTCTCCAGTGTTTGTGCTGGTCCAGAACATTGCCTGAGGCACTGATCTTCATAACAATGACTGTGCCTACAAGTGGTTTGCCCAGGGATTTTAGCCCTGGGTACAGTCCATTGGTGCTAAGGGGTAGTTTCAGTGTATCTTGAAGGTTTTTCACTGCCCTTTCACTTACAGTGGGAAATCGCCTAGTTTATGACAACTGCTTCCAAGTGTCAAGTTTGACACTAACTTCTTTTCCCTGAAAGACAGAGCTCACAATAAGAGGTGACAGAATATTTCCCTCCACCCCTGCTCCCAGGACACTAGAGAGAAACTAAGATCATGTGTGAAGAACAGAAGGCAACATCCCTTTAAAACAGTTGAAACTGCCATTTGAAATAGAAGGAACCCCATTTTATCCAGGTTGCTTTGAACAGACCTGACTCTCACAAAGCGGGAATATGTATTCTGACTTGGAAAGGAGGAGCTCCTGTAAGCACACAGGGGAGGTCGGAGAGGGGCCGTGAGTGGATGAAGGCTTTCGCTCACCGGGGCCATCGGTGTTGTTTTGATGTCCATTAAAGCTGACTGAGGACTTTGTGAAAACTTTGAGCTGCCTTCCTGACCGCCTCGGTCTCTTCCCCTCACCCATTCCTAGATCAGTGTCATCGACAGCCCTGTCCTTTTCAAGTGGTAAAAGAAGTTAAAAATAAAGTTCTATTTCAGATGTACCTTTGATTTTCTTCAGAAAACTTTTCGGAGGATAGGAAAGAGAAATACGGTGATAAATCTGAGCAGAGACCTGGCAGAGTTTTCCTATAGTTTTCATAAAAAATGGGCTCAGCTTCAAATGTATTAAGTTGCCACAGGAGAATGGGAGTGCCTTTGGGGAACAGTTAATGGTTCCCGGAATTTCATTCCCCTTTTATCATAATACAGGCTAAAATTTCCAAGGCAAAAAAAAAAGGACAAATAACCTTTAAAGGAATATTGCATGAGATGTAAGAGGTGACATGTTCAGAAAGAGTAATCCTTTACAGCTTGCCTTCGCTATAACTTGTGCTGTGTATTTTCTCTGGACAGCTTGGACTTCATCCAGGACAGCACGTTCCAGAGGTTCTTTCCCCACCGACTTCCACAGGGCTGTGTGTGAGATGAGCATGCATCCCATATACACATTTCTGGCTCCATCCCCTCAGTCCCACCCCTTGCAGGTCCTTGCATACAGGAAACACAGACCTGCTTCAGAGCCTTTGCATTTCCCTGTCCCTCTTCCCCAGGATATTGGCTACATTTGCTGCTCCTCTTTTCCTTCCACTCTTGGCCCATGCATTACTTTATGACTGAGGCCTTCCTGGGCCATCTGAAATTAAATAGCACCACTACCTGAGGTGGGTTCAGGGTCCAGATCATGAAAGCTTTACTCCAGGAATTAGGGGATATTCTCAGGAGACTTAGGGCTTTCCAGGGCCTAGAATTGAGGAGGGGGTCCTGTCTAGGTCTGATGAGTCCGCCAGACCCTCAGCTGGGCTAAATGTGGGTAAGTTCAAAGGACAGATATTTCCTGTTCAACTAGGCTATTTATCAAGTATGTTGCTTTAGCTATTTAGGTTGTCAGTTGCTACTCCACAAAATTAAGTGTATATGGGAAATTCAGAGAGCACATCTCTTCTCAAATGAAATTATGTCCTGCTAATGTGTTTTAGGGGGGCATTCTTTCTGAGAAATGTCTCATTATTGCCATAGACAGGTTTATAGCCTTCTCTGGTATTTAACAGAGAAAAGATATCTTCCCCATCAAGCTCTTTTCAATTGTCTATATTATTTCTGCTTTTAGCTTCTCAGCAATTGTTTATAGCAGTTTATCTGAAGTCAATGGTGGTCTCCCCCCATTACTACCTCCTTGTGGTTTCCACTATCAGTAGTCACCTTTGTCACAGTAAGACAAATGAATAAAGAAAATGTGTTTTTTAAAATTTCATTAGTAATGGGAAAGGTAATACCACCATACAGTTAAAAGCCCAAGTCAATCACATGTTAGTATAATTTAGCTAGAAGTTTTCTGGTTACTTGGCTCACCTGTGGTTACATGCCACGTTTGTGTTCTCTGACACTGAACTGCCTGAGCATCAGACTGGTTATACCCCTGACTGGATGCAGTTGCTAGTTATAGTATAAGTTGCAACATGCCATAGCTAATGCAATAGTGGGACTTTCTTCTTGGGTCAAGAAATGCAACTGCTTTCAAATATATGCCATAAGGAGGTGTATTATATGGAGGGAGGCAAGGAGGTGCAATGAGTCTAGCTGGAGACTGGGCTGCTTCTATTAATTATCCATCTTCTGTTAAATAAGGCCAGCTCAGTTCTGGGGTTTTAGCAAGCCTTTCGAAATAGCATGGATTGTGTTTTAGGTTATGGACTTGGAAGAGCTGGACTCCAGCCACTAGTGAGCATGCTCTGCCTATTTCGGATCCTTCTGAATCTTGTGTTTTTTCCCAGTCCATGAGGAGGGAAACATTGGGATATCTGCCCGTCGCTCCTCAGCACACAGTGCTCTGTCACATTCTCTGACTCAGAATCTCCTGATTACTGTTTTTCCTCACTAGCTTGTGGTTCTTTGAGGGGCTTTTTGAACACGTAGCCCACCTTCTGCCGTATGTAGGCACTTGATACCTTTTGGTAGAGAATTGAAACTGTGTGATTTACAGTTTTACTTTTTTACCATTAATTTTTTGTCTTATTTTTGCATGGGAAAAATATTATCAGAGTAAATCAAAGGAAGGAGCAAGAGTCTAATTGGCTTGTTTTGAGGGAAAAATGATTGGATAGGAAAGTGAGGAGTATAAAGTTGAATTTGGACCCTTGAGTCGATCTAATCTGATAATGTGTCATCAACAATCTATAATATTTCCTCAGTTTTTTCTGGTGTTATTCCTCATTTTCATTTTTAGAGAATTTATAGCACAATTCTATCATTCTCTGTTCTTAAGGATTAAGGCCAGTATTAATTATCTTCTCTTTGTTTCAGAGTAAAATTTTACTAAATTTGTATGCTAATTATAACTTTTTATATTTTTCTTTTTTTGCCTTCTGCTTTCCCCCTCTATCCTTACTTCAGATGCATTTCTCACATTTTCCTTAAATGTTCCTGTTGGCTCTCAAGTCTACAGTTGAATTTCTGTGAATCTCTTGGTCTATTATGTGCCTTTAGAATGGAAAAGGGAGCACACAATAGTGCATTCTGGGTGATTCAGTTTTTTGGAAAGCCAATATTTTGTTTTAGCAATTTATGTATAACAAGATGGAGGGTTAGATAGCAAAATATTGACTGTGATTATTTGAGAGTGGTTGGAATTTTGATAATTAATAGTATTTTCTTCACTATTTCATTTGCTTATTCTTTTAATGTATATTTTTATTGTCTAATATTTTAATATTATTAATGTTAAGAGCAAACACTGAGTGGGAAAACACATTAAAAAAGTTCTATGAACATAAAGAAATGGTGAGTTCAATGATTTGATTTCAAATCATATCAAATTGGTCATGCTATAAAATTCTTCTTAACATTTTTTTTGTGGCTGTGAAAACTAGACTCCAATGCCTACTTCTTTCAAGTTTTGGAGGGTGTGAATTGTGTCTTCTTTGGAGAGTCAGAATGGTTCATTTTTTTGGTCAAAGTTATCAAGGAAGGAATTCAGTTTGGGTATCCCAGTTAAGTAGTGATGGCTTGTAGACTCTGGGTGAATCTCGATGGGGTGGCCATGCTTCCAAACTCCACTGACAGTGGAGACAGTCCGTTTGCTGCCTGAGGAGTTCCCACTCAGAGGTGGCCTATTGAATCTATTCTAAACAATACGACCAAAGCCAGAAAGGTAAGACTGGGGAAGAAAGCATGGACCTAGGCTAAGACCAGCTCCCCATGGCAACCCACACATCTGTTTTGCTTACTTGGATGAGATATAGAGCTATTTTAAATTCCTGTAAGAACACAATGGTATCAATAAAATGTGGGCCTAGTTAGAAAAACATATTTTATTTTTCCATGTGTGATTGCATTAAGCTTCCGTGAAAATGGAACACACTAGTTTCACAGCGGGAGAAGATAGATACAGCAAGATTAGTAGGCAAGATGTTCAGGATTGGAAGGATCTCTATGGCTGAAAGTGAGGTAATGATAATGATTATGTGATAATAGTACTGTTGTGCTGTTTTATGAGGCAGTAATCCAGCTCCCAAAGCAGATAAACTATGGGGGTGAAGGCTGAGTTTATCCCATGGAGGGGAATAGATTGTTGCTGAATAACCCAGCATGACAGTAAGGCTCTCTCTCTTTTTTAAAGCAAGAGCTTAAATGTAAGTTTTAAAATAAGATGAGTAATTTCCCATGAGCTCTTCCCAAGTGAACAGCTGAGCAGGAGTAAAAGAAAACCAAATTGTATAGGAGAGTGGGGGACTAGAGGGGTAGGAGCGAGATTCTTTTTATGCAGTAGGAACCAGAGTTCTAGTAACAGGAGACAATATTTCCAGGACCCAAAACAAAACCCCACTACCGTACACATTGGCAGCTGAAATGAAGTGGTATTTTTTTTTAGAAAAGTATTAAACTACTGCAAAATGCAAACAGATTTTCATTCATCTCATTTGCAGCCTCTGTTCATTTCTTGACAAGTTCATATGTGAAAGGGGCTGCGTTAGTTACAACAGCAGTTACAGGCAAATGGCATAATATTCTTGCCTTCTCTGAGCTTAGAGATCAGTGTTGCTTAATAAGATGTTGAAAGAGCTCAATTTTCAGTGTTGCTTTTGTGACTAGGTTTGACCAGAGAGCAAACGTCACTCAATCTTGGGGATTTCTCCTTCTTCCTCTGTACATAAGAGCATCTCAAGGCCTGTTTGGTTTTAGGAAATGGAGGATGGATGGGACTTGATCCTCAGTCCAGGCTCCTCACTTCTCCCAGGCTCCTCACTTAGGCCGGTGGTGTCAATTCAATTTGGGTGGCTCCACTGGCAGCTGGTTTCACTCTGCGACAGCTGGGAAAATTTTGCTTCAGCTCCTGAAGCTTTAGGGCTTAGTGCTAACTCTTTCTTCTTAGGGCCGCCAGCAGGCATCAGCTCAGAAGCTTCACTATCAAATGGGCTCCTCTATCTCACACCCCGTAGAATTGCATTCCCTATCTTTTCTAAGTATCTGGAAACTGTTAGGCTTCCCAGGGGATGGGGCCACTTCAAACCCTGAGACCTCATCTACTCCTCCATATTCAGACAAAAACTCTAGCTCAGCAGCCTCATGGGCTTCAGCCTCCCCGTGCAAAGGCCCAGGAAGGATTCATCTTGGGGGGAACCCACCTAGCTGCCCCATTTTTCAGACTGACCAGTCAACTAGTCCCTCAAAAGAGGTCAACCACAAGGATATTGAAGATAGCTTTTAAGGTTATCTTCCGGGGAACGTGGTGATGAGAATAAAATAGCTTTCTTAGTAAAGCCAAATTAAAAAAAATCAGATGAACTTACATCCTCAGGAGGTTATTCTGCCACGCCGAATTCTCCACAAATACCTGTTATACTTAAGAGGGAGTTTGTTCACCGTTGAATTCCTAAAACCTTGCAAATTGCCTGGCTCATAGTGGGATAATGTATTTTTCACACATATCAGGCTGTTAAATATTTCCCAGAAATTAGTTGCCATAACTGGTTCAGCCATCGCCCGTCTCTGGGAATACTGAAGAGCATTTATTTACAGGTACTATTTACAGAGTATTTATGGGCACCGCGCACTTACCTAGGCGCTCAGACCTTGGACTCCATCACTGAACATAGTAGATAGAGACTTCTGCTTTTGTGGAACTTTCCATCTAGTGAAGGAGACAATAAACAATACATATAAGTTCAACAAGTCAGTTATGCAGCATGTTAGGAAGGAAGGATAGAGCAGGGTAAGAGGTCTCCAGAGTAAGGAGCAGTTTGCGGTGGTAAATGGGGTCATCAGGATTTGCCTCATTGCGACTGTGATACTGAACAAAAAGTCACAGGTGGAGGGGAGTTAGGCAAGTGGGTATTTGCGGGAATAGCACTCTCTGGGCAGAGAAAACAATGACAGCAGTGGTAGGAAATGTGCTTGGCATTGTTTCATTTGTAGTGTAATACATATAAAATTCACCATTTTAACCATTTAAAAGTGTACAATTCAGTGCCATTTAGTACATTCACCATGTTGTTCAGCCATCCCTACTATCTAGTTCTCGAACATTTTCGTTATCTTAAAAGGAGACCCACATAACAAAGCACTCATCCCATATCCTCCTCCCCCCCATGACCCTGGTGACCACTAATCTGCTGTCTGCTTCTATAGATATGCTTGGCATGTCATTGAAGACTGGGAAGCTAGTGTGGGCTGGAGCATACAGGGAAGTTAGCAGGGGAGAAAGTCACTAAAGAAATGGAGAGCTGAATCTCTCTGAAGCTGGTGTGAGGACTACGGCTTTTACTCTGATTGACATGAGGAACCATTCCAGAATATTAGACTGAGGGGTGAAATGCACCTGGGGAGAGTCAGTGAGGGGAGTGTGGGAGACAGTGTGGGAGGAAGACGCTGGGTCAAGAGGTAAGGCCACACTGGCGGTAGTGCCAGTCCTTGGAAGGGGTTGATGTCTAGAAACAATTTGTAGCAAGGGCCAACAGAACTTGCTCATGGGTTTGGGGTGTGATAAAAACACGAAATCAAGGATTATTCCAATGATTCTGACCTTCATGACTAGAAAGATAAAGTTGCCATCAACTAAGAGGAGGATATTGCAGCACATTTTCTGGGGGGATATCAGGAATCCAGTTTGGGCAGATTGAGTTTGAGATGTATCTTTATCCAGATGAAAATGTCAAGTAGATAGTTGGATGCCTGTGTCTAGATTCTGAAAGAGCCAGAAAAGCAGGAGCCACAGCAGGAGGAAAGTCATGGGTGTGTAGTGTTTGGGAAACCAAGTGAGGAAACTGAACCAAGGAGGAAAGAGTGGTCAACTCAGTGAGACGTTGCTGCATTGGTTGACTCCTGGACCTAGCATTTTGTGGGACAGGCTCAGAGGTGAGATGAGGTGGTAAGTGAGATTAGCCTAGGTTTATGGGAAAAGAGGAACTGGGGGGTAGCGAGTGGAGACAAATATGTGGAGGATTTTCTTGGAAGAGGGTGGAAATGAATGAGTCATGCCCCCTTCTTTAACTTTTACTAGAAATTTTGTCTCTTATTTTATAACGTAGTTGTATAGTTACTTCATGTGGACGATACTTTTCTTCGCAAATACATTCTAAGGACAATCCCTGTCATTTAAAAAGAAAGACAAATTTTTTAGCAAGACAGAGAGGGATAAGAAACAGATATGAGAGAAGGTTCTTTCTGAATTATGAATAATAAACCTGATAGTCTACAAAATAAAATGCCTTTTCAAACTGTCACATAAAGGTTGTGTTCATGCGCTTCTTATAGGTTAGTTTATACGTATTTCAGCAAAAACTAATTGGGAAAATTTTAAAGTCATGGAGAGAATCTGAATAGTCTCTTCTCCCAGCCCTTTGAAAAAGCAGGGAATTATATGTGGTGTTTATTTTAAGGCCTTTACAATGTTTAATTTATTTAGGTACATAAAAATGCATTATGTATAACTTCACTAATAAAGTTTTGTCTGGGATAATTAAATTTTTAAAATATGGTAGATTAAGAAAGCAATTGCAAATTTACTAATTGAATTTGCTATTTGATATTTTTAATTTTTTAAATCACAAAGGGTTCTAAAGATGCTGAAGTGAAAAGAATGTAGCTTTTCTTAAACGTTTCGGAGAATTGAGAAGCAGATAACCACTGGACAACCATCAATACTTACATTACAAATAAACAGATTCTGTTTTAACTAGTTTTGTGCTCCTATTCATGTTGAAAAGTTTTGAGGAAGTTTTTTTCTGAAAAGTAGCTATATGGTAACCAGGAGGGAACCCTTGCATTCATTAGACGTACTGTTTTGACACTGAACTTGGTTGAATTGTTTGCAGCTTTGAACCATTGCCTTTCACAGTGACTTCTGGTGTATTTCGTCATGCCTAGCTTGTTTCCTTGCCAATATAAGGGATGAATGAGTGTTTATAAATGTCAACAGATAATTTTGTGGGTGCTTGAAAACTGAGGAAACTGAGGACTGAGGCATGCTGCTGTACAGATTCATTTGATAATTGTTTTACAATCTCAATATTTTCCAATACAGGTCAGTTTCTTTCATGCACGATATGAGATGGAGGAAGCAGGAATAGGAGCAAGAGAAGTCTTAGAGAATTGGTTCTTCAAAGGTCTTCTCATCAGGCTGTGGGGGAGAGAGCTGATTTAATGGAACATTTATTGACCATCTTCTGTGTGCCAAGCATTGTGTTAAAGGCTATGATGCAAAATGAGACCTAGATTAATTTTTCAATAATTAACTTATTTACGTAGTCAACATTTATCCAGCATCATTTGAATTATTCAAACAAATATAGAAAGGAGGTCAGTCTGCAGCAATTGAAATAGAAAAAAGGAAATTATTTATTGCTTTGTAATTTTATCTTATGAACTACTGTGCTACCTGATATCACTTACATTCCTAGTTTTGAATCTAAGATTCAAATTTTCTGCAGCTGGAATCTTAGAGATACAGTTGGGGGAAAAGCTATTACTTGTTGTTTCAAAGCTCATAAGAAAAAACTTACTTTTTTTCTTTTTTATTGAATTTATCAGGGTGACATTAATTAATAAAATTATTTAGGATTCTGTTCTATAATACGTCATCTGCATATTTTATTATGTGTTCACCACCCTAAGTCAAGTCTCCTTCCATCACCATTTGTCTCTCTGTGTCTTCTACCTCCCCCCAATATTTTATTTTTTATATTCCTCTATTTTAGGATACATTTTTTAAAACTGGCAAAAATTGAATGCTTTACATAGAAAATTTAAATTTTCTATATAAATCTTCATTTAAAATAGAAGATTTTTCACAAAAATCTTTGTAAAGTATCTGTTTTTTAAGTGGATAGTATTACAGGTTATGAGTTACTTCTTAAATTTCCTCCAGGTGGGCGAACCAGTCAGCGTTTGCTGCTACCTACAGTCATCTACCCTCCCACCCCCAAATTAATGCCTTCTTATCAATGATCATTCTGATTTTCTAGGGAAAGCATCAATTAAATAATTAGGTAATTAGGTACCTAGTATCTCTGACATTTCTTTTTAATACCTGTTAATTTTCTCTTAATGAATAGGTTACACTCTCCTGCAGGTAGAAAACTAAGTAAATAGTTTTAAAATTAGGATTTAACCCATTACAAATATGTCTGCTAAGTTTAGACAAAATTCTGCCCCAGGAGCTGAAGGAATAAAAAATAAAATTAGTGTTTTTCCAGCTCTGAAGTAACAATCTAGTGAGAACACAAGAAGGAACCACACAGTGTTTAGATGGAATCACACTAAAAAGTCCCTGCCAATAAATAAAATAAAATAAAATAAAATGGGAGCAGTAGTGGACTATTGACATCAGAAGGAAAACTCTACCATGAGCGGATATACTTATGGAAAGATTGTGAAATGTTTCATCTCTCAGAATTATCATATTATTGAAGTTGGGATGGGCCTGCATGAGGTAAATCATTAGAGCCAATAGCATTGAGTTTAGAGACAGCATTTAGAATATTGGATATTTTCATACAATCTTTCTAAAGTATCTGTGTTTTAAGTGGATGCTTTTATAGAAACTAGTGTCTTGGTAAAATACAATATATTTCCTGGGTGACCCAAAAGATCCCTTGCATGTTCTTCCAGTCAAATCTGAATCCTGGGCAAAGGCAAAGAGGATGCTTCTCACTGGGCCACCTCCAGGCTTTTATGTGCTGGAAACCTTCAGTGGCCATTGGTGGCTGTCAGCCCTTGCTGTTCCACCATTGCATTTTTCTCACCCATAATTACAGGTTGAATGTGTGCATTCCTTGATAATCACCCACCTGAGGACCGATTAGAAGACCACTCTGTATGTTTAACATGGGGGCCTGGCACAGGGTCAGTGTTCAACAAATATTTTTAGTGAATGAGTCACCATCCAAATATCAAAGCCTTTACTACATCATGCTGTATGGTGGAATTTGGGTCAGGAAGAGAGTAGGGAGTCTCTGTGGACAAATTTTTGTTATACTAATAAAAACAAACGAAACCAACATTAGACATTGATCCTCTGAGCCTCTTCAAGCTGGACTTTACCTGCAATTTAAAAAATGATGTGTAGCTTTTAATATTGCGTTTAGTTGATGCTTTCACCTCATTGACAAATTTTCATTTAATGTATGTGCTTTAACCATCTGAGTGATAGCAGGTGAGTGGCTTTTTATGTATGTGTCTGTGGTGTTTGGAACCAGTTTTGCAACTACTGTGAAGTTAGCATCAGAAACTTACTTTGTCGTAGTTGAGGTATGAGTTAGAGGAAGGAAACTGTGTGCACAGGAAATGCTTATGTTCCTTGAGAGTATGCTCTGCAAAAATGATGCTTTGCAGCTTTGTATTCCTCTCAATTTTGGCTTCTATTACTATCATCAGAAAATATCTACAGATAGTGTTGAGTGCCAATTAGCTGGTCAGCATTGATCAGCACAGAGCAACATAAAGTAAGTAAAAGATAAAAATCTTCTGCCTTCATGAAGTTAACTTTTCAATAGAGAAGTTGAACCAAAAATATTATGAAATATCTGAGGCCACCCACACAAGCAATGTGGAACTGTGACCGGTGGCAGTGATCCTCAGATCCAGAGGGCTGGTGTGAGTCACTGCGGTCGCTGATTCCCCAGCTGGCCTGGAGGTCTGAGACCCCTGTCTGAAAGCTGGGGAGTGTGTCAGCCTCTCCAGTCTGCATGTGTGACATGGAGCATTTTCTGTGCCATTAATGTTAACATTATACATATGCATCTTAGATATTTAATAATTCATAACTATACAAGAGTATTTTAATTATATACTCCATATAGTGAACTTATCATATGCATATACATATATATCCATCTGTATACGCTATATTATATTTAATTATATACTCTATATAATAAACCTATCATGTGTGTGTATATATATATATATATATATATATATACACACACATACACATATATATCTCCTGTATGTATGTATCTGTCTATCTGTCNGTCAGCCTCTCCAGTCTGCATGTGTGACATGGAGCATTTTCTGTGCCATTAATGTTAACATTATACATATGCATCTTAGATATTTAATAATTCATAACTATATAAGAGTATTTTAATTATATACTCCATATAGTGAACTTATCATATGCATATACATATATATCCATCTGTATATGCTATATTATATTTAATTATATACTCTATATAATAAACCTATCATGTGTGTGTATATATATATATATATATACACACACATACACATATATATCTCCTGTATGTATGTATCTGTCTATCTGTCCTATATATCCTAAAGTGCATGAAATATAGTCAGGAATAACATTAAAAAGACACACATTAAGAATATTATTGCCATGTTTCAAAGAAGCTATCAATAATCCCTACTCAACACATTGAATTTATATTTTTGTTTGTGTCAAGCCAACTTAAAGCCAAAGCACACTTATAAAAGCGATTAATTGATTATGAAAGGTAATAATAGCTGGGGAACCTGTGCCTGAAATCACACATTTCTCTTTATAAAATGCTTATTAAAAGAGAAATGGTTGCCTTGGCTGGGTAGCAATGTCATACCCATACACCAAGGGTGCACATTCTGTCCCCGGTGAGAGCACATATAAAAATCACACCGTAAATGCAAGGTTAAGTGGAACAACAAATTGATGCTTCTCTTCCTCCCTCCCTCTCTCCCTCTTCCTCTACCTAAAATAAGAAAATAAGTAAAAAGATTATTATTCATTCATGTTTAAATTGGAGTAGGTGAGGGTGGGAGGTGGGGATGGGGGTGTGGGGGGCATGGTGGTGTGAAAATGGAGACAGCTGTACTTGAGCAACAGTAACCAAAAATAGTAGGTGACCACGACTCACAAGCTCCAAATCATGGTGGCCTAATATGATAAAGGGTTATTTCTCACCTTGTTGTCACCCAGTCCAAGTTAGTGTTGGTGATAGCAGGGCAGGTATCGGGAGCCTTTGCTTTCCTCAGTCATGTAGAAATTCTGGCTTCTTCCATTACATCGCCTGAGAATGGCTAGGAGGCCCCAGGGAAGCCTCTGCCTCTGGCCTGCAAACAAGAGAGAAAGTGTGGGTGGAGGACTGCAGTATAGGTCTGGAGGTGCAGGCTGTCACTTCTGAACACCGTTCCTCGGCTGTAATTTAATTGCACGGTCCCACTTAACTTCAGGGAGCCTGGGAAATGTGAACCAGTCCTCTGCCCTGGGGGAAAAGGAAACAGAGTTTGGAAACCTGCAGTGCTGTCTCTGCGACAGTGTTGGGGCATGGCACATTGATTTAAAATTTTCTCATCTTTCAATAGACTTTGAAAGTTTCCAACTTAGCACGAAGTCAGTGGATCAAATGAGAAAGGACTGACCAAAAACACCGCAAGAAGGAAGACCTATCAAGTTCATTGGCCAAGCTGGATGCAACTATTTTTAAAGAAATGGCTATCCAAAGACCGTTCCATCTGAAATGAAGGGTGACTAATTCAGTGCCTCAGATCTTAAACTCAGTGTGAGAGTGTGAAGAGTTAGCTCTCTGGGCAATGCCATGAAGCAGCCATGCATTCTTGAATCAGCATTCACTTAACTTCTCTCAGACTTGATTGCATCCCCTGAAAAATGGGGGTAATACTGATACTTGTTTTTATCCTTGCTGTGAAGCAAGTAAAATTATGTATTTGAGGGGATTTACAAAATTAATTGCAAAATAAATTTTATTTCAGGCTAGTCGCATTAAGGAAAAATTACCTCCGAGACTGCTTCTGCCATTCACCTATGACTCACGAATTTTCAGTTGGCGTAGAGTAGCAGAGGAAAGTCTTTCAAATGTTGTAAAATCAAGTTTATCTGAGGTAACCTTTGCTGCTTGTAGGAAGCATGTGGCTGAGTAATAGTTCAAAAATAGCAACTTATTTTGAGGAAGAACATATGTTCTTTAACAAAATAAGTATTCTAAAGAATAATTTTATAGCATATTTAATCACACATTTAAAATGCTTTGATTCCTCTAATTTTGAGCCCTCTGTAGTACTTTGATATGAATTTTGAAGTGCTTTCTTTAAGGCAGTAGTACCAAGCCAAGTACTAATATGTGGAATTACATTTTAGGAGTAGCTCTTATCGACCTCTGTGAAGGTCGATATGACCATGTCATGAATAACAAAAATTGGAACATACAAACTAAACATTTTATATATTCGATATGTGTTTTGCAAAATTATGAATGTTTGCTCTCACACACATACACACAAATGGTAGGTGCAATTAAAAGAGGCTTGTTTTTTAAGTCAAACAAATAAACAACCCAGTCCTACTTTGCTTTGTAATGGCCTGCTGATTCATGTCCACCAGCAGTTTGTCCATGGGTTTATTCAACAGACATTTGAAGATTAGGTTGTAGGGAGGAAGGTAAGTGTTTTCAGGATATTAATGAAAAGAAGCCACGACTTCCTTCAGGGAACTATCCAGTTAGCTGCTATCATCTAGAGAAAAACCAAAGTGAAGTCAGAGGTCATTAGGAGGAAGGAGTCAGGAGATAGATTGTAACTGGTATACATGAGGTAGAGTAAGATTCTTTTCAGGCTGGGAAACAGAAAGACATCGTCAAGAAGGAGGAAAGTTTTTGCTGGTTCTTGGAGGGTGGAGAGGATTAGCTGTGTAACAGGCGGGACTAGGACTTCTGGCAGGAAGCCTGGTAAGAGCAAGACATGGGCATGAGAGAGGGGGCCATTTGAGATGAGCAAAAAGATTGGTTTTGTAGAGAATTAAATATATGAAAATAATGGGAAATCTTTGGACTTGGATACATAGGTGTGGCCATACCCAGGAGAGTGTTCAAAGCCAGGCAGCTTTATGGAAAGCTTTGATGAGACATCGATGAGTTTCTACAATAGAGTGAAATGATTGAGAGAACTTTGAAAGCATTTGTCTTAAAGAAACCTTAATTGCTGATGTGACTTCACCTCTATCATTGGCTCTTAGCAGAAACCTTGCCATCCTCGAAGATATAGGGCTTTTCTTCTCTTAATAATTTGAAGGGCTAATTCTGTTTCTCCCAGCTTTTTATAGTTTTATGTCTTACCCCTGTGTTGAGTGTTTGAGATTATTATGCCATGCCCCCTATTGTAGGGTTCCAACATAAAAACAGTAATGCTGTTACTTAATGAGCAGAAAGTAATAATGGTCCTGACTACCTGGGAAGTAGGGTAGTAGGTGAAGTGAGGGATGTACAAAAATATAAAATCGTGATATTATAGTAACAACATTGCATAACATTTTTGGAGTGGAGTTAGTGAAATTGAACACACACAGTTATGTGTAGCTTAATGACAGTGATACATTCTAGGAAATGAGTCCTTAAGCAATTCTGTCATTTTATGAACATTGCAGAGTGCACTTACACAAACCTAGCTTGTCTACCCTGCCACACTCCTAGGTTACCTGGTATAACCTACTGCTCCTAAGGTATGAGCCTGTACAATATGTCACTGTATTGAATACTATGGGCAGTGTGAACACCACAGGAAGTATTTGTGTATCTAAGCATATCTAAGTATAGAAAAGGTACAGTAAAAATACAGTATAAAAGATAAAGAGTGTGTGTGCGCCCCTGTGTGCACACATCAGGGGCAGGGGGAGGGCTGTATGGGAGGAAGGAGGCGCTGGAGTGAGGAGAGAGAGTGGACATCAGGGGAAAGGAGGGAGGAAAGGAAGAAAGCGGGAGAGAAAGGGAAAGCAGAGGTCAGAAGAGACCCAGAGAGATAAAGCATGGGATAAGAAATACCAAAAAGAGAGGAGGAGACAGAGGGAGAGCGATGGAAATGAGTTTGTGCAGGAGAGGGAGGGGGAGAGAGAGCGAGAGAGAATATGGGAATGCATGCAGGGGCACTCGTGGGCAGGCATGGGTGGGCTTCCACATTCCCCTCCATCCCAGCCCATTCCTTTTGCTCCCTCACTGACCCCCTGCCTCATCCTCAGTCAGGCACAGGGCAGGTGAACAGCATGCTGGGTCTCTCTGTTTAACGCCCCCCCCACCCCGAGACAGCAGGAAATTCAGCATCTTAGTTGGGTCCATCCTTTTCTTTCAACATTGCAAACAAACTTTTCCTTAAAATCCATTATAATTTCATGGGACTGCCATGGTATATGCAGTTAGTCACTGACTAAATGTCCTTCGGTGGCACATGGCCATGCTACCTTGGTGTTTTTGTCCTTAGTGCTGAGGTAAAGCAGGGCAGTGTAAGGGTTTCATGCATGCATTGTGGCTACTTTTTCTAAAACATGAAATGATGCAACTAAATGAGTATTCTATTTGCTTCATTTTAACGTACTGATTTAATGCTTATTAACACAATCTGGTAAAAAAAAGATCTCTGCTCCAGCAGGTTGGCCCCAGCAAAGATGTAAACACATCCTTTAATGTGTTTCCCTTACTGAGGGATTCTTTTTAAAACCAGTGAGGACCATTTAAACATGAATTATAGCAAATACTGTACCTTGCTTTATTCTTTGATTTTTAAAATAAAATTAAGCAAATCAATTAACTGCAAAGCACTACAGCAGCTGAACTCAAAGGCTGCGTATTTAAACATGAGGGAGTAAGGAAATGTAGATGTTAAATTCTCATAGACACATTAACTCCTGCGTTCCACCTGTGGTACAATAAAACACACTCTTAACAGCCTAATTAAACACATAGTAATTTTAACATCGCTAAATGGTCGTTAACCTGAGAGTCTTAACTTCTGCCTTTCTTGGTGCTTTTGTGCTTAAATGTATACTTTATATTTCATTAATAGACTTTCCCATTTATAATACCTATTTCCTTTCCAAAGAGTGAAAAATAGAGTAACTTTGTAATTATCTTTTACCACATCCATATATCATTTGATAAGAATCAGTTTGCTTATTTCAGGAAATTAAACCTGTTGCTAGGTTTAATAAAATCTTTTAGAAAGACCTATTGTCTCCCACTATGGTCATCAGTCAGCTAAGTTTAAGCCAGATACTATTTATCACCTAAAAGCTTTCATATGAAAAATATCAACACATTAATTTTCATCAGCATCACATGAAATCCAATGCCTCATCTTAAAAGCAGATCCTCATTTTGTAGAAATTTAGTCAGGGGGAACTGTAAAAATGTGTGGATTGCTTTTGATATGTCAGGTTTCAAGCAGCTTTTTTATTTGACTAACCCCTTCTCATCATACATCCGGGACAAAATGGAAAGATGGCTCATTGATCCCAGAAAGGTTCTGTCGAGTCTCTGGTGACTCATGGTAAAAGAATTGGGAGTGTTTGACATAATGGTGCCCTCTTTCTCATCCTCCTGGAGAGCACTCCTGAGATGGCCTCTGAACAAGAGTCCATGAGTGGAAAGATTCAATTATCGTTTTGCAGGAAGGTCCCTGAACAAGCCTGTGAAGTCAAAGCCTTTGGTTCTATAAGCCATTCTCTAAGTAAGTTGTATGTGCTGAGCACATGTGAAAATCACAAAACCTCTGGCTGGGGAGTGGGCTACAGGAGAAGATGCTGATTTTGGGAGGTTTGCGTACAACTGTTAAGAATTTTAATCTGAAGAGAGAAGCACTTTGGCATCTTTACGGACACTATCAACTTCAAAGTTTTATTGAAATATGCAACCGTTGTAACATTTTGACTTTTAATGCTTGGATCAGGTTCTGTATTTTTAAAATCATCTATAAAATATGCAGAGAGAAATTCATTCTGACAAGCATAGCACCATGATTCATTCAGAGCTAGGCAGAAAAACATTAGCTAATAGAAAAAGACAGATCCACAATAAATCAAGTTCTGTGTCATTTAATAAGAGTTCCTACCGAGGAGACCTCAGTGTTTTGCTTTGTGTAAAACTAGAGCTTTTGTCAGGGTCCACTTTAGGGCAATGTGGAGAGATTTGCACTTGTCCAGGAAAGACCTGAGATGGTCCCAATCTCTCACCCCTGGAAGACACTTGTGTGTTTGCACAGCAGGAAGTGAGGGCTAAGGTAGAGTCCTCAACTGCCCACCAGAGCACTGGCTGCATGCCCCAATGTGCACCCAGAGCCTCTTAGCAAAGCTGGGAGACTCACCTGTACAAGGGACTCAAAGAAATCTTTGTCTAAGCATCAGCTGCTCACAAATCTAGCTCAGCAGTGGTTTCAGTGGCCACACACGACAAAATGCAAATGTTAGAAAGTTCGGAAAAGTCACTGAGTAAACAGCAGTAGAAACAGTGACAGCAGCAACAACAACCACACCAAACAGCCAAAACAGCAAACCCTGGGGATGAGACAAGTCTGACTCCCAGAGTTGAGACATTGGATTATTTAGATTGTCTAGTTTGCAGCAAAAAAGTGCAAGGTATTAAAAAATATATAAAAGTAGGGTCCATGAATAGGAAAAAAAGAAAGTCAGTATAAACTGTTCCTGAGGAAGCACAGCCATTGGACTGACTGAAATCAGCTATTATAAATATTTCTTTTAAAATAAGGAAACCATGTCTAAAGAACTAAAATATGAGCATAAATATAGGTTAAATGTAATTGAACAATGTTATGTGATACAAACAATAAGCAAAAGAGACCTGAAGTGGAAGAACTAGTAATTATAAACATTTACATACTTAACAATAAAGCCTCAAAATATATGAAGCAAAAGTTGACATAATTAAAGGGACAAAATACTCAACTGTAATCCTATAGTAGAAGACTTCAATAACAGTATAACCGGCTAGGCCTACCAAAAATCTATAAAACATTCTACCTAATAGCAACATAATACATGTCATTCTCAAGTGCACAAGGACTGTTCTCTTGGGCTAGCCCCTAGGACAGGATGTGCTAACCATAAAACAAGTGCCTATACATCTAAGAAAGTAGAAATGTAAAGTATGTTCTCCAACCACAGTAGAATGAAAATTCTTTCAAATGCTTTTTTTTAAAAAAAATTATTTATTTATCTTTAGAGGGGAAGGGAAGGAGAGAGTAAGAGAATCATCAATGTATGGTTGCTTCCTGTGCATCCCCTGCTGGGAACTGGCCCCTGCAGGGAACTGACCTGCAACCCAGGCATGTGCCCTGACTGGGAATTGAACCTCGATCATCTGGTTCACAGGCCCGCGCTCAATCTGCTGAGTTACACCAGCCAGGGCTAGAATGAAATTTTTAAAAGGAAGGAAATTTGGTATATTTACAAATATGTGAGAATTAAACAACATATTCCTAAATAATCAATGAGGCAAAGAAGAAAAAACAGGCTAAACATACCTATATTAACTAGTTAATTTAAATAAATTATAGACATCATAGTTTTTAAAAAATTGTATTGTGCTGTTGTACAAGCAAAGTACTCTGTCTACAGCCATGGTAGAATTAGGTATGGGGGATTGTAGGTTGCTAAATACGACTGTACATATACTCATTATGTAAGAGGGACATGGATGGAGAGGCCAGGAATTCATTTTGAAGGATTAACACATTCCTATTTTAGAAAGGATGATCCATGTTAAGACAGTCTTACCCATGTATGCCTGCTACATGATTAGTTCCTATGGGGAAGAATAATTTACTGTCTTATCGACAGCTCAAAACCTTTGCTTCAAATTTAGGTTTCAAATCCACAAAGTTTGAATTGTAAGCTGTTTATATAAGCGAATTTAGAAATTTAGCTATATATCTTTTTAAAGTGTTGACTGCATTTAATGGTGTTAGGCCACACCTCTTTTATTGACTGTTGCTGTGTACTTTACTGCCATTATGAGAACACTATTTAGTTCCTCTAGGGATATTTAGACATTGTGCCTGGAGGTGTCTGTGTACATCCATCATGATGCTTTGTTTAGTTCAGAGCACAGGCATTGAAGAGACTTGATGCAGACTGAAGGGTAGCGAGAACTTTTATTATAAATAGTGCACTTGATTTGATTTCAGCCTGTTGTTAGAAAAATATTCTGCAAATATTAAAAAAATGTTCTTTTTTCAGAACAAAGGAGAATTAGTATTGGGTGTTTCAATTGAATGAAATTTAACTTTTAATGATAATAATCTCCAAGATAGTTGAAATGAGAGACCAAAGTGAAAATCATGATACGCACAAAAATGTTCTTGGAAATAATATCTTGTGACCTATCTATCTACTCATGCTGTTTTCTTTGACAGAATTTTAAGTGTGGAGATCAGATGCTATTTTTTAAAAAACCAAAAGACCTATTAACAGGGGCTATTGTATCAGTTCACAGATAATTTTGTTTTCTATCGTGTGTGGCTGCTAAACATCCAGAAATTGGAGTTAGCTCAAAAAGAAACTCCACCCACATTTGTTTAGCTTGGAAGCTTTAGTCTCCCCTGATGTCTAGTGTATTCCCATAAAGGGCTCTTCTGTAATTCATTTCCTCAGTTAGGAATGTTGCATGCTTCTGGTTCTGTCTTTTACATATCTGTCTTTTACATATTGTACATGGTAGGTGGGGGATACTAGGTTGGTACATAAAAACTGTGAAAATCTTACCAAAAAACTCCTGCAGCCATATTTATAATATATTTCTAATTCTACTAGTCTTCTGCTTTGCACTTGGGAGAATGCTGAGCACCATGAATGAACAGATTCATTTTAATTGGTGTTGGTGCTACTCACAGGTGTTGGAGTAATGTTTGTTTGTTTGTTTATTGTATTTTTCCCATTGCCATTTATACTCCCATACCATCTTCTGCCTCCACCCATCCCTCTTCTCTGCAATCGCTACACTGTTGTTCTTGCCTGTGAGTTCTTTCATTATCTTTTCTTGCCGGATCTGTCTAACCCCTTCAACTCCCACCCCAGAGCTGTTCAAGTGATTTAAAATGTACATTTCTTGATCATTTAGTACTTTCATGAGAACCTGGATATTTAATAGAGCAAATAAACATTCTAAACCTATTAGATTATTATGAAATCAAATAGAACAGTAGAAAATGTTTTTAAAGTTTCTTCCAAAATACCAATTATGTTGTGTACTTCACAATTATTTTCAACTTTGTTATCAATTTCCATGTTTTGTTGACAAACATACAATTGATACATAACTTGCTTGAGCTGATACTTTCTTTCAGAAGTGTGTCTTTTTGTCATGTACCATCATATTCTACACATTGAACTTCCTCCATAAAAGTTTGCTGAATAGCTTGAATTTCATCACTCCTTTATTTATGGATATTTGAGTTACATGGACTGCATTTCCAAGTGAGTTGAAGAGCTTGCAAATGTCAAAGAGGTTGCCAGAACCAAAGTTAAAAAAATTATTTTAGAAAATTCTTTCCTAGGCCTCCCAGTTTTCAAATGTGATTTATTTTTTTTTTTAAAAATGAATTTATTGGGGTGAAATTGGTTCACAAAACCATTCAGGTTTCAAATGTATAACTCAGTAAAACATCTTCTGCACACTGCATTGTTCGCCCATCATCCCAAGTAAAGTCTCTTTTCATATCCATCCCCATTTACCCTCCTTTGCACACCCCCACCCCCCTCCTTTCCCTCTGGCTATCACCACATTGTTGTTTGTGTCTATGTGTTTTATATGTGTGTGTGTGTGCATTTTTTTACTTGATCCCTTCACCTTCTTTCACCCAGTCCCGCAACCCCCTCCCCTCTGACAATTGTCAGTCTGTTCTATGTATCTATGCCTCTGTTTCTATTTTGTTCATCAGTGTATTTTGTTCATTAGAGTCCACATATAAGTGAGATCATATGGTATTTGTCCTCCGTGGCTGGTTGATTTTAATTAAAGTTTAAAGAGAAAAGAAACCCTTTGGAAGGATATTGGAACTAAATAATTCACTTCTGGTGAATAGGGAGTTTGCAGTTTGAGCTAATGGCATTCATTACACTGATTAAAAGCAGTGAGCCATTTTGCCCTGTTTATTTTCCAAACCAGTGTTTTCAATAAGAGGAAGGGTGGTATTTGATGTTTTATGTGATGAGGTATTTACTGATGGGATGCTTTGACTTCTAAGTTAAATTGATAACCACTTGAAAGGAATGTATTAGACAAAAGAACAACTTCTTTTCAAGAGCTGGACCATTTATCCCAGGTTGAGACAGTGAGAAAACAATTGAGTAGCTTTTATTGCCACCAGCTGTGTTATGGCTGTTCGAACAAATGGAAGACTAAAGAAACTGCACAATGCCATTGCATAGAGTGGTACACAAAATCAACATTCCTTTGCCTAATAAATATTGCATTTGTAGTTGAAGAACTTATAATTGCTTAGATTTTTATTGCTATGAGGAGTCTGCTGCCTTTTGAAGGCTCATCTAGGTCTATCAGAATGGAGCCTTCTAGAATTCCAGAGAAGGCGCTTATTCAGCATTTGTAGCAAATTTACAGTTATGTGTCCTGCAAATGTACATCTATATCTGCATATACTATGAGTGCTATATACCGGTGTATAGTATACATATGGAATATGCGCAATATGTGCTTATTCCAAGGTAAACAGTGTGAAAAATAAAACAAGCCATCTAAGCTGAAAAATGACACTTCCTCATCAAGGAGTTCCAGTGATTAATATCATTTGGCTACTCCAGGGCTTTGGAAAAAATGAGAAGTGGGTGTTCAAATGTTTTAAGAGGTAATTTTCCAAGCAATTGAGCAGGTAGTTAAAAATACCTTGTTTTCATTTCCTTGCCTGAGAAAATCCTGAAGTCTAAAGGTTTACAGAGAGCAGAAGCTGCACTGAATGGAGCCTGAAGTATATGCCCCAGATGTAAATCGCCACGCTTGCCAGTCTGCCGAGTTCCTTCAGTACTACATGGAGTCATTGTGTTTGAAATATGAGTACGGGAACTGGGCCATTCTGTTGACCTAAATATTTAATTTCATGGAGATTACTGGTGCACTTGTTGTTTTAAATAATTTATTAATTATTATCATTGGAGTGAGATAATCTCCTGAATTTGATTGAGTTGGTCAGACCACAGGCAAGGATGAGGACAGGGGTTCTAGGCCCCCTCTTTTTTGACCTTTGGGGCTGGATCATTCTTTGTTGCCGGGCTGGTTCTGTGCATTGTAGGATGTTTAGCAGCATCTCTGGCCTTGCCTACTCAATATGAGTGGAAGCTTCCTCCATGTTGTGCCTACCAGAAATGTCTCTAGACATTGCCAGATGTTCCCCGTGGGGCAAAATCATTTCAGTTGAGAAACACTGTGATAGACAGTGAGCGCCTGGCAACTGATATTGGTCCTCATTCATCCCTATGTTCTCAGTGCTTATCAAAATGCCTGGCATAGAGTTAGACCTCAATCAATGTTTGTATAAATTTTTTAAAAGATGATTTAGAGAAGAAAGGTGATTTATTTTCCTATCACCTTTTCTGCCATTGATTTCTCACATTATTAGTAGTAATAGAATATAAAGCCTCAAGGCTGCATTATTTATAAAGAGAAAAAAAATCAGAAAAAATACTTGAATGTCTCCTAATGCAGAAAATGGCCAAGTTAATGTAAGACATTGCTTCTGCGGAATATTGCTCATTTATAAAAATAGGTCATCTACCAAATCTTTTAAATGATTCTGTTTTTTTTGAAGTAGGTTATGAACTTAAAGGATGAATTGTTTTTGAATAGGTATATTAAAAAACATGAGAAAATGCTAAATTATTAGTCATGGTTGCTTCTGACATTATGATTAGATTTTATCTGTACCCTTGATTCATTATGGACCAGGTACCTTCTTTTTCTTTGGCGTTTAGAAAAGCCAAATAAAATAAACAGAAAAACAGCAAAGTCTGCATGGATTTTATATCATCATTTGAAATGGCATTTTGTTCATTCTTTTAATGATGAGATGAAATAAATTACCAGCTGTACTTACTATTTCTGAAATTGTTACCTAGATTTTCCTATAGTCAAATTAGTTGATTTCTATTGTAACATTCTTACCTGTAAGAACAAACACAGCATTAAAATTGATTCAGCATGCTAAACATAGCCTGGAAAGAATACTCAGTTTATTTAATAACAATTATATGGAAATTCCTTGAAATGTAGAAGAAACTCTGCAAAGTTTGTCTGAATTGCAAAGAAGACTGCGTAATTTTGGTCATCACTTACTGTTATTACATATCACTATCTTATAGTAAAATTTTTTTGTAGAAACTGTAATTAGGGCAGGAAATATAGAGTCTATAAGTGTGAAGTGTAAGATTTTACAAGAATTACACATTCTTTATTAGATTCACATGTGTGGCTCTCTATGTACACATGTACTCTATGTATACATGTGAAAATTGAAGTTAGATTGTATAGGAGTTATTTGTGAATTAATCCCAGATCTTTTGCCTAAGTATATTTTATTTATTTATTTATTTATTTATTTATTGCTTCCGAGTGACCTTTTATTTTTTTAAAATATATTTTATTGATTATACCATTACAGTTGTTCTATTCCCCCCTTTCATTCCCCTCCACCCGCACACTCCCTCCCCCTCTATTCCCCCCCCCTTAGTTTATAACCATGTGTCTCAATTTCTTTAGATTCTATATTTCCCCCACTATTCTCGCCCTCCCCCCCTATCTATTTTCTACCTACCATCTATGCTATTTTCTGTGCCTTCTCCCCCCTTCTCCCCCTCCCACCCCCCTGTTTCTAACCCTCCATGTGTTCTTCATTTCTATGGTTCCACTCCTGATCTAGCTGTCCTCTTGGTTTGCTTTTCTTTTAGGTGTGGTTGTTAATAACTGTGTGTTTGCTGTCCTTTCACTGTTCATATTTTTCATCTTCTTTTTCTTATATAAGTCCTTTTAGCATTTCATATAATAAGGGCTTGGTGATGATGAACTCCTTGAACTTGAGCTTATCTGAGAAGCACTTTATCTGTCCTTCCATTCTAAATGAAAGTTTTGCTGGGTAAAGCAATCTTAGCTGTAGGTCTTTGGATTTCATGACTTGGAATACTTCTTTCCATCCCCTTCTAGCCTGTAAGGTCTCTTTTGAGAAATCCGCTGACAGTCTGATGGGTACTCCTTTGTAGGTGACTGTCCCCTTATCCCTTGCTGCTTCTAGGATTCTCTCCTTCATTTTGGTCTTGGCTAATGTAATTATGATGTGCCTTGGTGTGTTCCTTCTTGGGTCCAACTTCTTTGGAACTCTCTGAGCTTCCTGGATTTCCTGGAAGTCTATTTCCTTTGCCAGACTGGGGAAGTTCTCCTTTATTATTTGTTCAAATACGTTTTCCACTCGTGGCTGTTTCTTTCCCTCTTCTGGTACCCCTATAATCTGGATGTTGGAATGTTTAAAGATGGCCTGGAGGTTCCTAAGCCTCTCCTCATTTTTTTGAATTCTCATTTCTTCATTCCTTTCTGGTTGGATGTTTCGTTCTTCCTTCTGGTCCATTCCATTGATTTGAGTCCCAGTTTCCTTTCCATCACTATTGGTTTCCTGGACATCTCCCTTCATTTCAATTAGTTTAGCCTTCATATATTCCTCTAATTTGTGGCTGTAATCAACCAGTTCTGTGAGCATCCTGATAGTGTCTTGAATTGTGCTTCTGAGAGGCTGGCAATTTCTTGGTTGTTGAGAGTTATCGGCTCTGGGACTTTGAGTTCTTCTTGTGCCATCTTTTGGGCTGTTCATGCCTGTTCCATAGCAGGATCAGAGCCCTAAGGTGTTCACTAGAGCAGGGCAACTCAGTCGCTGGGTTGTGACGTTGTATGTGGGGGCGGGGTCAAAGAGGGACAATGGCTTCCCTCCACCGCCTGCTGCTGTAACCCCCACCGGCACCGCAGCCATCACCGTCACCAGGCCCACGTGCCTCGCTCCACGTGAGTGTGCCACCGCTGTCAGCCCTCCACCACTGGGTTCGCCCCCTGGGGCCTGCATGGTCCGGCTCACTGCGCGCGAATGTGCGACCTTGGTCAGTCTTCCCCGCACCCGGACTAGTTCTGGGATGCCTGCGCTCCTAGGTCTGTCCTGCCTGACCCAGCTCCACTGCTGGCTCCACCTCTCTTACCGTCCTCGTTGAACGGTTCCGTTGCTGTCGGACTTCCGTATAATTCCGTTTTCTGGTCTCTGGGTGTGTCTTAGTTCTCCAAAACTTTTGTTGTATCCAAACTTGGTTGTGGGAGAAGGCACAGTGTTTCCACCTATGCCTCCATCTTGGCGGAAGTCTCTCCCGAGTCTGCCTAAGTACATTTTAGGTACATACGTACATTCTTAGAAGGAACCACAGCTTAAAACATTAAGCATTCCCCATTCTGCCTCTCGCCATCATGTTGGACCTGGAAGTCCATGTATTTCGGGCTGCCATATGTTTGAATAAGAAGTCAAAGCTCAAATACTTGGCACTAGTTTCCTGGTTGTTTTGATCCAGCTGTAGAAACCAACTTTGGAACCCGGAAATGCTGTGATCTCACATCTCATGCACCCCCTGCCTTTCCCTCAGCCTGAATGCTTTTTTTCCCCACCTGAATTCCTGTTTCCTTCAAATCTGAGTTTGAATAGCGATTTCTCAAGGTAGGCATTTTGCGATGCCCTCTCTCTCTCGGATCCCCAATAGTGCTCACAGCCCCCTGTACTTCCCTTGACACAGTGCTTTCGGATAGAATGGTGAGCCCTCCTTTGCTGTCTGCCTTCTCCAGGAGTCTGTAAGCTTCCATGAGGGCAGAAACTGGCACAAGCCATTCACCTCTGCCCCTTTAGCATGTAACAGAGTGCCCCACACATAGAATTTAACAAACCTTTGATGAATCAGTGTGTGCCTGAAAGAAGGAAGAAGTCATAATTCCGTTCTCCTTGGGAGGAAAGAGTAAGATATATCAGAAACAATTCTTTTTTTAAATGTTTAATTATTGTTCAAGTACAGTTTTCTGTCATTTACTCCCATCCCAGCCCACCCGCCCCCTGAAACAATTCTTAAGTAAGGTAGAATATGGCAACCTTTGCTGAAAGGTTATGGGACATCAAAGCTCAGTTTTTCTTTTACCGCCAAAAGTTGTAACTTGCATTATGTGGAATTTGGGAAGTGCCAGGTTTAGTGGCACCATAGATTATCACAGAATAGCAATATCCTAAATATTTACTTTTTTGTTTGTAGGATGAGCACTGCCAGTACTAATGATTGTAGTTTTCACACTTGGATCGAACAATACCAGTTAAAACATGTTTATTTTAAAATCTGAGTGTTGTAGGGGTGCTTTTCTCATTGGGAATGTAATGGACCTTTCAGTCTCCTGGTTGTGTTTTAACCTTGTAACTATACTAATTCTTTATTGTTGGGGACATAGTTAATTAACACACACACACACACACACACACACACACACACAGAGCATGGGCAGTAGTAGTAACCCCCTCCGGGAGGCAGTGGGATGGAGGGGGCATTTTTTTTCTGTAGTAGGTAAGTTTTCTGACTTGGTTTTGTCTTTCTCTTCTTGATGTTTTCTGAAGGACACAGTTCTGGGCATCTTCCCCCTCCTTACACAGTTTCTTCTGAAATTTGTCTGTGAAGTTTGGGTGATTCTTGCCCGAATTTTTCTCACATATTAACCTTAGTTCAACTGATATTAAAACAAAATAATATCCAATGGTATGTTTATTGTTTACTGTGATCACAGAATTTTGTTTCTTGTTTAAATTCACAATGTTTTTGGGAGAAGGGGATTAGCCTGCCCCTCACTAATTCATAATCAATATGCATATAAGGAACACTAAATGCATAAAGAGATTGTATACAAGGATCAAGAAGATGTATTTCCATAGGTAGAAAATGTAATTGAAGACATCTCTAACATCAGCCCCCCAAATAAAAGGAACCTGGGAATAAATCTAATAGGAGAGACACAGTATCATTGTATACAAACATGATCTTTAGTGAAAGTAAAGATCTTCTTCTCTTTAGTGAGAAGATTTAAGTAAATAGAAAAATATTATTCTTACAGGTCAGAATACTCAATAATTTTAAATGGTTAATTTTCCCAAATTGAGCTATGGATTCAGTGAAATTCTAATTATGAACGATAATTCTGAATGTTAAATTTAAAATTTGTACAGTGAAAGAGAAAAAGAAGCAAGTCAAACCCAGGAAAAGATACATATATGATGTAAGTATGACAGAGGTTTAGCATTCAGGATATGAGAAAGAAAGGCAAGTAATCCTAGTGGAAAACAGGATAAATAAGAATGGTCCAGTCTGGCACTGGGTGGCGTAGCTCAGTGGATTGAGTGCTGGCCTGCCAATCAAAAGGTCATCAGTTTGATTCCTGGTCAAGGCACATTCTTGGGTTGTGGGCCAGGTCCCTGGATGGGAGGATGTGAGAGGCAGCTGATCAATGTATCTCTCACACATCAATGTTTCTCTCCCTCTCTTTCTCTCTTCCTTCCCTTCTCTCTAAAAATAAATAAATAAAATCTTTTAAAAAAGAGAAGGGTTAAGTCTGATAAAATGAAATCCAAATGGCCACTCAACAGCCAAAATGTAATGGGGAAATAAGTGCAGATTAAAAACTGAAAACTGGTGTGTCATGCCCTGGCTAGTGTAGCTCAGTGGATTGAGCACATGGGCCTGTGAAGCAAAGGATCGCGGTTTGATTCCCAGTCAGGGCACATGCCTGGGTTGCAGGCCAGTTCCAAGTTGGGGACACATGAAAGGCAACCACACATTGATATTTCTCTCCCTCTCTCCTTCCCTTCCCCTCTCTCTGAAAATAAAAAAATAAAATATTAAAAAAATAAAAACTGGTGTGTCATATAATTTCCTACACCCATCAGACTGGCAAAATGTAAAGTTCAATGATACCAAGCAAATGTTGGGGAGGATATGGAGCAGCTAGAAATTTCACAATAGTGGGGAGTATAGATTCATACCACTCAGGAGAGTAATTTATTCACATATACATAGTCATATTATGTATCTTATAAGGGCCCAGAAATCCCACTGGAAGATACAATCTCATAGAGCTACTCTCTCAGGTGTACACAAAGAGACTTGTAAAGGACTATTTGTTTCAGCATAGTTCATAATACTGAAAAACTGGAATCAAATTAAATATCCATCAATAGAAAAAAAAAGGAAAATTTGAGGTATATTCATGAATGGATTATGTGGCTTTGATTATGGATGAACTAGACAGGTATCAATATAGATATATAAAATCATGGATAAATCTTAAAAATATGTTTACAGTACCATGTTATTTAGGATTACATACATACGAAATAAGATCAAAGACATGCCCAAGAGTGATAACCACTACATTCTTTATGAAACTAGAAATGGAATTAATGATGGCCTAGCCTGTATATTGAGTAGACAGCTCATACTGAAGGAGGATGAGGCCGGGGGGGGGCTCACCCAAGAGCCGGTGTGGATCTTGGCACAGCATTCCCTCTAGCAGTCCATTTTAAACTCTTGCATGGAGCCTAGCAAAATACAACTCCTCTCCTGTTCTACAAAGACTTTCTTGAATTTCTTGGGTAATATATTCAGCATGTATCAGCTTCTCGTGATATTATTTTAACATGTCTTTCTGTAATTGTTTTTTAAGTGTGGCTCTTGAGTTTTCGGGAATGTCTGAGTTCTGATTAATCATTGCACATGCATTTTGAGTAGGGACATCTGTCTCCGCAGCATATAATGTCTCCTGACATGCCATTTCTCAGCTTGACAGAGCACCTCTAGAGGGCATAGGTTTAATAAGAGAGAACATGTGATCCTTTTCCAATGCAGAGAGTGGGTGGTGTTACATTTTATAATGAAATAGCTAATAGATGGATTGACAGCTTATCCAATTTACTTTTATTCATGATCCAAATATAAAATTAGGAATAATGCTTATTCATCTTAGCCTTTATAATATTCACTACAAGAAATTTTAATACGGGAATATTGCCTAAATAAGTTTGGTTATAATCGCAGTAGACAGTGACAAAATGGCTTCTTTGTCTTTTTCTCCTATTTTTTTCTTTTTGTATTCTTATTGCTTTTATTGTGTACCCTAAATATCTTCTTGCATTCTATTATATGAGCAAAGTTAACATTTTGAAGCATGTTGAAACACTGTAATTTTTGAAACATGTAGTTTTCATTGTTTTAAATTTAATTGGGTACTATTTTTTCTCCTTTTTGTATTTTATTTCATCTTTATTGTATTTTTTTCATTACCCGTTAGTCCCCTTTTATTCCCTCCCCCCAGCAGTCACCACTCTGTTGTCCATGTCCCTGAGTTCTTTTTCCTTTTTGCTCGATCCCTCCACCTCTTTACCTCCCCACCCCCATAGCTGTCAGCCTGTTTTCTCTCTGAGTCTGTCTCTATTTTGCTTGTTAGTCCAGTTCGTTCATTAGATTCCACATGAGTGAAATCGTATGGTATTTGACTTTCTCTGACTGGTTTGTTTCACTTAGCATAATGTTCTCCAGGTCCATCCATGCTGTTGCAAAGGGTCAAATTTTCTTTTTTATGGCTGAGAAGTATTCCATTGTGTAAAGGACCCATAGTTGTTTTATCCACTCATCTACTGATGGACACTTGGGCTGATACTACCATTACCAGCTACTCAGTAACCATGGCACAAACCTTATAAACAACAATGGAGGTGCAAAGATGAATGAATGAGTGTTCTGGGGCCTGAGAGGATGCCCCAGTTTCATGTGAGAACTAGAGAAAAACACCTTCACAATGGCAAGATGTGAACACTCAGGCAGAAGGAGGAATGATGGTGTACAGTACTGCAGAATCAGTGACAAGGTCTGCTTGAGTGAGGGACACTGGACAAGCTGATGGAGAGAGTTGATTCCAGTCTAAAACGTGGAAGCGAGTGAGCCAGCAACAAGAGGGGAGCAGGGTGAGAAGGGACAGGTAGGTGTGACAGCCAGTGCAGACAGGTAGGAGGAGAGTATAAAGTCTTGGCTGGTCTAATGCAAAATGTGAAGTTCCTTGCACATGCAGTAGAAGGTGTTTGGGGAAGATGACAGATGAAACTGGAGAAGGGGAATTTTCATTTACACATAGATTGTATAGTCTTTTTCTTCTCTTTTGATAGTTTCTGCCTGTCTCTTCTATCTTGTCTTGCACTACCTCCAAACCCAAACATTTCTCAGCCATTTGAAAATGGCTCACTGGTAGTTATTTTTTCCCTCTCATTTCCTCATTTTTCTCACAACTTCTTTCAACTATCTTGGTTAATTTCAAATAGGGGAATTAATTTTAGTTACTGTGTTCAAAAGATTTTATTAAAAGGTCCTACCTTTGATCCAACTAAGTGGTTAGCCAATATACTAATTAAAATAATGCTTATAGTTATAGTTTAGCATGCTTGGTTCCCTTACCTGTGTCAGGGGTAGGTAGTAAATACACTATTGATGATGTGCACCTTTCCTTATGCAACTAGTCAAGTCTTTTCCCAGGTCTGCATCCTTGCACGCGCTTCATCCCACAATCGGGAAGGCACACTGTCTTAAACGTTTCTTTTGTAGAAATCTCATCTCCTTTGAAGTATTTTAGTTGTTCCTTAACTAGCTCTTTCCCGTTTCTGGATGCTTTGGTAACTTTTCAGAGCATTTAGAGACCACGTGACACTCCTTCCAGCTGCAGAAAATTTATCTTTTATTTCAGAATCCCATGATCTGTGGAATGGGTTTTCAGGTACTTCAAACACTGCCAGAGGTTAGTTTCCCGTCCAGAATGTGTTCTCCAAGCAGTTCAGAGGTGGCATTTGTTGGTTCACATTTAGCAATGATATTTGAAGAGCTTTGAATGGACTGCTTTATTAAAATAATGGAAGAACTTCATAGAGGAAGAACTCCCAGGGAAGAGGTTAAAGAATATAAATAGCTCTGCTGAGAGTGCAACAAAGTTCCCTATTGTGCTGTTGCCACAGCAGCACCAATAATTCAAAACAAGGAAATGGAGTCTCGTGTTTAATATAATACAGACTTTTCCCTAGACCTTCTGTGGTCTCGGGTTTTTTGGGGATAGTCTGTTTATCTACAGATGTCTAAATTTAGATGTGCCTTTTATGTAACATGGCAGAAGAGAAGTACTTAAAATTCTATAAGATGCAGTTATTTCTTAAGCTTTTTTTGTTTGTTTTAAATTGACCTTAAACCATCAGGAATTTTCCTGCTGAAGTAATGCCTCAGGATATTATGAGTTTGTGCATATAGAGACGTAACTTTTTATGCATTTCACATTCCATTTTAAAAGGTCATTTTGAAAGATGTATGAAGAGGTGTTTGGTAATTGGAGAAAGAAAAATGATTTTTTTCTATTGAACATTTCACCCCATGACAAGAGCTGCCTTTTCTATGGGAGGCAGTATTCTACTCTGAAAGCTCATGTTGGAAACTCAAAAATCTGTATGTAGTTGTTTGGGCATTTTTGAGTACACTTCATGTCATTTTAGAAATAAACTGGAAAGATATTGAACTGCAATTTCAGGCATGCATAAAATTTAAAACCGCTGCAAAAAAAGAAAGAAATATCAATGCATGGTAAGAGTTTATTTACAAAGACATTTTTGAATGTAGCAAACTCCTTTTTATTAAATGTACTTGACCCAACATAGTGGATAGAAGCCCCCTTTAAATTTTACAATTATTTTGTCCCTGTGTTAGCTACTTTATCTCGCTGCCTGCCTGCTTGGCCTTTGAACCACCAATTTTACCACCCTCCCCCCCTTTTTTTTTTTTTTACTAAAAAGTAAATGTGTAGACAATTCTGATTGTTATGGTATAAGGATATTTGAAACAATTAGGGAAATTTTCATGTTCTGATCTTCTCTATCCAGTGACATCATGATGAGGATGATGCAAAAAGCTGGTCAAATGTATATCCAGTGTGAATGTTGGCATTTTACCCATTAAACAAGGACACATGTTGCCTAAAAACAAATTTTCTCAAAGGCTTAATTCATGTACTCCATATAAATTGGTCAAATGTTTTTACATGAAACTTTCATTAAGGAATTATGATTCAATTTTTCACTTGCCTTCTCTCTCTAGTGTTTAAAGGGGGAATTCTGAGTGTTGAAAAGGGAATTCCCAGAAGTTTAAGAAAATAATTTTTGTATTACCATAAAAATGACTATAAAGTTAAAAAGGAAATAAACAGAAAATGAAAATGTATTTATTCATTCAGCAAACATTTGTTAANTTTATCTCGCTGCCTGCCTGCTTGGCCTTTGAACCATCAATTTTACCACCCTCCCCCCCTTTTTTTTACTAAAAAGTAAATGTGTAGACAATTCTGATTGTTATGGTATAAGGATAATTGAAACAATTAGGGAAATTTTCATGTTCTGATCTTCTCTATCCAGTGACATCATGATGAGGATGATGCAAAAAACTGGTCAAATGTATATCCAGTGTGAATGTTGGCATTTTACCCATTAAACAAGGACACATGTTGCCTAAAAACAAATTTTCTCAAAGGCTTAATTCATGTACTCCATATAAATTGGTCAAATGTTTTTACATGAAACTTTCATTAAGGAATTATGATTCAATTTTTCACTTGCCTTCTCTCTCTAGTGTTTAAAGGGGGAATTCTGAGTGTTGAAAAGGGAATTCCCAGAAGTTTAAGAAAATAATTTTTGTATTACCATAAAAATGACTATAAAGTTAAAAAGGAAATAAACAGAAAATGAAAATGTATTTATTCATTCAGCAAACATTTGTTAAGAAACTACCTCTGCCTGGTATGTTTCTAGGCATTGGAGATACAGTATTGAAAAAGACAGGATAAGCTCATGAAACTTACATGTAATAAATATTTAAAGAGAAGATTGGGATAATACAATAACCTATTGAGGTTTTCCAATATTGCTATGAGTCCTTCCACTCACTCACTCATCCAGGCAATATTTGCTTATGAGCTCATCAAAATTTTTATTATGTATTCTAATCTCACTGTCCTCCTCCAAAGTTATCATTTCCAATTGCTTAAAAGAAATACAGTTTAAAAAATTAAATGATGTCGCGTGTCATTTGAAAACAGAGTCAGAAGTATCCATTTCAGACCTTTGTTTCATTTGGCTATTTCTGTCCCAACCCTGACTGATACTTTACTTTCTGGAAGGTGTGTGTGAGGAGGAGGACGAAGGGTGAGGTGGAAGAACAGAGCTTTGTTGGCGAGTTCAAAGCAGGGTCGGGAGAAATGTGTGCTGGAGAATACTAAATTTTCTATATGATGGCCATGTTTTGTGTAGTATTAGTGAGCATGATAACTATTTGCTGACTTCTATTAGGCTTTTCTCAAGAAGGGAAAAACATTGGATAGTCTTGCTGCTCAGACTTCGTACACTTCATGGAGTGTGCTTTTATAGGTACTGTGAAAGAGAGGGGCTGACTAAGCCTTCTGTGACTAGCCGTCTTCAGGTGATGAAAATTGAGGACCTGGTGAAGGATTTTGGGAAACCACTTAATTGACTCTCTTTTGAAGGAAAATGTATTTCAGAGGATAATAGCCTAAGATTTGACTTCACAGCTTCAGTGTAGATGAGAAATCCTTCTGGCTGAACTCTATAGCGAATGCTCAATTACCTTAGCTTCTATTGAACCATATTCTAAACACCTTCTTTTGTAACCATCACCTTGCACAGAAGTCTATATTTTTAGCCTTTAAGCAGAGCTCAAGCACTGTATTTAGACATCTGACTTGAAGACTAAAATTTGCTCAGTGAGCAGAACAAATGTTCAGAAAATAACATTTCAAGGTTAGAGTTAGTGTCCTGAATAAAATTCCTTTTCTTCTCTTTCACCCTATTGAATATAACATAAATAATGTACCCTGACGGGCTTTCAAGATTAAAAAGTCAGTGAATAACCATGAGCTTGGAGAAGGAAGAGAGAGAAATTAAAAATTGAAGGGGCTTCTGTTGAACAATTGTTTGCCTGAAACTAAGTACATGTTTTAGTCCTTATTCAAGAGGATTATGGATCTTAAAAGGATTTTTAAAAATATAGTAAACCTTTTAGAAAAAGAGCCAAAAATGAGCCTACAGCCAACTTAAGAAATATTGAAAGAATATACACAAAGACATTATAATATTCCTCTCAGAATGCAGAGAGGGCTGTTTAAATATTGTTTATGATTAGTTGAGGTAATTGTAGTTATCAATTTTTGATGATTTACAGTATGCTAGTCATTGTGGGAAGGTCCTTTGTGTAACTGACCTTATTTAATGTTTATAGTAATTCTATGAAATGGACTTTGTCAGCCACATTTTATCAATGAGAAAACAAAGGGCAGAACATTTAATGATATTCCTAGGACTGTATAGTTAGTGAATAAGTGAGTGTTTGGCAATACATTGTAGATATGGCTCATGAAAATCCCAGAATGGTGCCCAAGACACCCTAGTGTTGAAAAATAAAACTGTTTCCCTCCCTTGGGGAATGGACAAAAGTGCTACATCGTGATTATTATCCTTAAACAGGCATTGCAAGGCCCCGGGAGCCTTTCCAGAAAGGGAGGTCATACATTTGCACTGAGGGAAGTGATCATCAATTGGTGAAACTCCGTCAGGAATTCAGATCACTTGGATTGTGTGTGACTTGGCGAAGAACTTATTCCTTTGTATCCCAGGAGGCACAAGGGTATTGTAACTGCATTGCACAGTGGGGCCATACGTAAGTGCGTCCAGGCATTCCCTCCTCCTTGCTGCCTGGTGGGGGGGATGGGCTTTACTTAGCACAACCCAATCTCTAGGAGAACAGCACCAGTTAGAGCCCATGAATGTTTGCGTGATCACAGGTTCTCATTCTTGGGACTCGGGCTGAAAGAAATATTGGCACTTCAGGATGATTTTTAAGCACTGCATTTAGAAAGGAATAAGGAATGTGTGAAACCCTTTGACTCTATTCTGATTTCCAGTTTCCTAACACTTCAAGTACACAAGGAGATATTCCCTAATTGGGCATAGGAATAATGCCAGATGAGAGAGAGGAAGTCAAAGGTCAGTTCGGAGATTTCTTTTCAAACTTGGTGAAATACCAAGTTCATGTAGCAGAAAGTGTGGCAGTGGGCTGACCATTATTTACTAAACTGATTATAATTTCTGTTTGAAGAATGGGTTGTCAGTACTCAAGGATCTACAACAGAGATTTTAAAATACTGCGATATAATTCTATTTAGTTATAACATATATAATTCTATTTACTTTTTCACAACTCTTAGAAGTTATCACAGTTATTTATAGATAGGAATATTCAGCCTGGGGAAATTAAATAATTTGCTCAAAAGGAAACAGTAGTAAATAGCAGAATTCAGCTATCTAATATTTTGAGTTATAGAAAAATATTTAAAACAAATCAAAACACCCCCCCCTTCTGTTTCTGTGTTTGTAGAGTATTCCATCTACCCCTCCATCCTGGCCCAAATGAGGAGGTAGAAAAAACATTCCTGTGGCAGTTAGACGTCTATCCACAGCCTGTGTCGCATCACTAACTGTCCCCCTTGGCCAGCTTCCCCAGCCTTCCCTTCCTAAGTGCTGCTACGATGCTGTGTGTGTGAATAGAGAGCAGTCTGGGAGGTGCCACGTTCGTGATGGCTGTTTTCGTCATGAAAGGTTCTGAGAGAGTTTTTACTCTTGTCTTCATCCGTTTTTCTATCATTTCATTTTACGACCATATATTATTTAATAATTAAAAATGTTCCTTTAAAGTCAACAAAGTAATTATGAATTTTGTGTAGCATTTACAAATAGTGTGTAAATTACCAATTTAAATGCACACACATATATACATATCTATTTTTAATTAAATGGTGGCCATACGATGGCTGGGAATGTGACACTCTGGGGCCACTTCTGTCTTTCATAGTCGGGTTATGAGTTAGGGCTTTCAGTTCAGAAAATGTGGCCTCCGTTATATATTCAATTGCGTTTTTTTCCCAACTCTCTGTAAGCTCTTATTTTATCTTCCACCCTGTAAACTACAGAGGAGGCAAACGTACTTGTTTTTCTTCTTAGTCTCATTTATTTCATGATGCTCAAAGTTTCAGGACTACCACAGGCGAACTGCCTAGATTCCAAAGAAATTTCTTCATGCTAGGCATTGGTTTTATAGTAACTCTTGGTTCTCCATTTACCAATTATGGAATCTTGGTCACTTAACCTAATGTTGTGGTAAATTAGTTTCCCCATCTGTAGGGTAGAGGTGAGAAAATTTAACCCTCAGGATTGCTGTGAAGTTTAAATGACTTAAAATTTTAGGCATGTGTTATCATGGAGAGTGTACAAAGATACATTTCTTTCTTCTTCACTTGATTTAAATCCAACACTTGCTGTAGCTATCGTCTCAGGTTTAAAACAAAGTAAACTGGATATGGATTTCAAAAATCTGTTTTTAAGGGTACAGTAGGTTCCCCCTTACCCAAAGTTTCAGTTACGCACAACGAGCTGCGGTTTAAAAATATTCAATGAAAAAGCCCAGAAATAAGCAGTTCATAAATTTTAAATTGCATACCATTCAAGGATCAGGATGAAATCTCGAGCTCTTAGGCTCTGTCCACCTGGGGCATGAGTCATCCCTTTGTCCAGCTTCTCCATGTGGGATGCACTACTCACCTGCTGGTCATTGTATAGCCATCTTGGTCCTCAGATGGACTGTTGTCGTGATGTGGAAGTGCTTGTGTTCAAGTCACCTTACTTTTTAATAATGGCCTGAAAGCACAAGAGTAGTGATGTTGGCAATTCAGATAGGCCAAAGAGAAGCCCTAAGGTGATTCCTTTATGTAGAAAGGTGGCAGTTCTTTTCACTTCATCGCAGGAAGGGTGGGTACGATACGATAAGATACTTTAAGAGAGAGACAGCATTCAGATAACTTTTATTACAGTATTTTGCTATAATTGTCCTGTCTTAATACTTGTTATTGTTAATCTCTTGTTGTGCCTAATTTATAAATTAAACTTTATCATAGATGTGTATGTATAGAAAAAAAATCCTGTGTAAATAAGGTTGGGGTCTGTCCATGCTTTTAGGCATCCTTTGGGGGTCTTGGAACAAACCACCTGTAGACAAGGGCGGGGCTACTGTATCTGAATCTCTTTGCTGAGTAATTAAGATGACCAGATGAGAATTCTTTCCACAGGAACATGAGGTTGATTTGACTCCTAATCATCTGTTTGCCAGTCACGCTTCACTTTATTGAAGAGTAAAATATAAAATCCACAAAGCCAAAGTAGCAATCAAATACAATTCCTGAAGCCGAAAGACCAAGAAAAGGGCACTAGGATATGTAAAAAGTTTCTGGAACCCATGAAATGTGCTAAAATTTTTTAGATGTCTTCAGATTTACGAAGTATTTTTTGATTTGCCACTCAAAGTAGGAAACTTGGTCAAAAAGAAAAAGTAAAAAGAAGCCTGTAAAATTTCTCTATACTCATACCATTCAGAGGTAACCACTCTTCACATTCTAGGCTCTTATTCCAGTTTGTTTTCTACTAAACATAGCAGGTCCTCGAATAATGGCATTTTGTTTAAAGTTGTTTTTTCCCCTAATATTGATAAGAAATAAAAAACTCAGTTCTCAGCTGGACCCACTGTCTGTGTGGAGTTTGTGTCCTCTCCCCATATATGTCTCAGTGGGTTTTGCCCAGGGCTCCAGTCTCCACCCACATCCCAAAGCTGTGCCCCAGGGAAGAAGGATGTCTCCCATGTCCCAGTCTGAGCGAGTGTGGGTGTGGCTGTGGGTGTAATGAGTCCCGTCCAGGGTGGGTCCCACCTTGTACTCTGAGCTGCCAGGAGAGGCTCCAGCAACCATGACCTTGAACTGAAGTAATAGGGGTAGAAAAAAATTCTCTTACTTGTTTTTAATTCATCTTTCTTAAATGTGTGTATAACTCACACTTATTCGAATGATTAATATTAGCAGTGTTGGGTCTTTAGAATTTAGATGTTTGATGATGTTTTTGTGACCAGAAATATGCACCAGGGACTTAACTCTTGTTTATGTCAATTAGCCTATGGCAAAAGTGCCTTCAGGTTGCAGTTTCCAAGAACCTAACGGATTGACCACGTTAAGTGAGGACTTACTGTTTGTAGTTGGCGTTTCGTGTATGAGGTGTGAGGCTGTGAGTGGAGTGCGTTTGTGTTTCAGGAGATGAATAATAACATATACATGTTTTTGTATCTTTTTATCTTATTTAACGTTAGATTATAAACACTTTAATGCCATTAAATATTTTCAGTATCATGACTTGTAGAAGTTGTAATTCATCATATAGTCATACCATAATTTATTCTATTATTCCCCTTATTTGGGGAATTTGTGGCATTCCACATATGGAATTTGCTGGTGCTCAGCAACATTTTAAAGTAACGGTGTGATGGACATTCATTTAAATAAATCACCATCCAAATCCCTTTCATTAATTTTTCCTTTAGAAATTATTCTGAGAAATAGAGTCCATCTCAAGAATTGTGAACTTGATAAAGGATTCTTGATAAAGGATTCTTGATATATCATAACATTTTTTTTTCCAGGAAAGGTATACCAGTTGACACTTCTACCAGTAGTATAGGAGAGTGCTTTTCAGATTATATATGCTTGTCATCATCATATATTAACATCAATTGACAGAAAAATGTTCATCTGTTATAATTTGCATTTATTTGATTACTTATGAAGTTGAACACTGTGTCATTATGTTTATTGAGGAATACACTCACACATACACACCCTGTGATTGGTATCCTTTTTTTTTTTAAGCAAGTACTAGATATGTTGTATTCCGATCTCAATTTTTAAAAATCTATTTGGATGTATGTCAATAAGCAATATCTTGATTAAAAATAATTACTTAACAGCGAGCTTAATCAAATGCTTACAACAGTGTAAAGGGACTACATTTTGGATTCTTTCCTTTGAAAGGCGTGCTGCACGATACTATGGTTGTAAGACTTTCATCACTCTTTTTGTGCCTGGCAGTGGATAATGTTGTTTATCTTGGGTTGCCCAACAATGTCAAACTAGCAACTTTCAAACCTGCAAACATGTACTTTGTCATCAAAATTGAAAGCTATAACTGAAAGGAAGGATTTCGTTCACACACTGTATAACCTCCTGATTCTGTAGAACTGCAATGCATACACTGGAGGACATGTTTAAGGACTCAAGCTCCAGTCAGCATGGAGCATGAGATTGGAGACAGAGTGGGTGTCTTTCCAAAGTAAATGCTAGCGTGGCTGTATGTCCTAAAAGACACCATCTCCAAAAAGCATGTCATAGTTTCCGCAATAGTGTT
This sequence comes from Sturnira hondurensis, assembly GCF_014824575.4. Lineage (NCBI taxonomy): Eukaryota > Metazoa > Chordata > Mammalia > Chiroptera > Phyllostomidae > Sturnira > Sturnira hondurensis. The sequence goes on from NW_028081528.1 coordinate 3,556,364, forward strand.
ACTATAATTCTAAAGGTTCCCACATGAACAAAGCCAAAGGGGGATAGGATGGTGGGGGGGAAGGCTGGGGTGGGGGGAGCGGAGGGGGAAAAATAGATACAAGTGTACTTGAACAATAATTTTAAAAAACTGAAAAAAATTCTACGCGGTCTGTTGGTACATTTTTATAAATTCTAAAGAAATCAATAGTAATTACAGAATTTTCAGTTTGTATACATGTGTATTTTAAATGGTTTTATTAACTATGATTTTTTTACGAAGATATTAGCTTATTTTTCCAGGATGTCATATTTGGTGCCTACAGGGATCGGCTTTGAAACATTTCCATTAAATATTTCTAATTTGGGTGAAATTACGTTTTTATGGGAGTGAAATGCGGTCCAATTCTTTAGCAGATTGAAGGATAAAACTGGATTATATGAAGAGAGGTTTTATAAAGTATTTCTTAAACCTTAGAGGAAGTTAATAAAATAATTTTATTGAATTCAAACATGACTCAGCTTCTAATATTAATTTCGTAAATAGGAAAAAGGTAATTCCATTTTAAAACTTCTTCATTTTGAAGGTTAACTTTATTATTATTATTTAGCACATAGGGAAGTTTACTTTTTACCTCTTTTCAAGCCAAACTCTTTTTTAATCAACATGCAGTTAGAGGGCTTCCTGTGTCCCGCGTTGCGTCTTAGACCCGCCCCTGGGCCTGACTGTCTAACAAAGGGAGTAAAATAATGACCTATATATCTGGGACACAGCGTAATACACCCAACTGCTTGATCACAACCCATATTCTGATTTGTAGACAGCTTAATTTTTTTTATCTGGTCTTTAGCCAGATGCAACATGGAACCCAATTGACTATTTGCGAGGAATTTCATTTGTCCATTTTAATTGTGGTTCTCTCCAAATGTGCTCAGAGAGGCCTTCATAACTACCATCCTCTAATTTTCAAAAACTAAATATATTAAATACTTTCTGTTGCTTCTTTCTTACTGTAAAACCTTATGTGTTGATTTTAACAAAATTAGAAAACTCTGGAAAGTAAAATGAGAAAATGTATATATCAATAGAGAATTCTTGTTAACATGTTGGCTGATACTCAAGTCTATTCTATATAACTGACGTATACTTGTTTTTACAAAATGGGATCAAAGTACTTGGTCATTTGCTTGTTACACGGAATATCATGTCTTTGGCATTACACACTTTATAAATGCCATACCTTTTTTTTTTTTAGCAATTAATACCTAGATCATGTTAGCCTGCAGACAAATTTTTATGATCCAAAAAGTGTTTGCCAACCTTTTGAAAAAAGATTTCTTATAAAAAATTATCTAGATGTCTATTTTCTCTTGAAAGCTGGGATGCTCTCTCCTGCTCCTAATCTGCCTGGCATGGTGCTAGGAGCCTGTCGTGGCTGCCGGTAGTGGCCGGCCTTAGCTGAGCCTGCACTCTGCGTTCAGGGCGGCCCTCCCCTACCCTCCTGCACCACTCCGCGGTCCTGCGTGACTCCTGAAGCCAGCTGAGTTGCAAGGCTAGTGGTTTGTCTAGGGTCTTGGTTCACAGTGATGCACAACTACCATGCACTTTCCTGTTTTATTATTAGAAACTTTACCATGAATTCATTTTTCACCGTTTGGAAGATCATGTCACTGATACAACGTAGCTTATGGAACCTGAATAACCAACACACAGCATTATCATGTGTGTTTGAAGTTCCCTTGTGCAATACAGAAAAGAGGAAATGTTGAGACTCCTTTAAAATCTTTTATGAATAAGGAATAGTTTTCAGTTCCTAGGAGAGAATATTAGTCATTCAGTATGTTTTCTTTACTTCTGCAGTCAGTAGTCCTGGGCTTTGGTTCATCTTACTTTTATTTTATCATGTGCCTGTACGTCTGGTTCACTGCTTCTTATTTCAGCACTAGATTTTATTCTGATGTCTGTTCAACCCTTTAGTCTTTCACTTTCCTACCCTTCTTATAAGGACTGGCTTCTTATTGCTACTCTTCATCCATGTTTACTCATTGGTAATAGGGCAGACCCTGGAAGACTTCTTAAATGTGTGAATACTCGTGCCTGAGAGAACTTTATAATCTATTTTAAAAATACTGTATAGAGATTGAATTGAGAATCTATGAGTTTCATTCTAGGTTAGCAAAAGAGGCTTTGCAGAGTATTTGATTTGAAAGTGGGGCTTTGTGCTAAATAAACTTAATATTCCAGGTGATCATGGAGGACATATGCAAGTCCTAAAGAGGCTTCCAGAAAGACATTGTGTAGAACTAATTTGTGCCTAGTCTTAGAGGCTAAAGAAACGTGCTCAAGGATTTCAGAGAGAAGCAAGTTGGTATGTTTGACGGGGGAGGAAGCAGGCTGCACAGTTTTAGAGAAGGGGAGGATGAGGGTAGTTCTCTTTCTTTTTCATTTTTTTCTTCCCTTCCTCCTGCTGTGGAACTCTGTACCTTTCCTTCTTCCTTCTATGACGGTACAGATGCTACAGATGTGCGTGAGAGGGATTAAAGCAACTTGGTCATGCGTGTGATGGGTCGATTTTAGGTGTTTGGTCTCACCTCAAACTCAGGCAAATACAAAGATGCGACCTCAAGGGCTTAGAACTACGTAGCTGTTGCTCCTCAGGGAACATTGTAGCTGGGATCTCAGAGTTAAGCATCACTTGCATTTCACTTCATTATACTACATTTTCTTAGCTCTAATTAGAAAACAAACCTAAGGAGAGAGACAGTGGGTGCAGTCGGTCTCCAAAGTTTTCCCCTCATCTGTTACTAGTGAGTTACACTGAACAGGGGGATCGCTGCAAAGGGAAAGGTGGTGGTAGTGAATTGCTAGCTCCCGTAACCTACCTCAGTTGGCCAAATTTAAGTCTTTTGGCGACACCATCATCGCATGTGAATATGTGAAAACAGCTCTGAGGGAACATTTTCTTAGCCAATAAGAGGCAAAAGTTAATGAGCCTTCAATGATGATTTGATTTTCAGACATTCTTAGTGCCATAACCCTTACATATGGTGGAAGATGCACTTCCAAGTCATTGTTCCAGATTTCATTAAAATGCCAGCCATATAGTAGCTCAGAAAATTCCATGTCGTAGGGTGCTGGGGTGATGGTGTTTTGTATGTTGCAATCTTTTGCAGTTGTATTAACATATCAGAAGTACTTCATCCTTGAAATATGTCTTAGACACTGTTTTCTTCTCGTTTATTGCAGATCTTTATACCTGGGGGGAAAAAACAAACAAACAGTTTGTAGCTTCTTCAGAGGACGTTTATTTTTCCCTCACTCAGAGGCCTACATCTGCTACATTGTCCTGTCTTAATTGCTGAACTTCAGAGGAAGACAATGGCCTGAGCCAGGGCCCCAAACTGTGGAAGTTTCTATATCTGGTAAACTGGCTCCATTCCAGGGCAGAATAATTTATCAACAAATGAAACACCAGCTACTTCCCACACATCTTCTGATTGCATTAAAAATCACTCCCCTTCCCACCTCGCTGAATGAGTTAGCTTAGAGTATGCAGCTGGCAGACATTCTCTCCTCCTCCTCCTCCTCATTTTGTTGAATGCTGGTTTCTGTAGTCTATCAGGCTTCTTATTAATAGTAGTAAAGTGTTCATTCATTAACTGTGTCATGCTTAAGAGCTAGACACTGTCATTCTCTTTCCCCTCCAGTTAGGCTGTTTTTATAAAGTTGTGCTGTAGCAGGAAAGTGAGCTGGAAAACGGATTTTGTGTCTGTAGCATCAGGTACTATTTAACCAGAGGGAGGGACTGATAAAATTAGCAAGTTGACTAACCACTTCCTTTCCTGGTGGCTCTTTAATATTATAACGGATACAGAAAAGTTCAGAAGGACTGGGCTAGTTTTCGAAACCACAGCACACTTTGGCAAGGAAGGAATGCACAACAGAACGGGTAAGTTTCTTTCTTTTGATTTTTTTAAGAGAACCATGAAAAGACTATGGGGGTAGAAATTTTGAAGTTTGACTATGCAAATAGTCTTTAGTAATTTGTAGGCTGTGAAGAACTAAACCTATAAGGAGGAGGGAAGCAAAAGGCAGCTAACAGCAGTAGCTTCGACAACAAACCCATAGCGTGATTCTGGGAATCTCTTTATTGTTCCAGATAGACAAGATTAAGACATTCTGGGGGGAGGGTTCTTGTACTAGGGAGATTTTTAATAAGTGTTTCTACACTCTCAGTTCTCCAAACTGAGGCTGGAATCGTTAGCAGAAGTGCTGACTTAGTGAACCAGGGACCCTCTGGATCTTGAAACAGCTTAAGATCCTCGGTGTTCTCCTTTGTGGTTGAAGTTCTTATTGCTTTTAATTTTTTTATTGTGGACATCTCAAACACAAATGAAAGGAGGGTGAACAGCATATAGATTTTCATGCACCTATCACAGAGCACCCGGGGTTGTGAACTCGGGGCTCACCATGTTTCATCCACACCGCCGTGGTGCGCTCCCCGTGGTGTGAGTCTGGTTGTATCGTGATGCAGTATTTGAAATGTACCATCGAGAGCATTGAATGAAGGAGGCCTAGCATCTCCTAAAGGCTCATACCAGCTCAGCCATATAAGTTTTAGGGAAATACTGTTGCAGAAAATTCAGTGAGGAGTCCAAGAAAGCAAGACCAAGTTTCCGATGGTTGTTTTACCGGTGTGAGTGGGAATAGAGGACAACAGTTAAGATCATGAATATTGTTTGGGGTCAGATTTTGTCTCCACTGTAATCCAGTGACCATATGGAAGTTTCTGAACCTTTCTCTGCCTTTTTTTCCTCCCTTGAAAGTGAAGGTTATAATGCTACTGATCTTTCAAGGGTAGGTGACAAGGAGACCATGCCTGGAAAGACTTCGCAAACTGCGGAGAACCAAGTGCTGCTGAACTGTAGGTCAGCCACAGAACTGTTTGTTGAAATTAATAGAGAGTGGAGACGAGATGTGTTTAAACAGAAAGCCAAACCTGCATTGAGGCACACTTGGTTGTCTTCGGACCATTGTCTTTCTCCTGATTATTTATTTGGTCGTGCGAAGCTAGGAGAAATCCCCACCGAAATATCTTACTTGCTAGTGGGGCCCTGGACACCCCTGTTCCTGCTCTTCTCCAACTCAAACCCTCCACACCCCAGCCCCAGCTCTGAGTTAACTCTCAGAAAACACTGTCAGAGCTCATCTGCCTATCTTCTCACTTTGAGCATGAGGGAGTAAAATTTGTCTAAGCTCACAGATCAAGGAGTAGTTGAGGTAATGTCATGTGCCCCTCTAATTCCTGGGGTGGGGGTTACCTTTTTTGGGTTCAGGCAAACCAGCTGGGCCTTGGAGGCTGCCTCACTTCTGAGATCTTGTCCTCTTCTCTCTCGGGCAGAAATCTCCAGGTTTGCCTCGGCCTTCCAGGGTTGCAAGCTGCCCAGATTTTTTTTTCATTAAAGATGGTACAACTCTGAAGATGGCAAATGGGGAGGTGAGGGCCTTTCGTAGTTTGTTACTTCTCTACCATATTAATACTAATGGATGCTATTTATTGAGCATTTACTATGTGCCTGTTGCTGCACTGGGCGATGTTCTCATTTAATCACCCTAATGTCCCTGTGAGACACTTACTGTTAATGTCATCATTTTATACACAGGGAAGCTGGGGTGTGGAGAGATTAAGCAATTGACTCTCATTGCCCAGCTAATAAGAGACAGCCAGGATTTTTTTCCGGGTCTTTTTGACTTAACCATTTCTTAGAGCATTTGTCCATAACAAATCAGTTTATCCATACATGTGCAATAAAAATGCACCCGTGATTTTGCTCTTGGCCATCCTGAAGGTGAAAATCATCAATATTCCTTTAAAGCAAGCTGAATGGAAAAGCTCTTGTCTAGCAATAGCTTTCCCACAGAGAATTTTAATAACAGCTAATTATAAGTTGTAAATTTGTCATAAATCTTGACAAATACAGAGGCTGGCGAGGCCGGGGGATAGAGTTACCACTGTAATGAAGCAAATAGTGAACTGAGAAGGTAGAAAAAAGAAATGCTTTTTTAGTAAATTAACTATGCCTCGGTGGTGGAGTTTGCTCTTAAGGCCATTTGTTTCTCTTGAGGTTCTGTAAACGATGGGCGAAATTCGTCTAAGTCAATTTTCAAGAACACACAGTGCTGTTGTAAAACAAACGCTTAACACGGATGCACTGCAGAAATAAGAATTGGCTGCATCTTCTGGGAGGTGCTGGGAAGAACTGGGGCATGCACAGTCAGACGTTTTAGAAACCCAGCATTGACTTTTCGTGCTTTTTCTTTTAGATTACTGGTACAACTGTAAAAATAGAACTGGCTGTGTGAATGAAGGGAGAGGTTAATTTCACAACTTTGGAGATATTTTTCTCTTCCAATGGAGTAATGGTGCTTTCACAATGTTTTCTTTCACTAAAAGGGACACTGTCTGGAATAACCAGTTGAAAAGGAAAGCATCAGATATAAAATGATCGATTTACCAGGCAATCTGATACAATCAGCAGTCTTTAAGCCTTCCTTCATTGACTGTGGTCCTTTTGTTATCTTGGTAGGATCAGCCAAGTTCACTTATAAAAACACGGGAAGAGGTTTGAAACACTGCTCTCATTTTGCAGAGATGGGAGGAGGTAAATGGAGTGGAGGCCCCCAGTGGGGGCTGGCAGGGGCAGGGGAGTGCAGGGAGCAGGGTCATTGTTATAAAGCACGCTTGCATCCTTAAATCTTTGAGAGAGAAAAGAGGCTATTTAGTACCGGTGATTACAAACCATTTTTTCCTAGAATTCTCCCACTATCCCATTTAATGTCGGTATCTCCTAAGAACATACTATTCGCAACTCATGAAGTAGGGTTTAAGGTTGGAAATGTTCATATTTGTCTAGGGTTAGAGACAAGTTCAGAAGTGCCATTTAGCTTGTCAGCGTCCTCATCTTTGTGTGATAGTGTCACTTCTGATGGACTTTTATCTCCCTCCCCGCCACCAATGACTTAATTCCATGCCCTCGTGCATCCAAACTACCTTTTCTGTCCTAATCTTTAACTTTCTCACTGCTTTATTGTCATTACTGTTTGGGTATTAAATGTTTTATTAAAAGTCTTGAATAAATAAAGCATTATTTTTCCTCGGGTTGAGTTCTCTCTTCTTCTTTTGCACATTTAGTCACCATTTTTTTAGTACTCCCTGCCTCAGAGATTCAGAGATCAATAATCACAGCCCCTACTCTCCTAAAGCTGACAGACTAGACTGGTGGGTGATACAAAGTCATATGAAGTCAGTGAAGCTGTAATTCATGAAGTACATTCCAGCTTCATTGGACCGACTACATTGGGATCGGCAGAGTGTGTGTGTGTGGATAAGAGCCCAAGCTCTGAGATTAGAGAGCTGTGGTTCAATCCTGTTACTCTGTGATTTGGGGTATTTTACCAACTTTCCTAAGCCTTGATTTCTTCACCTGTAAAATAATACTGATCTCATAGGGGTGTTGTCTGAATTATATGATAGGGCTGATCTATGTTAAATATTAATATAGCAGGATGTATGTAAGTTGAGGGGATGAGGGAAAGTCTCTCTCAAAGAACTTCCCTTGAAGATGAGCCACAATGACACAGAAAGATCCTTCTCATCCCAGGGAACTGTGTGTGCCTAAGTGGTAAAGAATTTGGCCTGTCTGGGAAAGAGAGTAAGAACCAGGATGGTTGGAACACATAAAAAGGGGAAAGTTGCTAGGAGGTGTCAACAGCGGAGTGCAGACTGTGCAGGACCAGGAGGTGATGGTAGGGAGGTTGCATGTTGTTCTAAGTGCAATCAGAAGTGATTGAAAGTTTGCACAGGAAGTTGCATTATCTGAATACTATTTTTAAATTAGTTGCAGAGTGGAGACCAGATTCTCAAGGAACAAGAGTAGACACGTAGAAACGGATTAGAAAACTCTTGCAGTAGATGGCCCAGAAGTGATGGGGCCCTGGACCAAATAGTGCCCGTGGGGATGACAGTGATGGATGGAGTTGAGAGATCTTGTATTATCAGTACACTCAGTAGAGGGCAGCATAAGAAGGTGAGACTGAGGAAAGTGTCAATCACGACCTTGACGTGAGCAGTGGGGTCTAAGGAGACTTTGTGTGTGATGATGGGGTCCTTGGAAGAGGAGCTGGTGTGGACGTCTCAGTTGAAATGCTTTAGAGACATTCAACGGAATGTGCCACGTAGGCAGCTGATGTCATACAGATGGTATGTGAATTCACGGAATTAGATGTGATCATGTGGGGAGATGATATGAAGTGAGAAAAGCTGAAGGCCCAGGACTCAACCATGGGAAACGCCACAATTTGGAAGACAGGTACAGGAGGAGTTGTCGGTGAAGGAGATGGGTAGGTAGTGCCCAGAGAAGAGGGAAAATCAGAAAACAGAGTATTCAGGGGAAAGGAGTAATTAGCTATATCCAATGATATTAAAAGCTAATAAATTATCCAAAAAAATCACAAGTTTTGGTAACATGGAGTTCATTGGCTTATAAGAATTAGGCAGAAAATTCAGTTTCTTTAAAATGTTACTGAATTTTAACATATTCAAAATTTTGCTATCGACTCATTGAATAAATGCATGAAAACTAATACTATTTAACAGTCATGTTTCTTTCCTAGTGGGAGTACATTTATAAATTTCCTTTTTTTTTTCATGTGACTGTATAACATTCAAGGAAATGATAAAATATTTATGCTGGTCTAAATTCAGTTTCCTATATACCAAACTGCTTGAAATCATCACTTTCTTCATATTTATGTTCCCAATGTCAAGGCCCCTGGGCGCTGCTGCTGGGGACGTCTCTGGAGGGTGCCATTCACACATTGGTTCTCCACTGAGGGCATTTCCATCCTCTAGGGGGCACTTGGCAGTGTCTGGAGATATTTTTGAATGTCACAACGGAAGGCAAGGTATGCCACTGTATCCTAGTGGGAAGGGGACAGGGTTGCTGCTAACTAGTCTGCAGTGCACAGCGCCACTTCACCTGGTGAGGAATGACCTGACCTGAAGTGTCGGGGGCACCGAGCCTGACGTGGACTCTGCTGCAGAGGAGCCCAGTGCCCGCTCCGAGGCCCTGGCAGCTGCAGTGAACTCACAAGCGGGTTTCTGCAAGGGAGCGGGGATCTCACACTGTGTTTTTCATTGTCTACCGGTACTTTACATAGAAATAGTCTTTGGATTTTGTTTGCATCTTGAGACTTAGAAGAGAACAGTGAGTAAATACAAGTAAAGTGCATTTGTATAAAGTGCCTCTACAGAAGGAATTTCCAACAGAATTCATCTATACAGTTAGAAAAAGAGGGCAGTGCTCCACCCAATGGATGTTAGGCTTTTTACATCGGAGTTGGAACCTTTAAGTAGAATTAGTTCCTTAGCTAAAGTGTGTATTAGGGAAGTTTAATATTAAAAAATAATTCAAAAATGTATTGGATTGGTTTAAAAAACCCTATAAGGACCCAATTCTTCATTTGGAAGTGACTATTTACTTTTACTTTATTATAAAATAGTTCATATGTCTAAAATTGTGTGTATGTGAATGTAATAAATTTTTAGGTTCTCATAACCAACTTAGAAATTGAACAAACCAGAATCAATGAAGCCTCCTGTGTGACTCCCTGTGCCACCCCCACTCCAGGAAGCACAATTCTGAACTTTTGTTTGTTTCTTTAATTTGTGTTAACATTTTACCACATATATATGTGTACCTAAATGAGGTATTAACTTAAGTTTTAAAAATGTGTATAAAATTAGACCATTCTCTTATACCAGACACAAAAATCCATTCAAAATGGATTCAAGATTCAAACAGAATTCCTGAAACTGTAGAACTCCTAGGGGAAAACTTTATAATATTAGTGTTGGCAGTGAGTGTGTGGATATGACACCAAAGACACGGGCCACAGAAACAAACATAGACACGTGGAAGTATGTCAGACTGAACAGCTTCTGCACAGCGAAGAAATTAATCAGTGGAGTGGAAAGGCAACCTGCAGACTAGGAGAAAATATGTGCAAATCATGCATCTCGTAAGGGGTTAATATCCAGACTACATAGGAACTCCTGCAACTAAATAGCAAAATAAAATAATAATAATAATCACCATTATACTAAATAATCTGATTAAAATGGGTAATGGATTTGAATAGATATGTCACCAAAAATACACACAAGTGACTAAAACATATCTGAAAAGATGCTTGAGATTGCTAGCTATCAGGGAGATACAAATAAAAATCACAATATATCATCTCACATTTATTAGATGGTTATTTAAAAAATTAATTGCAAGTATTGGCAAGGAAGTGGAAAAATTGGAACCCTTGTGAACTATTGGTAGGAATTTAAAATGCTACAGCTGCTATGGAAAATAAAATGGAGATTCCTCAAGATATTAAAAATAGAACTATCATAGGTTCCAGCAATTCCACTTCTGGGTATTTTTCCAACAGAATTGAAGTCAGGACTTTCAAGAAATATTAGCATTTCACCCTGGCTGGTGTGGCTCAGTGGATTGAACACTGGCCTGTGAACCATAGGGTCGGTCACCAGTTTAATTCCCAACCAGGGCACATGCCTGTTTTGTGGTCCAGGTCCCCAGTAGGGGGTGCGCGAGAGGCAGCCACACATTGATGTTTCTCTCCCTCTCTTTTTCCACCCCTTCCCCTCTGTCTAAAAATAAATACATAAATAAATATTAGCATTTCCATGTTAGTTGCATTGTTTAGTAGCCAAGAGGTAGAAACAACCTGTTTCTCTGTGAACAGATGAGTGGGTAACAAAAATGTTGTTATAAGAGAACATTTTGATGGTTGGCAGATAGGAGGTGGCTTGTGGAGATGAGTGAAGGTGAGAGGCTTCAGAAGTACAAATTGGTCGTTAAAGACCAGTCAGAGTGTAGTTAAGTACCACATAGGAAATATAGTCAAGAATGTTGTAATAACTACACAGGATGTTAGGCAGGGACTAGACTCATCAGGGTATCCCTCATAAAGTATGTAAATGTCTAATCTTGCGCTTGTGCACCTGAAACTAATAGAATGTTGTATGGCAACTGTAATTTACAAATAAAGAAGAAATATTTGACACATACATACCCCAAAAGAAAGAATATATGGTAGATATACATTGGAAAATTATTTAGTCATAAAAAAAGGAGCAAATCCTGTCATGTGTTACAACCAGGATTCACCTTGAATACATTATGCTAAGTGGGATAAGCCAGTCACTGACAGATAAATACTGTCGGATTCCACTTCTAGGAGGTATTCAGAGTAGTCAGACTCATATAAAAATAGAGCAGAATGGTGGTCGCTGGGGACTAAAAAGAAGGGGAAGTGGAAGTTGCCATTCAGTGGGCATAGAGTCTGACTGAAGCAAGATGAAGTGGTTCTAGAGATCTGATGTATAACATTATGCCTACAGTTAACAATACTGTACTGTTCTATTTGTTGAGAGTAGATCTCGTTATGTGTGTGTGTGTTTTACCACAGTTTAAAATAATGTCTATGACTATAGGATGTACTAGCAAGGGGAAGGGTGGAAAGAATAAAACATGCTCAATGACTAGTTGAGAAATGTAGGTAGCTGACTGGAAAGCTTCACACTGAGGGTGGGAACAGTGGCACCATTAGGAGTGGACATTTTCTGTGACTGACTGTACCTATGGATAAAGGAGGATCCTAAGATCAAGACGACAGTGTTTCAAACATGGGGGTAGAATGGGAGTTTTATTAACAGAAGCACAGAAGGGGTCAGGGGACAAGAAGCACAGAGTGCGGATGGATTGGATGCTATGTCTTCGTTCAAGAAGGTTGAAGTACCATGTTCATTGTCTGGACTTGGCCTTGCCATGCCAGCAGGGAATCTAAGAGTTTGCTCTCTGAGGCATTTCTGGGTATCTAGTTAGGGATATAGTCATTGTTGAGATGGTAGAACAGATGGGTATTTGAGATTCTTTGTGTGGGGTTCAAGTCGAAGCCACATAAAGGAAGAAGAGTAAAAGGGATGGGTAATGGTGGGATTTAACAAGAAACTTCAGAACCTTTTTCTTTTGGTCTTTGCTCATTTTTATTTTAATATCCTCTATCAATTTATTTTGATCACGTATGCTTCTTCTGCTTTCTGTCTTTACAACGTGCATTATTGTAGGGGATGGACATTAAAAATTAGGTTGGATTCTTGGGACAGGAAGTATTATATGGTTTGAAAAAACGTGATAAGGTTTTATTTGGAATTTTTACATGACTTGGAACAGCTCTTTGGTCGTAATCAGCAAGTGCGTAATTATCAGAAGCACCACAAGTTGTGTGTGTACTAGGTGACATGGTGACAACAGCAAAGTCCATTTCTGGAGGACCAGTCTCCTTAGTGTAGGTTTCTTTGGCCCTAAATTTTCTCCTCTTTAAAATAAGAAGTTGGTCCAGATAACAGGTAAGATCATTGAGGAACATTTTCTCTGACTTTTGGACATCTCTCCCTTTAACCTCATGAGCCTCTTGCCTGCCCATTAGGACCTAAGCCTGAGGGATTTCGCTCACTTTTTCCTCCCTCACACCAAAGTTCAGTGTTACCGATCTCCATTCCCTTTTCTCAGAGGCCTGCTAGTTAGCAGTGCCAGTGTGTTAAGTCTGTGTTATTCACAGTAATTCACAATAGCTATTATTGGCCTAATGTATTCACTCCCAGATGGCATCTTCACTGGGGGCTTCATTGCCGGCACCTAAAGTGATGCTTAATGGTGGACTGTTCGAGTACCGCAGCAGATGTAAGCCAAACAGGTCTGTATTAGCATTATTTACTTTCACAAGTAGTTTTTTGGTCCATATTTATTTCACCTTTATCAACATAACATTAGACATTTACAAAAGCCTTAAATTTTATTGCTTGAGGTGTTTTTTCAAAAGAAATTTTTGCTTTTCTACGGATTGACATTCTTTTATTCAACTTGTATTTGATTGGCTAGGTTCCTAATTCACTGTTGATATGATCATGTTGCTACATAGGATACTCTCAGACATATGCTGCACCTGCTAAAGATTTTCAATGTTCCATATAAACATTTACAAAAACAAACAGTTAACCTGCTATTTTAGGTTTACCTATAAGAAAACTAAACTTTGATTAAAAACACTGTACCAGAATTTCATGGTTTTGCAATAACATCATGAGAGAAACCCTGGTAGGTGGTAGAAAAAATGTTTTATATTTACAGTTGGGATCACATCTGTTCTATTCAAAATGATAAGAGGTAGATTTTAAACTTTTCTGGAGCCCAGCTTGTTTCAAGTTTCCAAAAGAATACAGATATTCACATAATTAAAATTCGGTTTATTAATAAAAACTGAGTTAAGATGATGGTGAAAGAACAGCCCCAGGTGTGTCACTCTGCATGTTAAAGTGGTATTTAATGTTTATGCAAGACTTTTTAAAAATTATTTTAAAAAGTTATTAGCACCTTGGTTGTACAGCTTCTAAGATGTTTTTTTGTAACACTGCATACAATTTCAAGCCTTGTTTGCTTCAAAATCTGACCTACTTAGAAGAGTTCTGATAATTCCACCGTAATACATTCCCTTGGTTTGGAGGCGCCTTTGGGTAATGTATTGGAGAGGCGAGTCATCTCATCAAGGAGCCTAATGGGCCCTATCACATTTCAAGATATGTTTTTTTTCTATTACTTCTGCTTCAAATTTAGTTCTGTGTTTAATGGTACCACACTTTACTGGCAAGGGTACTTTTCCAGTAGTTTAACTCTCTTTGCATATAAATGGTGTTTGGGGTCTGGTTGCCATTGTAGATTTTTTTCCTTGAAATGAGGTGACATAATTTGATTTTTTACAGTCAAGAACAAAAAAAAATTGTTCATCTTGAGACGTTAGAGAAAGAAAGGTTGTCACTGAATGAAATGCATGGCTTGACACAATTTGAAAAATGAGTTGGTGCCAGCATGCGAAAGCAGGACTGACTCTCACTTGTTAGAAAAGTAGGGTCGGCCTGGTAGTGAAGGAAACTTCCAGGATCAGACCCTGGGGGACCTTCAGTGACAGGGACCCTGCCCAGAGGAGAAGAAGCCGGGTCATCTTCACTGCAGCACCTTCCCTTGTCGAGCCCAGTGAGCTGCTGGTTTTAGTCAGACATGTCACAAGTTGAAGCCTTCTCAAGAGACTTTTGCCATGTACAATATTCATATTATCCAGGCTTTTAAATCCTTGAAGTCTCAAGAAATATTAAATAACTTTCCTAGAAACTCAGATGTCACCCTAAAATTCAGGACTTCCTCCTCCTGGGACTGTGTCTGTCTAGGTATACTGACTTTTCCAAGTAGTGTCAAGGGTGAAACCTGATTTTAACAGGTAGATGGCTCCCTTTTAAAAATATCACACTTGCTTTGACTTTCCAATGCCTTAATAAATATACATATGAACACAAGGACCTATTAAAAGCAGGTTGCATAATCCATTAAATATACTGAATAACATTTAAATCATTTTGTCTATACTAAGTGGGAAAAGCAGATTATAAAGAATATATTAATCATATGCTGATTTTTCTCAAAATGAAATTCAGAATACATTGATTCAGTCTTCAGTTGGTAAATATCTTCTTAAGTAAATACAAGAAAATATCTCAATACACATAAATTTTACAGGTCTTGAGCTGTGTACCACACAAACTATTCAAAGTAAACAGGTAGGTTATATTAAAGCTAGGCAGAGGCTTATCTTGTCTATGTTCCTAAAAAAGACACATTTTAGAAGGCAAAAATGATTGCATATATATAGCTGACAAAAAATACTTTTGGGAGAAACAATAATTTTACTAATGGTCATGAAAGAGCAGTTGAAAACTGTGAAATCGTGAGTCTAGTTAATGTAATAAAGAAGCACTTACACAATTCTTCATGAGCCATGCTGAGAAAAGTACTGTAAAATAAAGAATTAAGTAGAGTTAAAGAAATTAATTTCTTCCTTTAAATGAAGTTATGAAATATAAATTTATTTGTCCTTTAAAGGAACACTTTTTCCAGCCATGCAATTTTTTAAAGTTTATTGTATATGTATTTGGGAGATCATATCATATTTATTTTGTGTGAAGTTGCTTAAAAGAATATCCCTTCAAGTTAAATGTTCAATTTGAATTTCCAGCCTCTGAATATAAGCATCAGGATTATGTTTGAAGGTAATGAGATGAGGCGCTATTGTCTAAGAGATTTTGAAGACATAATGACTATATTCTCAGGTAGAGCAAGTTAATTTAAGTTTGGTAGTTGAAGTTGCATTTCATGATAGAACATGAAATTGTCTTTATTTTAACCTTCCACTGGCTATAATTATAGCCAAGAACAATCTAGGCACATTATAGACTTTTTGCATGAAGTGGCCTAATCCTCTATTTTATTTGAGAGTTATTTAGTTTTCATTTAGTATCCCACTGAGATAGTAAGTATCTTAATACTTTCTTTTATATTACTATCTATGCATTTAAGTGCAGAAATAGAGGCCCAGACTTTGACTCCTACTGCATTTGGGTATGTGGATTTGCATATGTAAAAATACAGCAATAAACATGTATAGAATGCATCACCATATTATTGTTGTTCCTAACATATTACAGAAACCAAGAGATCAAAATAAATCTGCCCGCCAGTGAGGAGTTCTAGTTCCTTCTGTCATTTCTCCACCAGAAAGTCATATTCAATGAATGAAGCAAGGGCGAAGGTTTATCTTTTTCATTAGAAGTTCTGAGATGATAAGGTCTTATTTACATCTGTGTCTTCCTGTTCTCTGTCGACTACCATGGAATTTGATATTTAAGAAAATGGATTTTTGCCCTGGCTGGCGTGGCTCAGGGGATTGAGCACCGGCCTGCGAACTACACGATTGCGGTTCGATTCCCAATCAGGGCACATGCCTGGGTTGCGGGCTGGTTCCCAGTAGGGGACTCACAAGAGGCAACCATACATTGATACTTCTCTCCTTCTCTCCTTCCCTTCCCCTCTAAAGATAAATAAATAAAATTTTAAAAAATTAAAAAAAAGAAAATGGATTTTGTATGAATCTTCTTAGTTGTTTTCGTGCATCGTATTTGACTAAGTAGTTCACTTAAATGTTTGTTAACTCTGAAGTCCTGTGTGTCATCCTCTGAAATCTAAAATAGGTACTAAGAGCGGAGATCCTCCATCAGTTAGCAGTTTCCTTAAGTGGAAATTTCTGTTCTAACTTCAAGAGCCCAACTTGCAATTAAGTAGACACCGTGCATGTGATCAGCAATACTCCCTAGTCTGCTTGTTTGTTTACACTCTTGGGTCAGTGCTGCTGATTTTATGCACTTAATTGCCACTTGTGACGTATGTCCATGTGCATGGTTCTCTAAACATGGTTCCCATAGGGACTCACTTGGCATATGTAGTTTTTATGCATCATTTCAGTTGGGAAATGAGAAAACATCCAGATGATGATGTGAAATGTGATGTGTGTGTGTGTGCACACTTTATATATATATAAAGTCACTGCTAACCTATGTGGTGTGTTTAGAATAGGGGGTCTGGACACCATGGAAAAGACTAGTCCTGAAGACAAGATGACCCGGGTTTTAACTTGGACAGTATTACTGACTAGCCAAGTGACATTTGCAAAGTGGCTTTACGTTTTTCGATGCTGTTTCTTCATCTGTAATCTCTACTCCCTAGGGCGGCAGTGGAGGTGAAATGAAATACTACATCAAGCTTGAAACTCACCTTCTAAACAACACAGACAAATTGTCTTTCTTGAGTTTCAGTTTCCTCATCTATAACATTTACTCTGTAAGGTAGAAGTAAAGGTAAAGTTAAATAATTATGTAAAACTAGAAACTGGCCTTTCAGAAGGCATACTGTACAGTGTTTTGGATATAATAAGTGCTTAGTAATTATTTTTTGAATTAATTAAGACACTTAGAATACTGGTAGGTGTTCAACAAATATTAGTTCTGTGCTTTTCAGTTTTCGAGCTCCTTATGTTTTGCTGATTTGCTAGCTAATAATAGTGAAGTGAAGATCAGTTTAAGTAATTCTCTTCTGGTTCTAATTTGCTACATATGTAATATTGTGTGATTTTTTTCGATTGATCTTTTCATGGCTTTTCCTAAAAGCGTATGATTTCAGTGGATGCAGTAGCATAAATCAGCCACGGAGAGATTGATGGTTTGTCATAAAAAGAGCAGAACATGAGTTAGTGCAGTTTTCTGTGTTTTAAATTTATCTCACTGTAACATAGTCAAATAATAGCATAATCAGCTGTTAAGTTTTCAGAGATGGCAAAAGGTAGTCATGGAATGAAACCTTAGATTCTTTATGTTAAAATGTCTAGGTGTTGGAGTCCATGGCAGTTCATTTGCTAGCTGACTACCAAAACCCATCCCTCCTTGTTCCATGGAAATAAAATAGTAGCTGAGGCACGTGGCCACACAGCTGGGCGCTACAGTTCTGTCCCCACTTGAGGTAGGTGTGGCCATGTGACCGAGTTCCAATGGACAAAGTGTGAGTATATGTCATTCTAGGATCTGTGCTTTGAGACATTAGTTTATTACTCTCTGTGCTCCTTCCCTATCTGTTGGCTGGAACTTCAAATGGTTTGGATCCAACTTCAACTATAAGCTGACAAAAATACTCTAGGAAATGTCAGGGCGAAAGATGAAAAGAACATTGATAGCAGAATGACTGCTAAGCTGGAATGATACACAAGAGAGAAATAAACTTCTCTGTTGTTTAAACCACTGTATAAACCATCTTTTTCGGGGGAGTGGAGGAGGGTTGGCAAGGCTATCTGTCTTAAAGCTGTCCTTGCCGAGTTCAAATCCTTGCTCCACCATTTCTGAGTCCTGTGTAGGTAGGCAAGGAATTGATGCCAGAATCTGCATAGACCTTCACACTGATCAATCCAAGAACACACACACACACACAATGTAAATGAAATTTCTGCCTGAGGCATGTTAGAAAGGCTCTTAGTGTGAGAACCATCTTGAACATCAATTTGTGTGAAAAAAAGTGGTAATTGTAGGGCCATTAACAAGCCAAATTGTTCTTGTTACATCTTGTCACTTTCTCAAAGGAAGTGCTTAGCCATCCTTTCATTCTAAAAGTGGTTTTTAACATTTTGAAATCATAACAATCAAAATCATAGTGATATTTAAAAAACAGTGATCGAATACATAAAACTAACACATACCATTAGTTAACACCAAATACCATTGTGGAAAAGGGGAGCTGTGCATATATGGCTCTCCATCTGGCCATGTGTACTTTCTAGGTAATGAAAATACTTGAAGTCATGCAAAAAGGTAGAAGAGAAATATTTCTAAGAGTAGAAAAAAATATATATGAAAATGTTAAAATGAATTAGATTCTTTGTTAAAATTTATGCGAGGAGTTTGAGGAGTGATGAAAAATTCATCATGTATACAAAGACAGTTTCTTCAATTTAAATAAAAATTTCATCCCTAGCCAGTGTGGCTTAGTTGGTAGGAGCATCATCCCATGGATTAAAGGGTCATGGGTTCGATTCCCGGTGAGGAGGGTACATGCCTAGGTTTCAGGTTTGGTCCCTGGTCATGGTGCACTGAGAGGCAGCTGGTCGATGTTTCTCTCTCACATTGATGTTTCTCTCCCACTCTTTCTCTCCCTCCCTTCCCCTCTCTCTAAAGTCAATAGGCATGGCCTCAGGGGAAGATAAAAAGAATGAGTGAATGAATGAATGAATAAACTTTTTGTATTTTGTCTTAGATTATGTTTACATTACAACTAGTTTAAATGTAACTATTGCAGACAAATTTTGACTATTAAGGCTTTTAAATTCATTTAATGACCCGAGTCCTAGCTATCTAGATTACTTAGAATGTGAAACTTTCAAAACCAAAAATATTGTAAACATCAAAAAAATTGTCATTATTTTAGCCCTGTTTTATTCAGTCATTTCTATTTGCTTGACCATGTACAAGAAAGGAAAACTTTCCCTGTGAGGAAAAAATTAAACTTGAACTCTGATCTGCAATTACTTACTCTTTGGAGAGTCCATAGCCTTATCATTTGTTACAAATACACCATACTCTCTCCTTAGTGATATTTGACCTCCATCTAGTATTTAATACATGGTAGGGTATTTTAAACTTTTTGAAGAAGAAAAAGTTTTGGTAGCCTCTGTACATGAGTGAAGATATTTTGCTTTGTTGGGAAAAACTGTTAGGTGGGTCTGACTGGGAGAAAATGGTTCTGTTCATCTTTTTCTTGTGCTAGATCTTTATAACAAAAAGTAGGGGAGAATATATAAAGCCAGAGTATGTTGTGTATATTGTCAATACGAAAGGTTGCCGGCCATTATTCACCTTTTATTCACACTATCTTCTAATCTGGGGATTCACATGAGTTTTTATGGCTCAACACAGAGACAGGAAAGTAGAATCCATCAGATGCCTCCCTGGTGCCATATCTTAAGTCTACATTATAGGACAGGTTTTACCTGTCTGTGTGAATGTGGAAACGGAGGTCCAGAAACGTCAGGAAACTTGAACAAAGTCACGCAGCCGGTGAGGAGAGAATTAGCATCGATGCCAAACCCAGGCTCCTGCGTATGCTTGTTGAGGTCTCTCTGCCAGTCTGCATGGCCTCTACTGTGTTGCACAATCGGGAGTTTACTGACACTGGCGAGAATCACGTGTTTGTGAAGCTGGGTTTGCGTTAGGCTTTGTGGGAAGAATTGAAGTATGTCATTTCTCGCTTGATGAAATGTTCTTCCCTTTATGCAGTATTCATTTTTCTCTGCCTGGTGTACATTTATCCTTGGTTGAAGCACCCATTTCCTTCCAGGTCTTTCTAATGAGACTGCGGATTTTCCAGAAAATATAGTGTCGGTGACAGTTTCTTCACCTTACTTACATAGTTCGAGGAACTGCTTGTTTAAATTTAGGTACTGTTTCTGATGAAATGTTTTGACAAAGTAATACCAGCTTGATACTATTTAAAATATTTTGACAGATCGGAAAATTGTTTCAGTCTGAGTTGAGCAATACTTTATTACAGTATTTTGCCGCTCAGGAAAAAAAATGGTAAAGGTAGCCTCCCTGTTCCCAAAATAGCATCCTTCTGTTCCCTGCAAGAACAGAAAGGCCTCCGTTCAGTCATAGATTACAATACGTGTACCTCGTATGTTAAGCATTTATGCAATTTAAACAAGAGGGAACGTTTGTGATTACTTCCAAACAGGGAGCATTTATTGTTCTGTAAGCAAACAGAGCTTATAGAACTTGTAGGAATGTCCATTGCTGTAGCACGTTGTCGGAGCCTCCTCTCGCTCTGATGAGTGTGCTTTTGATTAATAATGCAAAATCACAAGGGTTTAAACATTGCCTGGTTGAAAAAGGAATCCTCAGACCAGTTACTCTTACACCTTGATTATTAGAATGCTATGGTGATAAAAATATTTAAATCTCACAAATTAGTTGCAGAGGAATAAAATGCAGGTGATTCTTGTTTTTGTTGCATTTAGCAAATATGTTGAAGAGATACAAGGGTTGTGGTCCTCAGTGCATTGCTGGACCAGGACAGCAGCACCATCTGGAACGCTCATAAGAAATTCAGATGCTCAAGCTTCACACAGGCCTTCTGAATCGGACAGCGGTGGCGACCAGCCTTCTGGCTTCTAACAAGCCTTCCAGATCCTTCTGACCGTGCTTGTCCTTTGACAGCTACACAGGTAGAACAGAGACCTGTCCCAGAGAACTCCTGCAAGATCTGCCACGTGGAAGGAGAAGGAAGTGGTGGGGAATAGTCAGAACGTTTCTCCAAGGCTCCCCCCCTCACCTGTGCAGCTAGGGGTTTTCGGTTTTACATATCACACCGTTTTAGACTGGGTTCTGCCACTAACCAAAGCTTTGAACCCCCCTGGGATATATCTTTCTTCGGAGGTCTATATTTGGTGGCTCAGAAAGGCTTCACAGGGTGACAGTGTCTCTCACTGTTCATATTATTCTAGCCCTGTGGCTCTGAAACTGGTCAGCAAAGAAGGGATTGGCCTGTGTCTCAACGATAGCACCATACTTACCAGACTCTGAAGGAATATATGCATAAATCAGAATGCTAGTTTTATTTTCACATTACGATGAGGAGCATAAAAATTAAAACCACTGAAGTTTAACTCCTCCCATTTCTTCTTACTGTGCACAATTAATACCCAGAGCTGGGGACATCCTTGTCCAGTGACTGGATCACTGGTGAAACTCATTCAGTCCCCTACCTTCTCCATGGTGCTGCAGGTGAGATTGTGAGTAGTTTTTTTTGCAAACAGAGACTCAGGGGAAAGAGAAGTATTTCTCTAGATCATAATGAACCTGAATGAATCCTGTACCCACGCAGACACATGGAGTTGATTGCCGACCAGATTGCTGAGGGCCGCTGTATTCAGTGTTACTTTCACCGGAAGCATGTTCCACAGACCTACTATGGCATTTCTTGTCACTTTCTGATTTTAAAAATTGTCCAAGCAACCAATGACAGTTATTTCTGTAGATATTTTAACATCATTAAACTTCAATAAGGTCTGCATTTTATATATTTTTTGCTGCCATCCATTATATATGATTTGTGTGGTTTACTTACACTGAGTTCTACAAACGATGATGAAGCCAAAAATAGGTTACCGTTATCATAGCGAAGATCACAGAAGGCAACACTGAGTGTGGTTACTAAGTGGTAGGCAGTGGGCTAAATACTTGGTATTTATTAATACATATTTTCCCCTCATAGTCAACCTGTAACAAAGGATTTTAAGCTTTTGAACATCACCCCCACTGAGAAGTTGCCACTTAGTACATACATATTCCTTCTATGTGAATGGTAAAAATTCATGATCAACTTTTACTATGCTTAAAACTCATATTTTTTCTATTGTATTCCATTTTATTCTGTCTCATTCAATTAAAGAAGTGCCAGTTGTGACTCAATAAATTGATTCTATTACTCACACTAATGGATCACGGCCTGCAGAATGAAAGGTTGTGCTATCAGATTATGTAGTATTATTATTAGCCCTATTTTACAGATAAGAGAACAGGTCTACGGAGATTATGAGAACTGCCCAAGTTTACTTAGCAAGTGACAAATCCAGGGTTCAAACTCAGCCAGTCTCTCTCCAACACCCTCCCTCATACCCCTAGGTTCTGTCTTCGGTGCTCAGAACCTTCTGACCTTGAACTGCTGTCAAGGAGGACTGTAATTTTCTTGAGGAATTTTCTCTCAAGTGTGGGGGTGGCATAGAAACCTTAAATGGAAGGGTTTAGAGATGAAGAGTGGACCTGCTGGGGAGAATAGCCCCTCTTCTTCTTTTTTCTTTTTAAACTCAGAACATGTGCTATTTTGGGAAGCTTGTGTAATGAGGCTGATGGAAATTGACTATTGCCACCAAACCTCCTTCTGTTTACTACCATGGGAAATTTACTTTAAACAATCCAAAGACTTGTAGGTGGAATATATGTTTACCTAAAGTAAAAACAATCTCTGTTATGTGGAGCTTCCTGGTGAGTGGTGAGAAGAGATGGAAATCCTTGATTTCTTGAAATACATACACGAAGTCTGTCTGGAAAAAGCCAGCCATTGTTAATACGAGAACAGTTTGGTGACATCAATGTAACCTGGCAGCCAAGGAGCATGGGCTGGGATGGGTGTGCCTGAGCAATGAATGACAACTTCACTGTACTAGTTAGGAGGGGAAGTAGACACCATTGAGATTTGAGTGAGCGTGTTTTCGGTGTGGCTGTTGCATTCAAAATGCCCGAGTGAGTAGAGCACCAAATATCCATCAAATTTTGCATTAAAGCTTGAACATTCCTCCATGGAAGCTATTCTAATGATTCAGAAGGCTGCAGCTATGGGCACTGGTTGATTGGCAGCTTCATTCCGACACACCCACTCCTACATCATGTCCCCTGCAGAGTTTTTCGGTGAAACATCAAATCACCCAGGTGATTCAGCTCCCTCTGCAGCCCAGGTTTGGTGTCCTGCTACTTCTGGCTTTTACCAAAACTAAAATCATCTTTGAAAGGGAAGAGATTTCAGACTGTGGATGAGATTCAGGAAAATATGATGGGGTAGCTGATGATGACTGGGAGAACTGTGTGAGGTCCCGAGGTGCCTCTTTTGAAAGGGGCTGAGTCATCATTGTCCTACGTACAATATTTCTTGTATCTTGTATCTTCTTCAGTAAATGTCCATTTTTCATAGTGCATGGCTGGATACTTTCTGGCCAGAACTCGTAGTTAGATGTGAAGAACTGCTGACTTGGCAGGATATTTCTGGGCACAGGCATTATTCTCTTCCCAGTGCTAGCAAATATGATTTTCAAGTATGGATGAGATATATAGGTATAAAATTCAAAGATAGAATAGCCACAGGGTGAAAAATCTATCTTTCTCCTCTTTTTTCCTTGGTGGTCCCTCTCCTCTCTCCAGAATCAGTCACCACTCTCTGTGTCTTGTGTAGTCCTCTGAATTGTGCTCTGTGTGGGGGTGCATTAAATAATGTATTCTGACACATTTTTTCTGCCTTAGCGTATTTTCCCCTTGCAGAATGTCTTGGAGTCTGTTCCCTATATATTTAGGGACCTTCCTGCCACCTTTTTCACAGCTACATCATATTTCACTGTATGGATTCTCTAAAACTCATTTAACAGGGTTTCTCTTAACAGACATTATGTAATTTCTAACCTTTTCAAGTCCGATTATTTTACAAGTAAATCATCCTTAGGGCTCTGAGTCCTCTGTGCGGTCTTTTTATTCTTAGCAGACGCTTCACAGCCCTGAGTCTTCAGCAGGAACTGATAAAGATCAGACTGTTATATTAGGTCAGGAAGTTGCTTGATCTCAATTTTCTTCAATGCCTATTTTTAGTTTCTGAACAGTAATCATGGTAAGAAATCTTTATATCTTGCCCTAGACAACCATCTTTTAGATGATTAAAGTGGTCCCCTTGAAAATGTTTAAGAAACACAATTTGCTAACAGCTAAGTTGGTTAGAGATATTAACTGTTTATTTTTAGAAGCACAAAATGTTCTCTGAAAGTTCTGTTTTATTCTTTATACCCATTAAAACTTTTTCAGATTTATTTTCCTATAATTCATGGAGATTTGGAAATTTAAGTGGAAGGTATGTGTTTTCTTAAATGCGTGGGTACCTATTTCTTTGTTCTATTATTTGAAGACAGTTCTGGAAACTGCTCAGTTTTACAACGAAAATGTTCACTTAGCACTTGCATTTTCTGTCAGTCATGCATTTTAAAGCCATTTTAGCCAATTTCAGGAAAAACGTTCAGTATCAGTGAGTGATAATCACATGAGAAAACCCGCGGCGAGGCGTCCAAGTGGGAAGCTGGTAGAAGAATATGGATAAGTGATTCGGTCCATCTCTGTTTTCCTGACTCAATTATACCCACACTAACTCAGAGATAACAAAATTGGCGTGGTGTAGCGCATAATCTAAAGAAAACAATGCTGCAAATCCTTTGAGAAGTGATTTTAGAATTTAATATTTTCCTGGCAGGAGATTTATGACCTGACATTGAAAACGATGACGGCTCAGATCCAAATACTTTGTTCGTTTCCTCTTGCTCAGCATTTTGTAAAAACATGGAGCACACTAACCAGATCCGTGTTAGCCAGGCCTCGGGTTCAAGATTTTATATCCTTATCACCACGCACCAACGCTGGGATATTTGGGCTTTGATGTATGCAAATGCTTTTCTAATGTGTGATGTGTGAGGTGAAAAGTTATTACACATGCTATCAGTTTATTTAAAGTGCTTCTCCTGTATAATTTATGAACCCCCGATATAACAACATACCCTTAATGGCCATTAGAAAGTTATGCTTTCTTATTTTGCTAAATCATGTAGCCTCCACTATACTTAACACACTGCCTCGATTTATTCCTTTGTGCTAGGAATTTTATGTTACGATAAAAAATAATCAGCTGTCCAAATGAAACTGCAATCACATTCACTTGGGAAATTTCCTTTAGAGATATTTGATACATTTTTGGAGGTGTTTTAGGGATCCGTGTCAGTTAATTTATATCTATAATTTGGTTATATATAAAATTAAAGTTAATCTGAGTGGACAGAATCAATACTCTTCTAAGTTTAATTAGATGGCCAGCATCCAAGCAGGAGACCATTCTTTTTAGTGTCCTCCTTTGCTCTTTTCTTTCAGGGTGAAGTAATTCCTTTGCCAAAGTATGTTGCACAGGTCCCTGGTGGCCGGTTCTGTAGAGGCCCACAGCTGCGCAGTCAGCAACATGACAAGGGGGTGGGCCTGGGTAAGGAAGCCATTGTGTATAGTAACACGCTTGCCTCGTTCCCCACATCACAGCCCAGCCAAGGGGACAATGTCTCATTTGCAGTGGCTGTACAGTGACTGTTTCTCATCCAAACTTATAAAAGAAGATGGTGTTTCAGGCCAAAGCATTCCAGGACAGAGCTAGGAATGGTGGAGAAGGAAATCAGAAGTTAGGCTAGCCGTGCTGTTTCAGGATTCTGCTATTTATAGTTACATTTGATATAGGATGCTGGGAGATGTGGCAATAAATTGAAGCTGATATTTTATTTCAGGTAATAACTTTTTTTTTATGTCTCTTGGTGCATCAGGGAAGCAACCTACAGGAGTTTAAGAAGGGTTGATAGTACAACCATGGGGCCTTATGTTCAATGCCATGATCAGGTTTTAACATTATTGAGAAGTAGGTTGTTCACAGGGTTTTGAGAAAGTGATTTGGCTCTAGCTCAGTGGAACCACTAAGTTGAATTGTTCTGGTTGACACTGTAGAAATTCCTTGATGGGCAGATGCATTTCTAGCAATACATTCAAAATAAGGTTAGTGATAGTTTAAGATACATGAATTATTTCTAATTGTGTGCCTGTCTTTTTAAAAATATAAATGAATGCTGAAATTTGTATTTTATAATTCAGATTTTAATTCTTCCTTTTGTGGCACCACAGATAAGTATGTGTTTAGCACTATGGAGAAGACATATTGGGGGCTGTGCGGAAACGTAATCAAGGCCCTTGTCCCCAGTGGTTCTCAGGTTAAAGAAAAACCTGGTAGAAGGACAGGAAGTGATAGGAACCGTAACCCCATAAAAGTTGCGATCCTATTGGTGTTATACAGACTGTCCACACAGAGGCATTTGTGTAACTCCATCTTAAAGAAAAGGAATTCCTTTTCATAAGAATAACAATGACAGAAGCAACCGACTTTTGGGGGGGGAAGTTTCCGTTTCGTGGACCTTTTTTTTAAAAATGAAACTTGGTTTGGCACTTACTAGCCCTCAGGCACTGTTCTGTGTGTTCTATGAGTATGAAGTCCTTCAATCCTTGCCAGCCTGTGATATGGATGCTGTGATTGTTATTCCCTCAGCGTAGGTAAAGGAAAGGGTCGAAGGATGACTCATGAGTCGTTCAAGGTCACAGAGCTCATGGCTGAGGGAACTGGGTGAGGAAAGCAGACCACAGGACCGCACAGTCAGCGCTCTTAACCTCTGCTTTACACTCTGTCGCTTTGCTCGCTAGTTTGCGTGTCTCTGTTTTAAGGCTCAATAGATGCCCTCCAGTTTGCCCTCATAAAACTACACCCTGTAAGCTAGGATTAGACACTTGAAATTCACTGCTATAGAAGATGATGATATGTTCCTTTGATGCAAATGTTCACAGCACTACATAATTTGGTGATTAAATTAATCCCCTTTGGTGAGGGGGGGGTTTCTAGGAGAATAACACCCTAACTTTAGGAAGGTGAGAACTGCTTATTTATGCAAATATGTATTTCCAATGCCTCCTCAGTCTTAACCCACTTTTTTATTTTTTAAAACATTTTTATTGAACTTATTAGGGTGACATCGTTAATAGTTATGTAGCTTTCAGGTTTACAATTTATAAGGTATCATCTGTATAGTGTGTTGCATGTTCACCGCCCACGTCAAGTTTCCTTCTGTCAGCATTTATCCCCCATGCTCGCCCCACCTCCCCACTTTCCCTGTGGCCATCACCATACTGTGGTCCGTGTCTGTAGATTTTTTTCTTACTCTCTGAACCTTTTTCACCCAGCCTCTCAATGCCACTTCCCTCTGACAGCTGTCAGTCTGTTCTCTGTGTCTATGAGTCTATTTCCATTTTGTTTGTTAGTTTATTTTGTTCACTAGATTCCACATACAAGTGAAATCATGTGGTACTTTCTTTCTGAGAAGATCCTTGTGGTGGCGTGTCACGGATCACAGATTTTGTCACCACTTCGGGTGTCTGAACACTGAAGAGAGACCTTTAGGGACTGGGTGGAGGTATGTTCATTGTCAGGGCAGTCCTGGCCCAGTGCTCCTCCTCCCGAATATCAGTGGATCTCAAACTTGAGCATGCATGCGAAGGACCTGGAAGACACGTAAAATGACCCAGATTGCTGGTCCCACCCACACAGTTCTGGCAGAGTAAGTTTGGGTAAGGCTTGAGAACTGACTTTGCTAAGAAGTGTCTAGTGAAGCGGATGCAGCTGGTCTGGGGACGACACTTTGAGAAGTGCTGACTTGTCTCGAAACTTAACTGAAAGAGGTCAGGTGGCCCTCCCCTGTCCCTTTGCTTTTAGCTCCATACTTACTCATTAAATGCCCTCGTTTTGTTTACAAAGATTAGAAAATCAGAAGAACAGCTTTCTTGGACCCTGGAAAGAGTCCAGTAAGTCTCTTAATCATATAATCACTGATAAGATACTGCACGCTTAATAAGAATTGACTGCATTTCTTGAGTGCTTACTGCAGTGCCAGGCACTTCACTGGGCCCAGTGCCTGTATTCGCTTACGTAATAAAACAAGAAGCACAGCAATCAGCGTTATTCTTATATTCATCTTGTGCTGGGAAACTAAGGTTGAGAGAACCACATGCTTTCTCAAGATTACATATGCAATACAAGGTAGATTTAAAATTCAAACGTGGATAATGGATGAATTCCAACCACAATGCCCTTGCCCACTGTGTTTTAAAAAATCTATAGTGATGAGCTGAATTTTAGTTAGACTTCAAGTTTTAGCATGAAGGGTCCTTCATTTTCATTTCTCCTTTTTCGGTTTTTTTTTTTTTTTGAGTTCTTAAGTATCTTAAAATCAGCAGGGGAGAAGAATTACACGACTGCAGGTTTTTCAGAGAAAATGTATAAATGTAAATTCCTGCTTGGAATATGACATTTTCATGTGTAGTGGTCCTCTTCAAATTTCAAGGGTTAAAGTATTAATGCAAAGAAAATAATTTTCTGTGGATTGCTTTGCAATTGTTTGTTTGCTCTCATACCTGCTTACCAT
The DNA here is from genome assembly GCF_014824575.4 of Sturnira hondurensis. Lineage (NCBI taxonomy): Eukaryota > Metazoa > Chordata > Mammalia > Chiroptera > Phyllostomidae > Sturnira > Sturnira hondurensis. Next base: position 3,584,753 of record NW_028081528.1, read on the forward strand.
GAGGAATTCAAAAAGTTATTATTAGACTTTTATGGGCTGTAGACTCATTGAAAACTACAAAGCTTCTAATGAGAAGCGTGCACTAGACTCTGTATATTACCGACACCGGTCTCTGGGTGCTGGATGAAGACTTTCTTCCCTAAAGACGGCAGAGCAGGGAGGAGCAACTTGGGCTGTTGTGTCTGATGGCCTTAGGTGTGCATTTGTTCTTCCTGTTCATGTGACCTTTGGAAGGTCTTGTATTTTCATCTATAAATGGCAATGATGGAAAGAAAAATCTCTAGCTAATACAGTTGTTGTGAAGATTATATTTAAAAATAATGTGCTAGCTTAGTAGCTGCTACACCAGTGTTTCTCAAACTTTCAAGTGCTTTGAGTCACCTGGAGGTCTTGATAAAATGCAGGCATGGATTCAGCAGGTCTGGGATGAGACTTTTCATGTTTGACAAGCTCTTGGTGATGCCAGCCCACAGACCACGCTTCGAGTAGCAGGTGCTGCCGAATGTGCACAGGAGAGATGTTTCTATTAGTAAGTACTCATATCTCATATTAACAGAATATTTTCATTGAGCACGTTGCACTCCATTTGGGGCGGTCTGCTCAAAAATGCATACAAGAGCATAGGTTTTGAGAAGTGTGGCATTTAGAATCATCACATTGGGAAGTAATACGGTGCCTACTGGTTTTGTGCTACATTGTACCCTCCAAATCAGCGTGGAGTCCTGTTTAGAGTAAGGCTCCATTAAAAAATTACCTGTATTCAGATGTTCCTATGAATGAGATAGTGAATGAAGGATGTGGCTCGGTAACTTTGTACCATGTATTTACTTCTGATAGCCAGATTTTCTTGTTGAAAGCAATAATAGGCCATGGATTTCTAATTATTCCCAAAAGCAACTATCATCTTCTTTTAAAAGCATTGCTATTGATATACTTTGACTCCAGAATGGGTGAACTTAAGTATGCGGGACTTGTGTCTGATAAACTTGAATCTTAAAGCGGACTTTGGAAGACACCAGAAGACAAGCTGTGTATGAATGTCTAGTCACATCTGAAGTTTACAAGAAAGGAAGAATCTCTGACTTGGAGGTATCTTTCCCAAGCACGGGCTGAGTAACCAGTTCCAGTTTGTCAGTGATGACATGCTGCCTCGATGCTGAGTACATTTTCTCTGACAGCTACTGAATCAACTGCTGACGAAAAGGAATGGGTGAGGCAGGTCGAAAGCCTCTGGCAACTTGTGGCCTTGTTGTAAAGGCTGATAGAACCCTCTACTTTGGGGAAAATTAATGGTGTGAGGCCCTGCTCCACAACTCATTTCTTTTCATTACACTACTTCTGTGCTGCTGAGATTTCTTCGTGAATTTTATTGTTGTCTTGCACACATAGCCCCGTAGGAAAGTCCTTGAAAGCAGGGGGCCCTACTGAAAAATTCACCCGTAAAAATGGAAGTAGGGAGAGAGGGCTTTCCTACTTATGCTCCAGAAAATAGGATAATAATCGTCAGGAGGAACTCTGACTCAGCATCTGTTTTCTGATGATATGTGTTCCCAGTCGACATAGCACGGACGTAGAGAGGAGATGAACCGCATCAGAACTGGCTCCATCGCCGGGCCCTGGTCTCCCAGGGGAAGTGCCGAATGGACGGGTTTTCTACATACAGCTGCTGAATGTGCCAGCGACGATAGATCAGAGCCTTTTGTGAAAGGAGAGAGAGTTACAAAAGGACTAGAACTCAGGCCTAGGCATTCATTGAAAGATTACATTTTATATGCTATCATTCAATAGAAAGTGCTGAATAAACATCCAGCCTTTTTAAAGGATAAAATGTTTGCCCTAAAGGCCACATACCAGATCAGCATCCATACCTCACACTCGCCATTCTCAGTAACAAGTGGAAGGTAGACGGCATTTATCCCAGTGGATTTTCTCTGCAGCGAAAATGCCAAATGAGTGGCTTAGTGATTCCAGAGTCATCTGTGGGGATGGTAAAAATACCCAGAATTCTCAATTTCTGCCACATTTATTGAAGAAAACGTAAATTTACTGGGGTGGGGCTAAACAATTGGATTTTTAAACATCTCTCCTTTATCTATATTGGCTCCTCTTGGAGTAGCATGTTGCTAGCACATAGCCCTAACTACTGACAATGAGAAATCATTTTCTTGAGCGATGTAGGCAGTGCAATTGTAGAGAAGGGGCTTTGGCATTCAAATGACCAGCATTCGTGTTTCGTGTCTGTCACTAGTTGCATGAAATCTCTCTCTTCTGCAATGTCCTCATTTGATAGGTGGGTACATTGCCCCCTTTAATACTAGGTGATTAGGAAGGCTGAATGTAAAAATATATGTCTACTACAGCGCTGGACCTTGGCTACCCATAGTCTGGACCTTGTATCAGCAGCAGTCAGCAGCACACCAAGGAGATGTTAGGATCTGAGCCCCTCCCAGGGCCTCCTCCATCGGAATCTCTGCAGGGGGTGGGGAAGGCCGAGATTTCCTGTCTCCATTAAAGTATGACACGTGCTGATACAGACAAAGATGAAACGTTAGTTAGTTAGTAGTGTTTGTCTTGAACCATGGGTGCTTGATAGCTATAGGCTGCAAAGCTTGAAAACATCTGATGGTTGAAACAAAACCATTTTATGGTATTTTTGGTACATTCCCTTTTATTATTCATTACTAACAAGAGTAGTTTCTGTTGCTGTTGAGGATTATTTTGGGGTTCAGTATGACTTCCAAAATGGCCTTTCAGATCTTCAAAGAGCTCTTAGTTATCTCCTTCGTTTGATGTTTATGCATTTAAACATCAACTTTCAAAGCCAAAGAAACAGTTTAAAAGTAGGCACAATGTATTTACAAATAAAAGCTCATCCAACAACCAATAAAATAGAAACTTGTGAATGTGTGTATGCAAATGCCAGCCGGATTTTTTAAAAAATCAGAATATTTGGAAACTATGCTCTTCGTTGGCGCCCATAAATCTAAAATTAAGTCTAACAAATTTGTTGTTCTTGCAACGCCTACATTTCACAAGTTCCCTATCATTATTGGAATGAGAAGTTGTTATTGTAAACACTGTGACAAGCTTAATTTTTCTATTGGACTTTTACGACTCGCCAGTATATTGCTTATACTTTTGCCCTGGCAAAAATCTAGAAGATACAACATTCAGGAGGCCCCTTGGCTGTGGCCCTCAGAGATGTGTTTAGCCACCCCACTTTGAAAGGAAGGTACAGACAGGTTTGCTGATCTACAGCCAGACTTAATTATTGCTGAAACCATTACCGAAAGCAATTATTTAAAACAAGAGCATTGCTTTTACCAGCAGACAATCACATCATTTGCCGCATACTTTTCCCCCTTGGAGCACAAACTGAGGAAAGTCATTTTTTCCCCATGTACAGTCTATTTCAGTTAGTGCAGCAGGTTGTTGCTGCTGCTGACCGATTTTCAGTTCCATGTTTTATAACCTTTAACAACTCATGATGGTGGGAACAAAAGATTTTCCCTCAGTCTACAGTCCAAGCTATTTCAGCACCTGCTGCTCACCATAGGCAGCCTGCTTTTAACGGCAAATCTGCGGGAGAAATGTCTTGAGGACATTCAACCACATCGAGGTGCCCACAGTGATCACCCAGGGTGCTTACAGTCACAGCCTGTTCGATTCCAGCAAGTCTGAGGCTATTAAGAAATCTCTGAATATCTTTCCCATGAGCTTGAGGCATTTACCCATGTTGCCTGCCCATATGTAACTTGAGTTGATCAGATTCTTGACTGTGTTCTTTATCTCCTCCCCTCCATGTGCTCCATGGTTGATCTCTCATTAAATCCGCTAGTGACACTTCCATCAGACTCGGGAAGCTGTCTTTTACTTCCAGCTGCAGGAGGAGCTGTGCTGTGAAAGGTGCGAGCTCTTACGTTTCAGGTCAGTAATAACGAGCGAAGGTATAAAATCCCACGCACTGGCCCTCCTCCAACTCTGAAATGAGTGTCACGGCAGGACAGGTAGCTCTTTAAAGAACCCCTTATTGTCAATCACGTTGACTAATTACCAGCAGAGGACTCTTGCATTTGGCAAACTTGGAATTCACTCTAAAAAACACCACTAACTCATGGAACTTGGGGAACTGTCATTCTTTCTGCTGATTCATTTTTTTATTCTTTCATTGTTCTCTGGTGCATGAGGAGGAAGGGAGCTCTATTTCGGTGGATATAATTTTGTCCCTCAGTGAAATTCTGAGTATGCAAATAAGTCTGACATTTCCTCTTCCTTCCACTCTGTTTCTCCCTTTGGGCCTTACTGCTCTGGCCACAGTGTTGTGGAAGGAGCAGTGCGGGGGCAGGGGAGGGGGCGGGTAAACCCCGATGGCTGGTCCCTGATCCACCTGTGCCCAGCACTGTGCCCTCAGTGCAGCCCCATGGCTCTTTAAGGGACCCTTCCAGTTACCCACTTTCCAGCATGTTTACCTCAGTCATGATGGGGAGGAGGAGAGAGGATACAGAGTCAGGAAATAGCATTTCTATAAAAATATGTGTTTTTTGGGGGAATCACATGCCATGGCTATTTTGTAGGTCAGGCAATGTGATATGGTTCATATTAATAGATTTCCTATTCACATCTCAAAGTGTAGGAATGGATCTCTACATCTGTATCTATATCTGTCGATATCTATCTGTTTATCTGTAGGTCTATATGGCCAGTTCTACAGATTTTCTTATTGTTCTGGTCATATCTGATTTGAGTCTAAATAATGGAGCAGATAGAAATTGTTCTTAGTGTCTATAAGTATATTTTTCTGTCTTCCCCTTTGTATTATTCTCCCCTACTCTCATCCCGTTGCCTCCTGCTTAAATCCAGACCTTCAAAACCTTCTTGTTCTTCTCATCCTGTTTACCTATCATCAGTCTAGCTACCCTACTCATCTCCTTACCTGTCTAATGTGGGACTTCAGCACATCACACTTCATGTACCATGTGAGACAAAACAAAAGTGGGCCTATGGAGAAGAGCTCAAAAATTGATGACAAACTCAACAATCAGCCTATTTAAGAGAGGTATTATGGCCCTGGCTGGTGTGGGTCAGTGAACTGAGCACCAGCCTGTGAACCAAAGGGTCACCAGTTCGATTCCTAGTCAGGGTACATGCCTGGGTTGTGGGTCAGCCCTTCAGTGGGGGGCATGTGAGAACCACACATTGATATTTCTCTCCTTCTCTCTCTCCCTTCCTCTCCATCTAAAAATAAATAGGTAAAAGAGCTATTGTGGCTTAATGTTAAAAGGAATGATAATTCCATTTTAACCAGAGGATCGTTTGTAAGGTTTTTTAAAAATGTGTGTGTGATTGTGGAAGTACACAGAAAATAAAATTCAGTGGGGCAGTGGTTGCTTGATTTGGTTCAGAAAACACTCTTGAAGCTGTATTAGTGGTGAGTTCTAGAAAGGTTAGTCCTTTGGAGAGTAACATTATGTACTATGCCTTTTTGAAAGATCAAATTCACTTCTGTTTTAGGTAGCACATGCACAGCTATATTAACTTTTACGTCTTAAACTAAGACAAGTTCCTATCAGATTATATAGTGAGCCCCAGATGAGATGCAACCTGATACAGACAGAACCATATTAAGTATTGGCATCTATTTCTTTTAAATTTGGAGAGCCGTGATGTTTCTGGAACTTGGAGCATTTCATTTAGAATTTATATAAAAGTCATGCCAAATTCCTATTTCTGCTTTTCATTATGTATTAGCCTCAATTTCAAAGAGATATTCAATATCTCAAACTAGTTAAATTTATTGTATTCTTCCTTCAGATGGGAATTCCTTTGGGGTTTCGAGCAGAAGGTGTGTAGTCTCCCATGTCATGAATCCTCCCAAGGCCCTTTCTCTTTTATTGAAACAGCTTCCGATGATGACACACAGGAAGTCTCCTCTGTGGGTAAAGCTAACATTCAAATCACCCCATAAGCAGCCATCAAACACGGTTCACTTGCCAAACTGTAGCATAATCAGAAAATTACTTTTTCCAGTTCAGTACTTCAGGGTTTAAATGTGAGTGTCACAATTTGGATTACTCAGCTTGTCCCTTTTTTCATAATCACAGACTTTGGGCATAGGAGGAAAATGCTTTTAGAAATTGAGGAAGGGGTCCTGAGTGTAATTTTCATGATCATAAACTCTTGGAGAGTAACTAATTTTTGAGGATTACAGTAAAGACTGGAGTCCAGTTTTCCTCCAGGAGTAGAGTTAGATATGTCTTTGGTTGTCAAGGAAAATAATTTTCAGGTTTTTCTTGATAAGAGCTGATCCTTGTTGATAGACTGTAGCTCTCATCACCTACCTAGCAAGAGATCGTATTTTCTTACTGAAAAGGTTTAATTCCAGAGGCAGATTGTATGCTGACGCCTTACCAGGGTGTTGGCGTGGAGGATGCGGATTCAGCTACCCTTGGCCTGGGTAGCCAAGAAGTCTTCCTCCTTTGGGGCCCAGGCCAAGAAAACAGACCCAGATGGACAACAGGAAGCCGTGATTTAAGAACAGGACTAAGGGCAAAAACTGTGTGGTCAATGTGGGAGAGAAAAATGGCAGCTAGTCTCAGGGTGGCGGACAGAGCAAAAATAATGTCCCCACTGGAGAAAAATCATCCAATAAGCATAAGGAAAAACTTAGGAAAGAATCTGGGAGGGAAGGGCTCCGGGAAGACTGGGGTGCCATCTAAGGAAGAGAAGGGCCTGGTGTAGGGCAGAGCATCAGGAGGGAGAGTGAAGACAAGAAAAGGACTTCATTACTGAAGGGAAGGCTTTATTTTAAATGACACTGACCTTGAGGTGTGTTGGCCCCCTTCTGCCTTGGTCAGTGTCAAACATTTGCATGTTACTGATGTCATTTGGTGTTCTTTGTCTTTGTCCGTACAAGCCTACACTTCTCATTAAGTAGACCCAGGATCTTGGAGTGAACCTCAATCCCTTTCTATCTCCCAGGCCTCACATCCAATTGTCTTTAATTCCTGTTAACTCCACATTGGAACATATAGCTGGACCCACAATTATTTCTCTTCATCTCCATTGCTACTCTCCTGGTCCAGACCACTGTTCTCTCTTAGCCAGAGTATTACGGTGGCTTCTCACTTGAGAGCCTAGCTCTTGGGTTTGGCCCTTGTTCCTTTGTAGAGTATTCTATCACATCGACCCCGGGGACTTTGTCAGAACCCTCCAAGGGATACCAGCCTCCCTCAGAGTAAGCCTCCGAGCCCTCACTGTTCCCTCTGAGACTCCATCAGGGATTCCCATCTGGCGACACATTAGAATCCCGGGGAGTTTTACAGACATGTGGATGCCTGGGCTCTAACCCAGACCAGACAAACTGGATCCCTGGGAATGATGCCTGGGCAGCATGTCCTTTAAAAGCCCCATGCCCTCAGTTTTGGGGTTTTGACAATGAGGGAGACCAAGTTCCTGCTCTGAAGGCTTTGATAACAGGTGAGGAAGACCAAGGACCCGACTCGGACCATTGTCATCCTTTTGGGCAAGTTGCTACACCAGCAGGATAAACAAATTTGGGGTGTATTTGGGGGAAACAGGAAATTACACAGAGTGGAGGAAAGCCAAAGATGTGGTGTCCTGCCAGGCTATGAAGGTTGAATGATTTTTCCTGAGAGCACAAGGAGAACATGGCCCTGAGACAAGGTCATTTATTATGGCCAGGAGACGCCAAGAGGAAATATGTTGATGAGACTAACATCTGGGACCTTTGAATCAAAGGTCAGTTCAGTTACTATTGGGTTCAGTTACTTAGGCAAATTACTTTACCCCTCAGAGCCTCCATTTTCCTCTCTGTAAAATGGGGATAATAATAGTACCAACCTCATATGAATGTGAGAATCATCAACTGCATTTGGCACGTTGTAAGGATTCAGTGTTGTCAAAGCTAACTAGGTATTGCATTCAAAGAGAATTGAAAGGAGTACCTTGCAGCACTTCATGGCTCGCATGGGGCCCTGCCTGCCCTCGCAACTCACGTGCTTCTCAGACCAGCAGCATCAGTCTAACCTCTCACCTAACCTCACTTTGGCCCAGTCCCAGAACTACTGAATGGAACCTACATTCCAACCAGGTCCCCAGGTAATTCATGCACACGTTAAATTTGAAAAGCATTTGTGTAAAGCATAAAAAGATGAATAAGAAATAGCTCATGCCCTTATGGAGTTTAGAGGTCCCTGCAACAACTTTAGTGTTTACAGAAATAATTATAATGTGATAAGTGACATGAGACAGCCACACCAAATGCCAAAATACCACAGATTGTTTCGAGCTAAAATTGAAAAGAGTATAAAGTTTCTTTTCTGACAGATAAATTCTGGAAGTTCTTAAAGTTACAGTGAACGCTTTTCCTGTTCTGCCATCCTCCAAATGCTGTACATTGCAGTTTAATATGTATGGAAGTAGAGAACTAAATTTGTTCATGCATACTGGGGACAGGTGCCCTGCAAATGCCAGATGAATCATTGCCTGGAAAAGAGGAATGCGTATCAAACAGTAACAAAAATGACCCAATAACGTTAAATCTATGAAATATACTACCCAGAGAAAGGTCAAGTTTAAGACAAAGCATGTGTACGGAAATACTAGAGTCACCTAAATTTTTGATAATCAGAGTTTTTGCAAAAAACAAAACAAAACAACCCACTTTTTAAATTCAAATCAATGAATAACACACAAACACACAAAAGCTGGCCTACAGTTTCCCCTGTTGTTGTAAATAAAATACTGATTTGTTAATTTTCTCCTTTTAATCATAAAACAGTTTAACCAAAGGACATGATTAAACCCCTTGTAATCACTGCAATGCACTTGTTCTTGGAAGTATTAGCAGCAAATTGAATTTAAGTGACTATTAAAATATAGAAAGAGACTGGCATGTTTAGTATACCTGAGGCAAAGAATGGCACGTGTCAGATTTAAGAGAAGCTACATCCACCTCCTTCTACATTTGCCAAACCAAAAATCTTCTAAGAGAATACAGATTAAAAGTTACGATGGTAATTTAACGAGATGCAAAAATTTAGTCCCTTCCCGTGATGAAATGGAACATTGTCAGGTTTGTACAGAAACAGATACCTTTGGACTTGAAGGCTGTTTCAGTAATATTAAAGGTATCATTGCATTTTATTTAAGTTTACAGCACAAGTATTTTGCTTTTATATTTTTTTAATTTATTTTTTAAATAAGCAAGGAAATTTCTCAAGTTTGGGGAAATTTTACTTCAAGTTCTGGTAAAATCACAAGGTCTAGAATACTATAGGCCAAAATAATAATTGGATATAAGTGTTTAACTTTTTGTCACTGGCTGTAATTAATGGTATTTGATGAGAGTGAATAAATTAAGCTGGGTTTTGTTCTCAATTCACAGATGTTGTGAAGAATGAAAGTGATTTTCAGGTGACAGATCAGACCGCTGTGATTCTGAAGCTGTGGGAGTGAACTTGTTCATGGTCAATTGTATTTAATATTGTTTGTTATTACTAAACTTAAAGATCTGCTATTGTCCTATTTCCAATTGCAATTTTGTCTGCAGTGGCTTTAGTTTTCATGTTTCAGACCTGACTTCAAATGGAAATGTCCTACCTACATTCTTCAAATACTGCATATTTGAATAAAGTGACCTAAAATAACATATTTGTCCTACAAGTAATATTTACAGATTTTGCATATTTACAATTGGAAAATATTTACAATATTTTACAGATTGTTTTTGGACAAGGGAAGCTTGAAGGGAGTGTCGAAGTTGGGTGACAGACCCCGAGAAGTACTTACGTGACTTGGTTGGCTTTTTATGCAAATGAAGCAGGTGCTTCGCTTTCTCTCCAGGAATTGGCAGCTCTCGGTTCCTCTTCCATGCTTCTGATTTGGTCCCAAACAATGAAAAATGCTGGCATGTTTTTGGTACCTGGAACAAAGGGCCTGATAAGGGAGAGACGTACGTTCATAATGCTTGGGGTCCATCTGTCACCAAAATAAATCTGTATTTAGGGTTTTTTAGCCCTTTCACACTGTGTAGATTTTTTTAAAACTCTGTTGGAATGGCTAGTTAAGACTTGTACTGTGTGTGGGCCATATTCTTGTAATGGGAGTTCATCTTTCCAAGCCATTTATTACTTCTAGTTATAGATCCTTTCGTAGAGTATGATTTTTTTTTGAACTCTGAAGTTTTTATAGCTGAAATCCTGGGAGAGCTGACGTAGGCAGTGGTTTGAATGGTTTTACATTTTGCAGAATATTCAGGTAAACATACGTCTTTCCCCCGAACGACCTATTTTCTATAATTTCACAATTTTCTTTTGATTTTGGATACCTTGAGTCACCTGTAAAGACAATTAAGAGCTGAGGGACACCCTCCACCCCCACATTTCACATGTGATGATGACCCATTAAAATCCATACTAATATGTAAGAAGAGAGCTGTACATGAATTCTTACATTGGTTTTTATTTGAGCTCATTGAAATTCAACTTATTATTTATTGGACTTCATTTATTAAAGAAACATGTCTTTTTCATTTTTAATTAGTACATGAAGGGTTCATATGATTACCAGTAGTTGTGTTTAGGGAGATAAACTTATTTCTTTTTTATTTTTAAAATATATTTTATTGATTTTACTATTACAGTTGTCCCCCCCTTCACTCCCCTCCTCCCTGCACACACTCTCCCACCAACATTCCCCCACTTTAGTTCATGTCCATGGGTCATACTTGGAAGTTCTTTAGCTTCTACATATCCCATACTATTCTTACCCTCCCCTTGTCTATTTTCTACCTACCATCTATGCTACTTATTCTCTGTACCTTTTCCCCCCTCTCCTCCTTCCACTCCCCTGTTGATCAACAGGGGAAAAAAACTTATTTCTTAAGCAGAGTTATTTGCTATAAATTAAGGTGTTGGAGTGATGGGTGGGAGAGGTGACAGGCTTGAATAAAATAGAAAAACTCATGGGCAGGACCACAGTGTGGTGATTGCCAGGGGAAGAGGAGAGTGGGGAGGTGGAGGCAGGTGAAGGGGAGTAAGTGGTGATGGATGGAGACCTGACTTGGGGTGGTGAACACACAGTACAGTGTACAGATGGTGTGCTGGGGAACGGTGCCCCTGAAACCTGTATAGTGTTATTCACCAGTGTTGCCCCAGTAAATTCAACTAAAAGAAAAAAAAAAGAAATAAATGTGCCCAAGTAAATATATAAAAAATAAATTTTATGAGATAACTAAAATGTTGTTATTTTGGGTTTACATATCAGAACCTAGATATAATTGGCTAGCAAATATAATGCTATCATTTCGCTAATTTGCAGTAAAAAACATGTTTCTCAGTAAATACTAGTTGGAGCCATATGAAATTGCTGTTTGACCATTTTTGACCTACGCATATGGCAGCTGCATTTCCTTCTACCTAGTACTCAGAGCCGAGAGAGGGAATGTTGCACTAATTAAACCAGTAACAACACTATGGCATGGGTAACATCTCACTCTAGTGGTGCAAATTTTTGTGCTAAAAAAAAACAAACAGTAAAAGAAAAACACATATCTGAGGGACTTGCTATTTTTATTATCCTTGTATAAGTGTGAAAAAGCTAATTAAAACTATTAATAACCACAAACTTGAAGGCACAATCAAAAAAGCTTATAGCAACTCAAGTTGGCTACACAGCAGAAATGCATATGGATTGCTCTGGAATAATTTTGTGTTTCCTAACTAACATCAAACTAACCAAACTTCCTGATTTTAATTAGTGGGGAACAACTTCAGGGTTATTTTCATCCACTTTTGGTACTTATTTCCTTTTTTTATTGTCACAGGCTTCGATGAAATAACGTCAGTTTGCCCCTCTGTAAAAGAGTGGTGGTACAGGTGTTCTAGGATGCCTTTTGCAACAGGCTGCCTTACGAATCGGAAAAAAAAACAAACCCCAAACACGCTTCAAAGAATATTTATTTAAGCAGTAATTATGATGGGAAAACATCAGAGTGGAAATGAGGTATGTTTTAGAGGGCTCTGTGCTTTAGCTCTTTTTTTTTTGGAGTTTGTGAAAATAAAAAGAGATCGTAAAAACTTAACGCAAGACTATTTTTCTCTTTGAACTTGAGTTCCTGTTGAGATTGGAAAGAAAACTACATAGCAACTGCTGCATGCTACAGAGAGAGGTCAGCTCCCTTCCAGGGGCTTTTACAATGTGGAGTTGCTGTTCACCATTCATTTCTGAAGTGCCTGCTGTGTGTCCAGGCTGGACTCACAGGTTCTAGGGTGTGGACCTTGGCAGTGGAAAGCCAGACACCTGTTTAGCATACTGAGACCAAAGCTCAGACATGCTTGCATTAACCCACCTGAGAAGATATTAATGTACAAACCGAATGCATATATTCAATATATTGGTTTACAATAAGAATTCTTTGCACCAAATGATTTAAAATGCACTCTGAACCTACTCAGTGCTGCCTCACTGGACATTGCATTACAGGGAAAATGAAATTATAACGAGAAGACCACTAGGTGAGGTGGTCTTAAGAGGGAATGGAATGAATGGCATGATTCTGCGTTTACATTGGTCTCTGAGACTGATGTCTCCCACTCCACAATGGTGATGCAACTTCCCCGGGGCCATGTTGCTCCAGGTTATGAACCTGAGTATATACATGGTGCTTGCATGCAGATTATGTTTTTTGAAGGTAGTCCTTTTTTCCCCTCAGTTTCACATTAAACTTTCCTTCTTGGCCCAGTATTTTACATAAACTTGCTAATCCAGCTCTCTAGCTTAATGCCCGGCCACAAATGTGTTCAAGAAAGGTTTGGTCAATAGACACTATCACTTAGCTGTCTACAAAATTCTTACCCACTGAGACCCTTTGTGCAGAGCGTATCGCTTCCTTGGAAGGGGGGGTATGTGTGTGTGGAATGAAAGGGCAGGATACCTGTCTCCCAGGTCTTGATGCTTTGGGATAATAAACATTTTCTGATTACATATTATTTTGCAAAAGTTCTACATATGCTTATGAATTTTTTTATTTGCTTACTGGTAAAGATTTAAATGGTGAAGACTCCAGAGATGAAGCTTCAAACCTCGATGAAACTCAGAGTATCCCTAATTCCCCACAGTGTAGTGAATGAAGCTCTTCTGATGAGAGTGAGTGTGTGTCGGGATGGGTGCGTGGGAATCTACTTCTTGGTTGGTTTGTTTTGTTTCTTAAATTTATTTTTATTGTTGTTTAAGTACAGTTGTCTCCATTTTCCCACCACCAATTTCTTCTGCCCCACCCACCCCCACTTCCCACCCTCAATCCGCCCCACCTTTGTCATTTTCCATGATTCCTTTATACATGTTCCTTGATGACCTTTCCCCTTCTTTCAACTGTTAGCTTCCTCCACTCTCCCCTCTGGTTACTGTCAGTTTGTTCTTTATTTCCATGTCTTTGGTTCTATTTTGCTTGCTCGTTTGTTTTGTTGATTAGGTTCCACTTATAGGTGAGGTCATATGGTATTTGTCTTTCACCACGTGGCTTATTTCACTTAGCATAATGCTTTCCAGATCCGTCCATGCTGTTGTAAAGGGTAGGAGTGCCTTCTTGCTTTCGGCTACATAGTATTCCATTGTGTATGTGTACCATAGTTTATTGTTCCACTCATTTACTGATGGGCACTTAGGTTGCTTCCAGCACATGGCTATTGTAAATTGTGCTGCTAGGAACATTGGGGTGCATAGGTTCTTTTGAATTGGTGATTTAGGATTCTTAGGGTATAATCCCAGGAGTGGAATTTCTGGGTCAAAAGGCAGTTCCATTTTTAGTTTTCTGAGGAAATTCCTTAATGTTTTCCACAGTGGCTACACCAGTCTGCATTCCCACCAACAATGTACTGGGGTTCCCTTTTCTCCACAACCTTGTTAGCACTTATTGTTTGTTGAATGATGGCCATTCTGATGAAGTGGTATCTCATTGTAGTTTTAATTTGCATCTATGTGATGGCTAGTGATGCTGAGTATTGTTTCTTATGGGCCCTCAATATGTCCTCCTTGGAGAAATGTCTGTTCAGGTCCTTTGCCCATTTTTTAATTGGATTGTTTGTCTTCCTGGAGTGGAGTCATATGAGTTCTTTATATATTTTGGAGATCAAACCCTTGTCCAATGTATCATTGCCAAATATATTTTCCCATATGATTGGTTACTTTTCATTTTCTGATGTTTCTTTAGCAGTGAAGAAGCTTTTTACTTTGATGAAATCCCATTTGTTTGTTCTTTCCTTTGTGTCCATGTCTTTAAGGGACACATTGGTGAAAATATTGCTGCATGAAATATCAGAGATTTTCCTGCCTATGTTCTCGTTCAGCACTTTTATGGTGTCATGACTTATATTTAAGTCTTTTATCCATCTTGAGTTTTGTGTATGGTGTAAGTTGGTGGTCATATTTCCTTTTTTTTGCATGTAGCTGTCTAGGTCTCCTCTCCATTTATTGAAGAGGCTGTCATACTCAGATGTACAGTCATTTGCCAGAAACCTGAAATTTGTTCTTGGTTGTAGCATACTCTTCACTAAATTGATGTTTTTTTTCCTCCCGAAATGACTATTCCATTATTAAAATTATTGCATGGATAAGATTTTTGCCTATAAATAAAACAGATAGTTTTAATATTTTGCTATAATCCCTCAAAGTATGAGTCTGAAATGTAGACCAATGGGTTGAAAAGATATTTTCAGAAAATCCTAAGAGAAAATTTTCAGAATACTTCTGAAACCATGAACTTCTGTTTTCTGTTTTATATTTCTGTACCTGAAAAAAAAAACCAACCCCCCAAAAGTCTACTTCCCCTTCATCCTCTCCCCATTTTCTAAAAATAATTCGCTCTTGGTTTGTTACCCTGTAACACATGCCAAAAATCAGCCCAGAGTGAATTTTTGTAGCCAACTTAGAACCCCAAAATAGAAACTGCTGACAGTTCCTTAAATACAGTAACACTGGCAGGTGCCTTGGTAATAAATTCACAGACTCAGAATTCACAAAACAATAAAGTTATGCAAATTGGAACATGTAGGAAGAATAATCAGAAACAAATGGCAGAGCAGTAAGTTTAGCACTGTGGCATCCTGGGTTTACTAACATAAGGCAAAGAATACTGAGGGGGATCATAGGGAAATTGAATGTTGCAGAGGGCTCGCTGGTCAGTGTGGCTCCATTGATTGGAACGTAGTTCTGTAAGCGAGGGATTGTGGGTTTGGTATTCAGTCAGGGCACATACTTAGATTGTGGGTTTGATTCCTGGTCGGGGTGAGTATAGGAGGCAACTGATTGGTGTTTCTCTCTCTCAGTGATGTTTCTCTGTCTCCCTTACTCTCTTCCTGCCTCTCTGGCTCTTAAAAAAAGGCAATTAAAAAATGTCCTGGGTAAGAATTTAAAAAGAAAAGATTACAGAGGAGACAGAAATAATAAATGAATGCAATTCGGGCTGACCAATTAACAACTGATTTTCCTATTACCACAGCCATAATCAGAGAGGAGAAACTGATCATAAGGTTTCATACTTCAGGTATATGTAACAAAAGGCAAATGGAAAATAAAAACTAACCTGAATGAAATGATTAGAGTTGCTTTAACTGTTTCTTCAGTATCCTTCTCATCAGTCAGATTAGTTGTTTAATTTTAGTCAAACAATCAAGCCTGTCATACATTTTGAATTCCATTTATTTAAATGTCCCTGCTTAATTATCTCTTACATTTTTTTTTTGTTAAACTCTAATACTATTGGCATAATGGAAAGGTTCTTTTTAATGAAAAGAAAAGTCAATATGTGCAGTTAACTTAGGTTTAGGAAATAGAAATTTTCAATTAAACTTATAATAGCTTTCATAAACATAGAAAAACATGGAGCTGAGTAAGACAGTACCGTGTTATAGTTTGCAGGATATGACAGAAGGGTTTAACACTTTTCCTGTCACCTTTAAGTAACTTCCAAAGACATACAGAATGACTCTTGGGTACATAAGAAAGACATAGTGGAGTAATGATTATTTTGAAATATAATAAATTAATCATCCTACTGGAGGCAAAAAAATAGTGGACTACTTTCAATTTGCTGGAGACAAGAACCACAGCGTCTCACGCTGTACTGACCTAGCACTATTCTCTGGCACGTGATAGATTCTTAATGTTACCTGAAATAAAGAAAAATGTCATTTTAAGCTCACAAAAATTGGGTTCAAAGGCATGATGGGGAGCATCTGTGCCCAGCCTCTCAGGAAAAGGCGGGTCTGGAGAGGCACCTAGAGTCACATGCTGAGGTCGCAGAGCCAGGCTGGAACATGCATAACAGACTGTGTCAGGCTCAGGGCGCCTCTTGTGACCACATTAGCCAGGCATTCAAATAATTAAGTTTGTATAAAAACAGTACCTTTTAAAAAAGTTCTAATTAAATTTCTTTCTAAGAAAGGAAGATACTAAATATTTTTTCTGATAATTTCCTCATGTAAACATTTTCAAACTAACAACCATAAATAGTCGGGTGGGACCAGTAAATATTATAACGTGCTGTGACCAGTGTCCCAGTAAGAGGCTTCTTCATTTCATCTCAAAGACCATTTTATCTTTCTTTTATTTTTTTTGGGGGGCTGCAATTTAGAGCATTGTGCTCATGTGTGTATATGTATGTGATTTTTCTAAAAACCCCCTTCTAGTCAACTAAAGTGGATGGTCCCTTCTCTTCTAGCATGTAGTTTTCTAATCCAATTAATGAAAAATATTTTAAATTAGTGAGTTCATCTCATAATTAAACCAATTATAAAGGAGGAGCACATTGGAAGAGGACTATGTCAGCAGAATCTAAAAAAAATTGTCCCGCCCTAGATTCTCTGTAGTGCGTATGAGATTGTAGGCAAGTCATTGAGCCTCTGTCATTTCAATTAATGCTTCTGAAAAATTGTTTTTAAGTTCAAGATAGTGGTTAAGTGGTTGAACACACCACTTCTCATTTTGACCTGACTTTGTGTGTTGACACTAAAGGAAGTTACCTCTTTTCATATGCAATAGAATGTGAGCTGAAAGTTTTGTTAGGGCCAGAGGGAGCAGTGTCTACCTTGTAATAATAAGAAAATAGAGACCTGCTCTCATTTTGTAAGTCGAGGAGGACACTTTAAGAAAGCATCCATTGTGAGAAGGTGTAAACTTAGGAAAAGATCCTGATGCAAAGTGTGTACTGTGGCGTGGGGAGTCTATTTATCACGCCAGTATTTGTTAGGCATCAAGTTATGTGCCCAAGGATGTTATGTACACCATGTATATCATAGTCTCTGAACAAAATGTAATAAAGCCAGGTATTATAATGCGAAATAAACAATTCCTTGGGAGAAAGAAGCCACTAAAAACTATTTGGTCAGAATCAACTAAAACTTAATTCTGGGTCATTTGGAAAATGATAATGCTCTTGGGGTAGGGCAGGGGCTAGTCTGAAATGTAGCAAAGTTATACCTGGAAGCACATATACTTCCATCGCATTAAATCACTTCCCTTTAAACGGAAAAAAAACCACCAAACATATTTTAGGATTTTTACAAAATAGATAAAATTTAAACAATGATGTAAGGGGCCTTGGATGAAATTAAATAAAAACAGTTTAAAGAAACAAGGAAAGGTGAAGTGTGTATCTCTAAGAATTGGTTCTTAAAAGTAATAATTTAAAGTCCTTTGGCTATATAACAAGAAAAAATGTAATACATGCTTATTTTAAAAATATATCAAAATACTGAAATAAAATATAAATTTCAATAAATATAAAAATTGTAAATTGATTCCCCATGAAACCATAAGGCAGGAAAAATGCAGCAGCTGACTGTAGTTGTAGAGTTAAAGAAATGCAGTATCTGAAGTGGAAGAAATTGAAAAACACATTATTTATGAATTCCTTATCAAAATGTTTGAGGTTTTCAAATTTTTAAGAAGTAAATTTTTGTTTGCATAAATAGAAATGAATAAAAGCATTCCAATTAAAAATTTTCAAGGTCACATAACTCAGAATCTATGACCTAACAGAAAATATGACAAGAATATATCTATGGACCAATCTCTTGTATGAATATATAGGCAAAAAGTCTAAGTAAAATATAGCAAATTAAATTTAGTAATATCTTGAAAGAATAATTCACTTCAACTGGTGTGGCTTAGTGTAAGGAATTCATTAATAATTATAGAGATGTAGCAAAAGAAAAAATTCACTAGATATGAATGAAAAGAATTAAGAAGTCAATACATTCCTGGGGGGAAATATCAATAAACTATAGTAAAATAACCCTAATTATGTAAGAAAATGTATCTCAATCCATCAGGATCATACAGTGAAATACCTAAGGTATTCTTGCCAAAAATCAGGATATTTTTATATTGGATGACATATTAAATATGAATGGTGGCGGTTACTTTCCCCAAATATCAAGTCATTTTCCAGCATATGAAAGAAAACATGTATTTATTTTTATTATTTTCAGAAACTTCATTAGTGTAAAAATAAAAAATAAAAAGTTGAAGCCAAGGCAGGACCGAGACAGACAGAATAGAAGAGATAATTATGGAGAAGGGATGCTGATAAAGCTTTGGAAAGTGGGAGGGAGGTACATGGTGACCAATGGCGGAAACGCAAACTCAGTGTCTGCAGAGAGCCTGGCACTGAGGAACAAAATACCCAGTTGTTCCCCAGGTTCTACAGGAACCAGAGATTATAGGGAAGGTTGGTGCTAAGGGCTGTTGGAAAGTTTGTTTCAGTAGCGGTTAGGCCACAGATCACTCAGTCCCCTTTCTTGCCCCACCATCCTATGCAGTTAAGAGACCATCCTTCTTCCCCAGCAGGACCTGGGAAGTTGACTGTCAGAAAGAAAATCTTTCAGAGGCTTGGGACACCAGGCATATGGGACTCTGGAGGTGAGGCATGGGACACATAGATAGGGGTTAAATGAAGGTCTGCATAGTGAAGGTGAGAACGGTTGACCTCCTTCCCACCTGCTGGCCAGAAGGCCTGATCTTTCTTCCAGAATAACTTGGAAAGAGAAATAAAATCTCTCAAATAGGAAGATGAAACTACAGCAATAACAACAAACAAAAACAACTCAGAAGAAATACATTCCGTGCAGGGAACAGAAGAAACTTTAAAACAATTCAAAAATAGTTTCAGAGTGATAGGAAATCCCACCTATCAGAAAGGCTATCATCAGTAAATCAACAACAACTGCTGGTGAGGCTGTGGAGAAAAGGGAACCCTCGTGCACTGTTGGTGGGAATGCGGACTGGTGCAGCCACTGTGGAAAACAGTGTGCACTTAACCCAAAAAAAGAGAATTGGAACTGCCTTATGACCCAGAGATTCCACTTCTGGGAATATATCTGAAGAAACCCAAAACACTAATTTGAAAGAATATATGCACCCCTATGTTCATTGCAGCGTTATTTACAATAGCCAAGATTTGGAAACAGCCCAAGTGTCCGTCTGTAGATGAGTGGGTAAAAATCTATGGAACATTTGTATAATGGAATACTACTCAGCTGTGAAAAAGAAGGAAAGATTACCTTTGAGGCTGATGGATGGACCTGAAGAGTATTATGCTAAGTGAAATGAGACAGTGGAAGATAAGTTCCATATGATTTCACTTCTAGGTGGAATCTAATGAACAAAATAGGAACAAACTCAGAGATACAGAGAACAGACTGACGGTTGTAAGAGAGGAGGCAGTTGTGGGGCTGGATGAAAAAGGTGAATGGATAAAGCTAAAAACATATGAGGAAACATACTTGTAGACACAAACAGCAGTGTGGTGATTACCAGAGGTAAAAGGAGATAAGGGGATATAAGAAAATACAGGGGAGATAAATGGTGATGAAAGGAAACTTGACTTGGGGGGGGTGGACACACCATATACTATATAGATGACCTATCATAGAATTGTATACCTAAAACCTATATAATTTTATTAACCAATGTCATCCCAATGAGTTCAGTAAAAATTAAAAAAGAAACTACATCTTAGAAGAGGATACTGTGTTTGTTTTGTCATAGATCCTTTTCTCTGCCTTGGACGTATCAATCTTCATTCATTCTTTCTTTGACTTTGTTCACTTGAACTCTCTACTTCTTAGTCCTGCAGCGTCTTTGAGCCATCAGCTGGGAGGACTGAACTGAGAGCTCCCGTCTCCTGGTTCCTCCTGGCATGCCCTTGGACATGCCCTTGGACATGTTTAAGGTTACCCAGGCCCATGATGGTCTTGCTGTAGGCTGGTTTTCTGCTGAGCATAGTCCGCACAGAAGGCCACAGCCTTTGCCTCCAACATTCTACTGGAGACTGGGGAAGGAAAAGGGTGAAGGAGACATTTTTAATTTCAAACATGTAGGAAGAGCATTACAGAACAGATTGATAGGGAAAGTAGACTTATTCTCAGGTCAGTGGCGGGGACAAGTGCTGAGCTGTTTCTTTCTGAGACTGCCTAGAATGTTCTCATAGAAGGAAACAAAGAAGTAAAGGGCAGGCCATGGAACCATGCTGTATGTAGGATGACCCCCAAGCATCACTTTCCCAATCTATCAGAAAAGATGATGAGTGGGCAAGGGTCGTCATTTTAGGTTAAGGAGGCCAATCTACACATAAGGAGCAAGTGTCAGCCATGAATTAGCGTAATTCCAAAATCTTGTCAGCTGCACAAACATTTCATTGTTTGTCACTTTTTCACTTATTTATTTCATTGTTCATGATAGCACACTAATATTATACATTATATAATTTTTGTAATCATATAAAGCTCACACAACAAGTTAAGGTTTTTCCTTAGGAAAATCAGGAAACCACCTTCTCTAGTCAGAACATCCGGGATCAGGTTTTCAATCGAGGGCATGCTCGCTTACTGCAGGACCTTGGACATGTGTTTCACCTCCTGTGCTTCCATTCTCCCACCCTTGAGATGGAACTAATAATGTCACACAGCACATGTTGTGCCAGGGCCGAGTGACTGTTTTATTATTATTATTATTAATTATTAGTATTACTATAAACATTTTAGGCCAGCCTCATTTTAACTTCCCTGTGAGATGTTGCCTAACTCTGACTATCTTAACCTCCCTTTTATCTTTTCATGTTTTCACCTTCAAACACAGATGCAAATGCAGCCCAGGTAGGTACATGCAGACCAGCAAACAGGCACCGTGCCATGAGTTCTGGGAACAGAGGCCTGGTAACATATTGTCCTCTCTAGTGTAAATAACAGTATCTTCATTTTACACAGGCACTTATTATTATGAATATGTGTGCTTTCTCTCTATTTGTTAGTGATCACAACCAGTAGAAATTTGGTTGCAATCTTAGCCATTTGGGAGAAAATGAGTTATTGTTGTTAGTTTAATCTCAGGGGCAAATAGTTCCAGAAAACCAGTCTCCAAGTTGAGGTGAGTATAGATATAAATGTCACGGCTGGGGATGAGTGAAAGCTGAACTTTTATCATTTTAATTCTATGTTTTCTAAGCCAGTGAATCTATTGCCACTGTTTATTCCTCATCTCTCTTCTTCTGAGGGAGCCAACTGAACGTTAAGTTCTCATGGATGTATTTCTTTAAAAAGTAGTGGTGCCACACCACATACTGTCATTATTTAAAAACTGTGACATTCTGACAGTATGTCAAAAAAAGTGGTGGCTGTTTGAAATTTACATGCCTAAGTTTGTAACTAAAACTAATTTTGTCAGGGAATATTTTATAATTACCAAATTAAAGAACTGTATAATTAAAGTCAAATGAGCTCTGCATGTGCCTAGAAACCTAATCTCTTAATGCTTTTGTTAGTTTTTCTCCGATGACATTATTTTGGAATATATGTAATTTATTTCAGAAATAGGGACAGAAGTAAGGTTGTTTTCCAGAGATTTGCTGTCATTTGGAGAAACCCATGAACAACTTACTATGTTGAATTATTTCCACATTCAATGTAGTGACTTTTTAAAAAGAGGAACAGCAAATTAACCAACTTCAAATGCCCATTTCTACTCAAACTTCTGTATTTTATTTATAGCAGAGGAAAACCTTTCATTTCTTCCTGTCAGCTGTGCAGAGAGAGGCGGTGCTACTGAAATTGGGTAAAAAGAATATCCAAAATACTTTTGAGCGCTTTGGGTTAGTCTCTGTTACATTAAGATAATTATTTTTCTAGCTCAGTTGATATGAGGCTAAAAAGCAATTTGTTTTTATAACACTCCTACTTCAAAAAGCTCTTTCAGTGAGAAGAACTTGTTTTTTCAGATTACCTTTGTAGAATGATGGTGAACATTACTTGTATTTTGGAATCTAATGTTACAATAATATGAGTTCTTAGTGCCTTAATCTAGGGTTTCCCTTACATTCACAGTTCCTTGCTCACTCTTCAGCCAGGCTGATCACCTTGTAACAAAGTAACACTTCAGAAATGTGTATGTTCTGTAGTGGACTTCATTGCTAATGGGCAGTTTCCTAGCTCTACTGAAAAAGGTCTCGTTATTGTGGGTGTATTCAAAGGAGCCAGTTTAGAACATATTTGGGCACAGGCCAGTATATTCAAGAAAGATGGTGCATATTTATGCAACTGTCTCTCTTTCTGAAACTTGAAGGAGATGTAAAAATGCCATCTATACCCTGACTGGTGTGGCTCACTGGGCTGAGTACAGACCTGTGAACTGAAAGGTCGGTGCTTCAGTTCCCAGTTAGGGCACGTGCCAGTTAGGGCATGTGCCTCGGTTGCAGGCCAGGTCCCCAGTTGGTGGTATGTGAGAGTGAACAGATTGGTGTATCTCTTACACACGGATGTTCCTCTCCCTTCCTTTCTCCTTTCCTTCCCCCTCTCTAAAAGTTAATAAATAAAATCTTAAAAATGAAAAATGACATCTATGTTTGTGAAGAAATTGCATAGCTGTGAATGACAGATAAATTACTTCACATCTCTCGACTTCAGTTTTTCACCAGTAAAATAAAGATATTGCTGCCTTTTCTAGTGAACTCATGGTTTATAATTTAGACCATGATATAACCCATAGGAAAATACTGTGTTAATCACTATGCAGGTATTATTTTCAGTATTTTTTATCTCAAACTACAGTAGAGCTAAGTGCCTTTATTTTGTTTTGCTAAACAAGTGAGATAGAAAATTATTGTGTTTAAGGTAGTTCAGATCTATGAAATTGGAAATAGAACGTGGACTGGCCTGTGATGAGATAGGTAATCTGCACATCAGCACTTGAATATGTAGCAGCAACTTCCTATGTTGGCAAGTGGAAGTGGGTGGCAGAGGGCCCCACAGCTTAAAAACAGATCTAAACAGGCAAAAAGGAGTAATGGTGTCGTGATGACAACAGTTAAAGATATAAGCTCTACCGAGGCAAAGTTCTTCTCTTTTCCCCGAATGTTTTCTGAACCAAGAATCAGGCTTAGTTAGGTACATAGGATGCACTTCATATATATTTGATGACACGATTAAATAAATAGCACTTCTTTTGGATACATTTTAAATTTGTACCTGTTTTATTGTAGCTCATCAAAGATTTGTTTTGAATTTTTCTGCTTTTCTTGAGATGATTGTGTGGTTTTGGTGTCTTTCATTAATTGATTTTCTGATGGTAAATCAGTGTTACATTACTGATATAAATCTTTCTTGGTCAAGGTATATAATACTTTTAATATATTGACAGATTCTGTTTGAGGAATATTGTTCTTTAATTTCCTTTTCTTGCAATGTGTCAGATTTTGGTATGAAGGTAATGCTGGTGTTATGTAATATATTGGGATGGGGTCACTTGTCTTCAATTTCGTGGAAGAGTTTGCATGTGACATTATTTTCTCCTTAAATATTTGGCACAATTCAACAGCTAACTCAACCTGGGCCTAGGGCTTTCAGTGTGGGAAATTTGACATTATAGATGCAAATTATTTAACAGATGCAGTATTTACATTTCTTCTTGAATATGGCAGTTTGTGTTTTCCAAGGAATTTGTCCATTTCATCCAAGTTTTCAAATGCATAGGCATACAGTAGTTGTCAGTTGTCATATTTTGTCATTACTTTTGCCCCACCTTGTATTTTCCCCACCCACAGTCTCTGATAGCCACTTTCCTACTCTTTGTTTCTACAGCAGGTTCTTTAGATTCCCCGTAAAAGTGATACCATGTCTGTCTGGCTTATTTCACTCAGCATAATGCCCTTCAGGTTCACCCACGTTGTCACAACTGACAAGATTTTCTTCTTTTTGAAGGCTACTTGTGTGTGTGTGTGTGTGTGTGTGTGTGTGTATCTACACAGCCGTATCACATTTTCTTGTTCCATTCATTCTTTGACAGACACCCAGGTGGTTCCCAAACCTTGGCTGTTAAGAATCATGCTTCAGTAAACAGGGAGTATGGACGTCTCTTTGGGATATGGTTTTGTTTCTTTTGGATATATACCTGGAAGTAGGATTGCTGGATCATGTGGTAGTTCTATTTTTCGTTCCTTAA
This sequence comes from Sturnira hondurensis, assembly GCF_014824575.4. Classification (NCBI taxonomy): domain Eukaryota; kingdom Metazoa; phylum Chordata; class Mammalia; order Chiroptera; family Phyllostomidae; genus Sturnira; species Sturnira hondurensis. Next base: position 3,609,263 of record NW_028081528.1, read on the forward strand.
GGAAGCTCCACAATAATTTCCATAGTGATTGACTCAGTTTACATTCACGAGAAGAGCTTACAAGCTTGCCTTTCTCCACCTCCTCACCAGCATGTGCTGACTCCTATCTGCATAACCATTGTCATAGGTGAGATCCTGGTTTTGATTCGCATTTCCCTGACAATCGGCTATGTGGAGCACCTTTCCATTCACCTGCTGGGCAATTGTATGTCTTTTTTGGGAAAATGCCTATTAAGATTCTTTGACAATTTTAAATTGAATATTTTGTTTATCTGCTATTGAGTTGTGTGAGTCCCTTCTATGATTTAACCTCTTGTCAGATGTGTGGTTTGTGAATGTTTCCTCCCATTTCATGGGTTGCCTTTCCATTGTCTTGATGGTTGCCTTGGCTGAACAGAAGCTGTTTAACGTGATGTAGTACCACTTGTTTATTTTTGCCTTTATTTAGGTGTCACAGAATGCTTTCTAATTTCCCTTTTGATTTGTTCTTTGATCTGTGGGTCACTAATCTTTTCTCTTAAATGACTAATTATTAGTTCCCTCCAATGTATTTTTCTTTTTAATATCTCTTATGTCACAACTTAACATCGTGAACATATGGGGTACAGTTGCATAGCTTTTTAAATGTTTTTTCCTATTAATTCTAGCGTCTCTATCAGTTTGGGGGCTGTTTTGATTAATTTTTGTCCTCAGTAGGGGTCATGTTTTCTCGCTTCTTAACATGCCTGGTAATTTTTGTTGTATGATCAACATTGTATATTTTATCTTCCTGGAGGCTGGATTTATTTCATATGCCGATACATACTCTTGAGCTTTATTCAAGGACACAGTTAAGTTAACGGACACCATGTTATCCTTCTGGCTCCAGTTTGGCATGCCTGGTGCTTATTCTTTGTCACTGCTATGAGAAGAACCTTCAAGGTTACTGTATCTGATGCCCCACGATTCATGAGATTTTACTGTTTGGCTAGTGGGAATAAGCACTGTTTCTGTCCCTTTGTGACACTGAGTACTATTTCCTCTAATACTTTATGGTGGTTTCCTTGCACACGTGTACCAGTGAGTAGTCTGCCAAGTACTTGAGAGAAGTTCTGTATAACTCTGGAATCTTCTCTATCATGTGGTACTGTGCTCTTCTCTATAGTACTCTGTTCTGTGAACTCTCTGATGTCCCCAGACTCTCACCTGTGTTCCTGAGATTCCTGAGTTCCTCCTGAGTTCCTGTTCACTATATTGTCACCAGAAAATCATTCAAGACAGTAAGACAGAGTAGTGTTTATCTCACGTAGTGTATGAAGTCTGTCCAGAAAAAGTCCAGCCATTGTTAATACAACAAGAATGGACTGAATAACATCAATGTAACCTGCCAGCCAAGGAGAGTGGACAGGAATGTGCATGCATGAGCAGTGACAACTTCACTGTACTAATCAGTGGGGACAGTAGAGGCCATCGTGTTAGCATGTGTACTGTGTGGTCATTCAAAATGACCACCAAGTAAGGAGAACATTTTGCATTAAGCTTGAACATTCCTCAAAGGAAACTATTATGGTGCTGCAGAAGTCCACAGCTATGGGCAACTGGTAATTGGCACCTTCATCATGACAATGTGGCTGCTCGTGCATCACGTCTCATGCAGAGATTATTGGTGAAACATCAAATTACCCAGGTGTCTCAGCCCTGCTGCAGTCCAGACTTGGTGCCCACAACTTTTGGATTTTCTCAAAACTAAAATCACTTTTGAAAGGGAAGAGATCTCAGACTGTAGATGAGATTCAGGAAAGTACGATGGGTCAGGGATGGCAATTGGGAGAACTGTGTGAGGGCCCAGAGTGCCTACTTTGAAGGGGACTGAGACATCATTATTTTATATACAAATGCTTCTTGTATCTTCTTCAATAAGTGTCTCTATTTTTCATATTCCATGGGTAGGATGCCACCTTTCTCAGTGATCATATCCTTTGTTACCTGATATTGTGTCTTAAAACTAATGCTTCAAATATTTTACCCATTGTTAGTTGTTTCAGGTGGGAGAGTAAATCCCACCCCTTATTCCATCTTTACAGGGAGTAGAAATTTCTGAATCTTGGTAATTTTTGTATCACAAGAATAATGTCATACATCTTTTTGTTTTTGTTTTTACTGAAAAGGCTTGTTTCTTAGCTTCTCTGTGCCTTGATTTCATCTTTTATACAACTAGAATTGTATTGTGTTCACTTTTAGGGTTGTTGAAAGAATTAAATGATATAACCACTTTCAAACATTTAAGGAGCACAGAGAAAGCTCCCACCATGTTACCTATTTTATTATTATTATTTTCATGTTACGAATCACACAAAATAAATGCATGTCTACCTGATTTGATTCATTTTCTATTTCTGTTAAACAAGGTTAATATTTATGTTATATGCATGCAAAGGGTTAAGTGGACCCACTGAAGAGAGAAGCATCACATGTCTTTGAAAGATTCAATTTAGCCACAGATCCAATTATAGGTGGTAACTGCTAATATAGTCAATTGAGTAAAGTTTCTTGGGAGAAATTTTGTCAAGAACACTTAATGTGGTGCTCAGAATATTCCTGAGAGAATGACAGTTCCTGTCCAGACAAAACATTCCCAATGATACTTCACCGAATTGTGTATTTGCAACTTGGCTTATCTCTCTACCCTAAGTATATAACATTTTCTAAGCAGTATTAAAAAAATTGCATGTTTTATCTAATCTTTCCCAAGATAAGCTGAGCTATATAAAATTGCATGTTTTATCTAATCTTTCCCAAGATAAGATGAGCCATGGAGATTTTGACATATCTCCATGGTATCTTATTCACCAGGGTTTTTTTTTTTTAAATAATGCTTAGATCACTAGAGTCACCCTGTGGGAAACATTTGGGCATTCCCTATGTGACATATAGATATTTAATGGTAACCACTTCCTATCTTATGAACTGTTGGCAAGGGAGGTAATAGTAACTTGGTCCTTAAAACCTGCAGGGAATTTATGGTATATCTACTCTTAGTGCCATGTTATAATACATTGGACATGATATTAATACAATGGAGACAAGACGAGGCACCTTTGAAATGATCAAGGCATTGAGATCACCTACAGAGAAATGTGTCTATTTATGCGGCGGGTGTAGCTCAGCCATGTCTCTGGGCAGAATATTGACAGTGAAGAGAAGGAATTACTCCTCACGTCAAAATTAAAACTAAAATACAAATTCATATTTTTGTTTTAAAATTGAATGTGGTAAAATATATGTATTTTAAAAGACAGCAGAATGTAAAGCTTAAGAAATTTCACCTTGACCCTAGCTAGAAGACTCTCATCTTCTCGACTTTATTTGGATTCAGTAAAGAACAACCACTGCGCCCTGGCTGGTGTGGCTCGGTTCGTTGGAGCATCATCTGTAGAACAAAAGGTTGTGGGTTTGATGCCCAGTCAGAGTAGTTTCAGTTCTTTGTAGGGGAACCTAAGGGAGGCAACTGATCCACCTTATCTCTCACATTGATGTTTCTTTCTTGCCCTTCCTTTCTCTCTCAAAGGAATGAATAAATGTCCTCTGGTGAGGATATTTTTTTTTTTTAAAAAGAACAACCATTGTAGCATAGATTTTATCTATACTAATCTGCATTTTCTCAACAAAAATTATTTCCATTTTGGAAAATTTATCTTTACCAAAAGGAATCATAGTATTCTTTTATTTAAAAGTAACAACAGATAATATTTATCACTAAAGTAATAGTCTCATACAGTCTAGAAAGAGTTTTAATGGGAAGCTTCACCTTTGTCAGTAACTCAACTCTTTTGGGTCCTGACCAAATTATATCTGCTTTTACTAGATTTTTTTTTCTGCAGTGGACAAGTCAACAAGAAGACTCGTAATTAATAAGTATGGGGTGGGAAGGATAGTATATTTTGGCAGAAACTACTTAGTTCCTTACAGAGTTTTATCATTAATGTAATGTCCAAAATCAGGACATTTCAGATTATAAGCAAAAGTTAGAAATGTTTTTTTAAAAATTATTATTTTCCTTTGGAAAATCTGTGATTAGTATCTTGGCTCCAGCATGTTCAAATGTCTAATAGATTTCACAGCGGAAGCACCATTTACTGATCAGCTGCCAGGTGGTCGGAACTAGGTCAGGCATTATGCGTTTATTGTCTCGCTGACTCCTCCCAACAAGCCTAGGACATGTTACTGTCCCCATCCGATAGATAAAGAAATCGAAGCTGAGACGTTAAGGACATTGGCCATATAGCAGAGTGTTCTAATGAAGTCATCCAATTTCAAGCCTGATGATGACAGTGACCCTTTGAGGATATCTGTGCTTACATATGACCTCCAGAAATCGTTGAGGTAGTATTAATACTAAAATCTGAAATCAAATCAATCTATCATTTCATTGGTCTCGAAAGCGTTTTTTTTCTCTCTTTACTTCCAAATTACCATTGTAAAGTTTTCAGGGAGGATACAATCTGCTTATTTTGAGCCTTTGTTTTGGCAGAAAAAAAATAAGAGTTAAAAATGTGCAATTTGTTCAAAGTGCAAATACGCTGTGGCATTTTGGCCTTGTTCCAAGGGCACAGATTTAACTTGGGATTTTGGTGGCTGTTACTAGGCATGTACTGTTTATCAAATTCAGTGTTAACTGCACAGTTGAAGATTTTCTAGCAAAACTCTTTCTCTTTTTAACTTAAAAAAAAATTCTTTCACCAGCTTCCAAGGGTTGATAAGTAAAATACAGGAGGAAGAAATGGTCTCCGAAGAGTAAAGTCCTCTGTTAAAGAGTAATCAGGGAGGCCATTGCACAGAGAGGCTGTGTAATTGGAATCGGGATACTTCGGCGTGTGTGCTAAACCCTCATGGCCTCGAGTCTGAATGGCAATGAGAGAGGGTGGTGTTTCTAGCCTTTCATTGCCTTCATTAGTTAGTGAAATAACCAGGCAGCAAACACTTGTCAGATGGTAGTGGATGCTCCTGAGTGGTTCAAAGTGCAAATACAAGTGATAGTTTAATCAGGTGCATTGGACAGGCTGTGGACCTGAAACGGTTATCATGTTTCCAAAGGCCAGAATTTTCTTTCCTCTAGATAATCTGTGTCCCTAGGTGTAAATTGGCTTCAAATTAAACATTATGAACATGGAATATGTTTTAATCTATTGTTGAATATGCTTTCCTGGCTTGCTTCTTCACTGCCTTAGAAATTTCTCCCTTTTCTGTGCTTCAAGAGTTGCTAATCCGTGTAGGTCATGTCCTTCTTTCATATACGCAAATGTTTGATTAAGAGGTCATTGACATTTGGAATCATGATTCTCCTCATTGACCACATGTAGAATTTAAAAAATTATTAATTTTCTCTGGCCAGGGAGCTCAGTTGGTTGGAGTGTGTCCCATAAACCAAAAGGTTACAGGTTCAGTTCCTGGTCACGGCACATACCTAGGTTGAGAGTTTGATCCCTGGTCAGAGTGCATACAGGAGGCAACTGATCAATGTTTCTTTTTTGCGTCAATCTCTCTCTCTCTCTCTCTCTCTCATAAATTTAAGAATATCTTTGGGTAAGGATTTTAAAAAATGAAATCATTAATTTCATAAATTCTTATTTCATAAAAATATATGACCCATGAACCTGAAACTGTTCTAAATAATAGTCTTAATTTTTTAAAAGTACATGATTGTCTTCTAGTAGGGGCAGTTTGTTCTCGGTATTAGTCAACAGCATGTTTAAAAAGAAAGACAATTATTTGAGGTACTAGTGGACTGATGAAGAAATTCCCTGTTATCTTATTTTGCTTCCCAGAATACATGTAAAAAGACATAAGCGTTTTTTCACAAAATGAATGAGGAATAATTCAAATAATTCAAATTAGGAAATTCAATATAATTCTTCATTTTATCCTAGCTTAAGGACCTAAATATTTTGTTGATCATTCTTCTTTGGTTGGATGACTGATTCCTTGCAGTTTGGTCCTGGCTGTAACTCCATTCAGTGCTTTTCCTTTATTTTAACTATATTTTGGGGATTTACTCCCCCTGCTGGACCGTGGCATGAATGAGAGTTGAATCTTTTCCAAGGACACTAGAGTCTGACTCTAACTAATTGGTCCTGTCTGTTTCTCTTTGAGTCCCAGGTATAGTAATATTTATGTTCCAATCCCAACAGCAGCTCCATAAGTTTAAAGGTAGATACTTTAAAATTTTAGGTACTAATTTTTCTTAAAAATTTCCTAGAAAGACTAGAGTAAACTGATGCTAATTTTAAAAGTACAGGAAAGTGAGGGGAGGTAGAAGAGGGTACAGGGGGGATAAATGATGATGGAAGGAGACTTAGGGTGGTGAACACACAATCCAATATTGGGATGATGTGTTATACAATTGTACACCTGAAACCTATATAATTTTATTAACCAACATCACCCCAATTAATTCAATAAAAAGGAAAAAATAAATAAAATTAAAAAAATTTAAACATATAGAAAAGACATTCTAAATACATGGGTGGACAAAAGTACAACACAATACAATACAGTACAATAATAAATAATAATGCAAGCATAAACTCACATACTTGCCACTGCAAACCTACTTTTGCCCACTTCTGCATTTGAATGCTAAATGTAATTGGTTTAATTAAAAATCACTTGCTAAAGAAAAGTTATATTCTTGTTCCTCATGAAGGAAATTTCTTACTTCCTCTTACTATACAGTAATTGTGCTAGGAAATAGAAAACTGTTTGCATTTTTAAAGAATTTGTAAAACTTTTGCAGCTAATAGCTCGATATTGCAAGTCAGTGGAACTAGATGACTTCTAAGTATATTTACTTTGACAATGCTCTGAAACACATATCATCCAAGGTCATTACATCTTTATGACTATTGCTTATGAGAGAATTTGTATAATTTTGCATCTCAAAAAATTGCCCCATGCTATTTTTAGCTCCAGTAGTTTTGCTTTTTTTGGATGGCCCAACCTCCATTACACAATGTTTTCCCCTTTATTTATGTTGGACTGAATGGTGAGCCTGAACATTTCCTGAAAGCTGTTGTTTTAGGGTGAAGAGAAGTGTTACAGTTTTCACAGAATTCTTTTGTTGTCACTGAATGAAAACAAGTAATCTTACCAGGAAGTAGTATTCTTTTCTTTGTAAACATACTCTCAGAATCTTCTCAACTTGACTTCTGGACCATGTTGCTGCTTTTTGATAGCTAATGGTCTATAAGATTGAATGACACTTGTATCTTGTACATTTAAGAACAGACACCAGCCCTGGCTGGTGTGGCTCAGTGGATGAATGCTGGCCTGCAAACCTAATGTCGTTAGTTCGATTCACTATCAGGGTACATGCCTGGGTAGCAGGCCCAGGTCCACTGTTGAAGGCATGCAAGAGGCAGCCAATGAATATGTCTCTTGCACACTGATGTTTTTCTCCCTGTCTTTCTCCCTCCCTTCCCTTCTCTCTAAAAATAAGTAAATAAAAAATCTTTAAAAAATAGACCTCAGCATGTGTTATCAGTAATGCTCACCATTAATATTCACTGAAACCTCAAAGCGAGAAAAGCTGGGAGTTTCCCATTGTTTGTTAGGAGCCAGAGGATGGGAGTTAAGATCCTTAACCTTGGTCCAAGGACAGTAGAATCGCCAGTTTGCCACTTTACTTAGACTCCTAGGTCTAAAACTCTGTCTCCAGTTTTTCCTAATTCATGGGTGCGGCATCCCTGGTGGTACAGAGATGAAACCTACCAGTGAATTTCTTTACATCCTACCAGGTGAGGGGAGTTCAAAAAATTACTCTTTCTCGTTCTGTGCATCACACCAAATGAGTGTTTTGTAGCTGCGGTCCCCAACCTGTTTGGTCCCAGGGACTGATTTCGTGGAAGACAGTTTTTCCCCATGGGTGGAAAGGATGGTTTCTGGATGATTGAAGCACATTTCATTCAAGTTCACCTCCCTCTGTGTGGACCTGTTTCTAACAGGCCTGACTGGTACCAGTCCTCAGCCCAGAGGTTGGGGACCCCTGTGCACAGCAGTTCTTTGTAGGACACAAAACTTGATGAAAAATGTAAGTGTCCACCATTTTAATGTAGTGCCATCCAGTTGTATTTACCAGTACTGCAAAGGATGTACCCCTCAGCAGTTGCCAGAGTATACAACAGGATGTAGTTTGAAAGCTTTCCAAATGAAATGTTTCCAACTCTTACCAGAGAGTAAAAGAAAATGAATACTTCATCAGCAACACTCTTAATTATGTCACCGAGAAATATAGCATGACGAAAAGTTTCTAGGTACTAGGAGACCTTGATCACAATCCCCTGCAGGGGTTAGGAGAAGAGACTTTTTGTAAGGAAGTCTATGTAAAACTTTCCAGCATAAGGAAGTCTTCCCTTATGGACTTGCAGGGATTTGTAGTGGGAAACAACACTAAAAGCAGTAGCTCCCGCGCACATTGTGTTTATTCGCATTCAGTTAAAAACAACATGGTGGCTTTTGACAAAAGGGATGCATTGTAACATTTGTAAAATCTTTATTTCAGGACCCTGTGTGTTTGCAAGGTAGGAAGGTTAAATATTGGATTTTGAAATCGGTGGAGGCTTGAAGGGGCCATGTATTCTTACTTCCCCTTTTAAAAGATAGAAGAGCTAGGTAGTCTTTGCAGAGTTGAAAAGAACATAGTGTGGAACTATCCACTATGTGGATAGTTTCGAGAAACTAGTGTTTCTCGAAATTCCCTAACCATAAAAAATATCCTGGTTCATTTATTAAAATGTCAGTTTCTAGGCTGCTGCACAAAAGGTTTCGGGTTCTGCAGCGGGACGCAGAGAAAGAGCACGGGAACCCCAGCTGACGCTTCTTCCTCAGAAGAACTGGGGAAACATTTATCTGGTTTTAGTGAACTGCAGAGGCCACTGCGGCAGTTGAGACACGAAATTTGGACTAGAACTTTGTATATTCACTTAAATTATTTGTTGAACACTTACCATGAATTGGATTTGAGCGCACTTATCTAGATATGGATTTTGGACTTTTTAAAAAACTTTTTTTGAACCTCAGTTTCTCATTTTGAAGTTTAATATTTTACTCTGGTTTTTGGGAATACTAAGTCATGTATACTCTAAGAAATCATTAATTTATACTGAGCAATACCAATTTTTTCATCAGTTGCATTATAGGGTAATAATTTAATGATCACAATTAGATAGTTTTTGTATACCTTAATGAAGTCTCACATCTGTTCATAAGGTACTTCCTTGCGAAATCTCACATCTGTTCATAAGGTTCTTCCTTGTGAAATCTCACACCTGTTCTGAACTGGCAACTTTTGGAGACTTACATAGATAGATATCAAGAGCTCTTCAACATCTTCAGGATTCAAAGCCTGTCCTAATACCACTTCCTCCCTCCACTTCGCTTTAGCCCTTTTAAAATCTGCATTTCCTGCCTAAGTTCACATCAAACACATTTTTCAGCTGCTTACAACACTATTAAAATGACAGCTTTTATTTGTCAAGCACTCACTATAATATAGGAACAGTCGTAGGTGCTATTTGTACTATTTAATTTCCACTATAGTGCTGCAGTGTAGGTTTTATGACTGTTTAAATGGAGGCAGAGAGATGCAGTAATGAAGCCAGTCCTACAGCTGTGACATTGGAGAATAGAAATTATTTTACTCCAGAAATGTTGGTCTTCAAGCCCAAGTTCTGGCCACCATATCACATAAACTACCCCTAAAACTTGAGGACAATCATCCCTCCCCAAGATAAAAAAAACACAGTTCTCATGTTGGTTTCTCAATGCCTGTCTCACTCACAGTGAAATTCAGCCCTTCCCAAGGCCCATAAAGCACTTCGTGCTGTGCCTTGCATGTTCATGAGCCTTTCCCTTCCTGCACCCGTGTCTGGAACTTGTCTCTATAGTCCCTGGATATACCACACAGCTCCCCGCACCTAACCAGGGACATCTTACCCAGTTACCTAGGTGAGCTGCACACACACACACACACACACACACACACACAGTAAGATTGCCCCTCCTCTTGGCTGGCTGATATTGTCTCTGTAGCAGGATCCATAGCACACATCTACTATAGGTTTTTAATTTTTCTTTTGTATTTCTCCCCAGCAAATGTCAATCCCCAAGAACCGTGGCTTATCCCCAGTGCCTAGTGCACAGCAAGGACTCAGTTACAATATTGAGCATCAAATGCTGACCTGCAAACCGAATTGAGGGACATATTTGATATTCTTTATACAGTGATATTGTGACTTTCAGAGCAATTAAAGCCTCATAGATTATGTCTTGGTAGTCATCCTTATATTGTCTCTACTAGCTATACCTTTCATTATAGAATTCCTCACTGAAAATGGGTTGTTGGATTTCACTCTTTGTACCAACTGGACTATCACTCTGAGGAAAATAAAATGCATCTCTCTGGATAGGATATCTGGAATTAAAGAGCCTCTGAAGAGACCCCTTGCGCAAGTCACTTAGTAGCTATTCACTACTAATACTCAGGACATTCCCTTGCTCTTTTCTTTAGAAGCCGGAGCATTAGAATGTGTGTGGGTACTAAGCACTGCCTGTATGTTAGGAGACACTCTACCTGCTCAGGGATGCTTCCTGTGTGCCCGCTCTGGTCATCATGCATTACGATTAGAAGCAGTAGTAGCACCATATAAATGTGGTATACTAATTCAATAGTTTGTTTTTAACCTGTTGATATTTTATAGCACCCTAAAGTTTGCCTTACGGCAAACTGGATTTATAGGGCCAGCACTATGGCATGTGTGTGCAATTTAATGATTTATGTGGCCCCACCTTGTCTTAACTCAAGTAAGTTCTAGAAATCCCATTTTGTTCACATCTCAAGTAGTGTTAATGCTAAGTTTTAAAAGGCAGTTTATTTGGGTGAGGCCATTGTTCTGACTATTTGGATTTTGTGAAAAAAAGAAAGAAAGAAAGGAAAAGAATGCAGGAACACTAATTGTGCCCCAGGGTCCTTGGCACCTGCGCGCAGTGGTGACTGGCACCTGTCGGCGGCCAGGTCCGCTGGAGCTCCCTTTCCCACGAGCTGGTCCGCTCTGTATCTCGCAGTCCGAGTATTTTAATTTCCTCTTTCTGGTATCCTTCTGTTTTTCTTCCCTTCTCACACTCCCTTTCCTCCCCACTTAATCTACTTTAAAAAAATAATAATTTAGTGACGTTTAAGATGCAAATCACTTTGGAAGTGAGAAGGCGAATATTTATACATGTCCTATGACAGGGCTTTCTAAGCCCGCCCCACTGGGGATGGTTAGTACATTCCATAGCTCAAAGGGGAAAATCCATGTTTCCCAGAAATAAAGGTCAAAGACATGGAACAACTTTTTTATTATTTGCTCTCAAAGCAGAAGGGGTATGATTTATGGAGGGTGTAAGCTTATGTCATAGCCACGCAGGTGCTGCAGGCAGCCCTGACCCCGTCTAAGCTCCAGAACGACCGGCATTGACCGCCTTTGCTTTGTTGTTGCCCAGCCGCTTTCACGAGTTCTTAGGCGTTTCTGAGCCCAGCCCCCAGGAGCCTGCAGGAGGGCCCTGCTGGACGCAAGAACGTTGCTCCCAAGTGCAACCTGCAGTACGTTTGGTGATCCCTGTCTGAGCGAAATGACTGTCGGTTTGTGAAAGTGCCTTGATGGACAACTCAGAAGTCTTGTATTAACTCTCTCTTTTAAAAATGAGTTTAATATTAACCTATAAATAATAGTTTTTAAATTTCCTTCCCATGTGGCTGCCTAAAAATCATCACCATGATTTCTCTGTGAATCGTGACCAGTTGCTTGCTATTTACAAGATATTTTTGATATTGACTCTGATATTTATAATATCAGTAGACTGGCTGGTCTTCCTTTTCCTTACGTGCCCCTTTGTACACCTCCAGTCCTCTCTAAGCCTCTCGGTTTTGTTAAGGTTTCCGTGGGCCACCTACTTAGCCTGATTTCTTGGTCAAGCACGCATCGTAAATAGACCCACCTAAACAAACAAAAAAATAACATTTAACATTTTGCAAAAGTAGCAAATATTACTTTTGAACAGGACAGAAGGAAATGAGGCAAGATGAAAGAACCAAGAAAATATGTGGTCTGCTTAAGGAAAAACACTAGTTTGCTGATTTTTAGATGTACATTTTTATAAATATTTGAGAGAATATTTGAGATGGCAGGAGTAAAATTACAACGAGCATTTGCCTAATAAAGCATACATAGGCCCTTGGTCCTCACATTAATCGATGAAGAGTATTTGCCAAGAAGTCACCTCTGGAGGGCAGTGCAGTCTTATATTTGTTGTAAGAATGTTGGGTGACCAAACTTTTCATCAAGTTCATTTCAGAGATTCCTGGCCTTGTAAGATGTGAATCACCCTGTGTTTTAGATACTCGAAGGAGACATAAACCTGAAAGCAAAGTCTTTTCTACTAAGAGGGTTAGCCTCTTAGACTGGGGTAGGGGACGGTTGAGGGGAGAGGGCAGTGTTACTAAAAGAGGACTTTAAAATTCCACATGAAAATGTCAGCACTGCCTACATCAAGCTGGTGGAGCTGGGCGTGTAAGTAAAGAGCCCAGTGATATTTGTCCTTCTTTGTCCCCTAGGGTCAGGCTCCTGTCTACTTCCACTGAATTATCCTCATTTTGGTCCCTGCCTTACTCCAAAACACAAACCTGTGTCTTCTGCGAAAATCTGTTGACAGCCTGGGCAGTTGTCGCTGTCTAGTTGTCAAATCTGTTGACACTGTGAGTGTTGTACGGCAGGTTAGCCCCGCAGCCAGCAAACTATTTCCTAGTACCTTAACAAATCAGCAAAATATTTTGAGAAATGCTTTACTTTTATGAACAAAATACCCTGATAGTTATTGGATTTGTCACAGCATCTAAGGTTTCTCTCATAATCACACTGACCTTCACGTGCTATTAGGTTACAAAACCAACTCTTTATGCAATCAAACCAAAGGAAGAATGCTTAATTAGCTCTCCATGACCCTGTGTTATGATGCAGGCATACAAAAATTATTTCCTTCATCACTATCTAACTATGGCATAAAGAAACGTCTTTGTACAATAAGGTCTGGGCTATTTGAAGTCTCAGGAGTCAAGTAAAATCTGGATTTTCTTTTTCCTCTGAAGGCTGTTTGAGGGCTTTCAGCGGGGGGATACCACATTTAAAGGTTGCCTGAGATCTCATAACTCCAAGTGTCATAGAAATGTGTAGATTATGAAAGACTTTTCTCATGCGCACAGCAATGGTACTTCTTAACCCTAAATCATGACATCGTCTTGTTATACCACAAAGAATTGAAGCATGTGAAGTAAATGACGCTTTCCCCTCCCTCTGTGCCTCTGGGGGTAGTTATTAATGTCGATTCCTGCTGCTGAGTGATCCTGAAGCTACCGCTGCAACCTTTTTATTCCCTGAGTGCAAATGAATCCTTTAGGAGGTAATTGAAGGAAATTGATGACATTATTTGCTGTATCTTGGGTATCAACAGCATATAAATGAAAAACACAGCTATCACTCTGACCAACACATTTGGATAGAATGCTCTCAACCTCTCTTCTCTGCCTAAGCAGAGTTTTTGCTTTTCTGTAAAGTGAAGAACACAGCTTCTAAAATGATGAATTCTTGGTGTTAGTTTATCATCGCCTGGTATAGGGGTCAGTTTTTTAGCAACACAAATAGTTTGCCAGTGACCTGTTTCATATTCTTCTATTTGAATGTACATTCTAAGCCAAGCATGGCTTTAACCTTTAAGTTAACTCCCATCATTGGGACACAGCAAATTCTGGGTTATGCATTTCAAAGGGGGAGGGAGGAAGCACTAAAAAAGAAATTTTGTTATAATACAAAGTCTAGGTGAATGACTTAGAAAAACTATTTTATATCAGCACTACTGAATGAGCTACCCCGAGAGAACATTCATTTACCAAGCTGGGGAAAAGTCATCTTAAACGTGGTCTCTAGTTACTTTTCTTCTCAGTTATTACATTTGCCACTTCATTGTGACCTTACTATAACCTTGTACTTTACGGGCTAAAGGTAACCATTATGTAATAATGAAAATATGCAGACCCAGCTTTACCACCTAGAAAGAATTGGCTTTTTATATTTTGTTTAAATTAACACTCTTTGCTGTTTATAAAACTCTGCTCCATGGTGTTTGAAAGAGGAGAGAAGTATTAATCGCAATTAATGTGTGGATTTGGGCTTTTAGGGACTGGTGTTTAGTGAGGGTGAGTCAGCAGGCCTTGTTACATTAATTATAGTGGTTTGATTCTCTACTGGTTTTGATTCACAAAGATACATATTGTTCCTAACTTAATAATGCTTTAAAGCATACATTGCTTAGGGGGGAAAAAGGAGCCTAAAAACCAAACCACTAATACTCAACTTTGATTTTGTGTTTGGTTTGATTTGTTTTATTTTACTTATCCAGACCTAAATTTATTCCCCTTCCACCTTGCTGTGGTTCCATAATGTGACCTTTGTGATGTAGGGACTTACTGTTTGGATAGGTGAGGGAAATTGCCTTTGAGAAGGCAATAAAAAACAGGAAATACAAAAAGTGTGAGGGGGGTCAGCACATTCTTGGCACTTGTGCCTTGGAGTTAACTGCTACCTTTTCTGAGAACAGCCTTGATTTTCTCCTGGTTTGTTCTGTAGGATCGGAAAGGAATTGCCATTACAACCTGGCCTTGAACATCCACAAAGCATGTGATAGTAAGTAATTATAAGTTGATCATTAAAAATCCTTAGTCTGCCCTGGCTGGTGTAGCTCAGTGGATTGAGCTCCGCCTGTGAACCAGACAGTTGTGGTTCGATTCCCAGTCAGGGCACATGCCTGGGTTGCAGGCCAGTTCTCAACGAGGGACACGTGAGAGGCAACCATACATTGATATTTCTCTCCCTCTCTCCTTCCCTTCGCCTCTAAAAATAAATGAATAAAATCTTTTAAAAATCATCAGTCTGCCTATTGTCAGTCATGTTTCTATCATGAATCACAAATCTGTTCTTTACCCGAATAGAAATGATGATACTTATCCTTGGTAAGTGACCACTCAGGTAATGTTGTTTGCAAACAGTCACTGTTGGCTGTTCCAGACACACATCTCAGCTTGTTTACACCCCAAATAAACTCTTACGATCCTCACTGTGTGGGTGGGGAAACTGAGGCACAGAAAACTGAGTGCCCTGCACTGGGTAGCTGGACAATGTCCGGAGCAGGATTCCTGCCCGAAGGACAGTCTGGATGGGGCTCTAGATCTCAGCCTTTTGAGAATCCAGGCTCTTGAGGGAATCTTTGCTTTCATCACAGAGATCTCTGTCACGCCACTAGAATGAAAATGCTCTCAGCAGGTTCAAAATGGAGATTTTTTAAAAAGCTTGTTAGCAAAGAGAATCATTTAGGATTTTGGGGGTAGTTAATTAAAAATGGATTTCTCATACCCAGTGGAGGCAAATATGAAAGCCATTAATCCTTTATAAAACCTTGGGATGTAAAACTTCATTTTGAAATAGATGTTAACATGTACACTACAAGTATACCGATGGCCAATTTTTACATAAAGGTGAGAGCAGAAGGTTCAATATACACCGTGTGAGACTTTGCTGAGTACGTATTTACAGGTTCGTCCCAAAAAGTTCGGTTTGATTTCAGTTAATTGATCCAAGCAGGACGTTTTGAAGGAGAAACATTACGAAAAGGAAGGCTGTCTTAATAATTTTGTTATGGGTGTTTCACACAACTTGCATATTTCAAAAATGAAGTAAGAGCCCAATCCATAGAGATACAAAGCAGATTAGCAGTTTCCAGGGACTTGGGAGGGAAGGGGGATTAGCTGTGAGTTGGCAGGAGGATCTCTGTGGGTGTGATGGAAATGTTCTGGAACTGGAGCGTGCTGATAGTGGCACAACCCAGCTTGAATGTACTCAGAAAGAATCATTTAATTATACTTTTAAAATGAGTAAATGTATGGTGTATACTATTAATAAAGTTGTTTAAAAATGCATGTAAAAAAAACCTTAAAAAGAAAAAAAATCCAGAATTGTGTCTTTAGAGAGAACTATTATTTGCAGCAGATTCCGAATTTCCTCCACATGACTTACTCATTTTAAAGCAATATGCAATATGACAGTGAATGCAATATGTTCGATCTGAAGAATAAAGGTAAGAGTCCTGCCCTCCTTCCCTTTACTTTTTCCCCTTCAGTATTTTTCAGTTGAGTAATTTTTCCTTGTAACCTCTAGAGGGCAGCACATTTTTTTTAGAATTTGAAATGACCAATGTCTTCTCAGAAGTCTTAACTTCCATAAACAAACTGCAGTAGCGTTCAGATACCAGCAATGCCAAGTTGCTTCAGTTAAACCTTCTGATTTTAAGGAATCACCCCAAGGACCTGCATGGTTGAAGTCCTCTCTTCTGCAACTCAGTGGAATGAATCACCCGTCCTTCCTGTCCCTGGTCCTTTTCCACCGCTGGATATTTGTGCCCTAGAAACATCTCTGGGCCCAATCTACAGGGGGATGTAGGAGGACTTTCACTTGAGACTTTACAACAGTCTGCCTTTAGAAGGTTTGGTTTTTAGGGAAAGTTAAAGAACACAATCACTATTTGCAAGTTTGGGGAGAGGGACGGTCCAAGAAACTTGTAATACAATCTCTGGACCTCATAAATTTATAAGGTTACATCAGAAAAAAACAGGTTACTATAAACACAAGTGCAATGAAAGTGTTCTCTTTAATGAATGAATAATCAGAGGTATAGGCCTTTAAAAAGTCTGTAAGAAGGTTTTGAATTTTGAGATGTAAATACAGTGGTTTTCATGTAAATATTATTAGTCTCGTATACAGTAGAAACCACCAAATAATGGTTAGAAGGGTAAATTAATTATCATTAAGTTATATAACTTCAGGTCATTTTAAGAAATGACTAGCTTCCTCTTAGCCCACAATTGATGGAATTTTCCCTGTGATCATTTAATTTAAAAAAAAAAACTCTACAAACTTACACCATTTTAGGATCTTACCAACACACAGAATCTATAAGCATTGATTTTAGTGTAGCAATCTGAAACAAATATTAAAGTCCACCTTATTATGTCTTATATTTATTTTGGTTCTGAAATTCTTCCTGCACCTCCAATCCAGGTTATATGTGAAAAAATGTACATATACTCAAAAAAAAAAAAAAGGTCAGAAGTAACTTGAGAATTGTCTGAGCAGACATTCCCATTGTCTGAACAGACCTCAAGTCCAAAAGTAAAAAAAAAATTGAACTTGAGTGAACCTAGCAGGTAAATTAAGTTTTCTTTTCCCATCCCTTCTTTCCTCTTTCCTCTCTTCTCTTCTTTTTCCTTTCTTCTCTTCTCTCCATAAACTTTGACTGCATGCTAGTTGTGTGTTGGGCATTCTGTTAGGTGCCACCTATAGAATAGTGAAAACACAAGCATAGTTTCTGCCTGTGTGGAATACATGGAAAAGACAGATAAAATGACACAGAAACAAAAAGTAAACGCATCAGTACAAGTGAAAACCATTTCTGAAAAGGAAAATGAACGGGGAGAGTAACTCTCGGAACCGACTTGAGGCTAGATAGTTGGGAAAGTTGTTTTTCAGGAGGTGACTTTAGGTGACCCCAGTGGCATAAAAGATTGGGGGAAGAGCTTCCTAGGCAGGGGACAGAGGGTGAGAGGCCCTGAGTCAGGAAAGAGCTCCGCTTTTTCTAGGAATTGAACAGGTGTGTAGATATCTCACTGCAAGTGAGGAAATGGGCCAAGACGCTGCCAAGGGGAGATGGGTCAGATCAGAAAGATCTTTGTGAGGAGCTTGGATTTGTTTCTAGGCACAGTGATGTCTTTAAAGGGCAAAACAAAGACAATGGCATCATTGTCCAATTTAAATTTGAAGGGATCTTTCCAGCTGCTCTATGGAGAAAGGACTGGAGAGGGGCCCTGAGGAATGTGGGAGAAGTTGGGAAGCATTTGCAGAAATCTAGACAAAAACAATTTTGTAATAGACTTTCCCCTGAATGTTGGGAGTACAGGAAAAGACTCTTTTTTATTTCTTTAAAAGTATAAATAGTTTTCAGCCTGTTAGATGTGGCAACATTGAGAGAGTAGTTAATGGCTAGCGGGATATTGAAAAGTACTTTTGGAAACATTAATATCTTGTGTTTCCAGCTTTAGGCAAACTGACATTGATTTTAAAAAGCCGAGACAGTCCAAACATCTTCGGACAAGTGTTTTTCTGAAGGCTTGAATTTTAAAAATTGTTGGTGAAATATGGGAGTAGATGGGAACGCTAAGAACTTGATAAGTGAGTTTACATATCCCTTAATATTATTTTGTTTGGAACTTCTCTCCTTTTTAAAAAAAATATTTTATTTATCTTTAGAGGGGAAGGGAAGGAGAGAGGGAGAGAAATATCAATGTATGGTTGCCTCTTGTGAGGCAACCCTTGGTCCCCTGCTGGGGACCTGGCCTGCAACCTGGCCATGTGCCCTGACTGGGAGTCGAACCTCGATCGTGTGATTCGCAGGCCCATGCTCAATCCACTGAGCTACACCTGCCAGGGATGGAACTTCTCTCTGAATCAAATACAGTAATACACTGAGAAGTAAAATGAAAAAAAAACCTATGAAATAATATTAAACTCTCCAGGAAGACTTTATACTTATATATCTACCCCTACATATATACTTATATTCATGAATGCCTAAAATATTTTTCAGTAATGCATTAAAATCATATGAACTTATAAATTTGTGAACACTGCTTAGCTATTGTATATATGTATTGGTGGTCTGGTGTGAGCAGAAATGTGAAAAACAACATTTGGGATTTTTTATACGTACCACCTAAGATCCCTTCTGCCGAGGTGGTTAATGTGACGTGTAATGCTAAAAATAAAAGTATCACATATCTCCATTGCAGCACCCTGAGGGACCGGATGACAGCCATTCCCTCAGCAGCATTAATGGCTTCCTATCCCTATTCACATTTAGGGAGGTTGTTTCAAAAGGGGTGAAGGTCTCAGATTCTGGAAGTGGGCTATGTCGGTTTGAATCTCACCACTGAAGCTTCCTAGCTTTATGAACTTGAGTATCTTATTTAATCTGTCTCAGTTTCCTTCTCTATGTAATGGGGATAATAAATTCACCGAGCTCGTATTGTTTTTGAAGTGACTCAAAGAGTTGTTGTATGAAGAGTAACATAGAACAGGATTTGGCACTTTGAAAGCAACACCTGTTTGTTTTCCCAGTAGCATCAGTTAGTTACTCAGGCTATTTGTTAAGTGCAGTACAAGGCGAAACATGTCATCAGGTACTTTAGGGTATTTCTTAGGGAACGCTGATTTCCTGTTTTAGGCACCAGACATGCCATTTTCTGGGTACCTTTATTTCTCTGTCAGGTACCACAAGGGATTTGAATAGCACTGCTCTATTAGAGGCTACTGGAATAAAAGTACGTCTCTGGCCATGCTGAGGCTGTGACCAGCCCAAAGGACTTTCATATATTGTTTGCCATACATAATAGTTTCAGAACACTTTGAATTAGTTGTCAGCATAAAAATCTTCATACAGTTTTCAAAAATGAAAGATCTGTACACGCAGCCCCACTGTGATATGGAAACATCACAACCATTGACCTGGTATGGAGTGGTAGCTACTTTCTGAACCCCATTTCACAGTTGGGGTGAGCTCTCCAGCCCCCCAAAATCCTGTGTTATTACCTAACTGGCCCTAGCAGGCATTGACTGACTCTGAGACAGCTGTAGGCTGAGTGTGTGTTAAATAAGAACGGTAGATGTAAAGATCAAGGAAATACTCATGCCTTGGGAACAGTACTTAACTGTGCTCCGGAACCCAACACAGAGTACCACGGAGAACATTCTACCCTCATCTATTCTCTCTCTATACTATTTAGTAATTGAGAACAAAGTCTCTAGAATCTATAATGCTAGGTTTGATCCCTGGCTTTACCCTCACTAGCTATAACTTTAGCCCCATGTGTTCTCATTGATCCTCCTGAACTGGAAAACTGATCTGAGAACCATTATAGGAATGGAGGTGAAATGAAATAATGTATGTGGATGACCCATCACATGGTTGGTATTCAACAAGTAAAGAACTTATCCCATAGTAGGCACTTAAGATCAAACAATTTGCCCCAGGACACCAGCTAGCACATAGCAATGATAATATTCGAGCCCACAAGCCTTTGCTTTTCATGACTATGCTGTACTTCTCCCTTAAATTGGGGTGGTGTGGGAAATGGAAGAAGAGATATTTGCTGTTGCCCCTAAATTACCATTTCACTTCTTTCTTTCACTTTCGTTCCCTCAATTTTCATTCCCATTTTCTAAAACTTAAGAAGGGCAATTGCCAAGTCCCACAGTAGTCACACCATGGTATAATGACCTTCCATGTAACCATAGCCTCCAGTGTCTGCTTTCTGTCTCCAGGGATGTGCCAGGCTCACTTTGGTCGTTTTCTAACTGAGCCCAAGAATCTTTCCTCAGCCTTCTTCTCTGCTGACCAGCCCTTCCTCCTCCCGCAGAAGCAGCACCACACTGCACTGCCACCCGCTCCCGTCTTCCAGCCTCCTTGTATCAACTCCTTACTTCTTGGTCCTCTCTCTTCCCTTTGCAGACTGAAGAATTTCTTTTTTTACTTCTTTGGACTCGACTGTAATTCCAAATTAGACCAGACTATTCCAATATCCAGTCCTTAACTCCTACCCTAAACATACACATTTTCAATTACTCTTAAACATTTTCGAACAAATTCATCACATTTCTCACCAAGGGGATCCCCTTTGTATTATTGTTTCCTCATTTTACACAAGTGAAAACTTGAAGTTTTTTCTATTTTTATATTCTGTCCCACCTTCAGCCCCCATCCTTATTGGTAATAATTTTAGCATCTTCTCTCTATTTCCCTGCCCTAGAAACAGGTATGAACTTCATGACTAGACTATTCTATACTGACCTCCCAATTTTATTCCTACTTTCATATTTCCCCCTACACTTTCTAAAATATCTCTACCACCAAGGTTTCTAGAGGTGCCCTGTTTGCTATGGAAAATGGAAAATCTCAGAGTCAGTAAAGAGAGTTTACACCTCTCTGTCCAGTGCTCTTCCTCTGGCTTCAATCTGATATATTCTGCATTTGTCCCAAGACCCACTTTCAAGAAGGGTTCATCTCTTTCTTGAAGATTTTCATGTTCTGCTTTCAAGGAATAATTTCTTCCTTGTTTTTAGTTAGTATAGCAATCTTGGTCCAACTCATTTCAAAGTTATTACACAATATATTACTGACGATTCTCACTTATTTGTCTTGCTCCACTCGAAAAAAACATATAACTTCCAAGGGCTGGGATAATATATATATTTTTTACTTATTTGTTCCCATAGTATCTATAGCATTTTTTGTACATAAAATTCTTGACTGATTGACTCATATCTAAAAATAACAGAAGAATTACTTTGGTATTACTTTGGTATTACTCTGTAATATGTGACAGTTACAAGCACTTTTTTAGTTCATTAGGCTCGTTCATTGGGACCAAGATATCCTGACCCTATGAGCAAAATAGTTTCTCCTCTTCTAAGAATTATAAGGCAATGTTAGCAAAGTCTTTTTTTCCCTAGCTGACTCTGTCTTTGTGCCTGATAACTATAAACAATAATGTATTTTAAGGACTTTAACGATGCTTCTAAAAGATGAAAGGATTTATTTTTTCTCTGGTCAAGAATAGCAAGGAAAGAAAGTAGGTTTTCTTCTAAAATGGGAAATTACTAAAATTATAGGTCCCTATTGAAAATCTCAAACAATAGCCAGATAAGCAAAAACAGACAGCGACTGGTCTCCTTTACCCCACACACACACTGAAGTTACTTAGACCAGTGCATTCTATCCCTTTAAAACATCTAGTCTGTTGGGTGTTGATTTCTTGTTTGGGTAGTAACCCCCACCCCCAGCCTTCAGGAAGAACTTAAACCTTTAAATTAAATTTTAATTTAAACAATTCTCATTCTGTGTATTTGGTAAATAATTACAAAATGTTATATTACACCAGGGAAATGAAATGAAAATTTCATTTCTCTTATTTTGGAAACACTTTAACTCACTCAATAGGCATAAAATTTTACTGAGGGTTAGATTTTTGTTGAATATATAGTTGAATATATATACTTCTGTTTAAGGAAAAGACCTTAACTTTAATTCATAGAGCAATACTGTTGCAAATGTGTAGTTTCCAAAATTGTCCATTGTCCATGGACACTTTAATGTACTATTTCCTTTACTGCAGAGAGAGAGAGAGAGAGAGAGAGAGAGAGAGAAACATTTTGGCAGAAAGCCACATTACTGGAACTTGGGAGACCACTGTCAGTGCACGATACGTTCTTTTTCTCCAAGTCCTCCTTTGCTCTAACCTTCTGTCCTTGCCAGCTCCCCATCCTTCTGGAGTTTCTTTGTTCAAGGACAAGTGCTGACTCAGCATGGGCCACTGTCTTGAGCTGACTTAGTACTTTTGTTGCTTTGGGGGAGTTGCTTTGGGGGGAGCAAGTGGAGCACCAGCGAGTTTCCCAGTTCTCTTAGGAGCCATAGCAGTCCTCACTGATTATGAATTGTTTCTGGAAGAACAGGATGAGCCGTTAGGGTGCAGATGATCCAAACCTTCAAAGTTGGCCATGTGGACTTGCAGTACCCACACTCTTCCAGGCCTCCTTTTCAGTTTTATTGCAGAATTGCAAAAATTAAATAATTCTGTTGACATGGAATAGAAATATGTGATGCTTATGTGTGGCAACCCTAATTTCCCTGTATGTCGGTGTAAGAGGAACGTGTTATGTGTTTATATTGTGTTTGCAGAAAAACCTTGGTTTTTAATAAAAATATGACTCTTAGTGACTGGAAACGCTATGGCCTAGTCATCAAAATCATGATAGAGATTGGAAACATGGAGGAACTCAGACATTTATGATTCACAAAGGCATAACAAAGCAATCTGTATACCATTTATATCTATATCTAGAAATGAATGGCTTAGAATGATCATGAGTACAAGTATTCAGTTTAAAACTAGTCATTTTCTTCAGAAAATTAGCAAGAAATGAACTAGGGGTAATGAAATTTTTATGTTCACAACCCTTATTTACATTGTACACCAACTTTTCATGGTGATGATTTTAAATTTCGTATACCAGCTGCATGTATTTCTTAACAAGAATTTTTCATGAGGCTCATATTTTGAAGGTAGAGCAATCCAAAATAATGAGAGTTCTGGCTTACGTTTTTAAAGATCAAATATATACACTCTAGTTTATATCTTTAAGTAAAAGTCTATACCTGACAATTACCAAAAATGTTGAATTTGTAGGGGAAACATTTATCATCACTGATTCAGTTTTCTAAAGGTACTAGTTTCAGGCCTGTGTCAATAAAGCTTATTAAAATAGTAAACTCACTAATAAGCATTTTTACATTTTGGATTGATTAAAGAATGTTTATGTTAAGAAAAGCACATTATAAGAGTAATTGCAACCATTAATTATACTGATTCTATTTATCTCTTTTAAGGAAGGGTAGGATTTAATATGGTGGTTTTGCATAAAGCCTTTAATCCACGACTTTCATTTTACCCACAGTAGATTTTTATACAATTTCCTTCTCTATTTTTTCTTAATGTCAAATGAGGTATATATCTTTTGTTAACTTCCTGGTGTCTGATCTCAGATATTTCTAAAGCTAATTGCAAGGATTAATGGGCAAGACTTCTGTCTAGTGATTTGTGTATTAAAATAAATATATTAATCCTAGAGAAAGAACTGGAACATTTTTGCATGTTTAGCAGAAATTGGCTTCAATTAGCAAAAAAAAAAAAAAAGATGGGGATTTTTGGAGATTCCTGTTTGTTCAATTTGTTAACAAAAAAGGACCCTTTTTTGTTTAAGGTTTATTCTTGGTACTATACTGTGTAGATAAATCAGTGGAATCTAATTCAGGCTGGATTGTGAAGTTCTGTTACTGATTCACTGAGAACCACCAAGTCACTGCATCTGCTTCTTATTTGGAAAATGGAGATGTTTTCTGCTTCTAATTTGCCCCTCAGAAGTGCAGTGTTATAAGGATTAATTAGAGCAGGCCAGTTAGCCTGAGCACTGAGGAAGGCATAAATACAGACAAAAAGCCACATAGCCAGGTGTCTCCTCTTTTTTCTATGTGGTTGATCTCCATTCTGAGAGCTTTGCTTTTGCATTTTTATATAAAGGACATCACATTGTGTCAGTTGGTTCAATGACTCACATGGTAAGCAGATGAACTGCCCAGAGTTTGATTTTTTTCTCCTGGGTAAAATGCCCTGCCATGAATTTAAAAAAAAATTTATTGTATTTTTTTCTTTACCATTTAACCCCCTTATACCCTCCTGCCCCCTGCAGAGACCACACCATTGTCCATGTCTGTGAGTCCTTTTCCCTTCTGCTACCCCTCGTGAATATTTTTTTGAGTCTAACTTTTCTCAAAGACCCTTCAAGTTCAGAAATTAGTTCAGAGTGAATGGGCTGTATCAGCTTTACGATGGCAATCCATTCACCCTTTCGTGTTCTATGAGATTTCCTGCAATAGTTCATAATCCCCCTTTTGGCAGCCATTTCCCCTTGCTTACCACACCTTTCACACGCTTACTTTCAAGATGCAAGGTTGGTTTCGCTGGCTTGATTGTGGCTTCTTGAACAACACTGACATGAGGCAGGATTGCCAAGGTGAAGGTCCCGAGCTTTGGAATTAAATTCCTTGGAGCTGAATCCTTGCTCCAAGCTGGCTATGCACTGTTGGGGACGGTACTCAACTTGCCATCTGTAAAATGAAAAACTTCTCTGAGGATTAAGATAATTAATTAAGGTTCGCAGCATAGCGGTCGGCACAGAATAGATACTCAAGATAATGTTTTTATTAATATCAGAAAAAAATTTTAAATGTTTAGGCCCAAAAAAGAAAAGAAATCTTGAGGAGGCAGAAAAAGGGCAATCAGAAAATGCAGGGAACTAGCATGGGGTATATCTTGGGGGTGGGAGAAGAATGATTCAAAAATGAGAGAGCCGTATATAGTCTGTCACTCAAAGTGTGGTCCGTGGACTAAGAACATGGGCTGTGCCCGGAAGCTTGCTAGAGATTCACAATGTCAGATCCTGGCAAGGCCTAAGGAATCTAAGTCTGCATTTTGACAAGACCCCCAGGGAATTCAGTGAAGGAGCAGCAGAGTAAATAAGTGGGACTAAGACTAAAGAAACACTCATAGATACTGAGAAGAGACTGCCGGTTGTCAGAAAGAAGGGGTGTTGCATAGGGGTTGGGGGGAAAGGTGAAGGGATAAAGACATACAAATTGGCATTTATAAAAAATAGTGAAGGAGGTGTAAAGTACAGCATAGGGAATACAGCAATAATATTGTAATAGCCGTGCCCTACCAGGTGGGCACTGAAAATATTGGGGGACACTTTGTAAAGTGTAAGATTGTCTAACCACTCTGCTGTACTCCTGAAACTACTACAAAATAATATTGATTGGGGACTGTAATTGAAAAATTAAAAAAAATTTAAATCTTTAAAAAGCTGTATAAAAGAGACTAAACAAACCAGTGAATTTGACTGCTAGGCCTTTAGTAGAAAAGAAGGAAGGAATAAGGGGAAAAGAAAATGGAGAAAGAATTATTGTCAATTTTCTCAAGAAGCTTAAAAATTAAACAGGATTGGGAAAAAGTTACATGATACTTTTAAAATGCTGCAGAACTGAGGGCGAAATTGCTTATTTTGGGGAGGAAGAAAAAGTTGAGCATGTGTCCACACATGGAGGTAGCACATCACATAGTGGCTGGAAGATCAAAAAGAAGTGAGTGAATGAAGGCTTGATGAGTAAGAGGTGGGAAGGAGAGGAAGAACACTGATGGACGGAAATTTGAGACAAACCCCTGTTTCCTCTTAGAGGAGCACGAAGATGGAGGAGTTTGGGGGTCAAGAAGGAGGAAGGCAAATGTGTAAAACCTACATATTTACTAGGGCTGCAAGGCTATTGACTGAGAATAAGTTGGGTGGAGGGGATATGCCTGGTGATTGGTTTTGGTGGGTTGGCACCACTGTGGTGAGTGAGATGGGATGAGACCGGTATACAACTTTTTGATGCAGCGCTCACTCCGATTGGTTGGTAGTGGCTGCACAGAGTATTGCCCTGAGGATTCTCAGGCCAGTGTAGCATGAATAGCACAGCCAAGCCTGGTGAGTCCCTGGCGTTGGTAATCAGGGAGAAGTGGTGCTGTGCGCTCCACACATTCGCCGTCCTGGCATGGAGGGTCTCCTGGTACCGTATGAAAATTAGTGAGTGGAAAAGAATAACACTAACATGAATTTACGGTAAATCGTTTTGCAATATTATTTGATATGTCTTTGATAATACTTAGTGTAGGAATAGGCAATACCATCAGAGGGATAAAGCAATAATGAGTTTATTTTTGAAATGCCTGACTATGCAATCCATATTTCATGCATGGCAAGTAAAGCTTGAATTTGCACAATTTCATATTCTAGGAAGTGTGGTCTGATGGGAAAAAAACACACGCTATGGAATTTAAACACCAGATCTACTCCTTATTAGCTATGTCATTAGATACGTAATAGTTAACCTTTTCCTAAAATGAAAAACTCAGTTTCTTCATCTTTAACATAGGAATAATAATAATAATTTTCAAGTAGAATATAAGAGAAGTTAAATTGTAATATAATGCCTAATGCATTATCTCATGATATTTTTTCCCCTTTCTGTGAGTGCTCTTTTTGTTTTTTTGCCAGTTGATCCTCCATTTATTTTAATTTTCTGTGAGCTCCCAAAGCAACCAAGAATCATGAATGAGGATAGAATAATAAAATTGCAGACTGGTCTTCCCAGGCTCATTCCCACTAGGGTAATTTAATTATTTATCTCCTTGACTTCCATTGCTCTGTGTGTTGTGTGGAGATAAACTGGAGAAGAACCAATCACGGTTGATGTTACTCTGCAGAGTAGTTGTGAGCAAAGCCTCTTAAGAAAATGACAGATCCTTTACTAGGGGACTCTTGGGAATAGAGGCTCCATTACAGAACATACGGTCAGTTATGAGGGGGCAGCAGCCTGTAAATGCTGAGAAAAAAATAATGGCTGACATAGCTTCGGCCTGTGGGGGGATAAGGGTTTCTACCTCATGGCAGCTAGCCCAGAATTTGGACCTAGGATTTGCTCCAGTTGAAGATTTCTGCCCCAGAATAACTTGCCATGATGCCAATGAAGGCTTATGCTTATTCTTCCATTGGCTCTGGCCTGTTACTCTCTCTTGGCCAAGAACCTCCTTGGCTGATGAACTTTCACATGAATGACTACACTCCAAGGGAGCAGGGCTGGGAGCCAAAGGGTGGGATGCATAAATTTCATAACCACCTTTTCCTTTTTATTCTTCAAGAAAATTTAAGAACAGATGACGCTGACAGATGATAATATTTTTTGGCAGAGGGGTTAGGCCTTTGCTACAAGGCAGCTTTCCATCTTTGCAATTGCAAAGTTATAGCTTGGTTTCTAAAAGAAATGCTCATAGTTATTCACCTAGTTCCTATTTCATTCTCAGTTTGAATTCCAGTGAATTGAATCTTCTATTTTTATGTACATGTGATGCTTTTAATTTGATACTTTTATTTTCTATATATTTTTACTCCATTTAAGCTAATAAGAAAACAACTATATAACATGTTTTTGATTAAATGTATTTATGGAAGCGTTATAAATGAGGCTAGTTTAATTAAAACGGAATTCTTAACTTGTAGCATTCACTACATTTCTAGATAACTCGTTTCTCATTCTCTTCTCTTCTGTATGGGATTTCTTTATTTTTCTCTTGGAATATCCATCAAAATAATGTGTGTCTTTCCTTCTCATTAGTAATACTCAGAAGGGTAAGAAGCACAGATAAGCAAAGAGAAGAGTAAAACCATATTTAATTTCGCCATTCTGAGAGGGCCATTGTTAATTCCAGTTCATTCTAAGGCATTGCAAACTCAGGTAACTTAGAGGGGTCAGAATGGTAAGGAATGAATCAACCAAGCTGGGTAGGGGAACTGGGACCAGAGGAAGCTGCTGTTACTTAGCTTCACTGATTTTTGTACCATGCAAGAATGCAGGCCTGTGGGAACCAGTTCTTTCTACATTTCAAGAAAAGAGTACCAGTTTTTTTAATATATGAAATATCTCATTTTGAAATTTGAATGGCATAAAAATGAGTAAAGACCATCCACAAACCAAACAGAACAGGCATACCGATGTTTTTCTTTCTTTTCTTTTTTTTTTAAGATTGATTGGTTGATTTTTAGAGAGGGGAGAGGAGGGAGAGAGGGAAAGAAGCATCAGTGTGTGGTTGCCTCTCACATATCTGCTACTGGGGACCTGGCCTGCAACCCAGGCATGTGCCCTGACTGGGAATCAAACCTGTGACCCTTTGGTTCGCAGCCTGTGCTCCCTGTTGGTTTATTTTTATAAAAATGTACTAAATCTGTATATACTCTAAAACAATCATTTGTTTAGTTTTTTGGTTTGATTTGGAGCTTTGTAAACATTGTATGATAATACATGCAGTCTTCCACAACTTGCTTTTTCTGAATATTTTGTTTTAAAATTCATTCCAAGATTATTACATATAGCTGGAATGTATTCATTTTTACTATACTTTAATATTTCATTACTCGACTAAATCACATTTGCTTATCTATTTTCCTCTTGATAGGCATCTGTGTTGTTTTAGGGTTTTGCTGTGGCAGTCAATAATCTTCTAAACATGCTGCTTATGCATGTTTGCTGGTACCTGTGTAGCTTTTTTTCAGGTGTATCTGGAAGTAGAATTGCTGAGTCATAATACGGGTATGTAAAATTTTACAATTCCAACTTATTCTTTTAAATGGTTGGCATCAGTGTATACTCTCATCGTCAGTGTCTGCGAGTTCTTGTGGCGATGTGTCTTCTCCAACACTGTGTTTTCAGAATTCCCAAATGGTGTCATCTGGAGGATAGTAATGGGATCATAATTTGCACTTCCCTGCTTAGCGTGAAGTTGAATATCTCTGGATGTATTTATTTAACATAGTGTTTTCTTTTGTATTTTTTTAAAATGGGGAGGCCTCTTTGTCTATTTACCTTTTGGATCATTTCTACAAGATCTTCCTGGCTTACAGAGCTTTTGGGAATACGTGATGCTAATCCTGTGTCAATTCCATGTTGCCAATATCTCTTCCCCTCTTCCCAGGCTGAACGTTGTCTTTTCACTTTATTTATAGTGTTCCTTGGTAAACAGAAGGTTTTAATTGTAATGGGTTCAATTTTATTATTATTATTATTTTTTGCTGTTGTATATTTTAGGTTTTATCAATTTTATTATTTTTTCTTTACCAGTTATACTCCTTTATGTCTTGTTTGAAATTTATTTTATATGCAAATGGTCATAAAGCTATCTTCCTCCATTTATTCTTTTTTTAAAATAATTTTTTAATTTAATTCTTGTTCAAGTACAGCTTTCTGTCTTATATTCCCAACCCTGCCCGCCCCCCCCCCCCCCATGCTCCCTACCTCCCTCCCATTTCCGCCCCCCACCCTTAGTTATTGTCCATGTGTCCTTTATACTTGTTCATGTGAGTCCATCCCCTTTTCCCTATGATTCTCTCCCCTCCCCCTCTATTTATTCTAAAGTGAAAGTTACCTATCATGTTTTGCCTTTAAACCCACTTGGGATTTGTGGGTGTGGGCAGTGTAAGGTGGGGATCCAGTTTCCCTTTTGTTTTTCATGGGGTGTCCTGGACTAATTCATGGTCTGAAGCACTCCCATTGCGTTGTCTCCAGTGTGTTGTGTGTGTATAAAAACCTACTGTTCCGATTCTGGGCTCCACTTGGTTCCATTGACGATACCTTTGCTTCTCACATCAACTATTTGTTTATAAAGCAAGCAAATTGTATTATTTTGTTAAAATGTGCTTTATTTTCTGGGAAGAAGATTTAAATTAATTTTAAAAGGGGGAAAAAAGACCATCAGTTCAATTTCATGCCTTTCCCCTTCTCTGCCCTGCGCGTCGGTTGTGAGGATTTACTCCTTCCACCGTCTGAACTTCGTGATGGCCCAGTTGATTTATGTTGAAGAAGAAAGAACATATCCAGGTTTCAGACATATATTCGGGAAGGGAAAACTGAGTATGGAAGCCCTGCTATGACCACTGGCCAACTCAAAGAGGGACTTGCCTCTTTGTGGTGTCTCTGGTCAGGAACAGGGGTTAGAATTGTTCAACTTACTGTGTGGGCACAGCCTCTTATGCTTGGATACACTGCTGACAAAAATCTTAATAAATATCTAGGCACAGAGATGATAAATTATGTTTTTTCCCATCTGTTAAGAGTTTAAAAGTCCAGTCAACCCATTTTTCAGCCCCTGAAAACCTACCAGCTGGCTAAGTGCTTTCACACCCTCTAGATATGGGATATTTAAGGTTTTCTTAATGTTTTACCTTTGTTCTACTACAGTATCCTTTATGTATTTCAAATGAAAAATGCTCCCACATTTTCCTTATATCAGACTATAAAAAACTGACTAGATCATGTTATGTTTTCCTCTATTTTTTTGCATTAGAAATTAGACAAAATCCTCAGTTGTCTGGACTGAAAAACTTTGAGTCCATTTGTCTTCTGAAACAATAGTATATTGAGATGCTTAAACCATTTTTTACATTTAAAAAATTTTTTGTGTGAACTCAAATTCAAGAAAAGCTAAGGAACAACTTATATCATTATTTTTGTAGCAATATTTAACTATTGTAATAATAATGCTTATTGTGTTGTTCTAAAGGGGTTAGATTATAGAAGATCTCTTTTGTTCTTTTTTCTTTTCCTTTTCTAATCCCTTTTTTTGTTGTTGTTAAATACCTGTAAGGTAGTGTCCTTACATTGAAACCTTGAGAATACTTTCTCTTGAGCTTCATTTTTAGTCATTATGGTTTTAATGACTCAGTGGCATTTCTCATTATGGGTGGAACATAATCTCCCCCGAATACTGTGGGCTGTGCACCGAAGCAGGCTCTGTACTAGGCCTACGAAATCAAGATGGCTAGCATTGTTATTCTAAACATTTTTTTTTAGAATTTCGCTGAGCAAGTCCACCAAAGAGAGACTCAGAGATACGCTGAGGAAGTGGGTCACTCTTTCTCTGTCCCTCCCGTCACCTTGAGATGCGATTGTTTGCATCAGTCAGTGTGACTGCTGCTCTGAGGAGGAAAAGGGTTTATAGGGAATCTTTAAATCATTCTAGAGTAGAAAGAAATTATAAGGTCAACTTTCCCAACACCTGCCAATGCGATATTTTTTTGGTAGGTTCAAAGCATATTTAAGAAGAGCTTTTTAAAAAAAACTTTTTAAGACTTGCATTTTTAGTCTTTTTTTCTGACTATAATATAACTTGTCCATAGAGATGATGATACAAAAAAGGAAAACGTATGAATTTTAATAGACTGGAGCACAAGTAATTTGTTCCTGCAAACCATTGTGCACGCAGTCCTACAGGCTCTTCAAGCCCCAAGTGGGTTACCTTCTTCCTGTACTCACTCGCAAGCCGGTCAGTGTGGTTCTAGTTAGAATCCCATAAATCTGCAATATAATTAATTGCATATCCTTTCAAGCTAGCAGTGAAAGGAGTAACACTGGCCAGGATTTTGATGTTTTGCCATATTCTGAAATCAACATGATGGTATACGACACTGCTGAAAACATTAATTTAGAGGGTGGCTGGAAATTGCTGAAAATACTGAACTCCAGCTAGTGAACCTAAACATTCTCCCTTTTTTTCCCTATTCCTACATCAGAGAGTCCATGTAGTTAAAACTTCACTCCTAATCTAATGCTGTATTTCACATATATATGCATAAAACCATATTTTTTTGTTTAGCAAGCGCAACACTGCTTCTTATAATGGAACTCTGTAAATCATAACTGTGAGGCAATTGGATTGCTGTGCTCTGCAAGACGCATATTCCACAATAGTTAGTTTATTTTATTTGACTTTTATCTAGCCCTTGCTGGCAATATCCTGGATTTTGTGTGATGCATTTTGCATAAGGGTTCTATTTGGTCCATAATGGTTTGTGTAATGAACTATTTGTCCTCTTCTAGATGACATCCAGTTGCTTAAAACCTATAATGAGATGTCAGGTGAATTGCACTGATTGGCATTGATGGATGAGCTTTTTGAAATATTGCAGGGTTTCCTGTTGGGGCATAGAGGAAAATTGCTGTTTAGAGATTTGGGTCTCCTAAGCATTGAAACTGTAATCACATAAACAGAACCACTTCTGCAGGTCCAAGGTGTCATCGTGAATTTTCTGGCTAATCCATCCATTCATCTCAATGGTCCAGAACTCGCGCTTCATGTCACTCTTTGCCTTTGTTCTGCACTTTGATCTTTCAAAATGTCTGTCAGGAGAAAAAGTGTTTATGTTGAATTATGTGTGGAAAAGGGTAGGGTGCATACTTCAGAAGCTTGGCATGAAATTTGCTAAATAAACCTTGCCAGTCCCTCTGCAGCAATAATCAAAGTATGGATTTCAGTTTAACAATATGTAGATAATACATTTTTCCCCTCAAAACAACTTTAATGTAGATGTTTAGGTGCAAGAGATTTTATTTTGTTTGTCCATTTTGAGGAACGCCTCCACCCCTTTTACTGTTAATAGTTAAAGTTAGGAAGGAAGATAAATAAAATTTTTAATAAAATTTGTCTCCTAAAATTTGATTAAAGGGATTGAGTAAATGAGGGCTTGAGATGAAGTGTCATTTGTGTGTCCACTGTAGCTCATTGATTTTATGAGATAGTAATTCTATTTTAGTGTTGGATCTATCATGTGTAGTAGAACAAAGCCAAAAACAAAAATAGGAAGCGATCATGCTGAAAGCACTCTATAGATACAAAAGCGGAAAGCATGTGTGTAATTAATTGGTATATTTCATCATTGGTACTCTTCCTCATCTTTCTCATTTCATTTTAATAATTATGGAATAAAAAGCTTTTTTTCTCCTTAGAGTATCTCAGATGGTTTAAGAACTCTGGATCAATTTCCACTGCTGTGGTGCTGCGGGAAAGAAAATATATACTGGTTCCATTGCTCAGACTAATTTACCTTAAAATGGACAAAAACATTTCAGAGATCTTTTGACATTGGTCATATGTCTTTTTTTTAATGTGGACCCTGAAGTATTGGTGCTCTCTAGAGCCATTGTCAGGTTTGCTAGGTAGGGGCAGATCTTATGCCAACCTTGTGACCCTTTTGAATGGAAACTGACTCATGTGCTCCTTAATGATATTAATGATTTTGAATCAATTACTTTCTCACTACAAATGAGGGGTTCATGGACTCTGAATGAGCTTAGCCCATTGAATTTACTCACTCCTAAAGTTCCTGATTTTGCCTTCAGTAAGGCCCAGGCATTAGTATTTCTGAAAGTTCTCATGGTGATTCCAATAGACAGGCAGATTTGAGAACCATTGAACTAGAAAGATCAAACACAATGGTTGCAACTGTGGGAATATCAGCCTGTCCAAGTAAAATGAATTACATGTAAACCAGTGAGCCATAGAGAGTAGTAACTGCTAGTCTTCAGAAGGCTTCTGAATCCTGAAAACAAGGACAGGCATGACTGAGAAATGGCTGAACCTGCAGCATAGAGCTTGTGAGGCAAGAACAATCTGTGTATCAAGTTTGGGTTCCTTCTAGCTAAAGATTACTTTAGGAGTTAGATAAAACTTTTGTTTTTTTATAGGTTTTGACTTTGTTAGTAGAGACACCCTTTCACACTCCCGGGATCATGCTTGAATGGTTGAAAACATATTTGTGGAAGAATAAGGGGGACAGAGCAGCAACAATTTTCTGGAAAAATTTAATACATAAGACCACCGTAGGCTCAGACTAGATCCAGTCTAATCCGTGACCTACCAGGGGTAGTATAAGGAGCTTTCTTGACCAGCTAAACAGCTTGGCTGGCTCAGTTGTGCTGGAGGGCTTACGTGATCCTGTTGGCAATGCTTTGACAGTGGCTAGGTGTGATGATTGTGAAAAGGATAAGGCAATCCCTCTTATAGGCACTACAGTTATGAACTACATAAATGATTTCACTCTCCAAAGCAGTCAATTTTAATAAACTAGAAATTTCATATCTACATAGTCATTTGTTTAACTTTGGTTCAAAACATAAATTAATTGGAGCTGAAAGACTTGAGTTTTTTTATCTACAGTTGTAGTCCTTTCTACCTGAGCTCTAGTGAAATGAGCATGTTACTTTTGTAGTACAGTAAGAAAAGGGGTGCATGCTTGCTTATGTAATTCAAAGTTATTATTTATTCAGAGTACATCTTGTTCCAGAAAAAAAACTTTAATGAGGACCTACAGTATATTTTTATAACAAAGATAAAAGGAAGAAAGGGTTATTTCAGTATGTCTGTCTCAGTTTCCTCTTTTCTAAAATGGGAATAATAACAGTGCTTACCCCGTGGGCTTCTGAGGACACTGGAGTGTGTGTATTTGGAGGGCCTTCACATACTATTAGCAAGCGTTCTGTTGAGTTTGTGTCCAAGAAATTCAGAGATCCTTATGAACTTTCATTTGAAGATTGAAGACATGTTTCTTCTTTAGTGGGGTTTCGTGGCAAGTTAGAGATTGCATGCCAAGAAGTGAGGTGTTTAAGTGCCCCACTTGCCACGCCGCTTGCCTTGAAATCCAGGTGAAACTGAAGGAGCTTTGGAGGGAACATGATCTGAACTCCTGAGGTAACCCTCCCTTACTAGTCCTTGACATTTTCCAATTTTGCCTTGAAGTTTTATTTGTTTTGGTAAAAAAAAAACACTAGAATGTATTATTTCTGGCATTAAAGACATGTTAACTTTTAAAAAGAAATGGTAAACTTATACTTGTGACCCTTTGATTTTTTTTGGTTGATACTTGATATTTTTAGAAATACAAGACACACTCTGTATGTTTAACCTGAGTACTTCCATAAATAATCACAGATATTAATTTATTATAATTTATTGATGCTATAAAAGTTTTAGAATATAAAAATTATTAAAATCATAAAGTGGAATTAAAATGTGACTTGTTCTCTGTGAGATGTGTTTCTTTTAATATGGGTGAATGTTTATTCACTACACTGTTCTCTCCCTCTCCCTCTACACATGCACATACTCACCTATCATGCCCTTCATCTATCTCTGTACACTTCTTGCCCCTGTAGCAAGTGTAACAGGAGGCTGCAATGTTCCAAGAAAGAGAGTATGGGCATCGAAGTTAGACAGGCTTCACAAAGGGTGAGTTTTCTCTCCTATAAAATGAGTACGAGAACACCTACCTTGTAAGAGCAAAGTAGATGATGTATATAATGAATGCCCCTTTCCCATCCCCTTAGCCTGGCCACCAGACAGGTGGGGCAGATGGAATTCTGTATTTCGGCACCTGGCTGAGGGGTGAGGGATGTTAATATCCGATATCCAACCTGTCCTCCTTTGAATCAGCATCCAGCCCTGGTGTGTAGCTATGCTTACACTAGCCCAGGCCCTGGAGCCCTCATGCGAGAGAACCTGAAGTCCAAGACTGAATCCTGCCTGGCCCTGATCAGCTGCATGACCCTAAATGTCATTTCACACCTTTTCATCTGCTTGTTTGTATAAAGAAAAGGCACAGTAACTGTCCTCCAATGTTAATGTCATTTTTCAAAGCTGAAATAAAATGTCTATTAAAAATAATTATTAAAGTAATATGCAAATTTGTATGTAACAGATGATTTTCTAAAGCAGAATAGGCAAGATCATTAAAGTGCTTGATGACTGACAGTGAGACTTATTGTTCAGTTAGCAGGATGGCTTTTTTTTTTTGAGGTTTCAAATTTTAACACAGTTAGATTCCTTTTTTCTTTTTTAAAAAATTTATTTAATTGTTGTTCAAGTACAGTTTTCTGTCTTTTTAGAAAGAGGCCAGGAGATCTTGGTGACTCCTCTGAGCCAGAGCTGCTGTGTGTGAAGGACAGACAAGGACTGGGAATGAGTCTAAGGAGAAGGTGGTCTGGGATATGAGAGGTCATGGCATTGACCCAAAGACTGAAGGAAGAAGTGCTCTGTTCATTTGCAAACTTTTAGAAATAAATTTACTCTAGACATGGAATTACAGTCTCTCTTCTCAATATGATTTGAAATGTGTATATTTGTAATAATTATTACCTGAGACATGAATATTATAAAAATGCTACTAAATTTGCTCGCATGCCATAATTTTGGGTCACAGAAGGAGTGCATACTTTTTCCTCGTGGTTTACATGCTTTGATTCATCACCTTTGACGTAGTGCATATTCTGCCGTTTTACTGTTAAATTCTTGAGCGAATTATTGTATATTTGTATTGCTCTGGGATCCTGAAAGTCATGAAATAATTCTGGTGCCATATTCACACGAGCTTCTGGCTGCTAACTCTAATGC
This sequence comes from Sturnira hondurensis, assembly GCF_014824575.4. Taxonomy (NCBI): domain Eukaryota; kingdom Metazoa; phylum Chordata; class Mammalia; order Chiroptera; family Phyllostomidae; genus Sturnira; species Sturnira hondurensis. The sequence goes on from NW_028081528.1 coordinate 3,645,855, forward strand.
TAATGTAGTATCCCTTACCTTTGCTGAAATTCAGAAAGACTTATTAGAGATGCTGAGGCCAAGGCCCAGATAGTAGCCTGGAAATGGATATGGACCAACACTTTGTTCATTTCTAACATAGAACTTCTACTGGGCAGTCACTTTAATTCATAAGTAACGTGTTTTCTCTTTAAAAAGTGGGCACCTTAGTTTTCTGGAGGTTTCCTTTAAAAATGAGCATTAGTGTTACCTACAAATGCTACAGGTGTTTTACTAGTTGGTAATACTTATTAATTACAGCATATCAATGCCTTATTTACTTAGGAAAATTTTGTCTTTTATTTTTCCTTGAAGATTGGAAAGATAGTCAATGTCTGTATATAAGCACGATACTTGTTTTAGATGAAGCTCAAGTATGGTAAAGATATGGTAAGTCTTGTTCTCTTATCAGAGTGAGTGTGGCAGAGGTGTTCAGTATGATTTGAAATGTACATATCAGCCTGCAGAATTCAGGTGCATTTTATTCTTTCACTGCATCGGGCAGGCTGAGGGTGTATACGGAGCAGCTATTCTGATCAATCTTTTGTGTTTAGTCTCCCAAGGATAATGATAATGTAATAATGATCCATTGTTAAGGATATCCTTACATTTAAGCGTTTCAAAATCGCCAGCTATTCATCTAAAGATAAGGATTTTCACTTTATTATTTCTCTAGATTTAAAGTAGAAACTTGGTCCTTTAAATAGATTAGGGAACCTGTAGGTGTTTCAATCTTACACATTGAGAAATACTTCACTTTCATTCCAACAGATCTAATGAAGGTGTCAGATTCCTTAGTAGGTAGGAAGAAAACTGGTAAATCTAGAAATTTGAAGTAACAGAAGATAATAGCTAAGTTAGGTGCCATTCTTTGTCTAGAAAACCCAGGGATGAGTGGATATGACTGTTGTAGTTCAGATTTAGGAAAATATTTTTAAAGTATTGAAGTAAATATAAATATTCCTTCAAGTATAAACAAATGCTACAACTAAATTTTTTAATATATATTAAAACATATATTTTGAATATATATATTCAAAATACATATTCATTATTCTCTAATGATACAAATTATTAAGGAATATATATTTATATATATACATAAGCATATATATAGTGTGACAAAAGTAGGTGTACAGTTGTTTATATAGAAATTGCTGCAATAATTAATAGATAATATAAGAATAAACTGTTTTGCATACTCACGACTATAAACCTACTTTTTCCCACTCTGTAGTGTGTGTGTGTATGTGTGTGTGTCTATATATATGTATATCTATTTTAGTATAGTATATATTTTTATATTTGTACATATATTTACAAAACTATACATTTATATGTGTTTGAAAATATATATTTATTTATTTTACTTCATTGTTGACCATATTAAAGTACAATATTTTCATAATAATGCCCAATAAAAATAACTAGGAGAGGATTAAATTCATATTAGGAATAATTAGGAGGAAAAGAAATGTAACCACAGATAATCAAATTTTAGTAATTTAATATTTTGCCTGTGGATGTTGACCAGAATGTAGTGAATTTTATATATACCCATATGTAACATAGGTAGATATATTTATTCATGTTTATTTATATGCATATAAATATGTTTATACATAGTCTGTATTTTGGAATAAACACATGCATATTATAAAAGCAGAGCTCATACCAAAACAAAACAAATGCCTTCACTTCAATGTGTCTGAGCAATCGAAGCAATAAAGCAGATAGCAAAGAGAGCTTGTTTTTTATTAAATGACATCTGTGCTGTTTTTACTAGAACTAAATATGGACGGCCTCTCGTAATTTAATTTTATCTACAGCTGTAATTGGTTATTTGATCTATGGGCACATCAGTTTTATTCAACTACTGAAATAATACCAAAAGTTGTTTCTTGAAAGATTTGTATCTATAAATCCTTACTTGCACTACACATAAGGATCTGTGTTTTTATTTGAGGTGCAGTTTTTGAAATTTATAACTTTATACCTCAGAAATGTTTTCTCTCCTTAGTAATAATTTTGAAAATCACCACTCAAAAATTTGGTTCTCTAAATGATAGAAGATGCACTTACAAAAAATGAATATGAGTTGCATTGTTTTTAGCATGTTGTAGAACAGTTTTTATTGATTCTTAGATAAGAATAGATTGAAAATGTAACCATATAAAATTATGTTAGTGGTTGCTGTTCATTTTCTATTATTTCTTTCAGTGGAGCAAACAATTAAGTGTGTCAGTATAACGAATAGGCTCCACATTCATATATATGGTAGAAACAAGTGTTTTGTCTTGCAACAATAAATGTGTTTATTTTGTGAGCATCTTCTTAGGAAAGTCAGTATTATTTTTTCGTGGATTCTTGAAAATATTGCAGAATTTTATCTATAAATGACCTATTCTGGATCAGAAATTGACCTGAGTTAGGTAAGGAATTGGGTAGACCACCAATTATGTTTTATTGAACACACCTGTGCACAAAAATCTAACTTTACAATCAGTTTTGAAATGTTAAGATGGACCATAAGTCCATCCATAAGATGGTCCATAAGATGGACCGTGCAGCTCTTTTCTGTCTTAGTTTCAGAATCCGTCACGAGGTTACTGAATTTTTCTTTCAATATTGATTTTTCTACTTGACTGAGGGGATCGTTGTCTTTTTTCTTTGTGGTCATTTCTCTGGGACTCACAGCACATATTTCGTAACTAAATATACTGTCTCCATTTCTTGACTCCGACCTGTGGCATCTGAACAGATCTACGGGGTCTTTATTTCCTACAGTCTCTCCAGAATTTCTCATGAATTGTCTGAACCACCTATAATGCCTTGGATTTACATCTTGCCACCCTTATCCAAGAAAGTCACCAAAAAGTGGGAATAATGTCCTGCATGCTTTTCCCCACCTGGATTGAATGAGTGAAGTAACTCATTTTAGTCTTGCTCTAAAACCAACTAAGTTCCTAAGACAAAGGCTTTGATCCTTAAGTAAAATGTGATATTTAATTATAACAATTAATACAAATGCATCGAATTCTCACTTTAAAAGACAAAGAGGTTCTTTCAGATTAGGCTTAAAAATACCATTTCCAATAGTAAGTTTAAACTCAAATAAGGAGTTAAAATAGATCAGCCCAGTGCAAATAGGGGGATTGATAGAACAGCATTGAATGAGCAAAATGGACTTATTGTATATAATATAAAGGAGCATCCACAGTGAAAACACAGTTGTGACACTTTGTAAAGAGAATATGGGGGGGGGGGGTAAATGGTAATGGAAGAAATAAAAATAATAAAAATGCAAAGAAAAAAGCAAATTTAATTGCATTGGCAGTTTGACAATTAAGATTAGCATGGAAGAGAGCAAAACATTGTCATAAGTTTGTCATAACGTTTGCCAAAGGTTCATGACTAAACAGAAGAGATTTGGTTGAACAGGGAGAAAGGATGCAGTGCATGACTGTGAGGCTTTGCTTTGCCCTGGATGCTGATGCCAAATGGATTTCTATGGTCCTCACAGATTGGAAGGGGGGGCTGAATTCTTGCTATGTTGGAATTCATTTACACATCGGCTTCCAGTGCCATTCCAGAAGAATTTACCCTCGTGATCTACGGACTTAGGAAAACTTTTTTTGGCTCCTTAGACAAATTCATTATTTGCAAAGCTACATGTTCGTCTGCTGGGGGAGGAGAGTACTTAGTGTGCTGGGGTCCCACCAAATACCTTCACTTCCAGCTCTCTGTAGGTCTAGAAAGCTCTCTCATTATATTTATAGAGCAAAACTTTTGAAAAAGATTACTTGTGTTGCAAACACAGTTATTCTGGGTCTTTGACAAATGGTTTGGGAAAAAGCTTGGCGGGTATAATTAATGTGAGTGAATAAATATTTCAAACTAGAAAGAGCAGAGTTTACATTATCTCAACACAAAGGAATAATAAGGTAGAAATTGATAATGAAGCTTTAAATTAAAATACTAGAGACATAAAACAAAAACCACTCTTCTAAATTTTTGGATCTTAAGCGAATCCAAAACTGTAATTACTGACAATTAAGAAAAAATAGCAATGACGAGATCACGACTCAAAATGTGTGTCATAGGCAGAACTGCAACTAATGGGCAAGTTTCACATCTATGCTTTGTTATTAAGTACTTAACGGAAAAAACCTCACCCACTTAATGTTACAATTTAGATATATAATGCTAAGGAAAGAATACGAAGGGACTGATTTTCAAAATAGAGTATTGATTAGAGGCAAATTTACTACACCACACAAATAAGTTGAAGGGTCCATGGTAGGACAAATATATTTTGATAATATGGGACTTATTTCAGGATTTGGTAGTATGTTTCATATTAGAAAATATGTGGATGTTTTATGTGTTTTTTTGGTTGCTTGTTTCATGTTTTTTGCCTCAGGTATATGGGTTCTTGGATAGTTCATAAAAAATTTAATGCCTTTTTATTAAAAGGCACTTAAATACAAACTTGTTTTTATACTGGTTTTATACAGACTTGTGGGTTTTGGGGGTTAAATGCAAGCTCCTCTGTGAACGATGTTTTGCTGGGTATTGTCAATATCAGTATCTCGAGGATGTCTGGACAACCCCCCACCTCCAAAATTGTTATTTTTACTGAAACAGTAAATCACTTTGATAGACTAAAGGAGTAAAGCCTACATGGTAATTTTTTAAGAAAATCTCTAAAATGGAGTCCATGTACGTTATGTATTTTAAAAAATTTTTAAACCGAAAAGCAAGAAATAAATTAGTTATACAAAGAGGATTTCTTAAAAGTGACACATTATTCCTAACCTAATATTTAAGCATTAACCACATGTAATAGAGAAGTAACATTGATATTCTCAGTAAAGAACAAGAAAAATATTCACCCCCACCATGGTATTCTGAAGGTTCTAAATCAGAAATCAACTTTTTTTTCACCAGTAACTTTATTGATTTGGTATTTTGAGTATGTTGGCTATCTCCTGCATGGTAAAGCATTGATTGTTCTTTTTTTAAAAATTCTTGTTCAAGTACAGTTTTCTGTCTTATATTCCCAGCCCTGCCCCCCCCAGTGTTCCCCACCTCCCTCCCATTTCTGCCCCCCACCTTAGTTATTGTCCATGTGTCCTTTATACTTGTTTTTTTAAAGATTTTTTTTATTTAACTCTTGTTCAAGTACAGTTTTCTTTCTTGTATTCCCAGCTCTGCCCCCCCAAGTGCTCCCCACCTCCCTCCCACCTCTGCCCCCCACCTTAGTTATTGTCCATGTGTCCTTTATACTTGTTCATGTGAGTCCTTCCCCTTTTCCCCTGTGATTCTCTCCCCTCTCCCCTCTGGACCCTGTCAGCCTGTTCCGTATTTCAGTGTCTTTGGTCATATTTTGCTTGCTTGTTTGTTTTGTTGTTTAGATTCCTGTTAACAGTGATATCATATGGTATTTGTCTTTTCACCGCCGGGCTTATTTCGCTCAGCATAATGCTTTCCAGTTCCATCCATGATGTTGCAAAGGGTAGGAGTTCCTTCTTCCTTTCTGCAGCATAGAATTCCATTGTGTAAATGTACCATAGCTTTTGGATCCAGTCATTGACCGATGGGCATCTAGGTTGCCTCCAACTCTTGGCTATTGTGAATTGTGCTGCTATGAACATCGGGGTGCATAGGTTTTTGGGGGTTGGTGTTCCAGGGTTCTTAGGATATACTCCTAGTAGTGGAATTGCTGGGTCAAAAGGCACGTTAATTTTTAGTTTTCTTAGAAAATTCCATACTGTTTTTCATAGTGGTTGTACCAGTCTGCAATCCCACCAACAGTGAACTAGGGTCGCCTTTTCCCCACAACCTCTCCAGCACTTATTGTTTGTTTCTTTGTTTATGATAGCCATTCTGACTGGTGTAAAGTGGTATCTCATTGTGGTTTTAATTTGCATCTCTCTGATAGCTAGCGATATCGAGCATATTTTCATGTGTCTCTGGATCCTCTGTATGTCCTCCTTGGAGAAGTGTTTGTTCATATCCTTTGCCCATTTTTTAATTGGGTTGCTCGTCTTCTTTGAGTGGAGTCATGTGAGTTCTTTGTATATTTTGGAGATTAAACCTTTATCTGAGGTATCATTGGCAAATATGTTTTCCCAAACAGTTGTTTCTCTTTTTATCTTGATACTGCTTTCCTTAGCCATGCAGAAGCTTTTAATTTTGATGAGATCCCATTTGTTTATTCTTTCCTTTATGTTCCTTACTCTAGGGATGAAACCAATATTTTTAGATACGTCTCTTAAAAGTATGAAGAGGACATTGCTGTTATCTTTGGAAGGTTATTTCATTTCAAGCCACAGAGTCATTTACCAAATATGTATTGAACATGTGTGTGGCCAGCCCTGTTCTAGACACTGAAGGTCAGGCTGTGCACAGGCCTTGGAAGGCCGTGAGCCCCTGAAGGGAGCCAGGCAGAGTGGGGAAGTGGGAGCCGACAATGAGGAAGGGAACAAGTGAACATGATTTAGGATAGAATTTCAGCGATCTCAGATTTGATGTCATTGGCTACCTAAAAAAGTTAAAATGTGTTGAAAGAAAAATTATTATAAACAACATGAAGGAATGGTAAGTCAGAAGGAAGTAAAATACATGTAAAAGTGGTCATTTTAACGTGGCTCAGCTGGTTGGAGTGTTGTTACGTAACCAAAACATTGTGATTGTGATCCCCAGGGGTCAGGGTATGTACATCCCCAGTCCTGGTGGTCCTGCCATGTACCGTCCGCCCCTGTCCTGGCAGGTATGGACGGCGACCAGTCAGTGCTTCTCTCTCCCATCAATGTCTCTCTCTCCCTTCTTCTCCCTCTAAAAGCAGTGAAAAAACCTAAAATGTCCTCAGGTGAAGATTTAAAAAAAGTGGTAGTTTTAAAATAATCATGTATAAAATGTAATGAACACATATCTTCATTTGCAATAGCAACAAGTATCTTCATTTGCAATAGCAACAAGTACAAGAACAAACTTAAAAAGAAAGTGCTAGACATATAATTTAAAAAATCTATATATGAATGTGTCATATATTAATATTTTAACACACATATGTATAATTAATTGAAATAGTGCATGACTATATAAGTGGACCAACTTATGTTTCTGGCTGGAAAGACTCATTGTAAAAATGTCTTTTATCTTCACATTTTTAATAAATTTACTGCTACTATAATTCTAACAGAACTCTTTGGGACACTTATAGAGAGAATATAGTATTCATCTGGAAAAATAAGCATTGAAGAATGGCCATAAATAATTTGATTAAGAAGGGAATTAAAAGGGCACCTGGGCTACAAGATATTAAAATATATCATTAAGCTGCAGCGGAGTTGAACTGGAAAATGCAGGAGCCAATAAAAGCATCGAGATGGCACATTTGCCGTGGCCGTGGTCTTCTCCCACTCTTCTCGCCAGGGCAGGGACCCGCTGCCAAGTGACCCGCATCCAGTCCCCGGACATTGTCTGAGAATTCTCCAGACAGGTGCTGGTAGGCCATCAAGGTTGGCACATGGATTAAAACACGTAGGCATTCTCTTCAGGGATGTGATGAAGTGGCATTTAAGTTTGTACAAAGCAAGGAAGGATTCTTTCAGAAATGGTTCTGGAAAACCTGGCTAACTCTTTGGGGAAAAATATGTCTTTACATTATGCACTAAAATAAATTTCAGATGAATCAAAGGATTTAATGTAAAAAGGGAAAGCGAAAAAGAGCTTGAAGATAATATGCTTAATCTAATATCAATGTAAAGTGGGTCTTTTTAGCAGGAAACCCGAGGAAGAAATCCACTAAAAAAAGGATAGATCATTTTATCTATCCTTTTGGATAGATCAAGTTACCAACATTTTTCATTTCTGTAAGTCTTAAAAGTACTATTTATAAAACAGATTGGGCATGTTTTATAATATTTTATAAAATATTATTTGAAAATATATGTGTATATCTATAACACATAAATATACTAAAGGGATCAGATTGAAACATACAAAAATATGTTAGCCATTCGTTTAAGGTGGAGAGATTATGGAAAATTTTATTCTTAAAAATGTACAATAAATATGTTATTCCAAAAAGGAGTATATGTTCAGATATATGAAGGGAAACACAGGAAACTAATATTTAAAAATTAATATTCAATATTTTGTAGAAACATTATTTCTGAATTCTCTTATCCGCCTCTTAACGTCTGTAATAATATTCTACTTTTAAAGACCTGAGGTTCAGTGATATTAGATGTCCCAAGGTGACTCATGTGGGAAGTGGCTGAGGTGTGACCAGAAGGAGAGATTTGTGAGCCCCAGTGGTCTGCTCCCACCATGAGTTACGGATGGATCTCTATTCTGTTTGGTGCAGAGTTGGAGAGAAAGGAGGAGCGCAGTGCAGGGGAGGTTTGTGTTCAGGCCTGGACTTCCAACAGCAAGAGGGGGCTTGTTGTACCCTCCTGTCTGCTGGCCCCTGGCTCCTGTTCCTGACATTTAGTCCTTCAAGAGGCAGTAAGACGAAAGCATTATTTCCTCTGATGTTAGGTTCCTAGAGGCAAAACGTAAGAGTTGGTAAAAATGAGCTCTTTGTCTTTCTTATTTACCACTTGCAGATGCAAGTCTATGCTGAAAGGTGATCCTTCAATCCTTTCTTAGGCCCACTGCTTTGTAAATCTTGTATTTGAGATCTTGTGATTGCCACAAGTGTCAGTTTCTAAGTTTATTGCTTTATCACAGACATTCTGGAACCTTTAATTGTATGTATTATAGGCACCTTTCTGCAAAATGTTGGAATCCAATACATGCAGTGCAGAAGAATGTTGAGACTGTTACTTAGATAGGTGTATGTTCCATGTATCTTTCTTCAGTCAGCGTACATGCTTCTCAAGCCTAATCAGTTTCCTTTTGGATGATGGCACCCTAAAAATGAATACATTTATGTTAGTATGCTAGTGAATGGAGCCAGTTTACAGTTTGGGTCTGGGGTATGTTAGTCTACCAAAAGAAATTTGCCTATGTTTTGGAAATATATTTGGTGTATATCATGATTGATGTGTTGTATTAGTCTCTGGACTGAATTTGGGGCCATTTCTCTGGATTTTTGTTTTTGGATTTTTTTTTCCTGTTCACAAGGGATCATTATTTAAAAACATCAAACTAGATACAACAAATTTCAAATGGACTAAAATAAGAACCATAGTTACACTGACAATATTGTTTCTCTAGAACTATTTGGTGATGGCAATTTTCTTTCAAGTAAGTTTTAGAAGATACTTCTAACCAGCATAATTGTGGGCACTTCGTTTCAAGCCTCCCAACCTGCAGTGAAGCCTCCTGCAATCTTTAATTGTTTTATTTTTAAGGACAATTTCTAACATTGCATCCGGTACTGATATTCTGGAAGAATTGGAGGAAAGAATTCCCTAGCACGGGGTCTTTCACTAGCTCTGCTTGTCCTTCCAATATTTCCATCGGGTCCCTACTGCTTGTCAAAAAGTCACACTTCACATTGCCTAAGGCTGCCTTTCAAGCAACTTTTATTATTTAATGTGCCCTTTGTTAAACCAGCAGAGTTGTACGACACAATATTAAGCTGATGATACTCATTTTCTGCTTTCATTGCGTGTTACTACTTTGATTTTTTAGTGTACCTTCTTCTATCCTTGTCTGGTGAGATCCTACCTGCCTTAACTCATCGGTGGAGCTTTCCTGTGTCTCAGACCCAGGGGTGGACCCGATAGAGGGTGCCTCCTGTGGACTCTTTACAAGTACTCTGGTGAGTTCAGCTCAGCCTGGGCAGCCCTGTAACACGTGCCCTGGGTACCTGCATTCTGTATCTTTTACATTCCTTCAGATAATTCCTCACTCTTCATTTGGTTTCTATTTCCCATTGACTCCAGTTTTACATCTTGAAAGGGAGTCTTATTTTCGTCGAACCCGTTGCATTGGAAATCTCATTTTGTAATTTTAATTGTGAAATGGCCTCTGGAGCACAAGTCTTTGGTCCTGTGCATGCCACTTATACATTTTGAAGCGAGAAGGACTTTGCGACCAAATCAGGACTTGACACTCAGGTAACTCTCACCTTGAACCTGCCCTCAATTTGGCCCCACCTCCCAGAGGAGGGGAATCAAACACCTACAAGAGTATTACAGTTAACATTGCAGTGTGTGAGGTGGTGCCCCAGTCCCTTTTGTGAAGCCCCGTGGGGGTGGTAGAGTGACTATTCTAATGGGAAGGAGAGTGTTGAGTCTCTTCAGTCTCAAGCAATCTGTTTCCAATCCCATTGAGTTCCCAGGGTGAAGAGGATTCTAGACTGCCTGTCTTTATTAGATTTTTTAGGATTTATTATCTAGAATCCTTTATTAGGATTCTAGACTGCCTGTCTAGACTGACTGTCTTTTTAGCTCTTCTACTGATTTCTACTTAGGGAAGTGAAGTCCTCGTCTTTCAGGACACACCATTCAGAGAATGTGGCTAAATCCACTCTCTGCTTTTGGAAGAGACATCCCTTGTGGGTCCTCTACCATTTAGTTCTCTCTCACCATTTTCTTTGCTTTCCCCCAATCCAGCAGTCATCTGTCTTTTTATGTCTTTGGACCCCTCTTGTGTGTGGCCTTATATAAAGATTGTGAGTTTCAGATCTGTTTCTGGTGATAGATAAGAAGACCTAAAAGAGGAAGAGTGTATCTGCCACTCAAAAGAATGCCTGTTTCTATCTTTGCTTTTAAAGTGTGTTTTTTAAAATAACCATAGCCTTTTGTATGTTTCAGCATTGGATAGGTCAAGAGAAAACTTCTTTTTTCTGTTCTTAAGTCTTCTTGTTGTTGCCAGGTTTGTATCGCCAGCCAGTACCCAGCGAGAAGACCTGCATGGAGAAGGTGCTCAGTTAAACGCTGGATTCACAGTTCTGTCCATTTTTTGACTCCCCACATCTTATTCTCTTTTGCTATTGCAGAATCTGAGTACAATTAAAACCTCCGCCAAATTGCCTGTGTTTTATTTCGCAGTTAGAAGCTTGCAAAAAATATTTTAAACAGTTGTCGTGTGGGCTTTTCCTGAAATGCCATGTCACTCCAAAAGTGATACTCTGCTATTTTGACTACTCAGAGAAAATGAGGGAGGAGGTAGGCTGAACAGAGAGAAATTCCAACTGAAAGAGTACTCCTAGCCAAGCTAGTGGGATAGGAACACGGCTTATCTTTGGGTTTTAGAAATAAGTAAGGCAGTGTGAATTCTTAAAAATCTCTTCTGTCAGTGACAAAGTAAATGATAAACAACAATGGTAGTTGGTATAGTGATAATCAGTTAGGAAAAAAATGCTTTCTTGACATTTTTGATACTAATTCCAATAGTATTATGTGGTGATATACTTTTTTAGGGACTGTGTGTATTTGAGTAAAACAACAAATTATATTAAGTAACTATTTGAGAAACACCTTAACTCTTTTTGCATGTTTTAAAGTAGGTGGCAGAGGAGGCCATTACCTGGGGTGGGGAGGGCAGAGCTTTCTGTTCACATTAAATTGCAGCAACTCAAGTTTTCCTGTACATTTAGTTTTTGTTTTTTTTTAAGATTTTACTTATTTATTTTTAGAGAGGGGAAAGAATGGAAAAAGTGAGGGAGAGAAACATCAGTGTGTGGTTGACTTTCACACACCCCTGCTGGGGACCTGGCACTGCAACCCAGGCATGTGCCCCGACTGGGAATCAAACCGGCGACCCTTTGGTTTGCATGTGGGCACTCAATCCACTGAGCCGCAGCAGCTAGGGAAGAATTTTTGTACATTCAAAAGGTTCCTGAAATGTTTTAAATTCTAGTAATGACATTCTATGTTGTGTATAGGTGATGTGGGGGGTCATCTTGTCCAGGAGAGAAAATGTGTATCACTTACCTGCGAGGGTTGCCTTATGAAAATAATATAACTATTCTGGCCCAAAACACTTTGATGTATTTGAATGTATGGCTAAGATAATCAAATGATACTACTCCCCAAATTATTCCCAGAGCATTTTATTTATGTTCCTACGTGGCTTCTGCCAGTCCTCTGGAAAGTTTTCCACTGTTCTTGACTCCCTGGGAGCACATTGGAGCGGGCGGAGGAAGTCAGGTGCCCGAGCGGGCTCCACAGCTTGCACTGCTCACAGCCTGCTAGCGGCAGTTCAGAAGCACGGTGTCGTTTTGTCAGCTTCTAGAAGAGGCACGAAGAAGGCAAATTTCTGATAGCTCCAGACCACGTTCAGGAAATTCTAATGAGACAACTTAGGGGTTTTTTTTTGTTTTGTTTTGGCCAAAGGCTCTTAGATTCTTCAGCAGTTGTCTCGCAAATTTAGGAGCTTCTGGTACATGGCTTTCAGTCCCATGGCCACGCTCCACGTTTTTCTAAACACCGTTCTTAACTCTGCTTCTCCTTTCCTCTATCTGCTATGCTTCTTTCTCAATTCAGTGGTGGCTATCTTTAAAAAAATATTGAATGTATTAGGATGACAATGGTTAATAAAATCATGTAGGTATCAGGTGTACAATCTGTAATACATCATCTGTATGTTATATTGTATGTTCACTACCCAAAGTCAAGACTTCTTCCATAACCGTCCCTCCCCCCATTCACCCTTGCTACCCACTCCCCTCCCCCCCTTGCCCTCTGGTCATCACCAGACTGCAGTCTGTGTCTCTGAGGTGTTCCCCTTACTCCCTTCATCTTTTTCACCCAGCCTTCCAATGCCCCTTCCTCCTGTCAGTCTGTTCTCTGTATCTCTGAGTCTGTTTCTATTTTGTTTGTTTTGTCCATTAGATTTTACATATAAGTGAAATCATATGGCTTATTTTACTTAGCATAATCCTCTCCAGGTCCATCCATGCTACTGTAAAAGGTGTGATTTCACTCCTTTTTACAGCCCAGTAGTATTCTGCAACGGTGGCCGTCTTGAATCCATCGGAAATGAAGGCTCAGGGAGGAAGTGGAGGTGGGAATAGTTACAAACTTATTTTTGTCACAGAGTTAAGTCTTCCTTCTTTTTTTAAAGATTTTGATTTATTTATCTTTAGAAAGGAAGGGAAGGAGAGAAGGAGAGAAACATCAATATATGGTTGCCTCTCATGAGTCCCCTGCTGGGAACTGGCCTGCAACCCAGGCATGTGCCCTGACTGGGAATCGAACCGCGATCATGTGGTTCCCAGGCCCGCGCTCAATCCACTGAGCTACATCAGCCAGGGCAAGTCTTCCTTCTTAAGTGGGAATTTCTAATGGAGTTTGCTGTTCAAAGCCTATTACAATTACATTTACTTTTGCTGTTTAGGGAAGAGAAGCAGTCTGCTTTTAGAGTTTTGCAAAGTCTCAGATTTCTGGACTCTGTACTCCCTTTCATTTCTGTCTCCCAATGAGAGAACTTTTGCCTGAGCTCACCTTCCTTGTCATCCTGTGCAATGAGCAGCAAGGAGCAAGTTCCACATCTGGTGCAACAGCCTTTTGCAGCTTTTCCCCTAGAGCCCCAAGTTCACTAGGCACTAGGGTTGCCTTTTGAGTAATTGTAGGCTTTAGTTTTACTGACTTTGATAGTGGTCCGAATCACCAGCTTCCCAGCTGTTCTGTTTCCTTGCTCCCTGATTCTGAGCACTAAGCCAACATTAGAGGTCAGGGCCTCTGTTAGGGTTCCATTCTGTTTCAGAGTGTCAGTTCATCCCTGTTAAGCTAGGGTAGGCGTGGTAACAGAAAGGCCCTAAAATGTCAGTGGATGATCCCAATAAAATTTTGTTTCTCATTTACATAAAAGTCCTTGGTTATTGGGGTTTAAATCAGCACAACAGCTTTCCTTGCCTGTGTCTTTCATGGACCCATACAGATAGTAGTTTTGAAATTTTCCACACACGGCTCCCCATACTGTCCAGGCACTGTGGAGGTGTGCTCATGGTCATTCATAAAGGCGGGCCCTGGAGGGGCCCATGTCACTCCTGCTGACATCCCATTGGAAGGACTGTTGTTACCTTACCAAACTGCGGGGGAGGCTGGGGTGTGTGTGGTAGGAGGAGACAATCAGTGAGCAGTTAGCTAGTGGTCTCCGACACAAGACAGTGGGAAGGAATTCATGCATGTCAAGGATATGCAAAAGGAAAAAGAAAACGAGTACGTGAGGGGCCACTGGACTTAATGACTAGGTGATAAAGGACTGGAAGGTGAAAAAGGTACTGAGCACTAACAGTTGATATCAGGTGGTGTTCTGGAAGGTCTGACTATTCTCATTGTTGTGAAGGCAGCAAAGGACGGGGCGGGTTAACACAAGCTGTCCTTTGTGGTTGGGCGCTTTAGAGAGTGTGTGGCTGCCTGAAGATGTAGTTTTTAAATTTTAGTTGGCCTTTTGTGAACATGACTAGTATGTTCTCCACACATATCAATTAGTGTCGTCGTTTTGAAAAAATAAGATGTTTTTAGCTGTCAGTTGTGCTTCCCCAGAAGGAAGAAAGGCCACACGCATGTACACACATGCACGCTCCCAAGTGGCTGAGGGAGGGAGGCAGTGGAGGATGGCAGAATCCCGAGAACCAAACAGGTGCTCAAAGGTTTGACCATGATTTTGTTGGCTTTTTTGGGGAAAGCTACAATTATAATTGCTAGATGACAATGAGAGGGTGTTTGCCTGACTCGGCAGCTGACTATTCCCTGGAACAGGAGAAGAGGTTTGGGTGTACCCTTGGACTTCTTCGCAATTACAGCTAAGATCCTGTAGGTCAGCAGGTTCTGTCCCTCACGGGAACCACTGGTACGTAGCAGCTGTCAAGGCTTTCTTCTATTCATCAATGTTTGGTGTCTTGCTTCCTGATTTTTCTTTCTGCCACCCGTTACACTAGCCCACTTTAAAAAAATCCTCACCGGCCCTGGCTGGTGTAGCTCAGTGGATTGAGCTCGGGTCTGCAAACCACACGATTGAGGTTTGATTCCCAGTCAGGGCACATGCCTGGGTTGCAGGCCAGTTCCCAGCAGGGGACCCACGAGAGGCAATCACACATTGATATTTCTCTCCTTCTCTCCTTCCCTTTCCCTCTAAAGATAAATGAATAAAGTTTTAAAAAAACCTCACCAGAGAACATGGATATTGATTTTAGAGAGAGGGAAAGACAGGGAGAGAGAGAGAGGGAGAGAAACATCCTTGTGAGAGAGAAACATCCATCCGTTGCCTCTCACACATGCCCTGACCGGGAACCTAGATATGTGCCCTGATTGGGAATCAAACCTGTGACCNAGGCAACCACACATTGATATTTCTCTCCTTCTCTCCTTCCCTTTCCTCTAAAGATAAATGAATAAAGTTTAAAAAAATCCTCACCAGAGAACATGGATATTGATTTTAGAGAGAGGGAAAGACAGGGAGAGAGAGAGAGGGAGAGAAACATCCTTGTGAGAGAGAAACATCCATCCGTTGCCTCTCACACATGCCCTGACCGGGAACCTAGATATGTGCCCTGATTGGGAATCAAACCTGTGACCTTCGGGTTTATTGGAGGCTGCTCTAACCAACTGAGTCACTGGCCAGGGCTAGACTAGCCCACTTTGCAGGCCACTTCTGAATGTCTTCAGTAGTTTTGTGATGGCTGCTACTCTCTCTCCACTTCAGTATATTCTATACCCTGATTTTTCCTGCTCGTAAAAACTTTAAATGCTGTGCACTTTCCATAGGATATATTTCAAGACCTGTCACTGTCTGTGCCTAGACAAGGTCTGGCCCAACAGCCAGAGATCTTCGGTTCTGGCTCCCGGTTCACCACTTCCACTGCATGACTGTGGAGAAGTCACTGAGGAGACACTAAGTGTCCCTTGCTGCTCTGCAAAAACAGTAACCATTTCTTGGTCTTAGAAGATTAGAAAAGATTGCTCACTGTACCATTTTCTCAGTAATCTAACATTGCATTGTGGTACATTTCAAAGGTTCTGAGAAGTTCTGCCACAGAGTGACCTGTTTACCTAGATTTCACCCGGAGTGCCTCTCACTTATCAACTGTCACATCCTCCTATTCACACACCACTATCGATACCCCAAATGGAGGTGTTCCCCAGAACGCACTTAGAGGTAGTAAACCAGATCTGATGGCACTGAGGACCTCCCAAACATTGACCACTTTTTCATTTTTATCTACTATTGAGAACAGCAGCTCCCAACTGAGACACCTGAATATTATTAACCCAGCTTCTCTCACTCACTACATGGGTACCCTTGGGTGAGTTATGTAATTTTTTGTTCTTAGTTTTTTATTTGTCCAAGTAGGGCAACAATAGCTTTTACTTAATGAGATTGCTTTGAGGATGCGCTGAGCTCCCACAGGTTTGTGCTCGGAGCCGAACCTGGTGTGGACTGAGCACTTAGTAAGTGTTGCCTTTATTATTAGTCCCTATCTCCTTCATGTACCTTTTCCTTTCGCATCTATCTTTTCCCTTAAGTCAAAGGACTTCCTCTTTCTCCAACCTTAGCTGACCTTCTGGAGTGAGATGAGCAAGATAAAGTGAAAAGAGAGCAGTGTTTAGATTTGTGTCCTCCTGGCAGCGCCACGATTTACGAGCAGTGTCCTCTGAGCAGGGTGGGTACTCAGTCCACACGGACTGCAGACCCCCTGGCAAGCTGGGGTTGTTCTGATGGCCCGTAAGTTTGCCGTGGATGCTCTGTTACGTATCCACACATACACACTCACACACACAAAGTGTGTCTTCTGTGTGTGTGGGCCGTGCTAATCTCAGTTACCCCCACGCAGAGGTGATTGGTAAATGAGGACTGTTACTATCACTGTCATCATTAGATTATTGTCTTCAATCCTATTCTCACATTGTCATTTTCTCTGACCTCTGTAGTCCAAGTGATAGGATCTTCCCCAGACCTATGAGGCCTTGACCTCTGTGTATCACACATCTACTTCATTTCATTGTTGACTTTTTACAAAAAACGTCTGCCTTATTATCAGCAAAGGTTTTGAAATGAAAGGTGTATATTTCATGCTTTTTTTTAGAGGTCATGGCATTTTATCTTTTCACACAGGAGCGGCTCAATTGGATGTAATTTAGGCTAAAAAAGAAAGAGCTGGAAGAGGGCTAGCGGATACAATGGAATATACTGTCCTGCTGACTGTTTATTTGCTGGACTCTGAGCATCAGAGTAAACAGTCCCCTGGAGAGCGAAGAAGGCAGGAAAGATGGCAGGGGCTGAATGGAGATTTGGATATGATTGACAGAAACGATTGGAAAGATTCATAAAATAGCCACATTCTGCCAAGATTTGTTTTTTAAAAATAAGTGTGTTAATATATATAAACGTTGTTAGAAATGGGGGTGGGCATATGATGCTTTGATAGGGATATTAAAATCATAAGGAAATATGAAAAACTGTGTTAGTTATTTTAAAAACTTAGATAAAATTGATTTCTTACAAATAAATCCATACATTGAGTCAAGATAGAACAGAAAATTTGATCAGTAAGCAGTCACTAAATTAACCCAGGCCAAGGTGCAGAGTGGATTGAACTAGTAAACTTTGTAAGACCTATCCTGAACAAGAGAGATAAAACATAAAACTGGTTAAAATTAGAACAAGTTGAAAAGGAGTTTTGTGGAGAGATGATTTTGGCCTGAAATGATCAGAGACATTTCCATAAGATGGACTAGACCAGGATGGTAAGGGAGGGGGAAGGATAAAAGAGATTTGAAGCAAATATGGCCAAATATTAACGCATTTTAAACCGGGCATGCTTCTCATATTGTTTCTGCTACTTCTCTGGATAGTTGAACTATTTCTAAGCTGAACATTAGGTTTTTAAGAGAATGGACGAGGCGAGGTGGTAGTGGGGAGCAGAACACTTCATCTGGAGTTGATTGCTGCCCAGGAGGGCAGGAGGAGAGTGAGCTAAAATTAAAGCCACCAAATTTTAGAGTGTTATATGAGCCTTGCATTTCCCGCCCTGCTCCACTGACAGAGCTGCTTTTAATTCCCTGGATGCTGAGAGCTTGGGAAGTATATATATTTTAAGTGAAATTATTTTGGCCTTCCTTTTCTTGGTTATGGGAAATTGCTTCAGTGAAAATTTCCTACAGGTTGCTTGAAAGCACTACAAGGAACAATAGGCCCTGTGGCAAGTGGAATGCTTGTGGGGAAGTACTTAGAGTTCAATGTGAGTTATTTTTATTTCCATTCATAGACATGTCTCAGTGAAGTTCAAATTATCCCTTGGACAGTGGAACGCAGTCTGTTAATTTAAAGCTAGACTTTTTTGCTTCCATAAAGCCAAATTTAGGATAGATTTCTAAAGCTAAATAAACAACAGTCTACCTCCCCATTAAAAATGAGTGTGTCGGGTTTCTGTGTACTTAACTTCTTTAAATAATCTTCACTTAGCATTTCTACAAGAGGCCTTAAATATTTAGGAAGAGGCTATCTTTTACAGTCAGACCTTGTTTGTTAAGGAGCCGCTGAGAGGTGGGGACCATCTTGATTTTTCTGCTAAAATTCGGTAGGTATCCTGTTGGTTTTAAGAAACTGAAATGGAGGCTGAGAAAGGTGTGCGTACTGGGAGCGGCGGAAGTGCCACGTGTTGAGAGGCAGCGAAGGCCGAAATCCTCAGAGCTGTTGCACTTCATCGTTTTTCTGTCACGGCAGAAAATATTATTTCAAAAATTAGTCAGAGGAAACGAATATTATACTTTATAGTGATGGTTCTGCATCTCATTCTGAATCTCAGTTGCCTGAGGACTTTAAAATATGGACATAGGGGTCCCATTTTGGAAATCCTGAGTCAGTAGTAATTCAAAGGGATGATGTATGTGTGGGGGGCAGGGGGGGGTGTTGAAATTTCCACAAGTTATTCTGAAGTGGACCCAAGGGATACAAGCTATTCCAATATATTAAATTCCTTCTCTTTGAAAGTCCATTGTTTAAAAACTATGCTTGTGCGTGCCAGGTCTACTACTTAAGGCATTGCCAGGTAACGGTTTCCTGGGACGGCTGAATGTATGTGTCATTTCTTACGTCAAAGGACACTTTGCAAATCAATCAAGAACACAGCTGTTTATGTCCTCAGTCTTTGAACAGCTAGGCATTTTAGCTTTGAAATTTTTATTTACCAAGTTTTAACAAATTAAAAGAAAAACTTCCACCAAGTTCAAAACACAAATATTAGGAAACTTAACAATATTCTGCTTCACCTGATAGTTGACATGACTTGCAGCAGAATTTCATCACAATGATTGTAAGTTTACAGTGTGGATCTAAATGAACAAGTGCACTATGTTTGACATCCTATCGAGAGGGGATTGTTTTTGTCAAAAGGCCATGGTATAGGGAGGGAGTTAGATAAACTCAGCAGTTGAAGAAAGCTCAGGCTTCGAATCATGGTTCTGCCAGTGTAACCAGGCAGGTAATGTGAGCTTGTATGGGGCTCACTTTATCACCTCCCCTATGGGGTTATTGTGAGGATTAAATGAGATACTGTGTGAAATTCTACATAAATATAAAGTAGTGTCATTAAGTATTTGGATTGAGACTCACGCTTTCCCTGTTGCAGAATGGTGTGCACGTGTATGTGAGTGTATCGTGTGGTAAATTTGTGCCTGCGGGTTGTAGCACTGCAGAAGAAATAAATGATCCCAGACACTTTCCCATTTATATTTTTTAGCAACCTGAGCCTTCCAAAAGGGGATTGTTGTAAACATCTCTGCTCTCTTTTGGGAAGGAGAGCATTCCTTGTCAGAGAGTCGCAGGTGTGATCATTCTCCCCAGAGTTGGATTTTCTCAGTATTATGATTGCATAAAAGACATATTCTCTGTGTTGGAAACTTAACATTGCCAGCACGTCTAAGACTCTTTAAACACGAAATTTCCAACTACTGCTACCCCAAGGCCATCATATTATTTCAGAGAAAGAGCCTGAAGCTTTTAATTTTGTCTCAAAAATTTTACAGGTGTAGAATTTCATGCTGACACTGTCACATTCAATTTTTTCTTATGTGAGAAAAACTTGGGAGATACCATCTTCTGAAAATTTATATATTGGTCTAGTGGTTGATTCTATTTTTAGTCTGTTTTCTTACATAATGAATAACCGTATTTTAAATTATACTTTTTATTCTATTAGGAAGGTTGTCGGGAAAGTGCAGTCTTATAATACTATTATTAGTTAAGTAATAATGGACAGTGACTCTGAAATTACTTGTCAGTATTCCCAAACTCCCTGTCATTCACCTCCTTCCCTCCTTCCTTCCCTCCCTCCCTCCCTCCCTCCCTCCCTCCCTCAGCACCTTCCTTCCATAAATGATTTTTTATGGCATTTCTTTTTAAAAAGTATTTTTTAATTTAATTATTGTTCAAGTACAGTTTTCTGTCTTTTACTCCCATCCCGGCCCACCCCCCAGTGCTCGCCATCTCCCTCCCATTTCCAAACCCTGTTAGTTTTTGTCCATGTGTCCTTTATACTTGTTCCTGTGAATCCTTCCCCTTTTCCTCTGAAATTCTCTCCCCTCACCCCTCTGATTCCTGTCTGCCTGCTCTCTATTTCAGTGTCTTTGGTTATATTTCGCTTGCTTATTTGTTTTTTTGTTTAGGTTTCTGTTAAAGGTGAGATTGTATGGTATTTGTCTTTCACCAC
This sequence comes from Sturnira hondurensis, assembly GCF_014824575.4. Taxonomy (NCBI): domain Eukaryota; kingdom Metazoa; phylum Chordata; class Mammalia; order Chiroptera; family Phyllostomidae; genus Sturnira; species Sturnira hondurensis. Next base: position 3,666,493 of record NW_028081528.1, read on the forward strand.
CTGGCTTATTTCACTCAGCATAATGCTTTCCAGTTCCATCCGTGCTGTTGCAAAAGGTAGGAGTTCCTTTCTTTCTGCAGCATAGAATTCCATTGTGTAAATGTACCATAGTTTTTGGATCCATTCATTTACTGATGGGCACCTAGGTTGCTTCCAACTCTTGGCTATTGTAAATTGTGCTGCTATGAACATTGGGGTGCATAGGTTCTTTTGGATTGGTGTTTTGGTGTTCTTAGGATATACTCCTAACAGTGGAATTGCTGGGTCAAAAGACATATTCATTTTTAGTTTTCTTGGAAAATCCCATAAGGGTTGTACCAATCTGCATTCCCACCAACAGTGAACTAGGGTCTCCTTTTCCCCAAAACCTCTCCAACATTTGTTGTTTGTTGTTTTGTTTATGATGGCCATTCTAACCAGTGTAAAGTAATATCTCATTGTGGTTTTAATTTGCATCTTGGATAGCTAGCAATATTGAGCATCTTTTCATGTGTCTCTGGATCCTTTGTATGTCCTCCTTGGAGAAGTGTTTGTTCAAGTCCTTTGCCCATTTTTTATTGAGGGGCACAGCGTTCCAGGCCCCGTGCTAGGCACTGGGAGCGGGTAGGAGTGAAAAAACACAAGAGTCCCTGCTTATATTAAACTTACATTCTAGAGAAGGGGACACATAATAGATAGGCTAAAATATGGAAGATGATTGTAGAAATCATAAGGACTCTGCAGATATTAGCAGGGTGCTGGTGTAGAGGGGACAAAGACTGGCACAAAGGGGTGCGTCTCACTGCATGGAACACAGATGTGCAAAGGGGCCATTAATACCCTTGCAGCTTAGAAACGACAAGGAGTTGATGTTCCCCATGCCCGTCCGCTCCCATATGTTCTCTTCGGTAACTTTGTTTGCCCTTCCAGGCTTTTCTTGCCCTTTACTTTGAAACCAGTTCTATGTCTGTAAAGAGTTTTAAAGGGTAGAGTTTAAGTTGTTAATTTTTACCCCTGACTGGCACTACTAAGAGATGATGCCCCTGAGTTTCACCCTTCTTTATGGAGACCAGGCTTAAAAATTCCAGGTGTCTGCTTAGTAGTGATAATGGTGTCAATTAGCCAATACAATGAACACAGTAAAATATTAGAATTTTGCTTAGGAAAAGTACTCCAGTTAGCATGTTCTCCTTAGAAATACAGGTGTTCTAATTCATTTGTGCTTGTTTCGACAACAGAATTAATGGGCTTGGGGTGATGCTATTATCCTGTCCTACAATGCTGGCCCTCCTTCCTTGCTCAGGAAAGAAGTTGATGCTATATTGGCAAAAAAACAATTTCTGCTTCCTATCTTTGGGTAGAACAGGAAGGGAACAACAGTAGATTTGGGGTGAATGGAAGTCAGTGGTTCAGAAGGATAATGGGTATGAGTAGGAGGAGATGAGAAGCACAGGAGACAAATGGGTGAAGGTATGTGGAAGAGGACAGGGCAGGACAGAGTGGCCATTGCATGATCATGTCCGTATAGTTTGGTTTCTCAAGAAAATAAAATTATGTAGACACTCTAAAAGTTAACTAAGCAACTTGTTGGTAAAATACTAGTGTGTTCTGAGTTCAGAGTGCACTGAGTCACAAGCCAGGGCATCTGGAAGTGTCCGTCTGAAATCTACCAAGCTCCACATCAAGTATGATCAGCTAGAGATTATTCCCTAGGTGCAGTTTTGGCAGGGAGTCATTCACTTTATTTGCATATCAGGAAAAGTTCACCACTGCCACCTCCAGAGAACACTTTAGGTTTGCCTCCCCCTGTGTTAATGAATGTCTGAGAATGCAGAACTCTCTCACTGTTAACCCGAAGCCACACATCGTTCAGAAATGCAATATGCTTCTAAAAATTCATGTCGTGTATGGAAAGGTTAAAATGTAAGTGATCTTTAAACATTCTGCTGTACAGAAATACATTACCAGTGGCATTTCCACTCCAGTGCGTGGTAACAAAAAGTTAGTTCTAGTGATGTTTACATCAGAGAGCAACAGACAAGAAAGTCCAGGTGCCCAATTATTATAGACACAATGTATAGCACTAGATCGACCAGGACAGCCAGAGGGGGAGCTTCCCATGAGGTAATTTTAACTGTCACAACATAGAAGACCTGCAAATCAAGTCTTGTGTATATATTTCATCTAAGGGTGAGGGCCTGGAAGGGATTCCAGTAACGATGAATCTAACTCCATCATCTTCGTGGCGAGAAATCGGAAACAAACCCAGATTGTGATTGTCCAAGGTTATCACACAGAATGTTAAATTCCAAATTTCTTCCAAAGTAAATTTGTATTACTGGTGGCAAAATTTACATTTAAACCCTGATCCTAAAAGATCTCTTTTGTGCCTTGATCTTATGACTGGTTGCCACCATGCTTCAAGATACTGCCCTTCCGCAATAGGCAGCATTGTAAACTAGGCAAAAACTCAGAGCACCATTCAAAACAGATGAGCATTATTTAATAAGGGACTTTATCAGTACTTTCTCATGTTCCATGGGATGTCTTCTTATTTTCTGCATAGACAAGAAGGCATTTTCAGTGTGAAGTTTAATGAAACAGAGTAAGATTTTGTTCTCGGAAAAGTATTACTTTAAACCCCCAAAAGTAAAACACTGCCTTAGAGTTCAGTTTGTTTATTTTTCTCTTTTCTTTCTTTTGTCTTTTACCAACTTAAAATGTTTTCCAGCTCCCTTGCTTAGAAGCACTGCAGAGGGCTTTATCAGTCCTTCAATCTGACAAGTGGGAAGACGAAAGATGGTGGGTGTGATGCTTTGCTCAGCTTGGTGGTTGAGCTGTGTTAGCCGCTGGATCATTTAAAGATACATTTCAGCCATAACTTTATCATTTAAGTGTGACTACACTGAGGTTAGCCAATTCTGATACGTTTTTTCTTAAAGAAGGAGCTGCTGAGCCCAGACTCTACATGCCGTATTTCAGCCCCAAGCAGATTTTTATGACAAAGTAATGAACCCCTGGAAGCAGGTTTATAATGGAAAATGCAACTTGACCTTCACTGGTGGAGCCCAAATGCACCTTACAACAGCACATTTTTGGAGCGCACAAAACCGTTTTCTCCCAAGGGTGGCGTCACAGGAGGAAGGTGTATAATAATAGTTGTATTTACCATAAATACCTAACATATTTTATGATGATTTGATTCTGTTTAAAAATTTCACCGTATAGATTTTAATAAAGCTGCCTATGGGCAAAGTTATTGCGGTTGCATTGCTTTTCCTTCGCCTCCTGGTCTCAGTGGAAAGGAGCGAGCAACCCTTATAAAAAGCTTTCAGATTTTAGTACCTGGTTACTAAAAAATAATTTCCTCTCCTTTGGACTTGTTCACGAAGCTGAAAAATGACTCTGCAGGTCAGCAGTGTGTGGCAAAGCTAATTTCTATAAGCTTTTTATCAGGTGGTGCTGAGTAAAACAATATGGAGCAACCGAGAGCCCCACCCTTCTGTACCACATGTACGAGGGTGAGAGTTATCCCCAGTGTCAGAAAGAGGAGAGCAAAGCGACACTTCTTTCTTCCAGATTTCTACTACTGCAACAAGAAATTCTGAGATATAAAAGGTACAGAAGGAGAAACTGAAGCCTATGGGAAATTTCAGCTACATGTAGACTTAACAGTCTGATACCAGTGGCACTCGCTGTGTAAACCACAGTGAACTCGGCTTTCGTGCCTCGTTTTGTTGACAAGGGAACCTCATAGTAGTCAGTGTGAGCGAGGCAGGGCATATCATAGCAACCCAGAAAGCAACTGCCATTCAAATAGTGCAGTCCTGCTCCTTGAAGCTCCTCTTCCCCAAGCAGCAGGTTTTCTCCAAGGAGCATCAGGAGAACATAATCACGGGGAAGAATCGGGCTTCTTCCCTAGAGGTTCAGCAGACTGTGTGTCTTGCAGAGTATGACAGAGAGGAACAACACACCCCTTCTATCTCTCCAGGACATTCACAGGTCACCTTTCAGGACAGAAGCTGGGAGCAAGGCTGGAGACAGTGCCTAGGCACCTGCGTAGTGGGCAGCCTGAAATCACACTTCTTTCTCTACTTCCTCAGGGTGGGGAATTGCAAAGATGCACAGCAGCCATGTTGCTTAGGGGGTCACGAATCCCCTTTTTGCCATCTTGTATGAGGCACCTGGGGCTTCTTTACATTGCCCTATTGCCCTTGGAGTCCAAAGGAAGAATCTGAAACTGCAGAGATTTGGAGAGGTGATGGGTGAGTCTGTCTTTGATTATTTTTATCTCAGTGGCCAGTATGGATGCTCGGAGATGCCGACGTTAGATAGAAGTAATATGCTGGTTTGGAGCCATGTCGTAGAGGAAGGTGAAGGATGAAAACAATAACAAGGCATTTGGCAGATGTATCCCAAGAACTTAATTCTGCTTTTTAAATTCCATTCAACAACAAAGTGAAGGTGTATGGCATGCCATCATAGGAAATGTTTTGGATAATCAGGTTAGAAACATAAAAAACAAGGTGGTTGGCACCCTGTTGTTCAACAGAAGTGGTTGGGATAGTCATTGACAGGGAGAAGTGCACATCCTACTACGAAGATGGAACACAAGTGTTAAAAACAGGTGTCAGACCAGTGCACTATTCTAGGAGCCTGGGGCCGGCAGTGTTCCCTCCCATCGGGTGACCTCTGAACTTTGGGACGTAGTTGGACATGGGATATTCAGTGAGCTGGTGTCACAGTGGCGTGGATAGGAACCTGAAGAGAGTGGAGAAGAGGTTGTAAACAGTTTCTGGAATGGGAGAGGAGGCTGACCAGTGAGACATGGAAACACTGTTCCAGTGGAGGGCCTGCTTCCAGTGATACATGGACTTACTTGAGTCGAGCAGAGTGGACATGAACTGGGGCTCTGAGGGACAGGCATGGCAGGGGACAAGTTAGAGGTGTGATGAGAGCAATCATTCCCGTGGCCTGGAAAAGGAAGGGTGACCTTCAACGATCATCTCCTTCAAGAACTAGGGATTGTATCCCGTAAATCAAGTCTATGTTTTGCAAAAGTAACTTTTCTCTTAGTTTTTCTTTCCCTAATGGAGTGGGGCATGAGTGTTTAGGTTAAACTATCAGATGTTAAATAAACACAGCAGTCCAATTTGCGTAAGCTAGGCTGAGAAACTTTAGTTGTGGCATGAAAATGATGGGAAACTCTTAAATCTGAACTTAATCATATTTAGGCTGTTTGTGGCTGTTCTAGAGGAAATAAGTCTTCCTATATTTTCCCCCAGCTTTCATTATTCTCAGTCCTTTGGGGGGTAGCTCTCTGAAAACTCTGGGGGATTGGAGTTTTATGAAGTAGTGTGCATTTATTTAAAGGGTGACAGTTGTGAACTTGCAGGCTGATAGGAAACCAAATGACCCCATGGTCTGCCCCAGTGCTCGGTGGAAGGGATTGGCACTCCAACAAAGGACAGCCCCTCCCTCTTTACACATCTACTGATTGTCCCTTTTCCCTTTTGCACTTTGCACGATCCTACGGTTGTTCACCTTGTTTGGAGATGTAGTTGGGCAGAAGAGTGGGAGCAGAAATGCTGGGGGCTGGCATGGCCCTGTTCTCCCACCGAAGCCTGGCTCTCCTGGACCTTCTTTAACCTGAGATCTTTGTGTTTTGCATGATAAAGCTTAGTGTCTCCCATTTAGCCACACAAAGTGACCGAGCAGGACTGGTGGCAGGAGATACGTGTAATGGCTCAGCAGCATTAGTGAGACAGTAACAGTGCTCTTCCCTCTTCCCCAAACCATGCTCCCAAGTCTGCAGTGGTTCTGCCTTAACTTGCATCTTAAAAACGAAACTCGTGAAATTCATGATCCTTCAAGGAATCCTGTGCTCAAAGCTCTATTCTAAACCCCTTTTTATTTTCATTTCACACCGTTCAATGCCCTATACTTCTCTTGGCCAACATTGCTGCTCACAGTCCACAACCTGTCAGTACCTGCTCGTGGGATTTATTTGTACAGGTGTTTCCTCTGACCTTCTTTCCATGTTCTCCTATCAAGATTTTTGCTCATTTGGAAAGACCCAGTTCAAATAGAACTTTCATTTAGAAAGGCTTTCTTGATTTTTCTCAATTTATTGTTTCCTCTTTCAACTCCTACCAGCTTGTATTCTTACAATCCTTTGTGGCACTTCTTATATTTATTTCCTGATTTATGACTATATGTGTACTTTTCTCATTCATCTCCCACCAATTTATTTGGTAAATTCCATAAGTATCTTTTTGGGAAAGAAAGTGACTAATATTTATTAAGCACCGATCTCATGTTAAACACCATGGTTGACTTGGATTGGAGAATGCAAAAAAAAAAAAAAGACATACTGGCTTGCTCTTCAGTTCTCAAGGGTCTTGTAGTCTAGCCAGAAGTATGACAGGTCAGCAGATGGCATCAATGTAATGTAATAAATATAACAATACAGGCATCTTAAGTTGTTCTGAGAAACAGAGTGAGCTCAGAAGAGGCACTTGGAAGAAGAACCCTTGAAATAAATCTTAAAGATCGATTAGGAATACTAGGCAAGAGCAGAGCAACTTCTGGGCTGGGGAAAGAGCTTGAGCAAAGGAACCACAGCATGAGATATTGTGGTAAGTGGAACTGTGGACATTCCAGTATCAGCAGAGCATAAAATGCACGATTGGGGAAGGTGGAGATGAGCATGACTGGACGATTTCAGTATCAGCAAAGCATAACATGCGAGATTGGCCCAAGTGGGGGGTGCTCACAGGTGGAAGACAGGGGCTAGTTCGAGGAGGGGTCTGTTTGCTAAGCCCAGGAACATGACTTTTATCTTGAACGCGTTGAAGTACTACCACCAGAAGTTTTCAGACATGTGAGAGCATCAGATTGTTGGTTTAGAAAACTGACTTTTGTGGCAATGCAAATAATGAATCTGAAGGTGGGGGGCGGGCTAATATTTGGGATTGCTGATGGTTGGGATGAATTTTATATGTATCATGTATAACAGACATAAGACAGTTGAATGAAAGGTTGCTTTCATGTTCTCCCTCATTGGTTAGGCACCTCTTCTAAGAACAAACTCAGCGAAGTGCTATGTACATTATATTAACCTTCAGAGAGAAAATGTGGGGCATCACGGCAAGACAAAAAAAATCCATGGGAAATCTGATGTTCTAAACAGAGTGATTATATAAAACGCTAGCATGTGGCTTAAGCAAACACAATCATAGAATTGCATAGCTATGAGTCAGAGTCAGCTTGGTCCTTAAAGTCCCTTCCTTGATAGCAAATTAGTGGCTTAGGGAAATATGTTTACATTTCATTTCTTACTGTACATCTGATTGCATGATTTGAAAGTTGAATACTAAATTTCTTTATTTACAAATTTGGAGCAGGGACTTATATTGACTATGTATACATACAGGCTTAAGTTTCCCAGTTAAGTGTATGAATTTAGTGAGCTATACAGTAAGATATTGCTAATTTGCCATTTTATTTCAAATAGAAACATGTTCAAAAAACAATAACAAAATTCAGTTAGTCCTACAGTTCAATCATCGTTACTTTAGAATGGCGTATGTGGTCTTATGATTTGGTCAAAAATAATTTATTAGTTGGAGGAAGAACAGGCAGGTGTTTTCTCACTATTTCTTTTCATGTGCTTCCATATCTCTTTCTATCAAAAAACTTATTCATCTATGCACTCATTCTTTTCCTGTATGTTTCTTCTGGATTGTGTGTCCTTTGAAAGCAGGGCCCGTTGCAGTCCCAGAGTCTAGCGCAGTGCCTTGTCACAGTAATTGTTCAGTATGTATTTGTCACAGTTTAATGGCAAAATGAAATAATGAGTAAATGCATGTCAGTAAATGAAGAGTGTGTGAATAGCGGAATGAGTAAATGACTGTGGGGGTTGGCCTCACTCATAAACATTTATTGAGTACTTACTATGTCCCAGGCTCTGAGCTGGTGCACCAATGGCAAGCAGGAGAGCAAGAGTTCTTGTATTTAAAGTTCTTGTTTTCAGACAAAGATATATGTTAGTCAAATAATTACAGAAGAGAATGTGAAATTAAGGTAGACCACGTGTGTTGGCAAGGAAAAGAAGAGCTTGCTATGACGGTACTGAACTTGGCCCGTCCTAAGGAGGCCAGGGAAAGCTTCTGTGAAGTAGCCTTCCAGCTAAATAAAGGAAGCATAAATTTTGGTTAATCAAGGAGGGGCGATACCTTCCAGGGAGAGGGAAAACATGTATGAAAGTCTTGAGGACTGTAGGAATGTAGTCAGTTGGAGGAAGGAAAAGGCAGAGAAAACAGAAGGAGAGTGGAGCAAGATCAGGAAACAAGGGAGAGGCGATGTATGTGGTTCTGCTCTGACCTCATGCTCCTGTAACAGTACGGATGTGGTGCCATGCGACACAGTGACGTTATATGCATAGTTCATTTCTAGTTATTTCACCGAGAGGTGTTGAGCTGTAAACTGATGACCAGAAACATACATCTATTGAGCTACAAACTGATGGCCAGAAAAAAATGTAAGAATTTTATCTTCAGGAGGTTTATAATTTACCTGGAAAGGACAAAGTTAACATGTTTTTAAATGAGAAAAATTAAAGATGTATGTATGTATGTGTTATTTTTAGAGAGAGGGGAAGGGAGGGAGAAAGACAGGGAGAGAAACATTGGTGTGAGAGAGAAACATCGATTGGGTGCCTTCCTTATGTGTCCTGGTCAGGAATCAAACCAGCAACCTTTCGCTTTGTGGGATGATGCCCACCCAACTGAGCTGTACCAGCCAGGGCAAAAGTAAATCATTTTAACGATTTTTACTGACTTCAGAAGCAGTATCAAGTCAAAAGGAGAATGTAAATAGGTTGCATATTGGTGACATATGCCAGACTGTAAGCTCTACAAGGGCAGGGCCACGTCCAAGCTATTCAGGACTATAGCCCTTGTTTCTAGGATGGGGTATAACGCGAAGACTGACATTGAATGAATCCTACCTCTCTGTATGCTTACATTAGGTTTCGTGTCCTAGCTGTGTTTAGTAACACAAAATACATGGACAGACTCATTTGGGGATGAGACCCTGATAGACTTTCCCCAATGCTTCCTCAAAACCGCAAATGCAGGCTAATTTCATATACCTAATCTTACCTAAGCACATAGACATTTAAATCTTGTTTTCTGGGTGTTCTGTTGGCAAATTTGATTCTGATCATCTATTCCTGTTCTAGACTGTTTTTCAGTGTCTCCACAGGTTTGTCTCCCACTATCCACCCCCCACCCCCAACCCAACAGCCATCCCTGTTTCGTACTCGCTTTTGCGGAAATACATCACAGACAGTGTTGAAGCACCTGTGAGCCATGGGGTAGTGGGAAGAATCATTTTTGCTTCCTTTCCTTCCCCATAGGGAACAAACTCTTGTTTACCAGATCCAAAACTCGATATCCAGCTTGCCTGATCACCCTACCCCTGCAGGAAGGTAATGGAGGTTGGGATGTGAACAAAGTTACATTGCAGGGATGAAAATATTTCTCTGAAAAGAAAAATAAGGTGTAATCAATAGTGTTGGAATGCTTTCACTGGACTTTTTTCTTTTAAAGTACTTAAAACACCAGCAATAATTTAATCTCATCCTCACCTCTGGCACTTCAACTTGTAGCACAAAAGCGATTAAGAAAAGGAAAAACAACTTTTAGGCCAAGCATGAGGTAGACTGTGCCCTGGTGCCTATGGAGAGCTTCGCTGCCCTTGGTTTCCACAACGTCAGCTGTGGTCACCTGGGAGGCCCTTTCTGTGCTCCTGCCAGACCTCTGGACGACCGGCCTCCACCTAGCTCTGAGCTTTATGAAGAAACTCACATAAACAACTACTTTCAGACTGTTGTTGGTTGTAAATATATGTTTTAAATGTAAAAGCAAAATAATTCTGTTACCTGAAGTTTTTAGAATGAACATTGCTAACAAATACTGATAATCCAGCTATTCTCTTGACCAAATGGCTTATAAATCATTAAATATTTTCACTGTTGTATGACTTTCCATAATTTGGACTATAGTGAACAAAAATATTGTTGTACTTTCATTCAAACATTTTTATAAGACAAGTATTGTTGCTAAAACACCTTTATGTGCAATTTTTGGGGGATGCCTATTTCTTTCATGGCTAGAGTTTTACGTTCTTTGTTTTTGCTCCCTCTTTCTCTGTCCTGCTCCCCTCCATTCCCTCCCTCCCTCCCTCCTTCTCCCCCTTCCCTCATCTCTGTCTTGATTGCCTTCTTTGGCTATTAAGAATACAGCAATGAATGACTAGTTTCATATAAATATTATTTTTTAAAATTATTCAAGAATTAAATAAAAAATTATTTAAAAATATTCACCCAAGATAGGATTCCAGAAATAATAAATGTATTTTCTTCAGAGAATCCAAAGAAACACCTTGGTTGCATGCCGTAAAAATGGTCTTACAGCTATAAATTATATGTCTGTAAGCAATTAAAGGCACATCTGTAAATGTAGGACCAGCTTTGGTAGGCTCTTACTGACATCTCTCATCATAGTATGTATTTCTTTCTAAATCTCCCAAATTCCAAGATCTGATTCTTTCATTCTAGCTCTCTTTTCCCACTCAGTGTGTTAGAGGAGGCTCAACTCTCCTAATCTTCAGGTTTTATTGACCTATATATTGATTTCTTTGCTCTATTTCTAGGATAACCTCCGAGTTCTGTTTGATCATTTATTTTATGAGCAAAAGTTTTTTCTTCTTTGCCACAGGAGAGTGCTCTTTGAACATACCCTGCAGGTATCCCTGGTTTACCAGGGACAAATAATGCTGTATAATAAAATATTCCTTTTTTGTTGATTCTACTATTAGGTCTCAAGCAACTGAAAAAGTTAGGGTGATGTTGTTCAGGCAAAGGAAGAATCTAAAAATGAACAGTCTACTGGAGAGGGATATTCAGATTCAGTGCTCAGCCTTCTGTGATTGGTCAGTTCAGGGAGTAAGATTTTTAAGGAAAAATATAGCCCCGTGGCTCACACAGTTCCTGGTACAATGTGTCTAGGCTCTTAGTAAATTACATGCTATTCAAATTCTGGAAACTACAAAGCATTTATGAGTTAAGTGTTAGCTTACCAGGATGCATGATCTCCATAGAACAATAGTAAATCTGGCAAAACTGGTTTGTAGAAGTCAGGGCTGTGCTCTGGAGATGGTTAAGGAAAAGGCTGCTACTGTCCTCAGCTGTTAAAAGAAATCTGACCCTGGCCGGTGTGGCTCCATGGATTGAGTGCCTGCCTGCAAACCAAAGGGCAGCCAGTTTGATTCCCAGTCGGGACACGTGCGTGGGTCGTGGTCCAGGTCCCCGGTAGGGGGTGTGCTGTGAGAGACAGCCCTACATTGATATTTCTCTCCCTCTCTTTCTCTATCTCTTCCCCTCTCTAAAAATGAATAAATAAAATCTTAAAGAAATCTGATTGTGTATCCTTTTGTTGAGATATATGAGGTCGGTAACAAATTTCTTTATTTGGATAGATAGGGATTTTCTAAGATTGGATCCTAAACTATTTTTCAGATAGAGATAACGAAGTCTCAAGAACAAATACTTCTGGGCTATAGCAGAAGTGGGTTGTAGTTCTGAACATACTCAGTTGTGTGTCCATGGTCAAGTTACTTCACTCCATACCTGCATAGTACTTACATCATGGAATTATTGGGAGGCTTAAATTAGATGAAGTATATAGAATGCTTAGTCCAGTTGTACTTGGCACAAAGTTGGTACTCAGATACGAATTACTATTATTATTAGTTTGTGTATTTGATGCTAGCAAAAAATGAATTCTATTAAAATCAGGAAACATTGAGAACCAGTCTCGTGGTTTCTTGTCAGTAGTTCATCAGGTCCATGAGGGCGGGATGTGCTGTCTTCTTTTTATCACTCCATTTGCAGTCCTAGTTCTTGAGATGTAGAAGGAGCTTGGTGAAATAAGGGTGAATGAGTGAACCGTTCCTAACTTGTGTCCCTCCATTGCCTTTTACACATGCAGATATTCTCTCAGCCTCAAAAAAAAAATCAGACATCTTGTAATACCTCCACTAGCTTTCTGGCATAGATCTTTTAATTACCCTCGCTAGTTTACATAAATAAAACAGTAGAAAAAGAAAATAGCTCTTCCTGGTGTTGTAAGTTCAGAAAAAGAACCCATTTCTTAACATGGTAGTAATTCCTAGTAGACGAGCTGGGCTGGGACTGAGACCAAGGCCCTTGACGCTAATGGGTCGTTGTTTTGAGATTCACGTGGCCTGATGTCATCTTATCGGAATGTAGTCAGTAGCCATCAGCATTGTTACAGGAAAGAATGGGGAGGCTTTTTCTTTCTCAGGGCACTCTCTTTAGATGTCTGTATTTTGTACACCCACATCTGGGGTGGTGGCTGGGATATTCACATAAGAACAAATCATCCTAATAAATATGTAATAATGTCTGCAGCAGCCTCTGGCACAGACCTGTGGTGTAACAATGCCAGGAAAGGTGCAGATTGAATTTGCAACAAGAGCGACCTGGTCCAAATAAAATCCTTCAGGTAGCAGCGTTTTGTAGATAATCAAATTTTTTACTTCCCACATTTTCCCTAACTTTATACCCACCATATGGACATGGCTTTTCCAATGTAGCTGTGTGCTTTTTCTTCTTGGTGACTTTGGTAAGGAATCAGGCCTGGAATATAGTTGCATTGGGAAAAAAAATCAAGGGAATATTTTCTAGGTTTTGCTGACTGTGCCTTGGAAGCAAACACATTATGGTGCAGGGCTGGAACTTCACCTACTTGTTAATTAGCAGGTTAAACTTTTATGAGTTTCTGGTACCCTGGCGATACATGACTATTAAAATTTGCAGGTGGTTCAAGGGGAGAGAGAGGTAAGTTCCTGTGCTAGTCGTATATTATAAAAGTGTGTATTTCATGTGCCCGTCGTGAAAGTGGAGACCTTAATACTCTTTCACAATATAAGCTGATTAAGGAATCTTTATGGTTCTCATTAACTAGGGGTCTTTTTTCATAGAAAAGTGAAAAGTGTAATGCTTATGGACAGAAGCATAGAAGAAAATAATTAGGCACGGCGGTGCCTCTCTGAGACTCACTAGCTGCTTAGTGACACCCTCCGTCTTCACCTCTCAACCTTTGGAAACGGCCCTTGCTTCAGAAGTTGCTTCTACCACATGAAATGCTATAAATCTGCTGTTTTCATTTTTCCCTTCAGAAGACACTGTTTGCTTAATTACACTTGCATTATATTTAAATGTTAGCTTACTTCCTTTTTGTGCCCACCTCTTCATCAGGAAATATTAAGACGTATAATGTGGTTAGCGATAAGATTCCACACAGTAAACTAAATGTTGGAAAGAGTGATATGATTGTAGCTCTTTGGAAGCTATACTTTCTTATGTTTTATATGTAGTTTTAAGGGGAAAACCTTCACATATTGACTAAATTAATCATTTCCCCCCAAATCTTAAAAGTAGCTCTTTGTAATTAGAATTATAGCGTGTTTTAAGATAGGCAAATAGTGAAGTGAATTCATGTTAATTAAGACAAGAGTAGAAAAATGGACACTAAAAAGGATTTTATTTTTATTTTAATTTTTAATTCAACATTTTTCTTTACACATTTTGGTGGGATTTCTGTTTCTCTCAATGTTAAATCATAACCTAAGAATAGTTCTTTTGGAACAGTGGCGTATAATTTAGTTTCTGCACTCTGTTGGTGAATTATTGTACATACATAACATTTTGGGTTGAAAGTACTGCATCCATTTGTTGCTGAGAAAGAAAAACAACGTTTCTTCAAATTCATTCTCTTAAAAAATGATATGGCATTAGGCAATGCTGACAGTGAAGAAAGAAAATTGTACTAGAGACGGGCTGTCCTCTTGGAGCTTTCGGTTCTGACGTCAGCCCTGAGACCTGGTCTCCAAAACTCTGCGTCTAAGAACCTGTAGTTCTTTGTTTTGAGAAAGAACGTTTCTGAGTGTGACAATCACACACACACACAATTTTCTGTCTTCCTTCAAATTAGTTTACTTCTTAAAATCTCATTTTCAACTGTGTACTAATAGAGCCATAGAACATACCATAAGGTTGCAAGGAAAATAATTTTTTAAATAGTTGTTCTCTTCACCCTTCCTTTTATTTTTTGTTCAGGATATTTTGCTTCAGGAAGGAAGAATCAGAGGTTCTTTGACCTGATGAAATGTAAGTGTGTGGCAATAGGAATGCATATTATGACTTCTATCTTAAATTATTCTTTAATTGAAAATGTTTTCCAAATCCTATTCTTATCAAGCAAACAGTCTTTTTATAATGTGGTAAAGTAAGCTTTACCAAAAGTGCATTGTTTTGGGGAGGGGTATGAGGAGTGTCCAAAAATTTCATTTTATTTAAAGATTTAAAAAAATCTTTAAAAGGCAGCTCAAGGAAGTATTTGGGAATCAAAGCCTAGCTTCCAAAGTCCATCCCTTGTGAAGTGGAAAGGCGCTAAGCTGCACAGCAAGAAGCAGTTTGCAGCGTAGGCTTACAGTGTTAATAAAGCAAAGGTTTCAGCTCAGGGTGTCTGGTGTATGTGTCCCCAGAGTGCTGGTGGGCACCTCCCCTTCTGGAAAGGTCCTTGTCATGCCTTAGATCCATAGCTTTCGACCTTGCATCTTCATTCCGTGACCTGTCTGCCTCTTACTTTTCTACTTACTTTGTAGTTCCCCATCCTTCTTTTCTTTGTTTTCCTCTGTTCTTCACCTAATTTTACATTGAAGCTCAGAGACATTGACTAGCTTGACGATTACTCAGCTCCTGGTTGGTCCGAGCTGAGGCAAGAACTCTGATCGCCTGTCTCCTGGTGTGCTTCTCCTCCTGACTTTGTGATGGAGTTATTTCTTAGATCAGGTGATGCTAGCAGACTGGGGTGTCGTTCTCAGTTGTTTCATGTGTATGTGTTTTCATGTCTTCACTTTTATGTCCATAGGGCTGATATTCAGCCAGCTCACACCAGTACAGTTGTGCTAGTTTTTAAAATATTGAAATATTTGCCTACTGGTTAGTAATTAACCATGGGTAGGAGCTTCTCAATGGTACCTCCCTCTGCTTCAAAAGCTCTAGTGCACCTTCAGGGACCATTCCAAAATTTGCTCAGCCCTCACCACTTTGCCCAGTAGCAACCACAGTGAGATAGATGTTCAGCAGCTGGCCAATACAGTGATTGTTAGGGGTTATGCAGAGCCACACTCTCTGACATATTTATCTTTTAAGTTTGTCTCATTCTCATAATGATGAGAGCAGAAAATCTAATCTCCTAAAGAATGCTGATTCCAGGTATTGCTTGTTTTGATTTCTTTTTTATCCTTTGTCTTGGAAAAGGTCTGAAAGCAGAATTCATGATACTTATAATGCAGTGTTGGGTTTTTTTTCCCAACCATATCTTCTTAAAGTTCTGCCAATATGTTCCCTCCAAAGGCATTTAAAAGTTTGATTCTGCAATAACTCAAAGTTTTGTATATTGTGTGTAGATTCTCAGTATGGAACTACTATTGACATATCTTTAAAGTGTTATTGGTCTTTTTATTTTTTTAGTTTGTTTTTCCTAATGTGGAGAATTATATCAGTTGATTGACAAATGCTAAACTATTTGAGCATTTTGGGATAAATGCTACTTGATCATGATGTGATGTTTTTATATATTGTTTGATTTGCTGAATGAAGTATTATTTAGAATTTTTATATTTATGTTCATAAGGAATATTAATCTGTAGTTTTCTTGTATTATCTTTGTCAGGTTCTAGTATCAAGGTAACCCCGGCCTCATGGAAGGAGTTAGATAGTACTACTTCCTCCGCATTTTTCTGGAGGAGTCGTGTGGAATTAACATTACATTTTCTCCAAATGTTTGATAGTATTCTGAAGTGAAGCCATTTTGGCCCATAGTATTCTTTGTGTGAATATTTTAAACTAAATATTCATTTTATGTAATAGGTATGAAATTATTGAGGTTACTTATTTCTTTTTAAGTACACTTTGATAGTGTTTCAAAGAACTCTTTCATTTCCTTCATCCTTTACATTGTCCAATTTATTTGAAAAAAGATCGTTCATATAATTGCCTTATCATCTATGTAACATCCATCGACTCTGTACCGATGTCACCTTGGTGTCCTCTTTTCTCCAAATGTAAACAAGATCCACTATCTTCTTGTTAATACTATTTTCAGTGAGATACCTGCTTTAATTTTTATCTTAGTTACTCTCTACACCATATCTTTTTACCCTGGGTTCATAAAATATTTTTTCTCTTATCATCTGTTTTGAGTACTTTGATTACGATATATTTCAGTGTAGTTTTCTTCCTATGGTTTGTACTTGAAGTTCACAGATCTCATCCGATTTGGATAGTTTCCTGTACATATTATTCTACCCGCTCCTGCCTCCTTTAGGGATTCCAGTTACACGTGTATGGAACTGCTGAAGTCACTCCACAGCTCACTGGTGTTTTATTAGTAGTAGTATCTATTCTTTCTCTCTGTTTCCTTTTGGATAGTTTCTATTGCTCTTCACTCTGACTTATTAATCTCTCTTTTATATTGTCTACTCTGCCATTTATTCAATCCACTGTATTTTTCATCTCATACATTGTAATTTTCACCTCTATCAGGTTAATTTCTATCTTTTTTATATCTTTTATATTTTATAGTTTTAATGACTCTCTTAATCTCTTATCTGCTAGTTATATCTATTTCAGTGCTGTGTCACTTTCAACTGGTTGGATTTTTCTGTGGGTCATGTATTTTTTTTTGTATGCCTGCTAATTTTTACTTGAAGCTAGTCATTGTGAATTTTGACTGTGGGTGCTGGACATTTTTTCATTTCAACAAAATGTGCTTTATTCTGGGATATAGTGAAGTTACATGTGAACACTTTTATTTTTTTCAGATATTGCTTTTATATTTGTTTAGCAGGACTAGATCAGCATTTAATTTTGGGCTATTTCTTTTCCAGCACTGACACAGCACCACCCTGAGCCCCCTTCCCCATGATATTTACATTAGGAGGTTTTCTAGCCTGAATAATGGTGACAGCAGGCACTACTGCTAGCCTGTGGGTGTGCTGGTCACTGTTGCCTCTAGGCTGTTCAAGTGATTTTTTTCTTGTCTTGGGCTGTTCCTTTGCATATCTGTAGTGACTGGTATGCTGCTGAATTCTTAGCGGAAACCCTTGATAGCTTTTCAGAGCCCTGTCTCTGTGTAGCCCTCCTTCCGCTAGTACTCCGGCCTGAAAACTTTAGCTGCCTTCTTAGAATCTCAGATCTGTCTCCTCAAGTCCGGTGGTCCATCCGGCTCCTCCAGGGCTTTCCCTCCTGGTGCTGTTGCCTAGAAACTCTCTCAAGGCAACAAACTTGGCCAACTGTCAGCCTCATATCATCTCCTTTCCATCTCTCAGGGTGACTGCCCTTATTGCTTGAGTTCAGGATATTGAAAACCATTGTATCTTGTTTTGGTTTTGTTTGTTTCAGGGTTTTAGTTGTCTCAGACAGAAGGATAAATTCAGTTCTTGTTACTCCATCTAAGCCGAAAGCCCAAGTGCCTTGACATTTGGGGCAGAACTGAAGTGGGAAGATTTGGAGACTGGATACAGAAGTGGCAGCCTCAGAGAGTAAAGCTCAAGAGAATAAATCTTGGTGTTTTGATTGTTGGCTGTACCTTTATATTAATTTTTTCATTTACAAAATAAAAACTCATTCATTAAAAATTATAAAAACATACAAACCAACGAAACTATAGTGACAAATATCTAAAGGTTTTTTTCAATAAATTAATGAAATAAGATGCTTATGGGCTATCTTAAATATTGTGTAGATGGTTCTCCAAGTCATATCCATGGGTAAGTACTCATCTTTAAGGATGTTTTCAGCTGACTATAGAATAAGAAAAAAATTTTCCTTTTCAATTATTTTTGACTATATTCTTTCTACATTTTAGTGATAAAGTTACATGTTTTATTGAGTTTATTATGATAGCAGATAAATGAGAAGTTTCTTTTTTTCCACTTGCTTTTTTCTAAGTCATTTCTAAGACCACTTGGCAAAAGTACAAGTGGTCTTTCCGATGTTAATTCCCCATAAAATGTCTGTTTACTGTTCTGGGTTTGTCAGTACTCTGGCACTGGCTGTTTGGCTATGCTGAAATACTTTAACTCTATCTATTTTTAAAATATAAATATTGATTACAATAAGACTTTATTCAGGAAAACAAATAATTTCCTTGCTTTTGAGCATCCATTTACTTGTGGATATTTTGTTCTGCCGCATACAGCACACAGAATCTTTATATTTCCTTCCTTTCTTTACTCCAGTGTAGCCTAGCAACTCAGTACTTACAGGCAGTATTCTGGAGACTAGTGATTAGTCTTGATTGTTTACCCACATTGTTTGTCTGTATTGTATGGCCAGAGAACAGGAAACATTCAGTCTACTGATTCAAATGCTCCTCTCTCCTGGACACCCCTTAGCCCCGTCAAGTTGACACATAAAAGTCACCGACACAACCAGTAAGACAAATGTCTTTCAATGTTGGCATGAATATTGACAATAATATTTCAATGATGATAGTAATGATAAATACAAGTGTTAATTATTGGTGTACTAAGGAATGTGTTCTGTCATCAAAAACTTACTATAACTTTGGGAGGTGGTTATCCTTGTTCTTGTTTTACAAATGGAGACATTAAGCCTTAAAGAATCAAAGTCACTGGTCAAAATGTCACAGCTGGGGTGCAGGTATAGACAGGATTTCAGGTCTATGCCACAAAAAGGGAGGTGCCTCCAAGAGAGGTGAGTTTTCGTTTTTCCAGATCGTGGCAATATGTTCCTCTCTAGGCACTACTCTTCATTGGGATCTCAAAAGAGGAACAAATGACTCTATTCCGTATGCTGTTTATTGTTCCTTTTATTATACAGTGCATTTTATTTAATGTGGAGAATATTGCTAATGATAAATTATGCTCTGTTATCCCAATAAGCCTTTTAGGCTTTTGAGAAGGTTTGGAAACCCAAGGAAACAGATATTCCAGAAGAAGCAGGACAGTTTTTTAATACATTTTTTTCTTTTGCTAAGGATCTCCTAAAATATTTCCGTTTTTGTAAAAAGGGTCTGGTTTCTTTGTGAAAATAGCTGTAAGGATATGTCACTGGGTAGGTTCATTAAAAATTACAAGCATTCACCATAACTGTGAAAAGTCCCTGTAGCCTGTTTCCTGCTCTCGGGGAAGGGCGGGCTTCCCAGAGATGCTGTCCAGGAATGCCGGAGGCCTGCACCTGCAGAATCCAGCCTCGAGCACAGGCCTGAGAGCAGTTCCCACTCTGTGAAAGTGAGAAGCTCTGCTGTTCTAAAGAAACTTTTGGGACAGAGAAACGGACCTCAGTGAGATAAACAAAGCTCATAAACCACTGAGATGAGATAAATTGCTGGGGTTGTGTGGAAGGCCAGGCAGGAACAAACATTCTCTCCCTAAGTGTAGTTTTCCCACACTTGGGACAAGCACGCACTCTGATTACCCAGAATGATTTATTTATCTTTCTAGACTGTTGACATGACGTCTGAATTCAGGCACAGGAATAGGTGTACTTCCGGAAGTTATTTTGTTTGAGGAAATCACTGACTTTGCTAGTGTTACTGTTTGTGGTTGCTGGAGCTCGAGTCTTATCATCTGTGCGAGGAAAGTCCTGGTGAATCACACTGGACTTGACATGCAGGCACCGGCGTACCAGTCTACAATAAACAGAGCTCCTGGTTCTTATGGTTTCATCTATAGTGTGGCACTTCCCTTTCTTCTCCCTGTAGGTTTTTCATACTAATAACTCATAAAATTTATGCTGCAGGATAGGCAGTCTTGTGAAAGCATTCTTCCATGTAGTTATTCACTGACTTCAAGTTATTTTATAAAATATCTAATCTCTGTCAGACATTCTTATGGCTCATGGGGACTCGGTGAAAAGGAAGAATAAGATTCCTGCTCTTATAGAGCTCATGTTTTGATTGGGAAGTAGAGTGGCAGTGAGTAAAACCAATAAAGAGATGTCAAGTGGTAATGTTGCTTAGGTGAAGTTAAAACAAAGCGAAGTGATCAAATGTGCTTGGAAGCCACTTTAGATGGAACACTCAAGGATGGCACCCCCCGTAGGAGGTAGCATTTAAGGGGTTTCCTGAAAGAGAAAGAGGCTTCTTTGCGAAAGATCTACTGGAGGAGTATTCCAGGCAGAGGAAAGAGCTACATGCAAAAGTGTGGCTCTCGTGTGGACATGGTTAGACACACATCATGTGACTGTGACTCATTACTCTGATCTACTGTCATTGTTACTGTTCAGAATGTTCCTTCTGCACCCTGTCTTGTCTCCCCTCACCCTTTCCTTTAGTGTATTCTGCATGACCACTGTGTTCTTAGGAGAACAGAGAAATAGTATTTTAGTTCATCCGTTCTGCAGTGTTTTCAGGGAATTATTCCACATTTGGAATAATTGTACAAAACAATTCAGTTTCAAAGCAGTTACTGAAGAAGCAAGTCAATGTTAAAACAATTCCACCCTAAATCTTTTATCTCAAAACTCCCATTAAAATTGGCAAAAATAAGATCTCTTAAAAACAGGAAGGGAGGGAGGGAGGGAGAGAGGGAGGAATGCAATTCTTTTTTACGTCTGGAAAGATAGAGGGAACTTTTTTCCCAAGTAGGTAACTTTGAAGCTGGGAGACACGTTCACACATGCATAATGTGAAACTTCCAGGGCACAATTTCCTAAATTATTTCTTTCACTGCCCTCTTGATAGCTCAGTGTCATGGATGAGTGAGTTTACCTCACAAGTAAGCCGTTAGCTCCCTAAGAACAGACTCTTAACCTTAGCTTGCCACGTGATTAGACCCAGGGCAAATGCACAAGATTAATGAGGGCCCTGAGTGAAAACAGTCTCTTGTAAGGACAGCACTAAATCTTGAGAGTCTGGTTGTTATTGTTTGTGGAGGCTGAGTCCTGGGCTGGGCCCTGGACCAGCCCCAGAAGGGATCACAGTGGCAGTGACTCCTGGTCTGGGTCTGCCTTTAATGCCTTGACCCTGTTTTTCTGTGACTGGCACACTCTCTTTCGCTGTTGTAATCTATTTTTAGAAGCCACTGCATAACCTTTCTTTTTCTCACTGTGTCTAAATGTAGATCTTATCATTCTACTTATACCCCATTTTTCCCTGGTGATTGAAAGGGGACACTCTCACATCTGGAAGTGCATGCTTTTGTTCTAGTGTATTCTCCCTCCAAGTACACTAGATTTTTTTCCTTTCCCAGTGGTGGTCTTCTGGTGGACAATAAAATGGTGAGAAAAGAGTCTGTGAACTCTTCCCATACTCCTCAATCTCCCCCTATCTGGTCGCTTTTTTCGATCCTCTCCTACTTTAGTGAAGGGAATAGGGAACTGGAACCATTGGGGGACAAAGGATGGAAAGGAGGAACCATGGACAGCTAACAATCAGCAGTAACCACGAGAGATTTAATATTGGCATATGAGAAAGGGCCTGGTTGGTGAATGCATGTGTGAATTAGAAGTCGATTATAAACAAATACTTATACATATGAGGAAAATCTGAATGGACTCCCTCTACCCAGTTTCCGTCAATTGACTGCTAATGGTGGTCTCCAAAGAGCACTCTAAATAGGCAAGAATGAGGCACTGATTTTATAAAACAGAATCTTCAAAGAGGGGGAAACCAAGCCTGTGGGGAAAGAAAGCAGAAGTCTGGCAAGAGGTCATGGGAAAGGAAGGCATCACCCTGGGGTTTGGACGCGGAGACAGAACGGAGTAGCAGCAGGCCACAGCCCAACCTGTCATTAGCTTTTCAAAAAAAAAAAAAAAACAAAATACTGCCACTAACCTCAGAATGGATTGGGTTGAAGGTTATTTTTTCCCCTCTCCAGACTCATTTCCTATCTGGAATTTACGTTAATAATTTTACTGCCTCTTCACAGGCCTACGTTTGAGGAGAAAGGGGCTAGGCCTTAAAACTTCCAATCTAATAGTTCTGAGTGTGCACCCGAAGTGTAATGTGGAAAGGTTTCAGTGGGGCTAGGAGTGACAAACACATCAGTTTTCTCTCAAAAGTCACTTTATAGCAGACAGTTATTGGGTAACTGAGATAGATTTTACTAAGAGTGTAATAGGTTTAAACTAACGGTTTTTATTAATGCTTGTTTTTGTTTTTTGCAATCCAATTACCTGGAGCACTACAAGTTTATTCAGAACATGTATCTTTTCTTTTTATCCCAAAAATACATTATTTTCACGAATGTTTAAAGCTTAAAAGCTTCTTCAGAGTGAAAACTTCAACAGAAAGTCTTTTTTTTTTCATTTTGGATGTGTGTTTGCTGTGCTTCATTTACACCAGAGAGATTATGTGTGCACATGTGTGCATGTATATGTAGAAAACCACATATGTGTGTGTGTATGTATATATATATACACACACATATATATGGTTTTAGAAAAATATATATATATGGTTTTAGAAAATCAGTAATCCTAATTTATTTCTTCTCTGACAGTTCTGAGAAAGTTTAGTTCCTAGGTACTAGATGCTACATGAGGAGATAGCTTTGAATAAAACAGTACAAACTAATTGAAGCAGTGACCTAAAACAACTGATTTCATTAACCACTGTTTTATTTCTCTATTGGTGGATACAGGTCACCCCAAATGTGTACTAACTGAAAACACAACCACTTATTTGCTCATGGCTCTGCATTTTGGACAGTACTCGGCAGGACGGCCCTTCCCTGCTCTCACAGCACTCAGCTGGGGCTGGGGGTGGCAAGTCTGAGGTGACCTCTTCCTCCTCCAGGGCCTTTCTCCACAGGCCTCCTGTCATTCGTAGTCCCAAGCTTCTTGTGTGGAGGATAGATCTCAGGAGAGTGAAAGCAGAAGGTTGTAGGCGTCCTAAAGGCTAATGTTTGTGTTTGAAAGGCTGGCTCTGCACTGGCGTAGTACCACTCACAGTGTGTGGCATGATTCAAAGCAGGTCACGAGATTCCTTCCAGCCCAAGTTTAAGGAGAGGAGAAATGGGAGAAGTGACTCCATGTCTTGTTGGGAGGAATTGTAAACAGTTACCAGGAGGGAAAGAATGTTAGCCACTACATTTAGAGACTACCCGAGCACAGCCATGGAATAAAAACATCCTTGGATAGAATGAGAAAACTCCATATCTTAATTATGAAGGTCTTTTGACACATATTACCTATAAATAATTATGCTGTAGTTTTGTTTTCACTCTTAATCTTACAGTTTGACCTTGTATTTTCTTGATTTGAAGTTATAGTGTTTCACAGTATTGATCCGCAGTCTAACAATAAAGAGCTATGGTTCTCACCCAAGTTACATCATTTCCAAATATTTGCTGTTATTTACCTGGCAATCAACTGAGTTATTTTTTTAAGACATCTCTTTCACTGTGGCATAGTGGAAAGAATTTGCAGGCACATGGATTTGGGTTCAGATGCAATCTTGCCTTCTGTTGAGTGTGTACATTGGACAAGGCATTTAAATTATTTGGCTCTCATTTTCTTTCACGTGTCATGATAATAATTGTACCTGCTGTATCTGGTTGGCATGAAGTTAAATAATTATATATATATAAAGGATACATGGACAACAACTGAGAAGGGTGGAAATGGGAGGGAGGGGGGCACGGGGAGTGGATGGGATGGGAGTAATAGAAAACTGTACTTGAAAAATAATTAAATAAATTTAAAAAAATTATATAAATCACAAAATACACCCCCTGGGACACTCTACTGGGAAATAAATTGTAGGGGTTTTTTTCCCTATCATCCTTCAATGCAGTAATTAAATTTCCTATATAAAATTGCTTTTTAATATTTTGGGGGAAATAAGGCCTTCCTCAATTTTAGATTTGATTATTTCAGTCACATGTTAGGAGAACAAAATAAGTCAAAAAATGTAAAGTTTTATATGAATTCTAGAGGCTTACAATTTTATCCTTACTGAGGTTTCATTTACATGGTTTCATTTTCTTAGAGTTTTTTTTTTATTCCTTTATAATGACAGCATTCCTCACAAAGAAGAAACATTCAGCATTTAAAAAATTTGCCCTTATAGGTATTAAATGATTATATGACTTTTACAGCAAGGTCATCAAGAATTTTAGTGAGATATTACCCGCCATTAACCTTTAATAATTAAAGGAAGCAGTAGCGGTGATATTTTATGATGACGTAATTAGGAATGTATTCTTGTGTATTCAAATTACATGGTACTCTCGTCATCTGAGGAGGGTGTCTGTAGGAAATACTAATGAAAATATTGTATTGTGAATTTTGAGCTCTAGTTGTCATAGACATTATTTTCTTGTCACAAGAGAATCTTCAGAAAGTTGAACCTTTGCTTTACAAAAATTAATTGCACAGGACTTCATAGACAGCTTGTGAGATTGTGACCAAGCAGTTTAAAATTTCTCAGAAAAATGCACACTTGTTATTAAAATTATTGTTGCAGAAAGACCTGTTGGGGCAAACACAGGATTAGCTGTAAAGTGACAGTTTGCATCTGAGATGTATCATGAGGACCCCATTCTGAAAGCTGGATAAGAGCTAAGATTAGTCAGCAAGTGCTTGTCTCCCCATGAAGAGGAAAATGCAGAGCTGAAGGTGGTATGACGCATCTTCTCATTCACAGCCAAGCGGGCAGGGGACACGTGTAAGGGAGGGAGCGGCCTTCCGATTTTCCCGTGGTAGAGCTTGTCAGCTACATTGAACGCTGCGTTTTCAAAATATCAGAGTGGGCGGCTGACCTCTGAGGCATGTTTTAACATTTGGTGAACTCTTACACCTGGCTCCAAAGGAGAGTCTCATTTTCCACTTCGAGTTAACTTATCAGTGCTTTGGCAAGAAGCAGAAAGTGCCATGTGGGTTCTGGAGATTCCACATTTAAGTGCTCATTATACATTACATTTATAGAAAATATTGAGAGGAAGTTTCTCCCTGGCAAGCTCCCTCCAGGATTTGGCCCCTTCCTAGAATAAACTGCCAGGCTCTTTAGCACTGTCTTTGTGATCGATGCCTGAAGGTGGAATTATCACATAAATGGGTCCACTGTATACTGTAGTAGTTATATCTCCTGGTAATGAACTCATCGACTCACTTCTCCCAAGCCTGCCTATAGTTTTCAACGGGGGGAAGTGACAGCAGAAGAGAGAGACTTTTTCACTTTGGATGTAACTGACTGGTCCCAGGCCACTCAGTGAGGAAATGACCCCACGTATTAGCACGGCGATATGTGGATATACAACTACAGTCACAGAGATCCATTATTTGCATTTGATGCTCGATATCAACCCACGTGTGGCATTTCTTCTGAATGAATCAGGCATAATTACGAGCCACGTGTGGCTAAATCAAGTCGAATAGTGCCAGGGAGTTGATTGGCATACATCAGGAGCTTTAGACAGAAATGTCAGGGTTGCTATTTATTGTCTTTGTTCATGGGAACCTCTGAAGGCAGCTGCTCAGCAGAAGCCATTTGTCTTTCTCACCCTCCAAGGGCTAATGTGCCGAGTGAGTTTCCGTGTTAGTCACAGCATTTCCACAAAGGCTAATAGAGTTTTTTAATCATAGTAGGAAGCATACAATCTGAATATTTTGCTAAAATATGATGACAAAGTTACTTAATATCCAACAGCAACTTTTCCCTGGGGATATCTGTATAATTTACAATGGAATTGGCACAAATTATTTACAAACATTAGGGGCATTAGGTTACCACATTTAGACCATAATTTATTTGACATTTGTACACCCTGAAAGGAAATGTGAATTTTTCATTCAGCATCTTCAAAGAGTATAAAATGACTACCTCAGGCATATAATAACCAAAAAGTTTAGTCACACTCATATACACAGTCTTGGAACTGCTTTTATTTACCACTCTCATCCTTATTTTAAGTCTAGTTGTATACTTTATGAATCCACAAATGATTGGCTTTATTGAAAGGTTCGTGTTATTCAAGATGACTTGTAAAGTTTACTCAATCTTCCCTAGCAAGGGAAACAGGAAATTCCAGAGAACACTAGACTCAGCAAACCTATAAAATCTGAGAAAGCAGACCATTATTTCTGGAGACATTTCACATAACACTTTGGGAAGCAATGACTAATTAGTTTTTGGTCTTAACAATAGCACTTTCAGGGGCTGATTTTTTTTCTTCTTTTATAGCTTTCATATTAGGAAAAGAAGGAAAATAACTCCGAATGATGAAATATTGGCAACGTAGGCACTTGCTTCGCTGTAGGAGCTCAGCTCTTTGATCCTTAGTACAATTACCTTCATTGCCTGGCTGGTATTAACTGGCCAGAGAGTCACATTGGTTGTTGCAGGCGCAACACCATCCCAATATACTTTGTGCCTCCAATAACAGAGTGATTATTTCAAGTAGAAGGCTCCGTTCTATTCCCAGATTCCTGTTGTGGTAAGTTGAGACCTTTGGTGAGTACGGGTGCTTATGGACACCTCGAGCCCTCAACTTTCTAGGGCAGCACCTTGCCTAGACACCCACCCACAGCTGCCAGGGATTGGGTAAAATTTATCGAGTTCTCTAAATATAAATATTTGTGTGATCAATTTCCCTCCATCCTTCCTCCCTCCTTTCTTCTTCCTCTTCTTAATTGTCTGCTCATCCATCCATCCATCCATCCATCCATTCATCCATTCATCTTGGAATTCCACTTACCTATTTCTATCTCACCTCAGGCAGTTCTGTGCTCCCTTCGGCAGCACATATGTTAACTTAGGGAGCCTTCCTTGACTCTTCTCTCCCCTTCCACAGCCAGTCTACCACTGAATCCTAGAGCTCCAGCTTTGTAATCCTGCTCATCCTGGCCTCCACCATGGCTCTTGGATTATCCGGATGGTCCTCTCATTGATCTCCTAGCCTCTGCTCTGAATTTCCCACCTCAGTTCTCTGAGGCAGCCCTAGTTTATTATTCTAAAGCCAACAGCCCCAGTGAGCTTTCCGAAGTCATACCCTGTCTGGCCTCTGCCAACATCCTCCAGTAGCTTCTCATTTCTCTGAGCACAAGCAGATACATTTCCCAGAGCTGATAAAAGTCTGCCCTTTCTCATTCATGTCCTGCCATTCTTCCTACCACATGGGCCTCCATGCCAAACCCTCGACATGCTGAGCGCACCCCTGACTCAGTGGGTTTGTCCTTGTTGCTCCCACCGGTGAGACAGATAGATCACAACTCCCAGGTGTCTGTGTTGCTTTCCAAATCAGTCTTCAGGCCAATGCTCAGTCGTCACCTTCTCAGAGAGGCCTTTTCTGCCAACCCTTAGTGCTTGGCTCCCCACACTCCCTTCCCCTCACCCTGCTACTTCCACAGCACTTACCACTGACCAGCAAGGAATTTCTCTCCTCAGTTGTTTGTAACCTATTTCACTTATTAGAACATGAACTTCACAGGACAAAGATGTTGTTTGGGAACCGTTGTGTCCTCAGTGCCTAGAATAATGCCCACCATCAAGTAGGGATTTGATAAACACTTTGTATCTGGTGAATGAAAAAGTAATAATGAATTAATAATTAATCTGTGTACTTTTTCCTTTTAATCTTTTTCCTTGCCTTATTCCTCTCACCAACCCTTTCCTTGAGTCAGCCAAGTGCACATTTCAGGAAAGTGATCCTTTATTTCTCTTCAGCCACAAAGGTGCTGCCTGTTCTTCCATTTTTGTAGGAAGGTTCCTTTCCGCTGCGTGGCTTTTCCTGCGCTCAGTTGCAGGTCGCTCCTGGAAGGTCGATTCGGGTGCAACTGCCTGTGTGCGTTTTGAAGTTGTCTGTGCACTGTAACGTTTGTGATAAAAACAAAGGGGAATATAGATTATGTGCTTTTGATATAATTTTCCCCTGTTAGTTGCAATGAATGCAAAGCATAAAGCTTAAGCTTGGAAAGGCAGAAATTCAAAATTTCTATGAACTGAATCCTGGAATTCCTATGCTATTTAGACGCATCTCCAATCAAGTCTGAGAGCTGACATCAAACATAGATGCCTCTCAGTAGACTGCATTCTTCTTTAATTTATTTATGTTTTTTTTTTCAGTATTTCATGAAAGCATTTAAACAAGTCATTTCAGTGACATCCAAGTAAACTTTCCTAAGAGATTGTAATATAAAACAGTTTTGATAATTTATTACTGCTTCTCAGGTGTTAAGAACACTTATAGTTATATCCTGTATTATTCATTTAAGTTTTTAATTTAATAACACTTCTATAATGTAAAGGATATCATCCTTGTTTCACATTAGGAAATTAAGGCTTCTGAAAGGTTTGTTGAAATGCACAGAGCCAGGAATGCCAAACCCAGTGTGAACTAGAGCTTCTAATTATTCTCCTAACTTAGTGTTTCTCAAACTCGTGGATCAAAACCTACGGTAATAAAATAATTTTAAATTAGGAGCATTTGCCCACATATGTATATTTGAAGTGTCAGTTTATTATATAACACCCTTACCATATGCCATGCATTTTGATGCATTCTATTCTGTTCTAGCCTAGCGTTGCCTTGATGCACCTGTCCCCTCCTTGTCCCTCTCCTCTTCCTTCCTGCCCCACCCTCCTCTCTCCTCTCACTATATCCCATTCCATCCCATGATGTCCCACAACCCACTGAATCGGCTTAAGGGGCGTACGCCGATCTAGAAACTGCTTCTATGTGCGTGAAGCACTGTTAGTACAAGGTACAGCAAAATCAGAGCTTGAGGGACCTACAAAGGGCTGGAGGAAAATTAACCATTAGATTCCGTAATCATACAAAGTAATATATTAAATAGCAAAGGCCCTTGATTTTGTTACTTCTGTGAGGGCATAAAAGTGGGGGAGGTTCCTTGGATTCCTCCTCTCAGATATTTTCGAGAATTTCAGCCTCATAAGGCCATGGGAATTGGGGAATGATAGCCATGCTTTAATTTTGTGGGTATTTTACCATCCCTAGTAATGCTATGCCTTGTCTCCATTATGTCCCCAATAACACTATGACCTCCACATCCAGGAAGGACCAAAAAGAGATGGCAACTATGAATGGGCTTAGAGAGTAACAGGCTGAATCCATGCAATGCATCCTTCTAATGTACATATAGTCGCTCCTACAATTGTTACTAACATTGTTACAAATCTCTTACACCACCCACGGTACCTTAAAAACTAAACATAAAATAACTGCTTGCTGTGTTGATGAATGAGCAAATTATATGCTGATTTTAATACTGTACAATATTTGCAATAGGGAGTATGACTGTGAATTGCATGCCAATTTGTCCATATTTCGGCCTTAATTTCTTTATGTATTATGAGACAATTAGTTTATTCAACAAGCATTCATTGAGAACTTGGTGTGTATAGAAAGAACACCATGCCAAGCGCCATCTGCGTTGCCTTCATCATGAAGTCGGAATTTCTTAGTGTGTCATTTTTACCTCTTTAACCTCATCTCCTGTGATTTCTCATCATAATCGCCCAGCACAAGTGCTGTCTGAAGAGGCCTGAATAAAACATGAACCCGTGCCTTTTGTCATAGCCCAGCTGTTTAGCTTTATTTGTCTGACAAACCTAATCATGTCTTTCAGTTGTTGCTTTCTTTCTCCAAGGGGCCGTCAAACTTCTCTTTGTCTTCTCAGCAAATGCATGCCGAGGGCCCACTTGGCTCCAGCTCTGGTCTGGGCAGTGGACTAGCAGTTGGGACATCAGATCCTCTGCCCCTGGGGGTACCTCCTTCTTGCTCTTTGCACAGCTCCCTCATACATTCCTCTGATGAGCAGAACTCTGTTGTTTTGTAACCCATTGTACTTATCTGTATCCTATAATAGATTTGGGACTCTCATGAGGACATATATTTTAACTAATTTATCTTTATATTTCTAGAGCCTAGAGCATAGGTGGCAAACACAAGGCCTGCGGGCTGAATCCAGCCCTCCGCCTTGTTTTATCAGGTCTGTACCTTATTTCTACCAAGCAGCAGCACTGAGCCCCTTGCCCCTAGTTAAGGAATAGTTACATTTATACAGTCCAAAAATGACATTCGGCCCTTTGAAGGCAACCACGAGGCTGAAGTGGCCCCCAGGTGAAAATGAGTTTGACACCTTGAGTTTGGCCTAGTAAGAGGAATTGCGCATGGTAAAAATAAATGCTGAATTAATGAATGGAGAAACATTTGTAAAAAATAACACAGATTTCTCATCACAATTCTGGTATTGCTGGCTCTCTTCAGATCTGGGGCTTTGGCTGAAACACTGTAATGCAGGGCTCCCTGACCTCCAGGCTATAGACTGGTACTGGTCGGAGCCTGTTATGAACTGGACCATGCAGCAGGAGGTGGGCTTGAATGTCATGTGCTCAAATTGTCCCGAAACCATCCCTCCTAATCCAGTCCATGGGAAATTTGTCTTCCCTGAAATCAGTCCCTGGTGCCAAAAAGGGTGAGGACCCCAGCTCTGTTGCGGTTCTGATTGCATCTTTACCTGGAGTCGGGAGTACCTAATGCTACTTTCCACCGACTGAACACTGAGGATTATGCTGGACATTTGAATGTTCATTTTGTATGCTCACAACATCAGAAAGGAAGGGTTCTGTGCAAGAGGACCAAAGTCTGTGGTTATAGCCCTGGCCAGGTAATGCAGTTGGTTAGAGTGTTGTCCTCATACACCAAGGTTGCGGGTCAGTCCCTGCTCAGGGCACACAGAAGAATAAGCCATTAAGTGCATCCGCAAGTGGAACAACAAATCTGTGTTCCTCTCCTTCTCTCCCTCTCTCCTTTTCTCTCTCTCTCAAAAAATAATCCGTGAAAATGTCTGTGGTTATGTAGATTCTACTAACTTTGTTAAATAAGGAATATTGGTTCCGTACTAGTAGTAATAGTACCAATAATAATAAGTGTACAATACTTATATTCATGTCTCTTAAAATTTTTCTTTGAAGACATATGACAAAGGGTAAATTTTATAAAATCTATTACTGCCAAAGTCTTAAGTATTATTGTGTTCAATCAAAATTTGATTGAAAAGCTATTTTTGAGGAGATTTCTACTCCAAATAAAATTGTGTAAAGACTAGTTTTTGGTCACCAATCTCAGATGTTGGATCATAATCTTCATAGAAAAAGTTCACAGTTGCTGAAAGTTGGAACTCTCGTGAATAATGGTAAGGTAAATGGGAAAAGATGCTATTCCACTAATTTTCATTATAAAAGTTTATATGTGGTTGTTTTGTTTTCATGTTCATTTCAAGGTAAACAGATCTCTAGGAATCTACCTGTCTTAATTATTTTAAATTGTGGAATTATCATGAGGAAATGTTTATTCGATGCTTCACAGGTGCCATAAATATTTCATTTCTTTGCAGGAGAAAGGGAAGAGAACATTTAACATCTGCTAATGATGGGTATACCTTACAAACTGTAAATTCCATAGATCATTTTCCTAAAAATTGGCATCTGTTAAATGAGGCTTTATTTTAATATACTATTTACCATTTCAAATCACCCAGGTGTTGGCGGCCAGATAATGGAATGTGGATGGCAGCTTAGCACTGTTTAGTTATTGAGGAAAGAAGTACCTGGATAAGGAAAAGATTTGATGTGAGGAAAATCACAGATCGCTGCTCCTGAAATTCATACCCTGCTACATAACATGTACTGGTGAATAACTCTAACTAACTATACTAACACCGCTTACATAGGTATTAAGAACTAATGATTCTCTTTAGGATGAAGCTAATGTGAAGTGAGAGAGATTCCTAAGGCTCTGTTCCAGTGGGGCTGGAGGTTTTACTAACTCGTTCCAACTCTGTAAACCTCCCCCTCCCCCTGGCAATCCAGTATCGGGTTTTCTGAGCTGATTTTAATTAAAGTTGATTTTAGGCTCAATTTCACTTCATCTAAAGCTATAATACTGTGTGCAAAGTAGTCTTTTAAGTATGGGCGTAAGAGGAGAATTTTAAA
Source organism: Sturnira hondurensis (assembly GCF_014824575.4). NCBI lineage: Eukaryota > Metazoa > Chordata > Mammalia > Chiroptera > Phyllostomidae > Sturnira > Sturnira hondurensis. Next base: position 3,698,553 of record NW_028081528.1, read on the forward strand.
AGAGTGCATGGATACGTGTGTGTTTATATATGTATAATATATTCAAGAACACTAAGATAAAGGCTGCCAAAAATATCAGATGCCTTTTTTGTTACTATAGTTGGTTTGAGTGCTAGCCAGAGGAAGCTGCCAGCTGAAATCAGACCCTCTGCGTCACCGGTGTATACCTGTGTGACCATGGACAATTCGTTTCAACCCATCTGAGTCTTCTGCGAGCCCATCTGTCATCTGTTTCTTAAAAATTTCTATCATCAAAATACATACTTCAGAAGTCATAAAGAAAAAGATTGCAGGTTTGACATGTAGGCTGACAGGTAATATATGTAGCATATATATTAGATGCTAGGAAAATATGTAAATACATGCCATAAGCATATAAATAATATATAAAGTATTCCTATGGATCATCAGACAAACTCAAAGTAAACATGTACAAAGGATGTGCAAATCATATCCATAGAAGAAGGCATACAAATGCCCAATGAACCCATGACATGTGCTTAATTGAAAAGAAAGAAACAGCATTTGTAGGATCCACCTCTATTCTCCCTGAGAACTGGTAAAAATTTATGAATGACTGGGGTCACCCAGCAGTGGCAGTCGTCTGGGGAACTGGCACTTGATATATTATTAGAAACATTTTTTGGGTCAAGTTGTTGTTAAAATTTTTAAATGTAATATGTTGCAAGCAATTCAGCTTTTTAGGATCAGCTTGCCATGTGGAGATATTTATATGTTCTGTGCAAACTCATGCAGATAGCCTTTTTTATTTATATCACATAACCGTAGGAGGTAGACTAGATTATGATATATCCATATATTAAATGGGTTAGAGACACATATCTAGCTACAAAAAAGTCCAAGGTCCAAGACATATTGCAGAAGTGAAAAGAAATAATCTGCTATATACACATTATGTTATCTATATGGAGTTGTGTGTGTATAAATACTGAGAAAAGAGGGTCCGGAAGGATACACAACAAATTATTAATAGTTGTTAAACCTGGGATGGGGCTATTTTATATTTCCTAAACTTTTAAATTGCTTTGACTTTATGGGGCTAAACTTTTAATCATCTTTTTCAAATACCGCAAGTACCAAATAGACATGAAGCATGTGCATATCATGATATGACTTCATCCTCAGCATGTGAGGGTGTGTAGAATGGGCCTCATGTGTGATTTTGGATAAGATTGAGTAGATCCCCCTTGGTAGGCAGTTAGTTTATCCTGCATAGCTCATTGCCTGTTGGCTCTGTTGGTTTTGAATAGTGCTAAATATTCTTCTTCGGTGAATCTTGGAGAGTTAATATGGGAAAGTTACCACACAGAGCAGTTTCTCATGTCTCCATCTCTTTCATTCTCTTTCTGCCTTGCTTTCTTTGGACTGTGGGCACTGTATTTCATGCATTCTTCCTCGGTCTTCATATCTTCTCTCCATTTTGTAAATTCTAAATAATAGTTTGATAGAAATACTTGGAGCAAATTGTAATCTGACTTCCTCATAATAATGTTAAAATTTGAAATGTTTCAAATAGATTAAATCAGGGCAACAAGTTAAATTCTGACTCAACCCTGACTGGCTGTCGATCTTCTCAGGGTCTCTTACTTCTATAACGACTGTACTCATCTCGTTTCTACTGCGTCGGGTTCCCTACAGCCTCTGCACTGCAGATGACCTGTTGGCCCCCACCACCTTTTCTCGTCAATCCTTTACGAACCCCTGGACATTTCTTGGTCCCACAACTGTAGAGGTCCCATCCCTTATTACTACTGTCTTCTCACTGACAAGGGGACCTATTTGTACTTTGAGAAATCAAGTTAGTGGGTTGAGACCAGCATTTTAAACACAGGATTGAAAGTACTTGAGTGCATGTAACACATGGTAATATAAATATAATTTGTAAAAAGCTTCAGTCTCCCTTTCCTCTCTGTCTGTCTCTCTGTATGTCTGTCTCTCTCCCTCCCTCTCTCAGATTCTGAGAGCTATGTTTGCCATAATAAACAAACATGACACTGCATGCCAAGCTCTGGAATATACTTGAACGTTTTCCTTACTACAGCCTCATATGTCTATTTTTATCTGAAAACCTGCCTTTTCTGAAAGTTGCTTGACCATTGGGCCTCCTGGCAGTGTTTTCTAAGGCAGTTCCAGAATGAGATAATGGTGTAGGCAGTGCCTTAGGGGAAAGAAGACCTTGCTTCTAGTTCCAGCTCTACCACTTTGCTCTTAGAGACTTTGGCAACTCATCCACTTCTCTGGACCTTGTTGCTTTATCTATATGGTGGATATGATAATACCAAATGTTCCTAAAAGCCGAAGGAGTAGCCCAGATTCAGAGTCCTTTCAAAGGCCTCACATCTGTATACCTAAGACCAGGGCATTCTTTCACTCATGTCAACATCATAAGCTCTTTGATATCGAAGTGCTATGTAGACATCTGGCCAATTATTTTTAAAAGTATTACATTACTTCACCAGTATCATCTGTCAGCTCTTATTGTAATATTTTGCTTGGGCATTTGTCATTTATCTTTCTCCCCTTTTCGGATTTACCATTATCTTTTATGAGTTTTTAATGTTTTAGCACTAGTATGGCAGTGCAAAATGTTAAATTTTTAAATAAATACTTAGAAGGATTTAAAAATATACAAACGCACATATAAAATCTACATTTTTTATTTTTTAATTAATTTTTTTTTAAATTTAATTCTTGTTCAAGTACAGTTTTTGGTCTTATATTCCCAACCCTGCCCGCCCAAATCTACATTTTTTCTACAGAGTGACACTTGCCTGGAAATAATCAGTTGTGATTTGTCTCAGCTTTTATACTCCCACATGTATAATACAGGTTGCAAATTATCTTAGGTTCCAAAGACATTTTTCAGTACTCACCTGTTTTGAGGTGAGACTCTCAGGAGACTTACGTTTTAGAAATCTAAAACAAAAGAAGGCAAATTATATAACAGCCAAGCTCCTTCATCCATCTTCTGCTCATGGAGGGGCTTACATGGTTAGTGGGACTATAGAGACACAGAGGGGAAATTGACTTTCACACAAATTTTCAATCCCAATTCAGGGGCTCTTTAAAGGGAGAGCAAACTGAAGATGATGGGACCACCAATGCCTGCTCGTACACATTGCTACTATGCACAGGATTTCTTTCCCATCTAAATTTAGTACTTTCCACCCCTCTATCAGTTGTGCGGATTGTGTGGGAAGAACTGTAATTTTTTTCTCTGTCACACTCATTCTTCTTACAAGATATATTACTTCACACAGCCTTAAATTCACATTAATGCTTGGAAATAAGAAACTTGAGACAATAGAAAAGGCCAAATACACATTCCTTTCCCTACCCCCCACCCGCCCCCACGCAGAAATTGCTAGACTCATGTCCCTGTGAAGCTGAGACTGGTATTCCCTGTGACCATGACACGTCCTGTTCTCTGCCCTCCCCACCCCTGCTTTGCCTACTGTATCCCTGCCTTTATCTTTATTTCCCCTGGGGCCCATGTTCAGCTGGATACTTTGGGTTATCAATGGATGCATAAGAGCCTGCATTTTTGACATACTGTAGTTCTCAGAGTAATAAAAGCAAACTCTGTCGGTAATAGGTTTTATTCTTTTGAGTAGAAGGCCTTACACCATAGTACTGCTTTGCAATGTCTATTTATAACTCCTTATGGTGTAGTGTCGTGGGAAATCTGTATTTTTTCTCCTCTCTAGGGTTTTCAGGGGTCGGATAGTCATGACAGTGCCTGGTTAATTAGCAGCTGGTTTGTCCACATCCCCAGTGGCTCATTCAGGCCCAGCCCAGCCACGAATGGACAGCTTCAGCCCAGGGGAGGTGCCTTCGCTGTGAGGCTGAGAGGATGCACAAGGGGGCATCCTTGGGGATTCAGCTGCAGCGTGCGATCGAGGCACTGGCCCAGTAGCTGACTGACTTAATATATGAATTATTCTCTCGAGCCACCACCACTCAGCAGAGCCCTTGATTTGCTAGGGTACCACAGACAGAAACCATTCATGGCCATCCCTGCCTTGGTATCAATACAAACTCACTTCCATTGAATTGAGGTGGAATCTGAGAACCATTGCCTAGTCTCCCTTTGCCTAAACCAGTTTATTGAGTTCATATTTTTCGGAAGGAAAGTCCTCTCGTTGCTTTCGAGGATCAGTTTCCATGGAGGTAAGTGAAATTGTAGCATTAATTTTGTCTACCGTGACATCAGAGAACATTATTTAGTAATTTAATGCAACTATATTTTCCCTGACAGAAAATTATACCAAAGAAGACAGTGGTAAATAGTCTCATCAGGCTGGACACTGGTTACGTTACAGGGAGCACGCACACACACCTCACAGAAGGAAATAGTGTTGTGTAATGGAAGTAATGTCAGTAATACTCTTGAGGATATATTTTTAAAGTCCTAGCCCTCCAGGTGTTAGTTACAGTCCATTCTACAACCATGTTGTTGCTTAATAATAGTAGCCCTGGAGGTGAATACTAGCAGAGGTCTCAAGATTTCTGTATGTACTTAAAACTAGATGTTTAACTCTTATGCTAACTAGGAGAACACCACACCTCATTTACAAAATAGAATTTAGGAACTTAAAAATGCTTTCATGACAGAAGAACCCAATTTGAATTTCTATACACATGCAAAGGTTATGATCTGCACAACACACACATATGCACACACATGCAAGTGTGTGTACAGATCTGTTCCAGCAGGAGGGGAAAGCTTAACAGACCGTGGTGGCTACTAATGATGATAGTGACTTACGTTTCAATGGCAGTGGTAAAATGTCTTTGAATAGACATCTGAGTGTATACACACACACACACACACACACACACACACATAACATGGGTGGTATATCTTGTAAATAAAAGGGGAAAACTAGATCACTATATATTATTCTCCATACCTTGTACATCTCATACTTATTTCAGTATTTAAATTGCTGTTTGCAAATATATTCACTTTTTAAGCACATGGGATGAGATGGTGGTATCTTAGATACAGTGGATTCTGGTTAATTTGACCTTGCCGGAACTCTTCCTCGCAGGGTGATAGTTCTTCATACTATGCCATTTCCAAAGAAGCTACTAGTGAAGAAATAAAATAGTGCCAATGTGATGTTATATATTTGGTACCGAAATATAAGTGGTGAATGATAACACTATTATATTGTCATTTTTCAAAAACTGGAGTTTTGCTCACTCTTCTTCTTGCTCATTAGCATCAAGTACTATTTCTGGTCTTTGTGATAGTATAACTTTCATCTATTCATGTGTACTAAGAATAGAAAATACTATCTTTCTCATCTTTTTTATTTAATGACTAAATTCCCTAGAATGTGCAGCCAGTGTAAGATTCTGGGCTGGAAATGTTAGCTCTATGTGAGGTTTCTCAAATTGTTTAAGAGCTTAATCACTCTATGACCTAAGAAGGTCGTGCCCAGTTCTCAGCGTGTGTATTGCAGGAAGGCAGGACCTTGTTTTCACCATATCAGTGATACGAGAGGTCACAGCCTCAGAAAAACGAATTATGCCTGTTTTTAAGACAATAATCATACAATGGCACCAGATTACCTACTTAATCAACTGTAATCAGCTTTCACTAATTGTGGAAGGCAGGCTTAGTTCTGTTAGCTCGTATCACAACTTCCTTTAAATAGTTATATAAATCCGATTACCTTGAGTTACTTTCACTTTTTTGATGACTACTTCATTGTTTTCCACTGGAAGCTGTTTCGAGCGAAATATGTAATTTGTTTATATGTTTACAATATATTCTATATAGTGTATATAATTAGTCTACATAATGTTGTTGTTAATATAGTCTATATAATGATGTTAATTAACTTTGCATATTGACAGAGTGCACATTTTCCACTCAATAATTTCCTTGACTCTGTTATTCTGGGAATGAGTAACACTAACATGTTTGGGACTTGGTGGCCCTATATGTGTTTTAGATCGCCCTTGACGTGATTAAAAAAAGAAATACCTGTGATAACAGGAGTTGATGTGCATAGAGCTTTCTGAGCCAGTTTTAATGAAAATGTAAACCCAGTACAGTTCATCAGTGCCAGCAATTGGCTCGGTGTGTTGTAACCCAGCCTATCTGTTCCCAAATGCCTGGAGGCAGAGCTTTTTACAGATAGTCAGAAATGAAGGCATTGTTTTGAAGAGTCAGCTGGTCAGAATCAAATACTTCTTTCATGCATGGATAGTTAAATAGATAAAAGGAGAGTTGACAGGGATATTTGGAAATATCCTAAAAATGACTTGACCTTTTCATTATGTGCTGGAAACAAAAGCAGTGAATAAACAGAAAACTGTTATTTAACTTTTGAACAAAAATCTACATAGCAGCCAGACACATCTTGTGTATGTGCATGAGTGGCCGATGGCATAGAGGCTCATTTGCTTCTTCAGGAACAACATTGGAGCGCAAGGAAAGAAAACCTTTCTCTGGAACAAGTAAGCTCTATTTAAAAAGTGTAGGTCTCTATTTAAAGAGAGTAGGGACTGGCAAGGGCCGCTGTCATCTGGCCAGACAAGAGGATAATATGCAGAGACATTTAAATGCAGTGGGACAAACACTAGGCTTTGTCGGCTCCCACACTCTCAGACACACACAGAGCTTCCACTAAAGTTAGGGAACTGGATCTAATTTGGAATTCAAAAGATGGCCCAAAATAGTTTATTGTCATATTCAGATTTTATCCATGGTTTTCTAGGTTGGTGAGTATGACATCACTGTTCCAAAGCCAGCCATTCATCAACACTGGTCACCCCTCAGTCACAGGCCAAGGTGGGGGCTGGGCTCAACAAAGAGATGAAAAAGAATCTGATTAGCCTAAATTTGACAAGCCTTGGAAAAAGTAAAGGGTTAGGGGTGCATTTTGGAGTCAGAGCTTCTCCTTTAATCATGCTTTCCATGTAAATGATGTTTAAGCATTTGGGGTTTTTAAATTACAAAAATCCTAGATGTTTATTGTAAAAAAGTTATCATATTGAGTAAATTGAAAACAAAACAAAAAAATTAAAGCTCTTTTTCCACCTCTACTCCTTCCTTGGAGAGAGCTCTGTTAGTATTACAGTTCTTTCAAACTTTTTCCTATGCAAATCTCTGTCTCTCTCTCTCTCTCTCCATGTATTTTTCTTCAGGATGCCTTTAAAAAAAACTTAGACAAATATCAAGGCAGCTCTCTATCTTGAAAGCTATAAATATTCTCAATTTATTTTAACATTTGCACATTATCCCTCAATGTTGGATATTTAGTCTCCTGATTTGTCTCTATTACCAAAACAAAATTGCCCCGGTGAATATTTGTGTTAATATTAATCAGTGAATGCTTGTGGCCATGGAGCTTTACATTTTTTAAAAAAGCCCTAAATATTTGGGTAAAAGTAGAATTCCCATGTCAATAGATTCTTTCTCGTAATCCTAAAAATAATATAAGATTATTGATGTAGTTAAAATAATGAAAATGTTTATTGATTTTAGTATATCTAGGGCATTGTTGACCTTTTAAAAGATCCAAATCTAGTTATGAGTCAGCGGTATGAAAATAAAAATAAGAGAGAGTTTAGAATGATTTATGTTGAAGTATATTGACACCTAAAATAGCCCCTCTGTGAAGATACACTGAATGCTGTATAACATTATTCCTGTATTTGATGAAAACAATTTTGTACCCCTACCAAAATCATGGTCTGTAATATTACTCTGTTTTTCACTGGATTTTTGGTTTTGGAGGTGAAAATAAATGCTGAAAATGTTATGCTGTTGATAAAACAGAAGAGGTTAAGATGTATGGAATTGAATCACTGAAGAACTGTGGGGACTATTAGCCCGTTTAGGGGAAGCAGAAGTGCAGCTGTGCCTACCATTCCTCCTATTCCTGCCTCGCCTAGAATTTGAGATACATTCAACCTCAGAGCAATGGCCTTAACCATGTCTGTTTAAATTTTACATTTAGGATTATGTGTATGAATTATATGAGTGTCTGTCTTTGAAGTGCTTGCGAATTATATTTTGTTAATCCAGACTGAATATTGAAGCAAGAACTTTATTATCAACCACTAACATAGATTTTAGGAAATCTAATGTATGATTGCTGAAAAGTATCCCTTTGCACCGACTATGTCCATATTTCCGTGATAACACGTATTTGGAAGAATACAGCTAGAACATGTCCAGAGAAAAGAAGTCAAATTAGAGAGGGTCCTCAAACCATGTCTGAAGAAGGGTCTAGAGGTATTTACTCTGTGAAGAAGAAAGAACCATAACAGTTATAAACTATTTCTAGAGCTCTCATGTGGAAAATAAGCTAAATTTATTCTGTGTAGCTACACAGAGCAGAACTAAGACCTATGAGTAGATGTTGAAAGAGAAGCAAATTTTTCTTTCCATTTAATTCTTATGGATATTTTCTGCTTATACAAATAATACATATTTACTGTACAATATGAAAGTACTAAAATAAAACAGGATTACTTTTGATTCTACCACCATGAAAGAGATTGGTGTACTATCTTTTAAGATTTTATGTATGTATAGTTGTAGTCAAATTATTTGAGTACTCATTATTAGACTGCTGACGATTATTAGGTTGCATAGGGAAGTAAAGGAAGATGGCATTTCCTTTACTGGCAAATTGAATAGTTATAAAATTTATTTTCACTCACATATTCCTACTAAACATCACTTTTTAAATATACCTTTTTTACTCCTAACACACACATTCAGTTAGTTTTCTTCTCAGTCAGTGTCCTGTGTTTTAATATAATTTGGAAAAGACTCATTTTAAATATATAGTGCAAATGCAGTGAAAAGCCACATTATGATTTTTGGGACAGATTCTGGATTTTATTAACTTGCTGAGAGTGATGTTGGAAAACTATTCGAACAGCAAAGTCCCTGAAATTCTGGTAGAATTTAACCTGTTGATTTTCCAATAAGAGGAAACCTGCAATACCATTTGTGAGATGGTAAATGTTTAAAAAAAGAAGATGAAGTGAGGGGCAGGGAGAGGAATTTGCAGGTTGGAAGAGTAAGGCAACGCTTGGAGTAAAAGTGATAACGCCCTAGGGTATTTTGGCAAACCAAAGACTGAAGATTGTGTTATGGAACTCACCTTTTTCCTGATATAAATAAGCTCAGAACAGTTTATACTAAATCTGAGCCATATGCATGCCATATGACCCAGCATTATACTTTTAGATAAGAAACCTCAAAGAAATGTATATGCCAAGATGTGTTTCTCAAAACTAAACATACAGAAATGTTTATAGCAGTCCAATTAATAATAGCCAAAAATGTGGAAACACACCAATGTTCTTCAAAATTAGAGTGGATTGTGACATATTCTTATAATGGAACATCATACAATAATGCAAATGAATGAGCAATTATTGTGTGCAAAAATATTGATGAACTTCACAAATACAATTTTGAAAGAAAGAAGTGAGACTCAAAAGTGCCTACCTATTATCTCTTTTAATTTTATCAAGTGAAAAAAGAAAGAGGCAAACACAACCTATGGTGTGAGGAGCCCAGCTACTAGCTACTTAGAGGGGGCTTGGGACAGAGAGGGGCCTGAGGAGGACTGCTATGGTTTACAGAACCTTTTACTTTTTAAAAAGATATTTTATTTATCTATTTTTAAAGAGGGTAAGAGAGGGGGAAAGAAAGGGAGAGAAACACCAATGCGTGGTTGCCTCTCAAGCATCTCCTACTGGGGACCTGGCTGGCAACCCAGGCATGTGCCCTAGGCTGGGAATCAAACCAGCGACCCTTTGGTTCACAGACCAGTGCTCAATCCACTGAGCCACCCCAGACAGGACAAAAATGTTTTATTTCTTGCTGTGGCTGGTTTCTTAGGTATGCTTACTTTTGTGTTAGCTTACTGAGATCTGTACCTGTGGTTTGCTTACTTTAAAAAAATGTGTGTAGCATTAAAATAAAAAAAGTATTAAAAAAAGCTTTACTGCCCCTCCCCAAACACTAAATTCACTCTTTGTTTATTTGTGAGAAGGAGCTCAGAGTTGTAAGTATTTGTAAATTTTACTAAATATATATTAAAAGCAACATTTTCACATTTTGTTTGATTTTTAGAAAAGACCCTTCTCTCCCCTCCCCTCTAGTTTATTAATTGCACTCATGGTCTCTGGTATCAGATAATAAAAATCACCAATTTATACTTCCAATGTATATTGCACATCGTACTTCTTATAGATGATCACTGTTTCCAACGGAGGAAACCCCCTTTTAACAAAGATGTTAACAAATGAAACAAGTATCTCAAAGAGTTTGTTTCCTCTATTGGAAACATTCAGCTGAGGCTAGTGGCCACATTTTGAAGAAAGGGAATCCAGCCACACTGTAGTGTATGACAAATATTAGGCTTTTCAAAAATGTCTGTGGAATGTAATGTTTTTGGATGTCTTTCCAATTCTGAATGCCTAGGATGTGTGAGCAAGAAAAATCAATAAGAATATTGTGAAATGCTCCCTAACTGAGGCCAATTGGTGTATTGATAGTACCTGATTCTAATAATTGCAGCCACATCTATGATTCTTCATTCAACTCCACTGCTGTGATATTTATTCATCAACCTTACCATTGTTTAAAACACAAAAGGCCCTGGCTGGTGTAGCTCAGTGGATTGAGCATGGTTCTGTGAAGCAAAGGATTGCCAGTTCGATTCCCAGTCAGGGCACATGCCTGAGTTGTGGGCCAGGTCCCCAGTATGGGACACATGAGAGGCAACCACACATTGATGTTTCTGTCCCACTCTTTCTCCTTCCCTTCTTCTCTCTCTAAAAGTAAATAAATAAAATATTTTTTAAAAAAGACAGAAGATCAGCACCATTAATATTGCTGGGACCATTTGCTTTTGGGGAATGGTAGATGTTGCCAAAAATGGCTTTGTTTCAAGGGTAACCCTGACCCCTTGCACACTGTTATTGTAGTGCAGACACTTTTGGTAACCCTCCCTTGTACAACCCAAGTATTTTGCGAGTATAACCTATGAGTCCATCATTATTGCCATTATTCACTTAGCCGTTCGTGACCAAGCATTATACTTTTGATGCCATATGACCCAGCATTATACTTTTGGATAAGAAACCTCAAAGAAATGCATATGCCAAAATGTGTTTCCCCAAACTAAACATACAGAAATGTTTATAGCAGTCCAATTAATAATAGCCAAAAATGTGGAAACACACCAATGTTCTTCAAAATTAGAGTGGATTAATTGTGACATATTCTTATAATGGAACATCATACAATAATGCAAATGAATGAGCGATAATTGTGTGCAAAAATATTGATGAACTTCACAAATACAATTTTGAAAGAAAGAAGTGAGACTCAAAAGTGCCTACCTAGTATCTCTTTTAATTTTATCAAGTGAAAAAAAAAAGAGGACTTTGATTAGGAATTTGATTAGGACTTTTAAATAAGATTGAGAAGTACGTGCTTTCTCATTGCAACAATGCTTCTCTTCCTTCTTACCGAACATGGAGGTCTGACATTGAGTGGGACTGTCCTTGTTTTTTCATATTTGTGTAATAACATATTATTTAATACAAAACATTTTATTTTATGCTTCTTTTCTTTATGTTTTCGAGAAGAGGCAAAGCTCCAGATGTTATATTTCAATTGATCAGTTTCTTAAGCAAAAAGAATGGGGGGTTTCAGTGATACATCTTTTACAGTCTCCCTTTCAGTGCAATGCAACAAGGCGTAGAGAATGGTGGGGCAAGTATCAAGAAGTGGGAAGAAAGCAGTGGAGCTTAAGTGTAGCATGTGTTTTCAGGTTAGGGGGTATGTATACATATACATATATATGTGTATGTGTATTATACATACAGACAGGTAGATAGACAGATAGACAGACATGCAGACATGCACAAGTAATAGGGAATCCCACCTGACCAGGATTACAGATTGCGTACACCCGCACATGGAGTTCCTAGACACAGTGCGTCCCTGCTTTCCTCATTATTTGTAGCCACTGATTTACCTGGATATGATAAACTTGGAAAAAATGTTTGCCTTTCAGCCCTATTGATGTAGTTGGTGAACTGCGTGATGCAGGGTGACTTAGGGAATAGAAGGTGAGCTTGAGGAAGGACCTTGTAGCCCCTGGGAAAGATTCATCTAAAGGAAGAAATCTGGCCCAGTGACCTGGGTTCAGCAGGGAGCTGAGTGCTGGGGGGATTGTGGATTTGGGGCAGTGCAATGATTTCACTGAGTCTGCCCCTGTCCAGCAGTCCTTTGGCAGATGCATGTCCTGGGGTGTAGAGATCTGTGTGGAACCTAAAAGAGATGTTTTATAGAAATGTTACTTCTCAAGCAACTTGGCCGTGGGATCTGTCTGAAGTCCGGAGTCAGCATAGGCTCTGTCAGTCAGCTGCCTTAAGGTGATGGCTGGGGTGGTGTGGGTGCCTGTGGAGCAGGTCCTCAAGTTATGGGACAGAGGCCAGCAGTAGAATGAGGAGTGGTGTTGAGGCCTTGGTGAGTGATGCATGGGCTGAGCCGTGATATCAGCCAAGTACTGAGCATCATGTACAATCTTTCCAGAGCATGAACTGGTGAAAAAGAACACAAAGAATATGGCCAAAGTACAACATAAAGGAGAAGCGGCAGTAGGAGCCTTGGCCAAGAAAAAAACGTAAAAACACACATGATACCCTTAGAAAGCAAACAGAAATGTGCATCAGGAAGTGAACCTCGAGGGCCATGTGATACAACTGAGGCTAACAGGCTGGAGTTGGGGCCTGACTTGGGAGGGGAACTGTGTGTGAAACCAGGGGTAGGCAGGCCTGATTGTTGTGTATAGATAGCACGTGGGTAACCAGGTGACTTACAAACTGCACCAATATAGAATGTAAATGTGGGCATGCATAGTATAAACTTGGACTCTCCATCAGGGAAAGCCAATGGTTATTCTTGTTTTCCAGTGCAGGTTAAACGTGATTTTAGTTTTCTCTTTACTGTGATACTTTGAACAAAATAAGTTATAAAGTAATCATTGAATAATTTATATATTCCAAGCAGAATTTCCCTTAGTATTGTCTGTATTTATAAGGTCAGGGTAAAAATTGCTTTTTAAAAATATATCTACTGTTTCAAGAGACTGGAGTTTACAATTTACTTACTTAAGAGAGTGACCTGCTTATTTCTTTTGCATTTTTCACACTGGATCGTTCCTAATAATACAAACCTACTTCTAGCTTTAAAAATGATGAACTGCACTCAGAACAGCATCAGCATCGATACAATGGGAATGCGTGTTAATTTTAGAGGTAAAATCCATCTGGTTAAATGGGTCAAGACCATACCTAATAGACTGCTGCAAGCACCCAATGGCCTGAGATGTAAATAGGTAAACATGTTTCTCTTTGAGTGTGAAATGCACAGAGTTGGAAGCAACTGCCTGGAGTGCTGTGTTAAGAAAGAGGCTGAGGCTTGGTGGAAAGGAATTGGCAGTGTTGAGGTCGTGGAGGCATAGGTGCCCATGTTGGCCAGTCCTGGTGGAAAAACTTGCCTTGATTAATCAGTTTAACTGGTTCACTGTATAGAACAATTATGTTTGTGTTTACTTTCATAATTTTTTTCCTACAGATATTTTAAGTAAATGTCTGTGATTGTATACAGCTATCAGGGACTGATTTATCACCACTTATGAGTAAGATTTAGTTCAAACAATACACTTGACCAAGCAATTTATAGATAAATAGCAGAGTCCCATTTAGATTTACCTACAAAGGGAAGGGACTCCTGAGCCTTGGATATATAGGGAAATTGTTCCTTTTCAGTTCAGTTGCAGAAATATTTACTTAGCAAGTGCCAAGAAATTCTCAGAATTAGATTATGCACTGAGAACCTCATAATGTAATGTGAAACGAACATATTACTCAGAAAATGTAATTGCCTAAATTAAAAATTATAGAATTACTAAAAATTTTAATGTTAATTATAGAATTATTAAAAGCCAGTTTAGATACTGTGAAAAGGATATATGGCTTATTTGATATATTTAGTAATCTTATGAAAATACTGGAGACTTATAAAATCAGAGACTTTTTTTTCTTTTTAGCTGAAAAATAAATTTGAATTAATAATTTGATTAATTTAAGTTCTTGGTTAGTGTAATTAACCTTCTGATTCTAGGTGAGTCACTACAATTTTGAGATTAAAACTTTAGAAAATTTTGTAACAGCAGCATCTTATATTTGAATGATGCTTTAAAATTTGCAAATGTTATGTTTTCAGGTATTTTGCTTGATAATATCAATAGACCAAGTATGGCCTCTGCTTTCCATTTTAGGTGACTTTGGCTCAGTAAGTTTAAATTAGTTACTCAAGATCACAAAGCCTGTCAAGGTGGAAGTCAAATGCAGGTTTGTATTTGGGCTTTCATTCCAAAATCTTTTGTTACATCAAGTGGAACATAATATACTCTATAAAACCATTAGAAAATAAAAGTCACTATAATACAAAATAAAATTGTATTCATTTATTTCATTTATGACTCAACTGAGAACCTGTGGATAGCAGGAAATTTGCTTTATTAATTTCCTAATTAAATTGAATTATCTTGTACCCTATTAAGCAGCTGTTATTTTTAGCATTTATCCTACAAAAGTGGTTTTGGATAATTCCCTAATTATACAAGTTTTATTTAGCAATTCTGTTATCTCATTGCCAGGTTAAATATAATTGTTTTTCTATAACTGTATAAGGTAGAACATTTTACATTAATTTCATTGTGGATCTTGGCACTTGCTGACAACAAATATTCAAAAGAAATGCTTTCTTTACCTAAAAATGGAGGAGGATGGCATCCAAATTCACTTCCTTCTTAACTGATGTCTCATGACATCACTATGCATAATTCACAGCTACCTGTTGTCTGGATTCCTTCCTTTTCTTTTTCTTCTTTTAAAGCTGAGTGTCTGTCTGCCTCATTTGAAGCCCAGTATTTGGATAATAAAGTGGAGTCAAAAAGAAGAAGTGAGTGTAGGGAAAACACCAGATCTCCTCCTGACTGTTGAAACGATGTTCTGTAGCTCAAGTATAGTCATGTAAGTAAAATGAAATAAAATAAAGATAAAACTCCTCCTTTTCCACTTTAAGTTCAAGATGATGTTTAAGATAGTTTTTTTAACGTTAAGTCTAACTTAATAATCCTGTAATACTTGAATGAGAAATACTTCCATTTGTGGTAACCTTGGTTCCTCTCCCATTTAATGAGAAATTTTAGCCCGGGCATTGATTTCATTACATGATCAAAAATATCCTGTGCTATTAAAGCATGTGAGTAAAATGAAAACAAACTAAGGAATTTTGGATAGGCGATTATATTTTCTTCTCTAAACTCAGAAGGAAAAAAAAAATTCTGACAATGAGGATGTGTCTGCCAGGTCTGTGCTTTGGTAATAATCAGGATTTAAAAGTACATTATAAATAAGTGTTTTTATTAACTCATTTTCCAGAGGATGGATCCAAGGACAGAATCTATTGCAGACCCAGAAGGGAGTGTGAGAGGAAGGGTCCAGGTTGGGGAGTGCAGCCAGCCATCTAATTACACAAATAGGTTCACAGCACAGTTGGACCACAAGTCGTGTTTCTAAACTTAGGAGATGAATCTCCACCATAAATTATTGAAAAGCACTCTATGGTGCTCCACTCGCCGTTTCTCACAAATTAGATTACTGAAAGCCATAAAGCATCTTTAGAAAGTGTTTTCCTTGCTGCTTTAAAATTTTCCTTTATCATCAATTAGTGTCAACTTTGAAAACAGCAGCTAAAACTGGAAAATGAAACCACAGGATGAAATGAAGAAGCAAGGAAGTGATTCCTAAATGAAGAGTTGATTTTTTGGTTTTTTACCTGCGAAGGAAAGTTAAGTTAATAAAATATTTGTGGGTTTCTCTATCCCAGCTTTCTCTGTGGTAAAAATGTAATAATATATTACATAAATATAGTTCCCACATTTCATTTCTGTGTTGGTGTCAATGGTGAAATAAGCATAGTTTTACTGGAATAAGTTGTGTAAAGATAATTTCATTATGTAACATACATAGCTGATTTGCATTATTAGTCCACATTCATCTTTTAAGCTTACACATATTTACCACTTTCATTCACAAGGTTAATAGTTAAAGGTAGCAGGAGAATAATTTGACACAAAAATAAATGTTTGTTGTTTAGTAGGCCAGGACTTTGAATTAATGCCTGTTAGGCCCTTGGCCTCTATCCAAAGCCGTAACAAAGAAGTAAAGATGTTGGCTCATGTTTGCCATTCCCATGGAAGGTCTTTGCTTATTAAACCTGACTTTCCTACCCCAGCAGACCTCACTCATTTAAGAAATTGAACCCATAATTAAAAATCTTCCCACAAAGAAAATTCCAGGTTTCACCAGTATCCTGTACCAAGAATTTAAGGAAGAAATAACAGCAAGTTATTCCAGGAAACAGAGATATAGCTCCTACTCATAGAATAAGAGCAATCCACAGGCACAGGAAAATCAACTTAACATTTTTATCGCCTGAAAGTCTGGGAGTTCCAACACAGTCAGGTCAGTTTATCAACACTTGGGCCAATCATTCAACTGGACTTCCCTGTAAACTTAGGATGTTTTAAAACTCCTACTTTGGGTATGTTCTCTGGCCGCTGTAGTTACTTTTCACATAGATCCAGAATGCACCCTGTTTCCCTGGTTTTCTTCGAGTTTAACCGAGCATGACTTTCTCTCCTGGGTTATTGGTCAAATCGGTGGTCAGCACCAACTTTGGCCAGGACGTTCCTGCCCAGTTCTGACATGGACAACTGACCAACGCATTGCCCTAGGGATTTGGCATGAGGTAGAGAAGCAGGGTTGCCAGCTGGGCAAGACTCTCAGATTGATTAGGTGTGTCTTTGGGTCTTTTCACCTCTCCCTATTCTTTTAATTTATTTCTTGACCTCTTTCATCAGGCTCCTGGATTCCTTCTTCTTCTTAGGCCCTTCCTTCCTCCTAAATTCTCTCATATGAGTCAGACACAGGTCGAAATGCGAAGAATGAACTTCTTCTCTCAGATGATTTTCTAAAGGCTGTCGTAGCAAGGTAGGAATTGGGTAGGAAAGCACAATAGTGCAATATATCAAAACAGTAAGAGTGAAATAAATTTCCTAAGAAAGGGGTAAACAAATAAATAACACTGCCCTTCAGTAGGTTCCATGATCAAAATGGTTTATTTTTCCAGTTTTTTGTGTGGGCTGTTTTCTAAAGAGGCATTTTTTAAAAATAGGCAAGATAAACCCTATTTTACTGACTATGATAGACGAACGGTAACCGTAGAACATGGCCCTTGGCCCCTAGAATTTGCTCTTTTGCCAGTGAGTCAGCCTGCTTAGGACGATGATTTAATTTTCATAGTGTTCAAGTTAAAAATTAGCATTGGCAAATGTAGATTTGGGGGAATTGTGCTGAAGCTTAATAGAGTTCTCTGAAGATGGTGGGCCCCCTTGAGCTACCTCGGATGACTCCCTTGTTAAAATGAAAGGAAAGTGCCTTTTCGATTTCTGACAGCATGTCTGTCTTCAGTCCTCGTCTTTGAGAAACACATCCTTGTAACCTGCAGAATCTCCACGTCTCATAGATTTCCTGTGTCAGAGTATTGCAGATTTTCAGTTTGGACACTACTCAGGGATGAAGTTATAACTTAGATCGGAGAACATCACACAATACATTCGCTTGTGATCATCACAGTCCTCCATCAGCAAAATGTGTAACTCTAGCCCTTGGTCACTGAGGTGATACTTCATGGTGTTACTTGCACTTGCATTTGTAGTTAAACCTTTATAGAATCATAGAAGAGAAATACAGCTTTTGGCAATGGCCAAGCTTGGTTTCAGGATAAAATAAACAATTACTATTTAAATTTAATTTTTTTTTATTGATTGATTTTTTTAAGAGAAAGAGAGGAAGAGGAAGGAAGCTGGGGGGGTGGGGGTGGAGAGAGAGATTGATTTGTTGTTCCACTTATTGAAGCATTCATCGGTGGCGCCTGGCCGGTGCCCTGGCCAGGGGTCAAAGCTGCAACCTTGGCACATTGGGCCAACGCTCCACCGAGCTGGGGTCAACAATTATTTTTTTAATAATATAAAATTTGTGGAATTATGGTATATAACAGCTGCATTTGGGGCTGCAGAAGTCATAGGTTTCTGTATTTTGTGGTTTTCAGCATCATTCTAGTGTATCAGGAGTGGATTTTCCTGAACTGTGATAGAAAATATTTAGAGAGAAAGACTGCTATGTTATCCTGTCAGGCAGATTAAGCAGAAAGATTAAAAAAAAACCAGCTTAATGCTCTCTACTATGACTAACCCTTACAACTACACCTGTTTTGTTTAATAGACTCTGGAAAATAAACAGTGCTTCTAAAAACCATTAGAGTGAAGGGTGAGTGAAGAGAAGAGTGAAAAAGCCAAGAAGAAAATTAAATTAGTGGCACTGTTTCTGTAGGAAACCATATTAACTGTGGAAAAGAATAACAAAGCAGGACAGATTCTAGCAAAAAGTGTCATCTCTTTGTGTGCCTGTGTGCATACGGGTGGGTGTACAGGATTTGTGTGTGTGTGATGCATGGCTTTTGTGGTCAGAAAAAAATCTGGAGTCCCAAGTATTTAGCAAAACCCTGGCAACGAATAAATTAATCTCTAGAATGTGCATTAGCTCTTTTTGACATGGATCAATCCTATCATAAATAAATTACAAAATTCATAAAATTTAAAAGTAAAAGTCTGCAACCCAATGCTGAAATAGATACTGGTCATTTTAGATAACTTTACGTTAAAGTGATTTTAAAAAGAAGACTTTTAATGAAAGGGTTTCTTGTAAAATTAAAGGATCGGAAAAGGGTTATAATTCAGAAAAGCACGAGGAAGGCTTAAATAGTTTTAGTTAAATCCAGTGTTTCCTCAAATGTTTATAAAATTGTAACCTAGTTATATAACTTTTGCACATGATTTTGTTAGCAGCACTATTATGCAATCTGTTATTTGATCATAGGATTTCTATTTTTTTATTAGATAAAAATACCTAATTGGTACTAGGCAAAGCAAATACTTTTCTTCTATCGTCTTATTTTTCCCTGGCAAATTTGGACTGAAGTTGTCACTTTGTAAAGAGCTCCTTTGCCTTCCTGTATCTCCAGGGCAGCATCTGAAGACAGATCCCCCAATTATTTTAAGATCGGTTTCACTGCATTACCAGTAGATTTTTTTCATAAACTTTTAGAAGAAATATATTTTCTTGTTTGACTTTTGCTCCCCAATCAACCAAAACCAAACCTTCTGTGATTAGTTTTGCTTTATTTTGCAAACTTCTCAGCACCAACTGCATGATTAAGAGGGATTTAAGCAATTTTAGTAAGAACAGTCTTTCGGGGGCAGCAATGGGTCCCTTGCCCATTCATTGCTTATAAAATACAGAAGAGGGCTGTGATTCGGATGCATTTGACTTCTTTATGTTAGTTAGGAAAAAGTAGTAAGTCTGGAATAAATTGAATTATTTGATTGAAAAAATTATGATACTAAAAATGTTTAAAGTAATATGACTTTAGTCAGTTTTATATGATGATGATGGTGATAGCTCACAATAAGGGAACTTATTATATAATCTTACATAGATTATCTCACTTATTCCACCCAAGGCCTGGAAAGTTGAGTCATATGCTCATGGTCACTATATTAGTAACTGGTTATGTTTGACTCAGTACTGATTATTATAATTTAATATGTCTGTCTCCTATTTTTGAATCAGAAACCTCAGGTTTAAAACTTCTGATCTTAATATTTAAAAATGATGGGCTGGAAATTATTCATTTGTCATATAAAGATGTATCTCAACCTGTCAAATAATGATGTGTATTAGTACCACTTCCATAGTCATCCCCCAGTATTTAATCTTTGATACCTGGATGATTTGCTATAGCATCTTATCTTCTGTTTTGTATGTTGGCTTCCTGTACTTACCCACTCTTTATACATAACTGCATAGTAATATTACTCTGACACCACATTCACATTCTTACTCTCTTATTAAAAACATGCTGTTTTAATGTTCTTTTTGTTTGTTTGTTTCTTAATTTTTTTAAATAAGGTCAAACCCACATACAGAAAAGTGCTCAATGAACATATTCTAGTTGCAACACCTCAGATGAGGGAACAGAATAATGCACGCACTTAATAAGGTGGTAATGAGGTCCCCTCCCAACCCCAATGTGACCCTTTTTCCCATGAGTAACTTCTACTTTGCTGTTGGTAATGTCATTTCATTTTGCCTCTTTATATACTACACATAAATGCAATTATATGGTATCCACTGTTTTGTGACTAGACTTTTCACTCAAAGTTAAATGTGTGAGATTCATCCATAGTATTATTTATATCTTTGTTTATTTCCATTGCTACATAGTATCCACTCCGTGACTACATCAGAATTTATTTACCTATTCTACTGTTGATGGGTGTCTAGGTTGTCTCTAGTTTGGACCAATTTTGAATAATGCTCTTGTAGATATCTTTTGTTCATGTACTGGGAACATGCACTTGCCCCTATGAGTAGCTATGGTATATTATTCAAACATAATACTCAGTAGCAGTTTTCCAGTTTGGTTGTTATCAACATACAGTTCTGTTCGCCTGTTTGAGAGTACCGGTGGTTCCATGTCATTGTCAACACTCAGAGCATCACGCGTGTACTTTAAGCCATGCCAGTGGGTAGTTTTGGCTGCAAGGAGAGTTTTCCTAGAGTCCACTGTAACTTTTTAAGAAAGAATTGACTCTATTCTTTCTCTTTATATATAGCTTTTATATCTACATTTGTGTTGGCTTTTTGTTTTTATGTCATGAGTAAGACTACTTTATAAATTTCTTGTCTTGAAATCCCCTTGTCTGATTTGTATCAGGGTATATCTGCATAATTAGTTGGTCAGTATTGCCAAAGTTTTTGATATCTGGAAGGATTTAGAGTTATTTCTTTCTTAATTTTGTGATTGAGTTTACGGATGAAACCTGGAATTTTCTTTGTGGGAAGATTTTTTAATTATGGGTTCAGTTTGTTAATCATTTTATTACTATTTAGATTCCCTTAGTTATTCTGTGTCAGTTTTGTATGTTTTGATTTTTTTAGGGATTAGTTCATTTTATTTAGATTTTCCATTTTTGAACAAAAATCCTTTTATAATATATTTGAATTTTTAAGCCAGGTCTTCTTTTATATTCCTGTTTTATACTTTGTGTTAAAATGCAGTACTTCTTCCTGGCTGGTGTGGCTCAATGGACTGAGTGCCTGCCTGTGAACCAAAGGGTCGTCAGTTCGATTTCCAGTCAGGGCACATCCCTGGGTTGTAGGCCAGGACCCTGGTGGGTGGTGTGGGAGAAGCAATCACACATTGATGTTTCTGTCCCTGTCTTTCTCTCTCCCTTTCCCTCTCTAAAAATAAATAACTAAAATCTTTGTAAAAATTCAATATTTCATTACTTATTTTCTTGTTCAAATTGTTGCAGCTTTAGCCATTGGAAGGTGTAAATTTGTAAATATCTGACTTCCTGATTATAGAATATATACTCCACAAGGATGGGTATGATGTCTATTTTATCCAAAACGGTTAGCAAAGAGCCTGACACCTCATAGAAATCAATATTTATTTCTCACAAAAATTAGCTCATGAATGCTGATGAAAGAACCCATAAACATGAGAAAGTAACATTAAACTTATTTAGTATTCAGTGGTTTCTGAGTAATGCCATTTTCTATGTGTTTGGCTATTTTTCATATGTTCTCTACCTCCAGACTACTGTATCAATGAAAAACAGTTGATATGAAAAAAAAGCATAAGAAAAACTCTTTGTTGTCAGTCTCTACATGTTTGAAGGATGAGATTGTGCTGCTTCTGGTATCTGTCTCATTCCAGACTTTTCTGTGTGTGTGCTTCTTAGTCATCCTACCATCCCTTCACATTTTAGAATCACCTACTCTCTATTAATTCAGACCAAACATAATTGTGGCAGACTTGGTATTTTTCCATAGAAAACAAAATGACCAGGTTTTTGAAACGTCTGGTGTTACTTCATGGGCCAGCGTGACTCAGTCAGAACCTGTGAGGAGGTGAGAAGGTTTTCCTTTGTGGAACTGCTTTGTGCATGTGCGAGAGCTGACGGAGCGACAGTGTTCACTTATTTATGATATTCTGCCTCTTGCACTTCAGCAAAGACTTGTAAATTTTTATGTTCAAATATGGGGACTTCTCACTATTATTCACCATCATGTACAGATCTCATAAATCAAAGGGCAGTTTTAAATGTCATATGTGTATATGCTATTTCTGGGAAACACCAATACAGTGTTATTTTGGGAAACTGGGGGTTGACCTTGCAAAACTCCCATTAACGAGAAGAAAAGCATGTTTTCAATGCTGACACATCTAAAAAGGAGCTCAAAAGAGCGAGAGAAAGTGTATAGGAGTTCAATAGCAACAACCTGGTGATACCACGTTGTATTTCATGAATGGGAGCAGTTCACGGGGTTCCCACCAATGGGAGGACCTCAGGCAAGAACAGACATGTCTGACAGCTTTCTTCATCATTCCACCAACATGTTTCAAGTCCCTACTAAGTACCAGGCAGAATCCTAGTTGCTTGGAAAATAAAAATTAGTGAGTTACGATGCCTCCTTGCATGTAGTTCAGTTTCATGGAGAACTCAGCTTTTATAATACTCCTAGTATTTATTTTAGATCTAATGAGTTGTAGGTAAGATAAACTTTGAGAATAAAATCATGTCAGGTAAATATATCCTCTTGCATAGAGTAAACCAGTTACAAAGAAGACTACAAGGAAATATGTCAGAAATTTAATAGAGGTTATCTCCATGTGTTGCTAATTAGTAGTGATTTTGTAAATGCTCCGTGATTTCTAAAACAAATATATATGTCTTTAAATTTGAGAAATAAGACACAAAACAAAAACCACTTATTTTAAGCTACTGTAATTTCCATGAATAATCTTCATGTTTCCTTGAATTTAGTTTGGTGCTTAGCCAGTTACGGAATTTTCAATATCTTACTCTTCAATTAAAATTAACTTGTTTGAAAATCATTAAGATGCAGAATTGGAAGAGTATTTCCTTTCTGAGGTTAAAGAGCCTGAATGAGAATCTTTTAAACCCAGGGGTTACAAACTTTTTCTAGAAAAACCAGATGGTCACTGTTTGAGGCTTTATAGCCCATACTGTCTCTGTCCCAACTATTCAGCTCTGCTTTTTAGCAGGAAGACAATCATAGGCGTAATATGTAATGATACAGAAAGGAGCGGATGTGGCTGCATTCCCATAATACTTAGAGAACACACCAAGGTTTGTATTTGCTGTAGTTCACCTTACCCATGACATGGCAATCATTAAAAATGCAAAGACGCTGCTTCTCATACCTCCTGGCACCTGCTTCCGGAGAGATCAGCCCTCGGAATCTGCGTGCTTGCTCAGTTATCAACATCAGTATCCTTTACTGTTTCTACTTCAGTCTGAGAACTTCCCTTTCCTTTCCTGCCCAGGATACCTGAGTCATGAATGTGTCTTGCCAGAATCCTGGGTGGGGAAGGGGGGCACACACTTCACACAGTGAAGTTTGTGGAGCATACACTTAGCCGGTGGAACCTCTATTTCAAATAATTGACAAGGAAATATCAAGGGAAAATTTCTGTTGCATTAATGTCTAAAAATAGAACCTCTAAGTGATCAAGGACCTTTCTCCCCTGATACCGCTGCAGTTCCAGCATCTGAATATGGGTTTGGTGCCAGGCATAGGGCAGGGGTTTTGATAAATATTTGCAGGAAGAACCCAGGCACTTTTCCTTTTCTCCACTCAGCAAACACTCCAGCTCTGCATCCAGGTGGCCTGACTGTCCCTGTGTTTGATATCCAGACCACAGTGCTCATGTTTTTTATACCTTATCTTTCAGTTTTAATCTAATGTCCCCTCCCTTTGGAGTAACTTTGAGATTATGAATCCTGCCCTAAACTCTATTGTTGTTCCAACATTCCCAATTCCAAAGCAGGATGACATTAATAAGAACCGATCATCATATTAACTAAAGATCTTTGGCTGTAATCAATATTAACTAATATGGCCCACTTAAGCAAAAGCTATCTATGAGGAAAATGAGTTAGGGGAGAGGTTAGCAACAGGGTCTGGGGACCTTCTCCTGGAATGCCTCCCAACATAGTTCAGCCCTCACCCTTTCGGACCTCCAGGCCTTTGCAAATGCTGTGCTCTGGGCTGGTTTTAAATTCCTGGAGAGAGATTGGGATTTGCCCACCTCAGGTCAGGCACCTGTTCTTTAACTACTTAGTACCTGGATTGGGGCTGCCGTTGTGTAGAGAGAAAATTAGAGACTGTTTACCAAGGATGTTGAGTGGGATAGAGATGCTAGGAAGATTCAGCTGGTTTAGACATGCCAATTTGGTACCTTAAAAAAACAATATGACTATGGACTTTGGTTTTCTAAAGCCCATTCCCATGTTTTATTTTATTTTTTTAATATATTTTATTGATTATACCATTACAGTTGTTCTATTCCCCCCCTTCATTCCTCTCCACCTGCACCCTCCCTCCCCCACCATTCTCCCCCCCTTAGTTTATAACCACATGTCTCAAGTTCTTTGGATTCTATATTTCCCCCACTATTCTCGCCCTCCCCCCTATCTATTTTCTACCTACCATCTATGCTATTTGCTGTGCCTTCTTCCCCCTTCTCCCCCTCCCACCCCCCTATTTCTAACCCTCCATGTGTTCTTCATTTCTATGGTTCCACTCCTGGTCTAGCTGTCCTCTTGGTTTGCTTTTGTTTTAGGTGTGGTTGTTAAGAACTGTCAGTTTGCTGTCCTTTCACTGTTAATATTTTTCATCTTCTTTTTCTTATATAAGTCCCTTTAGCATTTCATATAATAAGGGCTTGGTGATGATGAACTCCCATGTTTTAAACTGCTCTGCTCACACAAACTAGGCTGCAGAATTCTACGGGGTCTGTGCAACACTCCCCTCCACACGGCTGCTCTGCGGTGCATGGTGTTGCTCTGTAATTGCCGTGGACTTCCTCTAGACCTAAAGATTTGATTTGGGCCCTGCTTTTGCTGCATTTAGCCAGAAGATTTGATTTTTTCAGTCCTGGTTTTGCTTTCAGATCACATTTATTTATAATACCCATCCCTGCCTACTTCCAAGAAAAGTTTGTTACTGGCAGGTTTCAAATCAAATTTTAAGGGAAGAAATAGCTCGGATAATATTGAGGCCACTCCCTCTAATCTGTTCATCTCTGGTTCTGTTCCTCATTAGCTGCCACCCAGACAGGCAATGTCACAACATGGTCCTGGGCCTGCTCTGCAGTGTGACGAATCTTAAGAGAATGAAGTGCTTTTCCACTGTGGGACCTCACCTCCCCTATACCCAACCCCTCCAACCCTCTCTTCATTCTGTTGTAATCTGCCCAGACTGGAAAGCTTCTGATTGCTTTCCCCTCCAAAGTCATCTTTTTCACCTCCTCCCACTCCTTTCTTTGCTGTAGTTCTGCTGGTCTGGTTTTACTGCAGACACCAAGGGTCTGTTCCCTGGGCCTATTCCCTGCATATTTGTGAGCCGGGCTCCTTCATATGTTTCCAATCTCAGCTCAAGTGTCACACAGAGAGAGATGACTTCTCTACCACCCTTTCTAAATCACCTCCTAAGTCTCTCTGCATCCCCTTGTAGTTTTATTTCATTGTTGCAATGGTCACTTTCTGGAATCCCATTTCTTTGTGTATTTGTCTATTGTTTTTTTACCCCCTCTGGGCTGTAAGCCCCATGAGAACATGGGTTTTGTTTCTCGTCTCTCCCAGGGGTTTAGAACAGTGCCTGGGATGCTCGGTGCTCACTGAACAAATGAATGCCAGTCTGCAGTTTCCAGTGTGTCTTTGATGCACAGCAGTACATAGGGGCAGCATTGCAGGCAGGCTTACCTATCTGGGGCACGGCAACGCCAGCAGGACAAAGTTAAGCCATCCACATATTTCAGATTGTGAGGAGCAAAGATCATGGGACTGGCTGAATCTGGTCCTAGGAACAAACACCCCTTCAAGAACAGTGCTGGGGATTTGAAGCACCTTGGATCCCTGGGCTCTTGGACCACCCTTCTCATTATTGGTGTCTGCTCTGTGTTTGCGAAGCTCAGCGGAGAATTCTACCACGGCTGGGAAGAAGGGCCATGTAGCAGGTATGATGGAGACTGAGCATAGGGCATACCCCCAACATTAACCCAGAGCACTTAGTTTGGTTCATCCTTTCATAAGAACCAGTCATTTCTAATTTCTGCTCAGTTCACATTACCTACATGTGCACTAGCCCCATGAATCTCTATGAGACAGCATTTCTTTGGGGGCACCATACGTATGCCCCCAGGCCACATGCACACATGCACGCACACATAGGCTGGCAGCTGCGTTTCTGAAAAGTGTCACACGAGTCAAGCCACAGCATCAGCCACTAAAGTGACCCCTGACCTTAGAAGAGGAATTACTTTGGAAAACTTGGAAGTAAACCTGAAGACAAAAGATATGTCGATTTTTCTTTAGCAAGATTGATTCCCTCACTCACCCAAATAGCTTTGGCAGCATACATAATTATTCATAGCTCTTATAATACATAATTGGTTTACTTCTCACTGGCTGAAGCCTTATGTTTTCCTTAGAGCTTCATACTGATGAATCAACCTGTTGGTGAAATTATTTTAAATAGCTTTAAGTGGGCTTAAAATATTTCACAAACCACACTTTTTGACCAGTTTGGGTAGAGTCTAAGAGGGACCTTGTGCTGCATGAGCTCCAGGGCAATGTGGCGCAAGTGATGAAGAGTAACGGTACATCTCCTATGTGAGTTGATGGTGCTCACACACACCACCTAAGATGCAGAAGTAAAACACCTGGGCGCTGCCAGGGGCTCGTGCCTCTCAGCTTCTCACCCTGTGTGATCTCAGGCTGTCTGAGAAAAATGGAGGAAGGGGCTGGCCTCCCAGTATTTGCAGGGAGAAGTCTCTTTCTGCCTAACACTGGTTTTGAGCCTTGAGCCTTGCTCCTAATATCTCACAACTTTTTTTTGTATGCATGTATGGAACATTCATTGGACGCTAAATTAAATTAAATTTAAACCAGCAATGTGATGCAACACAGTGCTAAATATTGGTGAATCTGTGTATCAGGGCAGTAAATTCTTTGTAGTTTTGTTGTACCTCTTTTGTAAATTTTAAATGATCTAAGTAAAGTGTTCCACAGAATTCCCACCACGTTCGCATGCTCAGAACTGATTCCCACATCAGTTTTCCACTTGTAGCTCCCCCAGCAGCGTCTGCTTTCCCCGGGAGACTACAGTTATCTCAAGGGAAGGCTCCACTAGGCTGAGACCCGAGACCTAGGGAAATAAAATTTGAAGAAATAAAGTTTGTATCTCATGTTTAGACAGCATCAAAATGATACTGAGGAAGTCATATCTTACAATAATTGAATTTTAATATGTTCCTTTATTTGTGTAGAGTTCATTATCTTTGTACCACAGCTTTCCTCCTCTCTGAGCTGATTCATTACCAAGTTATAACAAACTTTACACTCTCAAATAATTTAAAAACAAGTTTGAAATAGGTAATGATCATTTTATATGTTTATCTTGAGCTCAAATTTATATGATCTAGTTTTAGGATATTAGATAACTACTTCTTAATAAAGACAACACTAGAAATCTGAAATTCAGAGGCAAAACGAGATTTAAAATACTCAGAGCAAGAATCTGGAATACCCAGAAGAAGAAACATGAATAAAAATATTATTGGAAGCGAGTAAGAAAAGAGAAGGGAGGCTTGGAAAAGAGGGAGGGAAGGAAGGGAGGGAGAGAGGGAGGGGGGAGACAGGGAGGAAGGAGGAGTAGAAAGGAAGAAAAGAAAGAAGGAATGATAAAACAAAATCTAGAAAGATGTCATGCAAATATTTTTGTTTTCATTCAGTGGGAAGCACGTAATTGAAAGAATCAGATAATTGTTATTAAACTTTAAAATGATGTTCATCCTATGGTGTGAATTTACCCTGTGTGTCCTGTAGAAGCTCAGGCTGCTAGCAAGGGCAGGTGCAGTGTCATGATAGGTCAAGCCCTTTGGCCAGTGAAGCTGGGAAGAATCCTGAGTGGTTGATGGTCTGGCCATCTTTTCACCCAAGGAAGCTGCTGCCTTAGTAACAAACCTCTGAAAGTGGACCAAGAGCCCTTTGCTCTTCTGCCATTGCCCTTGAACCCAAACAAAGTGTCCTATCACCAATGGTCTGCTTCTGGTACTGGTATGGAGCAGTTCTGTCTATGGAAAAAGTGAATTAAATTTTCTTAGTCATTGAAAAGATTGAAGAGTTAATTTTGCAAAGGATGCCAAACTTCTCAGAAGCAAGGCTCTGGATAAATATTTTTAGTTACCATCCCCTCTGTCCTCGGAGATATCCTACTATCATTATTAGAATTTTTCTTGTATTATTTTAGAAAGAGTTTCATTTTTTAGCTCCACACAAGGCAAAGGTGCCAATTGGACTTTAAATCAGTGCTTTAGCTGTCAGCATGAGGATGCATTTTTTTCTAATTTTACTAACACTCCAGCCAGTCACCATGCCTTCCTCATCCATGCAGCTGCATAATTATACATCAGATCTCCAAAATGAATTAGTTTATTTTTAAAACAGCTAATTGCCTTAGTGGAGTCATGTTTTACCAGAAGCACAAAAGGGTTTTGTTCATTGCAGGGAAATTTTCTCTGGAATGACTGTGTTAGGCTCTAGCTTCTGTGAATGTCAGTCATAAACAGCAAAATATTAGCAAAATCCACTAAGATCACTAATATTCCAGAGCATCCCATTGTGATCTCAGCATTATTTATTCTGCCTGTAGCTCAATATAATCTTAAAATGTCCTACTTTGGAATGTTCTTTCGTACAATAATATGCAGTAGCCCCTTTACCTGCATGGCTTTTATAGCACATTTTAGGTCTTGTGTACTGAAACGCAACTATGTATTTATAAGGCAAACCTCTCCTTGCATTTTTCCATCACCATCATAAATGATAGGCCATTTGTTTGAAATCAAGAACTCCCTTTATTACCATCCCAAACTTGAAGTTTTACATTTTGATTTTGGATGTGGATATATTATTTAAATTATGCAACTCTGCTTGGGAAGTGTTTTCAGAAAACACCGATTAAAGGTGATTTGCAACAGGTAGCCCCATCGACTACCAGAATTTGTTGGTGTGCCCCCACAGGGTGGTGTTACCTTGACAAATTCACATCAGCAATGCCCACAGAGACAAGTGCATTCAACCAGAATGTCAAATGAATAGTCCCTGTGGAAAGTGTTACTCCAGGGGACAGTACCCTCATGACCTCTGACCAACAAATTCTGGGAAACCAGATTCTAATTAGAAGGTTGGTGGCAGAATTTTGACTGAAAACCATGCTTGTTAGTTATATGGTTTGAATGTTTAATAACATGGGACTGGGATGACTGGATGCCTTTGCCTCTTTGACCCAGATCTGGCAAGACCCCCCACTGGGAGCTTCGGATCTGGGCCTGAACCCAGGGTGAATGTCTCTGGACATTGTTCCATTACCCCAAAAGGCAACTTTAACTCCATGTACTTTAAGATTTAAAAAACTAGTTGAGTATTTTAGGCCAGAAGACAGTCTAATGAATACCACAAAGTAAAACTTCATTAAAAAATCCTCCTGCAATATCTAGTTTCTTCTCATAATATTTCTCCCTAGCAGCCAATAACCTTACCTATCCTTCTTGTGGGTTTTTCCCCATTCTCTGTCCACACACCCTGGAACATACTGTTGTCCTGAGCAATTAAACTCTGTTCCGGTTTTGGATTCCCACCCAAAACAGCAAAGCCTGAAGTAAGCTAAACCCTTCTGTTTTCAAAGTTTCGCTATTTAAGTTGCCACCTGAAGAGCTCATCTTTCATACCAAATGGGTTTTCACCTAATAATTCCTAGGAAAACATTGTGCTATTAAGAATAATAGGACTTCCTCTTTCTGATTATTGGAATTCACCAACCTCTGGGACTGAGCACCCGCTCCTCAGAGCAGAGCTTAGGTGGGTGCTGGCCATCCTCGCCTCCAAGTTCGGGCTTTCTCCAAAGATATCGTGGTATCTTTTCTGATAGATCTTTCATTCAAAAGATTAAAGTAATTAATTATACCATTATAACTGGCCAATCTGAAATAGATTCTGTATTATCTTATTTAAGTTAGTTCCCCAAGAACTTCAATGTAATGGAATTCATAATGACCTCTGAGAGCTAACTTGGTCCCTATGAACCATTGGTTTAACAAGCCAGCCCCGGGAGGCCCAGTGTCCAATGGCTCAAAATTTCTCAACCAAGCATGGCAGAGGAGGTAATTAGTTTTGTATATAACAGGCAAACAAACACACATACACACTTATTGAAGGAACCAGACTACTACATTTACCAAATACAATTGAGATGGTGTATTTATTGAAATCAAATTGCTCATATGGAGATAATATTCTTTATTAGTAAGATAATAAAGTAGGAAGTAAAGTAAAATACTAAAATAATAACACTTTTATAATTTAAGACCTTTAAGATGGTCTCAAAGTTCATTTCTTGTCAAATTTTCTAGCATTCACGAATCTTTGATGTTTAAAAGTGAGATTTCCAGGATTCAATGGTTATATCAGTTCTTAATATTTGCCATTATTCTCAAGTGATATTTGTCTCAAGTATTTATGAAAATGAAGAGAACTATAGAAGCCATATACACGTTTTCTTTGATTTAATAATAAGTTTTCACAGACTCTAACTATCTTCTGCCCAATCTGCCCAGTGGTGCATTAATTTAGATAGTTTTGAATAAGAGTTCCAGTAGTTTTCATTTGTTAAGTTAAAATGTGTTTGCCTGTTACAACTGTATGTGCGTTTGGCAATTCTTGCTTTTGACACTACAGACAATGATTAGTCAGCACTTTAATTGCCTGTGGGCTGTCAACAGACATGAAACTTTCCTTAAAGCAGTAATCATCTCTGGAAAAGAAACTATACTTTTAAGAGCAATTTATGCATTTACTAATTCTACACTGTACTCTTGAGATAATGGGCTATGCATTAGCTCTTCCCTTTTCTCTTATATTCCTTAATTTGGAAATCAACTTTTACTTCCGGTGCCATAGTAATGTCTCATTGTTGACAGCAGAATTACAATGAGAAAACCTGGGAAAGAATACATTAAGCACACATGCACCAACTCCCACCCCTCCCCCCAAAAAAAGAATTAGAGAGAGGAAAAAAGTAAGTTTAGCAAGATTTAATTTAGGATTTTACCTAAAATTCTAATATATACCCAGAATATTTAACTGCTTTAGGAAATAGGAAGTTTTGCCACTTTAAACTGAAAATATTTTCAGATAATTTTAGCTATCCTTAAATGAAATGTTTGTAACAAAAACACTAGCTACGGATGTGTAAGAGTTCTTATTATTCAGGATTTTTTACATACTTTGTGTTTATTATTAGACTCAATTTTAACCTTGCAGCTGGTTTTATAATTGTATCTCATTATGGAGATAATTTTTAATTCCCTGATCATTAGTAATTTTGAACATTTCATACTTAGATTGGATGTTAGGGTTTCCTTTTCAGTGAATGCCTATTTTTATCTTTTTCCTATTTTATTATTGGATCATATCTTTTCTGACTTGTAAATATTATATTCTGAATACTAATAATTGGTTGATTAAATGCACTATAAATATTTTTTCTCAATGTCATTATTTTTTATTTTTTAATGATGTGTTTGCACAATTGAATTCTTAGGTCATATTAATCAATCTTTTCCTCTATTATTTGTGGGTTTTTTTGTTTCTTAAGCAGTCTATCCCTAATCTGAGGATTTGAACATATTCTTTTATGTTTTATTCTTCTAAAACTTTTAAAGTTTGCTCTTTGTATGTAGATTATTCATATACTTGGACTTGATTTTATGATAGGGTACATGTAGTTTAATATAGTGATCTAATAGTTTACTACAGAGAACCAATTATCTTAGCACGATTTACTGAAAATCTTCATTTACCCATGTTACTAATACTAACATATGTAGGGTTTTAACATATATGTACACCTAATGTTTGTTGATTATTCTCTTATTTGTTTGCTTTTAAGCCAATTACGTGTTGTCTTTGTAACATAGGAGCTAAGTCTTGAAAGCCGATAAGGCACATGCTCTTATTCTGATCTCCTTCAAAATTGTTGTGACCTTTCTTAGAGCTCTGAGATGCCATATAAATTTTAGAATTAGCTTTCCAACTAAAATATTAATATTATATTCACATTAAAGTTAACCTTGATATTTTTCTATCCTTGGACTCAGTCTATCTCAATCTTAAATTTTTCTTTGTGACCTTTAATCCACAACTTCTCTAATGGAAGATAAAAGAAGGGAAAAGAGTGTGAACAGCAGTGTTTCCATTTGGGGCAAGAAGAAAAGTGACATCTGACTTCTATGTGAGGAAACAAAGGCATTGGAGGTAGAGATGTGAATGAGTGTCTCAAAAAGGAGGTAACTGGCTGGTGTAGCTCAGGGGATTGAGTGTGGGCCTGTGAACCAAAGGGTTACCAGTTCAAATCTCTGTCAGGGCACATGCCTGGGTCCCCAGTAGGGAATGCATGAGAGGCAATCACATAGTGATGTTTCTCTCCTTCTCTTTCTTCCTCCCTTCCCTTCTCTCTAAAAATAAATAAATAAAATCTTTAAAAAATAGGAGATAACTAACTATTGCTGAATTTAGGGAGAGATCATTTTAAACCAGTAGAAAGGACATTTGAAAAAACACTGATATACGGATGGAATTGTAAAGAACATAATGAAAAATCAGGCAAATTTAGAAAAAAAGAAGCCCCTCAAACTAATTTTTTATTTTTATTGTTGTTCAAGTGCAGTTGTCTGCATTCTCCTCTTACCACTTCCCCCCAACCCCAGCCATTGCCCCAAAACTATTTGATAGCAGAATATTTTGATTTGTGAAGTGTGTCAGTATTGCTGTTGTCACTATCAGAAGAAAGTCCGGGAAGGGGCCTGGCAGGGTTTCTCAGTGGTTGGAGAATTATTCTGTACACCAAAAGGTCATGGGTTCAATACCTGGTCAGAGCACATATTGGTCGATGTTTTTCTCTCTCTCTTTTCCTCTTTCTAAAATCAATAAACGTATCCTCAGGTGAGCATTTTAAAAAAAAGAAAGAGAGAAGATCCTGGGCAGAATGCACTTGGAATCGAGGGTGGCCATGGTATCTAATGTGTCTTATTCAGTTCACCCCCGTGTGAAGCAGCTTTTTGCTGGGAAGTCAGAATTGCTCCTGGGTATTCATGGTGATTTTTTTTCCTTTAGGGAATGTAGTTATTTGAATTTTTTACAAATAAAGTTTTTTCTCTCTTTTTTGTCAAACTTTCTAAGACTAATGCTACATTGGTAATTATGTAAAAGTTCCAAGTTAATAGATTTTACTATTAGAAAAACTGATTAGATAACAAGACTGCCTCTGTATTATCTTCATAGCACAGATTCAGAATTTTGAGTATCATCTTTCTTATCAACTGGCTTGAATGTTAGCCATTTGGAGTCTGAAAGTCAATGTACTCTACTATTTAATGGTTCAGACATTCTCGAGATATTATACTAATCTGTGCATGATTCACTTGGAAATAGAGAAAACAGTACTATAGGTCTACCCTAATGACTGGGTATTAAAAATACGCTTATATTGTTATACCATGAGACATAAAGGTAGTTACCTTAGTACAGACCCCAAAAGTAATTATTAGCTTTTATTTCTCATCCCCCATATTGGTTTAATTTTTTTTTCATGTCATGCTATATGTATGGGTGATCCTGTTTTGAAAGAAATACATATTTTAAGTGAAATGGAATACCTGGGGGTTTTAAATGTTATTTCCTGCTCATGTTTTCTCCCTACTTATAAAGGGGATGGCATTAACTTGTGCTTGAGAATTCCCTATCATTCAGCCCTCAGAACACTCATCACTCCTGGACTTGACTTTCCTTAACTAGGATCGGGTTCCATCAAGTCAATACAGAATTATGCATAATTCAAGTAATCAAAAAGCAGTACATTTTTACCCAACTAAGGTCTGGGATTTAAGTGAATTTGGCTTCTTGAGGGCCTCTTTTACTTAGGAGAACTACTGCTGAGAATTTCCTTCAGTCCTTCAGATATAGCCAAATAAGACAATAGTCTCCAATTCATTAAAACAAACAAAACAAACAAACAAACAAACAAACAAACACCCATGTTGTTATAGCTTCATTTGAAATAACTAATGGGAGCTATTGGTTTCCAACCAGAGAGTCCCCAGGATCTGCATGAAAACATCAGCTGGGGGCTACACTGGGGACTGGAGATCTTCCCAGGCTGAAATTAAGTGGCAAACACAGATATGATTTACTGTATCCAGTGAAGGTCTATGCTTTATGGGAGTGTTGTTATTAATCTGTGTTCCTGGCATGTACCATTTGTACTCTTATTTGTTATTTCCACTTCTTATTTCATTGCAGGAGTCAGTCAGTTGTTGAACACACATAGCTTATCAGCCTGGCCAGTGATATCAGTATGATGAGAATTTCCATTCTAAATTTTCTTATCTAACTTTTCTATACTTATTTTTCCCAGTGAAAACTGATGATCTTTATATTCTACTTTATGAAGTTATGGCTGACATTGAGAGAAAGCAGTTATCTTAGTTCAGAAAACAGAAGTAGGCTTAGACAAGTAGGCTCTCGATTATTCACGTCCTGATTTGTGTGTTAATAATATGCTATAATAACAATAACTGCAGTGTATTGACGGCCTATTATATTCTTGTTAGAATGGTAGAAATTTTATATTCACTATTTCTAAATATTAAAACAGCATTACAAGGCACCCTCATTTTCAAGAAGGATGCTAACACCCTCATTTTTAAGAAGAGGAAATTATGACTCAGAAAGGTTAACTTATTCAAGCACAGCTCCTAGCTGGCTAATAAGTGACAGAGACAGAATTCAGGTCACATTCTGTCTAAATCCAGAGCCTCTTCTCCATCCAGTTGGATATAAAATTTAGAATGTTATGTAGTTGCCTTCATATAAAAGAGATTTCATGGTGCCCATGAATCAAATATAAATGAATATCTAGAGTCAATGTTTCCATATTTTCTAGAATATATCCCTCTATGACTTAGAAAATATGTGAACATACAGCCCCTCCTTCAAAAGGCTTAGACCATGTAGGATCTCTTTAAAACTGAAAAAGGAGACCTTCGCCAGCGAGAGTGTAAAGTGTAATGTCTTTTGGTAAGAGCTTCGATGTGTTTAGAAGAGTTACGCCACTGTGTCCTGTAGAGGGACTGGAACGGGGGCCAGGCTGCCCTTTCGACGGGGCCACGGACCACTGTGAGAGCACAGGAACAGTCATTAAGATTTCTGAAATTCATGTTCAGTGCAAATACTTTCAATGTAGATATGGAAATGCTGTAAGAAAACTGCCTACCATGTTAAACTTGTAGTTTCTCATGTTTAATTCCAGGAAAAAAGAAAATAGAGTGTATATCTCTGTTAAGTTTGTTTTTCTAAACATTATTTTTATTTTTTAAGATTTTTATTTATTTATTCTTAGAGGGAAAGTGAGGGAGAAGGAGAGCGAAAGAAACATCCATCAGTTGCCTCTCACATTTCCCCACCTGGGAACCTGGCCTGCAACCCAGCCATGTGCACTGACTGGGAATTAAACTGAGGACCCCTCATTTCACAGGCGGTTGCTCAATCCACTGAGCCACGCCAGCCAGAGCTAATTCCCGTGTTTTATGTTGATGATAGGAGACTATGTACAATTATAGTATCATCTATACAAGTATTGTATGTAATAGAATCATCATATTTCTCGGAAGGAAGTACTGATGATAATGAGTATGTGAGGTGAGCTCTTCTGAGAGAGGAAAACAGAATCTAAAAGTTAGATTTGGGGGAGAGAGGCAGGTGGAATGGGAGGGATACAGAAGATGGTAAGCATTATTTGCTTGACACTTAGGTGTGAAAACATGAACAGAAGTCTAAGGTTATCAAACATATCGTGTACATTTATGGTGTTCACATGTATCCATTTAGCCAACATGCTTGGAGCACCCGTGGTGTGCCAGGCAGTGTGGAGCAGGCACACAGATGTATGACATTTCCTGTTCTTGACTTGCTGAGGTCTGGTTTGGGGAACAGACATGCAACCAAATTATTAACATATCCAGTGGTTTGTGCTACAGTAGAATTAGGTCTTCTTGGTCACAAGTGCTCGTGTCCAGGGAGCTTTGCTGAAGAGGTGATATTTTGGGCAGCATTTTCAAGGATGAAGTGGACTTACTGCTTTTTTGCTCTTGAAGAGATGGCGAACCAACCAGGACTGTGAATCCCCTTCTGCGAACTTACCAAATACAAGATTTTTCTGTGAGATAAAAGGAAAACACAGTCCAAGAAATATGTTGTCTATAAATGCTATACTTCAGATAAAGGGAAGCAAGGGGTTAAAATAAAAGAAAAATATCAACCTGGCAAGTGTGAACTAAAAGAAAGTCTGTTATACTAATCATGAGGTTAAGAACATTTTAAGGGACAAAGAAAGATAGTGTAGTCTGTTAAAATGAAAAGGCACTTTCCAGATAGAAAACAGTGGAAGAACATTCCGGACAAGATGAACAGTATGTGCACAGGTAGGGAAGAAGCACAGATTTGTTTGGATAATACCAAGACATTGTCTGTAGTGTGAAGTTTAGAAAAGAAGGTAAAGGATTAACTTCTTAAGTCAGGTTGTCCTGAGGACCTGAATGGCTTGAGGGATCACTATTCTGTGTCCTTGTCACTGAAATAGGGAAGAGTCCACACCCATGGGATCTCTGCTACACTTAGTTATATGGCCAGTTGCAAGTTTTTGTACTTTTCATTATATACCATCACTATAAATATTTTGACCAGTCAAAAATAAGTATGTGTTGGGTTTTGTTATTTCTTAAATTTGGTAGCTGGCACCCAACTATATGGGATTATGAAGTCAGAATTTAATTGCAACATTTAGAAATGTTGCTATTTTCAGAGGCAGGCGTTCTGGCATTCTCTGGATTTAACTCGCTGATTGAAATGGTTTGGTGTGGTAAATATCAACTTGACCTTTATGCTGAGAAATGATGTGAAACGCTCTGGCTTGGTTTATTTGTATGCCATAATTTATGTTAGTGTGCGGAAATTATTCTTATCACACAACTCAGATGTAGAATTCATCCGGATGCTACACACAACTATTAATTTTGTTAATCAGAATCCCACTTATTTCCAAAAATGATAAATATTTAAGGTGCAGCTACTTTGTAGAATAATATAAAATTAAACATCAGAGTCCTACCAAATAGCTAATATCAGAACACTAATTTTACTTAACTGGAATTCTCTCAGAATTTTTATTTTCATAGACCTGTAGCCAAAAATGGTATTTTGTCTTGAAACTAAAATTTCTATTAAGGCTCTTTGGCCTCGTAAATGTTATATACATGCAAAGTTCAGTAAACATAGGATGGGTAGTCAATGTTGGTTTGTATTTCAAGATCAGTGCTGTGTAAGAGAGAAACAGTGCTTCTTTATCAGTGTGAACCATTACAAAGATTTCCCCTTGATATGCAATGATATTTACATTATGGTCTATTAGTACATACACTAATGTGGAATAGTTTTCCCATGGCAACTATTACTTTTCGAGTCACCAGAGTAACAGTTAGCTGTCATTGGGCCCTGCCCAAAATGTCCATGGAGATATCTGGTCCATCCCCAAAGGTCCTTGATCCTTGGCTCTGTCTAAAATGCCCACTAAGACATCTTGTCTATGCCAAAATATCCTTGACATTCAATCTTGCCCAAAACTTCTATGAGTATATTTGTTCACACCTCATGGTCGGTGATGCCTGGTCCTAACTATAACATGTCTATACTTAGAATACGTCTCTAGAGTCAGATAGACCCTGACACTTATTTATACTGCTGGTTTACATGAGTAATGCATAAAGTATCCCATCATGTTTTCTTGGCCCATAATGACCTTGTGGCTGTATTGCCAGGGATAACCCCTCTTCCCCCCATAACCTCGCTGGTAATGGCATGTGGGGTTAAGTGGGTGGGTCCAGGTTTGAATCGTATAGACATTAACTGTGCCTCAAGAAAGGGTTCATTGCAGATGGATTTACTTAGCTTTTTAGAATTGTGATTTAGTGTTGATTTGAAGGTAATTACTGAGATTTTAACAATATACTAAAATGAAAACCAATGAAGTATTAGATGTTGAATATCATATTAGTGACTTGCTCTAGATTATTAGTCTCGTAATAGGATCCTCTGGAGAAGGAATAACTTATTTATTGCACAAACGTTTAGTGGCATACTATGTGCATGACATTATACTAAGCTCCGGTGATCTAGGAAGTAAAATTTTTTCAGTTTTTTAAACAAAGTATCTATAGCTAAGGGTAAGGTACTCAATGTTTAGTCAATCACATAATCTTTTTTAGAATTTATATAGTTCC
The DNA here is from genome assembly GCF_014824575.4 of Sturnira hondurensis. NCBI lineage: Eukaryota > Metazoa > Chordata > Mammalia > Chiroptera > Phyllostomidae > Sturnira > Sturnira hondurensis. The sequence goes on from NW_028081528.1 coordinate 3,737,317, forward strand.
TTTGAAAAATAGGCTGTTAGCAGTTTTTAAGTATTTTAACACTTATGGATTATGGGCCCAAAGATACTTTATTAGTAGTAGTTATAGTAATAATAGCTACCATTTATAGAATGCTTATTTGAAGGTATGATATGCTACTCTATAATCTTAATGAACCTGCAAATTTATATTTTGAACCTATGGTTATAAATTAAAATTCGAGGAACACTGATATAAAATCTAGAGTTAGAAAATTTCTCTATCAAACTGTATAGTAATTTTTTTGTATATCTCCTAAAACTGAAAAGTTCATGAAAGTAGAGGCTGGGATATTCTTGTGTGTGTGCATACATATGTGTATGTGTATATGTGTATATACACATGTCTGTATATGCATATGTATATGTGTGTATGCATATATATATATATGTGTATGTGTATGTGTGTGTTTATATATATTCAGGGCTCACCCTGTAGTTGTGAAATGGTAAATGTTCACTGTATGAATGATTGACTTTCAGAGAAAAAACAAACTTCCCTCAATTCTATCAAAAGGACATTATGTTTTATGTGTCCCTCTACTTATGGGACTGTGCATGATCATGTCACTTTCTCCCAGCTGGGCTGCCTGCTCTGAGATTTGTGTAAAGGGGTTAATGTGCAACCAGCAAATGAAAAGATAGAACCTAAAACAAAGTGGCTTAGTGGAGAAAGGGGGTGCACACATGCCTGTCACCTTAAATGTGTGAGGCTGGGCTCATTTGCAAACAAGAGAGAATCGTTTTCTGGACCATCCACCATGTTCTTTTCATAGTTTGAATATTAACAGTCTTCTTTAGTCTCTTAGCTAAATTTAATTATTTTCATTTTGAAATATTGTTCTCTAGTTATCCTGGCTAATTTGAAATTGGATCATGAAAAGGTACTTTATCCTTGTATATTTTTAGCCATCAAATCATTGCTTTGGAAAGGATAACTTTATTTATTGTTTTTAAATTTTATTGTGCACCAGAATCACTGGGAGGGCTTTCACAATAAAATAGCAGAAATTTTGAATTAGTGATTCAGAGCTAGGGCCCCACCAATTGCATTTCCAAGAAGTTCCCATGTGATCTTGATGCTTTTTAATTGCCCCAAATAGAATAAATCACCGATTAACACTTCCCATTCATAGGGAAGAAATATTTTCAGTCAAAGGGAGGCCAACAAGTATAGAGTTTTAGTTCATGTAGCTTTTGTTATGTAAAATGGCCTTATATAAAACACACGTGTGGATGTGTTTCCTCAAACCCTTTACCTGTCTGTCCTCAGGTACAGGCAACGTTTCCTTATCTGAAGACCATTTTCTAACCAAGTGGGTTGTTTTCATGAGAGGAATCACTTGTATACTAAGTATTTACTATTTAATAAGAATTGGTGATGTTCCTTCAGGAAGTAGAAAATTCAGGTAAATAAGCCATTTACTTCAAAATCAGAATTAGTTCACTGTACTTTCCCTCTCCCTTCTTATCCTTGGGAATCTGAAAGAACCAAGTCTGTTGCCTACAGGCAAATGTATGTATTTTATTTCTGTGAGTACAGTCTGAGGATGGGAGAAGAAACGACATGAATGAGAGAGTGAATGGAGGAGTTCCAGTTTTGGGTGAATAATTTGGAGCTTTCCTGTAAAGCACAATTCAGCATTTTAGGCAAATGAATTTTACATCTCACTGCATCTAGATTCTACAATAACAAGGCTTGGTACTGCGAGAAAAGCCTATACCTGATTAGGGATGAACAGAGGGGTGTCGCTGTAGTGAAATATATGAAGTTACTAAACCTTCTTTCCAGTGGAGTCTTCAGCTGTGAACTTAGACTGATTTGAGAAAAAGTTATTGTGAGCTAGGAATCTAAGATATTTCTGCAAATATTTTGATGCCATACAGATATTTTATACATTTTCTTGTTTTGCCTATATACCTGCATAAGAATAATTAAAATGATCATAGTCACTCTTAAATGACATTTAGGATTTGTTCCCATTCGCGTTTTCTGTTGAACTGGGAACCTGTTTTCCTTTCTTTATTTTTTTGCATTTCATATTTAAGAAATGTAAAGTATAATATCAGACCAATTTCTAAAATATTTCTTAAACTTAATTAAAATGTGTTGAGATATTAAACACTAGCAATCTGTTTTAGCCTGGCATTTGTATTAACTTTCGTGGTTCTTATAAAATTTAATATCTTTTTTCTTAAGTGAGTAAATTACTTTTGTAAATGCCTATAAGAAAACCTAGTTACATTTCTTTACCGATATTTTTGAGATGATACAAAAAAGTTAACTCAAAATTCCAAATACTTATTGGATAGTGAAACTATGGTAACCGGTATACTTGGTAGAGGTTTTAATGAGGCTTATTTTTCTTTTTAAAAACAAATAGTGTCTATTTTATGATAATTTTCCAAAGTCTTTTTACTCTAAGTTTTCATTGTCAGGTGTTGAAATACAAGACTGCTGCTGGTAGGGAAAATGATGAAATAATGCTGGGATGAAATGTAAATAAATCTCCAGTTAAATAACTTGGTCGAAATGAAGAAAGCACATTATTTGTACTGTTTTCTGTGGAATGCCCTTTCCTGGAACCCCTGAGATATAGGATAATTACTAAGGCATTCTTTTGGAGTTTTACTTTACTTTTTTTTAAAGTTAAACAGATGTCTTTTTTTAAAGATTTTATTTATTTATCTTTAGAGGGGAAGGGAAGGAGAGGGGGAGAGACATAGCAATGTATGGTTGCCTCTCATGCGTTCTCTGCTGGGAACTGGCCTGCAACCCAGGCATGTGCCCTGACTGGGACTTGACCTGCGATCTTCTGGTTCGCAGGCCCGCGCTCAATCCACTGAGCTACGCCAGCCAGGGCTTACTTTACTTTTTTATGATTATAAAAGCTTGGAGACTTCTGTAGTTTGAGGGGTACAATTTAAACTTAAAATGACAAAAGGTATGTGAGTATATTATAGCAATACTGGGCTTTTTGTTGTCCATCAGATGTTTATCACTAGTGTTGCCTATTCTGTTCAAGTCATTGTGAAACAATTAGACACTGGATCCATTTTTCATCGGTAGATAATATTAAAAGTTATTCCGAACATCTCAGATAATTCTGTGCATCATTTTATTTAGAGATGGCAGGCTAGAGGCCGTGAACACCTGATCTACTTAGAGAGGATCCGTTAGACACCACGCAAGACTCTTTAGGCATAAAACCACCCATGAGTGCATTTACAGACTTGAGTGAGTCTTTTCACTTTCCTCGTGTGTAAAATGGGGAACTTGTTAGTGTTAGATGAATGGTTTTCAATTAATTTTTTTTAAATAAGAGAGGTCTTTTTCAGAAGAAATTTTCGGTACCCACATGTAGGCAGGTAACAGTGAGACTACCCTGCTTGGGGGGAAAAACCATTTCTGGGTGAAGAACAGTGTGAGTTGGCTCCCAAATGCTTTCTTTAGCCTCCTAGGGGACAGAGAGTTTGAACACCATTGTAGGCAATCTCTGAATTCCTGCCTAGATCTAAAATGCTATGATTGGTTACATCATCTCAGAGGTAAATTGCCAGATTCACCGTATGTCCATCCCCACCCATCTCTTAAGTGAGTAAAAGTTACTGGTAATACCAGATGGAATTAAAAGTTTTCTTTTTCCACTGACAGGAACATAAGATTTTCTTGTTTAGCTTAAGTAAATGCAGTTTGGAATAACTTCTTTTTATAAATCCTTTAATTTATCTGTCCAAATATAATTTTGCAAGAAGTAGGAGTTTATATGTGAAAGAAGGAAAATGCAGTGCCATTTTCTTCAGCAGTGGATTATCTCCTAATGACTTAACAGGCTTCCTCCTTTCCACCAAAACTCTTGTCCTCTTCTCTTTACTCTGCTCCCCACTCTGTCCTTGACGAAGATTCCCTCCTCCACCTGATTGTTCTGGGGATCTCGAAACATTCTGCCTTTTTTTCTTCCATCTTCATTGCTACTAATGCCCTAAGACTTACATTTTGTTGCTGATCTAGTTTGGAACAAGGAGGAGGGCTCTATCACTTTCTTGTTTGCCCTGGAGCGGCTGGGTGCTAGCAGCCCAATTTGTGATGCAGAATTATTTCTCATGCAGGAAGAGTGTTCTAAGTGTACACCAGAGACTGTAGAATTCTTAGTACTGTATACTGTAGTTCATTTACTTTATAAGGTGAATTCCCCAAGGTGTGTCGGTCAACTGTTATAAAGGCTATTTCTTTTAGAAAAGTGAGGTCTGTATTTCAGGCAACCAATGTAGAGATGAATGCAGAATGTTCCTAGTTAGGGACACAGCATATTTGTTTATTGATTCACAGGTGCATCTGTTCACTAATTCCACATCCATCCATAAGAAAGCACCTTCACTTTCTTTTCCTTTTGCAGGTAAATTGAATTTAGCTCAAGAGGCTGAAATAGAGGAAACATTTCAGATCTAAACTGTGTTTTAAAATGTAAAGATCATAAAGACAGAATGCAATAAAATTGATAGTGGTTGCCACCACCGTATCTGAATTTGTGAAATGGACAATTGCCTTACATAAATAGCAAGTAAAAAAAAAATCGAGCCAGTCCTTTATAAACATTTTATTCTGGAGTGTGCTTGTTTTCCGAAACTACCTCTATTAAATCTCCTGTCAGTCTTGAAACTAGAAGGCAGAAAAGCTTCTAGTGCTACAGCCAACTGCCGTGTAGCCAAAGAAACAGGCAGCAAAAATAGAACACCAGGATTGCTGTGCGTGGGCGAGGCAGAAACCACATTATGAGCAAAAGCTTCCAGTATTATTTTAGAACCAATACAGAGCTCTGCACTTCTCTCCTTTCCCTTCCAAAAACACATAGTACAAAAATAAAATGAAGTGAAATGTATGTGCATTTGCCCTCTTAGAATTATGTTTCTTAATTATTTTTTTTACCTTCCTTTCTTTGGATACGAATCACCAGTGTGGAAACAGTGTGTAAAGCAAGCATGGAGAGAGGAAGGAGTTAATTGCTTCTAAGGCCCTGCAATAGAGAATTATGGTTTGAAAGATAGAGGCTGGACAGCTGGGTTTGCTGGGGTATTTTTAAATGCATTAATGCAGGCTCCAATCACTCGGCCAGGCTTGACCTATTTTTGGCTCAGGCCGACCATTGTTCTATTTCTGTGCCTGTGGGCCATGCTGTTGTTGATTCATATGCAAATGGATTATCACTAGGTTTAGCCAACTTGAGCTGAGAGAGACCAGAGAGGGGGGAAGACGTACACGCAAACAGATAGGAGAAGGGCACCCGCTGCAGCCACTTGCAGGACTGACGGTTCTTGCAGGGAAACTCTAGCAGCCTGAAGAACTTTAAGCCAGGTTTAATTGTTTTTTTTTTTTTCTCATGGGGAGAGTTAATATTTTTCTACTTTTTCTGACAAAGCAATAACTGCGAAGCACATTCCAGTTTCCCACCTGCTTTTAGTTTTCAGGGTAACCTAAACTCCAGAGAGTCATAGCATCCGCCCGATCATTTCTGCTTTGCACACAGGTTGGTAACAGGGGAAAAGTGTCCAGGTCTTTTGAAAAAGTGTGTGTCCATCTGAACAGAAAGGAGATCATTGTTGAAGTTGATGCTCTGCTGCTTCTCCTCAGGGGGAGGAGGGAGGACCAGTGAGGGCAGCTCCTGGGGCCCCTGCACGGAGCAGAGATGAATGTTTCATGTAGCTGAGGGGAGAGTGATTGCAATATGCTGCAGACAATTTACGAGAGTGACTCGTGTTTTTCCTCAGATGGGGTGGCTGGACGAGAGCAGCTCTTGGCTCAGCAGAGAATGCACAGTATGATCAGCTCAGGTAAGATCCTCCTTCCTAACTGAGACATCGCACCCACCCGTGTAAGGGGGCTGGCTTGGGAAATGCAGCTAAGAAAAGCACTTCTTAAGGATTTGCTGCTTTTTGGTGTTCATGTTGCTATTTTCTTGGTGCGTCTGTAGGGTTTATCTTCGATCCCTTTCATTGCTGTTTCTGTGCATATTCAGTCTGTTGAGGGCCGGCTGCTTCTGAATGAAATCGCAAAGCTTCTGATGAAGGATGGGACTGAGGGAAAGTCAAATGTAGTGGGGGGTGTTTTGCCTTGTATGCAACTAGAAAAAGGAGATCAGTACTGATTGGAAGCATATTCTGATGGGACTTTAAAAATCAGGTAAGTTCATATTGGGGCTTCAGCTTACATTGCAGCCTCTCCGCTAGCCTGATGATTTTGTATTTACAGTGTGCATACAGAAGCTCATCTATTTATAGACCTACCTTCTGAATTGTGTTTGCTACGGAGTTGTGGAGGTAGTTTAAACGTGGCTTTTTTCCCCATCAGCCCAAAATGAAACTATTTAGGATGAAATAGCATTATTATTAGTGGATGGTTATTTTAATTTTCTTCAAAGCCATGTGGGGCGTCTAGCATTGTCAGTCAGATGTGATGCTATTACACACTTATAGAGGTGTTAGAGGCAGGTGCAATGTTTTAAAGAACAGCAGTCACAGATTTCAGTTTCTAGTTTCTCTGTGTGTGTGTGTGCTGGTGCCTTCGAGGAGGTTTGCTGAGGAGAGATGAAGCTTGTCAGCTTTACCCGTTTCTGTCCAAAGTGGGGACTGTCCAGGCCATATCACTTATTTGTCACTGGTGCTGTCCACATTTATTTCCTGTAGCTTGTTCATATAGCTTGGCCTTTGTTTTGGTCCCCTTCTGAAGGCTTCGAGCTATGTTGACTTAAAGTTCTCCCTGAGATCTAAGTTGCTCTGTGGGCTCAGTCATAACTGTAGATCACCACCTAGACTTCTATGGAAAAAATGCACCACAGAGCCGTGTTTACTTGATGTGGAAGAAATATTCCACAGGTTGGCATGAAGTCTGTCTCGGTGTTGAGCACCCCCCTTCTACGGTTCTATGTTTGAAGCAAGTTTTCTTTAAACCTTGGTTAGTTATGATGGTTTTAAGATTCTTCTGTCGACCCAGCCTTTTTCATGGAATCTCAATTTTGGACAACTGAGTAAGTTTACATTTAAGTGACAGGAATTATATTCATTAAGAGTGCTCGCTTATCTAGAGCGAATGTACCAGAATTTCAGTACAGTTTGTCATTTTCCTGCTTGTAAATTTGACAAGAGCTCGGAGGAGGGGTCAGCTCATGTAGAACTGGTCACTTAACTGCGCGTTGTATTTTTTAAATAGGTACCAACTCTGTAAAAAGAACAATTTTAGATATCTGCTGAGTATTATACTTGACCCTTTCAGGCCTCGAGTCTCTGCCACAAGTTCAATGTTTTCCTCACGGGGCAGAAACAAAGCTGGGCCTTTCAAGCAGCCACTGGCTCCTGGCAGTGACTCTCCTCACAGGTGTTCACAAGCTTCGCTGTTTCTCAGTGCCTTTCATATGTGTGCCTCGCTTTCCTCAGACTTCACTTGACAGTGCCATCTTTCCAACATTTAATGATTTTTACACAAAGCTGCGATATGTTGAAGCAGGGCAATGCTTGAAACTGTCCACACTGTTGTCAGTTCCGCAGGAGGGCAACCCCGAAGCACTGATAATTGAATAAAAAGTGATGTAAATTGCTATTAACTCGCACATTGGTCTGGTGGAAAGAAAGAAACTCCAGTTTCTATTTATTTTTACCACTTGAGACATAAAAACATTTGCATCCTTCCTATCATGTAGTGTGAAGTTTAATTTTGTTTAATCTAACATGGCCTTAAAGTTAATTACCCCAGTCTTTATTGTATACTTCCCCGGAGGAGCTGGCTCTCACACTTGGAGTCACCAGGAGGATTTTACAAAATACCAATGCCCGAGTTCTCGAGTTGCTGAGTTAATTGGTATGGGAAACAGCCTGAGTATCAGGGTGTTTAAAATCTTCCCAGCAATCCCACTGTGAGCAAACCTTTGAGTATGGCCAATGTGGGGGCGGGAGAGTGATGGCCATGCTGGTCACCCTTGTCAGTAGGGTTTGTCCTTTAAGTTAATTTCTGAGCTAAGGGTGTGTTACTCTTAGTTTAGTTACAAATCTTGTTCCACTCCCTTTGGCTCAGTGGCAGGAATGTGATTGATGAGCTTAGCAATGGGTGGAGTCCTCAGATCTGAAAGAGAGACAAGATCCTTGGTGACCAAGGGGTGGTGGAGAGAGCACTGTTCTAGGAGTCAGAAGCTCTGTTCTCGGAGCTTTGCTCTAGCCCAATGTGTGGCTGGTTTGCTCATCTGTAGCTTGAGGGATACTGGGGCCCTCTTACGTACCTCTTAGTATTCATGTGAGTTCACCTGTAACATCATGTTATTAACTAACATATGGACTCTCTATTATTATTACTATTTCCAGCGAGCTCCTGGCTCTTCAGTACCTTGCCCTAGCTCTCTGATCAAGACAGATAAGGTAGATTATATGTCACACAAGGAAATGGTTTTTTTGTTGTTTTGATAGTAAATTTAGTTACCTAATAAATTAGCTATTTTTCTTGGTCAGATAAGAAATAAATACTTCACTTGTGTAAATTGTGACTATAAATCAGAGTAGGTAGTGTATGTACAGGAGTGTGTTCTGTGAAATGTCTCCTTATATTGTGATCAAAGGTAAGCAAGTTGCAGAATATATCATTGAACAGTGAAGCCCCAACCACTGATTTCTTGAGATTGTTTGAAAAGCTTTGTTCTATTGTTAGCCATTGCTTTAGAGTTGCCATTTATTATTTTAGATATATTGGATACTATGCATTAATACAGAAGATTTTTCTCCAGAGGTGTTTATATGCTACTAAATTGCACTTTACATAGTTCCATTTATTCTCCTCAGATTGACCCACCCATGCTAGACGTTTTGTGGAGAGCTAGGTTCTTCAGTGTGGTCTGCTAATGTCTTTTTAGTGGAAAAAAACCCTCTATAATATTGAATCTTGGGATTCAGTACGAGTGACATATTTTGCCATATCAGTGCCCACTTTTGTGGCAAAAATAAGTGATAACGAACATAGGTACAGATGTCGACTCAGGCCCCTCAGTGGTGGCTGCGGATTGGGGGGTGCCATTCGGTTGCCAAGCCTGTTGCTTAACACGCTGGGCAGCAGAGCTGACCAGAAATATTGGAGACATTATTCTGAGAGAGTGTCCTCCAGTTTGTTTGTGCACCACTAGAGTAAAATACAATGACAATAAGAAAAACGTTTTCACTATGGGTTCTTTCTTTCATTCTTTGTTTGCTATTTATTCATTTACTTATTTGTGTATTTTTCACTATGTATTCTTATCTTAGGATATAAAAGAAAAGCATTTAAACCTAAATCCTGAATCTCTTTTATGGAGAATATATCTTCACCCTTCCAGAATCCTTCCCTCCTGCCCTTGGTGTGTATTGTCAAGGGGAAAGGGAGGGGGACATTTTGGCTTCAGGAGTCATTTATGTCCACTTGGGAACAGAATCTAGTTACGGAAATGTAAGTCTGTGACACACTCCTGGCATGTCAAGGATCACTTCTGGTATTCCCCATAGTTACTGTTTTGCTGTTCTCTAACTCAGGTTGTCTTCACTTATGAGGCTGTGATCAGTTTGGAAATTTGATAGGGGACCATAAAAAGGCCCATTGAGAATGAGGATAGAATATTTTTTATTTCTATGGACATAGGTGTCATACTTGTTGTTAAATCCTTTAAGGAAGAAGATAAAAATAAACCCAAATTGTGGATGTAAAAAAGTGATTTTGAGTTTGCACATGAGGCATTTGAAATGTAGCACATAATTTCTCACCCCGACAGATAATGGAATGACCCCCAAACAGTATAAGCCAGGAAATGCACCCCCAACACACTTAATATTAGTTGCAACAACTGAGAAATGCCAGGAAATGCACCCCCCAACAGGAAATGCACCCCCCAGCCAGGAAATGCAGCCCCCCAACACACTTAATATTAATTGTAACTTAATATTAGTTGCAACTCAATATTAGTTGCAACAACTGAGCAAAGAAAATGATGTGACCTACAGTACTGTGCCTCAGACACTAGTTGGCAGAAAAAAAGGGAAGCAGGGATCCTGGTCCCCTTAGAGTTTTATTGACAAGATGACAACTCGCTGAAAATTCTCTCCAGTTCTGGAGAGAGACAAACTGATTGGATATCTTCTACTTTTTTTTATTGTTCTTGTTGTTTCTTGTGACTGAGGAATAGTAGAAAGGATTCTGGAAGAGGAACTAGTGAAATGGAAGAAGGTGGACAAACATTGTTTCTCTGAAGAAATGAAGGCTTCAGAGCGCCACTCCAAGTTGGGAAAATGATCTGTAGTTCTTCGCAGTACAATACCCTTCCTCAACTGATATTAGAGCTTCCACCAAGAAGAAAACATCAGCTGTTGTATCCATGGAACTAATACTTGCTTCTTATAGATAGAGCACCAAACTTAATAAGAACACAAATTCTGTAAAACAATAACTCTGAGATTAGATGAATAGAATGAGATGAAACAATAGAATGAGATGAAAAAGGATATTTTAGATCTCGGGCAACAGATTGAGAATGAAAATAGCATGACAATTATAGAACAAAAATATTTATTAGAAATAGCAGGAAACAGAATAAACACCAGTGGAATCTTTACCAACAAAGAGGAAAGCAATTGGATAGAAGTCAATAATAATAAGAAAGGCAAAGACGACATAACAAAAGATTATTTGTGTCCCTGGAGTTGATATTCCAAAACATTTAAACAGAAGATAATTTTGTGGAAGTGAAGAAAGATAATTTCATGGCAAAAAGAAAAAAATCTGCAGATTAAAAGAGCTCCTGTCTTTTAAGGACCTTTTCTGGGAAATGCTAGGCAGAGTTATGTCTTATCTGGGCGATTAAGTTTCAGATGATACATAATTCTTCAGGGGTTCACTCAGAGAAAGCAAAGATCCATGGTAGTGGAGGGTAAGAAGGAAGGGAATGTATGAGACTTATGACATCCCAATCATCCAGTATCTAATACCAGAAGATAATGAAGAAAAATCTCTGAAGTTCTAGAAATTCAACCCAATGTTCCACCCAGGTGAGATGTTCATAAAATATAAGGGAAATAGGTAGGCGCGTTCGAAATTCTCAGACATGAGCTCGACTTCTTGACAGTGAAACCCACACAATGAAGAGATGAACTTAAAACAAAAAAATGAAATTCAGAAGTAGAGAAAACATAGTAAGGTTAATGAGGCAACACTGAATTCACTTAAACAATACTGGGATTGTGGTTACGGGACAGAGAGTGAGTTTTATGAAGTAGGGCAACGTAGAAGTATACCTGAAGCTAACCGATATAAGGGAAGAGATGAATGAGACAGAGGGATGTGGAAAAATGTTCATATCTTCTCCCTGAGCAGGACAGACTCCCTGCTGCTTAAAATAGAAACACATAGTTAAAAATTGTTTTCAAAAAGACTCCAGTTTTCAGCTCTGGTGCACAGAAGGCTTAGGTGCAGCGTTCTTCTGGCCTCCTGGGTTCCGGTTCATCCTGCAGCAGCTGCCCTCGCCATGATGCTGAAGTTCCACCCCAAGGAGATCAGAGTCATACACCTGAGGTGAATCTGTGGGGAACTCAGTGCCATGTTTGCCCTGGCCCCGAGATCGGCCCCCTGGGTTTGTCTCCAAAAGTGGTTGGCCCTTGCTAGAGTTTCTAGTGATTGAAAGAGTCTGAGGATTACCGTGAAACTGACCATTCAGAACAGAAAGGCCCAGATTGCGGTAGTGCCTTCTGCCTCTGCCCTGGTCGTCAAAGCCCTTCATGAACTGCCAAGGGACAGGAAGAACCAAAGCACAGTGGAAATATCACTTCTGATGAGATTGTCAACATGGCCCGACAGATGTGGCACCCATCTTTAGTGTGAGAACTCTCTGGACCTATGACAGGGATTCTGGGGATGCCCAGGCTCTAGGCTTCAGTGTTGAAGGCATCTTATGGGGTCAGCAGAGATGCAGTGAATGTCCAGCTGGTGAAGAACCATAAAGGAAAACATTTCAGTTAACGATCATTTGACAACACCCCCAAAACAAAATGAATAAATAAACAGACTCCAAATGCTGACTTTAAAAAGTTTCTTTTTATAGCCTTAGCTCTTTTTGGAACTAGTACCTCTTTTAAGAAGGAAGCCTTTAGTAAAAAACTTCAAGTGTAGTTTTTGAATGGTTAAATTAATTTAGATGTAATAATTTTAGATAAAAAATAAAATATCTGGTATTATCTCATTTTTATAGAAGTATATTTTGTCCATTTATTCGTTTCCCGGAAGAACTCATTTGTTGGTAGAAGGAAGTCAGGAAGCATTGTGTGTGCGTGACCATGGTGTTTGGATTGTAGAGGGCCTTTTGCTTTCATCATCATGCTTTTTGGCCTTGTTTGAATTTGTATAATATGCAATATCTTTCAAAAATGTGTCTCTTACACATCCACACACAAAGCTGCTGTGCCAGGATCCATACAGTGATTTAGTGTAAGTTGTAGGTATGTGATTGGGTTGTGCTCCACAGCAAGTTATAGGAAGCTCTCCTCATACTGACCAATGACAAAGAAACCTGTCATTTAGTGAACCAGCAGGGTAGGGAGGCAGCACCAGCTGGTCAGTAATGGTGACAGCGGGCAGGCCCTTCCTGCTGCTCCGCTCTACTGCCCTGGAGGCAGTGACAGCCCAAGGTTCTTCCTTCTGGTCATCGCCAGTTGACTGTACAAGTTCCAGGTATTGCATTTATTGATGCCTAATGAATTCCAGAGACCTGGAAGAGAAACTTTGCTTTCTTGGGTATTTTCTTAAGGAAGGGCTTTTTACACAAAATTTCTCCACAAATCATCCTTCATCACTCACTTCATGGCCAGGGTAGCATCACCTGCCAGTACCTTTGCCAGCCATTGAAAAAAAATGGGACACCCATCATGATAGCTCCTTTGGGGTGTGGCTGAGCCAGGGAGGATTGATACTGAAATCAAGAATCTAATTCTATTCGGAAGGAGAACGATGTCAGCTAGGCACTGGCAGGATTTGCTATGCTGTATGTATTAGTGGTTGGAATTCTCTTTGGAATTTTCTTTAAAAAATTTTTTTTTCTTAGCACACTTTTGCTATTGGTTTGTTTCACCTTTATAAATGCTATTTTTCAGTTACAGTTGATATTCAGTATTATTTTGTATTGGTTTCAGGTGGACAGAGTGGTTAGGCAGTCATATGCTTTAAAAAATGACCCCCCCTCACCATATTTCAAGTACCCAAGTGTTTGTAATTATCTTTGCTAGTAATTTCGACAAAATATAACTAATTAAGTGAAGGATGTGGACATGGATTATGTCATTTCTCTTTCAGTTGAATCGTGGATCTTCATTTTAAAGAAGATGTATATCCATTTAATTTTTTTTTTTACTGGTATGGAATGGAAAGACTTTTCTTAGTATGATCTGTTGTTAGAAGGAACCCTGACAAACTGAAGTACACAAGTGTGGTAAACAACTAGGTCTGTCTAGGTTGTAAGTCATTTTTTTAAAAAGGAGGAAAACCAACATCGTGGACAGATGCATTGCAAGCATTTATTATATGTTTGAGTAAAATATTTCTTTTATATTGGCTTTGAGGGATACAGAGAATAACTAGAAATTTACCTAATAATGTGTAAACTTTTCAGTGCGTTAAAGGAGGCTTATCTTAAAGATACTCAGAATACAATCTCTTTGCCAGTATGCTGTTCACAATTATTACATTTCACAGTAATGAACATTTTTAACAATCTGGAATGGTAACTGCATTTTAACAACTCTTTTCTCAATTGGAATACTTTGAAAAAATTTAATTGGAATCAAAGTCCATAAAAATAACTTAAAAACCAATCTTTGTGTAGATGGAATTCAAAGATACCTTGGCACGTGCTTTGAATCAGTGTGGCTGCACTGTGATCTCTCTGATTCTTGAAAGGAACCTGGACTGTCCAGTGGTGAGCTTGGGGTCCACCGTGGACAGCCTTCCCTTTCCTACACTTGGGAAATTGACAAGCAGGATATGAAAAGACGAGAAAATACCTATTTCCACTAGTTCCATTCTTTTTTGCCTAAGTTCCACAAAACCAATTTAATTTAAACAAAAGTTTCTGTAGTACCAAACGACCTACACTTTTAAGTATTATCAGAGAACATTATACTTTAGGATTACTCTAGGACGCTATGGTTTTTGAACAGAAAACTAAGTAATTCATATGTTTTAGAATGCTATCAGTTCCATTAATTATTTTAAGGTTAAATTATTCAAAGTAAAATAAGTGATGGGCCTTTTATATGTTGTGCTTTTAAAATACCCCATAATTAAATCCAATAAAAACTACATTTAAGAAAGAAGGAAATTTACCAAACCACAAAGTGTAGCTAGTCATTTACTTATGATTAAACTCTTTGCATGTTGATAAGTTTGGAAATACCCCAGAACTTCATTTTCTTGCTTCTTCCCCTCATGGTCTACCACTTTTGATAGAAGTGTTTAATTCATAATTTATATTTAGTATTGACACAATTGTAGCCATGTGTGTGGGTGTCCTTTTTGATCACTTGAAGTAAATTTTGGTGGCATGACATTTCCAAACTGGGTGAAAAATCGAGAAGTCAAAGTTTTTTAAAAATCTGAAATTAAGAACAAGCAAGAACATTTCCAGTGAATCTCCATTAAATCATGCTGTGGCCTGGGAATTCTTGCTTCAGTACAAACAGGTTTACACAGAATGTGTTCAGGGTACCCCGTGTAAGGTGTACTAGAAAAGCTCTTGGTGAAGTAAATGCAATGGAAGCGTTCTTTTTCAAGGTGCTTTTTACATCTGCTGACCAATGAAATTCAAGTATGTGTTTTGAATCTGAGATTTCACGTCAGTAACTGCTCACTTTGGAATATAAAAACAGAATCACCATTAGTTATTATTATTATGGTTGCTCTACCACAGTCTACTCCAATCTAGTGGCTTAGTCTCAAACTTTAAAGGTTAATGATTGGACCATTGTTTAAATCATTTATCACTGTCCTTCTTATTATCGACAAAATAAGCTAATGTATCAAAAGCCTTTTCTGTACCAGGCATCACTTTTATCATTTAGTCCTCTTCAGAGGTCCACAGTGTTTACAGTGGCAGCAGGATTGGTATTTTGCAGGTGAGGAAATAGATCTAGGAGAACTTACTGAGGGTCACCATGGCTAGGACCTGGCAGGGTCTGCTTTGGATTTGTTCTTGTTTACCATGTCCCTACCACTTTTTTCCAGACAGAAAAATATTTAGCATGGGATAAGGTTTTTCATATCTGTTTGGTGCTAAAAATATGGAATCAGCTGTATTTATCCACAAACATGTAGGCACACTTCTTCATCCTGGGAGCTTTAGGCACAAATGGGCATCTATGTTGAGTGGCTTGCTGGCGGACCCTTTATTCACATTCCCAGTGCTTGATAATTAGATTGGTTGGAGTTAGCACTATCCAGGGCTAAGGCGAACTGAAGGCAGCCTCCAAAGTTCCAGGAGACTGGTGGTACACAGAATAATGCGAAGACACGGGACACCGGACCAGCATTCCCAGTGCGTTTGGTCTGTGTTGGCCAGTGCTCTCACATTGCATCTCATTAATCATAAAGGCAAGCTTTGTACCACTTCAAAATAGCACATTATTACTAATGTATTTCAGCAGAAGGCTTTTTTCAACTGTTAGCACCATGGGGTTCAGTTTCTTTTTACCAAAATGTTTGAATTATACCCACCTTCATTTTCAGCTAGAAATGGCAGAGGGGGTCAAAAAAGTCTGTGTCTCTAACTCAAATCCAGATTTAAAGATGTGACATCAAATTCTTGCACCAAAAGAATGATCTTGTTACCAAAATTTAGATTCTTCCTGTTTTGAATATATATTAGTCCAATTTGGGTCCATGTAGGCAATTTTAGATGGCAGTGTTTTCATATAGCAACATATTACATTATACTTAATCCTATTTCACTGGCTGAGTATTGCATGCTCTGCAGGTGGCTTCTGCATAAAATTCACCAACAGATGCTAATTCAATTACTTAAGAGCCAACTCTGGCTTCCATCAACTATTGTTGGAATCTTATTTGCTGTGAGAATCTTGAGCCATTTTTTGGAATCGATGCATTGTAAAAGCATTATTGATTGTCATTTTAATGACCACCATAATTTATTGCCTTCCTAGGGAAAAGAAGCTTTCAGGAGATCATTCAATGCATTAAAGTCTGCAGATACCTACATGTCTGTGACTGTCTTTAGCAGCCTGACTCCTTTGGGTCAGTTATTCTTAGCCTCGGTATTTCTTATGGCATCGCAGGTCTAAGATTAGCTTGTTAGGCGTTATCATGCCATCTGAGTTACCTCCTAATATAACTCTACACTGGAATGATTATTTATAGAAAGAGCATTCTGTCATTTTTGGTTATTTCTAGTAGTTTAAATAAAGAAGAATAACATTCAAGTGAAACCACAGATTCCTTCCTGCTGCCAAAACAACATGATAACTGCTCAAGGGGCAACAGTGTGTGAGAGTGCGCTGTGGCCTCTCGCAGAGTGTGTTTTATCTCTGCCACCTTGACCGAGGGGAGGCCTTTCCGTGGTGATGTGTGATGCCCGTGGAAAGGCAAAGGAGTGGCTTTGATGCTCCCTGCCACCGAGCTCGGAGTCCTCTGGTTGAGGATGACAACAGGAGACACACAGGGCTTATTTTTAGAAACAGACATTGCTAAGCTCACTGTTTGGTGTTAATAGGGCTCATAAATAGGGCTCCTCGCTGTTGGCCTTTCCAGTGGAAATGGCGTTTTATGCAGTGCTACACACACACACACACACAGACACACTCGCCTTTTTTTTTTCCAATTTGCAAGAATGTTTCTGTTACTAAGGAAATAATTAGGATTTTTTAAAGCTAAGAAATCTAAATTCTATCAGATTCTTCCACTGAATATAGAATTTTTTTAAATCCCATGAAGATTGGGCTTAAGAGATGGTTTATGAAAACCAATGGAATATTATAAATGCGAGGAATACACAAGTTGACTATAGGATATGGAAAAATAGGTGAATGTGCCTCATAAATGACTTCTGATAATTCCAGTACCTGTAAAATCCTATCACTCCGCTTCCTTCTGTTTTTACCACAACAATACAGAAAATACATTTATAAAAGATAGCATGCATTAATGTAACATGTTACTTTAAATAGATAAAATAAAATTGTCAGTATATTGGGTAGGCCAAAAAGTCCATTTAGTCTTTTTTTCATAAAATCAAAGACACATTTTTCAGTTTCACCAATAACGTCATTGATTTGGATATCTGAGTATGTCAGCTCTCTCCCACTATTGCCTTTGAGTGGGCAGAGGCCAGGGGTGCTGCTAAACACCTTCCAATGCATGAGGCAGCCCCACAGCAAAGAATTGTGTGGCCAAAATGTCAGTCGTACCAAGTTAACTTCGCAAACCACTTTTGACACATTCAGTTAGTCCCAGCACCTTCTCCATACACTGCACAAATCTATTTTTACGTTTCAATTGCATTTTTACCTTTCTTGAAATATGCCAAGAATGTTGCATATTTTCTTCCCTCCTCAATATTAAAATGACTGCACAAAAATTCACCAATTTTAAAAAGTTTCTTTTATTTCAAGTTTTTAATTAAGGCTATGTATAAAATTACACTATTCCTGCGTCTTCTCAATGGCTTCTTCCTTGTGTTTGCCCTTTTCCTTTCCTACTTGGCGAGATTTGGCTTTACATTCAGAGATCTTTCAGCAGTCTTTGTCCAGTTTTAGTCTAGTGATAGCCACCTTGCCGAGGTGAATGCCCACACGACCACTTGTACTGTTAGCTTTCCGCCTTTGCACTCGTTCAGTGTGGATGGCGTATTTCTTCCTGTGAACCTGGACCACTCTGCCAGTTTGCTGCCCTTTCTAATGTCCTTGCACCACCTGAACTTCATCAGCCTTTCAGATGGGCATGAATCGAACATTGTACTTCTCTCTCAGCTTTTTGGAAAGAAAAAACATAGTCTTCCTGCAAATGTGGGAAGGTGCATTGAAATGCCCTTTATGGTCCTTGCTCCGGTCAGAAGTCACAAAGGGATTGAACTTCGTTTTGACCTCTGGTGCCTCAGCAATGGCCGCAAAAGGGGAAGAGCTTAATAAGTTTTTTTTTTTAATGCATGCTGATAGGATAGCTGTCACAATGCAATGTAACAAAATTGTTTCAAATGAAGTTAAAGACAACTAGCACTACTAGAGCCATCATATGAAAAAAAGTAAGTGAACTTTTTGGCCAACCCAATATAAAAAAGTAGGTATTAGCCAGTGCTATTTATTCTGATATGATTAACTCTTAATGAACCCAACACATTTCATGGACAATAAAATGTGTTTTCACATTCTTAGCTTACTTAATGGTGTGCTTCATGCAGACCTTACTGACTGATATTTCAACATAAAATTAGAGTTTAATTTAATCTCTTTAATTTGCATTTTGTATTTCCTGATTATTAACTCCCTTTTAGATGATGAAAATGTTAAAGTGGTGTCTTAATATTTATCATGTTGCACATTAATTGAAATGTTTTAGAGTGGATAACCTCAATCTCTGTGAGAATATGCGTAATTTTATTGTATACTAAAAAAACACGTCGTTTAAAAAGATAAATATCTTTGTGCTTGTGCACAGTCTATGGCATCAGTGCCCATTAGGAATGTGCAAAATGACAGACAAAAATAGGAAACACAGCGATTCGAGTGTAGTCTCAAAGAAGCCAATATGTAAATAAATTCAGAGGGTAGGAGTAGAGGCAATTGTAGGACCAGTTGCATCCGACCACTCTTAATAAGCAGGTCGAAGGTTTTGGGAGGTGATGTAATTGTTTAAAGCTTTGGGAGCTGAGGTGAAACAGTCATTCCTGTGTTCATTTCTTCACTCAAATATTTGAGAGCCAACCGTGTGCCAGGTACTGTTCTCTGTGTGAAGAGCCCAACTATAAAACAGATAGGAGGACACATGGTTGACTGTTCAAATGAATGATGGATAGATAAGGCTACTTTGGATAGTTACAAGTAGTAAGGAAAAACAAAATAGAAAAATGGAGTAGAAAGTATCCGATGGTAACGGGAGCTGTGTTAGCTCCCATAGTCAGGTAAAGCTTTTTGAGGTTAAAGCCTACCTTGAACCAAAGGATCATGGTTCGATTCCCAGTCAGGGCACATGCCAGGGTTGCAGGCCAGTTCCCAGTGGGGGACGCACGAGAGGCAACCATACATTGATATTTCTCTCCCTCTTTCCCTCCCTTCCCCTCAAACGATAAATAAATAAAATATTTTTAAAGAAGAATCAACCAATTAATGCATCAGTAAGTCAGTCTCTCTCACTCACAAATGAATAAATAAAATTAAAAAAAATATTTAAAAAGAGACAGCAGTGTGACAGCCAAGAGCTATTTTCCCACACATTCTGCTTCTTCATGGACAGGGGACAATGAAGGATTCACATGGTAGGGCGGACAAACAGTTCTGAGGGACTGACACACTCTCTCACATGCTTGATGCCTCATGGGGTTGCCCCTCCACATTCCAAGTGGTCTAAGTCCGAGGGAATGAAAGCACAACCAGAATAGAGCAGGAAGTGTTCTGGGCTATTTTAGTCTCCACTGACTTCTGCCTCGTGGTGGGATGGGGGAGCCTTTATCAGCAGGTAGATGAGGGAAGCCAGGGGAAGGCTGTCAGCTACGATTTTTCTAGAGCTTTGAGAAAACTGGGATTGGCCAAACTCCTGGCCAGCGTGCTTTGTTGGATTCGCAGTATAGCCTGAGGAAAGTAGTTAATAGCTACCTTTTTTTACCCCCAGTGTATTTTTAGCTGGATTTCTTGTTTATCTGTTATTGTGTGTGTGTGTGTGTGTGTGTATTGTTATATATATGTATGTATGTATGTGTGTGTGTGTGTGTATATATATATATATATATATATATATCAGCTAATAATTAGCTATTTCCTTTTTCTGAAAGACCCTCTGCTCCATTCCAGCTGGTCTTCCCTGGGACAAATCCTAACTGTTCCAAAGGCCAGTTCAACTGTCTCCAAATTTCGCCCCCCACCCCAATTCTCTGCAGCACTGCCCCAGCGGCGAGTCCTCCCTGCCCTCCCTGCCTCCTCCTCCCTCTGATAGCTCTTCGTTACTGTCTTAGAACATTCCCGTTTTCTTTCTTGCACTTGGTTATTTATGTTTGTGTTCCCCATCCCCCCAATTAGTTATATTATAAGCTCTAAGAGGAAAAGGATCATGTTTTACTTCTATTTTTATTCTCTACACTGCCTAGCACATAATTTATCCCTGACACTATTTTTAAATAAATGAATGTGTGATTAAAGAGTACAGTGTCTTTGCACAGTCTGTTTTTATAAAATTTTTATATTTTAGAAATGGTTCCTTTTATGTAGAAAGTAAGTCCTCAGTTTCATTGTAAATTTGAAAAATACAGATGGGGGGGATGTTAGCGCCTTTGACTCAAACATTGAAGCCATTCATTATAGGGTGTAAGTCAAGACTGACCTCCAGTACTTTGACAATATGTATATGACCCTTTAAATGTAATTATTCTTAACAAAGGGAATTTTGGAATGTTCATATATGACTTGATTGTTCAGTGAATAATGCCAATAGCTAATTTAAGAGTGCCTGAATATAAATGCATACTTCTTTAATCCAAGGCGGGGAGCAAATTTGGTTGTGAAAATGATTACAGGTGTATTTTCTATTATTCAAACACCACTCCACATTTAATCGTGTTTTTTTCTCAGTGATATTTTTATGTAGAGACAGTTTTCTTACATAAAGGACGGAGATGGATGGGAGATGGATGAATTCTTTTGGGTAACAATAGTATCAATTTGAAACATTTCTGTACCTCAGATTGCTATTTAGAGCTCATCTGCATTTATTCATGCATTATTTAATTGGCTATATTCTTCGGGAAGGGGGCAACGGAAGAGGATTTTTTGTTCAACACTTTGACAATCAAATTTTGAATGCCAAGGGTATCCATGATTTAAGAAAATATCTAACATTAATGTCAGAACAGGGAGTTCACAGAGTGAGGTATTAAGGGAAAAACAGATGGAAGGAATGAATCAATCTCTATCCACAGCTATTCAAGGAGAAGAATGAAATAAATACATTTATGTCTGCATGGGAGAGGAACAGTGAAGAGAATATGGTGTAATATAGGTAGGGAGAAGATACATAATTTTTCAAAGGTAGCTTTTGTTTTGTCTTTGTGTTTATCAGCATATGTTAGGGTAAATTATGGGCATTAAGACTGAAAATTAATTGAACTAGTTAATGATATAAAGATGAGCCAAGAAAGCGGTTGGATAATAAAACCCCATTTTGCCATGTAGCTGTGAAAACTCAGCTTACTAGAGCGCAGGGACTGAGTGCACGCCAGGGCTCTTCCGGAGACTTTGCAGATGCTGCCCGTTAGGTTTTCTCATCATTGTGAGTCCAAGCTAAGATTTCTCACTGCTGTAACCATCGTACTGAAGTAGGACAAAGGAAGATTGGCTGACAGAAGACTGTACTTGAACAAGAATTAAATTTTGAAAAAAGAAGTTATCATTCATGTATTAAGCATTACCAAGAAATAAGAATTATCTCAAGCCAATTTCCAGAGAATTACAATGGTGAGAGCTATAAATCCAGTTAACTGGAGTCACTCATTTTGTTTTTGTTTTTCTGAAAGTTGAACGCGAAAATGTTAGAAAAAATTATCGAGGTATCACCTTTACCTGACATGTATGTCATAAGTAGGAATAATATAAAAAATCTCAGACAACTGATGACTAAACATGCTAGAAGCAATATTCCTAGTCTGTGATCACTTCATGTTTTAATCAAGAGTCAACTCTCAATATTCATTATTCTAATAATTAAATGGAAATTCTCATGGATCTTTGACTTGCAAAAGTCAAAAAGATCAATGATCTCTCGCTGTGTCTGTCTGTCTTCTGTCTCCAGCAAATAGTCCTAGGCCTGAATATGAATATAACTCTAACTCTAGAAAACTTTGTGTGAGTTCATTTTCAGATGACTAGGAAATATATTAAATTGCTCCACAGGTGGGGAAGAGACCATTCTTTCTACTTCATTATCTGCTACCCAGTCAAGTTCCATGGGCCCTTGAACCAATATGTAGTAGAGATTACTTTATACCTAAACAGACATATGTGTGAAAACCATTTTTTCTACACCCCTGCCATTATTGGCTATTGTCAGTCTTTAGATATTTTTGCCAAGTTGAGAA
Organism: Sturnira hondurensis; assembly: GCF_014824575.4. Lineage (NCBI taxonomy): Eukaryota > Metazoa > Chordata > Mammalia > Chiroptera > Phyllostomidae > Sturnira > Sturnira hondurensis. Next base: position 3,759,662 of record NW_028081528.1, read on the forward strand.
ATAAAAAATGGCACAGCATTACTTCTTTTCTGTGACTCTCTCTGATTAATAGTGGATTTGGGTGCTTTTCCTATAGTTATTAGCCATTTGGGTCTTGTTTTATGGAGAGATACTTCGAAGAATGCCGAAATGCATAAAGGGGAAAAGTCTGTCAGTCAGTATCACCCTGTTCACAGATTAAATTAAAAAAAAATCATCTCACTGCATGCAGAAAAATATTCAGTAAAATACAGTGCTTTTTCTCAGGTAAAAACCCTTATTAAACTAAGCCTGGAAGACGGTAGAATGTTATCAACCACAACTCTCTCTGAAATGTTGTATGCAACGGTAAAGGTAAAACCCGCTGTCTTTGATGTCAGGCACTTTGCCGTTGGAGATTCTCATCAGTGTTCTAAGACAGGAACGATTTGGTCAGATTTTTCCAGTACGAGGTGAGTGCAACAAGAGAACTGGAAAGGATTGCCTTATACACAAAATAACCAAACATAAAACATTATAAAAAGGATACTATTTATAATGGCAAGTGAAACTTTATGGAGAAATTGATAAAATTATTGAAGGACCTGTAAAAAAACTTGAACAAATTTGAGATATGTGTTCGTCGTGAATAGGAAGACCACATCATTAAAAAGTCAGTTTTTCCAAAATTAATTTAGAAATCTGTTTTTAAAATAGCTAATTTTCTTTGAAATGCATGATTCATTCATAATACAAAAGTAGAATGTACTTAAGTGGAATTACAGAGTAAAAATGCAAATCTCACTTCTTCTTCACCATTCAGTTACCTGCTTCAGATAACCCGATGTCAGTTTCTTCTGTACTTTAGAGATGTACTGGGTATTAGTACAGATTCCGTTAAAATCTTACCAGAATCTGCCAGGGAACATGGAAAACCCGATTCTACCTTCAAGTGTAAGTGTGAGTGTGCACAGATGGCAATTTGGTAACTGGCAAATAGAAGAAGGAGAGCTGCCAAGGGTATTGATGATGATAGTTCAGTTAGGGCAGGACCATGCTCAGATCCATCAGAGGACCAGAACGAAGGGCTGTTTTTACTAACTTTGTCTGTGACAGAGTTTGCATTACAAATCAGTGGCGGAAGGATAGATCAGTAACTAAATGGTTTGAGAACAATTCAGATATTCAGTTTGTAAACTTGTAGTCAAATGATGTCGTGCTGAAATATCTGTTGTCATAAACCATTGTTGTCTATTTGGGTGGGTGACAGTGTAAACATCTGCAGAACTGATGTATTGTTTCATATACACAGGTCATTCATTTCACTGGAGGGATGGGAAGGGATTTTATGAAGGTACGGGAAGGATGTTTAGTTAAGTTTGGCTAAATTAGGTGAGAGAAGTACTCGATATTTATGTAGCTTACCAATTTTCAAAAGATAATTTGAGATTAATTTAAATGAAAGGTTGAGATTTAAGAGAACCATTGAATAAAAGAGAGGGGTGATCATTCAGTAAGGAAGGAAAGTAAACACCACCACTCTAAGGCCTAACCGGAGAGCTGCTAGTGATGCCTGAAAAAGCCAATGGGGAGGTGAGTTTTCAGGTGAGATCTGGGTGACTAGGAGAGCCCAGTCGTGCAAAGATGTAAGGAAAGGCATTCCAGGCAGAAGGAACAGCCAATGCAAAGGCCCCTAAGTCCAAATTCTACTTGGCTGTTTTCTGAATGAAGGCTAGTATGGCCACGGCATTTTCAACAAAACAGAGAGGAAAGGTGACTGGTTAGGCCAGGGTCACTTGCATATTGCATCCAAGCTATCTCTTGCAATAAATTCAAAATGATAGACTATTCATATTCCTAACTAAGGATTTTACAAGCTCTCCCCTGTCATGTACCAATATCTTTATTTTTTTCTTTCAAAAGCACCATTCACGTGCTAAATAGCAGAATGCATTCTTTACCTTCGTATTTTTCCATGCATGCCAGAAAGGCGTGGAATGTAATTCTCACCCCAGTGCATGCAAGAACAACATAGGTACTGTGTGGCGTGCTAGATACAAAATCAGGAAAACCGGGTATATGTGTTCATTCATATTTTTATGGACTTAGGAAATGAACTGAAAGATTTCTGGAAAATGAAATTGATGAAGAAACACCAGTTGGATCTCAGAGAGCTCTTCCCTCATGGGAGTTTTAGCTCAGAGTCTGCCATGTTCGGATAATGGGAGGTAGTTTAGTTATCTTCTCTGGACACCTCCCAAACATGAGGGGCATGGCCCAGATTGCTGTTAGGGGCCCCACCAGCTTCAAAAAATGCCAGTGATTTACTTTTTTCCCTAAAACAGGCCAGGTCTCAGCACTGTGTCTTTAGGGCTCACCAAATGTAATTTTGCTTCAGTGGGCAAATTACCACACGAATAAGTTGGTCTGATACTGTCAGGTTATAACACTGCATATTTCAGGCTTAGGAAGTCATTCTCCTCCAGTTTATTTTCACTGTCTTCTGAAGCTCGTGCTGTGACTGGTGTTGAGTGCCTTCACTTTTCCCCAGTGTTACGGTTCGCAGTGCTTACAAAGAGCTCTTCAGGAATCGGTATGACTTACCTAGCTTCATTTAATACTTCAGAATCATCAAAGCTAATCTCTTTCTCTCACCGTTTATGTATGTATTTATGTGCTTGTAGGTGTCTGTGTGCTGGTGTATCTGTGTGTGTACACGTAGGTGCATGTGTTACAATTACAACTGAATTAACATTTCTATCTTCCTAAGATAGAAGAGTCGTCACATTCTTCTAATGCATAGAATAGGAGGGAAAGTGCGACAATGTACTAAACTCAGCTTAGAACCAGTTATTGTTTTCATTTTAGAAATGAAGATGATCACGTTACGTCTCATAAGAAGGGCAAGGTTTTATCATCACTGTTCAGTTTTTTCTGTTTCTCCCCAATGACTGCATCTGAGTTCTCTAGATCTCATTTAACATTGCATTTCATTTTTAAAAATTAGGTCTTATTTTGGACTAATCTAACAGAAATTTCTATATAAGTCACACTATAATAGAAATTAATATAAATAACCAGAAAGTTTAGTCAAATATTTCAATAAATGTTGCCAATTAAAATAATGAATGCAAGTCAGCTGCTAAATAAATAAGGCATAATTTCCAGCTATTTCCCCCCACAGTTTATTTAAATCAAAATAAGTTTCTTCATAAAAATACTGTTTTGCAGTAAGAACTGCAGAACCCTTTGGAATTTTTTAATTGATAATTTTTACACCACAGTTTATAGTTAATGTGGTTAGAATTTTAAAAGGGAGAGATTATATTGGTTATTGGTTCTAAAGTCATATTTTATTGGGTTTTACACCTACTGTGGGTGATATTTAAATGATGCCAAAGCTACATGTTGCAATCAAGATAGCAACAGTATTTTTTCCTTCATTCTCATTCCAATCTTTTAAAATGTAATGCATGGAAATTTTTCTTTCATATGTTAAGTGTATCTCATTGCTGAATATAGTGTGCCTCACTGAAGTATTCACTTCTTTGCCAAAAACACATCAGTCATTCACAAATATTCAGTATTCTGAGAATGAAAATTTTTTTAGCAACTTGGGTAGCTAGTGAAAGCCAGTTTGCAAAGATTCCTAACTCCACAGTGTTCGATATGTGATGAGGAAGCTAGGGCTAAGTATTAGCACCCACACAGGAGAGAGAGAGTTCCAGACACTCTGGGCCCTGCCAATTCATGGAATGATGCTAATCAGCCTGATATTTCGTGGATGAGGTAAAAACATATTATAATTTTGGAGACCAAAATAGGTTCCATCCCTGAACATACTCATTAACATTTAAGGAAAATATCTATAAAATAAAAATAAAATCCCTGAATAAATTAAAATGGAAATTCAAATAAACAAAAAATGAGATCTAGAATGTTTGACATATTATAATTGCTCAGTGAATGCTTGTGGAATGAGTAAGTGAATTAGTGAATTGAAAATGTGTCATTTATAGCAGCTCAGATTTAAACTGCACATATACCTTTGCACTTTATGAGTTTCTAAGTCCATTATTGCACTGGGCTATCCAATCATAAAGATATACTAAGAAATATTTGAAAAAACAATTCTTTCTTTCTTTTTAAAAGATAGTATTTATTTACTTTTAGAGAGAGGAGGAGGGAGGGAGAGAGGGAGGGAGAGAGGCATGAAAGGATGAGAGCAACATTGGTCTGGTTGGTTGCTTCCCACAGGCCCCTGACCAGGCACCTGGCCCACAGCCCAGGCCTGTGCCCTGACTGGGAATCCAACTGCAACCTTTCAGTTCATAGGCCGGCACTCAATTCACTAAACCACACTGCCCTGGGCCAATTCTGAAATTTAAAAAAAAAAGAGCTTTTCTTTGTTTTTCGTGATACTTTTACTAAGGGGGCATTGTTATTTTTATGAATATTAGCTAGGCCATAATTCAAATATGGATATCCTTCAATGACATGGTTTTTGGGGGCTGATTCTTTCAGACAAAAATGGTATTTGCAGCTGTGCTGTAAACCCTTCAGCCTCCTGCAGGCCTCTTTCTAGTGGGCCACATTCTGTCATCCGGATTCATTACGTGCCATATTCGTAGAGTGAGTTAGAAGAGAGAATGTTACCTTATAATCCCACTCATCATGCTGTTGGAAACTCTTAAGAGCCCAGCTCAACCTCCCTCCAGCACCCACTTCAGAAAGGAGCTCCAGAGAGGGCTTCTGTTCTTCTGTGTGTCAAGTTCAGAGTCCAGGGCAAGGGTAAGTTGAGCACCTGATCTGGCTTAGACTAAGAAATCAAGCATCTTCCGGCATTGTAGTAAAAAAAATATTATACAAATATTATTTTAAAAGACCAACATCAGATTTTAGGCTCCATTTTTCAAAAAAAATTTAAAATTTAACCAGCATTCTTTATAATTCTGATTTCTCCTTAAATAAATATGAGTATTTAGTCTGATTTCTAATTTCCTGGCTCAAAACTGGTGATCCCACACATCAAAAACTTCAGTTTCTGATGTTTAATGGCACATATGTCAGGAAGGGTCCAGAGGGAAGAAATCTGAGTGTTCCTGGGCGCAGGTGGCGCGAATAGGCTTCACCTTCACGACCACCTCAATTGATTGCTTTTTACCGCAGTGTGCTTTTTAGGTTCTTTTTTTTATTTTTAATTTTTTTCCCTAACCTTAATCCCTAACCTCTCACCTCTAACTCTAATCCAAGGTACCCTAAACAGCATCTATTATGTTTCAGAGCCTGAGGCTAGAGTGTCCCCACAAGACTGAAAGCAGCAGGCGGGCTGCCTTTTCATCTGGGGCTCTGAGCCCTTTGCGTGCTCCTCCAGCTTGTTGGCAGGGTTCCGTTAGTTGTCCTGTGAGACGGAGGATCTGGGGTTTTTGTTTGCTCTCAGCATGGTTCATTCTCCTCTTCCCGTCTGGTGCTTCTCTATGGCCGCTCCACCTCAGCAATTAAGGGACACTCTCTCCTTGAATCCCTGCTAAGCTTCATATTTCTCCAATATCTTCTACCAGTTGGAGAAAATGCTCTTCTTTTTTAAAGAGTCCCACATGATTAGGTTGGGCTGACTTGGGTAATAATATCTGAAAGTCAGCTCATGACTACTACCATGACCTTAATTAGTAACACACCTTCATTGCATGCAAATTCCATTCCCCAACTCCATAATCGTGGGAGTAACACCAGGTAGGGAACTTCATGTGATCTTACAATTCTGCCTTCCTCAGAAATTCTTTAAGACTTTATTATTTTGATATAGTCTCCTTCTCCTCCTCAGCTTCACTTACCAGCTCTATGCCAATAACTCACAAACGTCTAAGCGGAGCCCCAGGCTCACTCCTGAGCCTTTCGACCAGTATCATCTCCCAATGTCCATTTACAGGCCCCACTGGAACCTGATGGTACAGGCTAGAAAGTGAGTCACCTGCCTCTGTTCTGGGAATGAGGAAAGTTAAAATAATGCATTATGAAAATGAGTTCTGAGAATGCCACATTTCCTTATTCTTCTCCACTTGTACATGCTAAGATACTCATGTAAGCATCACTTGTACATGCTAAGAACCCAGAGCTTTGGGAATGAATGGACTGAAGGTTCAGAGCCTGCCTTCAGCCATTTCCTCCTCTCCAGTCACCCTCTGCTGCTCTCAGAGGCCAGCATACAGCTAAAGAGTTAGCTTTTACACATCATTCTGCCTCGTGTGTTCCGTCGTTTTCAACCAGGCTTTTCTCACTGCTGGTGTGATCATTTGTCAACCTTTAGGGACAAGACCTTGCAAGGAGAGGGCTGCAAGTGAAGCCAGGCACCTTAATTAAAGAAGAGGCCATTTAGTCCTGGCCCATGTGACTCCATTGGGTGGAGTGTGATTCCTGGTCAGGACACATACCTGGGCTGTGGGTTTGATCTCCGTTCTGGGAGCAGGCGGGAGCAATCCCCAGTCCTGGCACCAGTCCCCATCCCCAGACCCCAGTTGGGACATGTGAGAGAGGCAACCAGTCGATGCTTCCCCCCCCCATCTGTATTTCTCTCTATCTTCCTCTCTCCTCTCTGTTGAAAAGCAATGAAATAAAAAGGGTCCTTGGGTGAAGATAAAAAAATAAAAATAAAAAATAAGGAAGAGGCTCTTTGTTCCTCTTTCTTTTCCCCCATTCTCACTCACTGACTTCCTGCCAGGATTGTGATAACAGGGTTGGAAGTGGGCTTTTTGATACGGATTTGATAAGACACAGGGCAGTGAGGACAGTAATCTTCTGTCACATGAGAGGGAACTCCAGACTGTGCTTCTGACATCGTCTTTGGGATGACAGCTCTGCTCTGCTGGCTGAAATACAGTTCTAAAAAATATTCTTATTTATTTATTTTTAGACAAAGGGGAAGGGAGGGAGAGAGGGAGAGAAACAGTGTGTGGTTGCCTCTCGCATGCCCTGCACTGGGGACCTGGCCTGCAATTCAGGCATGTGCTGTGATTGGGAATTGAACCAGCCACCCTTTGTTTCACAGGCCACCACTCAATCCACTGAGCCACACAAGCCAGGGCCAATTTTTTGTTTGAAAAGCACAAATAAGCCCTGGTTGGTGTAGCTCAGTGGATTGAGCGCGGGACCTCGAACCAGAGATTGCGGTTCGATTCCCAGTCAGGGCACATGCCTGGGTTGCAGGCCAGTTCCCAGTAGGGGACATACAAGAGGCAATTATACATTGATATTTCTCTCCCTCTCTCCTTCCCTTCCCCTCTAAAGATAAATAAATAAATAATCTTTTAAAAGAGAATTTAAAAGCACAAGTGACCCCCTTCACTTTCTTTTCTCAGTTCTCTCATTCACATGCTCACATTTTCAATGTTTGCTCACACAGTCTTTATTGTTTGCCCTTTTGAGATAACATGAGAAAGTCTCGCAAAAATCATCACTTATTTTCTATGTTTTAACTGAGGGTTTCAAAGGGCATTATTCATTATGATTTCACATATTTTTTTCATTTATTGCTATACCGTCTCCCCCCATGTATAGTTTTTTGGAGACCGTTCTTCTGTAACCACACTGACTTCTTTTAATGGGAACCCCTTGTATATGAACCAGGATCAAGAGTTCGAAGAGAACAACAACAAAACAAAAGGGCTAGTAGAGCCCCAGGGATTCATGAATGGCCTACAGGTAGTTTCTGAATCCTGTGAAATTATCTTCATAGGAGTATGTTTGTGCACATGCACATTTTTCTTGGGATGCCGTCTATTCTGTGTCTCATTCTCAGAGAAATCTGTGACTCCAGTAAATATAACCAATCATTGTGAGAAGGCGAGAGAACAGGCTTGGCCGTTTGGATTCTCGAACCCGTGGACAGCAGCCTCCGATGAGCATCAGGGGAGGAGGCTGGAGCTAGGCTTACCCACAGCCACAGCATAGAGCGCCCCTCGGGGTGCACTCTCCCAACCCAGTTTCAAAAAGCAGAGACAGACCTAAAGCAAACAAGCAGAAACAGCAGTCTAATCCCGTGAGGACCAGTGAACCCCGAGGGAACTGTGTCACTGTGCGGTAAGTGATGAGCCCCCGACAGCCCTGTGTCTTCCTATATGGGCACCTTAAAAAAGCAGGGAGCTGTCTAATCTGTTTTGAAAAGAGTTCCATAAAAGTAAAATGGAATTCAAAACTATTTTAAGAGAAAGCCTCGTCCATCTGATATGTTTGTTCCCACATGAATTGAGACAGGGGTGTGAGGCTGTGTGGTGTGCTGCCTGACCCTTAAAGCTGTACTAGGAGGGAGAATGAATCTTGGCGTCCATACGCCTCATGCCTGGTATATTAGGTTTGCACATATTTGTCAGCTCTGTTAAGTGATTAAGAAACACTTGGTGTAGAGTGAACCTAAAGCTTGGTTTCCAGGCCTTCCTTCACAGACAGAAATAAAAAAGCTGCTAGTAGAAATTGTACTTCAGATACAATGCCTTGGAAAAATATTTCCATATATATACTAATGAGCTTATAGGTGAGGTCATCAGGACTCACACTAGGAAAGACCTCTGTCGTAGTCCTATCTGGAGGGTTTAACTTGGCGGTCTAAATCAGAAACAAATTATATGTCAGATGATGCCACTGTTTTTCACTAAATGATACATAGAAGGAAAACAGTTACCATGTATCAAACACTTACAAGGTTATTATCTATAAGGTACAAACACAAACTCTAAGTCAATAAGAAAAATAACATTAACTTAGAGGAAAGATGGTCAGAGATATGAAGAACACCTTAACAAAGGAAGAACCAACAATGACCAACAAATAAATGAGCAGATGAGCAGTCTCGGTCATGGCTACTCCAGTAATGAGGTGTTATTTATTATCGTAACAGAAGTAAAAAGATTCATCATACCCAGTGTTGATTAGGGTTTGGAGGAAAAGGGCAACCGTATACATTATGCATTAAAGGAAGAGCGTACTGGTGACATTTTGGATGAGCAGAAATTGCAGTACTGTCAAAATTTTAAAAGTACGTACTCTGCAATTCAGTAATTCCACTTTAATGCTATACTGAAATACTTGCACCAATGGACAAGAATTTGTATACTAGGATATTTATTTGCAGTGTTATTTATAGTCATGAAAAATTGAAGATGATTTAAGTATTGGACAATACAAAAATCAATAACCATAATCTATACTCTGAAAGGTTATATTATAGTCATTAAAATTAATAAGTAATGATTGAGCATATTAGCATGGAAGAATGAGCGAGGTATATTATTGAGTGAGGAAAAAACTCAAAATGTATAACTATATGCATATAGGATGGTAAACTCAAGTAATAGATCCATGATATCATTTTAGTATTATAGGAACTATATAAAAGTAATAAATAAGAGTATTTAATCTAAAGAAAAAACAGTAGAATGAAACATATCAATTAAAAAGAAAGTTGTTAAAGTCATGAATATTATATATATGGATATATATATACACACACATAAAGAAATGTTTTGGCAATATGTTAACTTTAAAAGAATTAATGAACTGAATTCAGTGATAAGGCTAATTACAAATATGTACGAGAGACTTTTTTGATATAGATCAACAAAACTAAGGTAGTGATACTAGACATCTTGTGGATAATCTTTACTTAGTTTATTATCCTTTCTTATTCTCCCTTTTATTCTTTAGATAAAGCTCACAATTATACAAGTGGGTTACCTGTTACTTGACGAAATGTCACTCACTATTAATATCACTTTGCAGCACAGAAATTTTTTTAGCATAATTAGAGGCAACCAGCCTGCTTAGAGTTGGTTAATTAAGTTCCAAAATTCTAAGGGAGATGATGAACTAAGTAGACATATGTATATAGAGCTTTCTGTTCTGCTTTTTTTTTTATCAAATGTTTCTGGCACCTGGGTTTTTCAACTGCCCTTCTGTTGAGTATGATTTTCAAATTCATGTTAGGAAGAGTAAGTAGTATGCTCTGGGCAAGTAAGCTCTTCATTTGTAGAGTGATGATATGTCAACACACATTTTCTAAAATAACAGTCCTACTACCCTCAATGTCTTGGAAACCGTTACCTGATACCCAGAGACTAGAGTACAACTAGCTGAGAGCCTTGGATGCAGAGCAAGAGGGTTTGTGAAAGAAGATAGCCCAGGGAGCTGGGGCCTTGCTTTGCTACGTCGACATGTCTAGAGCTCAGAATAAAATTGAGTTTCCTGCTTTAGCCATAGCTGGGTCTTAAAATAACCTGAAGAAATTATAGTTCTGATTACATAGAAAGTGAAGGACTTAGAACATTCTCCTAATAAAGCCATGAGAATGACACAAAGCTTAGTCATCCTCAGCCCTTCTCGAACAGGCATTTTAGAGAGAAAAATAGAGCTTTGAAATTGGATAATTTGATTTGAAATCTTGCCTAATTATTTTAAGAATTCAGAAAACTTTTTTTTTTGGCCAAAAAAATAATGATCTGGAATCCAATTATGAAAGAACAGGCTTTTTCAAATGTTTGATATCTCCAGTAATGGGAAAAAAAATCCTGTCTTTTAAAATTACATTCTGCTGGAAATCTCATTCTTGGATGCCGTACTTTTTTGCATTTTGAATGGACAAGTTTAATGTAATTTCCTTTTGGGAACATGGCATCGGAAAAGTTAGATGGGATATTTGATTCTTTGTTGGATCCTATCTACAGGGTACAGATTTTAGGAGCAAAACACTTCTTGTTTCTTTTTAATTCCCAAAAGGAGATCTCCAACTTAACCAGATGCCCTGAGATTTGTCATTTCAAGATGGCTGATGTGGAGTCAGCTCCCGTCATCCACATATTTGGTGAGCACACCATGAATGAAAGAAGCTGTGTGGATAAAACCTCTAATAATTCCAATTAGAAAATTATTGCTACTACTTTCCATTGCAATGTGCTACCCCCATGGCGTTTATTGCTGCACGGTCTCGCCATGTTTGTTTGTGTGCTGCTACTTTCTCAGGTTACTTTTGGTTCACACAGTGTTCAAGTTGGAGCCATATCAATAAGATGATCCTAAATAGCAGTCTAGGATTTCCAATTTTAAGGGAAACAAAAGATAATCAAACAAGTTAAAGTGAAATTTAAGATACTGACTTTTTACTTGAAAATTAAAAACATTCAACTAATAAAACTTTTTGATGAATATCCTGAAATGTTTTTGGTTATTTATTTTTATTTTATTTACTTATTTTAGAGAGAAAGTAGAAGGTAGGGAGAGGGAAAAGCATTTGCTGTTCCACTTATGTATGCATTCATTGGTAGTTTCTTGTATGTGCCGTGACCAGAGATCGAACCCACAACCTTGGCATATTGGAATGATGCTCTTACCAACTGAGTTAGGGCCCCTGGTCAGGGCCTATTCCAGTTATTTTTACTGGAAAGTTAAGTGGATTTTACATGAAGTTGAGATTTAACTAAGCCTTAGCAAACTGCCTTGGAACAGGAGGTCGAATAAACATTTGTCGAAAGGAAAAATCATTTATTGAAATATTGTGTCTTCTGTTACCATTCTTGAGAAATAGTGGTGAGACAGTTTAGTAGAAGTGACTAACAACTACATATATACAGAAGACAATATGTAAGTCTCCAAGGTAATAAGGACCATCAGGAGGATGTTAGACCAAAATTAACACCGAGTGAAATGTGTTATGCATATATTACAGCCCACGTGTGGAAATCTGTTCATTTATAGAGAAATTGCCTCTCTGTGAATGGCTAAGTTGGCTCTACCAAGTGTGCATGCATGCACAGACACACACACACACACACACACACACACACGAAACACTTAGGGCTACTCGAAAGTGACAGCCATACACTGACAGGTTTTAACTAAAAAATGATCTGATCAGTGAATAATCTTTAAATATAGAAATAGACATTTTCATAGAGAAATGACAGGGATTTGGAGGACTCCAAGGTCAAGGCTCCAGGCTGAGAAATCATGAGAAATCAGAACTTTCTAACAGAGAATTCATTCCCAGCTAGCTACCTGGTCCTATTTTCATTTCTCCTTTTATCCCAAGGGTTGGTGATCTAGTCCTAGTCATATTTTCCCCAGCCGTACAAATAGACAGGATCTCAATATCTTAGCTTTCACTCAGGTATAGCATAAAATTCTTTTGCTAATACTAAAAGGAAATGGAACAAACATACAAACACACATACATATCTCTTGTCCCACTTAATGTTTATTCAGACCTTCTATGTAAGGCAGTTTAGAAGGGGACAAAGATTTGTCTGAAACTTAGTGATAGTCCATTGAGGATCAGTTAAGTGCTGTGAACTTTCATTGTATGCTATTGTATTTGTTCCTCCCTAGGACCTTTTTTGTAGATGATAAAGAAAAAAACATGAGGAAAATGAGCTCATAGAGGCTGAACAGCTTAAATTAGGAGCCATTTATAGGGTTAGGAGGAGGGGTAACTGGAGGAAGATAAAAAATATAAGCTTCCAGTTAGAAGAGAAATAAGCACCAGGGGTGTAATATAGAACATAACGGCTATAGTTCACACTGCTGTGTGACAGCAGAAACATTGCTCATACGTTCTAAGAGTTTTCATCACAGGAAGAAATTCTCTTTTCTTCTATTGTATCTATAGGATATGAAGGGTATCAGCTAAACCTATTGTGGCAATCATTTCACAGTCAATGTAAATCCAACTACCATGCTGTACATCTTAAACTTATACAGAGATGTATGTCAATTACTTCTCATTAAAACTGGGAAAACAGAAGCATTTGTGGCTGACCACTGAATTTATTCCAAAGTAGGTGATGCTTCAAGAGCACACTGTTTAGAGGGGAGGAAAAGAAAGTAAACCAAACTGGGGAACATACAGACAAAACTAGAACTGGAAACGGTCCGGGATGCTGCATGGAGGGAATCGTGAAGGAGGGTCTTTGTGTTTGGAGACTTGAGTTGTTATCATGGTAGGAGATAAAGTTGTAACCCTGGCAAGAGGAGGGTGATTACGGGCCTTCAGTTCCACGCAGAGATGGTGACTACTGACCTCTGAAGGCTTTTTTAAGCAGTAGACTGGCATAATCAGAAATACTTCCTGGAAATATAACTTTGGCTATAGTGTAAATGATGGGGCACTCCTTAAAATGGGTTTTGCAACTATTATCCAGCCTGCTAACTGTTAACTATATGTGCCTGGGCAGAAATACAGAGAGAATAATGAGAGGGAATTGCATGGCCCCAAAATAGAGAAATTGTAAGTTAATGCAAAAGGTAGAGGAAAAGCATAGAGTGTCCCTTAGATTTCTAGCCTCCATGACTGGGTAGATGTGATGCCATTATTCATCCGACAACTATTTTTTCAGTGCCTCTTATGTACCAGACATAGTGTAGGTGCCTAAGATAGATGAGAGGACAGAACAAACAACCATGTACACTTGCCCTTGTGGAGCCTGGAGGGGAACATGGACCAGTTTCCCTGGATGAGGAACAGGGGAAGGACGAGAGGAGAAAAACCTAAAGCAGCAAAAGCACAGAGGGGGATAGAGCCCTATGGAAGCTGCAGCATCCGGCTGGTGAGCTGTTCTCAGAATAATCCCACGTAAAAGATGGGTAGACATTGGACCTTTATGCAGACACACACCCCTCCATGTATACACATATTTACACATACAGTGCATAGGGGAATAATATATATGTAACTACAAGCTGTATTCCTTTGTTATACATGAAGAACATTCTAACTGTAGTCTTAAGGAGTGCAGAGATTTTACACTCAGAAATACTAGTCAGCAGTAAACTTCAGACGTAGACTATTGCCTGGTCTCACTGAAGGGAACTAAAATCGCTTCTGCCATCTGCTTTGTGATGGGGCAGCTCTCAGAGTTCTGCCCAAGAGGGCTCGCCCTCTGCTCTGAGTCGCACGTGGTCCAGGTCACAGGGAGTGAGCAGCCTGCACAGAGATTGGATCCAGCATGGCCACATTTATGGATTGGGACTTCATGGTATTTTAGCCTACAGTTACTAAGAATATTAATACAATTGAAAATAAAGTTCAAGCTTGGGAAAGGAGGAAGATCGAAAGGGTAAACATACAAAAGTAGGTTTATAGTTATTTGTGTGCAGAAAGATATTATCTAAAAGATAAATCATAAGTGAGAATATAAAAGACTAATCAGACAAGTATTACAAATAAATAATATAGTAATTAATGAATAAATAATAATACCTGAATAACCCCTCTGTTTTGCATACTCACAAGTGTAAACCTACTTTTGCCCACCCTCGTATAATCTGTGTGTGTGTCTATAGATTTGAGAGACAGACACAGAGAGAGAGAGACTCAGAGAAAGAGATTTAGAGAGTGAATCAAAATAAGTAGATATGGATTAGAACATTGCTTAATAAAATATCGTCACCCCAGCACCTGGTTCAGAGTATACATGGAAAGTTTCTGGGAAAGATTTTGGGTAGAAGATTGTCATGAAACTAAATAATTTAAGTGTGTATGAAATAAAGATAGAAAAATATGTATGCAGAAGGAAAGTTGCTTTTTTGCAGTTAATGTAATGCTTTTAATACACCACCCAAGCAATCTTAGGAGTCTTCAGAAAATAAATCTATTTCTGTCTGATAAACAATATTACTCTAATTCATCTTTTGGCTTTAGTAGGGTCATTTATATGAGTATTAGGTAATGTTCATTCTAAACTATTTTGCCCAGTTCCTGTTTTTTTTGTAAACACTGAACTGTTTTGCTTTTTTTTAAGCTGCTGGTTTTATATATTTGTATTCCCCCTTTTTTCATGAACAATGCGTGTTGTCACTTAAAGTTAGAAATGCTACTGAAATGCAATATATTAATGGCTTAATGAAGACAGGATTGCTCTTTGGATATAGGGCTATAGATTCCTGTAAACTAAGTCTGACCTTGCAGAGCAGAGTAAGGTGCCCATGGCCTGATCTCTAGAGCTTGTGTGTTTGACCTTGGGTCCATCTCACTTTGAGAATGTACAGCTTCCAGATTTCGATGCTCCAGGGATCTTTTCCTTTCTGCATAGGATGTCTGGTTCACCTGACTCCAAGTCCTACCTGCCAATAGTGTGTCTCCAGTGGCTCCTATCCCCTTATTGCCTAAAACATAAAGCCTTGGGTGTCACTCAGCCACAGGGAAAGGCTCACAGAATGTATAATGGATGGCTATATGAAGTTCTTGATGTAGTTTCTTGGCATCATGTAGCTATATTTTAAGTTCATATTTGAGAGTTCTTGCGTCTCGAATCATCTTTTTCCTAGACCAATGCATAAATCCTCCCGCTGACTGCTCCCAACACCCGAACGGATCATGTTGTGAACACTGCCCAGTGAACCATTAGAACTCAGTGGAATCACACAGGAAAGTACTCAGATATTAAAAGGACGGTATTTTATGAGCAGTGGAAATTTTTGTCATAGGTATTTCAACTGACACTACCTTTATTACTGCTCTGTACCTACATTTGAAGACCCAGACTCTAGTAGTTGCAATACAATAGGTCTAAAAGGTGGGAAAACTGATTCTTGTCAGTGTGTCACCAAACATATTATCAAAGTTAATCTCATAAGGGTGTCAGAGGAAATTAAAGGTGCCTTTGGCTCTGTGTTACGAGAACTGACTGAAATTTCAAACTCCCTCGGTAGCTAACTATATAACAGCAGCAGGAAGCCTTCAATTAACTGTATCAGTTCTATTTATAGTACAAAGGATCCGTGGTTTAGGATAGCCTACGTGACTTACAGAGGATAAAACCTAACTCAATCTTCACAACCTGAAGTGCAGCCTGAGAGAGAATGATACACAGGGTCAGGCAGCAGCGCGGAGCATAGTTACTAATTCAAAGACGAAAAGGTCTTCGGCGAGGCTTTGAAAAACATTCTGTCTAGTCAGTAAGAAATTCGACAAAAAATCTGTTTGAAAGAAAAGGAAGTCAGAATGTAGAGCAACATTCTACATTCTAGATTTTATAACAATAAAAGTCAGTCACGTGAAATAGTTTAGTAGGGAAAAATACGATCTTTTAGAAGAACAGTGAGTAGAATAATTATTGAGGTTATAACCAGAAATTCACATGGATTTGACAGTGAAAGATTATTTCCATGTGATTCTCAGTCTGGCCCTTGTGGAACATTCGAGAGAAAGGACTAGAGACTATTAGTGCTTCTAGTATTTTTTTTAACTCTTTGAAACTGTACCTTACACTAATTTTTGAGAAAAAAATTTGTTGAAAAGTGAAACTTGCATATCTTTTGCATAATTTGAAAGCTGAGTGATCTCAATTTTGCCATCTTTGTTTTTCTTCTTTTGCTTCCTCCTCCTTCTGCTATGTGGACTATGTCTAATTAAGTAAATTAATGTTGAAAAAATTTGAAGCATTTATAAATTTGGGGGGATCTTTGGGTAATGGCACAAAATTAGATTTGAAAGTCTCTGAAAGAAACATCTCAACTCAGCAAGGAAGTTAGTTTTGTGATAATACTGGAAAAAATTGCTGTTTTGGCTTTCTCTAAAATAGGGTTCACAATACCAAAGGCATCCTGAGAATTATAACTAAAATAAAAGGTCTGGTATTTTGCACAAGATTTGGCAATTATTTTTGGAAAATTATTTTCACAGAAAAAGTTTGATCCAATTAAAATAAGTCTATTTAGGAAGTCAATCTATGAGTTTCCTGAATTGACATTTTCATGTGGAATTGAAATGATGAAAAATTTTATTATGATATTTTTTGAGTTCTGAACTTACTGGCATGTTTATCCTACATATATCTTTAGGTAGAAGATAAAACAATAATTTTGAGTAAAAAATTATCCTAAAAACAGTCTATGGAAACTCTTTCTATATGAAATATAGTTCCCATGAGTTTTTCCCTAAAGTAATTTTAAGTCAAATTAATTAATTTTTCAGAAAGTACATTTTTGAAGCTGGTAAGTAGCAATGATAATACTAGTGTAACATAATGGAAGTGCGGGACAACATATTAGCGTAGTACCTCATCCACAGGTGGAAACAAATAAATTATTAGGGTAGATCAGTATAGTTGATCCTGAAACAACGCAGCATGTCAATAAGGAAAGATTTTGGTATCTGCAGGGGTATCTGCTTCTGTGGATTTTGGTATCTGCAGGGGGTCCTGGAACCGTTTCCCTGCAGCTACCAAGGGGCAACTAAGTTTTGAGGGGGTCGAAAGTTGTACATGGGGTTGTATATTTTTTAAATGTGCAGGGTGTCAGCACTGGGGAGCCTGGAGCTGCTCAAGGATCACCAGTAAAGTCATAGGCCTGCTGAAGGAAAGGGACTAAATTCTCTTCTGGACCTTCCGACCAAGCGGACTTTCTGGTCCTTTGCTTAAAATTCGGACATATGATCTATAATATTAATGTCTATTCTTCTCTGCCTTTTTACTTACTTTTTAGTGGTTTCTATTAGAGCATTAAAAATGCCTTAACAAATTTATAATCATATACAAGAGCATTCTCTTTAGTGTAGGAGTTTAATTCTAAAATATACAACGGTTCCACTTATATGTAACTTTACACTAATAATATTAATAATAAAATATATTTTATGATACTGATAGATACACAAAAAGGTAGGAATTGATGAGAACAAGGATTTATTATGGAAGTTCGCTTGTCATGATTCCGTGCATGAAGCGTCAGAAGGTAATACTTTTCCATTTTCAATGCTTTTTCCTTCAGTTTCAGTAATTTCCTGCCTGGTCTGGAGGGTGTATATTTAGAATGATGCATGTTGCCAAAGGAACCATATAAGTAAAAAAAAAAAAATAGAGGTAAATCACTATTTCAGCTATCCGAGTTTCTGTAGAGTTTTGGTATTAAATTTTTATATTCTTTCTGATGTCTTTTTCCTTCTGTTAATCTCTTGAATCCCAAACATTTGTCTGGGTGTAAAGTCTTTTTTCTTATAAGAGTCCATACTAAGAGGGTTTCAGACAGCGAACAAAATGCCACCAGTGAAAATTTTCTGTAGCTAAGAGGAAAATTAATAATAGGGGACAGGAAATAACCAGAGATGAAAATAAGTTGTTTGAGTAATGGGGAAATGTTTTTGAGGTAACATTTCGGGAGTAGATATCTTTTATCTCCTTCCCCTTTCTTTCCCCTCCTCACCATCCTAAGGCCATCAGTTGGCCCAGGTCATAAAAGCAAGTCAGAAGGTGGTAGGGAATCTACCATTAGACAGGGGGCAGGGGGGACGTAAAGACCAGAGTGAGGACACAGATATTACTTTAGTTAAGATTCCTCCAGACGTTTAGTTTGGAGGAATCAGTAGTTAACAGCTGAGTGCCTCTACAGATTTCCAACGTAGATACTTAAGCAGATTGAGAAAGTTGGCGGACCAGTCCCTAAGGCTTGTTAAATTAGGAATTTGAGAAGCTTCCAATGTTGCCTTCAACTTAAGAGAAAAAGAACTCATGGTTGTGTGCATTTTGTGTATTTGTGCTTATCCCATTAAGTAGTTCATTTCTTGCAAAGACTTATTTTATCAGTTTCTTCAACTGTTTTTGTAGGTAGGAAAGATGTGCTTCCTTCTGTTGTTGAGAAAAGAGACTTGGACTAGTTTGAGTCACCAGTGTTTAGAATCCTCACCTGGCTTCCACTGGTCTGATGTGGTACATGATTTGCTGTGACATCCATCCATTTAATACGAATGATAAGACTCGGCATTTTACTTCATTTGCCTCATTACCTACCTATCAAATTTGACCTAATTCATACTCTAATTATTTGTGAAAAGTAAACATTTAGTGCTTTAAGAATGGCACAATTATACCATGATGTATATTCTACCTGAAAACAACTTTGTTTAACGTGCTGTGGAAGCTGCTTCCAGAACTGAGAGAGAGACCTGCTCATGTGAAGTTAGCCAGCCCCAAAACCACTTCAGAAAATAAACAGTGTTTTACCTAAGAGTGGTGAACAAAAAATGATGCCTTTGCTAGAAGCCACTTCTGTTGCAGGGCCCCAGCAAATGATTTATACATTTAGAGAGATGGCAAGGATTTTTTTCAGCTAATGCAAAATCTTCTAGGACAAAGAACAAAAAAAGGAACACTTGTTGAGAAGTCTCTGAAAGGGTATGAAGTTTGTTATTTTACATTCATTAACTTTTTATTTTATTCAAAGATCAGAAATAGGTGGTTGGTCATGCATTGTAAACTCACCATCTGTGTCCACCCAGTTCTCTGAGGGTTTCCCCTAAGAACTTACAAACTTCTGAAGATGTATTTCATGTTTGAAAAGGCATTGGGTGCTTGGTTATATGTACATTTATATGATGTATATTTATTTTGTATACATTATATATACAAATATATAATTACATATCAATGTATAATTATATAATATACATTTATGCATATCTGTATAAAAAAGAAAATAGACGTATACAACACCTGTAAAACTATTGGGAGTTTATTTTAAGAATGCAAAACGGTCAATATAGAAAGGTTTACAATGAAAAGAAACTTTTCTCATTTCATCTTATTGCCAGTCCTGCTTCCCACATTAGTCGATTTTAACAATTTCTCACTTTTGTGCTTATAGTGATAACTTCTATATGTTTAAATAAGATACTTGGTTTATTTACTTTAAACATTGCATATTGATTTATTGCATGGCAATGAGAATAACTCATTTCATCTTCCCTCCCCCACTTCATAATACAGTTACATCACATTCTTAGTTTTTCCACCTATTGCTATTATTATCATTTTCTTATGTTTTTTATTGGTGTTGCTCAGTAAACTGGGGAGTAATGGGATTCTTTACTGGTCTTCAGTTTGTTGAGATATATGCAGATAAGAATGATTCTGAAAGTAAGTTGTTATACTACAATGCAGTAGACTAGCAAACTGTATATAACCCCATATAAATGTGCTTTATTAAGAAATGTTGTTACACTCAAATTACTATTGTAGTTAAGAAAATAAAAATTCAAACCAGTTGACATAAACTGGAGGAAATTGTTAAATAATGTATCTTAATTTAATTTCTTCAAATTCTTTCCTTTGATGTACATGTAATTAAGAACTGAATAAGAAATGGGCCCTTTAAAAAAAGTGACTTAAAATAAAGTCAACTTCTTGTATGACTGAAAAAAAAAACTGCACAAGCCTAAAGTTAATGCATGGTATATATGGTGCTTTTTGACAGTATTTAATAAATAAATTGATGAATTTTTAAAAGATTTTGTTTGTTTATTTTTAGAGAGAGGGGAAGGGAGGGAGAAAGAGAAGGAAAGAAACATTACTCTGTGGTTGCCTCTCATACGCCCCCTACTGGGGACCTGGCCCACAACCCAGGCATGTGTCCTGACAGAATTGAACTGGCCACTCTTTGGTTCACAGTCCAGCACTCAATCAACTGAGCCACACCGGCCAGTGCATGAATGTCTTACAAATAAAGAAATGGGGGAAAGACTAAGTTTTTTGTCCTCTTTATAATAGTTTTCTTCCTGATTCATCAACTGTACAAATGTAAACCTGTCTTTGGGTCCTTGCATAAGCAACACTCAATGCCTTGAACCTCCCAAAACAGCAGTGTGTCAAAAAGTTCTTTACTTTTCTGAGAATCTTCCTTTATCAGGTATATTATTCATATTTTAATGTAGTGGGCAGGTCTTAAGGCAGGTCAACAGGTCTTAAATCAGTCCACCAGCTTTTAAAAAAGAGTTGTTAGTTTTTTTGAGAGGTATCGACTTATTGCTCCACTTACTTACACATTCATTGGTTGAATCTTGTGTATGCCCTCACCTGGGGTGGAACCTACAACATTGGCGTATCAGGATGGCACTCTAACCAGCTGACCTACCCAGCCATGGCCCAGTCCTTCTGCTTTTGACCACTCACCTTCCTTCAGCCTCTGCCTGGCTGTTCTGAGCCTCTTGGAGATGCTCCAGCTTTGGGCTGCTGCTTATGTACATCTTCACCGCAGTCACACCAGGTGGTGCTGCCTCTGCCCAGCCAGGCTATTCATCTCTGTTCAAGTCACTTTCCCTCCTTACAGTTTCAGTGCTCTCTCATGCTCATCTTTGTCATCTCTTCCATTTTCTTTTTCATTTCTGGTTTATAGAATGCTAAGTGTTCTACTGTCATTTTATGGCATTTCTGGAGAGAGCAGAAATAAATGTATTTAGTTCATCACTTTATTCAGAAGTCATACAGTTTTTAAATCACCCAAAATTAATATTATCAGTGTTACTCTTGATGCTTTTCTTATTATCTTTAACATGAGGTGTTTCCTTAAAGAAATTTGCTAAAGTAGGCTACTGAAGAAGCCCATTATGGCCATGGACCTGATCAATCTCTATAATTTTAATGAGAATGTCATAAGATTAAAGTTTACGATACACATTTGTGACTTCTATCAGTGATATATTCTTATCTACATATGTTCATTTCCTTAGAAATAGCTCATCTGTCTTGAACTCCGCTCTCCAGCAATCTCAGTTTATTGGTAACAACGCCACAACAGAGGAAGTATCAGAAACATCTTTGAAACAACACAAGGTTGTCCTTGATTCTGCAAATGTTTCTCCAGGATAGCAGACAAGAGTCTTAAGCACAAAACCCTTTACTTTTGTTTCATAACCAATTATGATACCTTTTGAAATGGATATTCCAAATACACAGATGTTAGAAATCAAAAGACAAGAAAATAAAAGGGAAGCCTCCCAGAGGCAAGAAACTGCCTATGAAATGTGTAAGCACAAAAAGGCACGTGGGAGAACTAGGAGTGGTAAACAAAGGAACTCACATTCCTATGAGGAGCTCATAGCAGAAGCTCTAGGTACCCACCCAAACCTCCTGGGCTTGTTTCTTGTGTATGTTCCCCAGTCTGGCTCTTGCCAGCAGAGATTTCTCTTTGCCTGGGGGATTTCTCTGGTATCCCAAGCCTACACCAAATGCCTGTCACATGCGCGTGACAGGTCAGAAGCGCCAGAGCATTAATGCCATCGGGAAGTGCCTGCAACCAATGACTGGCAGGAGTTGATGTGTAAATATCTCAGCTTCCTTGCCCCTTCGTTGAGTTAAGTCTAAAGAATGTGTTGTGTACTGGCGACCAGAGGTCCCCAAGGGGATGAAGCTGCAGTTGTCTGCAGTGGTAGTTTGCTTTTTTCCTTGGCACCTTCCTTTACTGTCTTATTGTCCTGCTCTCCTACTGATGTTTTGGACGGTCATCTCCCAAATGAATGACTTGCACTAAAAATGTTGCCTTAGTTTAGGAGAATGCAAACTAAAAACAGACTGTTTAGGCCTGGGGGACAAGTGTATACTCCTCAATAGAGGAGAGTTGTAGGTATATAAGATAAAACATTTAATTTTCTAGATGACCTGCAGTCACTGAGGAAATACTAATTTATATGCAATGTATTCTGTTTAAGAACAGGAGAATTATGTGTATATTTAAGAAAGATTTCTCACTTAAAATAGCTACTATAGTACAGTTACAGTATTTGACCTCTACGTCTAAAGAAATTGAAATCATCCTGAGTGATTTGATTACAATTGTGTATAGCCAGAATGTTATTTTGGTAATTAAGATGTATGTGTGACTGTTAAATTATTTTAAGAAAATGGGAGATTATTAATATACGAATGCTCAACAACAAGCTTACCTAAGTCTCCATAAATTCATGGGAATTTACTAGTGAAAGTATGAGTGAAGTTAATCATACAGTTATTACTCTCTGTAGAAGCTTGCAAAATTAAAAAAAACTATATGCATAATGAAATAAATGCTGACATGAAATAATACTGTGTTTGTATTTGTGTGCATTCTTCCTCAGCTTCTCCTGGAAATGAGTTTAGTAGGATATTATTATTACCAACATATTTCCGCATTCTTGTACCCCTCTTGGGGTTATCTAGGATATGGGACAAAACATACTTTACTACAGAAATTTAACCAACGGGAATGAGTTGGAAAGCCAACATTTTCAGTGTGACCTGAGTAAGTCTGCCTCTGTGCTCCCCTTGCTGCTGCCTCTTCTTCTAACTGGAAAGGGTGGGAATGGTTTGAGGCGTGGGTTTTGGGGAGAGGTAGAGGAGAGAGCCAAATCTGTCTGCCAAGACAATGGAAGAAATTGATTTGTTGTTGTTGTTCCTAGAGGAATGGAACTGAAGAAGAGGGGGGCAGAACAGGGGAGAGAACATGTGGAAAAGTAATGAGAGGGAGAAGCCAATGAACTTGAAAAACAGACATGTCACATATTCATATTTTACCATGTTTATGCTGTATTCTTCTTCCCCAGCTCTGCAAAAAAATTAAACTCCCACAGATAAAGACCACAAATGAGTGGACTTATTTTACAGAGATCAAAAGGATAAGTAGTTTCTTTAAAATTTATGTTAACAAAGGCTTAATGCCAGGGCATGGATAAAACTGAAAAATGTACACCAGAAAACAGTAATTTAGTGGAGACAGGAAGTTAAACCCAGAAGTAGCCATAATATTATAAGTCCCTGGATATTCCCTTACATGTGAGGAACGCTGTTAGACTGTGCATATAGAAGGGAGTATGAGTCCAATCTAATCCAACCTAAAAGTTATGGGGGAAGCAAGTTAAGGGCCAGGAGATGAAGATAGTATCTGAGTTTTTAACCATTCGGTGCCTGCAGCTATTACGTCTGTTGAAAATGCCCAGATCCTGAAATTGAACATCTCCGTTTCAGCCACCAGGTGAAGAGGTGGACCAGCATCTTTCCTAAGGCCTTGTGGATTGGTGGCACCTCCAGTCCCTACTCAACTTTCAGGTGTTGTTTTGTCCAGGGCCTGGAATGATCTCGGCTCTGTGCTTTGCTGCAGTTTATCATGGCTTTATTTTAAAATAAGCCGCATATGTCCCCGTAGCCTTAGACAGAGGAGAGCTATGGAAGTTTTGCCCCCTGAGAATTCTCCATCATTATTTTTTGTCTGCTTCTCTGTCATTCACATTCTGCATTTCTTCTCTGATCATGCATTTGCTTTCATGGTCCCATGGGATCCCACTTTCCATTTTGTCCCCTTCCCTCCAGATTTGGTAACGTCTATCTGTGCTGTCTAGTGTCTGTACTAATGACACATCCTGTCTGTCAGTTTGGGAAGTGTCACACAGCTCAGCTGTAGCCTCATAAAGAAACACACTAGTTCAAGTATGTTGGAATGTTAAGGCATAAAGGTGCGATGTTTGTGTTGCATACTTAGGAGCAGTGGCCAGGATTTGTTGCCTCACTTTCATTGATATTGATTTTTGGGTAGAAGAATGGGCAGTTTAGTAAGACAACAGATAGCATGTATTTGGGGATCAGATATTCATGCACTTGAATTTTACTTTCACTCTTACTAATTAAGCACTGTTAACTTCCCATGAGCCTCAATGACCTTAAAAAACCAAGATGATAATACTTGTTTCATGTATCTGGTAACAAATCAACAAAAAAACACCTTTCACATGATACCTTTCCCATGACAGGGCTGTGGATAAGTTATGCTTGCAACAGAATAGTCATGGTACCAATTTTAAATGAGTGACTCAGTGAATGCAGCATAGAAAGGAGACAGTAGTAATTTTACAGGGGAGAAAGCCTTCAGAAACCTCCTTAACCAGGCGGTCAAAGTGATCATTACCAGCGACAAGTATGGGGGTCTGCCACGCTTACGTGGATGCCATGAGGACCTTCCACCTCTGCATTCTTCCCCCAAATCCATGTCCTCTGTGTAGTGATGCAAATATATCAGGAAGACCAAAACTGAGGAACGTTCTACAAAAATACTTGAGTAATAGAATCTGCAGAGAGTGGGAACGTTTTGAAAAAATACCACTAACATGAAGGAGAAGATTAAGGAGATGGCCATTAGATGCTCTGTGGGACCCCTGACCTGATTGGATCTCAGAATATTAAAAAGGATGCTAATGGGAAACTGATGAAATCCAAAGAAAAATCTGTAGTTTAGTTCCTACTATAGTATCAATGTTAATTTCTTAGTTTTTACAAATGTCTCACGGTTATTTAAGATGTTACGATTAGGGGAAGCATATACCAGAACTTGATGTATTATATTGACAACTTTTTATAAAGATTTTATTTATTATTTTTAGAGAGAGAGGAAGGGGGGAAGAAAGAGAGGGAGAGATCGTCCATGTGAGGGGAAAACATTGGCTGCCTCTCATATGTGGCCTCAGCTGGGGACTAGACCCAGTGTGTGTCCTGACTGGGAATCAAATCAGTGACCTTTTGCTTTGTGTGGGATGATGTTCAACCAATTGAACCACGCTGGTCAGGGCTAGCTAAACAACTCTTATGCAAATGTAAAATTATTGCAAAATGAGAAGTTTAAAAATTTTTAAATTTTTGTTTAAAAGTAAAACTTACAGTGACAGAGAACAGGTCAGATGCTGCCAGGTGTTGGGGTGAGTGGAGCATAAAGGAATTTTCAGGGTTTAGAGACCTGTTTTGTATTCTGAATCTGATTATTGTTATATTAATTTATACATGTATGAAAATTCATAGACATGTATGCCCAAAGAGTCAGTTTTACTTGTCAATTTTAAAAAAATAAAACAAAAGTGATATATCTGTTTGCCTACAATGTACTTGTAATTCTAATGTATTATTTTCTTAATTTTGTGTTTTACTATTCTTGGGGTGCCTAATTTGTCTAAAATATTTTTGTGTGTGTTACTCAGCAAGTTTACTTGAAAGCATCTTGGTGACAATACAAAAATTAATTATATGGGATTTTATTTTTAATTTTTTGGAACAAAAACAGGAATTCTAATTCTTTGTACAATTACTAAAAAACAAGGGTGCTCTATGAATGAATTATATGTGGCTAAATGTTCAGTTTTTTCTCATCTGTTCTGAAAATTTAATGACGAATTCCATGCAAGCTGCCCGGGAGTGGATAAGTAGATAACAGCATATGTCCACAGTGATCCATGAACATTTAATCCTGTCATGGCATGCCACTGCGTTGTTGATACTGAGTCTTTCTCTCTGCCCCAGGCCACCTTTCTGAGTACCAAACCGCACACTAAATCTATCCCCCTTGACTGCGGTTTTTCAGCGTTAGCACCATCGAGGTTTTGGGCCGGCCAATTTATTGTAATGGGTTCCGCTCCGCATTCTACAATGCCCTCGGCGTTCCTGGCTTCTACCCACTAGACGCAAGAAGCACCCTTCCCCTCAGCTGTGATGATCAAAATGGTCTCCAGAAACTGCCTTTTGTCTCCTGCAACATGATTCAGTCGTTAGCTGAGAACCTGAGTTAAATTTTCTGTAGGCTTGTGAAAGACAGCAGGGACAAACATTAAACCTCTTTTCCCTTCAGATCTTCCCTTCTAGAGAGGCTAAGAGCATGTCTGAGGCAAACCTGACTTCCCTCCTTTAGTAGCTGTGTAACTTCATCAAGTCCCTAACTTCTCTAAACCTCAGTGTCTTCATCTGTAAAGAAACATATTAATTAAGTCTTCTTCACTGGCTTGTTGTGAGGATTGAATGAACGAATATGTATAAAACAATTAGAACACTTCTTGGCCCATATTATTGCTCATGTTAGTAAATATTTGTAATAATAAAGGAACACTGTTACATGTTAGCAATGGTCATACAATTCAGGAAACTCCTAAGATTTTTCTTTCTAGATGACATATATGAACAATTTGAAAAGAGATACACGAGTGACAGTAGATATGTGAAGCCATGTTTAGCATCATTAATAATCAAGAAAATACAAAACAGCATTGCGATGCACTATTTAAATCTATTAAATTTGGAAAGATTTATAAAATACTCAAAATTGATAACAGTGTGGCAAAAAGCCACCACTACGCTGTGTTGGGAGAGGGCACAGGGCTACCTGCTTTCTGGAGGGGCACTTGAAAGTATGTATTAGGCTCTCAAATATAACCTGTAAGAGGAAATTTAGTTACAGAAATTTATCCTAAGGGAGGCTTGCAGGACAGTTGACTCTGTCCAAAACCTTCACGGAGACCTTTGTTCCACACCAGAAGTCCTTGGTCATGAGCTGTTACCAGCCAAACTTCGAAGGCAAGAAGGGCCGTTGTTGGCAGTACAGCCACAATGTGGTTCTTGGAATAAATGAAACATGATGGCACATTTTATATATTAACCCTGTAAACCAAGAGCAAAAGTAAACAAGACTATTTGAACCCAGGGATGTTTGCTATGCATGGATGTTTTGACAGGACCAGATATAAAGGACCATTTGGTGTGGACCAAGTGTGGTCATGGACATTTTTTCTTTTTTTTAAATTATTGATTTTAGAGAAGGAAAGAAAGGGGAAGAGAGAGAGGAGAAAGAAGAGAAAATAGGAGAGAGGGGAGAGAAATCGGTTTGTTGTTCCACTTATTTATGCATTCATTGGTTGATTCTGTATGTGCCCTGACCAGGGTAGAACCCACGACCCTGGCATATTTGGACGATGCTCTAACCAAGTGGACTACCTGGCCAGAGCTTGACATTTTTGATAGGACCAAATCTCAAGGCCCTTTTGTCATGGACAAAATATCTCAGTGGACATTTTGGACAGGGCTAAATGTCCACCGATCCTAAGAGAGTTATATGCTCAAAAATTGATAAAGATGTGTGTTGATTACTCTGTTATTTGTCATGGCAAAAATTAGAAGCAATTAAGTAGGAGACTGATGAAATCACTTATGGTATATTTATATCATATAGTATGTAGCTATCACATTTTTAATAATACTTATAAAATAGAGAAAACTCTGTAACCATGGTAATTCTTGGTTCAATATGCCATCATCACTTTCAAGATAAAATTAAAATCTTTAGGTGGGCAGAGCATAAACACACCAACACTCACCTTTTAAAGTTCTTTTTTATCAAACCCTGTCTACTTATCTAGCCATTTATTCTCCTTAGGGTTCCTTCCCAGTTTCCAACCCTTGCACCTTAGGAGATTCAGCTACACCATGAATGGAAGACCATGCCTCTGCATTTGAGAATAACATGGGGGATTTTCTGACAGACAGGGGAATTGTGATTTACATGATGTAGAGGCAAAAAGTGGCCGAGGAAGACTGCCTGGCACCCCAGTTTGGCTGACGACATTTATTAGAATGTCCTTAACAA
Source organism: Sturnira hondurensis (assembly GCF_014824575.4). Taxonomy (NCBI): domain Eukaryota; kingdom Metazoa; phylum Chordata; class Mammalia; order Chiroptera; family Phyllostomidae; genus Sturnira; species Sturnira hondurensis. The sequence continues at coordinate 3,787,790 of NW_028081528.1, forward strand.
TCCTTGCTGCTTTGCCCTTCTGAGCTTCGACTCCCCAGCCCCATTTTCTCCTCTTGGAGTGTGCCCTTCTTCCCTTTCTGCTTTTCTCTGCTCCTCAAGGCCAAGTTGAAGCACTGCCTACTCTAGGAAGCTTTCCCTGACCATCACCCCACTCAGAATTGCATGTTTAGTCCCTCTTTACTCTTATGGCTTGGCATGCAGACCTGTTCGTTCATTCATGCATTCATCTATTCTGCTATTCCTATAATCAACAAATAGCATTGAGCTATTACTAACTACAAATACTATTAAGTATTGGCTGTATTAAGTCTTGGTGAGCAAAAAACAGTCAAAATTTTCTGCTCACATGAGGCCTACCCTATGATAGAAAAGATGGAAAGTACACACAAATAAACCACAAAAATTAGCTTCGAAGGTGATTTCTTCTCCCAGGTCCTGCTAACTTCTCCCAGCAGGACCTGGGAGACGCAAATGAGTAAGTGTGTGTGTGTGTGTGTGTGCGGGGAGGGGGGGGGCAGAACTTCACCTCTGCTCATGTTTGGTGTTCAGCTGGGACTCCCCAACAAAGACAGGTCACAGAGAGAAAAACAGCTTTTTAATGGATGCAACACATGTGTCATTCAGGAGAAACCTTTACGAGGAATAACTCAAAACTTCAACTTGGAACTCCAGCTTCTATAGTCTCTCCAACAAAGAACAATACATTTGTAGAGAAATGACAGGACAAAGGAAAGTGACTTTAGACTTCCAAGGATGGCAGATTTGGGGGAGGTCAATCCATAAGGGGAAACTGACGGAGAATGGCTTGGTTGCAGAGTTCTCGGGTGCAGTCTTCAGGCTGGAAGAGGCTGTTTCCAGTAAAAGGAGAGTTTGTGCCCTGCCTTTCTGCAGAAAAGGGGGAGGGTAGAGAGCTTTTCCTGCATTTGTTGTTTCTTAATTGCCTTCGGCTCAAAATAATTTTTATATCAAAGAGGCATATTTGAGGTAAGTTATTCTGGTCTCCTTCACAAGCAATAGAAATATCGGAAAGAAAAGCATATGGAACAGCACATGTAAGAGCCCAGGGCTTGCTTAGCATGTTCCAGGAATAGAAACTGGGATTTATGAGACTGAGGTTGAGGGAAGATTAGTGAGAAATGAGACCAGAGGGTCACCCAGATGTCAGCCCTCAGTGTCCTGAAGGCTGTCAAAAGATCTTTGGATTTTTATTCTAAGTGCGGTTTTTAAGCATGGGGGTGACTTGATCTTATTGAAGTTTTAAAACCAACCTCGCTGCTGTGTGGAGAAGGGGTTGTAGACTAAAGGTGGAAGCAAGGCAATCAGTTACAGGCTGTCACAGTGGTTGAGGCAGGGGATGCTGGTGGCCTGGACCTAGGTGATCAGATTTAAAAGCTGCTTTGAAGGTAGAGTTGACAAGATTCAGTAGATTTGTCAGAGAAAAAAGAAGCATCAAGGATAAATCTTGGAATGTTAGGCCTGCGTAACTGGATGGGTTTTGGTGGTATTACTGATGCTGTTAACACTAGACGAAGGGTGTGTTCATGAGTGAGAACATGTTATGGGGTTTTGGCTGTGAAATTGATTAGGTGTGAAATGCCAGCCAGACACCAACTTGTGTTATCAGCATATAGATTGCAATTAAAGTGACAGTACTGATAGGTCCATTGGCGGGGCTGTGCGTGTAGATAGACTATGGAGAACCGAGGTCTGCTCTGTGGGCCACTGCGCCACCTGGAGAGCAGGAAGAGCATTTAAACCAGAAAGGGCAGTTAGTAAGATGAAAAGAAAAACAGGAAAGGGTGCAATAGTAGAAGCTCAAGGAAAGACAGTGTTTTAAGGATCAGAGGGTGATCATCTGAGTCAAATGCATTGAGAACTTACCACTCAGTTTGCATTGTGGAGGCATTGCCAACCGGCCCACCTCGATCATAGCAGTGTTGCTATCTCTTGGCAAATGTTGATTTACTTATGTATTCATTCCAGTGAACCTGTGAATCTCAAACGGGATTTTGTACTCTAAAGGATATTTGCTAATGTCTGGAGACACTTTGGATTGTCAAGACTGTGAGGGGTGCATGCTCCTGGCATCTGTTGGGTGAAGGCCAGGGCAGGGTTGCTGCTAAACACCCCACAATGTCCAGGCCAGGCCCCTAGAACAAACAATTATCCGGCCGCAAATGTCAACAGCACCACAGTTGAGAAATACTGCGCCAAACTTACGGTTCCTAAAATTACAGCTTCTCGGGTGGACCCACGAGTGTGCTATGGGACATTTCAGACTTTGGCTGGAAACACAGAGACATCTGTCAAACACCATGTGAACTACCAGCTGAAGGAGGCTGACAGTTTGAATGTTGTAACTCTCCATTCCTTTTAATAACTTCTTATCTTTGCAAAGCTTGGATTTTGGAGCTGGCTATAATAACCATCAAGTATCTGGAGAGAACCAGTTTGGAACAGGAGGCGAGAGTGGTGGTTTGATCTGATTCCAAGGACTGAGAAGTTGCACTGTGCCTAGAAAGCGTCAGGTTGTTAGGGCATAGGTATTGTGTTGTTTGGGTCTGACCACTCAGTAAGTTCAGTCCACAGGTGTCTCCTTTGGCTTAGTGGTGCAGTAAAGTAATAACTAAGATGCTGAAGGCACCATGAAAGGGGAGGTTGAGAACTGCTCTTCTAGATTTCAGGTTCCTAGGGAATAGATGCTGTGTGTTGGTATTTTATACCCCAGTATCTAGCACAGTCATGGTCCAAGTGTGAGGTGTGTGATGCCAAGTGGTTGTCCATGTGGAGATCATAGGAAATGGAATAAATATAGAGCAGGAGACATGGGGTAAATGAATGAACGGGGGGCAAGTGTGCACTGTGATGTCAAGGTAGTGATTTGGTAGTGAGTGTAATGCTGTTCACTGGTTCACTGTATGTGAAGGTATCCCTAAATATCCCTTTGTTTACATTTGGTCAAAATCCCTTTATTTATATCTGGGGTGGGAGGGAGCTTGGCTTTCTTACTCTTTGGCCTGTGATTCTCTCCATTATAATTTCCCGATTTTAGTACTTGCAAGTTTACTTCCTCCAATTACAGCTACAATTTTTTGACAATACAAATTTCTGTTCTCACTTATCTTATGCATATCGACACAACTGTGATCTCATTCAGCAGGCATATGTAAGAGGGAATGATTTGAATATCTCGTAAACTTTTGGCTGCTTTTCTTCCTGTCCCTCTTGCCAAGCACTACATGCCCTTCCCTAGCTATTACAGAGATGCTAGAAAGAGATGTTCTCCTTAGATGTATTTAGTCACTTTATCTTGTTTCAAGTAGAAAAGAATCTTTTTGGTATAAGAATATGAATTAAGAGTATCAACTCACAGAAACATTCCTGGTGTAGCAGAAAGAAGTTGGCTTTTAGAAAGGAATAAAAGCAGCCGTCTGCATCCCACCCTCACCGAGGGGACATTTGAAAGCAAATCCTTAGTTTTGTTGCCTGTGAAGTTGGCATAAAAATTCTTACCTCTCAAAGTCGTTGTAAGAGTGAGACTAGTTTAGCTGATGGCAAGTACCCAGCACTGTGCCCAGCACCAGAGGAGACACTGAATTGCCCTTCTCTTTCTGGCCGACCTAGCCTGACACCTTCCTTCTCCCTGTCCTTAGTCTTTTGTTTGACTTTAACAACCTAGGAGGAAGCTGCTACTACCGTTTTAAACTAGAGAAGATTTTAGTTTTGTTGGTATTTTGTGTTGCATGATGGTAATTTTCCCCTTAGTGGGGTGAACCAGTAGTGTGTTATGAAACGTAGGCACATCACAGGAAGTGCCACAGCGGGAGCAGAGTTGGAGAATCGCTGTGTCTGTGGGGCCGGTTCCAGTCCCCTCACTGGAGCCTGCTCCCAGGGAAATGTCTGCCCAGCTGTGCATTTCTTGGTCTTGCTCAGTTGTTATAGGTAGTCTGGAGGAATGGGAGAGAAGCGACCTCGTGGTTAATCACATTTCAAGATAATCAATAAAGCTAGATTTATATAGTAGTTCAGACTTCCACTCGAGCTTTTTACAGAGTTTCCAAAATGCACCTGTGAAATCTGACTTACTACCCCAGCTCAGTTTATCCTGTGGGAGCCCTGATTACAACTCTTCTGGTCACTGTCTGCCCTGCTCCTGCTCTGCTCTTTTCTGCACATGACTGGTGCCCGCAGGTATCGTTTCCCAGGCTCCTTTCCCAGCTGTTTCCTTCATAGGTTCAGCGAATGGGAAACACTGAATGGAGATTGGAGGGCAGATGGAAAGGATTGTTATACCTCCTATCTCTTTCCCCACTCTGTGCCCACTTCTCTCCCAGAAATCACAATGTATGCACTGGCTCCCCATCTGTCCAGCTGGCTGCATTGTCCACGGTCCAAGTCTAATCTCATAGCCTGTGCCTCATTGCCCATAAGGGCAATGCCTTGTGGCCTCTGACTTTCTGGCTCCATCCTGCCACCCCAGCTTCTGGGCTCTCGTGTTTCAGGTCTTCTCTTTCCCTCTGACCCTTGTGGCAGGTAGCACTTGTTAAGTCTCTGGCATCTTCCCCTTCCTCTGTTTTCTCTCTCGTCTCTTCCCACACTTCTCCAACTAGTTCTGCCATACTCATTTTATTCTTTGAAGTAGCTTATATGGATTCTCTTTCCCTGAATGGACACTGACTAATACAATGATGATGATGATGGTATTTCTGTAACTCCCGAAAATGAGCAGTGTGACTGAAAACAAGGTGGCTGGAACCTCACTCATAAACACAGGTTTAACTTGGTCATCTGGATGGAGTTTAATGTTGTGACAAAGGATGTATGTAAATGAACTCAAAGTATCAAACAGAATGTGAGATATTTGTCACATACAGTAAGAGAATAAGTTTAATTTTCAGTAAAGTAGAAACTCCTATTGAACCTTACAAGTATATATTTATATAGTTTTACTGACATATAAGTGACATACAATATCCTACTAGTTTTAGGTTACATCACAGTGGTTAAATATTTATATATATATGTGTGTGTGTGTGTGTGTATATATGTGTGTGTGTGTATATATATATATGACTCACAATAAGTCTAATTATCATCTGCCACCATACAAAGTTATTATAATATTATGGACTATATTTCTCATGCAATACATTACATCCCCCTGACTTGTTTATTGTATAACTAGGAGTTTGTACCACTTAATCCCCTCACCTGTTTCCCCATTCCACACTCATTCCCTGTTGGGTACCCACCAGTTTTTCTTTTTTCCCATATTTATGAATGCCTTTGTTTTGTTTTTTTGTTTGTTCATTTGTTTTGTTTTTTAGATTTCACATATAAGTGAAATCATGTGATATTTGTCTTTTGGTGTCTGACTCATTTTACTTAGCATAATATCCTCTAGGTCCATCCACATTGTTGCTAATGGCAGGATTTCATTCTTTTTTTATGACTGAATGGAAACATATTGATAGGAACCTATTGATCCATATTCTACCAAGTGGCAAAAAGACAAGATCTGACCCTGTGGTTTTTAATCCATGCATACAAAAGCTGAGAATAATGTGTGGGATGTATGTGGTGGGGTATGGTTTTATAATGACACCCACCACGTACATCACAGAATAAGTGTGCATGAATAAATGTTGGATGTACATTTACATATATTTTTATTTTAAAATTTAGTTTTTCTTTCCATTTTTCTGAGGAAGCAAAGATAAAATATGTGAGATAAAGAGATAATATGAGCAGACACTGAAAAAGTAAAAGCAAAAACAAAATACAAGGAATTTTTATCAGTCATTTCAATATAGCTGTACCTGATGTGTAATGAGCTCCTGGGATTTTTGCTTTAGTAAGTGTATATAATATGAGTTTATGAATTAAACCCTGATTATATAAACACAAAACACTTTTACAACTACGTGTATGACAATAGACTCATAAATGGAATGTTTAAGTAACTCTAAATTTAATAGTAAAAAAATAGTTAAAATAGTGGCAAAAGAAATGAAGCATTTAACTGAGGAAAATAGACAAATAGCAAATAAGAACACAAAAAGATGTTCAAAACCATTAGCCATTAGGGAAATAAAATCGAAACCACAGTGGGATATCAATATACACCTATTAGAACAGCTAAAATCAAAAATAATGACAATACCAAATGCTGGTAAGGATGCAGAGAAATTGGATCACTTGTAAATTGCTGATTGGAATGTAAGATGATAAACTCTGAAAAAGTTTTTTTTTTCCTAAAAATATATAATAATACACTTACTGTATGACTTAACAGTTGTACTTCTGGGAATTTATCCTAGAGAAAATAAAACTTATATTCACATACACAGAATCTATACACAAATATCTGTTACAGCTTTACTTGTAAGATCTTAAAACAGTAAACCTCCATGGTGTTCCTCCACAGGTGTATGAGTAAACAAACTATCCACCCCTTGGAATAGTATACAGCAATAAAAATGAAGGAATGGTCAATACAAGCAACAACTTGGATGGATTTCACAAACATTATGCTGAGTGAAAAATGCCAATCCAGAAATGCCACACACATTCTGTCTGATTCCGTTTATGTGCTATTGTATCAATTTTTACATCCTGGTTTTGACATTGTGCTATAATTATGGGAGATGTAACCATTGGAGAAAACATACAGACCCTCTCTGTACTATTTTTGCAGTTTTCCATAACTCTAAAATTATCTCAAAATAAAAAGCTTTTTAAGTCAGAATTTGCGTGCACACTCCTGATCATTAGGAATGGGTTGCTTTGAAATAAATAGGAAGTGCAAGCATTTCATTATTCTGGCCAAACCTGCTTTTCTCTTTCTGTGTAGGATTTTCAGAATTATTGCTTTTCTCATTTAGGAACATGCTGTCACTAGTTCTGGCCTTTTTACTAGTGCCTTTTTGGTTTTTAGAATTATAATTTTTACAATTCATTAATTTATCATTATTGTGTCTCTATTGAAAAGTCCAGATCATTTCATAGCTATTTCAATGTTATTCACATACTCAGGCTTTTTAAAAATAGATTAGAAGCAGAAACAGTCAATGATGATAAGTATGCAGCAAACCAGAACAGCCAGTTGCCTTCTATTCTATTCTATTCTATTCTATTCTATTCTATTCTATTCTATTCTATTCTATTCTATTCTATTCTATTCCACTCCATTCTATTCCACTATTCTACCCACCAACCTATTCTATTCCATTCATTTAATCCTCAAAAATGTTTATTGAGTATCTGCTATGTGCCAGGTATTGTTCTAGGTGGCTGGGATGCACCATTGAACAGATGGATAAAAATTGTACCTCTCCTAAAGCTTACAGCTCCAAAAGGGCCATCAAGTAAAATAGACATACTTTATAAATAAATTTTACAAAATAAGTTAATAAATACTATAAAAAAAGAAAAAGCCAAGCAGATGGAAGGTATGGAGATTAAGGGAAGGTCATAATTTTCAAACAAGAGAAGATTTGAGAGACTGTGAAGAGGAAAAAGACTTAGCCATAAATTGATCTGAGGTCAGAGTTTTCTGGGAACTCAGATGGGTGGGGCGTGGAATATTTGAGTATAATAACAGCAGGGAGGCCCCTGTGTCTACAACAGGCCCTGAGGGGAGATTAGTTGGAGTGTGGGTCAGAGGAAAAGAGAGGTATGATCACATGGGGCTTGTGAGGGTCATGACTCGTACTCTGAACAAAATGGCCAGCCACTGTAGGGGTCAGCACAGGGTTGTGCAATGTGAATTAGTGTAGGACTGAGGTGATCTTGTTGAGAAAGACATTGGCTTACACGGTACTATATGGTTAGCATGAGAGGTATACAAGCAGAGGTATTAGTGATCAATTTTTTAAAAAAAATCAAGATACCGTGTTTTGAAGGAAGAACCGAAGGGTTTCCTGATGAATTTGATGTAGAAGGTGTGAGAGGGTGGAAGACCTAAACGATGCCTCTAAACTTTTGGGCCTGAGCAGCTGGAAGGAGATCGTTACCAAAAGTGAATATGGGTAGGAATACAGGTGGGGTGGGTTTGAGGGGGAGATTGGGAGTTCATTTTTAAACAAGGTGACTTTGAGATATCATTTAGACATACAGGTAGACACTGCTTGTCCACTGGTGGTGGGTAGATGAAATCTAGAGTTCAGGAGAGGGGCCCAAAGGGAGAAAAATATTTTACAGTTGACAACAAATAGTGATATTTACAATGAAATTAGATGAGTTTATGAAGGGATCCACTATAGACAGTGAAAAGAACCAAGGACTAAACCCTGGAAACTCTAGAATTAGAGATCAGGGAAGAGGAAAGGAACCAGTAAATGGGACCCCAAAGAAGCAGCAGGTCCTATAGAAGGAAACCTAAGAGTTAGGGTCCTCCAAACCAAGTGGTGGATGTTCATCAGAAGGAACCCAGTTGTTAAAATCTATCTATCAGTGCAGGCGAGTGCAATGTGACCCAATCTTTCTGTACCTGTTTTATAAAATTCTATTTTTATACTGGAAAACAAGATCATTTTTCATTGAAAATTAATCATGCCAAATTCTTGAGCTATTGTTGCTCAGGTTTCAAACAGAGAATCAACACTGATTTAATTGCTTAAAAACTGGGTTAGGAGTTAATAATTTTCCTATGGTGCTTCTGTATTTGGCCCATTATTTACAATAGACAATGCTGCGACATCTCGCTTGGTAGCATGCTCATTATATTTACTCTGGGAGGCTGAGCTGAAATGGATTTTGTGTAATCACTTGAGGAAAAAAGAAATTAAGCTGCTTATCTGTATTATGATCATGTTTAATATTATTAGCATCTTTTATAAGTAACACTTTTTTGTGCATCCTTTCTCTCCAGCCTGTGCATGTTAGAAGATTAAGCATTTCACCTGGAATTATCAAGTAATCCTTTATAATAACTGTGATTAAAAATTTCAAGCAGTGACTAATACATGAAATTTTACACTCTCCTTACTGAGTTTCTCCTTACATATTTCGTTCAAGTATATAAGTATTCATATGCCAAGAACATGAAGGATTATAGGTAGAAAATATAGAATTTTAGAAATCCATCTTTGCTATCTAGGCAAAGGGCTAGATTTTAAGTTAAAAATTTTTTTGACCCTCAGAATATTTTGAAATTAATTTGCATGTCTTTTGTGTGTCTTTATGTGGCCTTTTGCTTATAATCTGCATTGTATTCTTCTCAGTTGCTACCTTTTGAATAGGCTTTCCAGTATCCATAAATTACTATAACAAAGTAATAAAAAGCTAAGCAGGCCCTGGCCAGGTAACTCAATTGGGTAGAGAGTTGTCCTGATCCACCAAAGTTGTGGGTTTGATACCCTGTCAAGGCACATTCAAGAAGCAACCAACGAATGCGTACATGAGTAAATGAATGTGCAATTGGTATTTCTCTCTCTGTTTCTCACTCTCTCCCTCTGTCTCTCCCTAAAATCAATTTTTAAAAAAAACCTAAAACAAAACAAAAAACTATAAACCCATGAACCAGACTGCTGAGAGGAACGGAGCTGAATAAACACAAGCTTCCCTTTTTGCAGTGACTGTTCCAAACTAAGCAGAAGCTGCTTCTTTATTTCAGGGAAGGAAAAATAATGACCTGGGTTTCTTTATTTTTCTGGTGAGCAATTTAACTGCTGCCTCCATTTGGCATAGCCTCCCACTCCTTTATTGGAATGTGGCGTTATCTGGAGGTACGGCACTCTAAACCACATGTATATCTTCTTTACCACAGTGTGTATTTTGAGCCATATCGACCAATGCGGATATTTAGTTTTTCTCTGAGGTGTGGTCCTGAAGCAATTGTTCAGACAGAAACTTGACACTGGCACTGCAGGTACAACCTTATTTCCAGGCGTGGAAGTGTGTGGAAGTGTGTTTGCAGCATTATCGTCTAGGAGGGAAGATCACTCTCCCAGATGGCATTGCCCTAGGAGAAACGGCTCATGGGCACATGTGTGAAAACCATCTCTCATCCAAATGTCCTAGCAGTGTACAGTTTTCAGAAGTAATTGAATTACTCTTTAAACTTTTTATTTTATTATCTCCTACTCTCACTGGACTTTTTGAAAGATAACAGCTATCCCAAATAAGTTTCCCTTCGAGTATTGTGTGTGCGTGTTTGTGTGGTGTGCACACCACTGTGGATTTTGGCAGGGCCCACGTCAGCAGGAAGGCTCTGGGGTTGAGGCTGCTTTCATCCTATGTTACACCCTCACAACCTTCCTGTTTTACGATAATTCTGAAACCTAATGCTCCTGCCACTTCTAACTCAGCACTTTGTTTATTTGCCTGTGGCCTGTTTTATTGTAAAATTAAAATCTTAAGAACCCTATGTTTCAGGGTGTTTCCCCCCAGGAACAGCATGGTTGTCTTGCAGGCTAAATGACTGTGTTTTAATGGTGTGTGAAGATTTAGTAAAAAATAAATCATGGCAAATTTTGTTTTAAGAAGAAAAACTTAAAGGTAATACATGCTGCAGACTTCCAAAAAGTCCAATAAAGCAATTAAGAACAGAGTGTACTTGTCTGAATTTATCATTTGCATTCTGCACTTTCCACAGTATGTTAAGTCTTCAGGTTCAGGAGATTAACTTCAGTGTTAGGTTGCCATTGGTAGGGCGTTAGAGCCATGGTTATTTAAAAAGAAGGTTTCACAGATCTTGAATGTCTCTAGAATTTTTTTCACCTATGGCAAGTGATAGAGGGGATTAAAGCTGATTCGCCTTCTCTGCCAATTTAAACGGTTAGGTAGGTGGCTGCTATTGATTTTATTTTACAGACTGGTAACTTCCCGCCTCATCATTTTCTGGCAATGCCCCCCACGGTGATGAGAAAACCATTATTGATTTGAAGACAGAGAGGGAGGGAGAAAAGGAGTTTTTCAGCTACTGAACCAGACCAAATGCTTTGGACAATATAGAGTACTTCCATGGAAAAGGAGGGGGGATTTTTAAGCAAAGAAGGAGGTTCAGCTCATATCTAATGCACTGAAATAGTAAAGATAAATGTCTGTTGTGGCTTTAATTTTACTTATATCAGACTTTGCAAATAATGCTATCTTGTTAACCAAGGGGGAAAAAAGGGAATTCTAAGATATTTAAATTATGGGTAATTTTTTTTAGTTTTACTTTCCAACTTTAGTTGGTTTTCTTGTTTTTAATCATTGGCATTTTTTGGTGATTTTATTAAGTAACATGGGTGTTCTTGAATATCCACATTTTATGAGATCAGAATATTTCTGATTTTTCTCAAATTGTGTATTATATTGCCCTATTGCAGCACTCTGAGTGAGGAAAATGTTTATCCTTATTTTCATAAGTAATGATTTACAAAAGGTAAATAATAAGATAGTTGGTGAAGTGCTTTGAACATTTTGCTTATTTTTGAAATTGTACTAGTTTTCATTTTAATTCATCAAAGAGGTATTCAATGTATGTTTATTACACATCTACCATCCGTGTGTTCTAGGTGCGATGAGGGTAACATGTGTAAAACGATGTCTTTTCTTCAAGGAGCTAACAGTCTAGATCAGTAATTATTTAAGAAAGAGAGGGTGGGTTGCCACTGGCATTTTAGACAGGAGGATTCTTTGTCGTATGGAAATGTGGAGCACATTGCTAGAAGTTAGGCTTCTCTAGCCCCTGACCATTGAATGTTATTAGTACCATTAGTTATTGTGACAGTGAAAAATATGGTCATGTATTTGTCAAATGTCCCGCAAAGTGGCTGTTAGCAGCACCGCTTCATCCTGAGAACAGCTGGAGAGGCTGAAGTGTCCTGTCCACGGACGGGAAGGGATTATAGAACTCTCTTGTTGAAATTATGTTTAGGAATGATACATGTCATAAATGTTGAGAAACCATAGGAAAAGGGGCAGAGCCTGTTCCCCTGTTTATACGAAGGTGTATTACAGATTATTCTTGAAGCTCACACTGACCCTTCTGCTGTGACTATCTTTTTTCCTCCCTTACATTTCATTCTCCAGGGTCAGGGTACTCCTACTTAATCATCAGAACAACATTGTCATAGTATCCAAGAAGCCTTCATTAACTTTCTCTTATCTCAGACAGTGCTGGAGGACTCCTTTGTTCTTACAAATCCTTGGGCACACATCTCTTGTCTTCCAGCGTTATATTGACATCATCTGTTAGGAGTCAGTTGTAGCTGCTCAATAGATTGTGTGATCATTGTGTGCAGAAACCATGGTACACATCTTTCTACTTAGACAAATTCTACCTGTGTATCACATGTTTAATAAACTTACTTGAACTTGGCAGATGAGTGATGGGAGCACATAAAGTTATACAGTTTCATTGTTTCTTGACTACCAATTGTATTGTGTTCAAAAGCCTCCTTTAGCTATGCTCATTTCAAGAAAATTCTCATGCCCTGCTCTTGGAAATGTAATTTGGTACAATGCTTTTGGAAAGTCACTTGGCAGTAGGTATCAAGAGATTTACAAGTTCATGGCATTTGATTCATTAATTCCATTTCTGGGAACCTCTCCTAAGGAAACAATTCTAATTATAGAAAAAGCTTTATGCACAAAAGTCTCCATTTCAGCACCATTACTAATAGCAAAATATTGGAAAGACTTCAACAAGTCTGGGTAATAAAAATGGGACTTTGCTAATTTTCAACAAACTTATTCTAATGGACAATTTAGGGGAATTGAGTGTGAACATGAAGTCATTTAGATGCAATGAATTTATTCTGAAATAGAATTGTGGGGATTATCAACTCAGGAAAACAGGTACAAACACTGTGAGTATATGATCTCCTTTTAGTACACAGATACATACTCACAGATATATATGGAACAGTCCCGTCCCCCCTCATTCAGGGAGGACATGTTCTAAGAGCCCCCAGTGGATTCCTGAAACCAAGGATAGTACTGGGCCCTATATATACTATGTGTTTGCCTATATATACACACCTATGATAAAGTTTAATTTATAATCTAGGCATTAACAACAGTAAACAGTAAACAATTATAAATATTAAGACATTAACAACAGTAAGTAATAATAGAGCAATTATATCAATATACTACAAGTTATGTGAATGTGGTCTCTTTCCTCCTCCTTCTCTCCCTCTCCCTCCCTCTCTCTCAAAATACTTAGCTGTACTCACCCTTCTTCTTGTGATGATGTGAGCTGATAAAGTGCCTATGTGATGAGATGAAGTGGGGTGAGTGACACAGACGTTGTGACGTAGCATTAGGCTGCTGTTGACCTGGTGATACGTAACAAGCATTTTATGGCTTCTCTTTGTTGTATCTGAATTGCTGGCGTCAATACTTCTACACTTTGGGGCCATTATTAAGTAAAATAAGAATTACTTAAATGCAAAACCCTGGCTGGTGTAGCTCAGTGGATTGAGCTCGGGCCTGTGAACCACACGATCGCGGTTCGATTCCCAGTCAGGGCACATGCCTGGGTTGCAGGTCGGTTCCCTGCAGGCCAACTCCCAGCAGGGGACGCACAAAAGGCAACCATACATTGATGTTTCTCTCCCTCTCCTTCCCCTCTAAAGATAAATAAATAAATAAAATCTTTAAAAAAAAAGAATTACTTAAATGCAAGCACTATGACACCTTGACAATCAATCTGATAAGCAAGGTGGCTACTTAGTGACTAAGGCTGAGGAGCATATATACAAGGCAGATTCTCTGGACAGAGGGATGGTTTCGCATCACAGGCAGGATCGAGTGGGAAGGCATGAGATTTCATTGCACTACTCAGAACAGCCCAGAATTTAAAGCGTATAAATGACTCATTTCTGGAACTTTTTATTTAACATTTTTGGGTTTCACTGCAGGTAACTGAAAGCTCAGAAAGCAAAACCACAGATAAGGAGGGACTGTTATCTAGATAAAAGAGCCAGCTGTATATATTAAGATATTAGTAATAGCAGCAGGAAGAAAAATTGGTTTATGTAGTTTGGTCTCATATATGCATCCCAAAAGTAGATATCACCGTGATTTTCTTATATTTTTAACTTTTTTTCTATAAGGAGTATATAATAGTTTTTATTTGAAGAAAATATATCTCATCAAAAGTTCTGTTAGGAGAACTCTACTATGTGTCTCCAAAGTTTTAGGATATTTTCTCAGACAGTTCAAAAAAGTTAGAGTTGAAAATCATGACTGTATTTAAATAAAAGTAACATTTAGCGATAGAAATACATGTTAAGAGGGGATTATATTATGTCTTCTGTAAGATAAGATATGATCCTACAAACTTCTTGTAGGCAAAAAGTGGTTATAAACATGCATGAATTCAGCATAAAGGTAATTTCCTCAATCGTACTTTTCATTAGATCATTCATTTAACAATTATGCATGGAATGGAGACTTGGATCCTAGAGTTTCCAGAGGGGACCATTTAAGAGGGTCTGTACCTGAAAGTGACTGTTGTCTTATCCTTTGGCCAAAAGTTGGAAGAAGGTTAAATTCTATGACTGCGTTATAATCTGTCATCAGAAGTCCAAAGCATCTTCACTAAGTAATATTTACTAAATTTCCATATGTTCTTTCAGCTCCTTAATTTGCTTCCCTGATTTCTGTCTCATTCCAGTGTGGAAGTCAGCAGCCAAATTCCACATATGGAAAAATGTTCTTCTGGAAGTAGATTGAATATTTTAAAATTTACTGTCACTTATCTTAATATTTAACTCAATAAAACTTCTGTTTCTCAGTGTTTTCCCACACATTTTCATGTGTTTGTTAAATTGTTGGTAATGCTACATAATTCAGCAGAAAACTAAATGGGTTCTACCTCATACATATTGGTTTTAGGGGTAATGTGATAAATCATTTTTTGAGATGATTAAATAAATCTAACAAGCACTGTTTGGTTACTTTTTGGTTAACCATCTTTATTCTTTGTTGTAAATTTAGAAGGCTGTTAACTTTACTACTTATTCAGAGGGCTTCCTAGCATCTTTTAATGAGAAAAACCTATCAGGTAATAATAGAAAATTAGGAAATCCAATAGATTCAAGAAGAATTTTTAATGAATCTCATTAACATCTTAGTTTTGTTAAGAGACAATATTCTGTGCTCAAATTCCCAGCTACTTTAGGAGTCATATGATTGTGGTTATTTTTAAACCCAGTAGAAGCTATTTTGGAGTCTTACTGGTTCAACATTCTAGATCTATTCTCCATGTGATATTGACTTAAAACTCAAAAAGCAGATGTAGGTCAAAGGAGAATCTGAAAACACTGTCAATGTTTCATCCTGGGGCTTTGACAACTTGAAAGCAATAGCGAGATGGTGAGATTTTTTAATACATAAGTTAAAACCTCTTGGTATTTTTGCAGTCATCCCTTCCTAAATTTTCTTTATTAAAGATCAAAATAAGTATAACATTATTATGTTTGTTCTTCATGTCAGCAATAGTATCTGTTTTGTCTGTAATACACAGAGACAGAAACAACCTGTCATGAAAGATAGACCCATAACTATGGTACAAGAAACTTTTCGTAGGTATTTCTTCTAGGAGCAGTGGTGGGAGGAAGGAGTAAGAAAGAGAAATTCTCACCTTCTACTTTATCCTTTGTACTGCTGAAATGTTTTCCCATGAACACCCTGTTACTTTTATCATTTAAAATAAAAAGATAAAAATTATTTATTTACACACACATTTAAGTTTATTATAGGCTTTTGGCATATTATGAGCTTAATAAATATTTAATTATGTTTCAGCATTTCCCTGAATTTATTTTTATTTTTAAACGTGTGCTTACCACCTGCTGAACTTGAAAGAATCTAGCACTACAAAATTTTTTAACAATATGTGAGACCTGGAATAAACAGGCACAAACACTTTAAAGCTATTTAAAGAATATTCTTAAGATTTGTTAAGCTTTGGCCTCCAGTAACAGAAAGTGTTTCTTTTCATAATGAACCAAAATTATTGGATACAGTATATGCCGTGTAGAACTTTATATATGACCCAATCGTTAATTGTTGTTCTTCTCATATTTTACTTGTTTCATTTGCAGAATTCTCAGAAACACACTCATTTTTCTACTGCTAAATATAAACATACAATCTATTCCCAAGTGTGGTGTATTTGTAATTATTGGTGTTTCTTTCATAGGCCATGATAATTAAAGAAACACAGATGATACAAGGGGTAAAAGGTAACAAAATGACATGCTGAGAACTTTGTTCTGTCAATATCACCTAAGAGCTCTATATTCCAGACTGAACTTTAGAAGTAACCCCCTAAATCCTACCCTAGAGCAGAGCTGAGGTTGTGCCCTGCCCGTATGCCAGTAGTCCGTTCTGATGGTACCGGGATGGATTATCTGTAGATTTAGTCCCTCTGCAGCTCATTCTTTTCTCTTACAACTACTGTCACTTACACGAAACACGTGGGATTTGTAGATGCCAAGAGAAAACCAGCTCAAATATCTTTTCTCTCTGACCACTCAGACCAGTCCTGGGGGAGAAGCTGCCATGACTTCCCGGGTCGCCCTCAGGGGATTGAATGTCCTCAAGGCACTTCAACCCTGGATTGTGTCAGTTCAGTAACTATGAATATTATAACAGTCAAACTTTAGTCAGAGTAAAAATTTCTCAGCTCAGCTCAGAACAGCTGCGTGGATACCCATTAAATAGAAAAAAGAATGGTGTGGTCAGCTCCCCATTTTTGCCCAGGTTTTAGCTTCCTTCCCTCTTCTTCCAGCCTGAAAAAAAACAGTGTGGAGCCGTGGAGGGTGCAGAGGCAGGGGAGGTGTAGTGTGTTGGAGCTTCCCTTGAGCTTCCATCCCTGCCTTGGATGGATGATTAAACTGGCTCTTTCTCCTGTGGGTGCTTATCTGGGTTTACTCACCCGCAGTCCTGTACTAGGTGAGGCACTCCTCGACTGGCCGATTCTAGCTGCGCCCCCACGCTTCGGGCATCAACTTGTATACTTCTGAATATTCCTACTGAAGTTTCCTTGACCAATTAAGTGTCCCTCGTGGGTGGATTCTAACACAGTCCTAAGTCAGTCTGGTCATTTTCTTTTTTTTCCTGGCTGGCCCAGATCCGGGCCACACAATACACCTACACCTTTGACCTGCCCATCAGACACAGCATATTTCCCCAGGCACGTACCACAGCCTCTCAGCCTTGGCTTTCATCCTTCAGAGTTCTCAGACTTGAGTTAGAAACCAATCCATCTCGTCTCCAAAACTTCAGAAAACTTGCTGAAGTTTTCTATATGTGTTCTTTAAGGCGCTTCTAATCAATCTTAAGGTGAAGGACAAACAAACCTTCCATCATTAGGAGGAGAGGGTGGGTGGGGGTGGGGAATATATAGTCACTGTCTCTCAAGAAATTCTCTGTCTTTTCTTCAACTCCTTGGCGAGTTTTACCGCAGCTCTCTTATACCTTCCGTTATACCAGAGTTGCAAAGCCAAGGTTCCCCCCATCAGGTTTTCAGAAACTCCTTGGTTGTTCCTGCACGGGAGGGTGAGAATGTGGGAATAGTTGACACTGCTTTCCCTAGAACCTCAGCCAAAATAGAGACAACTATTTAGTAACAGCATTGGGAATATAACTTAAAAAACCTTTTATATAGTCTACGTGATACTTTTTCATTCAAATACCACATTCTAATGTCTACTTGTCTTATATTCACTTGGTAGAGGCAATAATGCTGGCTGCGATACCTAAATAAAAGCTTAGATATTTAATATGGACTAAGATGACCAAATTTTTATGTTCTTACATTTATTTTTTATCTTGATTGTTCATTCACTTGAATAGATAGTATATAACATGATATGAACATGTGTGTATGCATTTTTGTGTGGATGTGTTTTTCATTACTCTTGTTGAATATACCTAGGAGTGGAATAGCTGGGTCATAAGGGCCTGTCAACACTTGTTTCGTACCGTTTTTTGGATTATAGCCATTCTGGTGGGTGTGAGTGATATCTCATTGTGGTTTTAATTTGCATTGCTCTGAAGACTGAGGATGTTGAGGATCTTTTCAACTGCTCATTGGTCATGTCTGTGTCTTCTCTGCAGAAATGTCTTTTCAAGTCCTTTGCTAATTTTTTAAATTGGGCTGTTTGTATTTTTGTTGTTGAGTTTATACTCTTGCAGTTTTATTTTAGATATTCTGGATACTAGACCCTTATCAGATATATGGCTTGTGAATATTTTCTTTCATTCTGTGGACAATTGTTATTGTTTTCAGCACAAAAGTTTTAATTTTGACATAGGCAAATTTATCTATTTTCCTTTATCACTGTGTTTTTTTATTTTATCTGAAAAATATTGTATAATCCAAGGTCACAAAGATTTCGTCTTATATTGTCTTGTAAGAATTTTATCATTTTACCTCTACATTTGTATTGATGATACATTTTGAGTTAATGTGTGTGTGTGTGTATGATGGCAAGTAGAATTCCCACTTTATTTTTTTTTTTTACTTCTAAATACCTAGTTGTCCTAGCATCATTCACTGGAAAGACTATCCTTTCCCTCATTGAATTGTCTTAAGTCTTCTCAAAAAACAACTGATCATAAATGTGAGGCTTTCTTTCTGGACTTAGTTGTATTTCACTGAGCTACCCATGCATTCTTATGCCACGCCCTCATTGTCTTGATTGTTGTGAGTTTGTAGTAAGTTTGGATATCAGCAAGTGTGCGTCCTCCATACCGTGTGTCCTTGCCAGGATTGAATGGGCTATCCTGGGTCCCTTCCATTCCCATTTTCATATGAATTTTAAGATCAGCTTGCCAGTTTCTGCAAAACAAACAGAACAAAACTGGCATTTGATAGGACTTGCATTGGACATGTAGATCAATTTGGGGGAGTATCTGGTAGAGTGGGATACATTTTCACTTACCATTTTTCAGACTATAAGACACACCCCCCAATTCGGGAGGGAAAGGGGGTGTGTCTTATAGTTCAAATATAGATTCCCTGGCTTGCTGTGGGGTGGGGGGCAGCAGCCTATGTTGTTATTAAATATTTTACCACATTTTTTGCTTCAAATTTTTTTTCTATTTTCCTCCTCTAAAACTTAGGTGTGTCTTATGGTTCAGTGCATCTTACAGTCCTAAAAATATGGTATTAGATCTCCTTTAATTTCTTTTCCAAAATGACTTATAATTCCAGCATACATATGTTGAAATGCCTATGGATGTTAATATTTTTGATGTTTTGATCATGTTTTCTTCACCGCTTACTTAGTTTGATTGTATTTACTAATCACAAGTTTCCAAAGATTTCTAAGTACATCCTAATGCAGTTTTGTACTGTCAGAAAGCTTTTGCAATGATTAAGAAAATAGTTGATATTAATATGCTCCCATTTAAGATTTTTCCTCTTTAAGAAAAAAATTGTATGTTCTTTTGCCCCATTTTAAAATTAATAAGATAGTTCATTGTTACTGTGAGAGCTCTATCATAATCTCAATCTGTTAGTGATTTTTTAAAAAAGAATTCCCACCTGTTTCATCCAATTGATCTTCAAATCTTACTATCACTCAGAGATGTCCCTTAAATTCGTCTTTTTCTATTCTATTTTGTGTTTGCTAGTCATAACTATTGAATCAGTTTTCTTCTTCCTCCCCTTCTTGTCGAATTATGTATAGTATTAATTTGGTGATAAATAAATGAAATATTACAGTTTTCTCAATTTTAGGGTGGTGATTTTTTTTGACTTGCCTATTCCTCTTAATCTTTCAATTGTGTCTGTGTGCGTGAATGTATATACAAAGAAGAATTAAAGAAGAATCGTATTCATGGCTTTATTTTAAAATTTGTTTTTATCAATTCTATATGCATAATGAGGGGAAGCTGGCATATAGTAATCTAAGCTAAGTGAAAAATAAGTCCTTGATTCAAATGTACAAAAACGGAATCGAAGATGCCAATTTTTAAAAATAATTTTTTCACTCTGAATAACAATTAGGTGCACTACAATATTTATATCCTTTCCAATTACTTTTCACCACATGCTTATGATGTTCACTGGGTCTCCATTTCTAATTCCTTTGCTCAAGATACATTGTTACTAATAATTTACTCATTGGATATTAAAATACAATTCACAGTATTCACAATCTCAATTCTGTACTTTTTTTCCTGCAAGACATAGCAAGTACAATTCTTCAGAAAGTTATTTTTAAGCTCACCTTTGAGCTCTACTCTCCCCTCGGCCTCCCCTTCTTCTTTGGAACTGTGAAATCTATGAATATAAAGCACCATGTCAGCTTTCTTTGTATCTCGATGCCTAGGCTAACACTCAGTGAATGTATTTTTAAAAGTATCCCATGGTTTGTTTATCATATAATTTAAAATTGAGAATCCAAATATTGTTCAAAGGGAGAATTTCTGAAAGTAATTTCTTTTTCTTAGCGTCTTAACATCCAAATTCTGCTTGTTCACAAGATGACTTAATCAGCACCATATCAGAGACAGCTTGCTGTGTTTACCATTGTTAGTTGGGCCAGCATATGTCCAAAACAGTTGGAATGAGAAAAACAGCATTGACTTGAAGCCAAGCTAAAGAGAGTGGGGGTGGGGGAGGGTGCTTTAGCTGTTGAACAGGACCAAAGGCTTTGGACGGTACAGGGCGCTTCTTTAGTTAAAAAGGGAGGGATTTTTAGCACCCCCACCAAAGGAAAGGTTCAGTTCATATCTAAATGCATTGATATAATAAAAATAAGTTGCCAGTGTGGCTTTAATTTTTTATATGAGCCTTTGCAAGTGATGTTATTTTGTCATGTTAAACAATATAGGGGATTTTAAGATGTTTAAATAGTGGATAAATATTCTTGTTTTACTTTTCCACTGTAATTTTCTTGTTTCTAATTTCTGGCAGCTTTTTGTTACTTTATTAAGCAATGTGGGTGTCTTTGAATATCCATCACCTGTCATGGGATCAGAGTAGTATTTCTGGTTTTTCTCAAATTGGATATTATATTGTTCTCTAGTAGCACTTCATGAGGAAAATGTTTATTCTTGTTTTCATAAGTAATGAACTACAAAATGTATATTTTTGTCTCTTCCACCCTACATAGAAACATCTCTTGTACAGAAAGGTGTGTTTTCACCCCAACCAGTGTAGTTCAGTGGGCTGCATGTTGTCCCACAATGTGATTGGCCGCTGCTTTGATTCCAGGTCAGGGCACAGGCCTGGGTTGCAGGTTCAGTCCCTGGTTGGGGCGCCAGCAGGAGGCAACCGATTGATGTTTCTCTCTCACATCAGTGTTTCTCACCCTCTCTCCCTCCCTTCCTTTCCCTCCACAATAAATAAATAAATAAGATATTTTTCAAAAGATATGTTTCCTTTGAAACAGAAATGGAACATATTGTTTTGTTATTTATAATAGAAGATTTCAGGAGAGTTTACAAACAGCACAATCAAGGTATAAAACAATTTTGAATATAGTTGAGTTTTATATCTCAGGTAAAGCCTGCTCTACGATAATTTTTAATTAGATAAAGCTTTTCCAGAGGGGCTCCTTGTTTCCATTCTCTGCCATTTTCTCCTACTTGGCAAGAGTCCCTCCCTTCCCTCTTACACCCTCTTGCTTTCTCTACAGTCAGAACCTGCTCTGCTGGCTATTGATTTACCCATAGAGGTCAGTGAAGACAAACAGTAATTGTCTCTCTCAGGAGATAGACTTTCTGATAGGGACTGGTATATACTCTGTATAATTTGGGGTGAGGAGAGAATAACCTTGGTACAGAGAGAGATTTCAGTGTTAGTACTGCAGCTTGTTTATTTGTTTTATACACGAGGAACCCAAGGCTGAAAGAAGTAGAATGATCAAAATTAGAAAAGGGGACTCAGTTTTCTGTCTGCCATGTTCTGTGTCTTTCATATGACATGATATTGGGCATCAGTCAGTGACTAGAAGAAGATAGATTAATAGATTGATATATTCATCCATCCATCCATCTGTCCATCTATTCTCCAAAGCAACTATGTTCCATGATTGAGAAGAATCAGAGTAAGACAAAGACTTGGTTTTAACAACAAGATGTCACTGATGAGTTTGGTGCAAGCACTTTCAGTGCACCACAGGAGGTGGAAATTAGGTTTGTACACTGGGCCCTAGAGGAGGACTGGAAGGATGCCCTGTAGATTTAGGATCAGAATCCCTGAGGCCCTGAAGCTTGGCTATCAGGTTGTGTGTTAGGCCTCGCTTCCTCTTTGCTGAAGGTGAATTTTTCTTAGGAGATGTCTTAGTCATTTACGCAAATGGTCATCTACCAGGGCCAGCCCCACCTGCTCTTCAGATATGCCCAGAAATTTCTGAACCCTGGCTTTGACTAAATCCTGCATTTTGCCTAATTTACCTTGAGAGAAATAAGCCCAACCAAATGGCCTACATAAACCTAACAGAGACATGCCTAATGTGGCGGGCTGAATTTCCTTACTGACAGGGGTTCTATCTCCTTATGTCTCCTTCCACCCAGATAGGGAAAAGAAACGCGTATGACCTCTAAACAGGTGCATTTTTCAGAGGATAAAGCAAAATTACTTCTATTTTAATTCTCTTATTATTTAACATATAATATTTCCTTTTTTATTTTGAAGATACTAACTTCCAAGCCATTGATTTAGAACTTAAAATTTTGTATAACAAGTGGGTTCTCAAGCGGTAGAATCTCCTCTACTGGCCTGATCTAAGGTGTATTATAAATTCTGTGGAAAATAAAATGGAAACTATTGGGTTGAGAATGGCTTTGCTAAGCTCTGTGATTAGCCATGTATTTCCTATGATCTTGGGTTACATTAATTTAAAATTACATTAATATCTGGGAGAACAGTTGAGTAACTATTTTTTCCATAAGTTTTTTTTTTACAATGCCTAAATCCGGGGGTGATTTTGTTTGAGGCACCAAATTTCTTCAGTGGTTTGGCTGCAGATCTATCGCTAGGGTATGATAGCCAACCTTGTAGTAGTAGCATTGCCGCGTTGAGGTCCCTGTGATGTTTCTTTAAAACCTCAAGGTTTTAAAGTATTCAGTATGAACTAAAGCAACCCACATTTTGTTAACAAAAATTTTAATGTCACATAAACACAATATCCTGTAATTTCTAAACATTCCTCAATGCATTCAAATGTTGATTTCCATAACACATACTGCCCTTTTGCATATATATATTATTCATATCTAATTTATGTTATATGTTTATAAATATACTTATATATAATAAATATGGAATTGTAAGCAATTACTACACAGATGGGAGCAGTTTATGTTTTTTCTTTATTTTATTTGAAGAAACTTGAATTGACCAGATATTTGTTCTCTACCCAGCTTCATGCAGGGGGCGCTATCTCTGCCTCTTGGGAAACAGATGCATCAGGAGGAGAACATGCCTGAATCTTTTTGTGTGGAATATGATACAGTGACTTTCATTTGTCATTCAAAATTAATATTTACCATGATTTTAAGTAAGCAAGATTAAAAAATAATCATACTTAAAAAAAGATGTGCCCGAGCCCTTGGAAAAATTAGCACTAACCTCTTCAGTATACCTTGTCCTCACCTGTAAAATGGGAATGATGATAAAGCATCATATTAAATGAAAAAAAAAAGCCATGCCAAAAAAGCACATTTTGCTTATTTAAAAATGTCACAGTTCTTATCTATATTTTGGTTTTCCAGCTCACTGCAAAGTGCTAGCAGCAAAGTCTAAAATTAATATATCAATCCAGTGAAAGACACTTTGAGCTTCTTTTATATGATGTTTTGTCAGGATAATCTGCTTCCTAATTATGTTTTCTTTGTGTTTTTAATTCTCAACCAAGGATATGTTTACTGACTTTAGAGAGAGATGAAGGGAAGGAGGGAGAGAAACGTGGATGTGAGGAACACTGATTGGTTGCCTCCTGTACGCACCCCACACGGGAACCTATCCCGCCACGTGGGTCTGTGGCCTGCCCAGGACCGAACCCACAACCTTTTGGTGTACATGACAATCCTCCGGCCAACGGAGTCACCCAGTCAGGAACTTAATTATGTTTTCTTTTAGCTGAAATAAACTACAGTGATTTTTAACTTTCTACATTAAACCAGGAGGGTGGAGATTAGAGAGGTGGCTAGGAAATCACAGGAAGTACCATATGTAAGAATAAAAATTGGCTGCAGCTTTCCCTGCAGCAGAGCTTGGCAGACTTTTTCTGTCAGGGACCAATAGTGAATATATTAGGCTGTGCAAGTCACACTGCCTGCCTCTGTCACGCTCAAATCTGACATTGTAGCATGAAAGCTGTCTTGGACAATACTGTATTCTAATAAAACTTTATTGGTGAACACTGAAATTTGAATAATTTCAAATAGTTTTTACGTCATGAAATGGTTTTTATTTTTATTTTCTAACCATTTAAGAACATGTAAATCATTCTTAGGCAGCAGGCGATAAAAAACAAACAAAAAAGAAAAAGACAAAAACAATAGTCAAGGCTGGATCTGACTCCTGAGCTATAGTTTGCCGACCTCTGCTCTGTGGAGTTCAATTCACTCTTAATGCTTTAAATAACTTCTCATACATTTGTTTGTACAAATGGTACCACTTCAAATTATAGAGTGATCACCTCAAAGCTATGCTTAAAATATTGAGAAGCATTCTGTAATGCTGACAGTTCTCTGAACACAGGCTATTTCTATAAACAGATACTAGGAGTTCTACTCAAAATAGAAATTTTAATGACAGTCTAATTAAAGAGAAGCCACAGAGAAAAATTATTCCATTTTTTATGCCAAATTATGAATGTTTTTAATTAATGCACAGATATAGATACATTGATTTCTATTTATTTACATATTTTTAAAAGTTAGATTTTTTTGGACAACTTTGGGCTCTTCTTCAAGGTAAACCCTCCCACTTACCTAGTAAATTGTGCCTTAATGGCTAGTGATCATCGTCGTAGTGTAAGGGAATTATGAACCAAAATAGAAAGCTCTGAAATAAGAAGAAATTAACCACCGAAGTCTATCCTGTCAAATCTTTTCTCATATTGTCAAAAAGCAGCTGCTTCCTCCTTTTTGTTACTATTTTCTTTCTTCAATTAAAAAGTAATCTAAAAAATTATGAACAACACATTCAAACCCCATTAACACTGTTTACAGTTACTATTGAGACTCTCTACCTTGGACTCAGCCTCATGGGATTTAGTTAATACAGTACTATCGATGCCTTTATTATTAGGCAGTCTTTACCATGAATTAATAGCCTCAGATTAGAGAGTAAGGTGAATCTTAAGAATTGTGTAGACACTGCAGAATTTTCTATAGCTAATAGGAAAGGAGAAAATACCAATTTTTCAATTCCTAAATACAGAATTGTTTCTAAAAAGAGCATTGAAATATACATGTTAAGAAAGATGCTTTGCACTCACCTGAAAATAGATAATTGTCTCAAAATGTGCAGAAACCTGTTCCATTGCACATCTCTGCTTGATCTGTGTTGGTGGTTACAAGTAATGCTTCTCTTTATTTCTAAAAATAAAAAATGTTATATTATCTTAACAAAACATTTTCTAGTCTCCTTTATGTCAAGCGATACTCCAGAGGTATCCAACCTTTTGGCATCTCTGGGCCACTCTGAAAGCAGAAGAGTTATCCTGGGCCACACATTAAATATATTACGATACATAATCACACAAATATCTCACAGTGTTTTAAGTAAATTTACAACTTTGTGTTGGGCCACATTCATAGCCATTCTGGGCCTCACAGGGCCCACAGGTTGCAAGTTGGGCACCCCTGACTCCAATGTGACTGTACAGATATTAGCTCACATGCCTGTTGTTTAGAACTCAAGAAGATTGAGAGTGGAATGGCTAAGATCATGGCCTCGGGAGCTGGATGACATGTGTTCCAATTCCTGTTGTGCCACTTGGTAGCTTAACGACCTTGACAAATTTCTCTGTGGTCTCCATTTTTCCTCACCTGTGAAGGAGGATCATCTTTGTGTCTACCCCCTGGGTTACCAGAGAGTGCAACCTCATGGTTTATAAAGAAGAATGAATGAATGAAGATTTATTTTATAATGCTTTCAGAACAGTGTTCAGCCCATAATAAGTGTCATATTGCTGTTAGCTTCATATTTTACATTAAAAGAAAACTCTCCAGGCAGACTGGCATTATGGTATTAGTCCTTGTTCTTACCCAGGTTTAGAAAGCCAAATTTAGAATTGACATAGGGCAGTCACATTTTGTCTGAATGCTCCAGCATAATTTCCAGGCTTGCATAATTATTGTAAAACTCACATATCCAAAGCTCTTCCTGATCAAGGATGATGGGTATTTCTACTTAGGAGCAAAAGTGGTGCCCCCATGTGGTAGTAACATAAACACAGGTGCCAATGCATTTGTCTGGCTAGGTTTGAAATTATGCAGCACTAGATGAATTTTTATTTTGTAACATTTACCCCCCACCCAATTTTATCTATAAAGTAAAACTTTAATTAATGACTGCCTATTCACAACTTCCAAATTGCCATAATTCTATGAAACAGTAATGTGTTATTCTTTGAAACAGCAATAATGTGTTTGCCTTGAATTTGAATTTGACAAAGAACATCATATTGCAGTTAGAACAATGACTTTCAAGCTGAATTCCATGGAGTTGGGATTCCCAGGGGAAGAGACCAGAGAGCAAATGAGTGGATAGAACACTGGTCCCCCCTTCACAGAATCACTTGTGTTGGTTTTATGTGTTGAGACTGTTAGTAAGATTTTGTTTGAAGAAAGCGTATAGCTGTTTTTCTTTTTAAAAGTCAATACAGTCTATATTGGGAGGTTTTCGTGGGACTTTAAGACTTTTTGTTTTGTAGTGAAGATTTCTTTCCTCTGCACTTGGGAAACAACTGAAATTCAGGGGGAAAATGTGCATTATTTGAGGCCCTGTTCCCATTCATCAGGGCTCAGATTTGAAGGCAGCTAAGGAAAAGATGTAGTTTGAATAAAAGAGAGAGGACAGGGATGTACCACGATGACAGTTTCTACCATTTTTCTTTTTCTACTTTCCTGTACCTTTTTATAATTTCCGTTGTCCTGAGTAGATCTTTCCAAAAATATTTAGAATATTTTTATTGGTTAAAGGTAATTTTTTTTCATGCCGGCAGGACACAAGAACCAATAAGAGCTCTTTCTCTTCTATCAAAACAGCAGTTACATACTTCTGCAAACAAAGCTCCCTCATTGCAAACTGGTAATGTTTCCATGAAAAAAGTTTATTTGCTGAATAAATAGATACGGTTTGTTCAGAGTGTTGTTAGAGAAGGGCATCTACTGAGAAGTTTTGTTTATTCCACCAATATTCATTAAACTTATATTTATTTGTTAAATTTATATTATATGTCAGATGATGGACAAGATTCTGGAGTTAGACGGGAATCCCCTGCCTCAAATACTTGGTTTTCATAATGAGAAGGAAGTTTTGTTAGGCATTTGAAAATAGTAATGATTAAGTATTTGTCTCTAACCTAGAAGGCCTATAAATTGTAGAAAACATATGGGGAAGGAGACAGTTTGTTTCACCTTCATTGTGGTTCTTAGGAGGTGTAATTCTCCCAGTCCTAGACCATGAGTGTTATAGCTGGCTAAACAAATAACTTCTTTTATATTTACTATTTTAAAACACTAAAATTTTACATCTACTAAAGGTTTCATTTAAAGTTATCATATCAGATTAAATTTTTATCTCAAATTACAAAGTAATATGGATTAGTTTCTTAGCTCCTGTTACCTTGAAGTCACATAAATTGGTTTGATTTTGTTTCCACACTGCAGGAAGCTCAGTGAAGCTTTTACCTGGTTCTCGAATGGTAAAGAACTAGCAAACACTGCCATATTTTAGAACTAAGTGGGTATTACAAATGAGTTGGCAATTCATGTTTGTGTTATGGTTTGTTATGACTGCTTAATTCAAAAGCATAGTTGCAGAGAGGGAATTTGAATTAAGTAAATCAAAATAGTAAGGCTTTGATTAAAAAGTTAGCTTGCTTTAACTTAAATGTTGATATTTCAAGGCCTACTGATATTTTAGTCATTTGTGGTTATTTTTGTTTCCTGTTCAGGCCCCTGGGAAATAAGAGAATAGTAAATCAAAGCCCAGATTGCTTCTTGCATTTATTTTCTTTTCACTTATCCCGTGTATTAGTGCACTTTAAAGAAACTGAAGACATGTACAACTTGAACAGAATCACTTTGAGGGAAAATTGCGTTTCTGCATTAATCAATTTAAATAATTCTTCTTGTAAAAAGTATGCTTTTCATGCTTGAGAACTTACTAGTTCTTTTTATTTCATGATGATGCAATCATAAACATTAATAGTGAAAAAATTAAAAAATATTAGTAGTGGAAAATCAGCTAAGAATAGTTGTATTACTAAAGTGAAATTTGGTGAGTATTGTTATCAAACTGAGGTTGCGTGGCTAGTTTTTCCAATTCCCATTTTTGATGTTAGGCACATTTAAATGTATTAATTTACTTGTTCAGAAAATGTTGTTCCTTCTAGGAGTTAAATGATAAAACACATTTCTGTGAATAGCCTTCAATAAAAAGTGCTTTGGCATTTTAAAAAAATTAGTTATTGGTTATGTTATACAAAATGTTAAAGAATTTCAATTAAATAACTTTACAAGGGTTTATTCTTTTCCATTTACATTTAGTAATGTATTCCTTCATTTTCAAATTGGAGATTGAAAATTTTGTTAGCTTATAGTTTGTCAGTCATTGTCTAGTTTTCTAATAATCTTAGCATGGGGTGATTATTCATGAATTAGGCCTTACTGTTTAGGTTAATGCAGGACCATGGCTTTTCCTTGGTCATCCCCACTGGGGCAGACAGCACAGTTTCCTTGCACCTGGTGCCCCTCACTGCACTTTGGTGATTGTGACATCTCAGCACACTGAGTTTTAAGAGATATCCTGGGGTCTGAGAAAGGTGAAATTGACACCTTAGATGGAAAAATTGTTTAGTTTTTTTCTCAAATAAATATTCGCTAATGCCAGACACTCACTCACCTGTCAGTAATTTCAGCAGTCAAGTAATATTTATCCAAAATTCAGACAGTCCAAAAATCTAGTAAGCAGTTGCTTTGGAATTTTAATTGTGTGTGTGTATGTGTGTGTGTATATGTTTGTATGCATATGTATATGTGCACAGGCGTATCAAATTTTATTTCCATGTGATTCTGCTCTTTCAACTTAAGTTTTATTTTTAAATATTTTCTTTATCTACTTTTAGAGTAGTGAAGGGAGGGAGAAAGAGAGGGAGAAAAACATCAATGTGTGGTTGCCTCTCATGCACCCCCTACTGGGGACCTGGCCCACAACCCAGGCATGTGCCCTGACTGGGAATCCATCCATCGACCCTCTGGTTTGCAGGCCAGTGTTACACCAGCCAGGGCTCCACATGATTGTCATGACTATCACTTCTTCATTTATTCCTTCATTCATTCCAGAAATGTATTGTGGCACTACTATTTTTATGCTGTACTAGGTACCGAAACTATAATTCCTCCTGTCATGGAACTCAGAATAATGGTGAAGGGAGATAGTTTAACAAATGTTATAAAAAGATTTGCAAAATGTAAGAAGAGGAAAATGCAATAGGACTCAGAAGGACATCCTACATCAAGTCATTTTTAGCTAAGATATGAAGACTAAGTAAGAAGCAGTCTAAAAAAATGGGGTAGGAATGGACTGTAGGAAGAGATGACATACATGGGGAATATTCAAGATGTAGGAGAGCACGGTGTGTTTAAGGAGCTGAGAGAAGATCATCATGACTCCAGGGAAGGGAGAGCAGATGGTGTTGAGGCTCCAAAGACAAGCAGGAAGCACAGAATAGTGGGGCAGGCCAGCAGATTAAAAAAGACAGGGCACACTGGAGGGCTTTAGCCAGGACAGTGACTGAGGACTGCTTTAGCATGACAGGCAGTGGTAGGAGACAGATCTCAATGAATTCAAAAAAATATTTGAATAAGAAGAGTAGGAGAAAACATTTCTGTTGAGTAGATATGGATAGTAAAAAGGAGAGAGGAGTCAAAATCACTGTGTATTTTCCTCTAGCTGCAATGATTGAGAACAGAAGAACTGGAGAAAGAGCAGAAGGAAAGCCAGCTCAATGGAGAGTGCCAACAGTAGCTGTCTATATGGGCCGCAAATTTGGAATAGATGATTAGGCAAGAGAGAGGATTGTCACCATATAGGGAGCAAGTACAGTTCTGGGAACAGACAAGATCACCATGGAGACTCCCAGAGAGAAAATAGAAGAGGGCCCAGGTGGGATTCTGGAACCCCAAGTGCATTGCCCTTAATGTAGCATGTTTTCTACATAGGTTCATGGATTGGTCTTCTGCATCAGCATATGAGTTCCTTGAAAACAGCATATGAGTTTCTTGTTGACAGAAAACAGTTTTTGCATTTGATAAC
This sequence comes from Sturnira hondurensis, assembly GCF_014824575.4. Taxonomy (NCBI): domain Eukaryota; kingdom Metazoa; phylum Chordata; class Mammalia; order Chiroptera; family Phyllostomidae; genus Sturnira; species Sturnira hondurensis. Next base: position 3,818,250 of record NW_028081528.1, read on the forward strand.
ACTGTATGAATATGGGTTTGGTAAAGTGGTGGATGAGAAAGTAGGTCATCCTGAAGGTACTTCAACAATGACTTCGATGTTATTTTAGATACATACAGTGCTCAACAGTCTCCTGTACATTCTTTAATACATTCTTTAGATAGTATGATAAAGAATTTATGCTGCAGTGCAGTTATGAGGCAAAGAACAAGAGGAATAAGATACAAACAAGCATCGGGTGCAGCCCTGTCCTCAGTTAGCTTTATGATATAACCAACAGGATCTAAAGAATACAAATGTAAATAAAATGACAGGATTGTATTTCGTGGATCCGAGTCTGCCTTAAGAAGATGGGAGAAGGTAGCAGGATTTCAGAAAAGGTTACATCAAGGTGGTTTCAACGAATTTAAATCAACTTCATGGAGTTGAAGGAGACCAAAAGACTCAAGTTCTATTTATTTCCCAAAGCCTATGGCTTCGACCTGAAAACCTCTCCCCAGTGATCAATATACCTAGCGATGAGGAGGTAGGTGGTAGTGACCCCAAGTCAGGAAAGCTGCTTGTCCACTGTTGCTCTACCAGAGTGAACTGTAACATTCTTCAAGGCAGGAGGGGCATCCCACACTTAGTGGTGTGGTTGGGCCTAAGACCAGTGTGCTACTGAGGGATCCTCTTCCGCTCAGCCCCCGAGACCTCTCCAGCTTCCTCAAGAAGGAAAACTGCTTGTGTTGACTGACCAGGTGATCGGCGGAATTACATCCATACACACAAAGAGTTTTACACACAATCACGCTGACATCAGCTGTGTCACTTTGTTATTCCTTACTGGTTGGGGTTTTTCTAGAAGGTACAGAAACAGAGGGAGGGCCAGCCCATACCGCAGTGCCTTCCCTGGCACTCCCTGACGAGCTGGCATGGGTGCATATGTTGGCCTTGAGCAGGTTTCAGGGATGCCGTGGCATCATTAGGTTACCTGTTGACGGAGTGTGGTAGAACCACCCTGCCCCTGGCAAAGGCAGAGAAAAAGAAACACATATGAAGAAACGAGTGAAATAGATCTCTAGTTGCTGTAGTACTACATAAAGTCCTACAAAATATGCCCCGGAGCTTAAAGTATTCTTATAGGCTACTCTTAGAGGAAGCCCTGATTACCTACCTGTATCTGAGGCGGCTCTTCCACATTCTTTTCTGAACTCTGAACTCCTGATAGGGCTGCATGGTTGATTGGACCACGTTAAAGCAGAACACAGCACAGCAGGCAGCCTTTTCCTGTGGCCAGAGTCAGCAGGCCCTAATGGCCAAAGGTTTCTGGGCATGAAAGCAAGAGCAGAAGCAGGTAACGGACAACGAGACCAATGCTTGTTTCTCCCAGATCTTCTAGAGATCTTCTAGATCTCTAGAATTTGTGGTGCAACGTCCCCTTGGCAGTGGTGTGGTGGTGTGGATAACCATTCCCTTGGTATAAAGAATGTGGTTTCCATTTAACTGGCTCTGAGCAGCACCAGTGAAGCTATGTCCTAAGTTGTAACTATGAGTAAGTTAAAAAGTGAAACATGGTTCTAGTTTTTATGCATTTTTCAAGTTTCATTTTTTAACTAAGTTAATACAGTAAAAAAATTCTGGTGAGATTGTACCGATATTTTTTTTTTGTATGGAAACTTGTATTTCCTGCTATACTGACTATAGATCTCATTTCGGAGGAGCAACGTGAGCAGTCTCCAGCCCCAGTTGTGATTGTTGAAAGTGGTCAAAATTATGCACTTTACAATGTTCTCACCCATGGCTTTTACAAGTTGTTCACTGAAAACATTCTTAAAACGGAAGGTTTCTTGTGTAAGTCAGCTGGTGTGGTAGCGACCACAGATCTCTGCTTTCAAACAGAGAAAAATTCTTCCTACACACCTGTGCTGTACGTGCCAGCATCTACAGCGGAGACATAAGGGACACTCCAAGGCTCCTAGATTACCCTCAGTACCCTGAATTTAACAACCTTGATATTTAAAAGAAAAACATCAGTCACATTTAATTTCAGATGAACAGTTATACCTGTTGTTTAAATAAATGTAAATATGCCTCTATATGGTCTGAGATTTTTATTTTGAAATGGGAGCTTTTTGTATAGCTGGTCATTAAAAACTAAAAACTTTTCAAAAAAATTGCATGAGTTGATAAATGCTAAACGGAAAAATTTTCAAAGAATAATTAAGAAAGACACAGAAGAAAGAACGAACAGAGCTTTGTGAAATGGTAATGAAGACGAGTTAATGTATGATGTGGAAGTGTTCTGAATGGACATTTGGTATTAGAGTACTAGCATATATGGGATATAACATATATGTTGTCATGTACTGCATAAGTTCAAATAAAGCTAGGAGGTCTTGAGATCTGTTAAGAAAACATGATTCATTTGTAAGTAATGCTAACACTAATATTTGTTGTCATCAGCTTCTTTCTAATTTATGTATCACTGGCCACCTGTTCCAAGTAATTTGTAAGGAATTTGCATGTTTTCAGACAAGAAGTGTCGCGAACAGGGATGATTCCATTTTCCTGCTGTTAAAATGGGCTGTTAATTATTCCTTGTTAGTTGATTACTTCTAATTATGATAACACAGCAGCTGTGGACAGTGTCCTTCCTTTCACACTCTGTGATATGAAAGGTACTGTGGCTGGTAAAAACTCAGTCCCGGCATTGTGTTACTATCATTGCTCCTGGGGACGCTTATTAGCCTGTCACCAAAGACATAAGAAAAATCCATCATTCCTTTTGGAATACGATGAGCCTTTGTCACCCACAGTGCAATTAATGTTAAAAATAGAAAGAATGGCTATGATACGATTATGATTAGCTAGAGATGAGCTATTGTCCAAGCGGCAGGCATTAATCCAACAGGCCAAAGATGACCTACACAGAACCGCCAGTTTGCTGATTGCCATTTCTCTCTGAGTTTGATGAAATATTCATGGCTTCGCTCTCCTCTCTGCAAGCACTATTGATTTCTTGTATAAACGCTGCTATATTTAGTCTAGACAAATGGAATGTGGATTGCTGCTGAATAAATTGGATGAAAGACTGGGATCTTGCCTGCCGCTTTCTCTCAGTCTTGGGCAATTATTTATAATCAAGAGCAGTTTTTGTAAGTTGAGGGTGATTTTTCACAATTTAGTGATTAGTCTCTGAACAAAGGCAAGCAGTTAGACACAATCATTTCTGTTGGGATAGCAGGTTAAGAAGTCAAATTACCCTTTGAGGTTTACAATAGCTGCTTTGGAGAGTTCTGGGACTTTTATTCCTTATCTTTTTTGGAGAGGATTTTTAGGGGTTCAATGTTTACAGTTCATGGATAATAAGAATATCAACAAGAAGAGAACCTAGGGTCTCTTGAAATATTTTAAATTTGTATATGGTTAAATTCTGATTTTTGGTTATTGGCATTTTCATGTAAAAACTGGAGGCTGCAGTTTGGCCTTTTTAATGTAAAAATGAACTATGTCATGGACAGCCTTTGCTTTTGGTTGGAATTATGCCAACTCTATAAATTAATGCTCAAAAGCTCATGTTCCGCCAGTGCCTTGATTGCAAGTTCCACATTGGACCCTGCAACTAGAGAGCTTATGGGCATCGTCCTCAGTTAGTTTCAGACTTGGCTCAATGGATAGCTTTCCTTTCACAAACATGATTTAAAAGACATGGTACACCACGCTACAGTATATTAATAAATTGTATTACCATTGTCATTAAAGTGGCATTACCATCAACGTAAGCTTCTGATCAGTACATTGAAAGAAAAACCTGTGTTGGCACCCCAAGACCGATACCAGTCCCCCCCACCCCTGTTCACAGGTGCACCCACGCAGTTCAGATGATAAGCAAGGGCGATAATGTTTCTTTTAGTATTTGCAGCTTTAACTTCTTATACACAGGATTTCTGTTTGGCTTTCTTGACTCTCTGAAAATAGCTCTTAAATCCATATGGAATATTAACTTTGTGGTTCCCAACCCGGAATCTGGAAATCTGGAAATCTGAGTTACTTACTACAGTAGTAGTCAGGCATTAGATGCAATTTGGAAAAATACAGTGAAGTTGAGGGGGGAAGTATTCATATTTCCACCCTAAATGCAACCATCTTCTGCTCAGTGTCTCACCAATCTTTGCTAGTAGAATTCAGAAACTAATATGATTAAAACCCCAGTAGCTGTGTGAGGCCTGGAACTTTGTTACTTTTTTGTTTTAATACTAAATCCCAACATCTAGAATTATGCCTGGAAATTTAACATTCTCAATAAATGTATACTGACTCATTTAAGTTATTTATGTAGTTTAAAGAGGTATCATAGGATATACATTACTTTTATTACTTTTTAAAATTGTTGTAACATTTTTCATATTCCCATATACACTATTTTTAGTGATTGAATATTTTTATAACAAATGGACATGATATATTTTCCTTGTAGTTGATGATTTCAATTAAACTAATAACATTTTGGTAAACATATAGCATTGAACTATTTCTTCTCTCTTACTGTTATCTCCTTAGGATATATTCCTACAGTCAGCACACCTGAATCAAATGGCAGAAATATTTAATACCTCTTCATACAGATCACCAAATTGTTTTTCAGAACTTTGAACCCAGTTGACTTTTGCAATATACAATCATGTACTTGCTCGTGTGCCCAACCCTTACGATGGGGCAGTATACACACATATGCATATACATGAATCATACATATCATATTTAACAATAAGAAAATGATGACTTATTTTGACTTAAAATGTGCATTTCTTTACTAGAGAAGGTGAGTTTTTTGAGTTGTTTCACTATGTTTCTGTATTTCTTTCTCCAGTTTCTGTGTTTTTAGTTTCTGATGTGTAAAAGAAATCACGTACAATTTTATTTTCGTATTTACTCCTAATATTTCTGTTTTGTTAGCCATGCACTATTGATGATTTATTTTCATATACAGGAAATTTCTATTTTAATGGAAGTAAAAAAACCAAAAGCCTTTATTGAGGGGTGCACTAATGTTGTAAGTCTTTTAGTGAATTATCCTTTTAACAACTCTTTGTTTAAAGAATTTACTCTGATTAGCCCTGGCTGGTGTAGCTCAGTGGATTGAGCATGGACCTGCAAACCAGACGATTGCGGTTCGATTCCCAGTCAGGGCACATGCCTGGGTTGCAGGCCAGTTCCCAGCAGGGGACCCACAGGAGGCAACTATACATTGATGTTTCTCTCCCTTTCTCCTCCTCTTCTCCTCTAAAGATAAATAAATAAAATCTTTAAAAAAAAAAGAGTTTACTGTGATTATCTCCATTTTACATATGAGAAAACTGATCACTAGACAATTTAAATAACATACTCAGCTAACACATTTGAAAGGACAGAAGGATGGGAGGAGGGATTTAGATTTTAGAGCAGAGGTTGAAATTGGCATCCTGCCCATCAAAGTTTACTTACAGAAGCTTTTTGTTGTTGTTCTCATAGTGTTTAGATCTTATAAGTTACTTTTCACTGAAACTTAGGGGGCTTCTCTCTACTCTACTAAGGATCTGTATATCTTTCTTTGTTGTTTTTTTTTTCCACCAGCAATTGTCTTGATCCCAATAATAGTGGTTGACCACTTTAGAGAAGCCATTGATCCAGTTTGCCACAGTTTTTTTCCTCCCAAATCCCTATTATCTTTACCTAAACTTGTTTCATTCAACTGTATAATTTTCTTTGTTTTTAACTACGTAATTTTCTTGGTGCCCATGGGCAAGGTGATATTCGCAGTATTGAACAACCAGTGAGGCATAGAGACTGACTAATCAAAGTGGACACCAGCCGTGAACAACTGGTCTGCACGCCTACCCCGTTGGTGCACTTTTGTGCTTATCCCACTCCTGGACATCCTCTAACAGAAGTTGTGCTAAGAGTGTTATACGCACTATCTAATTGAATTTTTATTAATTTAAATGTCTATAATTATTCTCAGATCTTTCTTTACCCAGCAGCTTGATTGAATATTTGTTCAATCCAGCAGCTTGATTAAACTTCCTCACGGTTTTTCTGGCTTGTTTAGTTTCGGAGTAAAGTGATTGCCATGCAAATCGTCACCATTTAAAAACCAGCACACCGAAGCTTGGCTGCTCTCATTCATGATTGGCCCTGGCTGCCTTTGCCATGGTCGATCAGTCAACTCACCATTTGGCCATTTTAGCGTGCAGATTTGTATTTGTTCTTTGCTGGGTTCAATAGCCCTACAAATGCAGTATGTACAAAGCCTCAGCTTTTTAAGGAGTATATCTTAGAATGTGTCTTCAGACTCTAGTTACAAGCAAAAATGTTCACAAGTTCACAAATTGGGTTGTGTTAGAATTTCTCTATTAACACATGATATCTTTTGCTCAGTAGAGTTGCCTTTTTGGTCCTAAGTTGACTTCACTTTTGTAAGTGGTTCAGTAGAATAACTTTTATGAACAACTTTGCTAGCAGTAAATAGTTGGAGTCATCTCTCTGAAAGAGGGAAATATGGAAGATTCTTGGCAGAGTAAAAATGACTGGGAGAAAATTAGCATACGGCACATTTTATCATATGTATATGCAAACCACCTTTGATCATCATTGTAAAAAAAAGGACTAGACTGGTTGTAAAATTTGTTGTACAGGGTTTATACAGTGTCTTATTTTGTGTCTGTGTCCAGTCAATGGGCTAAGTTCCTAATCTCTATCATCCCTTTCTTTTTTTCCCGTTTCTCCAGTGGATGTAAAGTCTGAGGCTCCTGTGGGCCTGGAGCCCATCTCTCCTTTAGACCTAAGGACAGACCTCAGGATGATGATGCCCGTGGTGGACCCTGTTGTCCGAGAGAAGCAGCTGCAGCAGGAGTTACTCCTCATCCAGCAACAGCAACAGATCCAGAAGCAGCTCCTGATTGCGGAGTTCCAGAAACAGCATGAGAACTTGACACGGCAGCACCAGGCTCAGCTTCAGGAGCACATCAAGGTAGCAGACGTTTCCTTGCCTCTGACTTTTTTGCTCAGGGAGCCTGCACTCTGCCCTGGGCATGAGACGGAGCCCTGGGGGGTGGGACATGGGGAGGAAGGAAGGTTGGTTGTGGTTGGCACAGGGGAGTCTGGCTTGAAGGGAATTGTGTTTGCATAGGTGAAAACCTGGGGTAGGTGGTAGGAATGCTGAGTAATAACCTGCTTTGCTTCTTGGGGGCCTCCACCACTCTTTTACCCCCCACTTTATGGCATTGATAGTGAGGGGTAGGAACCTCACACCCCATTTTTAGATTCTCGTCTGCATGGTGCTGTTCATTTGCCTTATCTACTTTCCATCAAGGAGAACCATGAGCCTCGGGAGACCCGTTTTATATTTTTAAACAATCTGCTTATGTTAATTATCTGAAAAGATGTTAGCTCTAATATTTCTTATAGAAAAGATGGCATATTATATATATTTAAACATATTTTATGAGTCTAGTAGACTATAGATGATAATTTATTGAAAGAATGTTGGGAGTAGTGGACAATTTCAGACTCAAGTTTTTAAAACTATTTTAGGAGGAAAAACATATCTATGTCCTGGAATTTTTTATGATGATCTCTTTTCTTGTCAGGTTATTTTAGATGTCTATGTATCTAGTTCTTCTCTTTTATATTCAGAGGTAATTATTACTTCAGCTTTGTTTCTAAAATGCCTTTCAACTTCTTGACAAAGACATTTAAAATAAAACTATTTTGGTCTGATGATATAGATCTCTAATATGAGTTTATTATGAAAGTACCATGAAGCAGCAAATATTTTAATTAAAAATTCATGTGATGTTCAACTTTTTCATAATGACTTAAATATGCTAATTTATTAATATGATAAATTACCTGATGTTATCACACATTATATTTTATTTAGATGCTCGGTCAATTACTTGCATATCAAATAACACATTTATATGGGGTTCACATAGATAATAATTTGTATCAATATTGTGTAATTGTACAACATTAATGTTACCGTGTCTAAGAAGGTAAATTGATGTCTTTCTCCCTGTGCCCCTTGCTTTGTAAGGCATTTCATTAAACCCTTAAACTAAAATGCTTACTTTATCTTATTTTCCAAGATAACATACTTCAACACCTCCTGTAAACTGTAACACATTTTTCTTTAAAAAAAAATCCTAGGCTGAGAATATGTTTATTGATTTTAGAGAGAGAGGCAGGGAGAAAGAGAGAGAAAGAGAGTGAGAGAAAGGCACACGGATGTGGGAGGAACTTCAATCCATTGCCTCCTGGGTGCGCCTCGATCAGGCATCAGCCACGCAGCCCAGTCTGTGTCCTGAGTGGGGTTCAAACCCACAGCCTTCTGGTGTCTGGGACAAAGCTTCAGCTAACTGAGACACCTGGCCAGGGCTCTACATGTTCTTTTTACTAGTGATATTATTAGCATTCATATTACTGTTTTGAATCTGGCTTCTACAATGAACATCTGTTGAGTTAGCTGCGTTTATTCCATTTTTTCACCTGGTAAGCTGAGGCAGAGAGAAATATTCTAAGTTGTCCAAGGCCACATAGCCAGTGAGTGGTGGTCCCAGTGTTTGTGCTCCTGCCTTGTCTGTCTCCAAAGCTGTTCCACATCGTGTCTCGTCAACCAAAACATCTGAATCTAGAGGGCTGAAGCTCTATTTGTTTTCTTCAGCCTCATTCCTGAAGTCTTCATTAATGAATGCTGGCTGTGGAAATTGTGTTTTGAGTGTTTCTAGATTCTTAAGACAGATTAAATTTTAATTCTATCTGGGGCTTAGGATGAAATACTGAGTCCATTCAACCAATCCCAATATCTGTACAGAAGTAACACTCAAGGCAGAATTTAAGCAAAGGTATGAATTTTTCTGTCACAGTGGAATATAAAAAGGACCAGTGTATCAAAGCCAAAATGCCAAGGATTTTAATAGAAAGAGCACCCAGAAATGCTTCCTACCCTAACCCTCGTAGTGAGGCTACCAGGGTTAGCAGATGGCGTTGCTCCAGAGTAACTCCGGTGCCATTCTACACAGCCTTTTCTTTTTACTCTATTACTTTTGAGCATAAGTTTTATATCTTTAGATACCTATCTAATATAAAAAGCACATTACACTAACATCATTGATCATGAGAGTTGAGAATAATAATAATAATAATAAAGTATTATTATTTAATAATATTAAAGTAATAATAATTAAAGTGAGTATGGGGGAAATTTACAAACTCAGTTTCATGTACTTAATGGACATGGGGCGCAAGTGCAATTATTTCTCTGTCTTGCACAAGAGGAACCAAGGCTCTGAGTAGTGTAGTAACTTGTCTAGGTCTCATATACAGTAATGTCAGCATTTCGGCAGGGCTCAGAGTCTTCAGTTATTCCTGAGGGTGGCATGTTGACTGTGATTCATAGATATGCATTTCTCCGTCTGAGAGAAAACTGACAGCTCACAACAGTTATTAAGAATGCTTCATATCCATGTCACTCATTGTTTGGAAGTAAATTCAAGGGATACAGACAACCAGAACGCAGTGCGCCAAAGTGCAGTTTAGTGGAAGAGATTTCTTCTTGAGTAGCCTCTCCAATCTGAGGTTTTGTGTGCTGGATGAGCAAACTAGTCTGCTGTTTTGAGATAAGAGCCTATTAGGAATAATAGATTGCATTAATCTATTGAGAACCTTCCCTGCCAAGTTTAGAAATTCTTAACATTTATTCTGTTTCAGGTAGACTTCCCTGCAATGAACTCATTTCTCCTCATTCAAATCAGTTTGCTTTCACACCATTTCTCAGGATAGAAAGTGAAGATGTTAATGGTTAATTTATAATGTGAGAAGAGTGGTAAAATAGACTTCTGGACGGCTCCGCTGTTTGCCTGTTTTGTTTATTTCATATTACAAAGACAGTTCCTCAGGGAACTAAAGATCTGAGTGAATTTGGTAACGGTGTTGGACAGGGCAGAACAGGGAATAAAGCTCCTTAAAAACTGCCTTATGGATGCCACTAAGACCATTTGCGACACTAGGTGCTTGTCTTTAGGTTTTAATAATTTATCAAAAAGTGGGTAAAAATGTGAATTAAATTCAAAGAAGTTCCAAAATCTTGTAGCATTTCGATTTTGGTCGGTGATGACAATGAAGCTTAAAGAAATTGCACACTCTCATGTCTTTCTCTTCTCGCAAGTTGCAACAGGAACTTCTAGCCATAAAACAGCAGCAAGAACTCCTAGAAAAGGAGCAGAAACTGGAGCAGCAGAGGCAAGAACAGGAAGTAGAGAGGCATCGCAGAGAACAGCAGCTTCCTGCTCTCAGAGGCAAAGACAGAGGACGAGAAAGTAAGAGGCACCGGGGGCAAAGATGGACTCTCTTCCCTCACCTTTAGCCGATCGCCACACAAAAAAAGAAGCCTGAGAAAGAGTGGAATTAAACTTGTCAAATTGTCTGCATTTAACTAAGAGAATACATTATGGACCCCAATGTAAAAGCTTTGACCTCACCTATCAGCTCTCTGCGTTCAGTCTGCAAAGCATCTCAGGAAGTAAACACAACATTGGTTGGCAAAGATCCTAATTTCTTTTTTTTTTAATTTCAAAAATAATGTCACAGTACCGCAGTCTTGCCTATTCCTGATTGTTTAATAGTGAACGTACTTCCATATTTCCTCACTATGCCCTTTTCCCACTCAAGTAATGATTGTTCTGTAAGTCAGGCCTTGCCTCTATTTGGTTTTTGAGTTCCAAGACCTTGGGAAGATTTAAGGCAGGGTAGTTGTTTAAAAACAAAAAAAACAAAAAACAAGACAAAAAAAAACCAACTATCCACAAGAGGGAGACAGATCCAAATAATTCCCCTGTATGAGGTCAGTTCAAAATCAGGTTGTGTAGCAAGGTTTAAAATTGGGTGACTTGAACTGAAATTGTCAGCAGTATTTATTTGTTGAATGCTCAAAAAGAGTTTTTTAAAAAGTTAGTTTTTCATAATAGTGATTGAAAAATGACCATTCCGTATGTTTAATCACTTATATGGTTTCACATACATAATTCTTGATTTTTAAAAGGCAGTGTTTTGTTTCATTGCAGTGCCTTATTAAAGCTTAGGAAAAATTAGTCTTAATTCTGGGACCCCTTTTCTGCAAAAGCAATTAAGGAAATCATTGAAGGTCTTTTGGAAATTGGCAGTTTCATCAGTAGTTACAAAACCTTACTATGCCATTTTCTAAAGCCTGTTTAGACTCTAGTGTCTTCTTTTAATAGGGAAACTTCACATGCTGTGACCAGTGGTGCTACATCTTAATTTTTGCTAAATACTTTAGAAGCATGAAAAGATGAAACTCTAAATCGCGTCTGTTTCTGTATGTGTGTGTTTCAGGGGCCGTGGCAAGTACAGAAGTAAAGCAGAAGCTTCAAGAATTCCTTTTGAGTAAATCAGCAACGAAAGACACTCCAACTAATGGAAAAAATCATTCCGTGAGCCGCCATCCCAAGCTCTGGTACACGTATGTGCAGTGTTTGCCTGTTTTTATTACTGGGGTAAAGAACACAGGTTGTGTATTCAGCCCGCCTGGCACAAATGTGGGGCCTGCCAGTTGTCAGCTATGTGGCTATGGGTAAAGATTTTGAATTCTCTAACATCCCATTTCCTCCTCTGTAAAAAAGGACAATAATAGTCCCAGCCCTCTTGGCTTGCTGGGAAAGTCCTATGAGATACTGCGGTAAAGTGTGTAACAGAGGGAAGGGCTTAATAATTGTTAGCAGGTATCATCTTGAGGGCCAGAAAAGATATGTGTTCTTTGCTCAGTGAGTAACTGACAGCAGTGGAATTGGGGCATAGAAATGAACTCATACTTTGCATTTTTCTATTCTCGATGGTGCATCTGATATCTTCACAATAATTTCTGAACATTTGACAGGTTGAGATTTCATTTTACTTGGCTTGCTAGAAGATGGAGATCGGAGCTATTTTTGAAAGTCGGGAAGATTTTTTTTTAATTTAAAAACAAAAAAGGAAGGAGGACAAGGGAGGGAAGGAAAAGAAAGTGAAGGATAGTAACAGTGTAAACCTCAGTCTTCCATGAATGGTTTCTCCCTGCTCATGTCAGCTGATGCCTTCCCACCCTGTAAAGTGGGGGTAGGTTGGCTTTGGACACACAAGCACATGGCACACATGTTGTGGTATCACAGTTTCTATGGAACCGTGTTTCCCCAAGTCCTATAAAGAGATGCTATACTGTCCACAATCCTTCTTTCTGCAAATAGAAAGCAGGGAGTGGTTTTTAAAATTAGGATAAAATTTATAGGCAGAGCATATTTGGATAGTAAACTAATAGATCATAGTTACATTTTCCTCATTTTATAAATGTGTTTGCTGAATGAGCATAGGGTTTTATACTTATATATATATTTAACCCCTCACATCATAAGGATAAAGGAGTAAATATTCAATTTCTCTGTTGCAATAATGAAATTATAAGCATCCCGGAAGTTCTATTTAAAGTATTATTGTACTTAGAATTTTATTTTGTAAGTATCTGATCTTCTCTATATCCAGAAAAAGTAACTAAGAAGGTTTCCAAAATGTTATATAAATATTTTACAATGGTTTTCATAATTTCTATTATGCAGATCAGTTCACTTGAGAAACCAATCCCTAAAGAAAATGTTCATATTTACTCAATCAACATCACAGTCTTTAAAAAGAAACACAGTTTTATTACCTAAAATTGCAAACATAATTTATAACTAATTCATATTCTTCCTAAGCCTGTTTTGAGAAGAGATTTTTTTAAATGGGAGACAACTATATGTAAACAACTTGTCCGCTGAACATTCTTTAGCTATTCCTTTGGGTTTATTAATCATGACTCTCAAATGTTAGTCAGCAATTTTTTTTTTGGTACTTAAATTTAACTTCAGTAGGCTCCAACTCCAGACAACCTTAAATCATTAATTATAGAATCTGAATTTACTACTTTTTTGCCAGTAGAGCTAGATGAAATATCTTTAAACCAGTTAATTCTTGAGAAAGTGAACCAAATGAATAGTCGTAGAATAATCATGTTGGTGATTTTTTCCTTGCCCATTGTTTTCTTCATACTTAATAATTCTAGATGACTCTATCCCCTGGCTAGTCTGTGTTCAGTCCTGTACATCATTCCTCACTAGCATAAATGCATCTCCCTCACTGTATTTATGCAGGAAAGAGGAAACATCCTGAAAAATCAGTTTTGTAGTGAAGAAGGCTGTGATCCCTGGTCCTTACCTGGATCCCTTAAACGTCAGGGGACCTGAGGCCATAGGCACAGAGCTGCCTTTTCAGCAGAAAACCTTCTTGTGTACTTTCATGCACTAGCTAGCAAATTTTTTAAAAGGAAATACTTCTCTGTTTACTTTTACCTTGGTTGATCTGCATCGTTGACTGAAAAGGATTCGGATGATGTCTTTTCCACTAGTATGGCTCTTAAGAAAACATACAAAATAATCTCAGATTATCGTGACTCAGGCTCTTGGTAAATTGTCTCTTTCAATAAAACAAACTTTTCTATGTGACTGTGATCCAACACACGGTGGGCATTCCTGGGAATCCTACATCATTGCATAACATATTGCGATCGTGAACTTGGTTACATGAAGCTGTGGTTTGTACACACAAAAAAGAAAGAATATAAACACAGCTGAGACACGTGTACAGCATGTGCAACTGATTATTGCTGACCAACATGCAGTAAAAACTCCAGTGCAAATGGTGAACCCTCCTTTTCTCTTGCAGGGCTGCCCACCATACGTCATTGGATCAAAGCTCTCCACCCCTGAGTGGAACATCTCCATCCTACAAATACACATTACCAGGAGCACAAGACGCAAAGGATGACTTCCCCCTTCGGAAAACTGGTGAGTCGGTTTGCTCTCCAATAACATTCCTGTACTTTGCTTGGCCTCTAGAAGAAAGTCAGAGGACTGGACTCAGAGCTCTTATGCCCTCTGCGTTAACAAGTAGGTGTGTGGTTGCGGGCGTGTGCACACAGGTACACACACACACACCTATTTTTTCATCAGTGGATTTGGTATGTAATTGAAGTGCCTTTCTCATTTAAAAGTTTATCATATTTAGATTTTAGTCAGATTATCTTACTAGCCGTAAACAGAATTAAGGAAAATAAAAATTTGAGTTCTCAGAAAATTTTGATCTTTTCCATGAATTAGGACCTCTACAATTTTCCCCATTTATCTGATTTTCTGATGAGCCTCAATCATTTGCCCCAAAAATGAGAAAAATGAGTTTTTTCTTCCTCACACATTCCAAAAACTTTACATTTTAATTGTTTAAGTGGTAAAAACAGGTAAGGCCAAAGCTACCTTCTGAGTAAGTGACTTGCCTAATGTCTCACAGATTTCAGGAGAACCCAGAGTGAAGTTTTCTGCCTAATAATCTCATGTAATTGTATTAAAATTTGCTTAGAACTGGGACAATGAATCTTCTAGTTGGAATTTAGTCAACAGCCCTGTGGCTTTAAGGCCTGTTTATTTTTACATCTTTATTTTTAGCCTTCTGATATCTACATATTTAACATGTTATACACTCTTACCCCTACAATAAATATATTTTAAAACTTTAGCAAGATATAAGCATAAATAACACTTGTAGACATTTTGTTTGCATCTTATGATTTTTTCCAAGTATGGTTCTCTAGAGAAAGTAGCAAATAAAAAAAATGTATATCTGCAATTGATCTGAAAAGGTATTCAGAGAAGGTAATTTGCTTCACTGTATTTTACTCAGGTCTACTTGAAGAAGTATAGATCAAGGTAATTTATATAAAGAATCTACCAAGAGAAAATGATTTTAAATAATTGTACGTATTTTCCAAAGCAATGCTGAATAATTACAATGGAAATGCATTGTGAAAACACATGCTGAAGTTATTTTCTCTCACATATTTTCTCTCTCTCACAATTTACCTGTAGCATAATGAAGAATAATTTATCTGTAGTATAATGAAGATTTTAAAATAAAATCAATCCTGAGCAAGAATTTATTATTGACTAGCTGTACCATAAACTGGGGAAGGGTGGTCAGTATTGCAAAGCAATCCATGTCTTTTTTTTAATAACCCAAAGATTTTTGCATTTCTACAATGAAAACAATAGGCATAGTAAAATACTTCAAGAAGGGCATTCAAAGGGAAGAATGAGTTTTATGTATTGCATCAGAATTTCACACTATTATCTACAAATCAGGTTGCCTTTTGTATAAATAAACATCTCTGGGATAAAAGGAAGAAAGCACAGAGTGAGCCTCCATGCATTTCTCAAACACAGATAGAGTTTATGAAAATTGATCCATAAAGGACATGAGTTTTAGAACGTGGGGTCTTTGATCTGCAGCCTTGACATTTACTTGCACCAATGCATGTGGAGGAACGATTGACAGAGATTATGTGAATATCGCCCCAGGTCTCAGGGCAGTGACTGGCATTCAAGAGCCCATGGAGTCACTAAAAGGAAAGAAAACACAAGCCCCCTTATGGCAGGAGGTTACTGATGAGTGATACAGTTACATTCACAGAGAAAGACTTCTGCCCTGCTGTGCACAGCCTTTGAATGTATTCTTACCACTGGGAGATTGAAAACTGACTGCAGAAGAAGTGGCCTTTGGAACCACTAAGCATCCAGAAAGAAAATGGGGTTTTTTATTTAATACTGTAGGGCAAGTACTAAAACCCCATACGTTGTGCCCCAGTTTCCATGAGAACAGTTTAGGATTTTTCCTCTGTGAAGAATGAATAAGCGAGCAGTTAATTTATTCTTTTAGAAATTCTCATCCACAACAAAATTCAAAGAGAAATCCTGCTCAGGATATATGTTATAGAATTTTATGCAAATCTGTATTAATATGAAATACATTGTCTGTCTATGTAGTGTATAATAATACTGAAAAGATACAGCCTTTGCCTTTTCTATTTTTTGTGTTTGCCCAGTGTTTTAAGTTTCTTCCTGATAATTATGAAATGTCAGGCAATTGATCTATAAAACCAAACATTTTCTAGCCTTGTACCAATATAGTTCTTGAGCAACCATTAATACTTTTGTATCTCTGTAGGGGCTTCAAAATATTTCTTAATTCAATTCCCACTGCCCAAGAAAAATATGACATAATTAAACACAGATGTTTTCCACACACTATCTAAAATACTTAGAGATACCCTTCATTAATTACAAATAGGCAGAACTCTTACAACTTTCATAAATACAATCCATTTGGTGTATTTCCAATTCCCTGGGAGAAAGTTTAGACATATATTTGTAATAAATAGAAGAGCATCGGAATACAGTTAAATAATAACTTTAATTAAGCATTTGTTGTATTTTAGTTACTCAAGAGTTATTACAAAAGAAAGTAATCAATATCAATTTACCATAATTAAACATAGGTGATGACTGGGGAGACTGGGGACGATGGTTTTTGCAGAAAGCCACATCACGCTAGAAGAACTTTAGAGTGTGGCCTTGATCAGACAGTGGAGACACCAGGACAGCTGCCCCAGAGTCAAGCTTTTCTGTTGGGCCAGATTATCATCCTCTGTGGTCTACTTGGATTTCATTGAACTGAATCTTAGACTTAGAGGAAGTTGTTAAGTGAGTGGCTGGTGTCTTTTGATCTGATATAATACTAAATACTTACAGTTTCTTTTAAACCTGCATCAGTACTGAATTGCCAGTGTGGATTAGCAAGATATAAGGAAGTAAAGCTGGAAGCAGAGTAAGAAAATCTTAATGATCTTAAAAAGTGTCCCCAGGGGTGTCCCTGAAGCAGCACACGCAATTTGGAACCTCTGGTGACCTCTCTGGACCCAGCCAAACAGTGACAACCTAGAAACAGTCAGCGGTGGAAGTCTCTTGCGCCTGCAGAAATCTGACCTTTGTCGTGCAAACCGGACCTTCACTTCCTTCCCCTCAGGAGAATTGTAGTGGCATTTGAGCTTTTTGGAATCATTAGGAATAGTTGGCT
Organism: Sturnira hondurensis; assembly: GCF_014824575.4. NCBI lineage: Eukaryota > Metazoa > Chordata > Mammalia > Chiroptera > Phyllostomidae > Sturnira > Sturnira hondurensis. The sequence continues at coordinate 3,835,239 of NW_028081528.1, forward strand.
GTGATTGGGCCCATTTCTAAATCATTCTTCTCTTAAATGTAGGAATTGGGTCTTTTGCTCCTTTCATAACCATGAACATCAAAGACTTTCCTAATTAGTTATAAAGTTGAGAAGAAGATAATTATTTTAAATTATTCACATTTATTCCCTTCACTTCAAGGAGCACTTCCTTTTAGAAGTATACCCTGTGATTCCTTTCATTCTACAACCCAAGGGTTTGTTTATAACTGAAATTTGGAAGATTTTACTGGACTTTACGGTTTGGCTACAAGTTATATCATGCTGTAGCAGGTGACCTTTCCCCCCTAATATAGTATACTGCTGGACAGATAATAAACTATAAAACAGGGAAAGAAAGCTTCTGGTTCCAGGCACTTTTGAAAGAATACATGTTTCTCACAATGATAGTACATGTGTGGTGACTTTGAACTGACCTTCAAAACCGTTTGAATTGGATTTTGTTCCAGTGAATATGTGCATATGTTTCATAAAATACTATGGTAAAAAGTTCTAGAGGTTTTATGCTCCATTATATTATTGGGGTCTTACCCAATGAACTTTGCTTTTCTTTGAATGTTACAGTGTTTCCATTTAATACTTCTGAACAAAGTGAAGCTGGCTGGCAAGATTAACCTCTTAAAGCACACAAGTCATATAAAGCTTGGCTTAGGCTAATAGGGCCATTCCAGCCCCACTGAAATATTCATTTTAATGGCCAGCACCACTAAAATAAGACTCAGAGATGGAAGGGGTCCAACTGTAAGTTAAGGCTTTGGAAGGCCAATGTCATTTTCCACACTGAGTAAATTGGAAGGAAGGCAGAGATGAAATATATATCCCTTAGTGTAGTAGTTAGGATTTATGTTGTGGTACTTTGGTAACCTGTTCAAATTATTATAATCCAGAATGAGTACAAGGAGGTGTTTTGGGGGGGATGTTTTAAAATATTTCTGTCTTCTCTCTCTAGTTTTTATTTAATTTTTTAATTTATTGAATGTTGAGAGAGAGACATTGGTTTTGTTGATCCACTTATTTATGCATTCATTGGTTGCTTCCTGTGTGTCCCTTGACCCAGAATCAGACCTGCAACCTTGGCATCTAGGGATGATGCTCTCACCAGGTAAACTACCCGGCCAGGGCTCTCACTGGTTCACTTCCTCCTTACGCGTGCACACATATTTCTGTACAGATAGCACTATGGTAGCACTTCTGCATAGAAAAACATTCACTCATAATCTTATTCCAGATTGACAAAAACTGAAACATTTATATATTTTAGTACTCTCCCTTCCACCATTGTGGTGACTCTTGCTTAAAATTATTGAACTATGCTCCTTGTGATAAATTTATACCAGTTTCCTGAGAATCAAGAAGCAGTGTGACACAGTAACCCAGGCTTTGAATCCATCTCCCAGTTTGAAATCTGGATCCCAATCTTAGGACGTGTACTTGACCTCTTTAGGACACAATCCGCATCTGTAACATGGGGGTAAATATTGTACTTGGGCCATGCAGTTACTCGGAGAATTCAGTAAAGTAATGCAGGGGATGCATGTAGGATCACGCCTACAATTTGAAGAGTGTTGAAAATTGCCCCTTCTAGTTGACAAGGAATTGAGTTCCCTTTATTTTCATCGGGTTAAAACTAAATCTCTTATTGTTGCAGAAAATCTTTTTAAGGTCTTACATTGTAACCTTTATTGATAAAACAAGTAAATTTAGGAAAAAGTGAAAAATATTCTTATTTTAAACTATGTGCAACTTGCATTGCTCAGGTCAAGCAGGGCATGGAGCCTGGCACTTTGGAGCCCAGGAAGGTGTCCAAACATAGCAGCAGACTTTCCTCTCCCCCTCCCCACAGAAGGAGCTCTGAGGGATGCTCTGTGCTCCCTTGGGCCAAATGGAATCTTCCTTTTCGCCTTTAACTTCACTTTTAAGTGAATAAGATTTACAAAAGTAATGAGTAGATAGTAGAGCAGCGAGTTTCTGTATTACTCTTCCTTCTCCCTCAGAGCCTTTGTTCTTAATAACATCTTGAATTAGTGGGGTACACTTGGTACTGTTAACAGACCACTGTCGATGCATTTTATTAGTGTAGTACACAATTCACATTAAGTGTTACTTTTTAGGTTGTAAAGTTCTGTGCATTTTGACAATCGCCTACTGTCGTGTCTTTTATCCATTATGACAATATAACAGTGTCACTGCCTTATAAACTCTGTTCTCCATCTGTTCATCCCTCCCCCTGACCAGCCTCTGGTGACCACGGCTGACTAGCCTGTCTCGGTAGTGCTGTCTTCTGCAAAATGTCCTATAGTTGGAATCCTACAGTGTGTAGCCTTTTCAGACTGGCTTTGTCACTTGGCAGGGTGCACCTAAGATTCCTTCATGTCTTTTTTGTGGTTTGAAAGCTCATTTCTTTTTAATGCTGAATAATATTGCATTATATGGATGAACCACCGTTTATAAATTTATCTATTGGAAGACACCTTGGTTCTTTCCAAGTTTTAGCAGTTGTAAAGCTGCTATAAACATTTCTGTGTAGGTTTTTGTGCGGATACAGGTTTTCAACTCAGGTAAATACTTAGAAATGGTATAGCTGAAACTTAAGAGAGAAACTGCTAAACTGCCTTCCCAAGTGGCTGTACCATTTCGCACACTCACCAGCAATGGATCCCAGTCCTTGTTGCTTCAGGAACTCCCCAGCTCTTGGGATTTTCTGTTTCAGTTGTTTGGATTGTATCTATTCTGGTAGTCACGTAATGTTTCTCATTGCGGTTTTAATTTGAAATTTCCTAGTGTTACCATGGAATATCTTGAACCCTTTACTTTAACCTGTGTCTTCTTTATATTTAAAATTGTTTTCTTACAGGCAACATATAGCTGGGTCTTTTGTGTTTTGTCTTGTTTGTTTTAACCCACTCCGACAGTCTCTCTAATTAGTGCATTTAGACCATTCACATTTAAAGTGGCTACTGATATAGTTAGAACAAGTTTGTAACTGTTTTCTAATCATTACACTTTGTCTGTTTCTTTTTATCTTCCCCTCTTTTTTTGACTTGTTTGGTTTTAATGGAGCATTTTATATGGTTCTGTGTGATTTTATATGATTCTACCGTCTTAGCATATCAGTTGCATTTCTGTAAAAAAATTTTTGTGGTCTCTCTAGAGTTCAAAGTATATATTTACAGTTAATCCACTTTCAAATAATGTTATCCTGCTTTATAGGGTATGGGCACCTTATAACAGAATGTTTCCAGTTTCTCTCTCAGCATTTATAATGTTGCTATTGCTGATTTCAGTGTTCCACAAACTAAAACTACCCAGTACATTGCTAATATTATTATTTTAAATAATCTATTAGATCAATTAAAAATAAGAAAAATAAAATATTTTATTTTACATTCACTTATTTCTCCCTTTATGTAGATCTCAGTTTTAACCTAGGTCCTTTTCTTTCTTACCAAATACCTTATTTTAATATTTCTTGCAAAGCAAGCCTACTGGCAACGAATTTCCTAGGTTTCTATTTATCTGCAAAAATTGTCATTCTACTTCTTGTTGAAAGGACAGTTTCACTGAATACAGAATTCTAGGTTGCTGGGTTTTCTTCTTGTAACACTTGCAACACTTCGCTGTGTTCTCTTCTTGCTTGTATCACTTCTGATGGGAAATTTGGTGTTGATATCATCCCTGTTACTCTATAGGCAAGTTGCTTTAGATTCTCCTGCAGTTGCTTTGAGGATATTCTCTTTATCTTTGGTTTCTGTAGTTGACTATGCCTAGGAGGTTTGATTTTGGTGTTTATACCCCTTTGTGTTCCCTTAGACTCTTATGTCTGTGGATTCTGGTCATATTCAGATATTCTCTTGCTCCTTTATCTTCTTGTTTTTCTGGGATTCTCATCATGCATATGTTACATCTTTATAATTGTGCAAGAATTCTGGGGTATTCTATTCCTTTTTCTTTGCCTTTCAGCTTGGGAAGTCTGTTGATTAGTCTTCAGGGTCATTGCTTCTTTCTTCAGCTATGTCCGGTCTATTGATGAGCCTATCAAAAGCATTCTTTATTTCTGTGCTTTTGATTCCAAGCATTTTCCTTTTCAGTCGTGCTTAGAATTTCCATCTCTCTACTAATGTTTCCCCGTATGTCATTGCATCCTGTCAACTTTTTCCATTAAAGCCTCTAACATATGACTAATAGTTATTTTGCTTTCTTATTTAATATTTTCAAAATCTTTGTGGTAACTGAGTCTGATCTGATTCTGGTAGGCTGCTCCCAAAACTATGCTTTCTCTTGCTTTTTAGTGTGCTTTGCAATTGCTTGTTGAAAGCTGGACATGATATATTAGAAAATAGAAATTGAGTGGTTAGACGTTTGTGTGAGATTTTATGTTAATAGGGCTGGAACAGGGTTGTGTTTAATGCTTGCTGTAGCTGTAGGCTCCAGGGGCTTTAATGTTCTTTGGTTTCATTGTTTTGTTTCATTTGTTTTTTTTATTTTCTTGGTTTCTTGGGGTTCCCACGAGAACACATTCAGAAGTAGAGTCAGGGAGTTGCAGCCCTCTCAGTTGAAATCCACTGTTGCTGTGCTGGAATCCAGATGATGTGGCAGTAGCGTGTCAGGGAGGGGTCATGTTCAATGACGTTAGGCTTAAATCTCAACATTTCAGCAGGCTGAGCCAGTGGTCTGTGACTGTTGAACTGTTTCTTAGCTTTTTAAAAATCTTCCCATTAAGTGAAACATGGTGGCTAAGAGAGGCAATGGTTGACTAGTTGCCCTTCCATACAGGTCCAAAACTCTGGTAAAATATTTTCTTTTGGAGGCCAATTTTTTGTTATACAGAGGGTCTGGGTATATTTTAAAATTGTGACTTTTCTCCTCAGCATATTCCCAAGTGGCTACTTCTTTCTCCTCCTATACTCTGCCTTTCTAGCCTCACATATTCAAGACTAGACTTCTCACTGATCTTTGCTGAGAGAATCTGATTGTGTTTCTGTCAACAAAACCTATGAAGGTGTAGGTTCCTCTCTGAGACTGGGCCTCTGGAGTCCTTAACTTTCAAGGTAGTCCACACTCAGCCTGCAGCAATTCATCAAAATCGACACAGACATGTTTCTACTGGTCACTGACTCCAGTGGCTTCTGCTCCTGGGAAGCTGATCTCAGCTGTGATTACCTGCATTTTCCTGTCTCTAGATTAGGGGTGGTGATTTCCTCCAAGACCTCAATTCTCTGATGGATCTCAGAAAATCGCTTTGATTTTTAATTTGTCGGCTTTTTCCTTGTGGTGAATCTGGGAGAAAAGACTTCTTAAGCCCTTTACGTATTGGAGCTCATACCTGAAGTCTACTGTTGACTTACCTGACTTTTTAACTATTTGAGGTGTGAGATTCATATTTAAGCAATATAAATACTATTGATTAATTATAATAGATATCTTTTAAGAGGTTAATATTTTTTATAAAGATTTTATTTATTTATCTTTAGAGGGGAAGGGAAGGAGAGAGGGAGAGAAATATCAATGTATGGTTGCTTCTCATGTGTCCCCCGCTGGGAACTGGCCTGCAACCCAGGCATGTGCCCTGACTGGGAATTGAACAGATATCATGTGGTTCGCAGGCCCATGCTCAATCCACTAAGCTACACCAGCCAGGACAAGAGGTTAATATTAATGATTGACTCTGCTCAGCTTGATCATGACTAACAAATATGTGTCCTAACAACTGTAACAGATCCCTGGCTGGTAGCTCAGTTGGTTAGAGTGTCTTCCTGTGCACAAAAAGGTTACAAATTCAGTCCCTGGTTAGGGCATGTGCTGGAGGCAACTGATGATCTCTCTCCCTCTCTCAAATCAGTAAACATATCCTTAGGTGAGAATTAAAAAAAAACTGTGACGGAAGTAGAATAGACTGAAATAATTTTAAATCACATTCTGAAAGGAATATAACACTTTGTGCTAAACTAAAGGTTTTGCCTAATGATTCATTCTATGACATTTTATTCTATTTCCTCTTCTGGGTGTAATCCCAATGGGGATCAACACTCCATTGATTTTTGCTACTTTGTAAATAAGTTAGATGAAATACTGTGTTGGAATAGCATGTAAACTTCTACATAAACAAGACTTGGTTATTATAAGGAATTTTTGTGTTTTCTTACTTTTCTCATGATATCAAGTACTAGAGATTCAATGAGCTAAGACAATCAAACCAATCTTTCTGTGACCCTCCAAAAATTAGAAAATTCAGCTTTTTAAAAAAGGATTTAATTTTTCGCAGAAATTTTCTTCTTAGAAGAAGGATTTTTGATATATTTAACCATTTAAATTATCAAAAGTTAGCCATTTTAAACTATCATATTTAATTGATTTTAAAATGCTCATTTTTTAAAACAACATACCTGAACTATGAAAAAGTCGAATGGAGGATATTTCATAATGTAACTAACAATGATTTTTCTTTTTTTTAAAGTAGTATACCAGGTAATTAATTGTGCATATTACAGCTGATAAATTACTGTATTATTTACCCAAGAATTAAATGGTTTAAAATAGTAAGATTCCTTGTGATAAAGAACACATATTTATATGTGATTTTTCATTTAAAAATTATAAGAAGCATAACAGAAAATCTTGTTCCTGAGATTTTTTTAATTTAAAAGTTAGGTATGATTTGGTTAGGATTGAAGAACAAAGCAGTTTAAGTTTCATAGTTCAACAAATGAGAAGCTGGTCTCACAGATTGTGCACACAATCTGTACAGCTGGTTGGTGCTAAGAGCAAGTATTTATTGAGACTTGTGGGATAATGAATCAACCTTGTAAAAACTTTGAAAAACTAACTCAAGCTATTTGCCTGTGGGGGCATCTAGTGTGAAAAAGCTAGTCTAGACGAGAAAGACAAAGCATGGGAAATACCATCATGCTTTGGAGTTATATATGACCGAGAATTCCACCACAGTGCTGCCGCTCAGAGCTGTGTGACCACGGGCAAGTTACAGCACTTCTCTGAGCCTCAGTGTTTTCAAGGGTCAAGTAAGGAAAATATTTGCCTTGCATGGTTATTGTAAATAATGAAGTTACTGCATGAACGTGCCCAGCACAGTGCCTGACACAAAACAACCTTGGTATACGTAGCCAGAATGCATTATTAAGAAAAATGTTGTGGCATTAGTAGTAGGCAATATTGTTGTAGACACATGGTATACTTGTAAAAAAATTGAAGTGACTGAAAGAGTGTAGATTTGTGGTTTTAACCTCATCATTAATGTATGACTTTGAACATAGCTCCTAATGATTTGGCATCTTAGATTTCTCAATTAATTGAAAGATTTGGATCAAATAATTCCTAAGATTGTACACAAGTCTAACAGCAAATATATTATGTTTTATAAAAAGTAAGATAAGAAAATGTTAATGATTTGAAGAGTGTATGAGTGAGAAATAAAAGATGGCGCTTTTGTAAAATTGTATCTAAAATTCATTTTAATTAACTGTAGCAAAGTCAAATGACATATTTTTCACTCCCCATAAAATGCTCAATTAGAAATAGGCAAGACATTTTACATAAGATTGGAATGAGAAATTGGCAAAAAATAATAATTAAGACTTTTAAAAGCATTTAGCCATCTGTTTTATAATTATGAGAATCATTGAAAAATGCCTCTAATTTGTAAAATTCACAATTATAACTTGAAACACTGGAAATACATTCCATGCAAATATATATACTTATATATCTATAGACATATCTAATGAATAAATTAAAAGATGACAAAATAAATGATGAAATATTTGTGATTAAATTTTCTTTAAATTTTTAATGGACCAATGAGCTGTTCTGCAATGAAAGTGTTATTTATGGCAAAGAAGTCAGGGAGAAACCATTAACCATTTGTGCAAAGGCCTTATTAGTATTTAATTCAGCACATAGTAACAGTTTGTACTGGCATGCTACATTTTTCATTAAGTGGCTTTAATTTACCTGTGCAGACTTATCTTTATGTCTGTCTACCAGTCTCCTCTATAAAACCGTTTGCTTTAGAGCTTTTTTTGTTTCAATATTTATACTGATTCCTCTATTCTTTACCACCTATCCATGCAGGAGAGACATTCAAAAGTCCTTGTCTATGAAAGCTTCATTCTGACGTTTTTCTTATCTGTATTCTTATATCACTCTAATTTCTGCTTTAAAATCTGACAATCATATGCCAATTGTTAGATATCATATTTTATACTGTTGTTTTTATCTTATTCTTCCCAATTGCATGATAAAAATGCCTTCAGAGAGAGTGTTTTTAACATCTTCATTCCTTATCTGACAAATCACACATTGCACTGGGCCTATTAGCAGGTATTAAATAAATCAATAGGCGTGTGAACGGGTTTTTGCCATTACAGAGCGCACAGCCGTGCTAGTGAGGGACATGTGGTAGGTGCCTAAAAGTTTGGTTGAAAGTTAATTTAATTTAGCATCTGACCCACCTTGCTCCTTGAGGAACTACTATTTCACATTTCCAGATTATAAACATTCTTGAGTGAAAGCAAAGATTCAAACCACCTAAAGAATGCAGATAAGAGAAGACATTGAAATTTTAATTTTTTAGTTATAGGCATTTAGTATATTCATTGCATTATCTGTTTTAATTATATTATTTTAAAATAGGTAACACAGTAAATTTTCAGAGGGAAGGTATTAGCCTGCAACAGCCGTCCATAGGGGGCCCCTTTGAAAATAAGTCGAGACCGCTACTGCTCAGACAGGTTTTCTGTAGTGAGGGAAAAGTTCTGTGTCTACGCTGTTCAATTCGGTGCTCTCTTGGAAAGTGTAGTCACTTGAAATTGAGCACAAAATGGGGCTGGTGTACTTGAGGAGATAAATTTTTGTTGACAAATTTTAATTCATTTACATTTCAATGTGCACAACTTGCTAGCTAGAAGCCCTCCTGCAGGACAGTGCAGGTTTAGACCTGGACTCGCACGCATGTGGCCTTGGTGTCCCAAAAGTCCTTCGGTGCTCCAGTCGCACGTCACTGCTGTCACAGCAGACTCCTCCCTCAGACTTGGCCTTAGAAGCATTCTAAGTCATGTAAACCAAAGAAAATAGGATGTCGGAGCAGAATCCTGTTTCTCAGAATTCTTCGTTTTTCAGTAGCAAGGAACTGAGACAGAAGTGGGTAAAGGAGATTTACAGTTGTAATACAAATAAATAATTCAGTAGTTAATAAATAATATAAGAATAAAATTTGTATTTGGTGTACGCACAACTATTAACCTACTTTGCCTACCCCTGTATAAATTAGTTTTAAAAAAGGTGGAGAGGCAATTGGGAAGGATTCATTTACTTGACTTTTTGAATGGCCCAATGCTGAAATGATGTCAGTTCAATGTGTTCACATGTTGCTATTAGAAATATGAGTCCCTGGCCTGGTTCTGCTGGACTCTACATACAGTAATGCTCCTGCCAAATGGTGACTAGAATAATGCAGGACAGCCCTAGGCTTACCTCTAACTCCTTAACACGAACAGCAAAACCAAGAACTTGCCCCTCAGTACAGTTCATCAGTTCCCAGGACTAACTCACTCAAACATCTTGGGCCACATATTATCCTGAGTCCCTCATTCACAGAGAGATTGGTTATACTGGGGTGAGGAGGCCGAGGGCCTGCCTCACTTGCCAGCCTGGATGTTTGGGTGGAGTTTACAGTAGTTCTCAAATGAATTGGACTGGTAATAAAACTGACTAGCATTCATCCTTCCAAAGGGAAGCTCCAATCCATCCTTTTAACTATCCTGTTCAAAATTTTGTGTGGGTCTTCACACATGCCCTAGGCCTCTACTCACTGGGCTCTTTACATCTGATTTGTCTTATTCTTCAAAAGCCATTGGAGATAATAGAATTTATGGGAAGCTTTTCCAAGTCCTTTACCTTCCCTACCCAGAAGCAATGATGTTGAAATCTTTCACAATTCAGCTTGCTTAGTTTCTCCTTGCTGCCTGTAGTTATTCCCAAGTAAACACTGCTTCTCTATAATAATGCAGTTTACTCGGTGGCAAGATTTGTGGTCTCTATGGAGATCACAGTATTTTTATGTAGTATACTAGTGTCTTTCAAATTTTTTTTGGCTGTGACCAACTGCCACACAATGTGGAATGCACATATAGCTGAAAAATAAAAATTTGCAATGCCTTTTTCATAGGTAATGGTTTCTTTCCTATTATATTCTACTTATTTTAATCAGCTTAACAATAACCAACAACCTTCGGACCAACTTATATTCTACTTATTTTATTTTAAAATGCTGGTTACAACACAGTAGGTTCATATCACATCCCTCATTTTGTGAAACATCATTGGGGATTATTATGCAATGATCTCATGAGTTGAATATTTGCCAGAGAAATGCACTGGGAACTTTGTGATATAAATCATGTTTTAGGAATATAATATCAAGAAAAGCATAATGATTAATTCATTAATGATGACAGTATTTACCTACTTCATAAACTCTGTTTCTCTACAGGAAAACACTAGTAAACAAGAAAACATCCAATTACCTTGCCATTGTAGTATAGTTGATCATGAATGAATGGGTAATCTATAAATTTTTAGATTACCACCAGCAAGAATAATGCTTAAATATGCAGGCATTTTAAATATGTTTATTAAACATGCATTTGAAGGTCATGAGGTTAACAGCTAATTAGATTTACAAGTAGTAAGATATAATAATATGAGTAACTATGTGATAGATGCTTTTTAAGCATCTTGCTGTATTATTGACTCCATACAACAACCCTTGAAATACATTGTATTATTTCTTTCCAGTTTTATAAAGGGAACAAAGAGAAGTTAGTAATTTTCCGCAGTCTCACTTTATTTACATGAGCAATAATGCAATGCCAGGTTTGAACACAGGAAGTTTTATTTCACAACCTGGTCTTTCAACTCCTGCATTTTGTACGTAAGTAAGTGGTATCTAGTATCATTGAAGAAGATGGTTTTGCAGAAGTGAGAGCAACATGTTGATTGATCCTAGTAAAAGTGGTGAATTGTAACAATTTAGAGCATACCCATTATAATGTAACTTCAGTCCAATGATAAATAATGTTAAAGTCTTTTAGAAATTACAGATGAGTTTGGATTATTCTTTATAAATCCTACCACCACCACTACTACTGCTACTATAGATATTTTCCATTGAAAGAAAATTATTTAAAACCACAAATTGATGTATCCTTTCTGCAAGTATTTAAAGTTCTTTTAAAAAATAATCTCTTCTGGAAATAAAAAATTATCATATAAGTTGATCTTGCAAATATGTTTGCCACAAATATGAACTAAAATATTGATCAATTACAGAATTCTGAGAGACTGTAAATATAAAATTAGTGCCCAAATATGATACTTTGTACTCACTATACAAGAAAATATTATTTTCCCAACATGCTACATTTCTGTAGGGATACAAATAAACTTATGGGACTGTAAGAACTGAGAACCAAGATATACTTTATGTATGCTTAAATAATCCATATAGAATATATTTTACTTTTAATATATATCACTTTTATGATATAGTTATAAGAAAAAACCATATGTGGAATATTTTCCCATCTTTAAAAAGTATTTCTTAAAGACACGGCTATTATGTTCTCCATTATCATTATATATAGATACATATAAAATAATTTCCTGTGGATTCATTACTAGGATAATGTTTGTTTTTCTTAAAGAATTAATGTGATTATTTACTGCAACTATACAATTCTTTTTAAAAAATTTTCTTCTTTGTTAGAAACTAAGCTATTAATTTGCTTGGTAGAAGTAATTATTCTTGGCCTACTCAGAGATTTTCCTAACTTGTACTTTATGAAAAAAACATAGATTGTACTTTTTTATTAAAAAGGAATCTATATAATTATTTTAAACTATATCAATTAAAGAACTAGAAACAAAATTAACTTCTGTGTTGGTACTATTAAGTATAACACTCAAGTATAAATCTCCAATGTCACTATAATGGGTATGTAATAATTTATTATACAGCTGTACTATAATTTCTCTATTTTTGGAGACTTAAAGTATTTCCAGTGTCTCCTATTGAAAAATATGTGCAGTAAACATTATAAAGTTATTTTTATTTTGGGCAAATTGCTTATTATTTTCACAGGATAGATTTTTTTGTGGAATAATTTCTGGTTTAAACTCTATCTGCTCTATATAATATTTTTCACTTTCCACCCCCAACTGCAGTGAGTAAAAAGATGTCTGTATTCCTGGAACCTAACCTATCATGGGTTTAATAAATCTTTATTTTAAAAGTTTTCCAGTTTAATTTATGCCATTTCTTGGGAGCATCTTCCAATTTTTTTAAATGTGTCATAACATAAAGAATTAAACTAGACAATGGCCATTAGGAGGAGAGGAGAAGAAACTGAAGTAATGGGCATGCATGTTATTTCTTGAGTGCACAAAGGTTTTTAAAGTTCTTTAGTTTTATAAACAAAGAATGAAGGCTAGAATATTAAGTGCAGTATATTTTTATGTGTGAGATTAATATGAAACAATGAAAGCTTTAGAAAGATATATTTGGTTATTGTGTGCCAATCAGAACAAAAAAAAGAGAATAGAAAACAGTTTAGCTGAGTAGCTTTTGTAAAAATTAACATTCAGAGGGTTTATGAAAGTATCCACATTCACACAGTAAACAACAGAGGCGGGATTCTGATTCCAATCTTTCTGACACCACGTGTATGGCTATTACCACAGCATGTAGATTTCACTAGAGACAGAATGATAAGCCCAGTGGATGTGAAGGTGTTGCAGAAGGTAATTCCTTCCAGCTTCAGAAAAAAGTTGATGAATTGTGTTTTGATTATACTGATGAAAAATAAGAGTGAGATATACGAAGTAAAAATAAACAGACTGAAAGTTTGGAATTGGGAGTCTTCTTGGAGTCGCATCGAAAACAGAGAGGTTTGGAAGTCTTTGAGTCCTTTAGAAGAGAAAGGTGTGTGTGTGGGGGGAGCAGCACAGCAGAGGGAGAACATGAGTGGATGTGAAATGAATGTTTAGAGCAGGGTGTCAAACTCATTGTCACCGGGGGTCACATGAGCCTTGCGGTCGCCTTCAAAGGACTGAAATAATTTTAGGACTGTCTAAATGTAACTGCTCCTTAAATGTTAAGGAGGTGAAATGACATTCAGCCCTTTAAAGGCCACAGCAAGGCTGATGTGGCCCCTGGTGAGAATGAGTTTGACACCCCTGGTTTAGAGAATCAGAGACATGAGATGTCTCAGGGAGGACTCCAGGGTAAGAATGAAGGGTGGGAGGTGGAGAGTTCGATGACAATGACTGAGGGTTTTTTGCTACAAAAGATAAAAAGAGAAATGAAATTTTGTATATTTCAAGGAGAGGTATTAGAAAGATCATAATAGCGTTCACTTGTTTAAAAACAAGTAAGTCATAGAATCCAAAGGTGGTACTGGGTAAATCCCAGAGGAGACACAGGAAAGTATTTAGTGAGAGGATTTGAGGTGCCCCTCATGAGGGGACACTGTGACTGCTAGGGCTCTTCTCTCCATTCAGACACAGATTCTAAGCAGAGAAAGTGAATGTCGGGAAGTTTAGTTCACAGGGAACTTTTTATTTTTTTCTTTGGCTTCTCCATTTTCTATACTCTTCTTAACATCCCCTTGTCTATTTTGTACCTACCAATTATGCTTCTTTTAAACATTTTTTAAATATATTTTATTGATTATTCCATTACAGTTGTCCCATTTCCCCCCTTCATTCCCATCCACCCTTTATTCCCCTCCACACTGCATATCCCCTCCCCCACCATTCCCCCCCTTTAGTTTATGTCCATGTGTCACAAGTTCTTTAGATTCTACATTTCCCATACTATTCTCGCCCCACCCCCCACCCCTTGTCTATTTTCTACCTACAGTCTATGCTACTTATTCTCTGGAATTTTTGAATTTAGAAAGAATCTAAGTAGCATGAGGTTGAAACTTTCAGTTGATTTGAAGGAAATGCTTTTAAAACTTGTGGGTAGAAGTTACATTAAAATGTGTAATATAAAAATTGTATATGCTTCCTGGCTGGTGTAGCTCAGTGGATTGAGCACGGGCCGGTGAACCAGAGGATTGAGGTTCGATTCCCAGTCAGGGCACATGCCTGGGTTGCAGGCCAGTTCCCAGCAGGGGACGTACGAGAGACAACCATACATTGATATTTCTCTCCCTCTCTCCTTCCCTTCCACTCTAAAGATAAATAAATAAAATTTAAAAAATTGTATATGCTTAATTTATACTTAGAAGGAATTCAGAGAGGTGATTAGTGAGACTCTAAATACAGTCTGCCTTTTGGCTGCTTCACAGAATGAAGATAGCAAAAGATGAAAATATTGGGAGGACTGGTTCTTAAATTTTGTCATTCTTCTCAGAGTTTCATGAGTAGTCTTCTAATTTAAGCTCTTCCAAAAAGATGGATGTCAGAGTTGCCTCTCTCAATTTTGCTGAATGGCATGGGAGAGAAGGGAAATCTGAGCAAATATTTATTTATCGCTTCTCTCTTTTTGAGCACATAGAGCTGATTGAGAAACAGCCTTGGCTTTCAAAGTGTCTGTTTTAAAGAGACTTTGCTCAGTTATCCTCTTAAAGCAGGGATTTCTTCACCTCCCATTTACCAAGCTCCTTCTATAATACTTTCAACTTAAATCAATCCCTGTCCTTAAAAAAAGAATTAAAAATAAATAAATAACATGTATTTTAAAATTTCTGGTTCTTATTCTCTTGTCAACTTTGAGTCTATTCCATCCTCACTTTGGCGATGGAGTGCAGGATAATGTGTGTTGCAGGTCCATTCTGCATTAGTTACTCTGCTAGGGTATGATGTTAGAGAAATATGCACATCTGATTGAGCAATTTTTCTCTTCTGTAATGGTATTTTTAAGGGATACCAATGACTTACAAATCCCCAATCAAAGGATTTTTCTAAGATTTCCTTTCTCTTTATCCCTATGTTGTTTGACCCCATCAACCAACTCTTCCTTCTTTAAACTTGAACTTTATGTGCTGTACTTCCATTTGTCAGCTTCTCCTCTCTAATTTCCACTAATATATCTGTTACATCTGCAGCCCAGGAAACATAACATTTCAAAGTTCATTTGTCTCTTCTTAGCATGTTGTTCCATTGTATTAATTTTCCTGTGTTTTAGTGATCACCATGATCATACAGGCTTTGATTCTAGTTCTTATTCATTCTCATCAGTAGGTAGCTCTGATGGTTGGGTTCAGCCCAGCTGCTTCCTCATTTTTTAAGTTCCTTTTTATTCATGGTCTAAATCCATATCTGTAATGTTCAACCCTTACATGGAATGTAGGCTCACATTTACCAGATGACCTGCAGTTATTTTAACCTACCTGGTTTAAAAGTTGGCCCTCCCAGCTTCCACCTCAAGACTTGCTTTTTCTCAGTTCCGTTAATACCTCTCACCGGTGCATGCAGGTTAGAACATTGGATTCCACTTTGGCTCCGTCATTATCTCTTTCCTCTTGTCCATCATCAAGTGCTTTCCCCTATCATCTCTTTTTTTCCTTTTTAAAGTAGGAATCGTCATTTTAGATGTCTTTTCTTACACAGTACCTAGAATACAACCTTGCACAGAGCAAGTGCTCAGTAAATATTTGTTAAAAGGAGTGTCTCATTCTATTTATCTATCTGCTGTTAGTACTGTTCAGAAACGCTAAGGCATAACTGAAGGCAATAAAAGGAGAATCAGAGCAGCATTCTCTTTTTTCCACTCCTAGCTCAAGTACAACATTTAAACCACCTGAAATAGAATAGACTGGTTAGAAAAACAAAGTTGTTCTTTGAGCCCCTGTAGAACATAAATTCAGTGAAAATCTGATCAAACCACAACTCTAATTAAGGGTTTTAGCTGCCAAATAATATGTTCTGGTTAAAGCCAAGTTAGTATTATGGAGTGTTTCATGAATAACAGCAAATGCTTTATACTTTGCTGTTGATTTTCTCATGGGAAACTCATGTGCAGGAGAGTGATACCTCCCTGTTGACTTTAACTTTTAGAAATGCAAAGCATGCTGAAATTGTACATAATTCTCTTCTAAAGAAAAGGAAATAGCATTTCAATGGTTTTCCTCAGTGTCTTATTGAGTTATGGTGGGGCACAATTATGTCTGTTAAATTGATTTACCAGATGGAAGGTTACATTTTATATTTAGCTGATTAAGTTGTAGGAGACTGGAATTGTATCTCATACCATAAAGATCATATGTAAAAGCAAAAATATTTCAATTAACTACAGTTTGAAAATGGCTAATTAGAGGTTTAAACTTTCTTCCCCTTCTATTACTTACATTGCACTAATATGTGAAATTGTTCTTAGAAATGGACCTTATCGTACATTGATTTGGCTTAACAATTTAATATCTCAAATGGAATCTGTTTTTCAAAAAAGTAAAATGGTCCCACTTGAGTGAGTTTTGGAAATTGCTTGCTCATTGTGGCTATTTAATAGATCTTAGCATTTTAGGGTCAAAGTAAATGATCCTTCACTTACGCCCTTATGGAACTTAAGCCAAAAAATTTAAAGGAAAACCTAAACTTTTGTCTTTTTTTTCTCCTTTGGATCTTTTTGCAAGTAAGCAAATATATTAATAATTCCCTTGGCTTTTATAGAAAATTATATCTGATAAAGCAATAAATAGTAAATACAGTAGTACTTTTGTTAATAAGTGGTGGGTATATATCATTAATAGTTTTCTTTAGTATCCTACTTTCTCAGCTAAGGATAATACAATAAAAAATACAGCACAGTAAAACTTGATCTTGTCAGAACTGGTATTTTAGAATATTAGGGTTTGCAAAGCAACGCCAACCTTGGAATTCATTAGACTATTTCTATGGCTGTGTCATAAATCACCACAAACTTAGTTGCTTAAAATAACTCATGTTTATTCCCTTATGGTACTGGAGGTCAGAAGGCCAAAAATGGGTCTCTCTGGGCTGAAATCAAGGTGTCAGCAGAGCTGGGGTCCTTTCTGGAGGTTCCACGGTGATTCCATGGCCTTGTCTGTTCTGGCTTCAGGGGCCCGCCCACATTCTCTTGTGCACTCCCTTCCACCCTCCAAACCAGCAGTGACTGGTTAGTTGAGTCTTTCTCACCCTGTATCATGCTACCCATCTTAGGCCTCTCTCTTCCGTATTTTTAAAGGATCCTTGTGATTATATTGGGCAGATCTGGATAACATGCAGTAATGTTACTGGAAAGAGAGTGAGTGACTGCTTTGGCTTGGCTGTACACTGGGCAAGTCAAGAGAAAGCAAAAGAAATAGACGAAGCTAGAATGATGTTTATGCTTTCACCAGAATGAACAGAAAACTTTCAGATAAACATTAGAGACAAGAAAGTTGCAAGTCCATACATTTGGTAAAAAGTCTTATGGCAGTTTAATTAGACAGTGATTTGCTATGTTTCATGCATTGTCATCTCACCCAATACTTCTGAACTCTAAAATCAGGGTGAAGGACCTCACTGCCCACATTTGCAGGCACAAAAATCGAGGCACAGGAACAGTAGGTAATACTGTACTCAAGTCAGTTTATCAAAACTGGAAAATGAATCCAGACTGTAATGAGTGCACCAGGGAAGTTCATGCGGAGAACACAAATAAGCACAATACAGGTTAAATTTATGCCAATACCCAGGGAGTTATCAGCAGACAGATACTCATTTTCTGAATGAGAATCTGTGAGCCAGTCCATCACATGTCTCTATCAACCACAGGGCTGAGCCAGGGCAGCTCTCAGCCACCAAGGTGGTCCTCACCTGGCCATGGAATCCGTTCACACCTGTGTTTATCCATGTAGCTCTGAAATGTCTGTGTAGAAAGTGTGTTAAAGAGATCAACACCCACAAATAATACCATTCATGGCATTTCCATGTCAAAGAGTACATAAAGGAAACATCCAATAGAAGATAAACTAAAACTGTAAAATACACGGTGAACTTTTTTTCATGCATAGATAGGAATTAGTTCATTACTAAAAAGATGTATAGAATTGAATGATTCTGAATTTTTATTTAGAAGTATAGAATTTTAGAACTAAAGAGAATTATTGGAAAAGCTAGAAACATGTCTATAAATCCAGACTTCCCCAAAAGCAGTACATTATTTAAGTTGTAAAATATTACCTCAGCAGTAACACTGCATTATAATACCATAGGATTCAGGCCAAAAAACCCCCACATTTTAGAGACTGAATTGAAGAAAAAGGAAATTTCCTTTTAATCTAGTTTGCTTTATTGAAGTGATCATTCCCCAGTTTGCTACATTTTTAAAATGTAAATCTTCCACATTTATCTTTACTTAGGTAAGCATATACTTTATATTTGAAAAATTAAAACAAATAAAGAAATTAACATATAAATGTATTCTAGAATATATTGGATATGGATTTCTTCGACTCCCAAACATGGCAATTTTCATGCTTGCCAGAAAAATGAAATTCCTTATCCATTCCACATCTGCTATACCTCTTGCCATACATTCAACATCAAGAAATTCTTAGAAATTAGAGAATTTGAAGTTCAGCCAGTTCGCTTCTGAGCATTTGAAACCCAGCCTTTTGGTGTAGGTTTTCTTTCAGGCGTGGACACATGCAAGCATGCATTTATTCATTCAGCAACTGTTTATGGACACCCCTCCAGAGCATGTGTAGTTGGCAACTATGAAAAATAGACAGAAAATTCATTATTTCATTCGCTGCCCTGCGCTGGATGTGTGGGAAAGGACATGCAGTGAGACAGGGCGGGTTAGAGCCCATGGCAGTGGTCTGAGGTTAGGAAGTGGTGGTGGCCAGTATAGGGCTGTGTAAAAATTCAAAACAAAACTTGACTAGGAGTTAAAGTATAAATGCAGGAAGTGGCCAATAAAATCTGTATCACAGGGAGGGCTTTTTTGTTTCAGTGGGAAAGATCTGAGCATGTCTGTGTGCTCACTTGAAAGCTAGCAGAGAGGAAGTTTGGAGTTTGAAGATACAGGTTGAAAAACCTCTGTTAATATTGCATAATGGGCTAAATTGTGCTTGTTACACAATATATCTTTGAAGCCTTAACTTCCACTCAGAATCCCTTCGCTACCTTGCCAGCATATTTCGTCTTAATTCCTTGAATTTGCCAGCCCCTTCCTCTGGACCAGTGGTTCTCTCTACGTAGAACTGCACTTCCCTCTGACCTCTGTGGGACAGAATCCCACGGCGCCCCTGGGATCTCCCTTCAAGGCCAGTGAATCTCTGTCTTACAGCCACAACACTCTGCTTGTACAATCACATGGCACTGACCCAGTCAGCGTGTTACTCATTGTCGCGAGACCTCAGTTAGGAGAAAAAGGTTCTCTGCTCAGCATTAACACTGTCCTTCTCTTGGTCATTGATTCATTCATTGACTGTGTAACTAATGGGTCCATTTTATCTACTGGTCCCTGTAAAAGGGCCACATAAACAATGGGAATATAACATATGCTCACACATTCCCAGTGTTCATAGAACTTGCAAACTTGGTTCTCAATATTGTCATTTAATACTCTTGAATGAATTAAATTAAACAATGGAACCAACACATAGAAAGTTTTAATTTTAACAAAATGATGAAATATCCATCACATATTATAATTTCTTTCCAGAGTCATAGTTTTTGATTAAAGTATCTTATCTGTTAAAAAATAGTAATTGGTACCTTAAATGTAATAAAAACCCTAAGAAAATAATTATTTCCTCCTCTGTCCTGATATTCAAGAAAAAGGCATTGAGTAGTAAGACATGCACTCATTCGTTCATTCACTAACATTTTCCTGACTCCTGACCAAGTCGCCTGGAGCAGCAGGTGGTCTGGAGACAGACACACTGGGAGGACGTGGACGTGGGATCCAGCACAGAGCGCCCCTCTGAGATTGCGGAAAGGGCGTGGCGGTCACAGGCCTGTGGGCTTTGGAGCCCCTGCCCTGGCTCCCGAGAGGAGGCGTCCATGCACGCCAAGGGAGAATGCCCACCCAGAGACCACCACCGCCCACTCTAGAACCACAGCCTTGTGACCTAAAATACAATATTGTATACTCACATATACATGTGGCATAATCGTATGTGGTATATGCACATAATGGATTTTTAAAAGAATATATAATTGCCCAGGGAAGATTCATAATGAAGTATTAAGTTAAAGACAATAAATGGAATCATTTTAAAGAATGTATAATTACCTGAGAAAAGGCTAATAATACATTCTTAAGTGAATGGATAGTATATAGTCATAAATATAATGATTCTCATTTTCAAATGCTTTTACATACAAAACACACAAAACATTTTTACAATGTATACATAAGTCTTTGCATTTCTAAAAATGTTGAACATGTATGAGTTACCTAATCAGAAGCAAACAATAAATGTCATTATAAAGGGAACACTTCAGAAGAACACAATATAAATTGAGTAATGTCAGTAACATTTACCAATATGCTTTATGAAAAAGAATAATTCTCTTTTAACAAAAGGATGTAATTGGTATATTCTCAATAATAGAATGGATAGATCTCTACAGCAGTATTTCTGAATCAAAAAATACTGTAATTTTTCTAGGAAATTGAATCTTTATATTACTAGAAGCTATAATCTCCAAAGAAATTAATTTTGTTCTTCAATATCAAAATGTATAAAATCTGACTTATAACAGCGAGAGTCACATTATCCAAGCCAAGAAAAAGCATAAGTTGTGTTAGACTTATTTTATCCTTCTGAATGCTAATTTTGAAAGCACATAACCTTTATTCAGTTATGAACTTTGAGAATTAGAGTAACCTATATCTCTAGATCAATTTGATTGGAGAATTTACTGTCTCCCCAGAGTGTCTTTTCATAATTGTTAGGGTCATATGATTGAACAGTATACACCTGTCGTGGATTGCCACCATGCTAGCCTAAAGGGAGACGCGACCTGGACAGCGACTGTACCAGGAAACCTAATCTTTATAAAGGACATTCAGAGGAGACAGAATGGGGGGTAGATTTTATGTGCTTGGTCCTGAGTGACAGTGTGTGAATATGACAGCTCTGTGAGTGGGAATAGCAGGAGGAGTCCAGGAGAGAAAGAGGCCGGGCGGATGAAGGGCCGCCTGTGTGGTATAGCCTGGAGGAACAGACAATGCCAGACAAGGCATCTGAGGCCGGGGGCGGCAGCCTAAGCTTTACCGATGATTATAGGGCTGAAGGAGCACTTCAGGTGGAATTGTTGAATATCGCACATATCCATTAATATGAAGATAGATGAGTTTAGTCCTTAATCTTGATTGATACCACTGGTCTTAATTAACGATGTTATTAACCATGACTCCGTGGAAGGTCATTCCTTTTCTCCTTATGGCCATATCCAGTGAGAATGAAGAACTTCTGCATAACACAATAGGTGGTATTTAATTTTTGTCTAAGCTCTGTTGTAAAAAATAGTCATAATTTAGGATTAAAACCAAGACAAAATAAACACAATAAGTAATCATTCTCAGTATATGGTCATATGTTTACAACATAGGACTGAACAGTATAGAAATTATAAACAGGAAAGTTTAAAAAGTGAGGGAAATATGTTAAGTCAATTAATTAACCAAAAATATCTTTTAAATAATCTGAGAAAAGTTTGGAAAAGGGACTGCTGTCACTTTGGTTGTTTTTATAGGTAGCATTGCACCAGGCGGGGGGAGTAGACCACTTGTAGCCTTCTAACCTTGTTATCCTTATATTTTACTTGTTTTATTTTAATATAAAATTTTTATCTTACATGTGAACTGCGTTAAACATTCATCTGTCCAACATCTATCTATTGAATGACTTAATTTGTTGACAGCCAGTGGAGCAAGCAGCTTTGTTCCACCCCTCTGTTGTTCCACCAGGGTGCTTGGTAGGCGTTGCCACCGCTCTGTAATAGATGATGAAATGACTCATGAGCAACTCATGGGGTTGAGCAACTCCCCTAAGGCTGCAGTTAGTACATGATGAAGTTAGCATTGAAATCTGAGTCTGGTCTGTGTGTGTGAGAGGCCTCCTTGCTTCTACAGAAGATAGTTTCCATGTCTGTATGTGTGCGCACATGGGTGAAAATACACTCACACGCACCAATCTCCATGAAATGACTGGGCCTTGTCACTTACCGTGCCCTGGAATTGGCTATATACTTTACTATTTACTTGTTATTGTTATTCTCATACCCTAGCACACCTAAATTAATTCATTCTGTGCCATGGAGCCTGATCAGTACTGGAAGAAAAATTTGAAATAAATTGAGCTTTTGAGGCTTCTTCACGTGTTTTCTGTTTTTTCTTCATATTTTCTGTTATGTAAAAGGAGAAAAAAGTTTTTGTTTCGTTCCTCTATATTAATATCGATTATATTATTTAAATCATGACAATTAATTTTTCATGCAAATTTTCCATCTCAGCATACAAGTGCTTTTAGATGGGTACACACACTGAAAATTTACTTTCTGTTTCTGTGATTAATTGAGATGCAGAAAGTGATGAGCATGGGGTAAAAATAGAAATGCAATTAGTGCAACTGGGCATGAAATGCATTCTAACACAAGCAGAATAGTGGTCTCTTTCTGGGCCCTGGAGGATTTGCATTCCATTAGTAGGTCACTGGAGTGGAAATCTTCAGACTTTAGAGAGGCCAGAACATTAAAAAAAGATGGAATTAACTTTAACTGCAAACTGAGTCAGCACAACCATTAATTCGGCTGCTTGGGTATGTATCATGCTGAGCTTTGGTGTGTGGGCTTCTGCAATGTTAGCAGTGAGTTTATAAAGCCTTGCAAGGACCAACTGATGGTTATCTATCATTCCAACCTTCGCCCTCACCACTGATATTCTAATATCTCCTGTGACTCAAAACCAGTATTGAAATGTAGGCAAAAGTTTTTGCTAAAACGAATGACTATGGATCTTTACTTAGAAAAGTTATATATAACATATTTCAAGGAAATTAATTTACATTGCACTTTATACACTAACAGTAATTCCTCATGTTAAGAAGCTATGTCCACAATCGATATAGAAAAAAATATCACAATGCCTCACATATTATCCTTCCACACTGAGAAAATACATCTTTCTGTGTATCTCCATAACCAATAGAAGTTGGCCAACTTCATTTTCTTCAGAAATAACAGTGGCATTATAAATGTTTTAAAATAAGTTTCTGAGGATGAAATATATTGAAATATTTTATATTTTCAAGCTACCTGTGTCACTCCTTGATTTCCGATAATCTTCACTTCCTTCTCTTATTCTATTCCACATCCTCTGAGAATCTCTGGTAGGTATCACCTCCTTTGGTCATCCCAGTGCGGGACAGTTCTTAACAACTGCCCTTCACTGATGCCTTACTCCACTGTTTCTCATCCTTGGAAATAAGGGCATTTGGGTCCATAGAGTTCCTTGTTGTGAGGGCTGTCCTGGGCATTGTAGGGTGCTTAGAACGATTCCTGGCCCTCTGTCCACTAGATTCCAGTAGCAACTCTGCATATGACAATCAAAAATATCTCCAGACCAAACCAAACAAAACATAACAAAAAATTCCAGACATTGCCAAATGTCCCTCCATATCAGAATCTTCCCTGGTTGAGAACCACTAGTTTATCTTCTACTAGAATCATTAGATTCTATCATAACTTTGCAAAATATGTAGGGACTGTGTTCATCAGGGTCCTGGCAGGAAACAGAACCTGCACGGTATGGGTCATAGACTTCTGTGATGCTTAGGGAAGTTGAGGGGCCCAGGAAATAGCAATAGCAGGAAGCCATTCCCTCCCCAAGGGCTGAAGAAGTAAGGAGAGGAAATCATGTTCCTGGAGTGCTTGAGCCATGTCCCAGAGGGCCTCTGGAGTTTGAAGGAGGAAGACAAAGCTGTAGCCAGTGACGTGACACTGAAGGAGAGAGCTCAGAAGATACCCCGACCCTGCCCTCCTCCTTAACCCTTGGATCACTAGCCAGTCCTAGCAGCAGCTTGAGCCCAAATGAAATCCCACCAGGAATGGAGTGATACAGCCCTAGGATTCAGCCTCCAGGAGCTCGGAGACAGACAGAAAATAGAATCTGTTGGGAGCAGTAGGGAAAAAATTATCCCCAATTTTAACATGGGAAACTGTGGTTTACAGATACAAAGTAAGTTGTCCAAGGTCAAGTAGCTCATGCACAGGGCAGACATTGATGTGCGCATCTATTGATGTGTACTGCAAAGGTATCCCTCAGGCTAATTTGTATGGTTAAACTGGCTTTCTCAGTTGAGACTATGAATTACTCAAGGTTATTGACTTTAGTGGCTGACAGATGCAAGAGGAGAATCCAGTTCTCATTCCTAATCTGGTGTTCACTTCTTTTATGTTGATCCATGGAAAGAACTTTAACAGCTGTCTGTCTGTCCAGCCCATTCTCAAACAGACAAACGTAGGAATGAAAGCTGTCTGCCAACCTGAAAAGCTTGTGGAAGCCTAGGTTTTGTATAGAATGTTTCAGTGGCATAGGCTGTTTTTCCAAGTTATTGGCACAGTTTTGTCTTGATTTTGGAAACTGCTCCAGCCTCTGTACTGGGTTAGGTGAGGGAGGAAGACTGGAATGAGAACAATGGGGTTGGGGCCCAGTCCTGGCTTTCATTCCTGGGCAGTAGGAGCAGCAGTAAAAATTCTACAAACCTTACCTTTCCCTTTTCATTCACCAATATCTTCAGTTACTTTCAGGTATCTAATCAGGTGGTCAGAGCCCTCGGACATAAAGAAGGTGTTAGGTGTTCATGTTTTCCAAATGCAGGGTCAGGCTCAGAAAGCACTAGTGTCTCACAGAAAACCCCACGTCTGGGAAGTGGTGTCACGTGGACTCAGTTCCGCATGTTCCCACTGAACGCGCAGTGCCTTTTCTGCACCACCCTTTGCGGGGATTAAACAATTGATGGACTCTTTCTGGACAGGCAATCTATGGCCATCTGTATGATGAACCCTAATGTTTAATCCATTAGGGTTCATCATGAAGTCATGCCCAGATCCAACTCTGAGAGCCTGATCTTTGTCCTAGGGTTATAAACAAGGCAACAGCAGGTACTAACATAGTTCAGGATTCCTCATTTTTCTCTTTCTAGCTTTTAGATAAATATATTTATCAGTTACAGCTTTGCAGAGACAAAAAATTGGTGTGATTAAGGGGATTTTAAAATAAATGTATAAAGGGGAAGAAAGTCTAAATGAATACATTTCCATTTTCTGTCTTTAATCCTAAGTGAATTGGATGCTAGTAATTCCGATTCAGACTTCTCCACAATAAAAAGTGGGTCGAACTCCTTTTAGTTTTTCCCCCAAACTGTTTACCTTTTTTGCTTCAAAGTGGGAGCCCAGGAAGTGACAGGTTTCAGGGGCCTAGTCCCGGGGCCTTCTGTTCTGCTTCCTAATTTCTGCCCTTCCCCCACTTTCTGCTTCCACTGTATTGTCAGGACCCCATCTTTTCACGTTTTAAAATATTTTCAGACATGAAATAAGTCTTGGAACATAAAAAATTAACTTGTTTTATTTCTTGAAACTGAACGTTCCCTTCAAGTTTGTGTTTCACCCAGCCAGTTCCCCAAAAGCCAGAATGCAAGCATTCTCGGTACAAGGAGAGGCCCCAGAGAGGCGGGATGGCGAGAACAGAGACAGAAACCTAAGGAGAGGTGTTTGACGTCTAAAAGCAAAGTCAATAAAGAGATAAATAAAACTGCGAGTTCTGCTTGTGGTACTTTCTGTAGTCTGACAAAGTATCAAATTCCTTCAAAGAGGGCCTTTTCACCCATCAAAAGTTCTACCTTAATTATAACATTGTGTCTGACACAGAAGATCAGCAGTACTCTAGGGGGAAATTTTATGATTTCTATGGTGTTCAGACATAAGCAAAGGTGTAGACTACCCAATTCCAGATCCCAGCTTCATCCCGTTTTACCTATGTGACCTTGGGCAAGTTACTTACCCTCGCTCTGTGTTTTGGTGTTTCGTGGATATGTTATAATCAAGCTATAAACAGAGTCTATGCCATATGGAGTTTTTATGGTTAAACAAGTTAATATTGACAAAGTATTTAGAATAGCAGTGGAAAATAGGAATCACCATATAAATGTTCCTCTCATCAGAAACATCCTTCCCATCGTCATCATCATCATTATCACTGATTTCTGCTACACAGAAATTTAATCTAGTATTTTCATTCTTCTAAATATAATGACTTAGAGTCCTAATAAATAATGACTAATTACAAAGCATCACTATTTAGAATAGCTTAATCAAATAAATAGCTAGCTGGCTAGCTAGCTGTATGTGTGTGTGTGTGTGTGTGTGTGTGTGTGTGTAGTGCATTTGTATTTTGGAACATTTAACCTAACTCATCACTGTTCTACTCTAAGACTTGGCCACCCTTCCTTTGTAGTTCCTTGTATACTCAGTGTACAGAAAGTTTTATCCAAAGTGATTCTACTTGGTTTGGTGTTATTATTATGGTGAGTATATTTTCCCAGGATTTCTGGTTAGAAACTTCGGACAAAGAAACCTTCCAGAAGTCAGAATTCGACATAAATTACATGCTACCAAGGTGTCTTCTTATTATCAGAAGTCAGGCCAGAGTCTCTAAGATCACATCAGGGTACTGCTTTTGTGGCTATTGAGTTTCACCCTTGAGAAAATTAAACGGACTGACGATGAGGGCATAATAAATCTTACCCTGACCCAAACATATAGTGATTAAATTCCCCACTAACAATCCAATGTTGTTAGCTAAAATAAGTACAAAACCTATGTTTTAACCCTTAATGTCACTTAACATTTAGAGAAGTGTAAAAGCATTTCACACATTTCATAACAGTAATTGCTATATGTGTCTGTTTAATTCACGGTCGATGCCTTATTTACGTGCTTCGGGTTTTCATTTGAGATAAGGGACCGAGTAAAGGGTGAGCCACTTTTTATACAAAGGAGCAACTGGCTCTCCATTTTTAATTTTTATCTATTTTCTTTGTCTCAATCCCCAGCCTCTGAGCCCAACTTGAAGGTGCGGTCCAGGTTAAAACAGAAAGTGGCAGAGAGGAGAAGCAGCCCCTTACTCAGGCGGAAGGATGGAAATGTTGTCCCTTCATTCAAGAAGCGAGTGTTTGAGGTGACAGGTAATTGAGGACTGGGCAGATGCACACTAAAAAATGCTGGTAGTAGGAATGAAAAACATTAGTTTAGAATGCATATGCCTGTTGCGTATTAAGAGTTATTTTGAGGAGGGACCTTTCTTGAAAGAAGATTATATTGAAAACTCACGAGTAGTTCAGCAAACCTTGCCATGCATTCACCAACTGTGTTAAACAGGAAATGAAGGGAAAACAGAAATATGTGTCAGTCTAGGCAGGACTAGGGAAGCCAAAGCTCACCTTAGTCTTTCCAGAAACAGGCAGGCCCTTTGGGGAATGCCAACCAGGAGAATATAACTTTTAATGAAATGTGATGAGAAATGAGCAGAGCGCGGTCTGAGAGGGGCACTTCCCCCTGCACTCAGACATGCGGCTACAAAATACATCTGGGAAAATGACACGACCTGGAGCAGCCAACCTTGACTTTTCAACAAACTTACAGAGCTCATAAATGACTTTATGTGTTTACTAGTGAACTGGGACTTACAGCGGGAGGGGGGTGCGTTGCCTTTTATGAAGGGAAAGAATCTGTCATATTCACTAGCCTCAAATGGAAGCGTTCTTATTTTTTTAGCTGCCCAGTTAGTAGTGGGGTGAACAGGTTAGGAAATTCAACCTGATGTCTTACAAAGCCCCCTAGTCCCAGTTGTACCTGGTCTGAAATTAGAGAAGACCTAGGGATACAAGACCCAAAAAGGCCAGCCAAAACAATAATGCCGGCCACTGTTTATTGAGTACCTACTTCGAGCTACACACTTGGGACTGCTCATTTCCTTTGCTTGCATCAATAAAGTGGCAATCTACAGTCGTTTTTCTCCGTTCTCAAGGAAAAATGTGTTTATAGCAACGTAGTCAGTCCATATATTATTTCTCCACGACCAGCTCTCATCCTTAGCAGATTAAAAAAATACATTTGTTTTCTATATCTCCTTTGGCAGTGATGGAGTCTAGTTTGGGGGTTAATATACAGAATACTAATGGAAGATATTAGTTTGACAGGTTATATAGGTGGGAAGAGTTCAATCTCCTAATCAATCCTGACAGATTAATATGTTTATCTGAAGACAAGTGTTAGTGGGAAAATTTTTTCTTGAGGGATAAAAATATTAAATAAGTGAAAATTATTTTACTGGAGTTTACATTTACTTTACAATATCAAATACAACCACTAATTTAGGCCGAATGAATTCTAAATTAAGAGTTAATAGGGTTTTTTCATAATAGAAGTCCTTGGTGGGGGTGGAGAGTTGGGGAGTGAATCTGTCTTAATGAATACAAAGAATAATGAGCATGTCAATCATCTATTATAAATAGATATAAGTAATTT
The DNA here is from genome assembly GCF_014824575.4 of Sturnira hondurensis. Taxonomy (NCBI): domain Eukaryota; kingdom Metazoa; phylum Chordata; class Mammalia; order Chiroptera; family Phyllostomidae; genus Sturnira; species Sturnira hondurensis. Next base: position 3,863,823 of record NW_028081528.1, read on the forward strand.
TTCTAATTGGAGAGAGTAAGCTCTTTCATAATAGAAAAACTTGAAGTAAATAGAAATCCATATATATTGCTTTTTTTTTTGCTTTAGAATCTTATCATCTAAGGTCATATTTGTCCCAATGTTCTTTTCTGTCTTCCAATTAATCTCTTTTCTTGATCATAACTTTTCTCCACAGTCACATTTTCTTTCTTAAGAAATTTCAGTGGAATTTAACTTAATACCTATCTGAGTTATGACTGATTCCCATTTGTGAGGGTTACAGTTTGCGAGGGTTTTACTCAAGTTTCTTTACTCTCGAAATGTTACGTTTCTCTCTTCCTAATTTTGTAAGGTAATGACCCCCTTTTCTGAGGAAATAATGTGTATTCAAAGAGAAGCCTGTCATTTATTAGACACACACTTCTGGTCAGTGAGTGGGGCCGTGTGGGACTCTGGCAGGTATTTTTAACTGGATTGTTGTACTTATTCGAAATATGCTTGGAGACTCCGAACCACAGGACACACAGCTTCCTTCACCGATCCTTCTTGTCCTTTCTCTGCCAGTTCTCATGTCATTTCGATGAACTCTGCTGGGGTCTTAATGCTAAATATTTTTGCAGTCCAGTCAAAAGGCATGGTAGCATCACAGCACTTGAATTACTACTGCATTTTGCTCTCACTTCTCTTCTCTCTTCTCCAGTTCATAGGCCCAAGGTCAGCTGTTTCACACCGAAACCATGTCTTTGCTCCTGGCTAGCATGGGAACCACTTGCCATCTTCCTCGTTTTCAAATTCAAGTTTTCTGCCCGTCTCCCCACCAAGACCTTGTTATTTTTTTAGTTCTAAGCCTTGACAACTCCCTGTGCCCAGGGTGCCCTCTCCTCCAATCTCCACTTCTCCATCGTCCTCATTTCCTGAACTTTTAGTAAAGCCCCAATTGCAGTCTCTTCTTTTCTGAGACTTTTCTCAGTGTTCCTAGAAAGTCAGTTGCCACCTTTCCTCACAGACCCTTCCCAGTGGGAAGTTGTAGGATCGTGTTCCAGTATTTGCTGCCTTGAATTCTAGGGCTTATCACAGTAATTTCTACGTAAGGAAATCCTTCTGACTCTCACATTTGATAATATAGATAATGTAATTTTAAAATGACAAGACAGAATGTTTAAGACAATAGCTTTTTGTTGCCATTTTTAAAGATAGGATATGGGAATGAGACATCAATGAAAAATCAGCACTTAGTCATACAGGAAAAACGAGAGTTAGGAGTCTGGGCAGAATAGAAGCTCCTAGGAGAAATTTTTTTTAAATGTGCATTTTCTTTTAAAGAAAAATAACTAAGAAAGAGGCAAAGGTAAAAAAGCAGGTTAATCAAAATGTTTGCAAGATATATAGACAGAAAGTGAGCAAGATGTGTTTAAAGTGTTATGATACCCGAGACCTGATGAAACGCACAGTAAGGAGGGGCAAGATCAGAGTCCTGTCATCCATCTCACGTTCTTTCCATTGGCAGGGTACCTCTGTGTGGAGAAATCTTTGTAACAGAAAGCTGAAATTTAGAGGTTTTCCAAGGGAGGGTGAGCAAATATTGCCTGCACGTTGGGAACTCCTTTTCCTTGGGGGACGGGTGGTGAGGAGCCAGGCTTTGATCTTAGAGATGGTGTTGGACCTGCCATGAGAGAGGTGGAGGAGAAGGTGAATAAGGAATCATGAAGGGAGAAAGTGACCCCTAACCTGGAGTAGGCGATTTGGATTTGAATGCAGACTACAAGAAGGGCGGTAACAGGAAATCACTGCAGCCTCATTTAGGAAACTGAGGAATGTGAACCAACCTATTTAAAATGCAGCAGTACTATCAGAGGGCCCTGAAACGAAACCTGAAGGTCATTAGAGAAGTCAGCCTTCTGCACGTCTGCACCCAGATGAGGTTTGGACTTTTAGACTTTCGTGTTGCTGTAGAAGTACATTCTGGAACTTGCTTCCCTCCCTCTGACCTTCAGCCACCTTTGGCCAAACTGTTCTGAACCAGCCCTGGGAAGGAGCCAGTAGGACCAGTTCCTCTCTTTCTGGCTTGTACTTTGTGCCTTCGGAAGCTCTGGCTGTCTTCGTCTTCCTTGGGGTACAGTTGGGGTCTTCCTCTGAATCTGGGTCTCCCAGAGTCACATTTTTTTTAGATTCCAAATAAACTTCAAAACTCTTTTATAGTTTCAGGCCTTCATCCGTGGGTAGGAACGTGGTGAAACTCATCCCACTGTGATCTGTCTCACTGTAACAGTGGCAGGGGTGTCCGGCCCGTGGCCCGTGGGCTCTGAATGTGGCCCAACACAGCATCATAAATTTACTTAGAACTATTTGGGTTTTGCTCATCAGTTTTTGTTAGTGTCTGTGTATTTAACATGTGGTCCAAGATAGCTCTTCGTCTTCCAGTGTGGCCCAGAGATGCCAGTAAACTGGAGACGCCTGGTAGGGGAAATTTTTGAGAGACCACTGTAGCAACTCAGAAGTATTATGAGACTTTTGCTAAAGTCCCTGAGAGAAAAAGGAGTGTTGAAGGCTTAAACTGAAATGACGGTGGTCAGAGGTAGATGAGAGATGGTGTAAAGAACAAAATAAACTGGCCTCGTAACTGACTAGTTTGGGGGTAAGGAGGGAAATGAGAGTGACTCCAATGTTAGTGATAAACAGAAAGCAGAGTACTTGTAATATTGGAATACATGGAATTTACTTCACATATAAAGAGAGGTTAAGAATGTCCAGCATCCCAAAGGGATTCAGGCTGGATTCAATGAGAGGTGATGGCAAGAAATATAATGGTCAGGAGGGTACTCTGCCTAAAGTTGACAGTGACATTGTTGAATGATTTTGACAAAGGAGGGAGAATGGGGAATAAGGCTCCAAGCTTAGGTGGAATATTCCCCAAATTCTTCACCATTCTTTTTATTATCTGAAATGGAACTTGTCATTCAGTTAGGACATGGAAACAATGTTCAATGCTACATATGCCTTAGAGAATAAGTAGAGTTCTATTTTTGTGTGTTTCGTGAATGTATTTGTACTTCATGGTGTTTTTCAGAATCCTCTGTCAGTAGCGGTTCTCCAGGGTCTGGTCCCAGTTCACCAAACAATGGGCCAACTGGAAATGTTACTGAAAATGAGACTTCGGTTTTGCCACCAACTCCTCATCCTGAGGTAAGACTCTTATTATTTTGGTTCTTTTAAAAATTAGATATTCCTCAATGAGCCCCCTCAAAACAAAGTGATATTTCTGAATTGAAGTTTAGAGCCACCCATTCTTAGTGATTTTTCTTATAAATTTATAATGTGTGGAATTGAGTAAACTTGATCTTGTTTACAACATTTGGATGTCAGTCAGATTTGAAAATACTGAAATGCAATCCTCAACACATGTGCGCACACACACACACACAATAATGCTGAGTATGAACTGCCCAGTTGTATAGCTCAGTAGTCCTTCTGCTTGGTTCTTGGTTATTCTGATTGGAATAGACACATCAATAGGTATAAAAACAACCTCCTACAAACCTCAAAGAAGAACAGCATAGAAAAGTAGGTTTTATTCACTTGACCTGAAGAATGATGAAAAAAGAATTGGAGGATTATAATTAAAGAACACTGTGCTCCACTTGCAAACATATACTGAGGACCATTATGTGCCTGTCATTTTGCCTAGCAGTGAGGACATAAAAATGAGTAAGATATAGACAGTGTCCTTCAAGAATGAAGTATCAAAGGAAATTGGTCTAAACAACTTGGTCATTTTATCGTGGTTGTATTCAGTCAAGTTTATTAACCTTTGTTTTTCAGTGCATGACTTACTGAAACCAGTGATGATAAGAATAGAGTGAGTTAGGAGTCAGCAAGAATTTGTCTATGTAGTTTCGGTATTAGGCTAAGCCATGGCAACAGTCTGGAAATAGCTGCTCTTATGGAGTCAGCTGGTTTGAAGTCACCATCAGTCGAATGAAATTCTTCTTCTCTTCTGTCATTATAATGCCCCCTTACCAACCATTGCTCTATGCAGGGAAAGCTGGTGCAGTAGCTTCTCATTTATAAGAAGTGCCATCCTTCTTCCCTTGTATTTTCCACAGTCATAGTCCCTTGGGGCTGGAATAGACCAATCAGGTCTCTGATTCTTGCATCACCCGAATAGCTTTTGTGATATGTATAATAATTATCAAGCTTCTACTAGAACACTCCTACTGAACAGGGAACTCACTTCACTGTCCCCTAAGATAACACTGTTGAGTTGGTACACTGAGCGTGACTGATAGAAATGTCTTCTGTACCTTATGGCACAATCTGTGTCTTTGTAATTTTGTGCCCACGTGCACATACATTTGTAATAAGTTATTTATAAATCATAAAATTATGAGGCTAAAATATAATAGAAAGTAGAAAACCAGAACTTATCCTGGATAAGCAAAGGACTGAAGCCAGTGAAGCCATTTTTGCTGTGAGGACATGTGTGTACCTGAGTTTTAGTTCTCAGGGCTGCACAGAACTCAGGATGTAGAAAGTCAAGGTCAATACCAACCAAAGAAGCCCATCTAACAGGAGACCCTCCACACGTTAAGCTGGGATCCCAAAGGCCCATGTCTGTGCTACATGGACACCTCCACCCCCAGAGGTGTCCCGATGGGACCTGCAGTGAGGCTGAATCTTTCCCTTAGAAGCGGTAACCAGAAGCTAATCTTTGCATGGAGTTGTAGCCTAAATGTCCATAACCTCAGACTGTTAATTTGGTTTAAAAGTGCCCCAGAACCTCAGACTGTTAATTTGGTTTAAAAGTGCCCCAGGTTTGTAGTTCCCCTGAGTTTCTGGAGAAAGCAAATATAGACCCTCTCTAGGGAAATACACTTTATTCAAGATTTCAAAAAATTTCCCTCAAATTTCCAAGGAAAATGAGCAGAGTAGAAAAATGTTCTGTTGCTCGTAACTATCTTTTTGTGTGAAGAATAGCAATTCTGGCCTTCACATTGTCTCCAGGTCCTTCATCTATTTCTTATCACCATATTGTTGTTCCTCTTTCTCCTTTTTTGTAACCTTTTCTAAAATACTGTACCTGCTGGAATAAACACCTTGCCCATATTCACGGCCATAGATGTAAGTGGGACTCTTGGACTGTTGGTTATAGGTATTGTATTTATTAGCACAAAAATATCTGCAGCTTTGGTCAGTTTTCTGCAACTCTTCAGTTAATTTACAGGAAAAGAACAACTTGGTAACAATTATTTTTTTAAAAAGTTCAGTTTCCCATTTGTGCTCATTTTAAAGAATTTGATAGTGGCGATGTTGGGTGGCCCTAAAGTGTTTAGCTCTAGGTGAATTTTGTCTCTTTGGAAAATGAAAACAACAAACGAAACTACGTTTGACAGCGTGCTTGATTTTTGGAAATTCATTGTCAGTGCAGAGAGGTGCAGAGGCCACTTTCCAGCATGACAGTATTTTATAGGTTCAGAAAGAGCAGTGCACTGTTTGATCTGGAAACCATATGTAGTAAAAGTGTATTTTTAAAAGTCAAGGGCGTGATGAACACAAAATTTAGCATGGCTGGGCGAGGAAGGGGAGTTAGTGACAGGGCTGGTCACCAAAGAAGATACACACATTCATTCATTGTAAGTACACACACATGTGTGTGTATAGTACTCAGTACAGATAAAGGAACAACCGAGCAATATTATATACTCATGCAATTGGAAATAAATGGAAAAGGTGAGCTTTTTCTCTTGACTGTAGGCTTTTCATGACCTGTTAAATTAAAATTGGTGTCCCAGGTTGTAACTTTAAAGATCTGATCTTTAAATTTCAAAATTTATGCAGTAGAAAATATAAGTGAAAGGAATTTGCTTATGTTATTCAGTCTGTTTTGTTTTCCTCAAAGGTTTGCTGTCACAAATAGTTGTTTAGATGCCCAAGATTTTCAGCTCATTGTTGAACATATTCTGTAACCACAGACTTTCCTTCCACTCCCACCATTAAAAACAAAATGAAACAATACAAAACAAAACAAAACCAAAAAACCAGAAGGAAATGTGATTTAATGGAGTTTGAAAGAGCAGAGGTATTTATTTCTCCAGGTCAGTGACAGGACATTCACCTCCAGAGCTGGAAAGACTAGTTCAAAAGCAAGCAGTGACCTCATAATGAATTAATTGTGTGCCTGAACTGTGAACCCAAAGGCCAGGTGGGCAGACCTTTATGCACTGATGGGTAGCCTCTCCATGGCCCAGAACAAAAAATCCAGCCCTGATGGCTAACATGTGGTTTTCTGCCGCATTGCGTTTGCAGAGGTCTGCAGTGTAATTCACACCGGAGAGGCGAGGAGACAGCGGGAGTCAGACCGAAACTCCCAGCAAATAATGTCCTAGCTCAGCAACGCTCAATGCCACCACTTAACCTAGAGAAAAGTTGAAAAAATACTTTCAGTCAGTTCTGGCTTAACAGTCATTTTGAATTTGGTATGATTTTAAAAGACATCTCAGATGAGTAATAACATGTAATTTCATATGAACAGATAGTTGGCAGGTATGAAAAATTTACATCCTGCACTACACTTTCAAAACCTGAGTTAGTTGCATACTTTGCCATCTACAAAAGAGGCTTATTCTACCATCTTTGCTTAAGCACCATGGGTGAGGTTTCGTTTTAAAATAGTGGAATGGGGCTCATTTGAATGAATTCTTTATTCTGTGACCTATTAGCAAAAAAGCTGGTCACCTAATTCTTTCAGAGCCCATGGGAATGAATGGAGTTCTGCCCTCTTCTGCCGTTAGGAAATAGAGCAGTAAGTCTGTGTATCAGGCTAATCTTGAAGCTTAGGCAAAAAGAAAATTTTCCATCTTGTAATTCACATGGCCTGCAGAATTCAGATAAAGGTTAAGCCAAGAGTAGGAGGAGAATTTGCTTGTAAGTCCAGAATAAGGAAACAACACAGTGAATTCAGATATATGGGTCTTCTATTCAGAAGGCTTCCGGGAGGCACCAAAACCAACCACTTTGTTGTCATTGGCTAAGTCCTTAAACTTGCCTGGAACCTCAGATCTGGTGGAAGGTGGTAATGCCTACCCCAGCAGGCCTTCTTGGGAGGAATCAGTGGTTGTAAGACAGGTGGTAAATTAGAAGTGTGAAGCAAGTTCATTTTTTTGTTGTAGTTATCAGTACTGACTCCTATTAGGGAAAGCTCATTAGCATGTCTGTCTTCCAGCCAGCAGATGTCATGTGAGAATGAGTCCCCATCTGCTCTGACCACTTCTGTTCCATTTCTTCTATTCCTCACATATGCTCGGTCCCAAACTCAGACTGTTGGAGCTACTTCCTTCCCTCATTTGCAAACATGGTCTCGGAGCTGAAACCCAAGGAGTTTCTCCTTCCAACTGCAGTCAGAGATGTCTTTACCTATCTGGTTATTTTATTGTTAATACTGTGGGCTTGTGGGTTCCAATGTGTTTCCACGAATATCAACACCATTCTTTCAGATTCCTAGATTTATTTGATAGCTATTTTAGCAGTAGCCAAGCAGCTGGTTTATTTCTAGTTGAACATTAGTGGCTGGCTCCACTGTGCTATTTTTTAAATAATTTTTTCCAGCAGATAGAAACAACTGTTAAAAAGGAGTCTAATAATAAGGTTAAGTACTCTCAAGTCAGCTGAAATGTCGCTGTTTTGCTCCAGTTCCCCATGATTCATCTGCCTATTGTTTCATAATAGTTGTTGTGACATTTTTGTTGTAAATGTTATGCTCTCTTCTGAGTGGGTGTAGGGCCGTGGTTTTGGATGGCAGCAAATGAAACGCTTTCCTCCCTGAGGGAAAAGAGGTTGCTATGACAAAAGAATCATTGACTAGAAATAACATGAGTCAATATTGTAAAGTAAAATCTTTAACAAAACATCAATGCCTTTTCAGTGCAAGGGAAGTCTTGTTAAATGATGATTATTTTTGTCTCCAAACCATTTTATAGTAATCCAGTCTTGTGTGTGTCCGATAAAAATACTTAGAAATTTTTACTGCCTAAAGAAATTTCTTCATCACATGGATATTTGAATTTTCTATCAGCCATCTGAGAGTAGAAACAAAAATGCTATCTTGAAAAGAGTGCGAAAGCCATCGGCACCATTAAAAGATTAGGAGATTTGTTTGGCTCTCTTTTTAGATGGTCTAGATTTGGGGAAAGGGACCTTTTAAAGCCCAAACTGTGTTTTATGAGCACGTCTTCCTGCATGCTGTTCTAATAGATGCAGGCATTGTCTGATAGAGCTGGTCAGAGATTCGTCACTCTGAGACTGACGTCTGGGGAAGGTAGCAGCTGCCCAGAGCTGAAAGCCAGGGAGTGGTAGAGCTCTGGGGCGAGCAATTAGCCAACACTTCTTTTCACTCGTCCTGACTGCCTCTCACCCAAACTGCAGATTGTCACATTCTTTTTCTGGTGCTCATGCATATTGTAAGTAATGTTGAACATGAGTAAATTGAAAATTCTACATCTACTTTTTCTATGAGCTTCTTAAAAAGTAGGTGATTATTCACATAACTAGAATTGTCGAGGGTCATCTGTCGGCTTGTCTTCTTGAGAGAGATAGGTGTCCTTCCTCTCCCTTCCTTTCTCCTTTATCCCCATGTCAGAGGCTCACAGGGAAGCCAGGGGAAGGCTTCAGCCCAGGATCTTGTCTCTGCACAAGACAGAATTCAGCAGCAAGCCAGAAAGATTCAGTAAAGCACAGAGGTCTGATTAAAGTGAAAGTACACACTCAGAGGGTGCAGGTGAGCTCAAGGAGTGAGTCCTGCAGAAGGGTTCAGGTGCTGGAGTTAGTATTTAGGGTTAATAGTGAGGGACATGAAAGGAGTGGGGAGGGACACCGAAGAGGAGTTTCTGTCCTTTCTGGAACTGTCATGGCATTGGTGCACAATGGGTACTGCTCTATCTACAAACCCAATGGAATCATAATGGCATTATCATTGGCTCTTGGCCACTCTCGGTCAGGGTACCTGGTCCACCTGGATAGAAATGATCCTTGTTTGCCTCCACATTTTCCCTTGCAAGCCTGTTTCCCTACAGAAGAGAAGGGAAGGGAAGTAGGGTGGTACCCCAATCTAGCTATCCTGCCACGCCCACTTATATTTTCCTTGTGCCGGTGAGCAGTTACTCTCTCCTGTATTTTTGTTTGCATAGGTTCCAATTGCATCCTATGTGTTTTTAGCTTTGTGTCCATGAATTTTAGTGGATATTAATGGCAGGGTGTTATCAGTCTTATTCCATTTCTTATTTTTTTGCCATCAAGCATGTATTTTTAGGTCCAGCATGTCTTTATGGATGCATGTTCCTAATAGTTTGGATTTAGTCACCATAAAAATCCATGGTGGGCACTCCTACCCATTTTCTAGTCGGATGATCCCGTGGTCTCCAATTCTCACCCACCACCATAATGTGCTTTAACATATTTCCACCAACATCACCCTACAGCTTTTGTGAGAGTTTCTTGAAGATGTAATACCCCTCAGAAGAAGGACTCGGTCACGGTGTATAATGCCATTATTTTGGTTTATAGTGCTGAGTTGTTCACCAGGGTTGCCATACCAGTCCACTATCCCACCAGCAGTGTGTGATGGTTTTCATCTTTCTAAATCCCTGTGACCTCTGACATCGTGCATTGTTCTTGTTTTTTGTTTTGTTTTGTTTTTTTGCCAGTGTCCATTTTGTAAGAGGTTTTGAACCTTTTGTTTCAAACCAATAGCTTGTTAATTTTACTGGCAAAATAAATAGCTCTATTGAGAGCCATAGACTTTTTCAGCATTGTGTATTTTATTGACATGAATTGCAGATATTATCCATAAGATAGGCTTCCGATTACCGTGGTGAGAAAAGTGATGAAATTTTGAAGATCATGATTAAAATGTGAGGAGACCTTGCCTGCCCCAACACCTGGCTCAGTCGTATCCCTCTTCTCAAGATCATGCTCTTTCTGGGGAAATGCTAGTTACCCTTCAAAATCTGGTTTAAAATTGACACCCTGCTCTGTGCAATGATTACTGTAGAGACTCAGTTCTCTGCTGCTCTGTGCACCTGAATAGCATGTGAACTTAGGGGGTAGGGGACATCTTTAGATGCCCACCACGTAATACCACATGGTTAATCTAACTGAATTGTTAGTCATTAATTGTTTTGCGAATGTTCTGTGTTATCTATTTTTTTTTTCATTTTATCTAACTATAGCAATAGCTTGTGGTTCTGAAAGTTTTTTTAGATTTAAACCGTCTTCTTCACATTCTAAGATGTGAAACATTGACATCTTAGTGGCTCAGTTTCAAAACTGCTTCCTGGAAGAATCCTGGTTTTGTCCAAAAATAAATGTGAGCTCACCACAGTGCTGAGGCGGGGTAACCAACCGGGCTCGTAAGGATACTAATAAAGATCCTTCTTTGTTTGAGTGAAGTGGTACCTCACCACCAGATTTTCTGGCTTTCAAGTGTGTCTACATTCTTATAGCTGTGTGGAGTGCAGGTCGAGGTTCTTATTAGGGAACATTGACATGGAGCCAATAGACTGCTCATGTTCTAGTTATTGCAGGTCTACACCAGTGCTGCCTGTTTTCTTATCTGCAATCAAAAAAATAAACTACATGACATCCTAGTCCCTGCAGTTCACAGTCCCTGTGGGAAGAACTGGGAAGAGCCAACTATACTTAGTGAACTTGGGAGGCTCAAGGCTGTCCTTGCTTTTTTAGGAGTTGAGTCCATGACTTAAAGATACTCAGGTCTATAAGGTCACCAGGTCTTTGGCTTTCTTCTTATGCCCAGGTCAGCTGGAAACTTGTATTCTTTTCCTAAAGCCATAGGGCCTGATGATTTTGCTTCCTTTTCTTCTCTAAAGTTTCCCTCTTCCCCATACTTTTTAAATGATTCCTTATTCTTCAATAATGGTGCAGAGTGGTGTGTAAGCTTCTGCAGCAGAACCTGACAGCAAAGCATATCACCTTGATCAATTTGAAAGTTTTATTGCTGATTTCACTGGGAACCAGACCCAGGGAAATCACTCAGGTTCTTCATCCATCATAGGAGCATCGTGGTAGCTGGAGAGTGCCTGTGGAAAATAGGTTATCGCCCCCCAAATCCCCGGCACAGATCTTGGCACATGCAGGTGCTGAGAACACTGCCATAGGAAATGGAGATGCTAAATGTTGATATGAAATCACAGGGGTCTGAAATCCTGCAGTGGGAGTGTTTCCAAATTCTTTCCCTGGGCTCAAAGTCGGTGTGAGTAGCCAGTGTGCCACTGCCTTTCATCCATCTGAGAAGAAAAAAACTCTCTCTCACTTTAGTGCGTGTTTGCATCCTGTGAGGGCATAGAAGGATATCACAGAACAAAGAAGGAACAAAAGTCACCTCTTTTGTGAAGTCTGTGATATCTTTTGCCGGCATGCCCATAGTGCTTGTCAAGTCTCAGTGCTGTGAGCGGCAGATGTACCCTGGAGTTAATACTAGACATCATTTTACAGTGTTAGTTTTTCCACAGTTATATCTCTTTTATGAATATAGATAAATGAATGAAATAATCCCTTTATTATAAATGACCACTTGTTGTCAGTGAGCTAGCTAATATTTTTAATTCCTCATGCATTCTTTCTGTTTTTCAGGTATATATTTTATATTTAAAATTTAGGTTAAAAGAATATTAGTGCAAGCAAAGTAGTAGCTTATCTTTTTAATTAGAGCAAATATGGAACCATTTCTGATAACAGCAAAATAAAATTGCAGTCTCATGCATTGCAGTGATGAAATTCTTCTCAACAATCTTCACGCTATAGTGTTTCAGACAACATTATAAAAACTTACATATAAAGTCAACATAATGTTGAAGGTTCAACTTTCATGCACAGATATCTGACTTTTTTTTTTAGGGAAAAAACAAAATCCGAGTGAGCTTCGAATTTCAAGTTGCAATGAGAAAAATTCACATTTAACCTTCTCCCTTTATTATCTTAAGGCTATATGACTCATCTCCAAACAAACGAATGATTGAGGGGATGTTTTGGAATAACATCCTGTGTTTTGCTGGTGCATTGCTCTTCAGTGACATTCTGAGGTTGCATTGTATTAGCACATGATTTTCCCTCCAGTTAATTGATATCCCAGGTTTGTCCAGGGGAAAATCTACAGCTCCCCCAAACATGCTTGACAAGTTATTATATTTACTTTAGTCAAGGCCCGTGTGTGCAGTATCCCTCTTGGAGGTGGTCTATTATTGGAGTCCCATATGCTTTTTGTTTGGGAAGAAAGCAGTCACTGTGTCATACTGTTACATGGAGTATTCTTTTTCAGGGATGTTGTTCCCTTGGGGACCATATCAGGCCAGAGTTCCTTAGTCTAATAAGACCTTTGTAACTCCTTTTGTATAAGAGTTCTGGGAGGGAAGCAAGAATTAAACAGAAAATGTAATTCAAGCAACCATATTAGGCCACATGTGGGAAAACGTGACTCTGAGTATTATATTTTTAAAAAAGGTATTCGTTGTAAGAAGGACCGTGATGCCAAAACTCCCTGGGTGTGCAGCGAAAATGAAGGCTGTTGTGGCACGGGGCACGTGTAACACTTTAACATTGACTTTGGATTCTAGGTGTGAGTGATCCGAAAGCACCGCCCAGAGTTGTCTACTGACAAATTTTATAGTAAAACGTATGATCAGTTATTATAGAAGTCTTATATGATGACATTTAATCGAAGATTTCCTTGTTGAGTTTTCCCATCAGTACAATCATGTTTAACCCATATATTCATTGAGTAATAACTGTATATATTCATTACTATATATTCTTATATATACAAGTGATGACTATATATAAAATCATTAATAATACAAAAACGTGTATATATTCATAAGAATTACTCAACTTTATTGTTGTGCTTTACCAACTGATGACAAATACACTGATTTTGGGTCCATAAAACTAGAATTATAAAAAGGGAATTTGGCAAAATGAACATGGAAGCCCTTTTTTCAAATTTCATGGTTATGTCTGTGGAAGGAAATGTCAATTTAATGTTTACATATAACACCTGGATACAGAAATCATAAAATAAACAAACTATTTAAAATTAGTTTGGCTGAATGTGAAAATACAAATACTATTGTCTGAAATCTGAATATTTCACAGTAAGAGTTGTGGTATTGCAATCTCTGGAAACTCCCGTTTTGTTGTGTTTTTTCCTTTTTCTCTTTTTTACAGCACATGGTTTCACAGCAACGCATTCTAATTCACGAAGATTCCATGAATTTGCTGAGTCTTTATACCTCTCCCTCTCTCCCCAACATCACCCTGGGGCTCCCGGCAGTGCCCACCCCGCTCAGCGTAAGTCGCCCCGCCCCAGCAGCAGCCTGCAGCGGCCCGAGTGACGTTTCCACTGGGGGGCGCTCGTTTCTGACGAGTTCAGACTCAGGGACACTTCGGAGAGTCTCCTTTGCTGTTTACGGAGTTGTTCAAAGACGTTAGGTTTAATTTCAAATTAAAGACTTATGCTGGTTCCTATAATAATATATAAAAATAATAACTAACATTTGTAAATGCTTCAGAGCTTTTAAAAAAGAAAGTACCCTCCAGATATTTTATTAGCTCCACATGACCATCCCATGAAACAGGGATTACGAGCCACAGTTTTACAAAAGAAGAAGCTGAGACTAGAACTGTTTCAAAGCCCAAGATCCCAGAGCCAGTAGGTAGCAGACCTGGGACTCCACCCAGGCAAGTGCTGAGGGGCACAGCTTCTGTCTAATGCCTGACAGCACATGTTTACAGAATTCATTTTGTGAATGGATTTGTTTTGAGATTTTAAGTTACTGACTCAATCATACTGGAGAGTACATATCTGGAAAACCTCTTTAAGAGCAATATTAAACTCTTCCCAGGAGACTCGAGTGAAGAAATTACTTTAGAAGTCCTGACAACTGAAATAGGATCTTTTGGAGGTAATTGTCTGACTAGCAGAAGACAGCAATAATTATTTAATACACATTCCCTAAAAAAATATTTTTGTCATTGTAAAAGATCTGTAAGCTTCACCTAGAATAATTCAGCTCTGAAGTGTGTGAAAATTAAATTAATTGCACTTATGTAAAGGTCATGTGATACGTTAGATCTGATGAGAAATGTGTGGTCCCCTGGGCACGCGTTTTGCCTGCATTTAGAAGTGAGCCTTTTTCACTGGGAGTGACTTGTCAAACTCAAATTTTTTTTTACAATATTCTCAGATCAGGAAATTATAAAAAGTGGACCATCTTTTGACTATTTTCAGAATGTACTATCTGTATGTGGTATACTAGTTTATATATGAGCACACCTAGAGTGACATGCTTAAATGATATATCTGATAATTGGGTTCAATATATATTATAAAACAAGTCCAAGAGGAATCTTATATATTTGGTGTTTTTAATAGAGTGGAATGTTGTTTTATGTGATACAATAATCTTCTACCAGGGAGGAGAAAGCAAAACTTGGAAGCCGTTATATAGCTGGGGATTGAAGAAGAAAGGCTTACGCATACCAGATTCAACCACGTCCTTGAAATTCCCCATGAAGCCTTTGTAAACAGTAGATTCTAGCAAAAATTAAAAAGAAGTTAAGGGTGAAACTAAACCTAAATATTCATGGTTGACATTTTCAAATCTTCACTTATTAAAAACGATTTCCCTTCTATTCCTGTTTTTCCCTATCTCTTCCGATGATAAGCAGACACTGACCGGAAAACTTCGAATGACACATGAATAGGCGTTTCATACTCAGCCCCTTTTGCAGGCTCTAAGTCCCCCCACCAGCTAACACAAACATACCCCACTTTTAATGTGGTCGGGGAGAATGTTTCTCTCAAAGAACCAAGTACTAAAGCCAGACCATTTAATGTTTTGATGGTAATACAATTTGGTGCCGTTGGATGAATAAACCAATGTGGTTTGGATTGAAGTTTCATTTTTTGTTGCTTCCATTTTGGTGTGGATGAGGCCATCACAATTAATTTTTCAAGCTTAGCATTGCTTTGGCAAAAAGACCTCCAATATTCCATTTCCCCACTGAGTAGTGGGAAATTTTAAGGAACAGAGGCCAAGAGAAGGCATCACTTCTAGCTGAAATATTGCGTTGACTTGCTGTGTGACTAAGACAAACCATTTACCTCTTTGTCCTTTAATTTCTCCATCATTGAAAATTGCTTTGCTTCCCTAGTGCACAGCAATTTTGAAAGATGAAACATGAGTTTTGAAAAGAAACATGCCACATAATTTTGAGGCATTAGACTTCTGCTTTTGTAATACTAAAATGACCACCATTCATTAAACCCTTTGAATAGAATAATTCATTATTACTATTGATGGTGTCATTAGTATTGCTTTATTACTGTTATCATACATTTCAAGTTCTTAATAGCATTTTTATTTGGTATAATTCCACTTGTAGCTTACTTTATTAAACAAAAGTATCTGGAGTGTCATTTTCAATATTTAGAGATTTGGGGATCTGTTACAAATTAATATAAAATACATGTTTAAATGAAATGCCTGCATGTTTTGTGCAGCCTCTCAATGAGCTATCTGAAGAATTTTATTTTAAAAGCTAAATATTGGAAACACAGCTCTGCGAGCTTAGCAGAGGGTGTGGAGAGAAGGGACGAGTTATTCCTCGTGCCGCAGACTCCAGAATGACAAGCCACTTCGTCTCCAGCTTGGTGATTGCGCTGACGTGTCTTTTGCTTGTAGCAATCTGAATACAGTTTACTTTTCCAATATACCTTTTACTTACTCAGTATATTAAAATAAGAACTACATCTCCTAGTTGTTAAGCCTGAGATTAGCATCATTTTTAATACTAAAAGGTCTTTTTTAGTGCAATGACACCCAATGCTAAATTGTCTCCAATGCTTCACCTCTGCTTTTATGTCTTCTTTGTTAATTCAGTTAGTTTAAAAGCCTCGCTGTTATCCACTTCCCTACTCGGGCGTAGGGTAAGACGGGCCTTGTGAAGGGGAGAGTGGGGTGGGTATGGGATAAAAAGCTCATCTAAGGATATACAGACCTAATGACCCACAGAGATGAAAGGGATTCACATCTTTATTATTTCTCCACACAGGCTTCAAATGCACTCAAAGAGAAACAGAAGTCGGAGACCCAGCCGCTCAGGCAAGGCGTCCCACTGCCCGGGCAGTTCGGGGGCCCCCTCCCGCCGCCTTCCAGCCACCCCCACGTCGCCTTAGAGGGAAAGCCCAACAGCAGCCACCAGGCTCTCCTGCAGCATTTATTACTGAAAGAACAAATGCGACAGCAAAAGCTCCTTGTGGCTGGTAATTAATAAGGGCACCATTTCTAGGTCATCTGGGGGCTTTTGTCAGGAATCCAATGTCATATCTTTTTAACTCGGGACACTGGTAGAGACATACCCTTTCCCAATGTCTCCCTGATTACCGGGTACTGTGGGAAAGGCTGTGATCTTCAGTTTTTTCCCTAGATCTATGAAAAAAATCTCACCTTATTTAACCTTCACATGCTAGGGTGGACAAATGGTGAGTCATTCATTGGTCAGACGCGTGCCTGTGTAGTACTTTGGTACTTCTGTCTTCCCCCATCCAACCTGGCCTTCTTCTGACGTCTGTCTGGAGGAGTTACTCCTCTTCATAACCTTTATCCCCTGCATCTGTTTTCTGTGGCGTCTTGTCTTTTCTTAAACAAAATTGGGTGCATGTGTGTACATGGACATATATTTTTCCTTTTTTCAGGTGGGGTTCCCTTACATCCTCAGTCTCCTTTGGCAACAAAAGAGAGAATCTCACCTGGCATTAGAGGTACCCACAAATTACCCCGTCACAGGCCCCTGAATCGAACCCAGTCTGCACCTTTGCCTCAGAGCACGTTGGCTCAGCTGGTCATTCAACAGCAGCACCAGCAGTTCTTGGAGAAGCAGAAGCAATACCAGCAACAGATCCACATGAACAAAGTAAGCCCCCCCCCCACCAAGTCAAAATGTCATAGCCACCACTGTGGAAATCGGGGTCCTCTTCACTGACCTGGGCATTGGAGGGCAAATGTTGGTACCTGTCGTTGTCAAAAGGAGATTGCCTTCAGGGGTCAAGGACGCCTTCCCAGCATCGGCTTTTCACCATTATTACTTATTTGTAGCAGTTTTAAGATGATAGATTAGCAAAGTCTTTTATGCCTGAGCACCGTTTTTTAAATCCTCACCGGAGTATATGTTTATTGATTTTAGAGAGAGAGGAAGGGAGAGAGAGACAAAAAGAGAAGAAGAGAAAGGAAATAACAGCCATCAATTGTCTCCCATATGTGGGCCCAACTAGGGATGGAACCCACGACCTAGTCTTTGCCCTGACTGGGGGTTAGAGCAGCAACCTTTTGGCGTATGGACGATGCTCCAACCAACTGAGCCGTCTGGCCAGGGCCAAGCACCTCTTTTAATACAGAAGGGCACACGGGCACACAGGTGCCCAGCCTCATTTTCCATGCTTGCAGGAAAGGCTCAGGGCAGAGTTGAATGTCCTGGTTCGACATCTCAGAAGTTTGCACAGATGCAGTCAGTGAGGACACAGTTAGCCAGCAAGGGATTTTTCAGCAACTTGTATGTTTCCATGTCATAGTTATTTTCCAGCCTGTCCCACTTCGTTCCAAACAGTGTTTAAAACAGTTTCTGAGAACCTTGTGGTAAGTTCCCTCTGGCAGCCTTGTTGTGGCTGAAATGGAGAGCGAATGCTTGTCACCGCACCACATCCTTACGCACGCTCCTGCTGGGGCGACCACAAAGAAACAGCGGTTACAACCTAACAATAGCAGACGGGCTGGTAAAGCCCTTTCCGTGAATTTGTGAGCAAAACTGGTCTGCCCAGTTTTGCTGCTACTCTCTGCTAGGGTTGGCTCATAAAACCAAGTCTTCTCACTCCTGGAAAATGTGAAGCTCCTGAATATTAAGATTCTATCCACTCGCCTTTGTTACTCTATCACCTACAAGTATCATATAGGGGTATTATATTGAGAAATGATTTCCTGTTTACTCGTAGATAGCTGAACATTGGGTTAGTATCACAATGTTTTCTTGTATTGTAAGCAAAGCAAAACTTCTCTGGGCACAGGTCTAATCATCTTTCTAATAGTAGTAGGAGTCGGGGGTCATTATCACCTGCTCACCTGATTGCAGGTGGACAGAGAGTTTGTCTCCTCCCTTTGGCATCCACCTTACAAGGCAGAGCCTTGAAGGGAACGTGGGCTGAAGGTCACGCTCCTGAACAGAGCTTCTTCCAGCCCAGCCCTCCGATGCTTTGGAGGATGACGTGTATGTGGACCGGTGTGGGGGGAAGTTGAAGGCGGTGGTAACTAGCGCTACTGCCCACTTTCAGTCTCATGCAGACTGCATTTCAGTGTATTTCAGGCTCCTTATCTGTCATCAGATTGATGCCTATTTTATGGCTTCAGCATTTGTCTACATTTCCAAATCAGTCTGATCATAGGAGGACCAATGTCCTTCTTGTATAATGGCATCATACTCGTTGACTTGAATGCGCTTCTGCATATGTTTGCTAAATTAGGGCAGAGTTAAGTTTGTTTCAGGGTCTCTCAGCACCACTTAAACCTGGCTGGTATTCATGAAAAATAGTCTGGTGTCTAGTGAGGAAAAAAAATCTACGTGGAAGGAAAGATTGAGAATCCTACTTTCCGCCTGCTTATATTCAGATCTGGAAGCAGATTTGTTAGATTCCTGTGAATACTTTTAAGGGTATTTTTGGATATATGTCTTATGACTTAGAGTTGCCACTGTTTCAGACTCGGATGGCATGCTACTATCAGAATCTTTGTATTTTATGATCACACTTGAGATTTTGTTAGGGGATGCTAATCTTCGTCACGTGGCAGAAACTAAGACAGAAAGCAGACATTTGCATTTTAGTGATGAGAAAGGCAAGTCTTATCAGAGACTTTCTTCCATGTGGAGCTGATTCTTTGGAATCTGTTCGGAATTCTTTCTGAAATTAGAAACAAACCTGTACTTTTAGGTACATGTTTGTACAGTGGTTTGATTATGAAGTCTTGTCTTAATTAGGCAAAATGAAGTCCAGAAAACTTCAAAGTACACAGCTGATCTTTATGTATTAACCCCTCTCAGCCTGGGTGTTTAGATTACTCAAGCAGGTCTCCATTTGGCTTTTCTCCAAGTACGTATTCCATATGTTTAAGTCAAGATGGCATACGCACATTGAGTATTCTCCAAATTCTTGAAAAGATTTCACCTGCCTTCAATCATCAAAGGAACAGAGAAAAATCTTATTAAAGAACATATTGAACCTCTGTCCCACTCTCAAGTATTCAGAACAGAACCATCAAAAAACAAATTGTCACAGTTCGCCCTTCCCTGTGAGGTGATGAAAATATTTATTTTAAGTTAGGCGAGGGCCATCACTTAGACGTCAAAGCTACCAAGTTTCTGTATCATAATGTATTTTGCATATTATAACTATTTAGACTACCCACTGATGAACAATAATCACAGAAACGGTAATTTATGTCATTTGTTTTCTGTTATCTTGGATGAACCTGTATTGAATCCATTCAGACTGGAGCCTAATGTTGGCATCATAAAAATATGGACCCTGCTCTTGAGATACTTATTATAGCAGGAAGTACAGCAAAGACATAGATGCGTAGTGACATTCAAAATGTCTCTTTTACTTCCTCATCTTTTAAATTTTTTTCTCAAGGAATTGAGGAAACCAAAAATGGAATGACAAAGAAGAAAATAAGTAGTTGTCTTTTAAAAAAGGTTTATTTATTTATTTATAGAGAGTGGGGAAGTGAAGGAGAAAAAGAGGAAGAGAAACATCAGTGTGTGGTTGCCTTTCACTCTCCCCCCACTGGGGACCTGGCCTGCCACCCAGGCATGGGCCCTGACTGGGAATCAAACCTGTGACCCTTTGGTTCACAGGCCAGTGCTCAATCCACTAGGCTATACCAGCGAGGGCAGTAGGTTTATTTCTAAACCTATGTTACATTAAACATGGTTGTCCTTCATGGTATGAAATTTTTAACAATATACTCTAATTGCTCTGCACTTTTCAGACCATAGTTTATACAATGAGTTATTTGTTAAGTTTTGAAGGCTTCCTTGATCTCACTATAACTTGAATGCATTTATGAAAGCAGTCATTCATGCTTGTTGTAACTATACAATGTAAATGTCGTTAATTATACTAAGTGATTTACCTGCTTGTTGGCTGATTTACTGTGATATTTAAATAGAAAATTTGTCTGTTGCAATAATTATTTGCTTCATATAATTATGATGTAAGTACTCAATCGATTGTCAGAAATATTCCTAGGATGAGTTTATATAATATTTGTAATTTTATATCTACACAGTGGGGCGAGCCAGGAAGGTGAGTGGAAACCCCGTCAGAATGACTTACCTGTGCTAATCAGTATGAATATTCTACTTGCACTGAAAGTGTTTTGAGAAGCTTCACCATAAGAAATTCATGGCTTATAACATTCATTCTTCTCCCTTTTTGAGACAATGATAAAATTCAGAAGCTCATTAAACAACTTTTATTGCTGATGCATAGTACTTTCATGCCAGGGTGACTTGTGAGCCTCTACAAAAACCCAAGAGTTTCTTTATACTAGCATCAAAGTGAGACAGTTGCTTTTGCCAGTATCTTTTGTTCTTTTGTATTAGAAGAAAAGAAAATGGTTTCTAAGGTAGAATTTTCATCATGCATACTAAAGAGCAAATAAAAAAGTAAGAGGGTATTGGTAATTTCCTCCTGAGACCATTTCAACTTTAAATATCACCACAGACTTTTTGGTACAATAAACTATGATAAATGAAAACAAGATACACCTCAATTACTTATATATTTTTATGACTCTTGAAGTATTCCAACAACTACATATTTATTTCTTTTAAAAATGTTTATTGATACCAGAGAGGAAGGGAGAGACAGAGAGAAACACTGATTAGCTGCCTCCCACACGTGCCCTGATCCAGGATTGAACTGGCAACTAGGTATGTGCCCCGACTGGGAATCGAACCCCCCAACTTTTGATACACAGTATGATACTTCAGTCACCTGAGCTATACCAGCCAGGGCAACCACTGCATGTTTAAATGAAGGACAAATCTCTAGTCACATCACTGTCTAAATGATATATAAAAATTTTCCAAAGTACCTTCAAACCTTTTTATGATGAGATAATTAGATGTTGCTTTCTGCCCCCTGCCCAATGATATTTTCTTTGAATTATTTTATTGTTATAGTATTAATACAATAGCATTGATTCATGCCTAATAGTTTCTCTTTTAACTGGAATTATAGTATCTTTTCTGAAACCTGTATTTTCATATTCATTCTACCAAATCCGCAGGAGCAGAAATTTAAAGAAACCTCTTTCTTCATCCAATACTTGTTTGAACTAAGTGCTGGTCAGTGCTTGGATCCATTTAGCAGATCGTACTGGATTCCTACTTTGTGCCAGGCCCTATTTTAGGCACCAAGAAAACAACATCTAGTGTCCTGGTAGAGGCAGCAGTGTGGGGCGCGGGGGGGCAGGGGGTGCGGTATTCAAGTAAACAGTGATACAGTGTGTTAAGCATTAGGGTAGAGGGAAGGAAATTATCTTTGAGGAAATAAGACTTGAGACTTGTTTGGTTACTTCTCTGGATATTCTCATTCATTTTACATCTTTTTTTTGTCCTTTTTGTTCTTATATATCCTTGGTGATAAATATCTTATGCATTCCTATGACTGGGAATCAGCCAACACTTTTTAAAAAACTCATAAATCATAAGATTATATCTTATGTATGTCAAGGTTCACTCTAGATATAAGTATTTATTATATGTATATTACTATGATACTTAGGCATTTTGACATGAGAGCTATTTTGTCATAATAAAAATATATCTAAGACAAGACAAGTAAAGGGCAGGCCAAGCAGATGTCCTGTGTTGCCCTTATTCAAACAGGTAGATATTGTGTCTGACAAGCAAGGCATGAATATGATTTTGCTCCAATGCTGGAACAGAGCAGATGGGAGCTTTCATGAAGTATTAGAAGAGAATTTGACCCTTTAGGAGAATAGTGTTTATTGTATTCCTTTTCTCGGCACAATCTCTAACATAAGCGGTACACACTCTCCACGAGTTCTCATGACTCATACCCACTCCTTGTCCCCAGTAGTCCCCTCACAGCAGCTGAAGGGGGTCTGTGCCTTCACGCCTGTGGACTGCGTGCGTGTGCGTGGGTGCCACCTTTTTCCTGAGGCAGTGTCTCTGAAGGCAGTCCTGAAAGAAAGCTATTTTGTGCAAGATGCCTATTTTCCCAAGAAGATTAATTTGAAGAACAGCTACTAGGCACATAGATTCTAAAATGTGTACATGTTTTGAGTCACACTTCATAGCATCAAACAAGTGAGCACTTCATATTCACTTTAGTTTAACAAAGGCAGTGCTATCTGTGGCTTACCTGTGGGAAGACGGGAATTTTAAGTACAACAGGTGAGGACCAGGGAGCGGTCTTTGCTCTGCAGCTGCACTTGTTTCTGCCAGCGTGTCCTCGCCTGCCTTTCTTTTCTGCATTGTGCGGATTCCCAGCACCCTGTCCGCTGGTGCCATTGGGGATACGGTCATTTGAATAATACGGGCTCCCTTTTATTTGTAGGCTCTACTGTTTACGTGGGACACCATGCTCACATTCTGATGGGTGTGAACTCACTTTTCTCTTTTTTAACATCAAGGAACTTGAATTGAATGGGCTTATGCAGGTTAACCAGAGTGACAGGCCAGCAGTTGACACAGCTGGTGTTTGACAGGGGATGTGTGACCCAAAAGCCTGTCCTTCACCGAAACTTGTGCTTATGATTTTAATGTTGTTTTTACCACCAAGCAGGAGACAAGAGTCTCCTAATTTTATTTTTGCCAAACAGTAGAAAACTTACCATTGAAAACAAGGCAAACAAACAAGAAAGGTCATCTTATGGGGTTTTTTGTTGTTGTTGCTTCTTTTTGGTTTTCTTTGGGGTTGGATTTGTCAGGGTGAGAAATCCCAGTTCCTGGCCCTACTTCCCAATTTCCATGCATTGCCCTCTATCTTGAAAGGGTTTTTTTGCCCCCTAAAATGTGGTTATTGATTTGAGAGAGAGAGAGGAAAGGGCAGGAGGGAGAGAGAACCATCAATTGGTTGCCTTCCGTACATGCCCCGACCAGGAATCACACCCCCAACCTGTTGTCCCATAGGACAGTACTTCAGCCAGCTAAGCCATAACAGCAAGGGCTTGGAAGGGTTTTTTGTTTTGTTTTGTTTTAACGGACCTGATAATGGGCCATTTAGGCATGCTGTTGGATTATATGGCTTTCAAACAGTGCCATGTGAGTGCAGCCCAGAGCCCACTACAGCCAGGGCGGGGTTCATTCCGCTCTCGCTTGCCGCAAGGTTGCCATTGTTTAACATGGGGCAAACATCTCGCCGCAGTTCCCAGCAAGCCTGAAGCTGAAAGTCTACTGACTTCATCAAGTTCAACCGAAATGCAAATGTTGGCATCTCATCTATGGGTGGTTGGAAAATGCCTTGTTTTAAGTTTTGAAAAATGGATGAGTAGAAACTTGAACTGGGCTTTCATTTAGGAAAGTAGGCATTACTGTTGTCAAGTTTAATTTCTCTCTGTCCGTTTGACAGCTGGTTTCCAGGCAGAGTCTTTAATCACCAATTTCAGATTACATTCTGCCCATTAGATGGATAGTATGTCCAAAAACTTTAGCTAGCCCTGAAAGGCAGTCTTAATTTTATAACAGTAAAAAGGCTCCTAGATTATTTATCTATCTGTAGAGGTTTATAAAAGAAACTTTGACTTTACCCTTAAATAGATGCTATTCTGACATGATTAGCCCAATGTAAATAGATCTATGTAGTGTGTAGTCAGCTTCAAAAAAACCCCACTTATGCTGCAATGCCAACTTATATCTGCACAGAGAATTCATATAGAAGCATTTCGCTATATAATTACAAGATGATGGTTTATAATATACAGAAAATGGCTTGCTGCTTTATTATTAGATGTGATGAAATCCCGTGTTTGTAAGAGAAGCTGAGTGACCGGTTCAGTGGATTCATGCATAGCATTTGTAAATGTTTCTCCATTCATAATGTGAAGCTGAAGGGAAGGACCTCGGCCCCTCTGTGTCACTCCACACTGTTAGTCTAGTCAGAGACGCTTTTGCGGAATGAGAAACCAATAGTTGGACATGACCATGAGGTAAGAAAATAGGGGAAAGAAAACTCTCTGGGGAATTAAGCCACGTGAGTAGTTTAACTGATGTTGATTTCAGGCAGTTCAAAGGCAGAGGGAAACGAAATAATTTGGTTGTTTCCCAACCTTGACAAATGGCTTCATTTGACAGGATGAAGTAATTAAGTCTTACTAAGGAATTTTTAATATAGCTAAGTGATTTGTGGACATGAAAACCACCAATGTATAGCCGTCTCTTTGTTACAGATTTTGGTTGCTTATAAATTCCTGACTGTAGATTTTTTTTCTCTCTCTAGCTTTCTGCTCTTTCTCTAAATACTCATGAAATCTGAGGGATTATAGTGACCCTGAAATGTCATGTAGTCTAGAGCAGTCCCATTCTTTCAGGCAGAAATGCACCCAGGGCCATGTTCCCATATCCTAAAAGTATCATTACTCTCTTGCTATCAAATTAGTTGTATCAACCAGTAATAAAAACTCACTTCTACAAAAGAATTCCTGGCATGGAATAATTTATGATGTTCCACAGAGATTTATTAGCAACCGCTATGCTGCATACTGGAAATGAAAATAAAGAAACCATGTTCTCTCCCTTGAATGGGCTCACAGACCTGCAAACAGGTAATGCTTTCTACCTAATAGAGAGCACATTTGAATTGCAAGGTCAAGAATGCTTGATATTCTTTCCAAGAGAAGTTTCTGAAACCCTGCACCATTATTTATTAGTTCTGTATCTTTGGTCGAAATGCCGACCCTCTTTGTCCAGCAACTCTCCAATCTGCACATTTTAGAGGTAGCTATGGAGGCTTACCTGAGCAAATGTGCTGAAAGTGCTTTGCAGTTAAACATGATCCGCAGTGCTGACATCTGACTTGGTATTTCTATTCCTCTATGGCACTAATAGTTCTGTTGTCCGTGTTTGTTAATGAAGAGAGGAGTCTGAGGGTGCGAGACTGTGTCCAACGCACACACTTCCCACTTGTCTCCACACTGCAGCAGGCTACTTTGTTGTCAACCAAACCACTAAATTTTCTCTTCCCTGGTTTTCTCTTACGTCTTTGTTTTCATCACGCAGCCAACCGTGTTTGTCTCTTTGGAACAAATATCATGATCAGTTACTAAATTTGTATTGAGGTATAATTTACACACAGTAAAATTTATTCCTTTTGCTGTACAGTTCAGTGAGTTTTGACAAATGCGTATTGTCACATAATTACCACCATCAAGATCCAGAACAGGTTCCTCAACCTCCAAAATTCCCTTTGGCTCTTCTCCGTGGTCAGTCCCTACCCCTACTTCCAACCCCTGGCAAAGCAGTTGAATTTTTCACCATGCAAGGAGCATACAAGAAGTCACAGTTGTGAAGGGTGGTGTGTGTTCAGAGCACGCAGACATCTGCTCTAAATGATCTAAAGGGCAGAATCTTCCACCAAGGAGGGATACGTGGGATGATTTTCAGAGATCACAAGCTGATGGCCATGGAAAGGATCTATTCCAGGGAGCTGCTGCCTTTGGCCTGCCTGGTGTCCTAAAAAGCATTTGAATTATTGGTAAATCTTTAAACAAATAGAAAGAATCCAAACACAATTCTGGTTTTCTGGCATTGTTTGAAAGATTAAGAAGTCTAGCCACAGTGGGCCCACATTTCCACGTGGCAAGCATCGTCAGCTGGGGTTTACTCTTGGCTGTCCATTTTAAACAGGATTTGCCTCTCTGTCTAGTTCATCAAAGAAAGATTGATCACCGAGATGTTCACATGTCAAGTGATTGGAAGATAATCAGCTTTGAGATCTTGTCCATTCTGAGACAGTTTAAAATCACCAAGGGTTAGCAAAAATAAACAAATAAGGATGCCATTCCTCATGATGCCTCTACTCATTACCCTTGAAGAACAAAGAGAAAATACTTTGGAAGAAAGTCTACTTTCAGCTGAAAGCTGGAAAGGAGATTACTGAGAAACCCCTGTTACGTAATATAAAAGGACATAAAATTACACAGTGCCGGAACAGGAATTAAAAATAATTCCTTTGTTCTCTAGTTAAGAGAAACCCCTGATAGCTCTTGTTCCCTTGCTGAGGAGTTTATGTTCTGAAAGGTCAACCTTCCTGTTTCCACTTTTGCCCACCTAAATCCAATCTTCTGTGGCGGCCAGAGTGCTCATGTACAAACGCAAGTCAAATTATGTCAAAGACTTGCTTAACAGTCTTCAGTTGCTCCTTATTGCTTCTAGGATGAAATTCAAACGTCTTTGACCTACAAGGCTGTCCTGATCTGGCTCTTGTCCCCCAAGGGACCTCATCTCCTAGTCCCTTCACTTCCTTCCTGAGCTGCAGCCGCATTGGCCTCTTCTCCTGTCTGTGGGGAATCTCATCCCGCCTCTGAGAGTTGTGCTAACCACAGTTCTGTATGGGATGCCAACTTCCAGGCCTTTCTGTGAATCCATCTTGGTGTTGGAGTCGCCACCTCAAACCTCATGTCTTCAGAGAAGCCTTCCCTGCCCAGATGAATCAGATAGACAGCACTTCCCCGATCATTCTCTATCACGTGAAGTTCCAGTCTTCAGTTGCTTATTTTCTGTTCACCCCACAGAGAGCTTGCCTAACTGACCTCTCGCTTTGCAGGCCCTGGCATATAGTAGGCGCTCGACGAAAACTATTGAATGACTGAAAGTGTGAGTGGGCAACTCTCTCAAACTAGCTGAGAGGAGGAAGTTTTCAGCCTCCTTCTCAGAAGTAAACACTCATTTGAGTTATTGGAATGTTAGGATGTTTCGAGGGCCAGAGAACGGATATTTAAATTTCAGGTATTGTTTTGCACAATCATTTCGAGCTGTAAAGAAAAGCATGCTTTTTATTAAGAATTTACTTGGTCCCTAGATTAATTTTATGTATCTTCAGTATTGGTAAGAAAGGATGTTTTTAGTTTAGACTTTTAATGTATGGGAATAATGAACCGATATATGGAAAATCTCTCCTGTTATTTAATTTTGGTTCTTCTGGTTATTTCCCTGAAATGCACAGAAGCAAAATAGCATGGAGTGAGTATCTTGGCTCGAGGCGGAATTGTTCTCTAAGTAGACCTCTAGGTTTGAAAGCCCTCCAAGCTCTGCATGTTGTTTTTGAGAACATTTGGTACATACCTAATCTGTTTGTGAATTGAGACAGAATTTTATCATTATTTTTAAATCTAGTTTCCTTGGAGCTTAAGGAAAAGGTTTGATTTTCCAAGAGAAGAATTTTACATTTAGTTAAAAGAAAGGAAGTGTGCTATTTCCATGTTCCAAGTAAAATTTGCCTTAAACTCTGAGGCAGAGTCAGAAAGCAGCGAGCTGGGTGAAAGGTCAGTTTGCACGGCTTAATCATCGCATTCAGACACTTGTGCTTAATGATTTGTTGATAATTTCAGAAACTCGGATGTCTGTCAGGAACAGGTTTGCTCCTTGTACACCCCTGTTCCTAGTTTCCATTCCAAATCTGAAGATATTTGTGGGCACATGAAAGATTTCCGTGGCAAAAGCTATACATTAGAATTTAGAGATATTTTATTCAAAAACGTTTAATGCCTGACGACTTCCAGATTTTTATCAAACAATGTAACTTACATGGAGATGAGCTTAATGAGTTAATGTACAAAGATTAGCAGCACGGCCTTTAAATATCTGATGAATTTCACAGCATTTGTCAATAGGACATAAGGTGTTTATCGTGGAATATAAAACATTGAAATTATGGACTTGTTTAAATATGATCCTACTAGGGACTGATAAGAATTGAAAGGTTGAGTTGTAACACCTGAAATGTTAGAAATCTAGATCAATAATGCGATCTGGCCTATAGACTGTGTGTATAAGTGTGTGTTATGAACCCAGCATGGTCACAGGTCTCCAGTAGCATTCTCAGCGTTCATAGGATCGCAGGCCAGTGGCATGGAGAACACGGAGACCCACTGCGGAAGAAGAAGAGCCCAGATGAAAGGGGCAGAAGAAGCTGTACAGCCATCATCGTTATCTCGGCTGGGTTCCCCACCAAAGGGACTCACCTGGTGTCAGACGAATGACACATGGTGTGTTTTACCAATGGGGCCTCCGCCGAGATTCACATGGGCTTGCACATTTATCTGTCACACAGATGTTTCGTCTTGTGTTTTCTAGCCAGCAAGGCAACAGCTCAGCTTTGCTGGGGGATCACCTCCAGATGTTCAACCAAAGAGAGATCCCGCCACCCCACAGAGGGAGTAAGCAGACAGCTCCTCCCAGCATCTGGGGCTACTCAGCAACAGTGCAAACTGGAAAAGGGCTGGGCCGTGCCATCTTCGTAATGGCCATACTCAGAGTTCAGAAACACGTAAACATGATGTTGTTTGAACACTGACTTTCTTAGTAAATAGTCATAAACTTACAGATGAC
Organism: Sturnira hondurensis; assembly: GCF_014824575.4. Classification (NCBI taxonomy): domain Eukaryota; kingdom Metazoa; phylum Chordata; class Mammalia; order Chiroptera; family Phyllostomidae; genus Sturnira; species Sturnira hondurensis. Next base: position 3,892,494 of record NW_028081528.1, read on the forward strand.
GCCAAGTCACTTTTTATTTTAAATATCTGGAAGAAGTCAAAGCTGGCAGGCAGATTTTCTGCGACTCTTGTTTGTAGGTTTTGCTGATGTTAACTGCTAATTTTTCCACGCTGGCCCATTCGACTGTTTAAACAAAAACAGCTTTTGTCAAATACCTAAAATAAAATAAGAAGGGTAGGTCAGCTCCCTCTATGCATTTACGTTTTGTGGTATTGGCTCTGGGAGGTCCCATTTATCTCTTACGTTTTGTGAAACCTAACAAAGAGCACATTTTGTCCCAGAGATGACGAAACAGCAGTAGTTATTGTTCAAATTGACGTTGGCATTTGTTTCATGACCCGGGAAGAAAAGTGTCAAAGCATTGCTACTAAACACGAAGTTTTCAGATATTTATGAAAAAAGATGAGTGAGGAAGAAATGAGGATAGATCCGAGATTTTTGACTCATGCAATTGGGTAATATGTTCACTCAGATGAGAAAATAGTGATCGATACATTTGAGTGGGATGAGAATAAAGGTTATTTTTGATCTACTTCAAGCTTATGGTACCTATTAGCTATTCTAGACCTGAGCAAAGACATTAAGTAAACAGCTGAATATGCAAGTTTAGAGCTCAGGGGAGACATTGGAATTGCTTGTATTAATTCAGTTGTCATCGGAAATAGCTGCTTCAGAGGAGAGTGCAGGGTGGAGGGGTGTAAAACCTAGATTTCTACTCTATTTTGGAGATGATTCCATTTTTCTTGGGCCTGAAATTTCTTCTTTATAAAATGCAGTTTGAAGAATGTTATAAATTTTCCAACACCAACACTTTGTACCTGTATGAACGCTATTCCTGAGTTACTGTTTTATGTCAAGCAATGTTTCTTTTTACAAACCATTGAGGAATTCTGCCCTAGGAAGAAGGTCAATTTGCCATTTGGACTTCTTGTCCAGTTATCACAATGTTATTCACTCTGGGTTTTTCTCCCTCGTGGTTCCTTTACTGCATCAGAGGTGCAGATGGAGCCCGGGGACCGCTGGAATAAACAGTATTGCTTCTACATTGCACACTGAACATTGTTTGTCAGTGAGGCTGTAAATGCTGACTCAGTTTGATTCGTGGGAGAAATGATGTGATTTCTGGATACTTCAGTGACCTCAGAAGTATATTAACAAGTCAAATTTTAGCAGGTGTTCTGTTACAATGAACATCTGATATATTCTGTGAACACTCAGCATTTTGTCAGTAGTAGAGATGTTCTTGGACATACTGGCTTCTATGGGAAATTGCATTCCAGTAAATTCACACAGTTTGCCTAACCTTCATCTGTACCAACACTAGTAATGTTAATTTCTCACTTTCAAAGATGCTACGTTGGTGTCTTATTTTCCTTAGTAAAATGTGTCACCCTCACTGACGTGTATTAATATTCTATTTTAATTGCCAGTAGTTTGGGCATTTAGGCACTCATTGACTTTTGTAACAAGAGAGATTTCAGTTGAAGAGTTGGAACCAACGTGTATTGGTTGTGAATTCTAATGAGAAAGGAAAAAATAAAGACAATGAAGAGAAATGACTCAGGGAGTTTTCCCATGAAGGAAGGTAAATGATAGGTTTGGAAGTGGTCAAGGGAGGTTTGGTGTAAGAAGGATAAAAATGCTGAAAGTGCACAAACAGAATGCTCCAGCAGAGGGGGGTGTGCAGTGGGGGACAGCCAGGACAGACTACTGCAGGAGTGGGGAGATCCGGGGCATTACGCTGAGGGGTTGGTTGCAATAGGAGTGCAAGGCCTTGCTTTCATTGTAACAGGAGGGGGGTGAGCGGGACAGTTGTTTCTCTACTGATACATCTATTTTCTCAGTAAAATAAGAAGCAAAGGTATCAGCAGGGAGTGAGGAAAAGGTCTGGATATTAGAAGTCTGAGGAGAGAGGAGGTAGTTTGAAATAGTCATTGAAAGAGTGAGAGTGAATGAACTGGAGAAATGTAGGATTGCCGGGTCGCCAAAGGCCCGTTTCAGGGTTATGATCATGAATTTGAAGACAAACACTCAGTGTGATTGCAGTTTGTTTGTTCATTTCCTTAGCGTATTGAGCTGCTTGAAGTTGGCAGAGGTTTTTTGGTAACCGAAGTTAGAAATCTTAGTTTTGAAAAGGCAGAAGTGTTGAAGGTAATGTAAGGGAGGGAGTTGTAATGATGGAGGGTGGAACCTCATCCAGCAAGGAGGGAAGCGAGGTAAGAGGGGTGATGGGCAGTGAAAATGTAATGGGCTCAATAGCTTTGAGGACCCTCCAGAGATGAGGTACGGTTGTGGTCAGAATATTCTGAGGATGAGCCAGGAGAAAAGAATGATGTTTGGAATTGAGGTTGAGGTGAGTGTGCCGTTACGGATAAAGACCAAGTGTAGGGTGTGCTCATGAAGTCAGGAGCTGAGATACAGCAGAGGACAGGACCCCTGGAGATGAGGAGGACAAGGCATGAGAGGCCATGTGCGAACTGGGGAGGAGAGGAACAGCAACAGGAAAGTCTTTGTACTTAGCAGGTGGTGTTGGTAGCCTCCTCTTGGTTGTTAAATACTCTTGTAGCCAAGCACCCAGAAGCTGTATAAGATGCAGAGTCACCCTTTAGTAAGCAGGGACTTTTAACATGGCATTTCCTGGGCACCAGTTGTGTGCTCTCTGGCTAACTTTTCATGAATGGCCCTCAATTCCTGGGCAATGACTACACACACATATTGTTGTTTCTCTTTTTCTCTTGTCGTCATAGCGGTTCTGCTGGGCAGGATCTTTTGAACACCTCTCAGTGGTGTCTGTCTGATTCAGAATTGTCCTTGGCCCCCCAGCTCTGAAGGTCTAGCTGCCATGAACTTGACCAGCTAAGCTTTGGTAGTGAGAGGAAGCATTTTCTCCAGCTCAGTAAACAGCCAACCAGTCTAGTGCCTTTTCTTAGAGAAATCTCTTTCCCACAAGATTCTCTAACCTTCTCTTCTGTGTTGCCTTGAGGTGAGTGATGGAAATAGGGTTACAGGATGGAGTGATGAGTCCCCTGTCTCTCTGAAAGTGAGTGGGTGTTACTCAATGTCCTTTTCCCTGGTGTCCCAGCCAAAACTGGGACTTTTCCGTTAAAATCCTGCTTGTTTTCTCTGGTGTTACATGTTATTTTTTAAACAGCCAGTTCGATAGAATTCTGCAATTGTGTAGTCAAAGTTCAGGAATTTTACATTGTCTCTTTTCTCCAAAGTCAGCAATATGCCAGGTACTTTGTATATGAGACATGAAGAACCATGACCGGGTAGTTTACTTGGATAGAGCATTGTTCCCATGTGCCAAGGTTGCGGGTTCAATCCCCAGTCAGGGCACATACAGGAGTCAACCAGTGAATGCATAGATAGTGAAATAGTAGGCCAATGTTTCTAAATAAATAAACTAATACATAAATACATAAATACATACATGCGGTTGCTGATTGGTATTTTAGAACTGGTACAAAATTCCTGCAAATGGTTCTCCCAAAAGTACTTGGCACTTAAAGTACAATGGGATGAATGTTTTCCATATGCTGACTGCCCAGGAACAGTAGAAGTTAGACTGCAGACACAAAGAAAAGTAATATTTAAATTTGACTGTTCATTCTGACATGAATGTTGATTGGTATATATTCTTTTAGCTTGATCGCATCTCACGTACAATTGGTGGTGTTTAGATCTTATATGTAGTTTACCCGAAGTTATCTTTCCTATTTCTAGAATCTGAATCGCAGCCCAAACACGTTACACGTTGTGTCACTCTGTGCAGCATCATCTCCCATCCTTCTCCCTCCGTCCCTGTGTGCACACCCCACTGGCATTTCAGGAGCACGGATGCATGAGGCTCCTTTTCCATCCACACACTGGGCTTTCTGCCAGATACACTCTTCACATTTATTTCCACCCCCACACACAGGTCACCAACTCTCCCTCTCCGTTCTTCATCTTTCACATCTCAGGCTAAGCCCAGCACTTTCTCAGGGCAAACTTCTCAACACTCCACAGTCCACTCCATTCCAACTGGTATGTACTCTCCGTCACCCTGTTTCTTCCTTTTTCATGTATCCTGTTTGAAAACAAGAATGAGTTTGTTTGTCGTTTTGGTGCCTTTCTAACACACCAACTCCCAGACTCCAGAAGGACAGGGCATTGCTGTTTCCTCAGTGCTTAGAATGGTGTCTTGGACGTAGTTGGCCCTCTATAAATATTTGTTGAAAAATGAATGAAAACTCCCCCTAGTTCTGCCTACAGTGAAATCGAACGGTTCATCGGTGTGTGCCGGGCCATTTGAGGTTTCTGCCTAAAAAGGTTACGACAGGCTTCAAAGTTTGAATACTTGTGTATTCTAACGCTAAAGCATGTATTTAGTTTTAAAAACATAGGTGGGTATGAGTGGGAGGTAAACTTGAATTTTACATGGCAAAGTCTGTCTTGATGACTTTAGTGGCGGAATTCTTCTGAGTGCTGCTTATTACGTAATTGGCATGTTGCTTGCGTGGGCACTGACTCGGCGGAAAACTGACCGCTTTTGAAAACACAAATCGGCAGATGACCAGTCAGTTGAGCTGTCGTCAAATAAAACCAAAAGCCTGTGTGCAGTGAAATCATCTTGATGAGTTTCAACTATTAAACTATATTTCAAACTTCTAAACTATGATATTTTGCAGTTTAAATTATGTTGTCCATTATCTCTTTAAATCAGTGAGCAGTTAATGCACATGCTTCTGAAAAGGAAGTCTGATTTAATTTATAATAAGATCAAGAAAAGGTCTAATAATATTCTAAGTAATAATAATAATAAAAGGTCTAATAATAATAACCAGACAAGTTAAAATTAATGTCTGGTTTTTAATTTACTTTTGGCTATGTTTTACTGCCATCATTTTTTAAATTCCTCCCTATTTTTAAAGTTAAGAATTTCAAAATATTTATAGGTTTTACAAGAAGGTGTTTTATCATTTGACCATTGAAGTAGAGAAAAATTAGGTGGATGAGAACTGTGAGCATTTGTGCTCTTTTACAGTGGTTGACAATTGTTGAAAAAATGAGATCTTTGGAAATTTTTTATTACTTTTTCATTATTTTATTACATTTCCTATTTTGAGAAAAAATGTCCATGTGTGTTTGGATTAAATGCAACATGATCTTGTGAAAATGTTAGGTTTCCATAGGGAAAATGTTTACTATTTACCTCTTTTCCGCCATTTTCTGAGTGTATTACAGAGCCATTAGAAATCAAAGTGTATTTTGCTGCCCTGTTGCCACCAAAAACGATTGAATTTTGAACCCTCAACACTCTCTTCTAGCTGCTTTCGAAATCTATTGAACAACTGAAGCAACCAGGCAGTCACCTGGAGGAGGCAGAGGAAGAGCTTCAGGGGGACCAGGCGATGCAGGAAGACAGAGCGCCCTCTAGTGGCAACAGCACTAGGAGTGACAGCAGTGCTTGTGTGGAGGACAACACCCTGGGACAAGTTGGGGCTGTGAAGGTCAAGGAGGAACCAGTGGACAGTGATGAAGATGCTCAGATCCAGGAAATGGAATCTGGGGAGCAGGCTGCTTTTATGCAACAGGTAATAGGCAAAGATTTAGCTCCAGGATTTGTAATTAAAGTCATTATCTGAACATGAAATGCACTGCAGGTTTTGATAAATGGGTATTATTTCCTATTTTGGAGTAATTTGTTTTAGTGTTTAAGGACTCTAACTAATGTACATGTATCTATATAAAGATCTCTCTATATACTGATCTCTATATAGATATCAAGGTTTCATTGAAACTTCACTGGCAAGAAAATACCTGGTACACTAATATTATACTACATAAGTATCCAAGTAGTAATTCATAGGCTTTAAATTCACCCCAGAGCCTGCCACAGCAATTACTTCTAAGGAAAATGAACTCACTGTTGTTTTAGTTTATCTGTTGAGATCAGTAACTTCTGGGTAGAGTTTCCCAGTCTGATCAGTGAAACATTCTATTAGTTCTTGACTTTTTTTGATATATAGAATTCAATTTTCACATCGTTGTACATAATATATCATACTACATTCTTGAATACTGTTAAAGGTAGACTGCCCCTTCCTTTCTCTCTCATTTTTGTTAAGTGAAATGTTCTGGTTCCCATACCAGTAGTTTTAGGTTACTGTATAGGTTGCAATTGAAAATATTAGGAGTAGAGGTGGTCTTAAATATATAGATGCAAAGTACAGCACTATTTTAAATATTACATTATGTCTCACCTAGCACTGCTCATTCTACTTTTATCTTGTGTAATCTGATGACGTTGTCTATCAAAAAAAATAAGAACAAATGAAACATGCAAATGTTGGCGAGAACGAATGTGCAGCCTTCTGGCCCAGTCATATACTCTGCTGCATCTGCAACCATAGAAAACAGGGACAGTGTGATTAGTATTTGATACGAAGTCAAAGTCATGTTTAAAAGAAGAAGGTGTATCGTATTATATAATCATTGTCCACAGAGTCTCTTAAATATAATTCCATAATGACACAGCACACACCACATCATTTTGGCAAATAAAAAATTAGGCGAGCGAGGTTTAACAAGAGAACCTACTTGTACATAATGCACCTTCAGAAGGACTGGGTCCTTTGATGCTTTAAAATGCAAACAACTTTGAAGGCAACAGAAGACTGTTTATTTAAGTCAGTTCTTTGTCAGGTTCCTGCTGTTCTACAGAAAACTGATTCTCTGAGGCTGAAGAGGAAATGCCTTGTGGAAACAGGAAGTCCAAGTGATTCATGTACTGGGGAATGTAGGGGAAAAAAACGGAGGATAGTGTTTTACGCTTTCTGTTTTTAAAGGGCACTCTATGAATTGATTTATTGTCTAAGAAAATAACACTGCAAGTAGGGAAATTGTTAAGGAAGCTTTTCACTGGAACATTTCCTTCAGTGCTCCCTTTTGATATGTTTACCTTGTTTTATAGGTTTACTTTTGTTAAGCTAGTTAAAGATTCGTTGTATTAAGACCCCTTTAATACGAATAATCCAAATTGACCTAGAATCTTTGTAAAGTTTCTTTTCTATTAAAATATTTATATTTCTAAATCCGAGGTATTTTAAGGTGTAGTATCCTGTTTCAAAGGAGATACAGCAGTTTTGCCAAATGTAGACATTGTACAATTGTATGTTCCTGGCACGTGTTGTTTACATTTTGCTGTGACATTTAAAATATTTCTTAAAAAAGGTTACTGCTAAAGATACATTATCCTTTTTTAAAAAGTCTCCATTCAAATTAAATTAATATAACTAGTAGTTAGAAAGTTTAAAACTTTTCCATATAACGAAAGTCCTTCTGATAATTTGACAAATAGCTATAACACTTCCTATTACCAACATATTTTGGTTAGCATATTCCTTCAGATTAAAATGACTTTTGTCAGGTTTTTTTTGGCATTAAAAATATGGCATTCCTAAGATAAAATTGTGTATTTTTTCCATCTCATAAATATACATTTCTTTAAAGTCTTTTTTTCAATCTCATAAAAAAGGGATAGTGCATCTTTTAAAATACATTTTATTTGGGGAGGAATATGTGGCTGAGCAGACTTTTGTATACTATTACTTCAAAAATATGTAATCACAAACAAAAATAAACCTATTTTTTATAATGTCATTTGAGAGAGCTTCATCAGTACAGTTGGTGGGCGTTAATTGTTTGAATTTGATAGTCTTTGAATTTAATCAAGAAACTACCTGGAACCAGTGAAAAGGAAAGCTGGACTTAAATAATCTTAGAGCTAATTGATAATTGTCTCTTTTAAAATCTACTGTATTTATTATAATTTACACCCTTGATGGTGATCTCTTGTTTTGTGTTGTAAATATATTGTCTGTATGTTTCTCTTCTTGCCTTCTGTTATAAGTCTCTTCCTTTCTCAAATAAAGTTTTTTTTAAAAGATCCCCTTTCATACATATGGCTTTGTGTAAATTTGATATATAACCGAATTCGAAACTCATGCACTAGGTCTTATATACCAAAACATTCGCCATTCTTTGTTGAAGCAAGAAAATAAAGATATTTTGAGCAGTTACTTCTATGCCATTATAAATAATAAATCCAACAATAATGATTTTAAAGTACTTACATCAGCCATTTTCAAATAGCAAACACATGTAAAATTTGTCACATTTTCATTTCCCCAGGGCGGCCTTTTTCATGATATGTTAACATCTTTGATGTCAGTGCAAAATTTTATGTAAATAGATGCAAATTCCTAACTTTTCTCAACTTAAAAACTTATTTTTAAACAGGTTAATATAATCCCTTGACTCTAACCAGCACTCCATAAATAGTAAAATAAATAATTTTTCATTGTGTCCTAAGTTATAGGACAGTGAGAGCCAGACCTACAAGTATAAAGTGTCAGGACATAAACTTAATGAGAAAAGCATTATTAAATGACCTCCCCTGATATGGAAATAACTACTTAATACAACAGTGGAAAGCAAGGGGCCTGACTCAGGTGCAGGGAACTGGACTGAACACACCCCATCGGCCGTGACCTACTTTGTTCTTCTTCTGGTTAGTTGCTGGCAAAACTTGTTAGCCAATATTTCATGATAGGTTGCTGTGTATTTGGTTCAAGAGGTTAAACATATTTGTTTTATATTTTTTGTTCCCTTATTCTAAGGTTAAATAGTGACATACAAATCAAAGTTACCCTGAGTCACAACGATATTGCACTGGATTGTTAAGAGTGCTGGAGCTAATATTATTGACTATTATAAAATGGATTGTCACTCTATAATGCCGAACGTTTGCTACTTTGGTCAGAATTGTGGAAATGTGTTTGATATTAGGCAGAATATCTTGAGAATTACCTTTGGACTATAAAGTTGCAAGATGAACTAGCTACCAGACATCCTCACAAAAGAGGTGGGGGAATCAATTAGCTTATGGTTTTATACTGTGTATTTATTTGATTTCCAAAGTGTACAGTAGCTGTTTGACTAAAAAACATCAATCTCATGTTAGAAAATTTTCCTTCAGAAAAATGGGTTTTGCCTGGATTTACAATAAATATCCACTAGATTCACTCTTCCAGCAACAAAATGTGGTCTTCCTCATGGAAGGCAGCTGCTGAAATGGAGATTGCTACTTCTCATAGATCTGAGAAAGACAGCCTTTAAAATATTTTTATGTTTCACATTTTTTTCTTCTAGAGGATGCTATAAAAAGGAATTCAGACACTAAACATTTTTTGAAAACTAGCTCTCAACAGATATATAGACAACAGGATTGTTTTTTTAATTTGGCATTTCTTCATGATTTTTTTCAATAATGGAAACATGCAATTGTGGGTATTGTAATTGTGGGTTGATGGTGATAAATAATCAAGGTCTTCAAATTACAACCAATTATAATCAGGACTCAGAGATGCAAGAGAGGGAGTTTGAGAGGTAGATTACCGTTCCCTTTATAATCAATAATTTTAAAGGAAAAGTATGGGAGGTCAATCAAGCAAATAAAACAGGGTGTTACTGATTTAAAAAAGGTTTCTATTCTCTTTGTATAATAACTTCTTTAAAGCTTATAAACCATGGGGTTTAGACAGTGCAACTTCGGAGGATTATCTTGATTTCCAAAAAGACTTGTAACCATTGCAAACATACAGTGTACCATGTATTGTTTTAAGCTTGACATCTGCTAAATTAACTTAGTACTCACAACAACCTTATGGGGTAGGTTTTATTGTTCCATTGTAGAGATGAGGGCACTGGGGCACAGATAAGTTAAACAAGGTCAAGGCCACCCAGTTAGTGAGGCTCTCTCATCTGGACCCGGAAACTCGGGCACCAGAGTCCTTGTTCTCAAGCCCTACCTCCGAAGTATGTTGTGCAACCATTCTTTTCACATATCCAAATTTCTTAAATCATTATTCCCTCTCTCTCTGTGCCCATCAGTGCTTTCAAACAGTTTTGAATCAATTTTCTCTTTGAATCCTTGCTGTAAATTGGGACATTAGGACCCCTTTTTTAAATTCACAGATGAGAGATCCAGTTCTTGTACACATTGGTGTTCGATCTTTTTGAATCAAGAAAATGTGTGAGTCTATTTTTTCTGACCAAAGGCAGGTCTGGGATGGCGTGAAAAAGATGGACTGCATTCGGAATTAACTCTTGGTGGGAGAGAAGGGGGAAAGATTTCAGCCAGCTCGCTCAGCTTTTCTTCACCACTTTCTACCTTCACTCCCCAACGAAGGCTAAGAAACTCCCATTTCTAAGCCACTGGGACTCTGCCTTTAAACATTTTTTGAACTATTGAGGATGCACTTGATAATCATTTTGACCTAAAAAAGTATGTATAAAATGTTGTGAAGCAGAAAAATAGAGACATTTGTTTCTAGACCTCCTGGGTGGTTATCTAATTGAAAGGTGCATAAAAACCCTCTTGATGGGAAGCTGTTGACAGTTCAGATTCTGATAAACCGCCCCCTAGAGGTTCTGCTTCTGTTATCCTGACAGGGAGCTCAGGAATCCACATTTTTCAAACCCTTTGGGAAAGTCTGATTCAGAAACAGTGTTCTGGAGATGGCCTGGAGCCCCAGGCCACTTTCTGCAGTACGGCCTGATTTTTCATAGCTTTTGCCTAAGATTCTTGAATTTTCTGATTCATAGTTTTTAAAATAGATCTCATATTTCTTCTATATTGTTCTATCTGCATTTTAACTTCATTATAGGCTATTCCCAGTATGTTTACTGCTGTTTCTTCTTTGATAATAGGTGTCCTTTTGCTTATTTTTCTCTTCTCATTTAAATAATTTCATGACCTATTTGTAGAGTATTAATTTGCCAAACTTGGAAAATATTTTTCCTCACAAGTTCTGAGCTATTTGTTGTAAATACGTTGTTTTTTTTAAAGATAAAATTCGTATCACATAAAATTTTACATTTTAATCATTTTTAAAGTGTACAATTCAGGGATTTTAGTATATTCATGATACTCTGCTGAGTTTTATCAGCAGAGTTTTATTTCTTTGAGTTTTATCAACTCAAAGAAATCCTGTACCAGTTAAGCAGTCACTCCCAATTCCCTTCTCCTTCCAACCCCTGGTCACGACTGATTTACTTTGTGTCTCTATGGGTCAGCCTGTGGTGGACATTTCATAGAAATGAAATTATACATTACGTGGCCTATTATGTGTCTGGCTTCTTTCACTTTGCATTGCACTTTCGAGGTTCATCCACATTATAGCACATAGCAGTACTTCATTCTTTCTTAGGGTTGAGTAATATTCCACTGCTTGAATGTACTACGTTTTGTTTATCCATGGATCAGCTGATGGATTGTTTTCATTTGGGGGCTCTTATCAGCAGTTCTGCTACGAACATTGGTGAACAAGTTTTTTGTGTTAACATACAGATTCCGTTCCCTTGGGTATATACCTAGGACTGAAATTTCTGGGTCATATGGTAACTATTTAACTTTTGAGGAACCCCCCCAATTGCTTTATCCAGTGGCCTAAATATTGTACATTCTCACCAGCCATGTATGAGGGGTTCTAATTTCTCTACATCCTCTCCAACACTTGTAATTTTTCTTTTTCTTTTTTTTTTTTTGTAGCTTTCCTAGTGGTGTGAGGTAGTAGCTCATTGGTGTTTTGTTTTCTACCTCACTAATGACTAATAATGTTGAGCACCTTTTCATTTACTTATTGGATGTTTGTTTATGTTCTTTGAAGAAATGTCTATTAATGTCCTTTGCTCATTTTTAAATTGGCTTGCTTGTCTTTTTGTTGTTGAGTTGCAAGAGTTTTTCAATGTATTCTATATCCAAGGCCATTATTAGATATATGAATTACAAATATTTTCTCCCATTCTATGGGTAATCTGTCATTTTCCCGATTGTGTCCTTCAATACACAAGTCTTGTTAGTTTTGCTGAGGTTTAATTTACCTAATCTGATATTCTTTTGTTGCCTATGCCTTTGGTGTCATATTTAAGAAACTATTGCCTCATCCAATGCCACAAAGATTTGCCCCTATGTCTCCGTCTAAGAGTTTTACAATGTTCTCATTTACTTCTAGGTCTTTGATTCATTAGAATTATCTGCATTGTTTTTAAAAAATACTCATCCATGTATTTGAGTTATTTTAAAGGGATAAGAATTTAATAATCGTTGGACTCCATTTCCTCATGTGTGAGCTCTGTTTTCCTTATTTCTGGATGATTTGGGTTTGGCTTTTCTGCTTTACCGGGTGCTGTTGCTTATTGCTTCCTGGCTTTCGATGCCATTTCTTTTTTTTTCTTCCTAATGAACTGTTTAAAGTTTACAATCTTGATGTTTATTTATCTAGTATTAACCAAAGAAGATTTTAAATGTATTTTTCTTGAAGAAATGCCTATTATTCTTGTGAACTTTTAAAACTCAATCAGAGTTATTTTTTGTTTATATGGCTTTAAAACTCTACACTGGCTACCCTCTTCTTTTTGTCTATACTGCACTTAAGTTTTATGTTGGTGTCTTTGCTTTGAACTTTGTGCCTCTGTTGGCAGAATTGCTGCAGAGACCTCTGTATTTGTACTGTCCAAACTGGGAGCCACATGTACATGTGGAGAATTTAACATGTGATTAGTATGAACAATACATGGTTTAAGAATAAAATACACACCAGATTTCAAAAACATAGTATGGAATATATTTAATATCTGAGTGACAACTATATATATTGATTACATAGTAAAATGATAATATTTAAAATATATTAGGTTATAGAACATGATTTTTTAAAAGATTTTATTTATTTATCTTTAGAGGGGAAGGGAAGGAGAGAGAGAGAGAAATATCAATGTATGGTTGCCTCTGGTGTGTCCCCTGCTGGGAACTGGCCTGTAACCCAGGCATGGGCCCTGGCTGGGAATCGAACTGCGATCGTGTGGTTTGCAGGCCCGCGCTCAATCCACTGAGCTACACCAGCCAGGGCCAGAATGTTATTAAAATCAATCTTACCTGTTTTCTATTACATTTTAATGTGGCTATTAGAAAATATGTGGTTCACATTTTTTTTATCGTAGGATGCTGCTTTAGATCTCTTCTTCTCATTTCATACTATGTTAGTAGATCTCTCCTACATCTCTTTGAAAATAAGTAGGCTATAAAACTTGAACAAAAGAGTATTTTCTCTTGCAAGGATCTTTCTATTGCTCTTACTTAATATAACATAGATAAAGCCATAGAATAGTGTTGGCAGTGTGTGGCATCTTAATGGTTTAAATTTTCTTTGTTCTTTATTTTAAAGGCTACTCAAAGTCTATCAGATGTTTTATTAATACTGTCAGTGGTAAGGACAATTCACTTACCGCTCCACTCTCATTTCCAAGTTAGTAAGTTCCTCATCTGTAGAATGTGCTGCTTTCAACCGGCTCTCCATTTCTGTCGATGGAACCACCGTTCAGACTCTGGGTAAATGATGAAGTCATCTCTGATGATCACCTCTTCTGTATTTCTTATCAGCAGTTAGTACTCCTGTTTCTTATTTCAGGCCATTCTGTCTTGTCACTTTCTTGTTGGCTCTGCTTTCCCTAGTCACTGCTTTAATTAATACTGAAGTGAATTTATTCTTTTATCTTTGCATTAGCCTCTTTATGCACTAGCATTTTCTTTATACTACTGATTCAACTAACTTACTGTAACATACCGCTACTATTTTACCATTCTTTACGGCAGAACCTACAGTAATATCTTCCTAAATATTTCATTTGAATAGTGTTGAGTTTCAGCCTTCAGAATTCAACTTTTATACTCCTTCCTAGTCTCACTTAATCACTGACCCTGTGCAGTAAATTTTCAATTTAGGGCTCCAGTCTCATGGGTTTCATTGAGCTTTTCCCCCATCTGAAAAGTCTTTAACTTCCTTTTCCAACCCTAGTCTGCTTTTCTCCTTTATGCCGTTTCTGATTTCTCCATCCTACCCAAGCTCTTCAATCACCCTAGAATCAGTTCTATACGATTTACCATACAAGTGTTTTTTAATCATTACCTGTGTGTCATTATGTCTCTTTGACTTGTGAAGCCAGGGAAAATGCACGATGTGGTCTTTCTACCACTGCACAAGGAATGTGTGAAGTGCTCAATTAAACTTAATTTGAATGATTTTTGTTTTACCTTTCTCTTATTCATGTTTCTGAATGCCAAGCAGACATGTTATGATTCCATAACATGATTATGGAATCATAACATAATTATTATTATTGATTATTATGATTACATAATCATAATAATCTTCCATATTATGATTCTAAGCTCACTTTTGTTTTCTATGTGAAATGTGCAATCATTGATTGCTTGTTGGACTATTGTGCTGAAGTTCCACACTAGTAATATTATCTTTCAGCTGTCTCTAGTAATAATAGTTGCTATTTAATTTTCATTTTTAGCCATGGGGAAAATGATGGAAACATTTTAAATTTTCTTAAGTAAATAATTTTTAACTGTTATTCTATTACAGTTATTCCAGTTTTTCCCCCTCTGCCCTCTTCTGCCCGTCCTACCTGCCCCCCACTCCCATAGTCAGTCCCCACACTGTCATCCATGCCTGTGGGTCACTCACACATGTTATTTGTCTAGTCCTTTTCCCTCTTTCCCCCATTGTCTCCTTACCCCTGTTCCTCTGGTCACTTTCAGTCTGTTCCACGTTTCCATGCCTGTGGTTCTATTTTGTTCATTAATTAATTTTGTTCATTAGATTGCTCTTGTAGGTGAGATCATAGGTATTTGAGGTGTAGGTGAGATGTAAGTATTTGTGTTTCACCAAATGGCTTATTTCACTTAGCCTATGGAAATTGTTTACATGATGAAATTATTTGATACTACCAAAACTGAATAGATTTTTCATAATTTATATTCTACATGATCAATTTTTACTTCTATTATAATATCTGACACATTTTTAGATATTCAACTTGATTTCAGTATTTTTTTAACTTTATTTAACCTCATACACACTTTAAGTACCTCCATTTAGTTTATACCTTTACATATGCACTGTGGTTAGTTGTTTCTCAATACAGCATATTATAGATATGGAAATAGATAAAATACATATTTCTCAGAAAGAGGCTCTTCCAGGGAATTAAAAAATGTCTAATGGCCAAAGTCCTGGACAGTTTTTTCCATAATAACTTGAATTAAAATTTTGAAATGAGATTTTTATTTTGATTACTTTAGCTCTCTAAATCATGTTGACTTTTTTATCTACTCTTTTGAAATTTAATTTACATACAAAAATTCACTCAATATACAGGGTGGGCAAAAGTAGGTTTATAGTTGTTCATATGGAAAAGAATACAATAATTAATAAATAATAATACAAGAATAAACTGTGTCTTGCATACTCACAACTACAAACCTACTTTTGCCCACCCTGTATATGTGCAGTTCGATGGAGTTCAACGCATGTGCACCCCACAATCTAGACACACAACATTTGCATCACCCCGAAGAGTTTTCCTCTTATTCCTTTTTAATCAAGTTCCCTCAGTCTCCACTGAGCCCCATTCATCTGGTTTTTGTTCCTAGGCATTGGTTTTTATTTTTCTAGCATTTTACGTACATAAGTCATGTAAAAAGAGTCTGTGATATTTTCTGTCTGGATTTTTTTTCCCTCTGAACATGCTTCTAGATCCATCCATGTGTCTATCAGTACTGAGCTCTTTTTTATTGCTTTTTTCTTTGTATGGATATGCCACAGTTTGTTTATGCATTCTTCTAGTGCTGGGAAGCTTGGTGTTCCCAGGTGTGGGTGATTATGAGCACAGCTGCTCTGAATTTCCTATTCCAGTCTCGGTAGACATTTACTTCTTTTGGGTGGGTAACTGGAAGTGGACTTGTGGAGTTGTATGCTAACCGTTTGTGTAACATGGTAAGAAACTGCCAAGTTACTTTCTATTGCTCATTAGTTTACACTCTCATTAGCAATGTATTTAGAGCTCCTGTTTTCAGTGCTTGATATTGTCAGATGATGTTTCAGCTTCATGCATTCTAGTGGCTGTGCAGTAGAATCTCATTGTGGTTTTATGGTGTGCCTCCCTCATGTCAGCTGTTCGCTGCTCATTGGCCTTTGTATATCTGCTTTGGCAAATGGTTGATCCAGTGACATTGCATATCTTTTGATTGGAGTGTCTTTTTTCATTAATTACAGGAGTGACATATTCTGTATTCAATCCATTTCTCAGCACATGTGTTGCAAATGTTTTTACCTAGCTCAGAGCTTGTCTTTTTTTTTTTTAAGATTTTATTTATCTTTAGAGAGGAAGGGAAGGAGAGAGGGAGAGAAGTATCAATGTATGGTTGCCTCTCGTGAGTCCCCTACTGGGAACTGGCCTGCAACCCAGGCATGTGCCCTGACTGGGGATCGAACAACGATCGTGTGGTTTGCAGGCCCGCGCTCAATCCACTGAGCTACACCAGCTAGGACAGAGCTTGTCTTTTATGATGAAGAACAGAATGTTTTAATGTTGATGGGTCCTGTTCTATCATTTTTTTCTTCTATGGTTAGTGCTTTAGTATCCCATCTGAGCGAGATTTGCTTCTATGTTTTTGTCTTCTACTTCAGTTTGTACATTTAAGACAAAGCCATTTTGAGGCAGGTAATTTTGTGTATGATATGAAGAAAGGCTGAGGTTATCTTACATAGATAGCTACATTTTCAGCACCAGTTTTGAAAAGATTATCCTTGTTTCTTTGAATTATTCTGGGGCCGTGTTTAGAAATCAATCGGACATACATATGTGAGCAAATTTCTGAACTCCTTCTTTTACTCCATTATCTATACACCTACCTTTGCAACAGGACCCGGATGAGCATTGCTCTATAGCACAACTTAAAACCAGGTGATGTACTTTTCCTCTCTTCGTTTTTAAGAGTTTCTCATTATCGCTGGTTCTCAGCAACTCAATGATGAAGTGCTGTACTGCAACTTTCTTTATTCTGCTCTGGTTCACTGAGCTGCTTATATCTGTGTGTTTGCACTTTCAAATTTTTGTACGATGTAAGAGAGTGTGTCTTTTAATATTAGTGTTTCTCCTTTTCTTTTGGGACTCCCATTACACCTAGGGTAGACTGCTTGATGTTGTCTCCCAAGACTGTAAGTTGCCATATTTTTTTCTTATTCTTTTTTTATCTCTGTATTTCAGTTTATATAGTTTCTATTGTTATACTCACCTTTCCTTCTGGTGGATAAACTTTTATTCACATTCAATAAATTCTTCATTTAAGATATTAAACCTTTCAGATCTAGAGGGCTCATTTGATTCTTTTATATATTTTTTACTTATACCCTCTTTATATTCATGCTTCCTTTTAAATACTTGAATATATTTATAACATTCACTTTAAAGTCCTTTTCAGCCAATCCTGCTGTCTCTGCTATTTCTGTGTCTACTACTTAATTTTCTCTTGAATGGTATTCTTTTTTCCTGCTCTTTTTAATGTCTAGTAAATTTTTGTTAGACGTCAGACAATTTAAATTTGTTATCTTCCTTCAAAGATTATTGATCAACTTTCAAGACCTTAAGTTTGTCAGGGCAGATCTATAATAGCCTTGACTGTGAACTGGTTTGTCTCTCTCTCATCTGTGAGTTCTCCTAACCTCCATTAAATGTCCTATGTGTTTACAGAGATGAAGGACCCCAGGGATTTATCAGTCTTGGCCCGGGGCCCTGGGGCAGGCATAGGGATGAAGAAGGGAGAAGGGACTGGGTAAACGGGTGAAGAGATAAATGCATTCATGGGAGGGCGTGAGGGGAGAGACACGCTCAGCTCGCTCTTAGGCCTGGATTCTCTTTAGAAACTGGCCATCACTGGCTTCTTCCACATTACTTCTTTTCTGTGGCTTAACCATTTGCTCTAGGCTTTGAATTTCTTGGATATTTGGTTATTTTTACATTCAAATATCACTGTTGAAGGCGGATATATGAAGCCAACCTTAAAAATTGCATATTGATTTCTGGCATGGTACACACATGCACTGCGTGGGCCTTGCTAATCCATATGCATCGGATAACATTTGTCATCCTACAATTATATGAAATAAACCAAGGGAAAAACAATAATACCAATGAGTCTTGAAAAACCCTTCCAATCTCAGTTTAAAATTAAATTCTCTCTCCCTCTTTCTTGGTGAATGCCCCTGAAATGGATATGCTTTTGTAGTTAAAGATAATTTAACTACAATTATCTATAATTTTATTAAGTCATGGCCCATTGATTCAGTCAACTCTTTCATAAAGCAAGAAATAATAAATCTAGTGAAAATTCTTAAGTTCAAGTTAGAAAAGCATGAATAATGGAATATTTATACTCTCTGAATACTGTCTACCATAAATGTAATTTCACCAAAAATCATGAGTACCACTTATATTTTTATTTTATATTACATATTTAATGTGTATTATATAATTCTGTATAAACAGATAGGCCATGGTCTGCACAGATTCTGAATTTGCTGTTGTCTCTAAACTAAAATTCCCTTGCAATCTAATTCAGGATCCCCATGAAAGCAGTTTCCTTGTCCTTATATTTCCACCATAATGCTTCTAAAACAACAATTACTATTTCCAGAGTCCCCGTTCTTTACATTAGAAATGAATGCTAGTGAAAACCATCACTGATAAAATGAGTAGTTACTACCAACCCATAGAAGTTCATCTAGATACATGAAGGTATGGATTTGTTTAAAATGATACTGACTTACACAAAAGCCTAATACTGCAATGATAATGCAAATTATGTTACTGGGTAAGAAACTGTGGGGAACCTAGTAGAAGAGTTTCTCAATAGATTCTTAAGGCTCCATGCCTTTTTCCAATTCATCTCTTAATTTCCAGTTGCGGGGGTAGGATATGAAACTGGTGGAAAGTGAGTAATATGGTTTAACCTCAGTTCAGAAGGATTGAGGTTTCGAGTTCATTTGATGTGGAAATGTGTCCTCCAAGCGATCAGAGTATTGGCTTAAGTTAAAGTGCTGGGAGGGGGCTTTCGTTTTCATGCTCTTTATCGCCCTGGGCTTTTAGATGGCTCCTCAAGTGAATTTGGAAGTCCTTAGACATTTGGCCTTAAAGTCCAGACACAGGGAGTTTATGCGGGCATGCAGCTTCTGATTCTTGGATGGTGTGTTGATATTGTATATTTTGTAATGGTTACATTTTTCCTTGGCTAGTATAAAAGATTTACTGTTACAGTTTGTGTGTGGCCAGGCCATGGCATATAGAAAAGCTGTTTCCTGCTATTTAATTTAATTAGCCCAATCACGTGCCAGCCTTCGGGCATGTCACTCTGGACCTCTGAGGCTCTTTGTCTGTCAAAGAGATGGACAATATCTTGGCTTTGTTTGGTTGCTGCGCATGCTGCAGAGAAAACCACTGAAATTCTGACTGTTTGCTTAACCAAATCTTTGCATTTTTACCATTTGGCTTTGATTTTCTTTTACTCTTTTTTTTTTGAAAAAAAAAAAAAGATGACATTTTGGCCTTGGGAAGGTGAAAAATAAATATGGAGAATCTGAAAAACTGTTGCTCTTGTGGTTTAATATAGTGTTGAGAATATTATCATTTCCTACTCAGAAATTTTTGTTACTGCTTTGTTGGTAGAAACTCAAGACAATCATCATCGAATCATTGTAACCCTGACTTAGCTGACAAACTGTCACTTCAGATCAAGCCTCCTTGTTTGGTTCATGCATATAATTAATGTGATTTCTTCACTGTAACAAATCTCTAAATCTTTCAGTCAATTTATTGTTGAAAAAGAAAGTATTTCTTTTGATATTTTGGATGAAAATATTTTGCTCTGTTTTCATAGAAAGGATAGTGCTTAACACATTTAACAGTCACTTTAAGAACTGTTCCCGGTATTCTAAACTATGGTAGAAGGTCAAAGGTATTTAAAATTGTTTAATTGATATGTTCAGATTTTAAAAATTATCTTTAATCATATGTTATGATTATATTTCTAATATGTTTTACAATTTAAAATTAGTTAAGAATATTTGAAAAGAAACAGAAGATTAACAATCTGTATTCTGCAATTTAGGAATCTGATTTGCAAGGAGGACTGTTCCCTAAATTTCCAGCTGAATTAACAACAACTTCCCTGTGTCACAGTGACCTGTCCAAGTCAACAAACTTATTTAAATTTGCACATTTAAAATGAGGTGTTCCCAATTTGAGGCTCTTCAACAGTTTAAACTCATGCCCAGTTTAGAATTTCCAGATGATTCGCATGTGGACCGCAGAAGGCCCTGGGAACGTTAAACTAAATCTCACAGAGCGCCTCGCCCTCCCACCCCACACTGTGTTAGGTGCCAAGACAGAGCCCTACCCTCTGACATCTCTTGGCCTCCGGGGGCAGCTCACAGGACCTGACTGAATAAATGACAGTCAGTCTCAAAGAAAATATCCTGTCCCAATGCCAGTAGATCTATTACTTTTCCATAGATTCGGAATTTTGAAGAAATAACTGCAGATTTGAAATGGATAGAATTTGTGAATTAGATCCTTACCATTGATAAGTTTTTAATTTAAAAAAAGTTAAGAGTTAAAACTCAAGTATGTAAATCCTCTTAACCAACGTAATTGTCGAACATAATTTACGTTCAATATGCAGCCATTCCTAAAACCCCATGGTGTAAGTGTGGCGGCCACCACTCGTGCAAAGCAGAAGTCTTACTAGGGACCTAGGAGCAGCATGGATTTTGTGTTTGATTCCAGGGCGAGCAAACGTCAGCAAAATGAGAGCTGTGGTGTTTATCTTCTAGCGGTTTTCACGATCAGTTCCTCAGTGTAATTACACTTCAGTCTTCAACCATCGTGTCTATTTTCAGATTTACTTTTGTATTTTCTAGTTTTACATATGATTAATTAGTTTTACATATGATTAACTTTTTATTTTCTCTTAAGTGTTCAATGTGTGATTTTTCTGAAGGTGCACACACAACATCACACATTGACTTGTGAATAAAGTAGTATTCACTGGAGAAAATTCACTTTGCTGGTAGCTTTTTAAGTGTAAATATATTTTTAACATTTAGACACACCCTTCTACAGAAAATAAACTTACGGCAGAAATACGGTAACTCTTCATAAAACTCTGCTTTTCAGTATTGAAGTTTTATTGAAAATGTTATGAAGTATAACATGACTGAGGTTGGAATGAAATTATAATGAGGTGACAGTTAATTCAGAAATAGAGATCTGCTTAAGATTTTTTAAGGAAAGGGTATTTATTCATTATTAATTTAAAGGGAGGCCCTCGAATGTAGGTATTAAAATGGTACGACTTGGTTTCTTCTAGAAAGTATAACTCTTATAAAATTCTTTTTTTAAACAAAAAATTAACTATGGTGAAGCTACTTATGTGATTTAAAATAGATATTTAGAAAAAAAAGTCTGGGGCAAAAGACCATTTGTAATTAAGCTTATGAATTAACGGGGCTTGTAACGAACAATCCAAATTTTCTTCACAGGTCAGCATGCATTTTATTTAGTGGACTCTTATTAGTGTGTAACTATGTGTATAAATTGGCCAGTGTCCCTCGTCTACTCTTTATTTGTTTGTTTTAATTGCAGCTTCGCCTAATAAACAGTAATAGTTCAGACCAGTTCCGTAAATGTGTACTGATCAACTACAGGTGCTGGGACTTTGGCCAGGGACTGAGAAGAAGAGCAGAGAATACCAACCTAATTGAGTTAGCCCTATGGACTTCTAAATGTGCAGCCTCTTAAAAATATGGACAGGACAACAAAGCATTATTTATGCCATCATGGTAAAAATATATATACAGCACTAAATCTATGTGGATCTTGACCAAAATCTTACAGCTTCTAAGTTGCCAAACTAAGATTGAACCCTGTGTCAACTGTGTGGGTTCTCTCCTCTAAACATTGCTGCCCGTGAGCAGACTGGACTGAACGCAGGCAGGATCTCTGAGTCCCGCACGACAGTTGCATGGGCTGTGCTACACTGAGTCCCTCTGAGAGATGGAGTCCGTTCATAACTATAATAGTTGCCATTTTTATTTGTTTTATGACAATGAGAAAGATTTATTGAAGAGACTGACTTTTTTTTAAAGAGAGGATTTTCATATTTTTTTTGCTTATTCACTAAAGTGGGAGGATATTATAGGAAGAGTGAAATGTTTAATTCTTAGATTTTAACTCGTTGCAAGCTGCAGTTATCAATATTTGAGTCAAAATATATGAGTTGAATTTTCTAAGTGCGAGTTATGTTAATATGCCTCTGTTTATGAGACATTTTATTGTGGTGAAAAACATTGAATTTAACATCTTAACCATCTTTGAAGTGTGCAGTACAATAGTGTTAACTTGACACACATTGTCATACAACAGATCTCTAGAATTCTTTCCATCTCGCAAAGCTGAAGCTCTATATAGAACAATATCCCATTTTACCCTGTCCGAGTTCCTGGTAACCACATTCTACTTTCTGTTTGTATGTGTTGGATTATTTTACAGACCTCATGTGCATGGAATCGTGTGGTATTTGTTATTGGGTTATTTCACCCAGCATAATGTCCTCGAGGTTTATCCATAATATATGTTAAGATCTCTGTCTTTTTAATGGATGAATAATATTCCATTATTCAATCATTAAAATGCATATAGTTGTATATAATATACTTATATTATATATAATAGACATACATAAGAAATATATACACATATATAAACAATTGAGATATACATGCATATTTTCTTACCCATTTATCCATTGATGGACATTTACCGTAGGTTGCTTTCATCTCTTGACTGTTGTGAGTAACGCTGCAATGAATAGGAGAGTGCAATGATCTCTTTGAAATTCTGTTTCCAATTTTATATGTACCAGGAGGTGGGATTGCTGGACCATGCATAGGTTTACTCTTTTTTTTTGGAGGACTCTCCACATTGTTTTCTGTAGCGGATGGACTACTTTACAAGTCTATTTACAAGTCTAGTAACTCTGCCCAAGGGTTCCCATTTTTCTACATCCTCTCCAGGCCAGCATTTGTTACTTTTTGTTTGCCTGGTTGTTTGTTAGTGGTCATTTATCAGGTATGAGGTGATATATCCTGTGGTTTTGATTTGCATTTTCCTGATGCTTAGTGATTAAGCATTTTACACACGCTTCCTAGGCATTTGTATATGTCTGTGCAGAAACATCTATTTAAGTCTTTTGCCCACTTTTAATCAGATTATTTATTGTTGTTGATACTGATGTTGAGTTGTAGGAGTTCTTTATGTATTTGGGGTATTAACCCCTTTTTGGATATATGATTGGCAAGTATTTGCTTCCAGTGTGTACATAGATTGCCTTTCCCTCTATTGATTATTCCCTTTATATTCAGTTTTCAAATGATGCATTTCTTAAATTTAAACATAAGATCAACCCTGGCTGGTATGGCTCAGTGGTTGAATAATGGCTGGCCTATGAATCAAAGGGTCACTGGTTTGATTCCCAGTCAGGGCACATGCCTGGGCCAGGTCCCCTTTGGGTGTGGGGGTCGCATGAGAGACAACCACACATTAATGTTTCTCTACCTCTCTTTCTCTCTCCCATCCCCTGTCTAATAAATAAATAAATAAATAAATCTTTAAAAATAATAAATAAACATAAAACAAGGTCCTAAAAGCTGATATGGATTAGTTATTGTTCAATAGGTTGGGAATCTTATTTCCTACCCCAAAGACATTGTTTTATAAAGTAATCACATACACACACATATATAGATATCCATTAACCTATGTAGGCATGTATGTATATGTGTCTACATATGTGTGTACATGTATGTAACCCAACCTGATATGGAAAGATGATACATTTTTACACTTTTATTGATGCTATCAGGCAAATAGGCCAATATTGACTATCCATCTTACTTTTAAAATTTATTTTACTTTCATATGGTTTCTTTCAAATGTCTAACTGGCTGAAAAAAACCAAAAGGCTTATTGTAGAATATTTTAAAAAGTCAAATGAATACTCATTTACTATTTTGAACCAAAATGGGCAAATAGATTTTCACCTACAGGGGTAGAGGAAGATAAGCCCATTCCATACTGACAGAATTTTTGATATTCCTCATGAGCAAAAATAATCCAACTAAGTTAGTCATAAGGTAAATGTAAAAATACTGAGCGATGCTGTTTAAAGTTTTATAGAAAGCAACATTAAAAATAGTACAATCCCTGGCTGGGTAGTTGAGTTGGTTAGAGTCTCATCCTGATACGCCAAGGTGGTGCATTCCATACTCAGTGAGGACAGGTATAATGTGTCCTCTAATGAACCAACCATGAGCGCATAAATCAGTGGAACAACAAATTGATATTTCTCTTACCCTTCCCCCTCTCTTTAATATCAGTAAATTAAAAATATAGTACAGAATGATAAAATTTTATTCTTTGGCCCTGGCTGGTGTAGCTCAGTGGAGTGAGTGTGGGCCTGTGAAACAAAGGATCACAGTTCAATTCCCAGTCAGGGCACATGCCTGGGTTACAGGCCAGTTCCCAACAGGGGACACATGAGAGGCAACCACACACTGATGTTTCTCTACCACTCTTTCTCCTTCCCTTCCCCTGTCTCTAAAAAATAAATAAAATAAAATAAATTTTTATTCTTTGCAGAAATGTTAGATAGTAACAACAAAAAAAGTCTGCATTGAGAGTTAATTAAATGACGAACACTATGTCCAGCAATTTGTGTGTCTTGTACCATTTAGTCATCATCTCTTAATCCGAGGTGAAGAAATGGAGGCTTCAGAATAGTGGAACAGCTGGGTAGACCTAAGAATTCGTGGAGCTCAGAGTCCAGCTCCAGGCCAAAGGCAGGAAGGTTGAGAGATAGCTCCGAGCCTCACAGCCACTTTGTGGTGATGTAACAGAGATTTAAATCTGACTCACAGACCATGGAATAAATTCAGAATATCCATCCTTCATCTTCAAGTCAGAAGGCCATTTACAACTACACTAAACTTTCAACAGGTCTTTCTTACTCCTACCAATTATTTTGATGAGAATGTGTGAGTACTTGTAGAAGGAAAGGTCATGAAAACCAAAAATTATTAAGAGTCAGAAGTCATTCTATGGATGACTTTACAGTTGTGGCCCCTGCTCTTTCTCTGCATATGCAATGCATTCCTACCGTCTTAATTCTGTTTAATTCTAATTGATAAAACTTAGCGGTCATAGCTTAGAAGACATTGCAAAATGTCATTTATTTGATCCTCAACTCATTAGTGCTTACATTTTATACTCCAGGTGAGATTTACTTTATTTACTAAATTTGTAGTTGATTTACAATATATGTCTACTTCCTATGTTTCTTACTATATGTAAGAAACACCAATTTGGAGATCTATGTTGGCAAAAGGCTAAATGAACTATCTTCCATCTGCCCAGTGAATTGAGTACTCTTAACTCTGAGTACAAACATTTATACTAAATCATTTCCTCTTTCCTATTCATAACTATACTAAACACTAGGTTTAAAAGAAAGGTTGGAATCTTCTCTTCTTGATATATAAAAATACTTGTAAAATAGTTTTAACTAAGATAGTTTATATCTTAATTCCTTGTTAATTGCTCATTATATATTCATAACATACAGGACATTGTTATGAGTATTAAGTACATGCCTGCCTACCTCCAATAAGGTCATGATCTGGTAAAAGGATAAATGACATACATATACTAATAATTATTAGGTAAAAGATGTTAGGTACCACACGATAGGTACAGATGTGGTATTCAAGGGGGGGTATCTGTTTATAACATAACTGTTAAAGATAGAATTTTCCAAATGCCCCATCACAATACAAATACAGTTAATGAATACTTACACATTCTAATCCCATCTAATCCTTAACCTACCTTTTAAAAATGTTATTTCTATGTATAAGCATTTCCTAAGTCAACACATTTTCCAGCCCGGGCAATACACTGTTCAATTTAGAAGCTAGTGAGCGACACTAACTCAATTGTTTTAAGTAGGTATAATTTAAATAAATGGTCCATTCAACTCACTGGTCACACTGATTCCCTTTGTGCATATTTGCATGCAAAACCAAAGAGTAGTTTAAGATTTTAAAAAACAACAGATATTCAAATGTGTAGGACTTAATTTATGACAATTTTTTCATGATTGATACTCTAATAGGTAAGAGAGAAATTTCTGCATTGGGGTAAATAACATCTGTGCTATTCAAACTTATCTGAGTGACTTTTGTATTCTTTCTTTTTTTACCACCCAAGGAATTTTAGTATATACAACATATTATTATTTTGCCAATGTGGTTAATATTCAGGTATCTTTAATATTCATTGAAAAACAAAACTTTTCACTATATGAGGAACAGATCCATGAAGGTGACCTCAAGGGCTTGAAGGTTAATTAATGACCTAAGATAGCCTGACTCAAAATAAATAAGAATTCAGAAAGGGAGGGAGGGAGGAAGCTGTGTATTTCTTCAGGGTTTCACAGCCTGTTAGATGGATGTGTTTTATTGTTTCTCTCACAAGGGAGACATTTTCCTTCATTGTATGTTGAGGTGCAGTCTCTGGTAATAAAGAACATTTTGGTCTTTACCTAAGCAATGTTCCTCATTATCTACTATGAAGTCCTGCTAGATACTCTTTACATTGTGGACTTTTTCTATAATGTAATGTGTGAAGGAGTGAGGAGGCTCAAATGTCCCTTTATAAGCTAACTAAGAACACAAAAACCCCCAAACAGCCCACATAACTTGAAAACTGAGTGACAATAGAATTATTTTCTCTGAGATTCTGTATATATGTATATAGACACATACATTGTGTGTGTATATTATTTAAAGTAATTTTCTTTTTTGGTTGTTGTTTTGATCTTACTCTATTTTTCATTACCCTAGTTTTTTATCACCAAGGAGAAAAAACAATAGGATTTCAAAAGCAACACCAGGACGTACCATGTTCTCGGAGAACAAGAAAAGCTGAGGGCAAAATGCTGTTGTATAAAGTTCCCAGTGACACAGGAAATGCCTTTCTGTAAACTTCTAAATAAAGAATGTTCCAGCTCTAGCATATTGATACAAACTTCTTATTAATAATATGTAAATGTACAATGATCTAGTTCATTGAATTTCAGTTCCATATTTAAATCAATGTTTTAGAAACATTATCACATATAACCACGTATATTGCTGATAAATGCTACCTCATGAAAGGCTTCATGTTTATTCTCACAGTTTTTCTTTTCTCATTTTGGCATTGAACTCTGTGCTCGCTTCTTAGATTGGGCACCTCATATTTTCCTGTTTTCTTCTTTCTGAACTTCCTTCTTCCAATGTACAATTACATCCCTGTAAGTTCTTCAAATAGGAGGTAATTGATCGACAAGTAGACCCTACTGCTTCCACAGAAAATCTAGGAGAAGCACGAGTTAAGGGGGAATGTCTTTTAGTTTATCTTTAAATTGGAGCAGGGCAGAGGTCACTAGCTGAGAGGAAGTCAAAATGGCGAGTTGCAAAGAAAGGTTAAGGCAAGTAATAGCTTTCCAGGAGACACTGGGACTGTTATTAGCTACCTGACACATACTGTTTTTTCCACTGAAATAAATTAAAACATCTCCGACTCAGTAAAAGCAAGGATAATAAGGTAGTCTAACTTAATGGAAGTCTCAATTACAGTCTACTTTAAAAGTGATTTCAATTTTATTGCTTTTAAACCTGCATTCCTTCACATAAATTAAAACTAATATATAGGAGCAGCTAAATTAAAAATGCAGTTCACAAAAGACTTACATTGAAAAATACTTATAAACACAAGTACCATTAACATTTAAGATGCCGTTACTAGAGCTTGCCCTAACTTCAAGGCAAAAAAAAATACTTAATTTGGAGTTTTAGGAATTTTGTCTTCTAAACAATGTAAAAATTCCCAGTGAATACAATTTTTTCTCCCTCTATGGGATAAACAGTGGGTTTAAACTAAGACCCGGGAGGCTGCAGAGAGATTTCAGGTACTTTGGCTTCTGTTACAGTTTTCTAAATTCAGAAATTTTGAATTTTCTAGTAGGCTTTTCTAGCAGGATATGGCTGAGAAGCAGTGTCACGAAGGTCAATGGTAATTGCAGTAGAGAATCAAAATGGTCGGAGTGGAACGTTCAAATTCAGAGAGGAAGGAAAATAATTGTGACCATAGGATCCCATCAACAATGTTTTACAAACGTATTGAAAGCACCCTAACTGAAGGGCAGTGCCTGATATTCTTGGAGAGATGTTCACACTAAGGGTACAGCTTCTGCTGGTTTCTGGTTTTAGAGCAAGGTAGATGCTAGCTGATTTTGTGTAACCAGGGTAGCAATAAAGGCCAGTGCTTAGCATGATGGATTTACGGTCTGTGTTTTGCCTACGCCCATTAGGATCATGCAGCCCTCGTTTCCTTTGATTTAAACAGGCTATCTTTGGTTTGGTTGGTGGTGTGTTTTTCTGTGGCAATGGTAAACGTAAAACAAGCACTTTTAATGCCCTTGCCCACTCTATCTAGGGAGGAGGAATAATCCACACTGTCCACATTTTATTAAAAAAAGGAATCACATTCTTGCCTATATCCTCTATGGGAAGACATAAATTCCAGTATATAATGTTCAAGGCAGTCTTCCATGGGTAATTTTATCACCTTAAATCCATGAATTATTGGCATCAAACAGGTATTTTATCAGATGGCCTGAGCGTCCTTGGGAAAGGCACAGAGGCAATGCCTGGAATGAGGATGAGGCTCCACGGGGCGGCCCTGCCAGTTCTGTTCTAGCCAGCGCATTGCTACATGCTCCTCAGTCGTTTCTGCAAGGGCTCTCTTACTGATGGCGACTAAGGAGTTTTTATTCATACTGTTTATTCAAGAAGGTTAGAGGTGAACTGAAGTGCATTTTAGTTTTTGAGTATATGACGTAGGGAGACGTTACTGGCAATAAGATGCCAGGATGCAGCCCTAGCTGGTATCACTCACTTGGTTGGAGCATCATCCTGTAAACCAAAAGGTCACCGGTTTGATTCCTGGTCAGGGCACGTGCCTGGGTTATGGGTTCAGTCTCCAGTCAAGGCTCATGGGAAGGCAAGCAATTGATGTTTCTGTTTCACAATGATGTTTCTGCCCCACACTCTCTCTCCCACCCTTCCCTTCTCTTTAAAAATCAGTACGCATGTCCTCAAGTGAGGGAAAAGAAATTAAGATGCGGAGATGCAGAGGCTGCAATGTGCATTTATGAAATGCAGATACTTGCAAATCATATCTGCCACAACTGTCCCCAGATTGCATGATAAAAATATATATCAAGGTACTTTATTTTTGCTTTGACTGGGAAATGGTACCTTTAAACTTTGACGGCCCTTTGCAGACTAGGCTGGAAAGGGAGCTGTGAGCATAGATTTTTAGCCAGTCCATCTCCTGTGGAACAAAGTCTCCTCAGGCCTTTCTCCCCTGTTAGAGGTCTGCAAACACACCCTCTTCTTTGCTTAGCACCCTTTTTGTGTGTTGTTGCTGCTGTTCTGAAAGAAAAGGAGAACTTTTTATGTTCACCAAGGTCAAATTGCTCGGGTACCAAGCATGCAAAAAAGTTGCTATTATATATATTATGCATCAATATCTTCCTAGAGAAGGGTCAATTGTAATTATTTAGAGACAAACTGCTCTTTAGTAAGTTAAACAAAGACAGTAATACAATAATTTGACAAATAATACATAAAGTACATAGCACGTTTTGGCATGGTGACTTTTTTCTATTAAAAGATATATCAGAAGCTTGGCTGGCATAGCTCAGTGGATTGAGCGCAGGCCTGTGAACCAAACAACTACAGTTCGATTCCCAGTCAGAGCACATGCCTGGTTGCAGGCCACTTCCCAGCAGGGGATGCACAAGAGGCAACCATACATTGATGTTTCTCTCCCTCTCTCCTTCCCTTCCCCTCTAAAGATAAATAAATAAACTCTTTAAAAAAAAAGATATATCAGGTTTGATAATAGAGTGGTTCTGTGTCCTTCAGGGAATTTTCCTGTTCTCATAAAAATGGCATATTTTCATATGTTATTATACCATGTGATTATAGTTTTCCACTAAGGAATTATAGGGCAAACAAAAAATTACTAACATTATTAAATATTTGTTTAATGAATATTTATTTCAGAATTATTCTGTGGAATTCTATCTTGGAGAATTCTGAGGAAAAAATGCTAATTTTGTTGGGTTTGCAATACACGTGTGCAGAAGGTCTTACCGATGAATGGGACCGATATAATTAATGAGGGAGGAAAAGTGACTGAGATAAGACTTTCAGGAAATTTGAGAAATGACAAACCAGGTCGGTTTGTGAACTCAAACTCATTTTATACATGCGAGGGCTTTTGTTACCTGATGGGAAAAGACAATTCTGCAACGTGAGAATTTAATATGTCCCAATCAGTGCTAACAGAAGATGATTCAGAAATTCAATTTGTTTTCCCAGAACTTCTCTGCCGGGTTTGTTGGCTACTTTGTGTTGCTCTTTATGGTTTTCTCATATTCCTTTTAGTACCAAAGAACAGAGGGGCTGAAAAGAACAGACTAAATTACATGTCAGTTTTTCCATGGGCTATTAATATCTTGTTCCCACGAGATGGAAGTAGGTGCTTTATGGTTTTTGGCTTGTAGGTAAAGAGGAAGCAAAGGTAGACTACCTCAGGCATGAATGCTAATCTCCAACTGCATTTTAACATAAATTTCTTTTGGTTGTTTTCAAATTTATCTTTGATTGGTATTTTAATATGCGTGCATCCTCCATCTTACTCTGTGTGTTATAAATGCTAGTCCTTTAGAATGGAGAGCGTTCTGAATACGATTATCATCAAATGTGCTAATCTTTCCATGCTATGGAGAAATCAAGTGGGTGTGGTTTCCCATGGTACTAGATCAAACCATCAGGTTTGCAGTTGTGTGGCAGACCATCTTGATTCCAATGAAGAGCAATGAGCTACACACCCCAGAGAAGCCACTGAAGAGTTTCACTGATAGAGGGCAGTTTTGGTAACACAGGATCAGGGAGAGATTTGGGACTTTGCAGAGAGCACATGTTGGGTGTGAGTCCTGGCTTGGTTGCCTCTTTGTCCTGAGACCTCTTAAACTCTCCCTCAAGTCCCTGCTCTATGAGATAAAGTTGAGAACATTTATCTCCTGAGGTAAATGGGCTTTAGATGACACAGCCTATTTCAGGTCTATTTACAGACTTGGTGCTCACTGTGGTAGCTGCAGGCTGGGAATCAATGAAGTTTTACTTTCTTGAAGAGCACAGAGAAGCAGAAGACTGGATGACTTCAGAGAGAATTTTCCAAACTGGTTTTTGAAACATGGCTCTAAAGAGATGTTCTCTGGTCTGATAAATTTTGGAAACTCTGCATTCTATGTAAGGTCGTTAGAAACACCCAATGTAATTTAGGAAATGAATGGTTCTGATAAGTTCTACAACAAAGTAATTTATTTATGTCGTTTAACCTGACATTAAGAAATAAGACTATGACGTTTTTTCAAATGTTGCGGTTCTACTAAACATACTTTTTGAAACACTGACCTAGGACATTAAGCTCCTCCCATCCTAGTCTTTACATAACGTACAACTGAAGTGAAATGTAACCTCTAACATACCATCTCTCTTCACTATTTTTTTTTGTATGTGTGGCATGTAGGAAAAAGAAGATTTGGGTCTAAGTCCGTTTATCTTAGACCAAGTTTGGCATTCCTCGTTAATCTCTCTTTAAAGAGACTTTGTGGGCTACCAAAAAAAAAAAACCTTATGGAGATCTGGTTAGTATATAATGCTTTCTCAGCATGGTGTGTCTCATTTGGTTGTTTGCTGGTCTCATATATAAAAGGGGAGCTAAAAGCATCTAGAACTGACCATCTAGTATGTTCTGCAAACAATTTATAAAAGTACATTTTTGTACTTCATTTTGAAATGAAGAGTGAATCATTTAGATACTGGCAAATAGTGAATTTTTATTTGTCTACCACTTTTTGCAGGAAAAAATCCTACACTATTGCTAGATGTTTGCAGTGAAAGAAAATAGCCATATTCACTAGCTGGTGATAAATACATATAATGTGATGTTTTAGATACTCATTTTGAGGGGAACATTTTAAATTTTTATTGTGGTAAAATATACATAATATATAAACTAATTTATTTTTGAATAGTAGCTAAGAATAAAAACTAGATCAATTTAGGTATTATTAAATCTCTGGGACCCAGAAGAAACAATAATTTGCAATAAGGGTCATGTCAGATACTTACTTGTTAAAAGGAGAGACAATCAAATCAAACAAAAATATGTTTATTTCTATGTGTTAACTAAGTTAACCACAGCATTTCCCTAATGTTATAAGTCTGAGTTACATTGATTAAAACTAACACCATTCTTTCATTATTATGTACAAAAAATAAAATGTCGAAGGTAAGAATAGGGGAAAAAAAACCTTGAATGGGAGAATAAATTAAATGTAAGACTTTTCATTGAATTGTTTAAGCTAAATATTCATTGTTAGAAAAGACTGTGACAATTTTTAAAGACACAAGTAAAAAAAAAAAATCCAAGGCCCCTACCTCGGCAGGGAGGAAAGAGAAGGAGAAGAAGGAAGAAGAATGGCTGCTTTCAGTCAGCAGCAGCACAAACTGACCTGCTCTCCAGTAGGAGCTGCTCATAGAGCATAAAGGCTGATTCTCCCAGCGGCACGTTTCATGACTTCAAGGCCACGTCAGTGTCTGTAGTTGAAAACGCCTCGCCGTGTATTCCTAAAGGGATCCAGGCATCAATTCTAATAAAGTAGTAGGGGTAGAATTAAAGAGTGACTAAATAAGTCATTTGCATCTCGTCATCTGCCTTAAAACGACATTTGCCAAACCACATTTAAACTGTTGCTTTGCACTAGTGAGGAGAACTCGTAACTGCATTTCCAAACAGAATCAAAGTGTTGTTAAATTGTTTTTAAACACAGATTTAGAGAATGAAATGGAGGGTAGTAAACTAGTAGCCAACTAAAGCAAAACCAGCTGGAATGTTGGTAACCGATTGCGCAGACAAGATCCAAGCAAAACATCTTGAATTGCTAGTACCATAATAAATTACAGTTTTCACATTTGTATTTTGCAAGTGAAAATAGCACGCATGCAAGCTTGTGAAATTCGGACCGAATAATGGCATTTTTAATTCACCCACACCTATGCTGACCGAGTTGATCTGCTGCATCATTCAACAAATTGGGTAACTGAGGTTGTCAAGAAAAGGGCAACGAACAGACCCTCCACGGCCCCGAAGCAGCTGTCTATGGGCGAGAATGGTGGGGCAGACGAAGAGTTAATTGTCACACAGAATCTAATTAATGTGGTTCCTTCTCCTCCCCGGAGGACCCATACCATATTCACCTAACACCCAAGGGGCAGTTATCTCGTTTTCTTCTGAGTTAATTTTCTCTTTAACATAATGAGATAAAAGGCTGAATGGGGTGAGGGTCCGGGAGTGTTCAGAGGGCACGAAGTGGCCAAGAACTGGTTTATCTCCAAACTTCATTAGCCTATTAGATAACTGATACAGGGGGGGCCCAATTAACTTAAAGAATGAGAGACTTCTAAGGGATGAGAGTCAGCCCTCACAATAATGGAACGTGGCCTCCTGCTTCAGCAAGGGTGCGCTCACCAATCCCCTTCGTGGGGCGGGGCTCTCCAGGGTGGAGATGATGGGCTGATTTATTTCTCTCTGGCGTCCTGGAATGTATCTGCTCTGATCGACTCCCTTGATCTTGACATCAGTCACTTTGGAGTCAAGATAATGAAAACTGCATTCAGGAGGCCTCTCCAGTGTATGCAAATGGTCCTTTATCTTCAAAGAGGCAGATTAGGGAGAATTTCTTGGCTATTGAAAAAGTATTAATAAAAGGAAATGTGTTAGATAGTTCCTGCCTTCTTTCCCTCATTTTCTCTAATGTACATAGCTGTGAAAGGTAATGCACGTAGCCTTTCATTTTATTAAAACCCTAAGCTTTCTTGATGTTTTAGGCAAGCAAGTGTCATTGTATTTAGTTGGAGGTCTTTGTATGGAATCAGTAAGGACATAAGTGAGGCATAAACATTCTGAACCAATGAAGTCACACACATTACTGGGTCTGGTGAACCAAGATGATTGGAGGAAACTCTAACTTGCACCTGAACAGGTGTTCCTTAGGGCGACGGGGTCAAAATGATGGCACAGTTAGTGACTCCATCTGCAGATGTACTTGGGCTGCCACTCAGACTGGAGAAGAGTCCTGTTGTGTCTGCACCTGGTCTTTGGGGGAAGGAAACACAGGCAAATGCATGTGAACAAAGTACCAGAATCCTGGGAGAGCTCTGTGTTTCCCTATCTTTTCTGCCATAATTTTGCAACTAATAGCTACATAAAAATTACAACAACAGGTGAGGATTGTGATTATAGGATGCAGTCCATGTGTACTTGACATTTCAGTAGATTGATTTTTGAAAGTGCATGCTTCCCTTGGGATCAGAGAAGGAGCCTGTGGTACAGCCTCCTGACACTTTTAATGACCAGAATGTGATGTAGAGAGCAGTGCTGAAAGAGCGCATGGAAGGTTTGCTCGGGAATCTCTCTGGTGTTTTGAAAACGTTACCAACGTTAGAGATACAGGGTTTATTTTGACCTTGATGTCAGGTTTGTGTTCCTTAGTATTCTGAATGGAGAATGAATGGGTGGTTTATGACTGTCCAACAGGAGCTTATCCTCACCTGAACTTTCTTTAACAACCACCAAAGAAAGAGACGAAGCAAAAGGAAAGCACACAACCTTAGGACTTGTTCCTTTTCTTGAGAAAAACCAGCACCTGAAGAATGTCTTACTTTTCTCTTGCGTGTGGATTTGTTTTCTTGCTAGTGTTTTAGACTATAACGTACTCAACGGTAAACTCTTTCTGTGAATATTTCACCTGTGACTACTTTGCTAAGTGCACTGAAACTGCTACTTTATTTTTGAAAGTGCAAATTTGTAGTATTTTTTGTCAGAACACTATACTGTTTAATGAAACATAGTTTAAGTGTGATAGGACACTTTTTCTTTTAATACCATTTTTTGGGGGGATCTTTCCTTAGTTGAGATCAGGCGTGTTCAGGGTGGTATGGCTGTAGACTGAGGGTGGGGGGGGTCTTTCTGTAGTATTTTCAATCAGATAGTAACTATTCGCCGGATATATTTACACAGTATTTCAAAATGATAACTTCTTTAAATCAAACAGACTTTTACTTCAAACTAATCAATAAAATAGACTGTGCAATTATAATTAAGTTATCTTAAACTTCACTACAAAATATAAAACTATTACAGTTGCATAATTATGAACTCTGTTTTAATTATATGTTGTAATTCTTACCTGGGATAATACAACATATCATATATCATGTAGTTCTATACTGCAGTTTTGTAACCACTATGATTAATCTGAGGCCCTTCTGATTATTGCCAAAATGAGGCACAGTGCAGCTGTGCAGTTCCAGGTGGCAGTCACCACCTGTCACCGCCACCTGGCACAGATAGTGATCAGACCGAACAGAGAGTGGCAATAACAGTCATCGCTGGCTCCTTGACCATCACCAACCTTGGGCCACAGATAGGAGTTCCAAACATTTGTTGGAGTTATCGCTCTCTCCACAAACAGAAACAACTTTGGGAGGAGAGAGGAGTAAGAGAAAACAGGATAGTTTCTTTGCTAGTGAAGAAGCAAATGCTGGCTTCTGAGAGTTGGGCTAAGAATGAGAGACAGAGGAGTGCATTCAAGGTCCCAAACACTGAACATAGGCGTAGCTCCTTCCAAAAACTGTCTAGCAGTTTCCCTTTAGCAGCCAGTAAAGCCTGGAGCAGTTTCTGTGGGATTATGTCCAGACCGATGTCCACCACAACAAGGCGTCACCTACAGAAGATAGGGCCACAGGTATGTCTTTCATGTTAAAAAGGCCTCTGTGTTCCTATGCATTTATTCATTCCCCCCTTTTTTATGTTCTAATCAGGAGCATGCAATCTTTGTAGAAAA
Organism: Sturnira hondurensis; assembly: GCF_014824575.4. Taxonomy (NCBI): domain Eukaryota; kingdom Metazoa; phylum Chordata; class Mammalia; order Chiroptera; family Phyllostomidae; genus Sturnira; species Sturnira hondurensis. The sequence continues at coordinate 3,928,594 of NW_028081528.1, forward strand.
TTGGCAAAAATGGATAGGTATAAAAAGCAGGTGAAAAATCACCCATTATCTCACCACCCAAAGCAAGCACAGTCAACATTTTCACATGTTTCCTTCTAGTCTCTGTCTCTCAAATTACCTTGCTGTTTTGCAAAGATGGCAAATATTTCTTCCTTTGAGAAACACCTAAAATTGGGGGGGAAAATACCTCCCCCCTTCAACTCCTTTCAGTCACCATGCTACACATATTAATACTGTTGGAAGTGGTTAATCTTTTAGACAGTAATCTGGCTAATATGTTCAGATGGCTGCTCTCTGTTCCCAGAGTCACCAAGCTTTGCTCAGTCTTCGTAGTTCCTGTGAGGAAATTCTTCTCAGGGCATGAATCCTGGCATGAGCCCACAGTTCAGAGTTCAAGCATTGCTGTCTCTAGTTCAAAATGGAAGTAAACAGATTTTTTGGTATGCTCATCACTGCCAACATTTTCATTTTAGGGCTGGATATATCATGGTGAGTGTGGTCAGTGTTAAAGTCTTGAAAAAAGGATTCTGGTGGTTGTTCTGGGAGCCTGTGGTGAATCCTGAATGCTTCGTGAACCAATATCATGAATAATGCTGTGATTAGACCCACTAGGAAAAGATGCATGAACAAAATTACAGGATTATTAAGTCGTGGGGGCAGGAAGGAAACTGACCCATTGTCTCAATGCAGAGCCTAACCCTGGGAGCATTTCATGAAAGACATTAAAAATATATTTTGATCAAACATTAATACATGCTCAACGAGCCGTTGATGGTATAAGCAAGCCCTTTGTTCCTTCCCTCCCCCTCCGCCAAATGCCTAAATAAACTTTATTTTCAAGTTGAAAGGACCTTTCTAAAATTCCTCATTCTTAATGCTCTAAAATGCCCTGGTTCCAAAAATTAAATTACACCATTTTTATCTGTTGGAGATCAGCTCTGTTTCCTCCTTTGCTTTGTGTTTACTTTCCTGCAGTAGCTGACATCAAAATGTTTTCTGGAATGCTGGGGCTAAATAAGTTATGCTTAACTCAATATCTAATACAAATAGCCCTGGGGAGCTTCAGCGACACAATCATAAAAGCTATAGTTTCTTTTAATAGCTTGCCACACTTTGCTGATATAGTATTTCTCTAATCACCAATCTTTATGTGCCTTCCTGACCTTGGAGCTCTCAGCCCAAATGGCTCTGTGCTATCAAAGGCCTATGTCATTGGAAGAGTGAATGGCTTTCATTTTTCCCCTTGAAACTTCCGGTTCCTGGCATCTGTAAAGAATTACCCTGAGTGGTGTTTCGCTGCCTTGCGGCCACTGCCCCATCCAATGGAAGTGACTTTTCCCAGAAAGGTCACAGTGGTCAGTAATAGGTGGATATTGCATTCGGGGAGGAGGAAACTCTGATTTCTCTAGTCTTTCTGTTACCACAGTTATTGTCCTTGCATCACATTGGTTGTTAAAAATCCAAGTCACATTCTGTTTACAAAATATATTTCATCAAGAAAGGGTACACTTTGTCATGCAGTAAAGCTGAAGAGGTTAGCAGCAGGCTTCATAAAGTCACCCTATCTGTTGGGAAAAAGTAAACTTCCCATTTACACCTTCAGGGGGATTAGTTTTTGACAGTGCCCATGAATTCTTCTGTTGGTCTTAAAAAGCACGTGCAGCTATTTGCCACTGGACTGTGTTAGGAGTCTGAAATCTGAAGATTCTGTCCTGAAACTCTTGTCAACCAGGGCAACTACTGAGACCTCAAACTGATGACACATTCCTTATTTTAAAATTGCATTTCTCAATACTATCTTTTAAGTATTCGGCATAGGTAATAGTGCAGGGCTGCATGGATGTATTTCTAGGTTACTGGCTTAGACTGGAACTCTGCATAATGGATAACATTTCCAAACAGTCCAATGATTAAGTTGCTTTTAAATCATTCATACCTTTTCTTTGTATTCAAATCTTAAGAGTGAGAAAGATGGGGTGGGAGGGAGATAGGAATAATGTAGAATGCTAGAGATAACTATGAAGCAATTTAATATGCTTTCAATGAAGGATTCTTGATGCAAGGGAGAAGTGTGTGTTTAGAAAATTACTGTAAAATAACATGATTATAAAATTTAGAGGTAGTTGTAAGGAATGCAATATCATCTACAATCTATTTACTTATTTATACAAAATCTGCACATACTTTTACTATTGTAATGAATATCCTCCCACTCCTGGGAATGTTCACTATCTGTAATTTAACCCAAATTTCTTGATTCCCTCCCCAAGTGGTCCTTAGATGTTATTATATATTACCTATTTTCCCCACTAATTTTCAACTTACACTAATTATATATATATAATATATATATATAATACTACTGAGGATTAAACCTAGAAAATAAAATTTTGTAGTTTCATAACATCCTCTACTATTTGGGTATATTTTCTTTAAGTCTTTATTTTTTGTTTATTTTGTATATAAAATACATAGGATTCTAACAAAATTGAATTCATATTAAATGTATAATCTTGTACAGTGGTTTGTTTACCATATATATTTTAGCATCGTTTCATGTTGCTGAACAGTCGTCAAAACCTTGTTTTGCTGGAGTAGCCAGAACCCCTTAAAATTCATGCCTCTGTAAGAAAATAGGTGTATATTATAAAGGTGTAGACACATCTTAGAAAGGAAGAGCTGCTTAGGACAGTGAGTCTCATAGATGATGGTGACAGCTTGTCCTGGTGTTGGAAGCTTCAAGAAGAAGAAAAAATGCCCTCTTTTTGGAGAAGTAATAGCCCAAAAGTTTTGACGTCTTAGAGCAATTCAGGAATTTGAATGTTTCCTCCACTTACAAGGCCCAGTGTTGTGTGTGTGTGTGTGTGTGTGAAAGAGAGAGAGAAAATTTTTAAAGTCTCTAGATTTCTGTGAAACACAGAGTCTTATGGATGGGCTACCTTGTCTTTATCAACTTGACGACCTCTGAAATATCTCATTGTCCCCTGCAGCCTTTTACATAAAAATTAGTGACAGTGGAATTGCATTTCTAAAATTCATTTTCCTGAAAGTAACTGAAATAGCTAATTTGTTCATCAAGGGAAGATCAAAGGCAAGGCTATCTTTTAGCTCCGCGTTAGTGACATTTTTCAGCCACTTGAAGCATTAGCTGGATTTATGTTTACAGTTTTGGAGGAATGGTGTGTTGAGTTGGTTATCCTTCGCTCTGTAACAAACTCACAACACAGTGGCTTGAAAGAGTAACCATGTGTTGTTTCTCATGCATCTGCTGATCGGCTGCTGGTTCTTCTGTTCTAAGCAAGCTCAACAAGGGATGAGTGGTCCAGGATGGCCTCTGTCACCTGCCTGGGAAGGCTGGCCTGGCTGGGAATGCTGTCCCTACACATGGTCTCTCGCCTTCTGGGGGCTACCCTGCCATGTTCATACACTGCATTATGAGGGTCCTCAGTAACCAGAGGGACAAGGCCCAATGGGCAAGCACTTTCCAAGTGTCTACTTCAGTCACACTTGGTATATATCATCTCATTGGTCAAAGCCCATCACATGGCCAAGCTCAGGGCCACCATGGGAGGGGACTCCTTAAACTCCTGTGCACAGGGAGGAAGGAGCCAGAGAGGCCTTTACCGCTGCACTGTACCATCACCGTCTGTCTGCTTTCCCACATCCATTTCAGTTAGACACATGCAGGGCCACGTTTTAAAAATGTCCTAATAATTGTTACATTTCTATTTCTGTTTAGTTCATATTAGGGTCAATAAACCTTAATACATTGAAAATCAGAAACTTATTTTTGAAAAGATGCATGATAGTGTTTTTTTCTCCTAAGCAAAACAAAACAAAACACAAAACCAGCCCTATTAGAATTTCTCCCAGCTTTGGCCTCTCATTTCTCATTTTTTGAGAGAGTTAGGAGAATAATGAATACATGTGTTTTAATACAACTGTGATCTTGCAGGTCAAAAAACATTTTTACTTTCCAAATTTGTCACAAAATTTATCCTGTTATGCCACCTGCTTTAAAAATTCCAGTTTACTGCACATGAGTGCTATGAGACCCAACTGGTTGGTAGCAATATGTAGCTTTAGATGAAGGCAGTTTCTTAAGGATAAACCATTTTATTAGCAGCCCTTAGATATTATATACACATACACATTGCATGTTTTGCCTCATAGAAAATGCAATGCTCTTTTGAATTTTTAATTTTTTTAAAACTAAGAATCATTTACAAAGATCTTTCCTAGTTTGGGAATACAGGATGCTGGGTAATTTGTAGATAAAGGCATCTCTCCACAACCTGCCTACTTCATCGATGAGTTAGATAGGGAACATCTAGTAGATTCCAGAGGCATTTCAGATTGCAGCAGAACTGTGATATCCTGCAGATACGGTTCCCCATGAATCCATCTGCGGAGTGTGTGGAGGTAGAAACGCACACACTGGAGGCAGACCAGGGTTACAGCTCTGGCTCTGTTAATTACGGTGAAACCTTGAGCAAAACCCTCCAATTTTCTGTGTTTCCGGAGGGATGAAGTGGAGTAAAATACTCAAGGGAAAGACTGAGAAAAGACTCAGTGTCAGTTGCCTTTCCTCTTCTCTTTTTTCACTTGTTTTCTTAGTACTTCTTTCACCTACTAACAGTTGTTGAAGCCTTGCTGATAGGTGGCAGGTTGGGCAGTTTGGGAGCAGGAAGGAGACAAAAAGTGTGGTTCTCGATTAGTCGGAATGTTGCCACCCGAGCAAAGGAACAGGCTGCTGGCCCCGGAGCCGGATCCATCTTCCCATAGCTGTTTCCTCGTCACTCCAATGTTCCTGGGTCTGCTCTTTCAGAGACCTGCTAATTTTCGTTGCATACTGATGACTGGGTTGTAATAACAGTAATAAGAGTGCTGCCTGCGCCTAGCACTATTATGACTTCAGGAATAAGGCACCCTGGGACTATGATGAGAACTTAAAACACAAAAGCCAAACCTCCTGAGAGGTCAGGGACACATGGGTGCCTGTAGCATCTCCAGAAAGCACCTGGGCGAGCAGGGTGAAAGCCGATGGCTGTCTGAGGCACTGCCCGTAGGGCCGGACCATTCCTGTGTCTCAGATGTGTGTTTTTGCTAAACATTAGATGGCTTCATTTGCCAGTGGGTCGGAATCAAAAGCACTTCAGGACAACCATAAGGCTGCCCTGAGAGAACCCAGGGACAAGCTAATTAGGAATAAAGAGGTGAGATGGAGAAGAGGGTGTATCTGGGTAACTTCACTGGGTGAAATCCCCGCATAGGTGCTGGCAGCTCAGATATCTGCAGAGTAACAAACCTGTCACAAATCAAGGACAACTCGACGGAACAATTAGAATTAACATTTTACTCTGACATTTATCAAAAATCTCTGCCTGTGTTTTACTCTCTGCAACAAAAGCTGTGGCCTTAGCCTAACATGTACTAGGCGGCTGCCTAACTTGAAACACTCATTTGTGCGGCATGAACTTCCTGCTCGGAGAGTAGAGGGAGGTTGTAGCTTTTGAAATTCTCACATCCCATATGAACCCTAAATGGATTTAGTTGAATGGCAATTATATATTTTGCAACTCACACGTACTATATGAATCCTACGCTTATTTCATTTGAACAGCAAATGTCTGAACAACTCAGGAAAATATTAAACTTTTTATGGTAGATAACATCTGTTTCAATGACCTCTCCTTCAAAACCTGTTTCATTTTACTCTTCCCTAAAACTCTCCAAATTAAATCAAAGAAATCCACCAGATACTCCAAGTACATCATGTATTTTTCCTTAATAAAACCCCACAATTCTGACTATCTAATGCTCATTCAATATAAAGCAATACTTTAAATGTTTTCTTTCTGAATAGAAGCTCAAAGGAAATTTAAAAATTTAAAAGCATTATAGTATTTTGTAAGTAGTAATGTAACTATCTCCCTGACCTCCTTTTTCCATCACATTCTTATGAATATTCATACATTAGGATATACAGTTTCCCTAAATAATTACTTTTTGAAATTAAAAAAATAATCAAAAGTCACAATAAGGGTGAAAATTCATTGTCAGATGCCCAATCTTGCAAAGTAATAACTTTAAGGAGACAGATATGTGAGAGCAAATCTGTGTTTGCTTTTCCTGAATCTCTTGCCTACTTTTCTACATAGAAGCACAAACTCTGTTCCCAGCCCCTTCTTTTTAGTATCACCCAATTTTTTAAGACTTAGTGAGCTAATGCATGAAACATAGCAGATTCATGAAGGGTTCCAAGATGAAGGGGTTGGGGAGAAAACAATGCACTTAGACATGTCTGAAAACCACAGGGAAGAAAAGTGCTCTCTGCTCCTCAGAACCCCCTCTCCTCCCAGGCAGTGTTGTATTCCTGCTTCTTCCTGCAGACAGAACAATACAAGTGTGATTGGCAGTTGCTCCTCCATGCCTCCCCTTTCTCCACGACAAAGGCATACATTCAGTCCATTACTAATTTTAGCTACTTCCCTTTGCATATTTCCACAACCGGATCCTAGGCCAAGCCCTGACCTTGTCCTGCTTGACTAATGTGGCATCCCTGCCACTCCTGGGCTCAGGGAGGAGGGCATCCAGGAGAACAACAGTATCAGAAACAGCCCTTCAAAACTAGAAGCATACCCTGCTGTGGTGCAAGTGTCTTCTGTTAAATCCCAAGGACACTCGGGAGCCCAGGAGTGTCCTTGCTGCAGTTAGGACTCAGGGGCACCCGTGTGGCCTGCCTGCAAGCACAGCCTTAGCCAGATTTAACTTGCCACACACAGAAAAAAGGGAGTCTTAGATTCACAAAGGTACACCCTTATGCTGCCCCTACTGTTGCTTGCCTCTTCTTCCTCCATGACTTGTTGACTTTAGAAGACTCTGTACTTTCCCTGTTTAGAAATACTAGAAGTATAGGGAGCTCTTCCTTACCTTTCATGACTTTAAGATTCAACCTTCTTCCATGTACTGCATAATGCCCTACTGCAATCTATTTTTCCTCCCAAATTTTAAGTGATTCAAAGTACTCAGCTGAACTTGTAGGTCTGGATACTCCTTGAATGACTGACACATTCTCATTGACAGCATCATTCTTGGGTGACAATCATATTCTCCAATGACATTCTCGTCTGCTTCAACTTTGCTCTTCTATTCCTTTTAGTTACTTCAAAAATAGGACAAAATGGATTTGGAGCAAGTGTAACATCAAGAATTTGCTCGAAGTCTAGACATGTCAGTGACTTCAGTAGTTAAAGCTAAATCTGTCTTTAAACACGTAACAGGAGAGGTATTCCACACAGGCACACATCGGATAACAATTTTTAAAAAAACCCATAGCAGCAGTTAAATACTAAACTACAATGTAATAAATTAAAGAAGAATGGGAAAGAGGAATAAAATATCAATTACTATTGGTTAAAAAGAATTTCAACATTTTACAGGAAATGAAATGCTTTTTTATTGATCTGAATCAATGGATAGATCAACCCAGCCAACAGTGTGTGTGTCCACATATATGATTTTATGATTTCTAGTAGTCACTTTATCAATAAAAAGAAACAGGTAAAGTTATTTTCGATAATACATTTTTATTTTACTCCGTATGCTTCCCTCAATATATCTAATATATTGTCAAAATCCATAATAAAATAATCTGGTGAGATCCTGCATTTAATGACATTAAATATCAATTAATCAATTGATTTTACTGTAGGAGTCCAGCTCCTTTAACCTGCTAATTGGTGCTGTGGATCCATAAGCCTGGGCTGGAGCCACATTTTCCAACCTCAGCACTGTTGCCGTTCCAAAATGGCAGCACCGGATTTTTGTTGGGGGGGACTTGCCTGCATGTTTTAGTATTTTAGCAGCATCTCTCACTGCTCCCTACTAGTTGCCAGTAGCACCCCTTCCCTACCCCCAGAAATGTCTCTAGGCATTGTCAAATGTCCTGTGGTGTGCAAAATTCACCCCCATGGAGAACAACTGGGATGCTGTGTGAAGCATGATTCTTCTCATTTGCTCCTGTCTGCTTATCTCAATGGGCCTGAAATGTGTATTGCAGCTGAACTGCTTAATCAACTAATATCCATGCTTATTAGTTGAATTGAAATACAGTTGACTCTTGAAAAATGGGAAGTTGCCAGCACTGACCCCCACACAGTAGAAAATCTGCATATGACTTTTGACTGCCCCCAAACTCAACTATAGTCCTTAAGTATTTTTAGGAGACTGGTTCCCAAATCTGCAAATGCCAAAGTTCCTTATATAAAGTAGTCTAGAACCATGCATATGCATATGGTCAGCCTTCCGCGTCCCTGAATCCCCAACCACAGATCAAAAAAACACTGCTTTTGATCTTCAGTTGGTTGAATTTGCAGGTGCAAAACTAGGGGATAGTTAGGGTTGACTGTATATTTATTGAGAAAAAAGTACCAGCTGACCTACACAGTTCACACTCATGTTGTTCAAGGCTCCACTGTAATCTAAAACATTTTCGACTTCTAAGCATTATATGGTATTTCACCAGAGCAAAATACAAGCCTGTGCTCAGTAGCTAGATTGAAGAGTGTGATCTCACTGGTCTCTGGCCAGACTTGCATCTTTGAAGACCTAGATCCTAACCCATCTGTGTGAATGAAACGTTTCCCGGTTTACCCCATATTATTGGGAAACACCTTGTTTCTCTTGCCTTTGGGCCAACCAGGACTTTTATTCACATGTAAGAAAAGGTCTAGCTCCTCAGATAGGTTTCCTTTCTTGCCTTCCTCTCCCTGAGTAGTAATAAAGTTTCCAAATTGCCACAGGAAACCTAAGCTTTGCATTTGTGCAGTTGATTTCCATTGGTATGCTGATTGCATGTCTGACTCATTTCTCTCCTCCAAAATTGTAAGCTCTTGTGGGTTAAGGACTTTGTTGATTTTTAATAACTAGCATGGATCAAGTAAACTTGTCAGTAATATCTGCTTAATTGTTGACAATAAAAGGTGAATGTTTTTATAAAACAATAACCTGTTCTTATTAATTTTAATTTTTCCAGTTATTCCTTGTAATTGGGCCATGTCTTTATCTGACTTCATTTATATGCTGGACACTGGCTGCATGCTGGACAAAAAGCTCACAGCTCAGCACTGTGGCTCTCCACCTGGGGATGAGGGTTGTATCCACGGGAACTTGACAGTGTCTTCAGACACGTGTGATGGCCACAATCGGAGTACACTGCCACTGACACCCAGTTGGTAGAGGCGAAGGATGCTGCTAAACATCCATCCATACACAGGAAAGAGCCCGACCGCAAAGAATTACCTGGCCCCCAATGTCAACAGTGTGAGGCTGAGATACCCTGGCAAGAGGACAAGTCATCAGTGGTTTAAATTAAAAGTGATGGATATCATGCTAAGACTTAGGAACAGGACGCCATAGGAGAACAAGAAAAGGAATGATAATTCAGACTGTGTGGCTGAGAGATAAGGGAGGCTCCCCAGAGGAGATAAGCTGGGCCGGGTGTGCAGGTTGGAAACCAGAGGCATGCGAGTGAAGAATGAGTTACCCCCAGGAAGACGGTGTAGAAATAGAGCCAAGAACTAGGGATGGAGCTCCAGAGAAGCCAACTTTCAAAGGCAGACGCAGGAAGAAGAATGTGCAAATGGGGTGATAGGGAGACCCTGGAGGGTGGAACCCAGGCAGGTGGGGTGTTTCTACGGGAAATGGAAACCAGAGTCGAAGGTAGTTTCAAAGAGAGATCGCTAACCATGTCAAGTACCTCAGAGAAGCTGAGTGAGATAAACCAGAAAATTCTTTCCAACATGGCTAAGGAATCACTGGTAACTTTAATAAGAGACATGTCAGGTGCAGGAGATAGGAGATAGATTGTCTTGGGCAGAGAAGTGAATGGGAGGAGAGAAAAGGTATCGATTTATCGTCAGGAAGATTGCTTATGATTATAGAAGAGAAAAACTGAAAACAGTCTAATAAAGAATATATTTAAATTGTTACAAATAGAAAGTAATAATGTACAACCACTAACAGGCATGTTAGTGAAGAGTACTTAAGACTTTTGAAAATGGTCACAGTAAGTGTAAAAAAACAAGATGCAAACCTTTATACAATACAATGCCCATTTTTAAGTAAACAGAGCAAAGCTAAACTAGATAAACAAAACCAAGAAATTAACAGTTGTCATCCCTGGGTAGTATATCTTACAGGCAATTATTGTTTTCTCCTTTGAAAATCTTTATTCTCCGAAAGGTCTAAAATGAGCATGTGTTACTTTAAAAATCAGGGTAAGCTTTTTTTTTTTTTAAAGAAGCTTGGCTGAGAAAGAAAAGAGAAAGTTTTGGCAGTAACTTGAAGAGAATAGAGGGAGGGGAAAGGAGTGTGTGTGTGTATGTGTGTGTGTGTGTGTTTGAGTTGGAAGCAGTGAGAGCATTTCTGTATGTCAAGGGGAGAGAGCCAGAGAGGTTGAAGATACAGGAGCAAGGATGATTGATGGAACAGGTCCCGGAGGGAGCGGGAGGGGATGGAATCCAGATCACAGGTGGTGGGATTAGCCTTGGCTAGGAGGGGAGACATTGCTTCAACTGAAAAATGAGGAAAAGAGGTAAGGATGGATGTGGGTGCTGATAAGAATGTAGAGGAGGGGGCAGGAAGTTGGGGGAGTTGATGTCTGTTGGCCTCTATTTCCTCTGTGAAGAAGAAGGTGAGGTCATTTGCTGATTGGGGTCAAGGGTTTACAGAGAATGATGGGGGTTTGGAAGGGCGGCTAAGGGGAGAGAGGGAGAGAGGGGACTTGGGACACATAGACAGATTGTCCAGCTGACTTGAGAGGCCAGCAGAGGATGAAGACTGAATTTTTAATGAAGGGCATCAATTACTGCGTCCACACAGCTTTCTCTCCCAGCACTCTGCAACATTACTTTAAAAATAAAGAAAGCAAATACTGAGACTGATCAGAAGGTTGCAGACTTGCGGGGAGGTCCTGCAGCAACACCAGTCTTTTAAATATTTGAATAAAGAATGGAGTTTATCCTGGAAAGTGACATAAATAAAGCCAGAAGAAAGCCAAAGGAATGGCAATCACAATGAGGTCTACAAGCAGAGGGGAGGGGACAAGGTGGTGAGAGAACTTGAATACTCACGAGTTTCAGCTACGAGTGGAGTATGGGGAGGTAAGATTCCAGGGATGAAAGATTGCTCGTTGGAGGTGGGAGGTGTAAGTCAGCCAATGTCCCCCTGGGCTGCCTGAGCTAGAATGGTCACGGGACAGTGAAAACACAACCTGTGGTCATATATGGAACATAGAAACGCTCACAAAGTAAAACAAAAATGTCATGTTGAAGTATTTTCTCTCTCTACCCACACCTACATGTGTATAATTTGAAATATTATTAAGAAAATAAAGTAGATGGTAAAAGAGATTACCAACCAAGGGAAAGAGCCCTGGACCTTGTTCAATGCCAGATGCTCAATTGCTCTCTGTCATGAACAAGTCACTTTCATGTTAGAAACAATTTCTTCAGTGGTAAATGGGTTATGTTAAATCTATTCGACACGTTTTTTAAAAGAGAGCTACATTAAAAATTTAAAATAGATCTCAGAGTTTTGGAAACCCCAAATACTGTAGTTTTATTCACTCATCCAACAGATATCCATTGCGCTCTACGATGTGTTTGTATCTGTGATCGGTGAATACAATAGAGAACAAAACGGATGCACTCTTCCCCCTCATGGGTTTAGAGGCAAATGGGGGAACTTTAAGCAATTATCATGCAAATAATAGGGAACCTTCCCTGCTCTATGATTCTGACCCTTCCCACATCCCAACACTTATCCCAGCCAGAGCTCTTCCAGGGCCCTCCTAGACACAGACACATCTCCTGAGAAATTCAGGAAAAAGGGTGTTGAATATTCACCCTTTCTGTGCCTCATTTTTCTCATCTCCTCTCTCATATCTCACTGGAACTCTTCCTTTTTTCTTTACCAAACAAACACAATGGGAAACCATATCAAGCAAATGCCCAATGGGTAAAGGGCACAAGTGGGCAGGCTCACTGGCCACGGCTCATCAGCTCTGCTGAGAGCCAGTCTTTGAATCCCCATTCAACTCAGCTGAAGCATCAAGTCCTCCTTCATTGCAAATGTAATGATGCCCTGCAACTCCTCAAAATACATCGTTGGGCACCTAGTATCCTCAGAATGATATTAAAACCCCTAAAAAAGATTAATATGGTCTTTCATTAATCAGACACTTTCAGTTTTCTTCTCTTACCCCATTTGTTGCAAGCTCGTCCATCAGACTTACTTCAGACTCTATATTCTAGAGAAAAATTGGGCTATGGCATGTGGAGTCATAATAATAGGAAAGGCTAATAACTGTCCATGGAGCTATTGTGGAACAAAGCCATATTTATCTATTCTATACGTTAGCAATAATGCCTCTTTTTTGTCAATTAAAAAATAGCTACTATTTACTAAGAGCAAGGTTTAAAATCTCTGGGTAAAACTAGTAATGAACTTACCAGCTAATGATATTGAGAACTGTTTGAGCCTTGTTAACTAATGTTGTTATTACTTATCTGTTTGATGAAGAACCAAGCAGATGAAAAATAACACCAGTAAACACTAGGTGTTACAGCTTCATTGATATGTTATAAATCAAATATAGTATACTTTCGTGATAATTGAATATAAGCATTTTAATCTTATTCATGTTTATTGCATATTTCAAGCTTATATATAAATATGATTTTCCATTATTATTATTATTATTAAGATTATATTTATTTATTTTTAGAAAAGAGGGGAAGGGAAGGATAAAGAGAGTTAGAGAAACATCAGTGTGTGGTTGCCTCTCACTTGGCCCCCACTGGGGATCTGGTCTGCAACCCAGGCATGTACCCTGATGGGGAATCGAACCAGCAACCCTTTGGTTCACAGCCCCCTCTCAGTCCACTCAATATTATTTTTGATAATCCATAAATAAATAATATCGTGTGCAAAATGTGCATACTCATATTATTTTATGTTTTTAGATAGATAAAATAACTTTTAAATAGAAGAGTTTATTCATGTAAGCGAGGAATTAATTTTAATGGAATTTACTTTGACTCTGCTCATTCTATTTAGAATTGAATCCTTTATACTAAAATCAAATAATATCAGACAAGATCTTAAGTTGTTAAGTATTGCCTAATAATATTATATTATCAATTTATTCTTTGTAGATATTTTAAGATTGTTTTGCTTATATTAATTTGAATTTTGAATTTTTAAAAGAAATCTGTTGGCCTACAGTCATGGAGGTAGGTGTGGGTACATGCAGATCAAAAAACAGTTTGAATACACTACAGTATGACAAATAGGACAGTGCCAGGGCATATAGAATCACTGAAGGTCAAGTGTAAGGATATAACTGGGAAACCAAGAATTACAACAGAAGTGTAATTAACGTTGGCTTACTTATTAATTTTAGAATACAAGGCTAAAAATTCATTCCAAATGATGTTTGATATTGCTGATACAGTCTGGTGAAACTGACCAAACAATTATAACTACAACTAACATCACCCAGCACTCAATATACATGCCAGGTAGCATTATAAATTCAGGTACATACTCTGAATCTCATGCTCTTGTTAATAACCTCCTCTAGTTTTCTTAGGAAGGTGCTTGAAAATTAAAGTTACTTACCCCACATAAAATGTGGGCTATAGCTCTGGTGGGGTGCCTCAGCTGGGTGGAGCATCATCTCACACACCAAAAGGCTGTAGATCTGATCACTGGTTGGGGCGCTTTGGGGAGTCTGTGTGTGTGTGTGTGTGTGTGTGTGTGTGTGTGTGTGTGTAAAATCAATGAATATGTCCTCAGATGAGTATTAATTTTTTTAAATTTGGGTTGTTTTTCTGCTAGAATAATTATTTCAAAATATAAATATGTTCTTATCATCCTCACTAAATGTCCAGCCTTTAGGCCTAACTCTTGGGGGCTTAAAACTGTTCATTGAGTTGCCATTGCTTAGGATTAAGACTCAGTCTCTTTAGACGGGATGCAAATTCTGCAAGTTCTCACCCTACCCACTCCTTTGTTTCACCTTGAGTATATTCCCCACAGCCTCCTCTCATGATGAGTCATAGCCATGCCGGCCTGCACCTGTTACGTGATGCTTACTAGGGGCCCTACCCCTACAGCCCCTCTGAACATGCCATTCCCTCCACGTGGAACTTCTTACTCCCCTCTTTGTCAACTTATATTCTTATCCTCTGTCATCTTTTGGCTCAAATATCCCTTCCTTGGTCAAGCTCTTGATTCTCTTCAACTAGGACCATAGACAATCCTTTCGTAGCTCTTATCAAAGTTGCTCTATTTATTTTTGCAGAATTTTGATGAATGCCTGTCTCCCTCACTAGACTATCCATTCCACTTTTGTTCACCGTCATACCTTCTAGTTTCCAACACAGTGTCCAACATGTAGTAGACTCTTCCTATAGTGAATGAACGAACAAGATAATTATTTCAACCCCACCAAGTCAAGAAATAATTACAGAGTTGTTTTCAATTACAATATTTTTTTGAGGTATTCATTTTTAGGTTTGAAAAAACAAAGACATTCCTTTAAAAAATCAAACATAGTCTTTTGAGGTATATTATGTTACACTCATCTTAGCAAATGTACCCTAGGATTATTGTCACAGGTTTGAGTGTGGAGGAAACAGCAATCTTCACTGTGAGGTCAGTCACAAGTGCTTATTCTATTTAGGATGTTTTCTTCTGTGCTACAGACTGAGCTGTGTGCTTCCTCGACCACTTGTCTGTTTTAAGGGGAACCGTATATTTTTGAGACTATACTTGTAGTTAGGTGTCAAAAGGAATAAAGGTTAAACAATATTCTTTCTTTTTCTTTTTTGTTAGCCAAATATTTTAGCAGGGAACTATCATTAATTGGCTTTCAGTTCAGTGATAAGAAAGACTTTGAATATCCTGCCTTTGACCCATGCATACTTTGGATCCAGGGGGGGAATGGATGAAAAGTCACATATTTTCTGGAATTTGACATGTTTGGTAGTGTGCACACAAGCAGCTGGATCTGGACACTGGCAGTGAAGTAGAGTGGTTCTCTCAATGCCAAGTTTCCTAAGATGCAGTCTTGGGCTCACAGGTGAGCTATAAAGCTTCCTGCCTGATTCTGCTCAGAGTTCAGAGTTCAGATCCTGCTCACGTGATTCAGCTCATGATGTGGTTGGACCCACGGGGTTCAAAAAGTTCACTCACAACATATTATCATTGTTAAAATTGGTTTATTAATAGAGAAACCTAAGAGTTGTAATTAGTGGGATATTATTTGGGCCAGTGATGGCATTTTTGTCTTAGAGTTGTGATGCATAACACCTTTCACCATTTAAAAAATTTATTTATTTATTTATTTATTTATTTATTTAATCCTTACCTGAGGACATGCTTATTTATGTTTGAGAGAGGAGGAGGGAATGGAAGGGAGAGGGAGAGAAACATGGATGTGAGAGAGAAACATTGAACAGTTGCCTCTTACAGGTGCCCCACCATCGGGATTGAATCCACAACCCAGGCATGTGTCCTGAACAGAAATCAAACTTGTGACCTTTTGTTTCAGGGGACAGCGCCCCATTCAACTGAGCCAGGGATGTAACACTTAAAAAAAATAGGGGCCTCTGTGATGACAGTTATGGACAGTGTCCACAGAAATTTCCCAGATGCACATACTCACACAACTTTGTACACCTTCAAAGGTTTTATATCTACTAGAATTCTTCCAGAGATCCCAGACTAGGAACACTTATTCAAGATAAATCCATCTAATTCATGCATGTTAAATAGCAATGATTTATATCGCTTGCCATCTCTTTCATTATAATTTGTTTTATATCTGGACTTTAATTATCAAAGGGGAGGAATAAAGGACATGTTCAAGAGATTCATCATAGTGAAAAAAAAAAACCCTTTCCCTCCCACTTTATCTTTAGGCTGTTGTTTCTAGACCAGGGTTCTGTTGTTCACGCTTACTGTACATTGGCCCCCGCCCAGATAGAGGGCGCTAGTCTGGGCCACTGCACAATCTGTCTTCCTCTGGGCTATGATGTAATCAAAACAATTTCAACCCACTCTCTTGACAATTTTTTTCTACAGGCAATTGTAAAATTGTAGAAGCTAAAAGGCAAAAAAAAGGAACAAGATACAACTTGTTTTCTTTAGTATTTTTATTGAAAAAGTACTCATTGTGGAATAGCTATTTATTGAATTAAAAAATTAAATGTGGTTGGTTTTTTTTTTTGTATTCTGTAGAGGAGTGAAATCTCTGTTTAAAATGGTCACTTTTTTCGAGACTGTTCCAATCTGGATGGACCTTAAACATTTCTCAACCAGCCACCCTTCACAAATGTAAATGTGTAGTGTAACTGAATTAGTCATTTATTTTCCCTGGGACCTCTTCTGTCTGAGGATATCTATAAATGCATTGGAAACTATTTACATACTCTGTTAATAGGTAGTAACTTTTACCAACATTGTACCTGATTAAAGAACAACGTTATTAAAGACTCCGTTTTACAGTAATTAAAATAAACCTCTAAACTTCAACCCAGAATCACAGATTAACTACACATCACACACACTCCCACTGTACTCATAGACAAACACTGGTTACACTTGAAACCAGTGACCTCCGATTCTGCTGGTGATGCTTTAGCCAAAAGCTTTGCAGTGCTCACCTACCCCCAGCCTTGTCTTATGAGTCATATTGTTGTTTATAGATTCCTCATTATCTAAAAATGAGGATAATTTTTGATAAGTAAAATTTTACTTGTCCTTCATGCTTTTCTGTATCTTGCTTGCTGGCATGAAAGCGATGCTGGACAAAGACTCTTGTTTGGAAAAGACCCCAAGAAGGGAGTGGGACTGACCTGACCGCACTGGGCGCAACCAGGGAGTGCTGGGAGATACCAATCCTCTGTGCTGAGCCCGGCCTCTGTTGTGGGAGGCGCCCCCCCCCCCCCCCCCGCCCCTGGCTCTGGAAGGAGGGTTAGTAGAGAAATAGCATGTGCTTTCTGTGGCTGGTGAGCACAGCCCATTAATCCAGCTCCTCCTAGACACTGTGCCTCTCTCACTCTAGAATTCAGAAATGCTGCTCTTCAGTAGGAAAGAGGGGGCATAATAAACAGTCTCACATATTTGGTAAAGGCACCTTCCGTCTTACAAAACATTTACTTTAAAAAGCACTTCACCTTCCGATTTGTATGCACGGATCTATGTTTTTTTCATGTTTCAATTACAGTTTATAGCCAATGTTATTTTGTATAAGTTCCAGGAGTACAGCATACTGCTTAGACATTCACACACTTTAGACAGTGTTCCCCTGATAATTTCAGTATCCGCCTGGGTGTAGCAATGTTGTTGATTATATTCCCTATCCTGTACCTTACATCCCTGTGTCGATTTTGTTCCTACCGATTTGTCTTCTTAATCCCTTCACCTTTTTCACCCAGTGCCCTAACACGCCTTCCCTCTGGCAACCAGCACTCTGTTCTCTGTATCGATGAGTCTGTTTCTGTTGTGTGCATTCATTTAATTTGTTTTTAGATACCACATATAAGTTAAATCTTGTGGTAATTGTCTTTATCTGACTTATTTTACTTGGCATAATTAATACCCTTTAAGTCAGGGGTGGCAAACTCATTTTCACCAGGGGTCATGTCAGCCTCACAGTTGCCTTCAAAGGGCCAAATGTCATTTTCAGACTATAGAAATGTAACTCCTCCTTAACTAGGGGCAAGGAGCTCAGCATTGCCACTGGGTAGAAACAAGGTGCCAGGCCAGAGATAAAACAAGGTGGAGGTCCTGGTGTGGCCCTCAGGGCCTTGTGTTTGCCACCTGGGCTCCAGGTCTACCTACGTTGTTCCAAACGTAAGATTTCATTCATTGTATGACCAAGCAATAATCCGTTTGATCTACAGTTTTTGAATCACAAGCAATAAACATATTTTAGCATGTACTTATGTATATAATCATCATGTAGATAAACAGATATAAAATATATATTTAAAATGATAAAATTATACTTGTTATAACATGCAATACACTGTTATCCGTGTATTATGTTATAAAACATGCTCAAAAATAGAAATTAACAAAGGCGAGACAAAAGTGAAATAAACATTATTTTAAAATTAATTTTATCTTAAGAAACCTTTTGCACTGTGATGGAAAAAGTATAATTTTTAACAACTTCATTGAGAAATCACACACTGTACAGTTGACTCATTTCGGCATTCAGTTCAATGGTTTGCAGTATAGTCACTCAGTTGTGAAACGGTCAACACAGCCAATTTTAGAATATTTTCATCCCCCACCAAAAGAAATTCTGCATACATCAGCAATAATTCCCCACCGCCCCAGCCTCGGCTCTAGGGAACCACTAATGCATTTTCTGTCTCCATAAATTAGCCTATTCTGGACATTCCATGTAAATGGAATTGTGTAATATTGCTCTTTTGCGACTGTCGCCTTTCACTCAGCATAACGTATTCCAGGGTTCATCCATGCTGCAGCGCGCTTCACTGCTTTATTACCTTTTTTCTTTCCAGTGTACAAGACACTATTATTAACTGTGGTCACCATGCTACATTGCACCCCAGGACTTATTTATTCTATAACTGGAAATCTGTATCTTTTGAGCACCTTCATCCATTTTGTACCCGCCCCATCCCAGCCACCAACCTGTTCTCTGTGGGCCCTGGGGTTTGCTGGGATCATGGCTGAGTAACTGTGAGCAGTGTCTGCAGTTCCTACATGTGCCGCTGGGTGGAGCTGGAGATGGCCTCCAGGCCAACCCCAGTGCCCTGGCAGCTTTCCCACACAGATCGAGCTCAGTGTACCCTGCAGGCACTTCGGCACTGTGCTCCTCCCCAAGGGGCACACTCTGTACCTGGACCGCAAATTCTTCCTGTACCAGTTGTGCTCAGTGGACCTGCACCTGGGCTCAAACAAGGATGCAACACATGCCACTTTAATAAACAGGGATCCCACCTATTGCGGGGCCAGTGCTGAGTCTCAAAAAGCTGTCAACAAAGACCTTGCAGAGGAAGGGGCGCTTGAGGAGGCAGACTTTTACTGTATAGCCTCACTAAGAAAATTAGAACAAAATTCAAGAACGAGACAGCAAATGGCATCCATCAGGGTCGGAAGTTTGATCAGGTGGTCGGCATTGGCTCCTCCTACAACTAGGGGTTGAAGGCCAGGCCGAGTTCTTCTGCGTGACCTCCAAGAAGCTGCACGACTTTCTGGAGCACACGACCGGTAAGCCCGGTGAGAACACCAACATTTTGCAAGGATGCAGTTCCAGGATGTGAGGACAGTGCTGACAGCTGAAGAAACAGTTCACCTTTTCCCAAGATGCAACACATTGCTATGGTCAGGAAACTTGGCCCGGGGAAGAAACCTGCTTTGTCCATTTCTCTAGAGAGCTGGGTGTGCATCCTTTTTCCCCCCTCTGAGATGGGTGTGGTGAGAGAGGGGAGCCGTTGTGGAAGCTCCGCGTTCCCACACGGAGGAGGCTGCTGGCCAGTGGGCATCCCCGTGGGGTCTCTGCTCAGGTTTTGCATGTGCTGCTTGCCCGAAACACCTGCTTTAGACCCTCCCCTTTAAACACTGGAAATTATCAAAGGGCAGCAGTATTCCTGGTACTACGTAAACAGCCTGTAATGAAGACCTGGCCTCACTGGTGGAAAGTGGCTGCAGCACCATGGCCCTGGGTGGGGGGTGGGGCGGCAGGTGTCAGCTGGGTGCTGCTGGTGCACTAGGCCCTGGCCCATTGATCAGGAACCCATGGCCTCCAGGTGTGAACGTTCTGCGGCTTCCTGCTGCCTCAGTGCCCTCCACATGCTCACTACTTCCAGGGCCTCTGTTCCCAGTCCTCCTCTTTCAGAGCCAGGCTCCCTGGCCTTCCCTGGGCTTGGAATGGACTTCTCAGTTTGCTTTCATTCGCAGGCAACAGGGCTTTGCAGCCCTTCCAGTGTGGATGGGCTACCCAATGTTTATACTTTTCTGAAATTGCCTAAAATGGACTCATCTGTGAAGTTATGGAAAGGGTGGTGGAAGCCAGCTTGTGGGGTCCAGGAAGGAGGTCGCCTCGGGAGGCCCATCCACCTGGCTTCTGGAGCCCAAACATCGGGTCATGTTGGAAACAGGATGTTCCCAGGACATCACAAATGTCTCCTTCTTTCTGACCACTCTTTCACGTTGTGTAGCTCTGCA
This sequence comes from Sturnira hondurensis, assembly GCF_014824575.4. Classification (NCBI taxonomy): domain Eukaryota; kingdom Metazoa; phylum Chordata; class Mammalia; order Chiroptera; family Phyllostomidae; genus Sturnira; species Sturnira hondurensis. Next base: position 3,948,871 of record NW_028081528.1, read on the forward strand.
GTTCTCAGTTGTATTTCCGGAAGGCTTGAGACTTCGTACTCACCCTGCTCACCTGACTCGACAATGGGGCAATTAGGATTCCCTTCAAACCTTTGGTCAGTGTGCTGTGAGGATGGACCTGCCTTAGCAGGTTTGGGACCCTGTCAAGGTCTGAGGGACCTGCCCGGGACCTGCAGCTCTCTGCTTCCTGACCTCCAGCTTCTGGGGCGCTGTGCACACTAACCACATGGACTGCCCACAGGTAGGTCAGAGGCTCAGATCTAGTTGCATTTGCTTCTGGAAGCTTCTGCCTGTGCCTTTTTTTCCTTCGCTAGTAACCTGATTAAGCAAGTTCTCCAGCATCTAAGACTTACCATTCTCATTTTTGTCAGGTCTGTTCTACTTTTCCATAGAACGCATTTATCCACCAGCTGGGGGAGGGGGAGGGGGCACCCAGTTTTTGGGAGGTGTGGGGCGCTGTGCGGGAGAACTGCTGGCAGCTCAGTGTTGGTTTACAACTTTGGCATAATAAACAGGTTTGTGGTGTTTTTTTAATGTAAAGACACTGAGACTCAATTCACTAAAATTTATGCTAACAGGATATTTAGACTTCTTAGGTATCTGTGTTTTATTAGCTTACACTTTAGTGCCTAAGTTTCTCCTAAAAATAGCAAGTAAGACTGTACACTTATGAATGGGCAAAACAGAACAAAAAATTACTATTATGTAGATAAATCATACTTTATCCATCAGCTGATGGACATTTGTGTTGTTTCTACTTTGGACTATTATGAACAGTGTGGCTACGCCATGTAGGACATAAGTTTTTGTTTCTTGGTTGTATACATGTGGTTGAAATTGCTACGTCCTATGGTAGCTCTGTGTTGAGCTTTTTAAGGAACGGCAAAAATCGTTTTCTACAGTGGCTGCACCATTTTACCTTCTCACCTGCCAAGTCTGAAAGTTCCAGCTTCTCCACCTCTTCACCAACACTTGCTATTCTTTATCTCTCTTTTTTATTATAAACTCTTCTAGTTTGTGTGAAGTTGTATTTCACTGTGGTTCTTTAAAATTATTTTTTGTTGATCAGAGGGAAAGAGAGAAAGTGAGAAAACATCAGTTCATTGTCCCACATATTCATGAATTTATCGGTTGCCTCTCCTGTGTGCTCAGCCTGAGAGTGAACCATGACCTTGTCCATGCCCACGGCGTGCTAACTGACTGAGCCTGCACACCAGGGGTGTCTTGCTGTGGGTTTGATTTGCAAGTTTCTAATGATTAATGATGTTGACCATCTTTTCATGTGCTTGCAGGCAATGTGGTATATCTATTTTAGAGAAATGTTTATTCAGAAACTTTGTTAATTTTTAAATTGGGTGTTCTTTCCATTATTGAGATAAAAGGATTCTTTACCTATTTTGGGTACTGATTAGTCTCTTACCAGACATATGGTTTGCAAATAGTTTCTATAATTTATGGGTTATTTTAAAATTGACTTGAAGGCGTTCATTGAAGCACAAAAATTTTTAACTGTGATTATACTTAACTTATCTGGGGGATTTTTGTTTAATTTTTCTTTCAGTCTTGTATCTAAATATGTTTGCTCCTATATATCTTCTAAGAATATTATAGGTTAGCTCTTACATTTAGTGCTATGATCCATTTGCTGCTGATGTTTGTGTGGGGGGTAGGGAAGGGGCACAACTTTGTTCTACGCCTGTGGCTCTGCAGCCGTCCCGGCCCCATTTGTTGAAAGACTTGGCAGCCTTGGTGAGGGTCGATGGTCCATAACTGTAAGGGTTCGTTTCTGGGCTCTCCATCCAATTCCATTTCTGGATGTGTCTGCCTTTCTTAAATTTGTGAATATTAATTTTTTAAGTTTGTTGATGTCGCTTTATTGCATTGGTGGATCTTTTTGTTACATGTGTGCTTAAAAGAATATATGTTTATTGGTTGCAAATTTCAACATATCTCTAATTGTGTAATTTAAATTGTCTGTAATCTCCATCGTTTTGTTATGAATTTGTTATAACCCCCTTCTATCATGTGGATTTTTCAACTTTTCTTTAGAGTTCTGCCAATTTATGCTTTTTACACTGTGAGCCTCTGTTATTAAGTTTAGGAAAACAATTTTTGTTAATTGAAATTTTGTGTCACTTATTTTATGTGTGTCCATATATGGTCTCTAATATTTTTCACCTGAAGTTGATTTAGTCTGTTTTGACTGTGGCTGTGCAAGGCTTTTACTTTTCCTTTTCTGGAGGGGAGTGAAGATTAGTGTTTTCCTCATATGTCTTCATAGAACCTTTTAATTTATTCTTGCTCTGTCAAAGAATATAGACTCTGTTTTTTAAATTCAATTTTATTGTCTTCATCTTTTAACTAGTAAATTGAGTACATCCACATCAGCTGTGTCTAGTGATATATGGAGATTTGTTTTTAGCATTTTATTTGTGAATTATATTGAGCTTTTTCCAAAAATGCTGTGTTTTTTCTCTATTTTTAGATAGATTACTTTTTGTTTCGCTTTTCTTTCAAAATCTTTTGTCTATGGGAAAGTTATGCACATTATTTCTGTTTATTTAATAGTCACTTTTAAATGATTAACATGCATGTTTAGCTTTAAAAAGCCTAAAATTGACCAAAACTGCTACACCCACCCTGAATAATACGAAGATTTTAGAACACATAAGTTCCCACTGGTCATTGGCATCTTACAAGACAAACTTAGGCATATTTGCGATTCTAATTTTTTATGAAAGCAAGACTTCTGAAATTCAAAGCACTTTAAACCAAAAAGAAAATTCAATTTGCTCATAACTCCAAACAAGGAGAAATGTATACTTTAAAGAAATGGCTTTAGAAATAGGATTTTATTGTTTCTAATTATTTTTCATGATCTTTCTTTTACTTTGAGCTCATATCCCTTGTTAAACTACTTCAAATAGTTCTGACTATTTCAAAGACTAAACACCATAATTGATGACTTTTGTATTTGATCTCACTGCAATTGCATGATGACATCGATCATAGCTCACCATGAGTAACCACCCACATGTCTGGAAGCACATGTGACCCTCTGGAACAAAGTGAGAACCCAGAGGCCATCAAATAGGTTCCTAAACAGTGGCAAAAAAAGAAAGCAAAACAAAACCCAACAGAAACAAAACCAAAAGTGACTGCTATTACCAAAAACAAACAAACAAACAAAACAAAACAAAAAAAACAAAACAAAGAAAGAAAGAAATAGGAAAAAAAAAGGAACCTTGAAATCTCTCCAGCCCACGGGCTTAATGAACTCATAATAACCATTAATAAGTGACCATCAAATAAATATCTTACTGTATGCAAGGACATTGTGTTCATCATATAAATAACTTCAAGACAATGAACAATTAGTAATTATTCCTAATTACTTTCCAAATAGATGGCAATGCTTATCCCCCATAATTTAGGAGGATTTGGGTTCCAGTGACATTAGTGTCTTACTAGGCATCCTTGAAGAATTTATAAAATAGGTGCATAGTAACTCTTCTGTGAAAGGAATTTGCATTTTTGTCAGGGGGAGGAGACAGAGAATGGAGCCACTTCATGTGGTCTAAGGTTGTCTTACACTGAACACATCTCAGTAGACTGAGGGATTTGCCTGAGTAACAGCATGACAAAGCAGCAAATCAAAACTAAGTCCCCAATGAGATCACCTGGAAAGTGAAAGACTAATGTATGCATAAGCCACAGGCTCAATATTGCACACTTAAACAATATTTTCATCAAAAATGCTTTTTTGGAGGGTGGGGGTGTTATTTATTCATTTCATGGGAAAACACATTTCCCAACAGCATTCAACATTTTGTTCTGGAAAGTTAATTTGTGTATCCATCCAATTTTTAATAAGAGTTTCTGACCTGTTTGACATTTTGTTTTTCTGACAACGCAGAGAGAATCGTGTGCTTGTGTACTTAGATGTATGAAAAATAACCATGGACAAAATTCTCTCCCATTAAAATTTCTGGTAGAAAAAAAGGTTTAGTAAAATATTCAGTCCATTCCAGCTACAACTGAAGAAATATTGTCTCAATTTTAAACCTCAAGAGGAATGTTTTTGTTGGTGAGGAGTAATATCCATCAGAAACAAAAGTGGCCTACCATTTTGTGATGCTTTGGTGACTAATGTGCACAATAATAACATGTGCCTTACTGGAGTGTCAAGATTTGCCCTATTCATGAAAAGCCATATTTAGTTGGTGAAAACATTTCATTGCAGTCAACTCTTAGAAACTGAATACATCCTTCTGTCTTCTGTAGTCCTCTTTCTAGCAGGTTTAAAAATATTTGGTCCATGTCTGCTCTTAGGGCCAAAGATTATGATTCTTTCCTAATGAAGTGCTGGAAACATTCAACTGTTTATTTAAATAACATTTACCATTTCTCTTAATTAAAGTTTTAATATAAGTGATATGGAGAACATTTGGAAACTGCATAAAAGTACAAAGGAAGAATAATCCTCAAATCACTAATTTCTCTCATTATCTCTTGGCTCCAACACTAGGTAATTTCAAAGTATTGTCATCCTGTGATCATTTTTTGCTCTGGTATCTATTTTCTTATATTTTTCATTAGCCATTCCTTGGTTCTTTTACATTATAATTGCTTATAATATGATTTATTGGTTTATTTTATCTTTACAGTGAAATCTTAAGGATGGCTATATATCTTTTTTCTATTCATTATTTTATTCAACATATATTTATTAACACCTACTATGTGTGAAACACTATGTGGAAATATATGAGTCAATGAGCAAAGCTCATGCCCTTATGAAAATTACTAGGTATAAAGTGCTTGAATTTTGGGTGTCAACCCACCAGATTAGGAGCCATGCTTAATTCGTTTTTCTGTCTATGATCTGTTTCCTTCTGCAGGCACATTAGATGCTGATGGATACTTACATATTGTGAATACATAATGACTATGGAATAATTAGTTATTTATCTCTTATCTACACTGTAATATTCCTAATAGTTCAGGTTGGATAAATAGAGTTTTGCTTACCTTATGGTCAAGTTCTATACTAAAATGTAGCATCATTTGTATCATGCCTATCAGTTAGCAACTGTTATTCCAATATCTCAGTCTTCCAGCGAAGCCAAAGTAAAGCAATACATATGCAGTATTTAAAAAGAAGGAAGATATTGGGGTTATTTAGATGGCATTCTTATAGTATTGAGCTCTTCATTAAGAGATTAAAATACTTAGTAGCCCAGATATCTAAAACGTGGTTTTGCTTTCTAAAAAATGGCCTTTGATTTCCAAATATCTGTTGACTATTCTTAATGCACAATTAATTTTATAGCTCCAAGGAAGCAAAGAAAAAGATATAAAATGCAGCAAAAGAATAAGTTCACAAATATTAGACACAGTCCATGGTTAAAAAATCTTTCAGTATCACACATGGGAGGATAATTACATGCACACGTGTAAAATGTACCTGGAGCTTCTCTCCTCTCCTCACCTGACGAAGTCAGTTTTTCCTGTCACATCTCAAATTAAACATCACTTTCTTCAATAGAAGTTCCCTCAGCCTCTTCACCGAGTCCTTTCTTTTTTCTATCAGGTTCTTCTTTATAGTGTTTTAAATGGCATTCTGCACTTTTCCTGTACAGCACTCATTATATTTATAATTACATTGAACTTGGAAATATTTAGTGTCTGCCTTCTTGCGAGAGACAATAGCCAAAAAAGGCCCTGCACACCAACAAAGCGTCTGGTAGAAAGTACCAGCCCTGAGTGGTTATTGCACGTAGTACGTCTGATAGAGAAAAGACGATGACAGGGAAAAGGAGGGAGAAAAAACAGTGTGATGGGAGTTTAATGGGAAGTGAAAACAGATGGAAGGTGGGACCTCATAAAAGGTTCTATGTAAACTTCGGGGTGGACCTTTGGGGATGTGTGTGAGTGCCGAACGCGGAGCTTCAGAGACACACGTCGAGGGCGTGGTGCCGAAAAGATAGATGGGTGGGAGCACGAGTGACCGGGGGCCAACGTCACCACCAGGCACGGTAAGCACTGTGCCCATAGCCCGTAATACTTTCAAAGGCTGATAAAATATTTTGAATTTTAATTTTTGATCAGAAGAAAAGGAAATTATAATAATACATAATAATGGATCCAATGCATGCTATTGTAAGCATAAAATATAATTTTCATTTATTTTTTTTAATGGAGGGCAGGCCCCAAGAAGGCAAAGGTGCCCAGGGCCCATGAAAGCCACAAAGCAGCCCTGGGAGGAAACTAGTTCTGCAGCAGATGGCGCTTGGGCTGGAGTGTAGACAAGGAACACATCTAAGGCTGCAGAGGCAGCCCGGGCTCAGGTCCGCGAGAGACCAAACGTCAGGCTGGGGAGGTTCTTCAGGCTCCCGCTCACCTTCTGGAAATTGTGTGTCAACTTTTGTCACAGAAGGGCTCCAGGAGGAGAATTCTTACAGGAAAGAATAGGATGGGTTGTTTTTAAGAGTAGGGTGATTAATTAGGGAGTTTTTGCATTTGTTTTAATGGGGGTTATAAAGGAGATTACAGTAGCAAGAGACAGAGGGATGGGTGTTGTAATCATTCTGGTATATATTTACCCAAGAGTTTTAGATCATACTCACAGAAGCTGCCTTTTCCTGGAAGAAAACCCACAAAGTCTTGCATTCCCTCTGATTATAAGATCCATGTAAGAAGGTACTATGTCAATCTTACTGATATGAAGTCTGTCTGGAAAAAGTCCAATCATTGTTAATATAAAGAGAACAGTTTGCATGACATTGATATAACCTATCAGCCACGGAGAGTGGACTGGAATGTGCATGTGTGAACAGTGACGACTTCATTGTACTAGTCAGTGAGGGCAGTAGACACCATTGAGTGAGCATGTGTACTGTGTGGCTTCACACCCAAAATGTCTGAGTGAGAAGAGCAATAAATCTGCATCACATTTTCCATTAAGCTTGAACATTCCCCTGCAGAAACTATATGGGTGACTCAGAAGGCCACAGCAAGGGAAATTGTGATTGGCAGCCCCATCATGACACTGTGCCCGCTCGTGCATCTCATCTTGTGCAGAGATTTGTGGCAGAACGTCAAATCATCCAGCTCATTCCCCACCACTATAACCCGAGATTTGGTGCCCTGTGACTTCTAGCTTTTCCCAAAACTAAAATCACCTTTGAAAGGAAAGAGATTTCAGACCATGGATGAGATTCAGAAAAATGTGATGGGACATCTGATATTGGTTGGGAGAACTGTATGAGGTCCCAAGGTGCCTAACTTTGAAGAGGACTGAGGTGTCATTGTTCTATGTACAATACTTCTTGTATTTTGTATCCTCTTCAATAAATATCTCTACTTTTCATATTACATAGCTAGATACTTTCTGGAAAGACCTCACATATCCTCAGGGCATTAACTATAGAGGTAATCAAGAAAAATAGATTTAGACACTTATAAAAATATCAAAACTATTTTAACTAGAACTAGATCTTTTTATTTATTTTATATTCATTTATTTATTTATTTATTTTTTTTAGAGAGAGGGGAAAGGAGGGAGAAAGAGAGGAAGAGAAAAATTGATAGGTTGCCTCTCGCACGTAGCCCAACCAGGGAGTGGGTCCACAACCCAGGCCTGTGCCCTGATAGAGAATCAAACTGCCAACCTTTTGCTTTGCAGAGCAACACTCAACAAACTGGGCCACACTGGTCAGGGCTACAGCTAGATCTTGACCAAGCATCCTTATCGTTGAACCCAATGCCCAAAGCCTAAGCATGTGACAGATGCCTTCCAAATGACTGATGGTTCAGTTATTCTGCACCTGAAAACAGAAGTAACAACATATACATTCATCGTAACCTGTTTTAATGTTACTTTTAAATGATTCTTAATAGTGTTCTAAGTTGGAAAATCTCTGCCTATGATTTATAACTAAATAATATTTATAGTCATAACTCATGTTTATATGTAGCATTAAGTCATATATGGAGGACTGTACAATGATATAAAACCAGACAATATGCCCTGAGTACAGTTGTGTTGTATGTAGATGTGTTAGCATTCCCACTTAGTAACTGGTACCCTTAGGACATCCTGAGCCTGGTGCTAGGAATGCAGGGTGAGTATAGCACAGCGTGGCTGTGGTGGGTGGTAGGGGAACACCTCACCTAACAGAAAGTGTAAAGCAAGGCCTCACTAAGGAGAGGCGATGTTTGCATCGGGTCTTGAAAAAGTAAATGCCAGCCAGGTAGATCAAAGCAGGAAGGCATGTAGTTTTTAAGTTATAGGAATTAGACTTTCATTTAAAAGACTTTGTTAGACTTTTGGAGTATCGGTTTCCTTATCCACTAGAAAGGAAATATTCACTGTGCAGTATTTATAGTTAAATTAGTTGCTTATCTGTGTTTTAGTGACTTGCTTTTTCTAGAGACAGAGGAATAGACTAAGTGAATCTTCCAGAGGCTCCCAAACTCTGGTTCTTTGACTTGATAACTTGAGAAGCATGAAAAATGATAGCATTCTTAAATCACTGAGATTATATTTAATACTCTAGAGAAGAAACTAATGATTTTTGTAGCATTGAGATTACACCACACAACCTATAAAAATTCCATTGCCATGTATCATTATAAGAAGACTGAAAGGCTTCAAAATAGAGCTTATTTGGTAATTTTTAGGATCTCATAGATTTTATTAGCAATATCACTGAAATAAAATGAAGGTAGAATTTTTAAAATCCAGTTTGTTGGCAGTTAGAAAAGGGTCGACGTGTTCTCTGACTTTGCATTGCCACAACTCTGGGGCTGTATTTAAAACATTGGTATCAAGGTCGGAAATGAGTCGAAGTTGGTGCTTCTCCTGGGGTTAAAGGTCTGTTTCTTTCAATCAGTTCAAACTGACAGGCCTCCTGCCATCACTCCTCCTTAGCCAGGCAGACAGGCCCTGGCTGTCAGTGTGAAAACATCTGTTGAATAGATTTATTGACTGGATCTTGTTTTTTCCTCTCCCTTTCTCTATTTTTTTTTTCTTTTACCTTCACACCGTTTATTATGTCGCTGACCTGATGAACTTAATTTGTTGACATGTCGCTCTCAGTGTCTCCCTCAATGCTTGTCTCACATTTCTTTCTACTGTGCTTTTTTTCTTGGCAACAGCCCTTCCTGGACCCCCAGCACGCACATGCGCTCTCCGTGCGCCAAGCTCAGCTGGCTGTGGTTGGCGTGGATGGATCAGAGAAACATCATCTCGTCTCCAGGACTCATTCCTCCCCTGCTGCCTCCGTTTTACCTCACCCAGCAATGGACCGCCCCCTTCAGCCTGGCTCTGCAACTGGTAGGAATCCCTAAAGGCCCTCCCTAATAGGCACGCTAAATGCACCGTTCTTGTAGGATTAACCGATTTAAATGCTCCGAATAACTCCAATAGCAGAACGCTCAATTTTAACCCAATGCAACCTACATTTTATGAGGTTATATTGGCCACAAGACAAATAGCACATCTGATAAATCTTGGGCTTAGTATTAATAGCCTCATAAATTATTATCATTCGGGGGCCTGGAAAACGCATCAACAGGTGCATGGTCCCTTTTGGAAACAAAAATCCCTACAACATATTTTTAGCAGTGTTCCTCAATCTCTTCCCGCTAGTAGTTCTGGCCACTAGGAAATTTATGATGCTCAGCTACATTTGAGTCTAAAGAGTGTCCCTCCCCCGTTTGTGTTTCTTGGTTGTTTTTTTTTTAAATTGTTTGAACTATACATACAAATGACTCACAACACACAATGCCAAGCAAACTGAACTTAATTCTACATAGCTAGTTCTGTTTCCGTTTATTATCACACCTCTGGGTGGGCTATTTAACCAACCTATTCCTTTGCCTACAGCTGTGTTTGATATTTCAGAATCTAGCTACACAGGAAAACAAACCAGATAACTCCGATGTCAGAGGAAGGTCAAATCTGGAGCACACACACACAAAGCGGTGCCATTCCCTCAACAGAGGAACTGTACTGTGTTCCTTTCTATTTGTCAGACCCCATTTTTTTCCAGGCTCTCAACTGTGGCTGATCGAATAAGATAGTGCAGCCTGGAGGGACTGATGACGTGGATGCAGCCAGAGGAGAATTCATATGTACCTTCCCCTAGAGGCTCTCAGAGGTTATCTGATTTATTTTTGAAGCCTTTTTCAGGATTCAAAGTTTCTTTTTAACGCTTCTGTGACCTCACGCAACCCCTTTGTGCTTGGAAAAGTTAATGTACTTTTTTTCTGAAATCAAATTCCCAAGTCTTGATATCATCTTTTATTTGAAAATCAGTGAATGAAATGGGTGAGTTATTTAACTTTGACAGACATCGTTAAAAGTACATGTAGGAGCTACTTTTAATAATGTGCTAGACCACAAGCCAGCATTCCATAGTAAGAGCACAGGCTGGGTATATTTGGATATTTTTTTTTTACCACATTAGCCACTGCCCCTGATTCCTTTATTTCTTGGAGCACAGCGGACCTGCCCCAGCATCCCAAATGGACCAAGACTGCAACGCAGTGTGAGTGGCAGCCACTTGGATCAGTCACGCCGGGTTCTATTCCTGTACCGGGTTCTAATCATTCAGAGAGTTTTTGTTCAAAGCCAAATATATGATGTAGAGGAATGCTTTCTGTAGGAACACTTTTGAGCATGGTCTTTAAGAATTAAATACTGGTTCTTCTCATTTCTTTTCCTGAAAGTGGTTTTTATTTAGCCTTTTAGAGAACACAGAGTCTTAACCATCCTATCCTAATGCCAATTCCATTCACTCAAAATAATTTCCTTGTTTTAAAAGTGAACTGAACTATACATTTTTGTAGTGTCATTCCCATGTACTCATTGTATGCTGCTGTCCACTGTTATAATTCTGATGATAGGGTTTCTTTTCTCAGTTAAGAGTAATGGCTTCTGATGCTTTGGTCTCCTTATTTTTTATATGTTCCTTCAGTATGGATGGAGAAAGATCTCTGAATATTAGAATGATCCTAGGAGTTTGAGAAAACAGCATTGCCAAATGGACAGGCTTTAGACCTTAGCAGGGGTGTCAAACTCATTTTCACTGGAGGCCACATCAGCCTCATGGTTGCCTTCAAAGGGCCAAATGTCATTTTGAGACTGTATAAATGTAACAACTCCTTAATGAGGGGCAAGGAGGTCAGTGCTGCCACTGGGTAGAAACAAGATGCCAGGCCAGATAAAACAAGGTAGAGGGCCGGATTCGGCCAATGTGGGCCTTGTGTTTGCCACCTGTGCCTTAGAGGATTCAGGTGAAAGGGTGTACTAGTAATATAACCATGACATAAACATAACCTAATCATTCAGTGTAAGGACTGATCATTTCAGGTCATTAGTCTCTGTTTCTTAATGTCAGCATCCTAGTATTTATCAGAGTTTATACTCCAAACAGAAGCAGAGAAATAACTTGATGAGGCCTATTTCTTGCTTAATAAGAAACTTTATAAATTTATACTTTAAAAACACAGGATTATGTGCTTAGTAGGCATGCAATAAGTTCTAGTTGAATCAATGACTAATTTGTTTAGCACATATATAACATATAGGTATAATGATAAACACTTATGAATTTACTAGTTCAAATCCCAAAACTCTGAAAATAAAAGTTGCTTTTTACCTATTGCTCTGGTTAGAGAATAACTGATTTCAAAGTTATATAATGTAGTAGAAAAAAAATTGCCTATTGTCTTATTTGACCTTAAAAATGTTGTATACTAACACTTGAATTCTAAAAGTGAAAATGCTCAATAACTTTTAATAAAAAATCATTCAGCCCTGGCTGCTGTGGAGCAGTGGTTGGAGTGTGTTTCTGTAACTGAAGGATCGCGGGTTCGATTCCTGGTGGGGGCACATTCCTAGGTAGTGGGTTCATCCTGATTTGGGCTTGGCCACATGCAACCCCCGGTCCAGATGTGTATTATACCTGGACCCCCAAGCAGATACCCAGCCCGGGTGCATACGAAGGCAGCCAACTGATGCTGCTCTCACATCAGTGTTTCCGTCTCTCCCTTCCTCTCTCGTTCTCTGAAAGCAAATGAAAACGCCCTCGGGTGAGGATGTAAATAAATAAATGAACAAATAAATAAATAAATACACAAACAAACTACGAAGTATATAATTTGTATATCCATAAATATATATACCTGTCTTCCCAGAAGGCATTTAGCCATGTACTATGAAAAATAAAGACATTTATTGAGGAGGATACAAGATACAAGAAGCATTGTACACAGGACAACGACAACTCAGTCTCCTTCAAAGTAGGCACTTTGGGGCCTCACACAGTTCTCCCAGTCACCATCAGCTGCCCCATCTTATTTTTCTGAATCTCACTGATGGTCTGAAATCTCTTTCCTTTCCAAGGTGATTTTAGTTTTGGGAAAAGCCAGAAGTCTCATGGTGCCAAATCTGGGCTGTAGGGGGTCTGAGTCACCTGAGTGATTTGATGTTCCACCAAAAATCTTGGCATAAGACATGATGCATGAGTGGGCATGTTGTTGTGATGAAACTGCCTATCACAGTTGCCCATAGCTGCAGCCTTCTGAATCATCCAAATAGAAGACTCTGTGGAGTAATGTTAAAGCTTAACACAAAATTTGATGCAGATTTGCTGCTCTTCTCAGACATAGCTACACAGTACACATGCTCACTCAATGGTGTCTACCACCCCCACTGACTAGTACAGTGAAGTCATCATTGTTCACACATGCACATTCCAGTCCACTCTCCTTGGCTGCCAGGTTACATGGATGTCATGCAGACCATTCTTGTTATAGTAATAATGGCTGAACTTTTTCTGGACAGAGTATATATAAATTATATGTTTATATATTTTAATATAAATATATATGTTTATATATTATATGTTTATATATAAACTTTTACTTGGTACTTTTCCAAATATATATAATGTATATAAAATATATATTTATACATCTTATACATATATAAAAAACTTTTATTTTGTACTTTTCCAAATCCAAAGAAAATGAAATGCACAGTTTTCACTCTACTCCTTCACATACTTTTTGGCTTTAATCCAAACTCATGGTTTCCCCTATGGTCTCCAGACTCTTATAATCCACATAATTTCAAAATTTATTTCAGCGTTTCTAATGATCTTAATTTAAGAGATGAACGCTTAAGGCTTTCATTTGTAGTACTTTTGAAAACAAATGTTTTTCAGCATTAAGCTCCTTTCTTTTGACTCTTTAATATCTACTTGTTGTACATACACTTAAAAAATCAAAAGTGACATTCAGTCATGTTCATTGGGAATATTTAAGATTTTTATCAGAAGAAATTGATGCAATCTCACACGGTCAATACTTGTTACACTAAAAAGTAAGGAAGAGAAAGTGGTGCAAAGGCATTTGCTTAAATCTGTACTGGAAGAGCTATGCTTTTTGATACAACTAAAAATTATTTAACACTTGTTGTAGACCCTGTCCAGCAGAGTCTGCCTGTTGTGGTTGACGACGAGAATCAATTCACAGGCAACAACACTCCTGTGTGGAAAAAGGGAACAGGCACGACTACTCTCTCAAGGGGAGAGTCCATGGGTTGTAATATGAGTTCTTTGGTTTCTCCATTTCCTATACTGTTCTTAACCTTCCCCTGTCTATTTTGTGCCTATCAATTATGCTTCTTATTCCCTGTACCTTTTCCCCCAACCTCCTCTCTTCCCTTCCCATTGATAACCCTCCATGTGATCTCCATTTCTGTGATTCTGCTTCTCTTCTAGTTGTTTGCTTAGTTTGTTTCTGTTTTTTTAGGTTTAGTTGTTGATAGTTGTGTTTGTTGTCATTTTACTGTTCATAGTTTTGATCTTTTTTTTCATAGATAAGTTCCTTTAACATTTCATATAATAAGGGCTGGGTGATGATGAACTCCTTTAACTTTACCTTATTGTGAGACATTTTATCTTTCCTTCCATTCTAAATGATAGTTTTGCTGGGAAGAGTAATCTTGGATGCAGGTCCATGCCTTCTTGACTTTGAGTACTACTTTTCAGTCCCTTCATACCTTCAAGGTTTCTTTTGAGAAATCAGCTGATAGTCTAATGGTAACCCCTTTGTAGATAACTGTCTCTTTTTCTCTTGCCGATTTTAAGATTCTCTCCTTATCTTTAATCTTGGGTAATTTAATTATGATGTATTTTGGTGTGTTTCTCCTTTGTTCCAATTTCTTTGGGATGCTCTGGGCTTCCTGGACTTCCTGGAAGTCTATTTCCTTCATCAGATTGGGGAATTTTTTCCTTCATTATTTTTTCAAATAAGTTTTCAATTTCTTATTCTTCCTTTTCTCCTTTGGGCACCCCTATGATTTGGGTGTTGGAATGTTTAAAATTGTCCCAGAGGTTCCTAAGCCTCTCCTCATTTTTCTAAATTATTGTTTCTTCATTTTGCTCTGGTTGAATGTTTTTTCTTCCTTCTTCTTCAAATCATTGATCTGAATCCCAATTTCCTTCCTTTCACTGTTGGTTTCCTGTGTATATATATATTTTTTATTTCACTTTGCATAGCCTTCACTTCTTCCAATATTTTGCATCTGTACTCAATCATTTCTGTGAGCATCCTAATTACCAGTGTTTTCAACTCTGCATCTAATAGATTGGCTAGCTCCTCTTTGCTTAGTTTATTTTTGGACTTTTGATCTGTTCATTCATTTTGGCCAAACTTCTTTGTCTCAGTGCACCTATTATGTTGTAAGGGGCTGAGCCTTAAGTATTCACCAGGGTAGGGCAAACCACTTACTGTATTGTGGCACTATATGTGGGGGAGTGGTCAGAGAGGGAACACGCCACTTGCTTAACTCTTACCCCACTTTCAGTTGCTTCCCCTGCTACCCACAAGCAAATGGAGCCCTTTTGGTGATTATTCCTGGGTAGGTGGACTTCTGCATGTTTTAGGACCCTGGGCACCTCTTCAACAAACTTTCTATGAGACTGGCAATTTCTCCCACCACCACAAACACCAAAGGTTTTTATAGCCAGAGGTTTTGAGGCTTTAGTTTCCCACCCTGGAACCCTGGGTTGTGTGATCTGTCTTGCTTCCCAGTTGTTCCTCTTGGTTTATCCACACCTGGATGTGGGACCACCTGGTCTGCCAGCTACCGCCTTGCCATGTGTCCTCTCTGCCCCAGCTGCCTGTCTGCACCCTTCCTATTGGTCTGGATGAATGTTTCTTTTTTAACTCCTTGGTTGTTGGACTTCCATACCATTCAATTTTCTGGCAGTTCTGGTTGTTTTTTGTTTTTAAATTTGTTGTTTTCCTTCTTTTGTTTGTGCAAGGAAGCAAAGAATATCTACCTATGCCTCCATCTTGATCAGAAGTTCTAAACTCTCATAGTTGCCAAGGTACACCATTCAAACTTTCGCCCTCCACGTGGCTTCTCAGCATCCCACTCATAATAGCCACACCAACCCCTTTTTGTAAAGAACAAAGCAGTGTTCCACAGGGAAAATATCTGAGTTCAGCCACTTGTTGAAAGATGAAGTGTTTAGTTCACTTCCTGTGAGGACTTGAACAGACCAAAAAACAGAGGCTGAGATGTAGCTACCACCTGGTGGCCCTGCAGAGATCCTGGATGAAGGTATTTCCAGGATGGAGGAGAAGAGCACATTATCTTTCAGCTGCTGTAGTGACAATGAAGACTGTGTGTTATGGAGTCAGGTTGCCACATTTTCAAATGGATTTTAGGTTGTATTGGAATTTGAGTAATAATATTCAATTTAAGAGATTTTTTCCCATTCTGTTTGAAGCTAAGGTATGGTATTTTTATGTGTTCTGATAAGCAAGGGGAGGACAGTGTGTTCTGTCTTAGTCATCTCTTCTATTTCCAGCAGAAATGAGGCTTGGCATGGCTTCACAATACGATGCTGACAGTAGATGGTACACTTGTCTTGTTTATACCAAATGGGATTGATTGAAATAAGAATTTGATGGCAATAAACTTGATTGACTTTATCTTCCCTATTACCTAGTATGACTTAAGGCCTTCTTTCACCCCAGCACTAGGTTACTTTATATAATCTGTGAGTAAATTTTTTTGTAATATCATCTCTTTAGTCAATGTCTAATGCGGAATAGAATCGTGGTGCTCAACTAAACCAACTTTTGTGAAAGCCCTTAAAACAATTTAGGTACTTCAAATACTTATTTAATATAACTAAAAGCAAGAAAAAGCACAACATCTAAAACATGTATCAAACATTTTTGAGGGCTTTTTTTGTAGAAAATAAACTACTAGGGTTTATAAAATACAGGGAAAGACTTTAGGACTCTTGTGCATTGCCCCAAATCCAAATTCTAACTCATCCCTTGATCAAGGCAGAGATGGATCCATGGGTTTATGTTGCAAGAATTAAGCAGGAGGCAGAAAGGGTCAAAGAAAAGTAGAATTCCATATGAATCCCAAAGAGAAAAGCAGAATTGTTTCTCACCCTATAAGTCTTTGTTTCTGAAAAGAAAAAAAGAGAAGAAAAGAAAAAAGAAAGAGGAAAAGAATGGAGATGAAGAATGAGGTTTAAGTCTCACCTTGCAGTCTACCTGTTAACACCTCATTGGTACATCATTAAGATGAAGAAGTGGAGGTTTAGGGTTCCAGGCTTTATTTATTTCCCCTTAAATTCAAATGTCTTTCCAAGAGCTCCTGGACTTTGTGTTATAATCTCCAGATACTTGGCAATAACTTCCAGCTACCATAACCTGTTTCATAATTTTTTGGCAGTGGTTTATAGAGAAAATGTTAAAAGAGGAACAATTACTATGGAGGTGAAGTTAGATATGTCAAGAGATGAAATAGTGAAAAAAAATGAAGCAACTTAATGATTAGAATCTTTACTTTTGAAGAATATATTTTTAAAACGAGGGGGATACTCTATTTTTCATTTTCATCTATCATTAATATATATATTTTTTTACTTTGTGTATTATGAAACTGTGGTTCATACTATGGTAAACCATTTCTGTTATATAATAGCAATCCATAATACTAGATATATCTGAATTGTGAAGACACGTCCTACATACCTCTACATTTTGGAATATTGCTTTAGAGGACTGCCAGCTTTTTGCCTTCCTTCATGTCTTCAGTTGGACTTTATTTTAAAATACTTATTTAATTCCTTTTTGTGTAAAATACCATGAAGAAATATAAGGCTGAGTAAAATGAATGCCTGTGTTAGAGACACTCGCCAGTGGAAAGATAAGACAGAAGATGAAAGGTAGTGTACTAAAGAAATAAGGCTACAAGAGCTTCAGGAATCCGAGACCCACCATTTAGGCTCGTCAAGAGAGGCTTTGTAAGGGAGATGTCCAACCTACTTGTCGTATCTATTCATTTACACCATGGGGAGAAAGTAGGTTTATAGTTGTTTGTATGGACAATAATACAATAGTTAATAAATAATAACACAAGAATAAACTCTGTGTTTTGCATACTCAGAACTATAAACCTCCGTTTGCCTACCCTGTATTTATGTTTTTCATTTATTCATTAAAAATACTTTTGAGGACCTACTGTATTCCAAGCACGTTTGCAGATGCTAAGAGTTTGGAGCTAATAAGACACTTCTAGTCTGTGTGTTCATAGATCTCACCAGAGGAAGAAATATACCACTAACAAGGTTATATAACAATTAAATAATTGTGATAAATGCTCTGAAGACCTTGAAGATTCTATGAGTACATGTAGTAGGAGACCTAATTTACTAATCTCAGGGAATGCTTTATTGAGGAAGTGACATTAAAACAACCTTGAAGAATGAGTAGGAATTAGGCAAATGAGGGCCAGAAAGAAGACTTTTGGTGTAGGTGGGACGGTGTGTATAAAGATCTGGAGGCTGGTGTGATTGTGGACCTATGAATAGATGGCAGGCTTTTGTGGGAGAAACAGAGATCAGGAGGGAGGTGTAAATTAGATGAAGCTGGAGGGAAGGGAAGGGGCTTATATATGTGCTGACCTTGAGAAAACTTAATCCCATCAGGGAAGTGTCGAGCATTTCAGCAAAAGTAGCTACTGTTAAGTGGCAAATGGAGTAGAGTGAAAGTCAGGTAGCCAATCACAGGGCTAGTTCAGGAGCCCAAAGTAGAGATAATAGTACCTTGGATTGTTTATGGTTTTGGCATTGGAGATAAGAAGTAATTCAAAACTGGATAGGGAGTGTCATGGGGTCACTAAGATTTCTTGCAGGAGCAATGGTGGATCACCATGTCCTTTCCTGAAATGAGGAATGTCGTGTGCGGTTTAAGATCATGAACTTCAATCTAAGGCATCCAAGTGGAGGGTTTGAATGGGCAATTCAATAGACAAGTGTGGAAGTGTACTGCTCAGAAGAGAGCACTAAAGATGAAAATTTGAGAGTCAGGCATCTAGGAATAGATTTTGAAGGCATTTGAGTCTTAAGAATGGATGTCATTTGGACCAGCAAAATGATATATTGGGTTGGCCAAAAAGTCCATTATTTTTCTTCTGTGAAATAAAAGACATGCTTTTTATTTTCACCAATAGCTTTCTTGATTTGGATATTTTGAGTAAGTCAGCTATCTCCCACTATTGGCTTCTAGTGGGTAGAGTCCAGAGGTGCTGCTAAATGCCTTCCAATGCATAAGACAGACTCAACAGTAAATAATTATTTGGCCAGAATGTCAATAGTACCAAGAAACTTTGCAAACAACTTTTGACACATTTGATCAGTCATGGCACTTTCTCCATGTGCTGCACAAGTCTTTTTTGGTGTTTCAATTGAGCTTTTACCTTTCTTGAAATAATAAAGCATAATATGCCAAAAATGTTGCGTATCTTCTTCCATCTTCAATATTAAGCTGGCTGCACAAAAATTCACCAATTTTGGTAATTTTTTAATGCATGCTGATATACAGCTTTCACAACACAATCTAACAAAATTGTTTCAAATGAAGTTAAAGACAACTAAGCACTACCACAGCCATCATATGGAAAAAACGTAATGGATTTTTTAGCCAAGCCAATATATTTTGTAGAAATAATTTTTACCACATGGTTTAAAACATTTATGTCAATCTTCTGCATAATATTAGTATACTCAGGGACAAACAGTTTCCATTTTTGAGTAACATTATTCTAATATGACACTCTTTTTTTTATTCTCAGGGAGAATAAAAAAGCATTAATTAATTAAACTTACTTTATAACACAAGTAGTTGGTACTTATCTGTTCTTGAATAGGTACTTATTTTTGCTTTTTAATATATTAACATGGATTCTTCTGCTCTCACTTCATGTCCCCAGAAAATGTATTTTCATGGTAATTTATTGGAATATTGTTTAAATAATTTCTTATGTTAGGCAATTTTGTAAGTACCATGTGTTCCCCCCAAGAAATTGGTTTAAGGGTACAAATCTTTTCAAAATTAACCAGCTATAATTATCATGTAATTTGTTTCTTTAATAAGTCCTATTTTATGTATCTCTACTAGTTCATTTCATCAAATTTTTATAACTTTCCCATCATATGGTCTAACTAAAATATGAAATATGTTAACTTGTGGTAATTTAGAAGCAGATTTTCTTCATTAAGTATCTCTAATTTCTACTAAAGTGATACCCATAGACTTATTCATTTTTTTAAAGAAATGCTTTTATTGTCACATGACATTATAAGACCTACAACCCCCACATTGCTTACAGATGGGCATAAATTATGAGAAAAGTAAAGGAGAAACTCTTTCTGCCCAGTGTTGAAGCGATTGCTAAGCAGAACAGGAAAGCAGTCGGAAAACCTTCCACTTTATTATAAAAATGTAAACAGATCTAAAGTGAGGCTAGAATTAGTCATGAGATAAATACACTGTTTAAAGAACCAGCTCATTTTATGGCTTCAGTGATAAAATTTAAACCTCTACTGAATTGAAGTATCTGTCTAAAAATACTTCAAAATGATTTAATACACTGGTAAAATTCGTTTTTTTTATCTAAAGTTTTAAAATATTTTTAAAAAATATTATCACCTTCATGCGCCTTACAGATTTACTAAGCCAGGGCCTGAGTACTGATCAAGCCAGGGGTTGACTCTTTTTGCCTGTTTATCCAGATACACTGGATGAAATAGCTCCTGTGTGTTCCTGGGAGTTTGTGGTTATGTATTATTTCTGTATTTGTAAACTTGTTTTAAAAAGAATGCCTTTGCTGAGTAATTATCTCGTCATCTAAAGTATATGTATCATCACTCAGTCTTGTGCTTTTTCTTTGTCCCGAAGGAATTGCCTATGACCCTCTGATGCTGAAACACCAGTGCGTTTGTGGCAGTTCCACCACCCACCCCGAGCACGCTGGACGGATACAGAGCATCTGGTCACGGCTGCAAGAGACGGGGCTGCTAAATAAATGTGAGGTAATCCTGAATTGGCCACACTCTTTTACTTACTTAAATAAATCATGTAAAGAGGCCAGTATTTGTTAGAGCAGTTGTAGAAAAATTTTAACTCTGTAGCCCCAACACCATGATGCGGGAACCATCATCAGCACAAGTAGTATAGAGCCCGTGACCTACCCAACTGGGTTGGGCACACAGTAGGTTCTCGGTCAGTGTTGACAGACTGATCAGCTGCCTGATGTGTGTGAGTGCTATTATTGCAGCATTTTTTTTCTGTATGCATGCTGACATTGCTATTTCTAAATAGATATCATTTATTGAGTTAATTGTCTGAGAAGCTCTTTGCAAACTTTTAAGTGCTAAGTAGTTGTTATTCCTTGTTGTTAAGTTATACTGAACTCAGATACAGGTCAGTTTTGTCTCATGGAAATGAATATATTTAAAAGATTAATTATCTTCTTACCAAGAAAAGTCAGTTCTTTTTATTGAAGTCACTGTTGTGTTTATATTTTTATAGTAGATGTTTGACTACTTTTATCAATACTTCTTTAGACTCACGTCTATAGATTCCTGATGAGTTCCATTGGTTATTTAGAAAAATTTGTTTCTTTAGGCTTTCAAAGGTTAAAGTAAAGCTGACAACAATTCCAAAAAACTACAATTTTCAAGTTTGGGATGAAATGAAATGGGCAGTATTTTGATTATAGTTAAATCATGAGGAAACCAATACACTGAGATCATATTAAGTTCACTGTACTTCAATAAAGATGCAATCTTTTTGACTAATTTTGAGTTCATTAATTTTGACAACCCAAAATGAAGTCAAGAAAATTTTTGAACATAGCCAATTCAGTTTAACGTGAAACTATAAAATATTTCAGTTGAAATAACAATGGCGAAATGGACAGAGTGTTTTTCAGAGTTAGCTGCACTTGTTTGTATTTGATAGTGTGAATTACATCAGTCTGATCCTTCTCTGCAAAATGGTAAAAATGACTGACTTTTGAAGATGCAGTCGTTCATTCAGGGCATTCATTTTAATAATAAATTATTTTCTTTATTGATTTTCTCTTTTGAAGATGAATAATATCTTGCAGGGGAAGTACATGGTTATTTTCTTTACATCAACTCATAGATAATGTCTATGGGTCATTCAGCAACTGGGAGTGTTAAGGAACACACCAGCACACTGTGTACAGACTTAGTTTTGCAAGTTTTATTGTATATTTATAATAGAATTAGCAAATGTTTTTCATATTTTAAGTGACTTTGACTAAACATATTCTTTACCCCGAAATCCCAAAGTGAAGGAATTTGAACTAGGTTTATTTCTCTGATTCTTCCCTGAGCAAAAGTGTAGTACTTATCTTTTGCTGGCAGCATCCATATTATATGGTAGAAGATTTTTATACTCTTTGGTAAAGTTTAGAATTACTGGTACAGTTTTCATGGTTTTGATAATGCAGTTTGGAGACTGTCTACACAATCTTATTTGGAGTACATAAACCAGCAAGGGGACCTGTGTGGGGTGGACTGGTCTTAATGGACCTTCCTTCACGTGGACATCCCTGTCCCACTTCCGTACCTACTATAAATGGTTTCCAGCTTGGCAGTCTTTCTGTACTTTTGCCAGCTGAGGCATTGCTGCTATTTTTTCCCTGTTAGGTCTTTATTCATTCCTGGGGCCTTACCCCAACCATCCAAATTAGTAGTGGCTGATCACAGCATCCAAGTGCATTATTAGATGGTGGTATTCCTTAAATCTTCTGCCTGAAGCAACACTGTTTCTGAACAGAGCAAAGTGCAGAAATATATGGAATGTAATGTAGTCCCCACTGACCTCAAAAACCTGTTACCACCCCTGTCTGACCAGTCATCCTCTTCAGTTCCTCATACATCACGTTATTTTACTCGTGTATTATTTAAAACCACAAAAGTTAATTTCGACATCACACTGACTGATGGGATAGCACTCAGGGTGAAACATCAGAAGCTTTGTGGGGTTGACGAGAATGGGTGAGTCTAGCCCCAGACCAGAAAGTTAAATCAGAGTCTCTCTGCCAAACAGTGACACAATGAACAAATAATGCACTTGAAAGCCCAGATCAGCAGATTTAATCTTTTTTATTCTTGTTTATTCTATTATAGTTGTCCCAGTTTCCCCCATTGCCCTCCTCCATCCCACCCACCCCCCGCTCCCACACTGCATTCCCCACACCATTGACCATGTCCATGGGCCAGATCTTAAAGGAGACAAGCACAAAAGTCTGATAATACTTCTCAATAATGCAAACAGAACACACTTTTTCTTAACATAGTTTGGGAGCAGTTCACTAGTTGTTTGCTTTCTTAGGTGATGAAGTCATTGCCCATATGTATTTATTTGCTCCTATATTTAAAATATCTATGGCTTTATGCTGACCTAATCCCAACATAAAATGGAATTTCTAAAACCACTAAAACAATTAACTTTAAGACATCTAGGAATATAATGTCATGGTACCTCTGTGAATGATTTTAGAAACACAGAGTAGACTTTTTGGAAATAATCATTAGCTACACAAATGTAATGCTTTTATAAAGACTTTTAGCTTCCATGTAAGATAAAACATAGTACCCAAAGGTCTGAAACATAGAACCAAAAGAAACATGACTTCTTTCTGATTGTTTCTACATGAGAGTAGGGGAGGAAATCAAATAAAAAGGGAACATACATAGATTGTTGCAACCCAGTTCAGCCCATTCAGAAATAGTGAGTCTTAGCCTGTACTTTCCCCAGTAAACACAGTTGAAATAATTGATACATGTTTATTGTGGACTTTCTTGTAAAGTTTCGGCTTGACACCTTAATTCTAATGTACACATTCATTAATCTATTATTAAACTCTCCTGCAAGGATCTAACCTTTCTATCTCAAGCCAAACTATTTTGAAAATGTCAATGCCATGGAGGGAAAAAAAACACAACCAACCACAGAAACATATAACAAACCTTTCAACAATTCACCAAAACTCATTATAATCAGTTGCTGAAAAGCCAGGAAGAATGTACACCATGAATGACAAGTGATCAGGTACAGGGGAATGTGTTACCTGGTTAAAAAGCAAAAAAGTTTCTTATGCTTGAGATCCCCCTGGTTAGTATTTATGAGCCTTTTAAAGGAATCAAGGCCAATGACAGTACCTTCTACTTGAACTTGACATTTTCAGTCCAAGAGAAGAAGTTAAGTTCCAGCTTGAATGTGAATGAATATTCACCATGATGGCCCAAGGTCTTAAGGAGAATCAGATCTGCCTTTTTAAATGGCCTGGGTAAGACTATCAGGAAGTTGAAGTCCAGCCCTGTTCCTTGGTTTCGTCTGTAGCGGGCATTCCCGAGAAGGCAAAATCTGTGTGCGCAGGACTCTAGGCACTTGAGCACCAGCCCTGGTGGCTAAGTTATCACTCTCTCTTGACGGATGTGGACAAATTCCTCTCTTGGTCGTGAAAGTAAGAACTCAACTCAATCATTCTATTAGGTTTTAGAGAAAGGGGTAGAATCAGGTAGGGATATAACACATCCAAGTTGGGTCATGTATTGTTTCTTGAAGTCCAGACAGCAGTTTGCCATCTTTGACCACATTTTCTTGCCATTGTCTGTGTAGCCAGCCATAGTCAGGGATCAAACTGTGCTTTGACATAAGGAGTTGACAGACCTCTGGGGACACACCTGGCCAGCAAGCAGAAACCTGTGGCTGGGTAAGTGGCTTTCATCCATGTACGGAGCTTCAGTTCTTCTGGAATACAGAGAAGAGACAGCTTTCCTCAGTCAACAGAAGTAGACAACTTTGCAGTTAAACAGTGATGATGGAAAAGATGACAATTCGAAAACATAGAAAGGGCTCAGTTGTTTCAGAACAGTAGCCTTACCCACAAATCAAACTATGTATTGTGTCATTTCATTTAGCAGTGCAGGAAATTAACCTCATGGGATTCTTCAAGGGTTATTTTTTCACATTGGAGTTGGCCTTTGTCCTGCCATTAATTATCTGTACTTTGGTCAAATCATTTAACCCTACCGATCTTTGGTTTCCCCATGTGCAAGATGAGGCTATTAAGATGGATTTTCCAGGATCTCCTCCAGCTCCATATTGTATAAAATTAGATGACTAAGGAGTTCATTTAGAATATAACACTTTCTTTGGTTAAATGTAGACAAGATTTTGAGACTGTTTTAGTAAACACATTCCTTTTAGTTGGTAAACGGTAGTGTAACTTGGCTGTGCTCACTAGCCAGAGCAAACATAAGTCCTCATTACATTAGATTGTAGTGGTTGTGCGGATTGACTTCCTTTGGCATGATGTGGCACGGCTTTTAAAAAATTGAGATGCTTAGTAGTCCTTCATGCCAATATCATTCCATTTTTCCCCTCTTGAGCCATCCATACTTAGTTTAGTGATTTGGTTGAGAGGAAAGTCAAAGCCAGCAGCTTTCTTGTCACCGTAAGAAATAGATCTGGAGGGGTCATTTACTGTCCTCTGGAAGAACAGGCTCTGTGACTAGGTACTAGGTTTCTCAAGTGTGAGTGCCCCTGAAGAAAAGAATGCACTTTTCTGTGCTTAAAACGTTGCAGACTGACCCATCATCGGTTAGAAACGCGCTTGGAGTTGTTTTTCTGAAAGCGCTCATGACTCTCAGCCCCACCAAGCCACCCACAGACATTCGCTTGCTCTCACATTTGTTTTGAGAATAATAACATTTTATAATGCTTTTGTTGGATTACACTTTATGTGGAATTCGCATTGCTTCTTTGTGACTAGGGCTGAATAACTTTGCTCTGCTTAATTCCTAAGTGAAAAAGCATAAGCAACATACTGTGCTGCAGTGTTTTAACTCTTGTGTTCAAGTGCCAACTCAAAGTAATCACAAAACAATTCCGTGACACAAAACCAAGCTACTGCTGCCCCTCTGGGACTTCCCCACAGTTCCACTGAGAAAAGAGGAGAGCAGGTTTTGTGTAACAACTTAGGGTACCAAGGATCTCAGGGCTGGAGTCTCCAGCACACTTTCCTGCACACACATAGGTGATTTTGAAATACCTTTTGCAAATCTAAATAAAGAAATACAATACCCTTTGGAGAAACAGTTTTTGGAATGTGCATGTTTTCTGACATCAATGGTACAGAGCACTGAATACTGCAGGTTACTGGAAATTCAATTAAACATTTGTTTTATAGCGTAATCTAACTAGATGGCAGCACACAACAGCTTACTGTTTTGTTTAGTTGGCAAAAAAATATGTTTTTGTGTTTTAGAATCTAACTGCAAAGCAATAAGAAGAACTCAAACAGGGAGTCTTGTGAACTGTTTCTAAAGATACAGCAAGCTTAGGAAGCAGTAGGAATGGTGCAGATGGGATGGGTAAACCAGCGTGCACTGGCATTGTTCTGAGAGAGATTAATAGGTCACAGTGGAGTGGACCCAGGCAGGTAATACATTAAAATGCTTGTGCAGCCTATAATCAGAATTAAGATGATGTGAAATTTCTTGTTTTGATTTTTATTTCTTCAAAAAAGGAAGCATTGATATGGCAAATGCCCAATGAAAGGAAGTAAGACGACACTACTCTTCTGAGTAATTTAGAAAGTGATGTGGGTTTTTTTTAACTGCCACTTATTAACCAAATATTTATTAACAAAAACAGTTACGTTTCTCTACCATCTGGAAATTGTAGTGTTAAAGTAACACAAAATATTTGCTGTGACAGTTTGTTTTACACATGATTGTTATATTTAAGGAGCAGTGCTTTGACTCACACCATTAAAATATTCATTTACAATGGTGTTTAAAAATAATTACAATGCAAGACATTCAGTGGAGATAAAAATTGTGCAAATGGGGCAGTTATAAGGGAAAACTTTTTTTTAACTTTCTGAGGAGCATAATGATTTGAAATGGGTAGAAATAAAATTTAAAAAAAATGTATAGCACAAATGCTTTTAGAATTCAGACTTTTATTATGAAGAGGAATTTGCTGTTTACCTGAAGTGCTTTTGAAATTACTCTACTCCCTGAAATATTTTAAAATTAAGTTGTAATGACTGAATCAAGCAGTGTTACAGGCAAGTAGAAAGCACTTGTTATTTTGAAGATCAGATAGATCTTTTTTACCTCAAAAGTTTCTTTGCTGACCAGTTATATTAATTGCTTATTAGACCCAAACGTCTGCCAGTCAGTACTGAGTCAGTATCTTGAATTCACTTATGAACAGGAAAAATGGACAGGTCCCTCTGAACATGTGGTTCCCAACCTAGGTTTCCCATTAAAATCCGTGGGATGGTTCTAAGTACCTGAATGCCCAGGCTGCAGCCAAAGTTAATCAGAAGCTCTGGAGGTAGGACCCAGGAATCTGTACTGGTGAAATCTCCCTAGCTGATTCCAAGGTACAGCTAGTGTTAAAAATCACTGCCATAGAAACTCAACTGAAGTTTACAAAGTTTCAACATCGTAAGATAAATGAAGTAGAGACAAACAGGTCATTGGAGTCAACTATTTGAAGACAGAGCCCTACTGATGTTTACCTGAGAAACAATAGTGGTGATAACTCCAAACTTTCATATATTAAAAAAAAATCAATTGGGAAAAGTATTCATTATTTTAATTGTCACAGTCTAAGAATTAAAAATTACTCTTACTTTTTAATTATAATTAAGTTTATAAAAATCGGCTTCAAAGAATAGGATCCTTGTGAAAACCCTCATAGTCAGATCTCCTGTGCCTCAGCCATAGTTATGTATCACTTCAGTCATTGTATTTGCTTGCCTGACGCAAACTTATAAGTCAAAATAAGGGGCATTTTATTGAGTTTTTATTGTGTGTAAGGTTATTTCACATAGAATCTTACTATTTTAGGGCTAAAGGGGGGTTTGAACTAATTTGGTCATACATCCTTATAGTTATGTGTGAAGCAGCAGAGGCCCGGACAGGTGTCTTGTAGCTGACTCTGGGCACATTAAGGGCACAGGAGAGTCAGAACGCAGAACTCAGGACGCCCGACTGACAATTCACTTTCCTTCCATCTGACCAAAAGAAAGGACCAAAGCCTGCTGGGCTGCCTGCCCCCTTCCTGTTTTCACCACCA
The DNA here is from genome assembly GCF_014824575.4 of Sturnira hondurensis. NCBI lineage: Eukaryota > Metazoa > Chordata > Mammalia > Chiroptera > Phyllostomidae > Sturnira > Sturnira hondurensis. The sequence goes on from NW_028081528.1 coordinate 3,976,399, forward strand.
TTTCTATATCAGCAAGTTCTGAGGAGCACAGGTTATTAGACGATGAAAAATACATGGGAGGAGAGAATGCAATTGGGGAGGAGGGGGATAAAAGCTACCTTTTACATAATATTTGAAGAAATAATTGGTTATAGTATTTGAAAACTCCAGGAGGTACCCCTGGGCATATGCGCGAGGCCAGATTTTGTGTGTGTTGAAGAGAGAAAGTGTATGAAGGCTAATGAACAGGCCATGAACTGATTCATGAAATATCAAGTATGGAACTTGTAACAAAGGACAACTTTGACATTCAATAGTCATTTATGGTGCTTTTATTCTGTAAGTCTGCAGCCCTATGGATTTTTGTAGGAAAAAATTCTCATCTCTTTGTTTAGGGATACTGGATGAAATATTTTCAGAAAATGAGATATTTCAATGGAAATTCTTGCCTAATATGTCACCACTTTGAAAATGATTAAAGAAAATGGGGTCTCCCCCAGCACAGGCAGGTACTTTGACTTGTCAAATTTCAGTTGGACATTTTCTCTTAGTTTGGAACTGCCGCAAAATAAGCCCTTTCATGTCCTCAATAATACCAAACCAATGCAACCCATCTGTTCTGCTAAATTATTTCTAGTTCCCTAACCAAAGGCACTGCTTTTTCATGCATTTTATCATGATTTTATGCCCTTTATTATATTTTACAAAAGGTTCTGATTCCTCGAGGGCCAATGAGAACTGATTAGGACACTGGCCTCAATCCAGGCTTTGAACACAGGAGGGGAAGGAATAGAACTGTTTCCTTTTTTCCCTGTGCCTTGGCAGGAAAAAAAAAAACATGAATCTATACCGTGTGTGTGCTCTGTGTGTGGGTGGGTGTGGGTAGGCTGCATTTCATCCTGCCACAGTATGACTTTGTAGACCATGTTCAGAAAATTCCTACTATAATCAGGTTGCATTAATGGGCTTTATTTCAGAAAGACTATTTCTCTAGGAAAAAACCATGATGTCTTGTGAGACTCTATGATATGGTGGTTTTAAGCTACTTGGGTCAAAATTTGAAGGGGAATGTAGACTGGGGTTCTGAACAGAGTAGGCACTGCGTGCACACGAGTTCCTTTCCAGCTGTCCGGAAGACACTGCCCAAGTGGGAGTCATAGAGAATGGAAATTTCATAGTGCAGGCATCTTGCATTGTAGGATTTCTTTATTAAGAACATGAAAGAGGAGCTATAAGCTTTCATTCCCAGGCCTAGGTTAGCAAGGTAATTAAGACCTGTATTTGGGTCTCAAGTCAGGTTTCAAGAAAGACTCAAATGAGTGCCCTCTCTTCCATGCGTTGTGTTTCCAGAGGTACTCAGAATTCTCAAAAAGCCTTTTGGTGGGAATCATGAATGGACTGTAGAGAGACATCCTGCAGATTAAATATCTCTGAGAATGGAAATCACTATCTCCCTAAATTACAATTATCACAGCACTTTCTCCTACTTTGTGACTCATTATGCTGTTGACCTTTGACTTAAGAGAGCATCGTGAGAGAGAAATGAAGGGGGAAAGGGTGCACCGGAAATAGAAATATGGGAAGGGATTAAATAAAAATATCTATATCTAAACATAGGCACATAACATAACAAATAGCTCATGATGATATCAGAAAATGAAAACTGTTGGAGACCTCACGTTGAGAGGGAAGATGAAATTGACAAATCTGAGACAGCTGGTAACAGCGAGGCCCCACGGGAGGACTCCAGGAGACTCCCTCAGTTGAGAAGGGGGGAGATCTGTGGCCATTTCAGGCTTTAGCTTAGTCATCCTTCAAGTTTCCATAGCAGGGCCCCTGTGAGATATTAATCTCAAAGCATCCTTTCTCCAGATCTTTCTTCTAGGTAAAAACATTTTTCATATTGTTGTTTTCCCCCACAGCTCTTTCTGTAGAAACATGTATGTCCTGCTTATGCATCTTACTCTCTCCAGAAGCCATAGAAGCAGAAGGTGCTTGTTAGGAATAAGTATTCCTTATATTTAGTGTAATTCTTTTTTAAAGAAATGTTTCATAATAATAGAAAGAGCAAGTACTTCCTGGAAGTCAAAAGGAAGTAAAAAAGGGGAAAAAGTGGTATCACAGCATGAAAAGAAACTTACATTTTAATAGTGACAAGGAGGACAAGAGTGTAAATTAGAACAGCATACTCCAAGAATAAATAAATGTCAAATAGGCTGGGCTACATCCTCGATCTTTACTGTTGGTCAGCTGATATTACATAAGAGGATGACCGATACTCAGTTCAGCAGGTGTACTCTTGTGGTTTGTCAGCGCTTGAGCTCCTGTCAATAATTGAATCTTGTTAGCAGGTTATTTTTTTTCAAATGCGTGACTGAGAATGAATGAGAAAGGACCTGGGGCAGGCCCGGAGTGTGTGGTTGGAAGTATATATGATCAGCTAAAGAAAATATAAAGATGCATTTCTGCTTAATGGTAGTCATTGTCATATTAGAGGCAGCAATTCAGTTTAGAGCTAAAATATATTTATAGAAAAGGAAAAAGGGAAAAATCAATGAAGATTTATGATATCAGTTGAAATGCGGGTCTGATTATTAGCTATGGCACTCACATTATTTAAGACATAGATGTTTCACTGTACCAGTATATAAAATGTTAGTGGCTATGGATTTCTTAGTATCATAGAAATGAGAGCAGGAAGCCATGTTATTTCATGGTGTTCGTTATTCTGCCAGACAGGGCTGGTTGCCACAGCCTGGTTTCCAAGACTCTGCTCATTCCAATTTTAGGTGACTCAGACCCTAGATTTACCACTATTTTTCTTGGATTTTCCACAAGCTGAAATCTCACAGCTAAAACATTTTTCTTTAATACTGGCTTTGAACTTTTGCTTCCTAATTTTATCTCATTTCTTGTCATTCTATTGCTTTGGTTGTTCTGGTCTTCCATAAACATTTCCAAAATTAGTGCTGACCATCAAGGCATGTAGATCAATAACATGTGCGTTTATTGATCAGAGCAATGACTGACCTGATGGCCATCATTCAATTTGCCTTGGTCTTCAGCATTAGTTACACACTTGATTTTCAATAGTCAACACTTATCTGGGAGTAATTTCTCTGACACATATTTTTACTTTACTAGAAATGTAAATTGGGTGTCAAAAAGAAGGAACTTCAATCCTGTGACAAAGAAAATTCCATAATCATTCGTTTGCTTCTTTGGCACATAATGACACAGTGTCAAGAAATTTCTGTTTTCTCTCATTCCTGTTAGGTTCCTGCTACCCCATGGGTCTCCAGCACTCCTCTCTCACTGTTACATAACTTATTTTCAGTGATAAGCACAACTCTGCCCTCTACCCAGTCAACCCCTAGGAAGTGTCAGTAAATTGAGGTTTCCTGGCCTGCTCCCTCAGAGAGTCACATATCAGCAGCAGCCGCATCACCTTAAATTAGGGAGATTGACTATGGAATTGTCCTGGTCCAGAGAGAGGTATTATTGTCACCTGATGTTTCTATGTCAACTGCTCATTCCATGGTCAGAAACACGAAAGGACAGCATCTCTGAACAAATTATCTCTGAATTTCAGTGTCACAGTTCTCTGTTAGTAAACTGCCTTGCAAGTCCCTTATCATGATATATGTTTTAAGTAAAATATTAATTCTGTCTGGGTAATTTTAGGGAACACAGTGACTTTCAAAAGTTAGGCTAATTCATTTCATATGCCAATATGATGTTTGCAGATATATTTGCATATATGCGAACTGAGAAATGTGTCTAGGAAGAACACTTTGCATGTTGATTAACTGAGCTCTAACTTAACATGTGAATTTGTCTATATTGGATGGCCATTCTTCTTAATTGAAGTGAAAGTCTGTGCCTAGCATGTGTGCCAAGGCACTGACTGAGTCTAGAATGCCTCAGACTTTCTAGAATGTCTGGTTAAGCAGTGGCTATCATTTTTATTTCCATTCTCTTACAAACTCTTAGTTTTATAAAATACATGAAAAATGAAATATTACAAAAGCAAAATATAATCAAAGACATAAAAGGTTATATTACATTCAGCAAACATAAAAATGTTCTGTCACGTTACTCTAAAAGTTTCTAAATATTCACTTTGAACTCTATGCATGTCTCATCACAGGCCATTCATAAACAATTCTGGACTGTTGCCAATCCCCTAGGACATACTCTGAGTGACATTAGTCTACATTAACACTACTGCTAGCTGCACATATGTGGGGTAATTAGCATATTTGTTATAATCAAATACACTAAAATGTATTGCCTTAAGTCCTTTAAGAAACAATACGGAATTTGTTTCAACAACTTTTTTAGGTGAGTGTAAAATAAGATATTGAAGAATTTACTTCCCAGCTAAACAGTAGGCCCCATTTGTTTTTAGGCTGATACTTTTACAAAGGAGGCCATTACTAATTTCTTTGGTATAGATCTTTTATGCTACAGAAGAATATGCTTTATGTCAGTTGCCCATTGAAGCATAAGCAAGCCATTGGTTCTGAACCTTGCATACTCTCATTTTTCAAATACTATTATGGTACTTTACTAAGCAAATCAGTGTCACATTCCTGCATGATGAAACTCAGCCCATTATTAATCATCTTAAATGTGTCTTGGGGCCTTATTTTCTTCTGAATGTTGTCAGTGGAGTAAGGTAGGCTTCTGCTGTTTTCTTTCAGCGGGTTCAAGGTCGAAAAGCCAGCCTGGAGGAAATACAGCTTGTTCATTCTGAACATCACTCACTATTGTATGGCACCAACCCCCTGGACGGACAGAAGCTGGACCCCAGGACACTCCTAGGTCTGTATGGGCCTCCGTTCTACTGAGAACAGCACATTCCAGCACTGTCATTAGTCAAAGCTGGTGTCAGTCCAGAATACTTGGCAAGCAGTGCGACAGAAAAAATCAGCTTTTCCATCAGCATTGCTCTGTGGAATGAGCCGTTTACAATAGAAGCCAATGCAGATTAAGAAAATCGTGCACTAGAAAAATGGCCATGCAAGTACCATGATGTTTACTTTTGAATTCATCTTTATTTGAATAGCATTTCTTCACTGTGTTTTGGCATACAGGAATAAATGCATGGTGGAGTTCGTTTGCTTGCATTTTTGAACTAAAAGAAGAAAGCTTTTTACATTCCTTATGCAAATTTATCTTCACCTTTTGCATTTGTTTTGTGTCCTTCAGTTCTTCCTTCCCATGATTGAAATGTAGAGGGCGTAGCACTTGTTTTTGGTGGGAAGTCCTCATCGCTAAGCCTCGAAGACTACATGTTCTAGTGAGATGGCATTTTAAACCTTAATATAATCTTCTTAATGTCTTAACTGTGGAATTAATCAGTAAAGTAGATGGCAGAAGTAGAAAACTAATAAATATAATTGTTAGTTAGTGTAATATTTCTCAAACCTTTGCCATCAGATTTTAAAATAAAATGAATGTTGCACAAGTTTATATAAACTTTATATGAGAGAGAGAAATAACAGACTTAGAAAAAGTTCATTCCCAAACCTTAGTTTAGTTAAAACAATTCCATTAAGTTTATTAATAACCCTTTATAAAATGGAATAGCAATATATAACATGGCAATACATGCCAAACGGATATTTTTAAAAACTATTCCAACCTTAAAAAAGGCATCTTAGGGCTTTTTCTTGTCTCCTTGTTTCAACAAAACCTGTTGCATCAGTTCTAAATTATTGGACTCTCTCTCCTAACTCAATAGTTTTTTAAAATGATTTTGTTATTTTGTTCTAAACAATTCAAAAGCAAGTATGTGACATGCAGTAGGCAGGCATCTTGGAAAAAAATAATAAGGGGAAATTAACAGTTACCCATTATAATACTTACAATCTGCCCTTTTAAAAGGAGTGGCAGGCCTCCCTACATTTATGAGGTAAAGGCAGGTGGGCGTACACACACTTGTATGTAGGGAAGTAGTGGAGGCTTGGAAGAAATTGACAGAGAGGGCAACACATGGAGATTAATTTGCTTTTCAGAAAACATTATTAAAATTAGATGATAAGAAACAATTTTTGTAGAATTAAATCTATATATTTGTATAAAGGCAAATAAGTCAATCTAAACATATACACTCTATATTTTTTCCTTTTTGTTCAAAGAAGGAAGCTCTACACATATAGATGCTTTTACATAAACTACTTTATTTCCTGTGGATACTATATGATAAATGTACTTATTTTTACATGGATTAATAATCTCATATAATTTACCCAAAGATAAAGTAAACTTAACTTTCATATTTTTATGAGGTCAAAATATGCATTTGAAGAGAGGAAGCAATGTTCATTTGACTATTTTTTTTATTTAATGAAGAGAAAGCAAGTAGCAACTTTCCCCATTTTATTTTATTTTATTTTTATTATTTTTTTACTATGGTCTTTTAAAAAATATATTTTATTTACTTTTAGAGATCAGGGAAAGGAGGGAGAAAGAGTGGGGGAAAAACATCAATGTGTGGTTGCCTCTCGTGTGGCCCCCACTGGGGACCTGGCCCGCAACCAAGGCATGTGCCCTGACTGGGAATTGAACCAGCAACCCTCTGGTTTGCAGCCTGCACTCAATCCACTGAGCCACACCAGCCAGGGGCTTACTATGGTCTTAAACTATAAATCAGCCTGGACAAAGGACTAGATATTTTGGACTTAACTGGGAAAAACTTAAGTGTAGGTATTAGAAAGATGTTCCAAAACAATTTTCTGTATTTAAGAGAAAAGATCTGTTTGTAAAAGAAATGAAGTTTAAAGTTTGATGACTTGCAACTGTTACTTATAAAACATGGCAGTGCCACTGTTTTGAAAAACAAAAATTAATATTTGCACACAAAGATTTTCTCAAAATATCCAACATAAATATCATTTAAAATTTTGATAATTTAAAATTAATTCCAATGTGTAATTTAGACCTTGGACAATTCTTATGTGTGTATACAATGAAAATACCAAGAACCAATAATTTAATTTTTAAAGTTTAAATCCAAATAAATTGGCCACTTATCTCATTAGTTTTGGGTATTTAACTAATACCCCAAATATTTGGGTATTATATTATACAATATAATACCCAAATACACTGGGTATTGAACTTGAACTTGATGTCAAGTTCAAAATACACATTTTTTTCATTTGCACTTAGATTTTTACTGATCACTTTCTATCTGTTAGCAACTACATTTGAAAAATTAACTCATACAGTTTACTATTTTCAAAACAAATATTTTCTGTGACATTAAAATCTAATTGGTCTTTTATGGGATAATATTTATACAATTGGTGATTTTAGAGGTTACATAGGCACCTCTCAGGAAGCAGTGCAATAATTTCGATATTATATACAGGCTACATGAGTAAAGTTGAATAAGGATATCGTGTTGTTCAATCTTGATGTCAAGTTCAAAATTCAACTTTGACAACCACTTCTAACTACTTCACTTTCTCATGTGGATCCAGAAAGAACAGTGTCCTCAGTTTCAGATCTAAGTAAATAATTCCATCCTTTTTCAAGTTTAACTTTTTGAACTTTTTTTGTTCTTTATATAATTTGAATTCTTATGGCTTGTTTTTTTATTTATATCTAAAAAAAACAAGATTGAAGCTCCCACATGTAAATGTACAGAAATTTATAAACAGAAAGATATTACTCTTTCTGTATCCCTATTTTTCTCTCTTCCTCCCCCTTTCCCTCCTACACAGATTGGTGGTCGGTGGGAGGTAGTTTGTCAATGCTCATGCCAGTTGAATTTAAATTCATTCATTGTATGAAGTTCTGAGTTGAACTGGTAGTAGTCCTCTTGATAGTTATGTTCTGGAGTTTGGGGGAAAGATTTAAATACGAGCTCATTATGACTAAGACCTGTAAGTCTTTCTATCTTGAGAGATAGCTATCACTTATAAAATAATAAGATTTGAAAATATACACCATTTGTCTTTTCAAATACTCTGGATCTTGTAAGGTGACACTTTAAAAACATTCTCTCCAATCATTTTTGGTGCAAGGTTTTCCTTAACATTAATATTCTTGTCATTCTTACTACCAGTTTTCATGATCATATGGCTAGCCAGATCTGACTTCCTGGATAAGGCAATATAGTGTTACTTTTTAAAATTGCAGTCAATTCAGTAATTTAAAATAGTTTACACAGTACTAAATTTAAATTATTGATTATTTATCTTCTTTGTATTATGTAAACATTACTAAGTACAATTTTTATGCAGAATATCTTTTCTTTTTTTAAATTTTTTAATCTAATTCTTGTTCAAGTACAGTTTTCTGTCTTGTCTTTTTCTTATTCACTTAGAGTTTAAAATCTTTTTTAAAAATTACTTTATTGCATTGTAATATTAATTTTATTCCTTTTCATTATGGAATGAAAAGTTCAGACATTAAAATATATAATATTATACATTTTAATTTCACACATGACATATGAATACATCCTTGCAAAATATTCAGTAATGTAGAAATATTTTTATTATGAGCAACAACTTAAGAAAACTTTACCCCTCCCTAAACTACCCATAATTTCTCTTATGTATCTTTTATGGATGTCAGTGTTTCAGGTTTAATATTTTTCATGACTTGTTTGTTGTTATCCTTTTTTAATAAAATCCTTATATATAATGAGATATACTATTTTTTCATTTGTACTTAGATTTTTATTGATCACTTTCCATCTGTTAGCAACTACATTTGAAAAATTAACTCATACCATTTATTATTTTCAAAACAAATATTTTCTGTGACATTAAAATCTAATTGGTCTTTTATTGACATGGCATGTGAATTTCACCACCTACCCATTTTTAATTTTCATTATGATTTCATTGATCACCAATAGAACAAATGGATTGGGGAAGGTGAAATAGAGACTTGTACGTGCTTTTACCGCTGACCTCCTGAGTGACCCATCAGAGCTATTTCCGAGCCTTTTGACTACAATACAGAAACACCCACTGCCTTCCCTTTTAATTACTTTACAAGGCAGATTTTGGTCTAAAAAGTTTTAGGAGTAGTTATTCTAGTTTTCTCTATTCATGTGGTAGATAATAGAGAAAGTAAAAGTGCAGATAAACAAAATGATTAAAAGTCCAACATGGTTAAAAATGAGACAGTCACAAGTAAGATTTGGGTATATATTTTTAAAAAGATATATTATATAGATCCCCAAATAGTGTTATCCTCTTTGTACTGTGTTTGTCACTTGTTTGTTTAAAAAGTCGTAAATACTGGGGGGGCGAAGTATACTTAGTCTTAGTTATATCCAAAGTAGAAATTCAAAATAAATCTGAATATTTGAGTAGATATTTTAATATTTGAAACATTTAAAAAATGACAATGTATTTCATAAATCTTGTATTTAAAAACCACATTAGAGGGATATAGTCAGTGAATAGCTGAGTTATTCATGATACAGTATAAATTTAAAAAATATTGCAATGTACTATACAGTGTGTAGGGCGGTTAAAACATACCTTAAAGCTCAAGTGTCATAGGTATTTGTTCATAAGGGGCAATAGAGTATATCTGTGTAATACTTTGATTCATTCACCATCAGCTTTTACCTGTCTAAAATTAGACCACTTTCCTCATGAGTTAAATGATAAATACCATGTGACATAATACCTGCTAAACATTTACCAAAAAAACCTGTAAATTAGTTTTTAGGAATATTAAAATTTAAAAACTACAGTTTCAATTTATATATATTTTTTATGTCTTCTTACTGTGTAGGTGACACTTCTGAAAAGTTTTTTTCTTCATTACCTTGTGGTGGACTTGGGGTAAGTATGAGTTTGTTTACTGCTCTTAAATAACAAACTTCTAAAAAGATCTCCTTTGATTTCTTTATTTAATTATGTTGAAGGCTGTTTCTCAGTAAAAGTTACACTCAACTGCAGGACTGGCTACGTAATTTGTAGGGCTCGATGCCAAATGAAAATACAGATTTCCTTGTTCAAAAACTAAGAATTTCAAGATGGCAACAACAGCGAATTAAACCAAGTGTGGGGCCCATCTAAAGTAGGGCCCAGTGTGACTGCACAGGACACATGTTCACAAAGCTGGCTTTGCTAGACCTTTATATACCTGGAGAAAAAGTAATATGAGAGGATCTAACCCAGTTTTGTAGTGGAATTCAATCTGCAATGCAGTCACATTGAGTGTGCACATACATCATAATCCCGATGAAAATCACATAAACTTCACAAAGCGCTTTGCATTGTGGGACATTTTGTTTGTGAACCTCTTGGGGCTATTTTTGTCTTCAATAATTAACAAAGTCTTTTTGACCCGGGATATTTATACCACATTGGAAAGACATATTTCTTCAAATCCTGCGACATATGAAGAAAAATATCTACATTTTTGTGGATGATTAGAACGTATTCTATAGTCTGCAATCTATTTAAAGTTAGCCCTTACCAATAATAAACCATCATCCTGTAGAACTAAATGCTAAGTCATGTTAGGACAACATAATTCTAGGTCAGGTTTCCAAGAACTAAAAAATTTAAGTCACTTAGGTTTGTTAGATAGTTATTGAAGGGAAAAAACAAAACTAGTCCTTTGTATGACTTGTTTTAGGCAATATTTTACTACAACTAAATTTTGTACAGAGAATCCCCTTGTGTTTTCAGCTTATTCTTTCATTGTAGTGATGTTAGATTCATAAAGGAACCTTTCTATTCATTTCCCTGTGATTTTGCCCTCTAGAAATAAGAATGGCAACTACAACTGACATCTATTTGGACTTTACCAACATACAAGAGGTTCATAACAACTTGGTGAAAATAGTCATTGTTATTAACACCATTTGGCAGACAAGAATCTGAGATCTCAGAGAAGTGGGGTTGTTTTCCTGAAGACACACAGTTAAGGGTAAAAGGCTGAAAGTTTGGGGAGGAGGGGCATGTCCATGTGGACAAGATCCAAAAGAGCATTTCAGGTTCTTCTACAGATTTCGTCTTTAACAGGCTGGCCACAGGCCCTGGGGCCCAGCAGTGCGGCCATGTGGCTGATGTAGTGCAGTCCCCTTTGTGGAACTGCACCAGTGAGCTTGCTTTGTGATCCCCAGCTCAGGAAAATCACCACCTCATATTAATCTTTGCTAATTATAGCAAACTTCTTGTGAAACCAGGAGCTTGCAAAATTACTTTAGGAAGCAGAAGACAAACTGATTTTTAAAATGGGTATCACTGGCTCTGATGTTATTGTCTGACATCCCAAGTGGCCATTTTAAGAGAATGGCTGATTACCTGCAAATGAGGCAAAGAATGAACCAAATCTAAGGACAACTTAGTGGGTCTGGTGATGGGGAGGAAATGGAAACTATTGAAAGAGTGGTGGTCATCAAAGTGCCATCACTTACAAGTACATTTATTTCATAACCTGGAGCTGAAATGAGGGCAGCTCCCTGGGACCCACCTGCCAAGTCTGTTCCTTGAACTCAAAGTACCTCCACTCAACTGCTCTAAAACCGTAACAAAGTAGTTTCTTATCTTTACCAGAACTACTCTAGTAAACTCTTATATGTGCCCAATGAATGACTAGTGTCTACTACTTCGGCCACAGTGGGTGTCCTCAACCACGTCCTCAGACACTGACCTGACCCAGATGGTGGCAGTGGTGGATAATCTAGCGTAGGCAGGAAGAGGCAGGAGGAGGAAGACTGAGTAGCTTGACTGCATCAATATAGGAAAAGGCTGGAGAGAGGTACCTCTGTTTATCTAATTGGCCTAGGTCCTAAAATGGTATTTTTGTAGGTGTAGATGGCCCTGTGTGTGTGTGTGTGTGTGTATGTGTGTGTGTGTACACAGCTTGTCCTATTGATGCTCTAGAGAACTAGTTTGATTCAGTCCTTTTGTTGGTTGCAGGAATGAAATTATGTTCTTAGACATTAAGGTACCATTTTNAGGCAGGAAGAGGCAGGAGGAGGAAGACTGAGTAGCTTGACTGCATCAATATAGGAAAAGGCTGGAGAGAGGTACCTCTGTTTATCTAATTGGCCTAGGTCTTAAAATGGTATTTTTGTAGGTCTAGATGGCTGTGTGTGTGTGTGTGTGTGTGTGTGTGTGTACACAGCTTGTCCTATTGATGCTCTAGAGAACTAGTTTGATTCAGTCCTTTTGTTGGTTGCAGGAATGAAATTATGTTCTTAGACATTAAGGTACCATTTTGCCCCCTAAGATCTTCGGTTTTGATATAAGTCCTAAGAGAAACTCTAGGTCCTTTGGATTTGCATTAGTCTCAATTTTTACCTCCAGGACAGTTCTAGACATATTAAGTATGTGAAAGATACCCAGTGTGAACTTTGAGTGGCTTAACTTGGCAACATAGGGGTACCCTAGTGAGCTTGGAAACCATTGAAATTGCTTTTGTGTTAGGACATTCTTCTGGTTCAAATTATCTAAGGTAGACCTTTTGGTTTAAATTCTAAATACTTAATGAGATCCCCAATTGTTAAAGGAAATTCAAGTTACCTAGAATATATGAGGTCTGTCCAGAAAAAGTTCAGCCATTGTTAATATAATGAGAATGGTTTACGCAACATAGATATAACTTGGCAGCCAAGGAAAGTGGACTGGAATAAGCATCTTTAAACAATGACAACTTCACTGTACTTGTCAGTGGGGGTGGTAGATGGCATTGAGTGAGCATGTGTACTGTGTGGCCATCCCATTCAAAATGAGTGAATAGAGCAATGAATCTGCATCAGATTTTGTGCTAAGCTTGAACATCCCCCTTTGGAAACTATTTGGATGATTCAGAAGGCTGTAACTATGGTGATTGGCAGCTTCATCATGACAACACATCTGCTCACGCACCACATCCTGTGCAGAGTTTTAGAACATCAAATCATCAGGTGACTCAGCCTCCTTATAGCCCATGTTTGGTGCCCTGTGACTTCTGGCTTTTCCCCAAACTAAAATCACCTTTGAAAAGAAAGAGATCTCAGACCATCAATGAGACTGATGAAAAGACAATGGGGCAGCTGATGGCAATTGGGAGAACTGTGTGAGGTCCCAAGGTGCCTACTCTGAAGGGGACTGAAGCGTCATTGTCCTATAAACAGTGTTTCTCATATCTTCTTCAGTAAATGTCTCTATTTTTCATAGTACATGGCTGGATACCTTCTGGACAGACCTCGTATACCTTCCTACTAGATGGGTTTATTATATACCTACTGAATGCTGGTGATTGATTGGCTTGTGAGGAGACTGCCTGGGACATTATGAAATCAGAAATCTCCCCCTACAATTCCATGTGATAATTCAACAGTGTTGTTCAGGTAACTCAGTGGGTGAGTGGTATTTAAAGTGCTTTATAAAGCATGCTCTCCTGAGTTGCATTTTGAGCAACAATCTCAAGGTTTCTGAATTCCTTTGTGTTTGGTTTTCATTTTGTTTAGTTACTATGGCATGACTCATTTCTGATTACTGTGTGATTGCACTGCAAGAAAATGCACCAGTAGAAAAGAGCATTTTACTAAATCCCAGGACTTGGTCATTGTATAGCGAAACGGATAATTAAGGGACTCGGGAAACAAGAGCCAGTGCGGGACCACTTTAGTTCTCACTCCTCGGGGTATATCACTAAAAATAGTGATCATTTTCCTGGCCATCTGACCTGCTGCTGTGTGAAGAAATCTTGAAGTCATTTCTCAGCATTATTTTTCCCCCTTCACTTGATAGGCCACAAAAAAAAAAAAAAAAGAAAGAAAGAAAGAAAAGGAAAAAAAACCCCACAAAAGCAAGGACGAGCAGGCTTTTATGATAATGTCGTCATCAGCTCCCGGCTTCAAACGCTTCTGCGGCTTTTGAGTTGTCATTTATAACTTGGAACTGAATCGACCCATAATTCCCCTGATACACTTAGAGAAATTGATAACAGACTCTGTACTTCTTTTATGGCTCGGAGGAGGCAACTCCAATCACATCACTATTGGCAGGCAATATTATTTTTTGACATGGTTGTAAAAGTATAAAGGGGCTTATGGCATTTGTTTAGATGAGGAATGGGCTCTCAAGCTGTGCTGGGGTTTACAGGCCCAGATTAGTGAGAAGCGAAGGGAATATGATGTTTGCAAACAGGATATGATTTTATATATAAGTTTGGGTTTCAGGCTCTGGTCCCTGGGGAAAGCCTTGCAGACAGCAGAGAATTCCACTTTTATCCTACAACAGGCAAGCTCCCAGTGCCAAAAGGCAGAGAAAGAAGCGTGGTCAGTGGGCAGTGTCAGAGCCTTGATTGGAGGAGGAGGAACTGCGGAAGAGGCAGAACAATTCCCTAGGAGGAATGAGGAATTGCAGAGCCTGGGCAGAATCTGGGCCAGCCTAACCGGCCAAAATGTGCCAAAAATGAGGCTCCATGAGCTTAATCAAGGCACTTTCTCCAGCAGCAGCTCGGTCAGTCTGTGCACAGGAAGCCGGCTTTCCATTGCAAACTTTTACTCTGTCCATATTCTATTTGATTACACCTAGCTCTGACACACTGTGGGGGTAAGGGATGTCATTTTTGTGATTTGGGGAAGGGGAGGTGGGGAGGAGAATTAGGTGATTGTGGGGAGGTAATTTAAGGCTCATTCCAGTTGCTCCGAGGTTTCCAGCAGACATTTCAGTTATATACTAACTGCGGGCACTATACAGGGAGCAGGTTGGGATGGAATGTCTACAATTGTTTCATTCTGTCAGGTTTAAAATATAAGCTCTCCCATCCTATATATAAAATTTACATATGCATCAATGTTATATTTGGACATATATATATATTCAGAAGGAAATCCTGTTATTTTACACTACATTTATACCTTCATATTATTTTTTCATTCACCACATTAGCCCTCCATATTTAATCTCTCCAATAACAGTAAAAAAGGGTTCTAGTGACCAGCATTTCCAAGAACCGCTTTGGCTTTGTCTATGGTGTTATAATATGAGGAAATGATTTATTTTATCACCAACTCTATGGTTATATAGTTAAAAATCAACATCACCCAGCGGGTTGGTTACAACACACATTTCTCCAGCTGTTTAGAGTGATTTTCGCTGAAACAAGATTAGTATTTTGGAAGGCATACTATATGCCATCCTAAGAGGATCGAAGAGCCAAGACAGTAAGGTAAGACTTGTTGCCAGTGGTTGAACAAGGAGCAGTGGCGAAAGGAGGGGTAAGACAAATGAGATAAGACCCTTTTCCTCTGTTGCTTATCGCCTTTTCGTGGGGCTGACTGGGATACACGGTGTGCTATGGGGCAGAGAGGATGGGACTTCCAGAACTAAAAAGGAGCAAGAAATCGTGTGGGGTTACTCACGCAGTCACAAGCTAAATCTTCAACAACAACTAGGAATGAAGTGCTTTGCATGAGTTTGTGGATGGATTTGGTGAGGGGGGGCATCCAGGTATTAACTGTTGAATCCGTAGTAATGCACCATATTTTTGACATTTGTACTAAGCAGTTGCTGATTAATAGTGAATTTTTTTCTTCATGAAAACCTAAAACAAAACCTAGTGCTCATGCCAAAATGGGGGTGTCCCCAAAGTTTTGATAATGACTAGGGAACCTTTTCCTTATCACGTGTTACTCCCCCCATGCATTGCGCTGAGCCAGCACAATGTCTGTGTTACGTCCACGGGAAGAGGAGGGGGTCACATCTGTTTCTCACATGCAGTAATCAAGATAATGTTGATTTGCCTCGTATTAACGTTCGGCTCAAACCTGGCTTGCAATCAGTGCTTCATTTCCTCCACTGCTGTTATCACAGTTACATCACAATCTTCTTCCCTCCAGCACAATAAGAGGATCCACCCTGATTTCAGAATCTCTCTTTTCCTCATCTCCCCTTCCTAATTGTATTTGGATTTTCATTAGTTTCAAACGCGATGTAAATGATACTAGCAGGAGCGTTCCACGGAACCTGGAAAAAGTAAGCCCCATAAGCCACCTTAATGAAATTGTTGGAAAATGTTGTTTTGTGCTCTGGATTCCACAAAAAGATCATGTTGCCCCTGATTTGGATAATGTGGTCCAAAATATTATGCAAGACAGGGAATTCCTTCTATGTGACAAAGGAAGTTTCCAGAGTTGCATAGATTATGCTAATCATGTATACTCAATAATATTTGCAGGGACGCAGGCAGCACTTCCATAGATAAACATGTGCATAAATTACTCTGTGTTTACTCTGACATGTAAAAATCTGCAGAATCTTTAAGTGTCTGATGTCTGTTGCAGAAATGGGGAAATTAGAAATGAAAACCTGAACTACCTCCTTAATTCATTTACTTGTAGCATCTCATCTGTGATTAGATTCCTTTCATTGTTTTGACATTATGACTTAAGACAGCAGCATACATTTGGGAATTTCATCTTCATCTTCTTTTTTAAAATAAACATGAATTTAGCCAAGGTATTAAAACTTTTCTGTTTTTAAAATGAAATCATCATCAAAGATTGGCACATGTGTATTTCTACATTCTTGGACCTCAATATCAGTAAAAATTATATGTGCATCTATATTAACCAAAGTGGTCCAACAGCAGGAAAGAAAAAACATCTTTTTTCTGGAATTACTTGTTCTATTAATTATATATAATGATTTTCCTCACTTCCATATGGGTCTTGATTATAAGCACTGAGATAAGAAGAAATTGCATTGTAGAATCTGCTGTCACTGAAGGTAAATGGATTTGATGAACCTTAAGCTTCTACCTAACTCAGGAAATCAGTGGCCTGATGAAACAAAAACTCTGAAAAATTAAAACATACTTAAATAAATGTGAATATATAGTCATCTACTGATTGCCATTTCTGACTGTCAAGAAAACATAAAGCCTTAGGTTAGACAAAAATTTAGACTTTACCGAGGAAATAGGACCACCTGGAGAAAGGACTCTCGGGCCAGCTTCTATTCTCTGCAGCCTGGAATGCATCTAAATTCAGTCCTACCTCTGCCTTTCATTTTGATGTGAAAAAAAAAAGTTTGCCTTTGTCATATTTCCAGCATGGGTAGTTCCAGATACAGATAGTCATCCTTATAACAAACTAATAATGTTCAGTACATAATATTGGCATATTGTTATTGGATTTGTCATTGTGAAGTATTTTGACAGAAAGATTAGTGAAGCATAATGTCTAAATTTTCAAATCTCTTTTCTTGCAAAATCCAAAACTAAAGTAAATTAGTTGACTGAATGCTTGAGGAGTAGCAGGCAGAGTTCCTAGGATGTAGTCATTCCAAACCCCCAAGCAGAACCCATGGCTCCTGACTTCTGGGCAGCAACATTATTGTTACTGTGCAAAGTCTTAATTTTAAATATAAAATAATAAGTGAAATAAAGGAATTTAAATGCATACATTGATCACTGTTTTTCTGAAGACTGCTGAGACTGTTAAAAAATTAACACATTTAGAATGATACCCAAATCATTTGGTTAATTTATTCTGTTACATTTTAAATAATATGATTTTTGTGGTATCTGATTAATATATACTATGGACACATATCTACCTATCCCTTATAACAATCTGCAAAGCCTTCTCAAAATAATCCTACACCAGTTCGAAATGTGGTCATTCAAACAAATAAATAAATAAGACCTGCAAAAGTACTGAAATTCTTTGCTACTAAAGAGATGACAGTTTTTTTACTTAACCTGTTGCTTTCCTTTAGATAATCCATCCCTGCATTCTTTGGAAAATACAGATGTACTGAGAGACTACTGTGTGTCAAATGTGGAATGATCTCTAGCCTCGTGATTTTCTCTTGCATTTTGATGCTCTTTCCTTTTTTGATTCCCATTTATACCTCCTACTACTTTTATCACCTTTTCTTTGTGTTAATCCTCTATTTCTATCATCAATTTTAGTGAGAAAGACCTGGGGCTTAATAGAGAAAAAAAGTAGGTTTATAGTTATGTGTATGGAAGTAATGCAATCACTAATAAATAAGAACACAAGAGTAAATTCTGTGATTTGTGTGCTCACAACTCTAAGCCTGATTTTGCCCCACCCTGCATGGACGTGTAATGATGAGTGTTTGGGAGAAAAGAAAGCAAAGAATGGTGTGTGGATTCTGGTGGGGTTGGGGACAGAGCAGGTGGTTGATGGGAAGTGTTGCCTTTTGAAGGTTAAAACTGATGAGTGAGGGATCACCTGGGGGTCTTGGCTTCTTGGGATGAGTACTTAAAGAGGGATCCAGGAAATCATAAGATCTGTACTGAGGGCCCAAGGCAGGATGATGGGGAAACAAAGTTCAGGGAGGCAGACAGAGGCCTGTCAGGACCACTCAAGAGTTCTGAGTCCCCGCCCTTACTCCTGCCCATGCACATGTGAATAGCTGGGTGTAGAATAGTCCTGTCCAGAACATGCAAAGCTCTTGGTCTCCTCCTTGACTTGTGGACTGAAGTGTGGTGATGTGGGGGCAGGCAAGCTATATTTACAGGTACAACCTGAGATCCTGAGATCTCTCTTAAGATCTGGCCTAGAGATCTGGAGGAGCCTGAGCTGGTGGGCACAGTTAAAAAGGACTCAGCAGTCTGGGACTCAATAGCAGGTCCTGATCTGTGAGACACCTGGGTGGCTCCACGTCTTAGCAGCATTAAGAGCTGTGGGGTTCCCAGCCCCTGGGGATGCTATTCAGACAGTTTCCTGCACACATTGTGCAGCTGCAAATTAGATACAGCACTCTAACACCTGCCCGTATTCAAGGGTGAGGAAAGTGCCCTGGAGTTTGCATGATACTTCCCAGCACCTTTTCATGTTCATTTTAGTGGCTTTTTGAATGACACTGTTATAGTGTGGCCTCCTTTATCTCTGTCTGGTCCCTGCTAATTTATATCCAAGTTGAAAAATTCAGGGCACCTGATTTGTTGGTTGCATTAAGTTAATGCATGGACCAAAGGACAGAGACCTCCCAATTTCTGTGGTCAATTGTATGTTGCATGTGTATAATGCAAGGAACTCACCTTTTGGAATATGAATTCCAGGGACGTTTCTTACTATCAGTTTTTGATCCTCCATATTTTCAATATTATATGAAAAAAAGCCAATAAAAATGCCAAGTAATTTAGGACGGTACTCTAACAATATAAGTAAAATAATAACTCTTAACTTTGGTCCTAATGGGTTCCAGAGGATTGACTTTAATGACAGAATTATCTACTGGGTAGAGGGAGAGTTGAAATGCCCTGGCTTTGTCAGGGACCTAGAGATTGCTTGGCCCTGTTGGTTCTTGCTTAACTGGACTGATGCACAGCCTCGCCTCAGAGGCTAACTGTCCTCTATGTGTAGCTTGCGGTGGTAACTGCCCTTGTATCTTTTAATCCTTATACCAGTTCCAGGTGTCTTATTACAAAAGATGTAGCTGAGGCTTCTGATTCTATAGAAAAGGACTCTGAGGCTCAGAGAAGGGAGTAAGTTGTTCGGGTCACACAAGTAGTATGTGGTGAAGTAGACTTCTCCTGAATCCGCAGCTCTTAACCGCACCACGGTGCACACAGCTCCCCATCACTTTGCCCAGTGATCATCAGCACTCCTCTCCCCAGTGAGAATCGCCCTATCGCCAGAAGAAAGCACAGTTGTTTACTTTGCCAAACATGCTCTCCTCTCCATTGAAATTTCCTGTAACAGATTAAATCCACATACTCAGACATCATTAATTTGGGGTAAAAATTATTCAGCTCTACACAGCATTTCAGTGCTAACTAGAACACTAAAAACTCTTCTCAAACACCGAGTTAATTTGATTAAGATGATCTTGGTAGGAACAGGGGGCTCTACCATGCAATAAAACAGTTAGCATATTATGAAATACCATTTATGCTCTGTGTGCATCAAGTTAACGAAGAAACAGTAGGACAATACTGAGACAGTATGACTTGGCTTTCTCTCTGAACTCAGTCTTGGTGGGACTAAGCAACAGGTCACTGAAACTGTGAATAACAACAAGGGTGACTCTCAAATTCCTCGGCTGACCACATAATCCGCAGGAGTCCGTATATTACTTGGCAAATTCTTCAGTAAGAATTCCTAGAGTCTCCAAGTGTAATACTTTGCCACAACAAACACGGCCCTCTATTCTTCTTACTGGCACACAAATAGTAAAGAATATTTTCTGAAGATAGAGAGTCACCAGGAATTGCAGACGCAAGGTCAGCAGAGCTCCCAGAAAGCAGTCGATCATGCCACAAGGCGGCTCATAGTAGAATGTTAACATACATGACGTGCCCCTTGTCTCTTCCAGCGGCTGCATTAATAGTTAACGCCTTCTTCCCATATGGAATATCGGTCACAGTATTCATTCATCATATCCATGGTTTTCCTTGGAATCTGAAGGTCCTCCCTGTAGCTGCGCTGTTTCTTTTTCATCTCACCATGACTAAAGAAGCTAAGGTGTGGGCATTGTGCCCTACAAGTGATCCCAAGGGAATGGGCTGTCACTTATGTGTTCCTCCCAGTGCTGAACAAAAGAGAGAGAGCATGTGGCTTCACCCACCCGTTGTCATCGTAAATCCATCCCAGCTCCATTTCAAAGGTCACAGGGTTTTAGCAGAGCATCTAACATGAAATGAATATATACATTCAAAGAGCTGGCACATTGTATCACAGAGGAGGAGGGGGAACACCCGTTGTTATAGGCTGCGGAGCTGACTGAAGAAGGATGCACAGAATAACATAGGTCCTCAGCTCAGAAAGATGACTTTCATTATTATCCTACAGGAGGGAAAAAGTGATGGTCACCAGACACTTCCTCACTCTGACAGGTGGCCCTAATTAGGTCTGGGTTTTGCAGAAAATAAATAGGCTGCTGTCTCAAGGGTATGATTTAAAAACTCTTCAAAGCTCTGAAACCTCAAACTCTCCTCTGATATACCTACCCAACTGTGGTTCTACCATTAGAATTGTGGCACTTTAGGGAGACTAGTAATGGGGGAGGGACACTGTTTCCAGAAGCCACTGTGCTGATGCACGTGGGCAGAGAACCTTGACTGAGAAATTTGAACATTGGGATTCACGTCTCCACACTGTCATCGCTTCAGCAGTGTTTCTCCTGCTCTGCAGCTCTGAAGCAGAGATTCTGCTTTGATGGAACTGACAGAGCCTGGGTTTCTGTATTTCTCACAAACACCCATGTGGTATCAATGCCACCTCCTTCGCCATGGGCCACATTTTGAGTGGCAAGATTCTATATGGCCATGAATGGTCAAATCATTTAATATTTACGGGCTTCGGTTTCTTCTGTAAGGTAGAGGTGATCTGTGAAATGTGCTTTGTTACCCTCTTTGGGGATCAACTGTGGCCTGCTTGGGGATTTGGTTGACTAGGCCTTAGAGTGCATTTGGTCTCCTTTGGGCAAATCATTACAGGATAGGAAGGGTTCCCTCAGGGGCAGGGGTGAACCTAGACGACAAAGGTCCAGGGCACAAGGGGCGTTCCAGATGTTGCTGAACACTGAGCCAAGAAAAGGAGGTGTGTAATATTGGCAAAGGAGACCTGCAAGTCTAGGTGTGCCCCAACTGAAGAAGAGAGAAGTGTTCTTCACTAAGTTATGTGTGTACTGCAGGACCTGAATCGGATGGAGATTTATATCACATTTTAGATTTTTTAGTCACATTAAAACCCTGGCAAAAAATACAGGAGTGAGCAAAAGTAGGTTTGCAGTTGTAGGTAACATTCTTTTGAGTTAATAATGCTGTTGTGATAATCATAACCTGCATGTTTTTTTCCATACGAACAACTGTCCAGAAGGGAACCAGCCATGTAACATGAAAAATAGAGACATTTATTGAAGAAAATTCAAGATACCAGAAACATTGTACATAGGACAATGGCAACTCAGCCCCTTCAAAGTAGTCACTTCAGGACCTCACACAGTTCTCCCAATCACCATGAGCTGCCCCACCATATTTTCATGAACCTCATCAATGGTCTGAAATCTCTTTTCTTTCAAAGGTGATTTTAGTTTTGGGAAGAACCAGAAGTCACAGGGCACCAAATCTGGGGTGTAGGGAGGCTGAGTCACCTGGGTGATTTGATGTTTCACAAAATTCTGTGAACAAGATATGATGCATGAGTGGGTGCATTATCCTGACGAAGCTGCCAATCACCAGTTGCCCATAGTTGCAGCCTTCTGAATCATCCAAATAGTCTCCACAGAGGAATGTTCAAGCTTAGCACTAAATTGGATGCAGATTCATTGCTCTACTCACTCAGTCATTTTGAATGGGACGGCCACACAGTACACATGCCTACTCAACGGTGTCTACTGCCCCCACTGACTAGTGCAGTGAAGTCATCATTGTCCACGCATGCACATTCTAGTCCACTCTCCTTGGCTGCCAAGTTATATCAGTGTTGTACAAACTGTTCTCATTATATTAACAATGGACGGACTTTTTCTGGACAGACCTTGTATATCATTATAGAATTAATTTGTTCCCATTCATTAATTCACTTCCTTGAAAAAAACTTATTAAGCATATATTACATGTCAGACCCTGCACTCGTGGCCTGTAACACCAGCTTTCATGGTATGTCATTAAAAAGAGATCTATAAAACAAACAATATGGAAAAATCTTTTCAAAGTTCCTATCTGTATCATTTTTCTCTAGCATCCATAAAATATACCACAGACTGGGTGACTCAAACAGAAATTTATGTTCTCACAGTTATGGAAATTGGAAGTCCAAGGTCAAATGCTGAAGGATTGGTCTGTCATGGGGCCTCTCTCTTTGGCTTGCAGATGGCGACCTTGTTACCATGTTCTC
Source organism: Sturnira hondurensis (assembly GCF_014824575.4). NCBI lineage: Eukaryota > Metazoa > Chordata > Mammalia > Chiroptera > Phyllostomidae > Sturnira > Sturnira hondurensis. Next base: position 3,999,185 of record NW_028081528.1, read on the forward strand.
ACATGGCCTTCTCTGTGTGTGTGCGCGGATACCTGGTGTCTTCTTATAAGGACACCAATAATATTGGATTAGGACCCTAGCCTTATGACTCCATTTAACTTACCTTTTTAAAGGTCCTGTCTACGCATAGAGTCACATTGGGCTTCGGTATTTAAATTTGGGAGAAATACAGTTCAGTACATAACAACAGTCATATCCAGGTTTGACTTCGATTGAGAGGTCTGCTCTGTGCCCTATCAGCTATGGAACTTTTTGTTCAAGTTACTTAGCATCTTTAAAACTCAGTTTCCTTTTTCTAAAAGTGACTTAAGCAATATATTTATTAAACTGTCATGGGAAAAAATGGGTAATGTTTGTAAAGTATTTAACAGCTCTCAGCATTTACTAGTTTCCTCACTCTTCCCCCTGGGTCTTTCTTTAGATGCTGATCAAAGATAGGTACTGTTTGCTTGCTTTGAGTAACACCTTTGACTTTACTACAACTTGCACTGAATCTACTGATAAATTAGGCTTTTCTAGCTCAGAACCTTTCCCACTGCCACTCCCTCTATCACTGGTCCTGGGAAGACAATGTCTGCTGGAATCTTCAACTCCAGCTGGAAGAATGGGGACTTATTGATAGAAAGATGTGGAACTACTCAAATACCTCTGAAGTGAAAAAAGTAATTATTCTATTTCCCAAAACAAATAAATAAGAAATTTGGCTTACAGATGCCATTATACATACTGTATTGAGCTTAAAGCTGAATGAACTATGTAGAAAAACTGGGTCTTAGAAATTAAAGCAAGCCGAAATGATGTTAGTGACTTAGAAAATTATAGGTAGTTTTTAAGTTACCAAATCAAGATGCTGTGTGAAGAAATATCTAGTCCACAATGGATGATTCACTTAAAAATGCACTTCACCTGATGCAATGCTGAAGTTGAAAAGATATTTAGTTTCTTTTGTAGTTAAACTTTTATATAACATGACTAAAGGGGTACAGAATCAGTCCTGTGATGAAAAACCTGTTTCTTTGTTCAGTCTGCTGTCTGTCAGGAGATTTCTAGGGGCATCTGATCATTATTCAAGCTTCAACGTAATTATTCAGAAATGCCCCTTAGCCCTACCAACAGCATAGAAGCAAGAACTTACCCGCTTGGTGCTGGCTGAAGAGTTTTGGTTCCCATTTTTCAGGGAGAAATATTCAAGGCATCCTAGGAAGAATCGTATGCTACCTCAACCATGCACTGTGCGTGTGAAACCTGTTTCATTAGTGGGCACAATAGTATTACATTTAACTCTGGAATATTTCTGAAAGGGATCAGCAAGCGGCCTTTAGATTATACAAAGGAGACAGTGCCCAAATTCCTTTGCTTTTTAGTCATTCTATTTCCCTTTTAAATACTTTCACATCCACTTTCAGTACAGGTAGCTTAATTTCTATCATGTGCAGCTTTTCAGAGCATTAGCTTTGTTTCAGGTGCCAATGATTGAGCTATGCTGGATGTGCTTGGAAAAGGTCCACGTTCATTCAGGAAACTCTAGTTGAACTAGATCCATATGTAGCTTTAAAAAAATGTAGCGTTCTGATTGGAGGTAGTTTCTGGCTTCCAGCATTACCACATATGATTTTGTTTTTGATGTGCTGTGGAATAGAAAGTAATGTTGGAACCAAAATTCCGGGATTTTTTTTTTCACACTTTACATTTACTGAGGGCTTCCTGCTTTCACCATTGTGTTGTACTATGTTAAGTACTTTATACCCGTTAACTAATATAATGCTATTGTGTAATGATTTTATGAGGAAGGTAGTTTATCTCCATTTTTCTTAAGGCTTAGAGTTGTTAATGAGCATGTCCAAGTTTGAACAGATTATAAATGGAAGAGGCCTCTGAAGGTCTCTAAAGTTAAATATAAAGGAGGTGTTACTGAAATATAAGCATTGACAATACCCTCGCCAAAGCTGCCATCCAAAAGAATGGGATATGGTAAAGGGAACTTTATCCAAAGATTGGTTCCTCGAGATTTCTGATATAAAGTTTATTGGAAAGCCTGACAATTTCTCCAAATCTTGGGGTTATGGAAATCCCCTGAGTACAAACTATTGGTGTAATACTAAGATTATTGCTACTCATTGTCTCTTGATACAGTTTATCTTGATAGGGCTAATTTATTACTAAAACTCCTGATGTATCCTAATTTTACCTCTAGCTTAACCTTTTCTGTCTTCTCTTACCCAAATAGAGTTCTTTGTTTGGACAATTTGGAAGAAAAAGACCTTTCTCTGTGAACTTAATGCTTCTCAAATAGTGGTGTGTGGAGAACAAAATATTGTTTGCTTATGTTTTATTTCCTATCAGTCATAATGCAGTACTTCCATAAAATGCCTAAAAAGAATGACTGAAAATGAGATATAAAAAACATATAAAATCAAAACTTAATTATATTGATTAGAGTCAGTATATATCAATATAAAATTATTCTGAACAGATTGCTGTAAAAACTTCTAAATGCTTGCTCATGCTGATCATGGGGACTGCGAACACCTTGTGGGCTGCCCTGGTCCCCTGACCCATAGTTTAAAGAACGATATTCTAGGCCAGGGATTCTTGATAGGGTTGAATTTAAATCTGTCATCTTGTTAATTTTATGTTTGTTCCATCTGTTTTTTTTTATTGTTGTTGCTGGTTAGGGTTGGTTGGTTTGTTAGCTTTTTCCTTTATATCTTTTTCTGTCTTCCATTGGATAGAATATTTTTGAAAAATATTTCATTTTAATTCCATTATTGGCCTATCTGTCATACCTCTTTAATTTTTCAGTAGTTTCTGCAGCATTTACCCTTATTAATACTCATCACAGTCTGCTTTCAAGTGATGTCACTGTACCGCATGTATAATATAAGAATCTGACCACGGTTTATTTGCAGGCTGCCGTGTGCTTTTGTTGTCATGCACTGGACTGGTACACACGCTGTGAATGCCACGGGTTTGTTTCCTGTAGATAGTTATCTTTTTTAAGGGAATGGAAATAAGGAAATGTCTCTGTTATATGAGCCTTCATTATTATCATTTTTAGCACTCTTCATTCTTTTTTATCGATCCAACTTTCCACCTGGTACTATACTGTTTATCCTGGACGTGGAGTGCGTGGGGCTTTTTAACAATTTTTGCCCCCGCCCCCCGAAATCCACTTGAGCGAGGCTGTGATGTTGCACACGAGGAGCCAACACAGCTCGTTCCTGCGAGACACTATTTTCCCTTTCCGGCTTTAGGAAAGGGACTCAGGTCAGATGGCAATACAGTGTCATGGCTGTTATTTTTCTGAAAAATCCTTATTTTATCTCTTAAAGTTGTTTTTAAATGATATTTTTGTTAACATAGAATTCTTTGTTGCCTTTTTTCTTTGAAAATGTCCTTCCGTTGTCTTCTAGCTTGAATTTTTTCTACTCTAAGAAACAGGCTATCTTCTTAACTTTGTTCAGTTTTGTGTAATCTGTCACTTTTCTCTGGCTTTTTTTTTGTCAAGATTTTTGGTTGACTTTTTAGCATTTTGAGATGTCTTGGTATGGTTGTTTTTGCATGTTTGTGTGATTGTGTTCTTCACTATTTTGTTTTCTAGTTATGCTATGAATATCTTAGATCTATGGTTACATTATTTTTTAGAATGTCTCTATCATCTCTTAAATACTCCCTTTGCCTCATTTTTTTTCTTTCTTCCTTTCAAGGATCTACATAAAGTATTAGACAAGTCAGGTTTCTTGGTTGTCTGTGACCTCAGCTCCCAAACACCCTCTCAAGTAAATATTTATTCAGCCTCTTTAAAATTATGAGGATGAGTGTATCATTCTTCACAGCTTTTTAGGCCCTAAACCATAGATAAAATTTAGACCAATTATCCTTAAGCTGTATCCACTAATCCGAAGGCCATGAAGTTATTAATTACAAGAAGTCCATGAATTCATTTGCATATCCAGCATTGTCTGTGGATTGACTAAACATTATATGTTAAAAGTATGAGGCTACATTTTCCAAGTGCATGTAAATGTTGCTGCAATTCACATGCTTCAAGTGAATTGCTGTTAATTATAATTTTCATCACTATATATTTTCTCAAATAACAAACTTTAATAGTGCAATAAAACTCTGTCTATGAGTGCTGTGAGTATTTTTAGCATTTTCTTGCAATGTTAACCTGACTGTCCTTGCTCCCGTCCTCCAGTCATCCTCTCGGACAGAGGCTGGAACCCTTTATAATCACAGCCCATGTAATTACACACTCCCAGTGTTGCCCCTGCCCCCCGAAATCCACTTGAGCGAGGCTGTGATGTTGCACACGAGGAGCCAACACAGCTCGTTCCTGCGAGACACTATTTTCCCTTTCCGGCTTTAGAATTTTTAAACAGTGCAAAAAACGAGTCTCTGCGGACGGCAGAAGTTCTGCGCTGCCAGCCCAGGATCCTTGTTCAAGAAACAGATTTTTTTTAGCCTGGCTAAAGATTTTTTTAAAAAGCGAATTCTCAATATTTACCATTGAAAAGTTGTACCTAGGACCCCGCCTCATTTTCCTTGCGTCACATCGCCTCTGCATCACCCATAGGACCTCTGGAGTCCAGGGAACCAGTGGCTACCACATTAGGCCTACTCCGTACCGCCTCTCTCTGAGTCTGTCCAGGCCTTTTCTTTGTACTTGGTCCCTGCTCATGGAGTCTTTGTCTACATCGGTCATCAGTCCCTCTGATACCAAAGTGTTCCTTACACCTTAGTTAACACTAAATTATACCTGCTCAGATCTGAGGAAATACTTAGGGAGAGGACTGCTATTGTTACTGCTGTTTTTTAAACCATAAATTAGATGCCAGTGTGTATTGCCAGTGGCAGCGCTGTCTTTGGACCATCGCCTGCCTTGAAACTAGGATTATTCTGTGTAGTGTATGTTGCACTTGTATTTTGATGTCTATTTTTATGTGGCCATTCTCAGGATAAAGAATTTTTTTTAAAAAAACTGAAGACCATTAGGCGAATACACAACAGAGGCACAGAGGCTTTTGAATAGGAGGTGGGGTGGGTATGGGACCACTTAGGGAACATCTTCATTTCCTGGAAAGTCCAGAGAATAAAATCTTGGTCATTTAAATTCATGCTCCTAATTCATGGTGGAATAAATCAACTGTGAAAACCATGACTTTGATATATTATACCTAGCTCTCGATGCTCAGAATCTGTTTCTAAGGAAGTGAACATTTTGGAAGGATGGGTATACTCAAAAATGGTGCTTATATGTTTCCACTCAACCAAATAAGCCATGGCTGCCAAAAGGCATCAGGTGATCCGTGACCTCCCAGCCTTCCCTGGGCCAAGGAAAAGACCCAACATCCTCACGGACCACTACTTCTCAAGGTCCTGGCTTTCAATAGAAAGTGTTTCTCTCTTCCTTCCTTCCTTTCTTTTTTTCTTCTTGGTATAATTGCCAGTAACCTCATGATGTCCTTGGTCTTCTCTTTTGCCATTGATATTATATAATTATTTCCTTTTCGAAGCCATTAAAAGAAATTGCAGTCTCTTTCTTTGATGTATTAAAGAAAGATAAGTGGAGATTGGAGCAAACGAATGAGAAGAACTGTGAAAGATTTTTCCTGGCTCAGTCACTAACATTTGTGAAACTTAAGAAACACAGAGCAATTCTTAGAAATAGGTTTATATTGTGTTGATTCTATTCAGTAGACACAATTATTTGGCTAAATTCAGGAAAAGAACAGTATTGAAAAAATTATTCTTGGTTGTCTTCCAAGTAATAAGCAAGAAGGAGCACAACTTGTAAAGAGTCACCATGAAAATATAAAACATTTTTTCTCTGCGCTTTCTTTCTCCTGTCCTACGTACTCTCTGGGCTGACTCTCTGCTTTCCCCTTTTGTTTGCCATCCTTTTTTCTACTTTCTTTTTAGTTTTGCCATATCCCATAAAGGATTTTAAGCAGCTTTCAGAACAAATAAGTATGAACTATGGTTGTGTGTTTATAAAGGAGATGTGGTGATCATTCAAAAGTGAAAATACAAGGAGCCAGGAATGGAATTAGTACATAAATGTGTGCCGTGGTCACTACTACATTTACTAGAGAAAGACCGCAAATTTGCCTTTGAAATTATGAATAAGGCAGCACTGTTAATTATATGGTTCTCAGTGTTTCCAGGGCAGGATTTCTGAACCTTGGCACTCCTGACATTTGGGTCAGATTTGTCTTTGTTATAATGTCCTGTTGCACTGTGAGACCTTTAGCAGCATTCCTGGCATCTCCCCAACAGAAGCCAGAAACACACCTGCCTTTCAGTCTTGACAACTGAAAAAGTCTCCAGAAATTGCTGATTAGTCCCTGGGAGATAAAACCAACCCCACTCAGAACCACTGCGTTAGAAAAATGGCAAACAAATAGCAGTGCTGGCGGAAAGTCCAACCAGTTCAGATCCAACTTGTGGCATTGGAATCTTTTGTATTGTAGAAAATTTACGTGGTACAAGTTCAACACCTTTAAGATAAAACATTCTTACAGGTCTTAGCTGATTTATTTCACTAGGTAAATCTTTGATTCTACAAATATGATTGGAACCTTTTAAAATCATTTTTTTATTTACTTAGTTATTAGATTATGATTGTATTATAAAAATCAATATGGGTTAAGAGCTCATACTCTATTTTGGGAGGGTTTTCACCCCAACTCCACTAATTACTGAATAACATCTCTGAATTTCATATACAAAGCTGCTTAATAACAGCATCTGTGTCAATGATGGTTGTAAGAGTTGTCGGACTAATATAGGCGAAGAGTGTTCGTTGCAGTGTTCAGATCTTAATAAGTGCTCTATGATTATGAGATGATAACTACAATTATCTATGTTATTGCCTGCAATTAATAATAAACCGTAACTTTAAAGAGTAGGAGAATCTATAATAATAAAACTGAAAACCTGAAATGTCCATGGTTTTCTTTTTCTTTCCTGAAATTCATTCCGCCATGACTTGGAGTGAGTGAGACCCCCTTTCTACCATTCGTATTCCATGCATTATGTTCGATGCAACAGTTTTACTTTTTGTCCCCTATTCTCTTTCCCTATTAGTCAGAGAGACTGCAAAGTGATGTTCTTTTTTTCTTTCAGATGTGGATAGTATTATCTGGTGACTAAGATTTTACAAACAGATGTGTAAAGAATGTTTTGTTTTGTTGTGTTTGTTCTCACTCTCCCTCTTATTATAGTTCCTCCAGGTTTCCATGGAGAGAGCATCTCCCTAATTATATTAGGGAACCTAGATAATGACTAATATGAATAATTGCTGTATTCTTCTGAATTGCTGGACTATTTTTTCCCATCTCCTATTCTTTCCTTTTTTTTTTCCCTTTTTTCTTTTTTAATTGATGAGTCCTGCTGGCCTCTGCTGATGCTTGTGGGATTTTCCCATTGCTGATCCCTCCAGGTTCTCTGAGGTCCTTCCTGGAGTGGAAACGCGTGCCTCTCTCACTCTCCCACTTTTAGCATTATAACTTTTAAGTTGGTATCAAAGAGTTCNTGGACTATTTTTTCCCATCTCCTATTCTTTCCTTTTTTTTTTTTCCTTTTTTCTTTTTTAATTGATGAGTCCTGCTGGCCTCTGCTGATGCTTGTGGGATTTTCCCATTGCTGATCCCTCCAGGTTCTCTGAGGTCCTTCCTGGAGTGGAAACGCGTGCCTCTCTCACTCTCCCACTTTTAGCATTATAACTTTTAAGTTGGTATCAAAGAGTTCTACTTCAATCTCACTTTTTAAGAGATTTTAAAACACATTGCCTATCTCAGTTTTAATTATAGGCTTCTCTCTCTCCTCACCCCTTTCTGCCCTCCTGAAGAGATGTAAATCTCTGGGAGTATGGGCTGTGAGATCTCAATGCCAGACTCTGGGCCTCTGTCAGGCTCTGCAGAGCCTCTGCCCTGATGGGCCAGCTTGTAGAGTTCTCAGTGCTGACCCCGTGTTACCTTGTCGGGAAAGCCTGTCTGTGGGACAGCCTCATCTAGTGTTTCTGAACCCCAGTTTTAGACACAAGTTGGGTCCAGACCTTCCTACATATTTATAAAGTGAGTTGAACACTTGGGGGATAATTTCAAGATTGATAGATTGTAATTTTGACAATAAAACAAGGCCTCTGTGGAGTAACTAACTACTCAGAGTAACAACTATCATTTTATTTGAACTATTATTTTAATAGTAACTACTCAGCCGACTATTAAAACTGCTTTCATGTTTTACACATTAGTTACATTGTCAGACGTGTTTGAAAGTGGAAGGTATGCTGTTTTTTTAAGAACACTATGCAAGCAAAAGCTTGTAAACATTTCAGATCAATTCTCAGGTAGTAAGTTGCATATTGCCACATTGATTCTAAAATTTAGTTGTACATCACTAGCCCTATATGAAGCATATCCTTGGTACTTTTGCCCAAAGTCCTGGCTAGAACTTTTTTCCTGTCATCCAGCAGAGTAAATATCTGACCTTGGAAATGTGACACAAAATTACCCATGCTCACTCCTGTGTATGATAAACGTGCTCTTCCTTTTTTTCCTAATTACACTAATCCCTGCAGTTAATAATATATCAGTGTCTTTGAGTTTGAATTGCCTTCTTTCAGTTTTAAAATTCTGTCTTCAAGGTCAACTTATTATTGAACAGTCTGTTTAGGTGATTGCTCAGTCTCTCAGCTTCTTCTCCTGAGATGGCATTTGGGGATTTGAAGGAGGGATAGAGTCCTGATGGTATTGTTGGATACCCAGGCTGTCATCTGCACATGCAGGCTTCCATAGCAACCTCCTTGGTCTTCCCAATTGTCCCTGACCTCTCAGCATTAGAAGTGGAACTCAGTAGCTGATTCTCTCCCGATTTCTAATTTCACGGCAAGATGGATCTTGGCAGGGTTCCCAGGCTTCAGCAGCCTCACCTTGGTTCTCTTGGGCACTGGAGTCCCTCTGAGCCGCCCCTGTGAACTCCAGGTGGCCCCAATCATAGATACCCCATCAAAGGCTGTCCCATCACATGCTCTTGGAGGATTATGGGAACTACAGGCTTCCATTTGTACCACACAGGATGTGAGAGCATCGTAGGAATGTTCAGTCTGACTGTCCATTTACTTTTCACAGTACCCCACAGACTTTTCTATGTGGTACTTGAAGTTGAGGGTAGACATGGATTGCAGAGTCCCAGGTGTAAATAAGATCAAAGACTTGCTTTATTGTTTGATCATTTTACCTAACACATTTTCTGGGATCTGCTCATTTGTCACTGTCTGCTTCCCCTACTTTCATTGCACCTCTTTGGTTTGCCTTTCTCCAGTCTCTAGGACCGGAGGGATGGCTTTTCACTTTTTCTTCCTCTTGTCATATTCCACCTGTAGCTGGCTCAGCAAGCCCTGTGCCTGGTTGTCATACATAGAAAGAGTCTCTTCTTCTGAACTATTCAGAGAAGCAGGGATGGTGTTGTCTTGGTGCTGTCACTAACATAGGACTATAATGTGAGACCTCTAGTCTTAGTTCATGATGTGTAAAGGACTTTGAGGAAAAAAATCTTTCACCACAAAATCTTGACTTTTAGTGTGTTGATGCAAAATCCTATTTCAAATGTCAATTTCTTTACGTTTATTTTGTATCAGTCCTAATCTCTCTTCCAGCTCACATACCACGGCCCCTTAATGCATGTGTAAATGGGAGTGCACACACACATATGCACACATTTACCAGGCAGAAGAATGAACTGATGGACACACCAAGAAGTAAATGTGGGGCATGGATAAAAAAAAGATAAAAGCATGCTGATTTTTTCACGTTATGGTAGTTCCTGTTTTAACAATTTGCCTTATGTGTCTTAACCACTGTAACAAGGTCTAGTAACCAGCTAGTGCCGTCAGCAGGATCGCTTTCTCCTCCACTGCCATACCTTTCCCCTTTCTTGGCCCGATCTATGTACGGTTTTTGTCCATATCTACAGCAAACTCTGTGCAACTCCCTTAATCTCTCCACTTTCAACTTCCAAGTGTTGGAGCACCTGTCTTCCTACAGTTCTAGGTGCATCTGGTCTCAGCTTCTTAATCCTGTGGAGGTCCTTTTTCCTTTTTTCCCTTCCCTTCCAACCTCTCAGTATCCCATTCCATATCAGTGGATGGAGGCAACCAACCTTTCTTACCTTGAGTTTTTTCCTACTGTCAAGAAGTCTTGCAACCCTTGAAATCAGAGGTCTCACATGATTTCCTTCTTGATGCCTGTCACTGATATGGGGGAAGTTTTTTTTTTTACAATCTCTCCTCCAATAAGTCGGACATAAAGGGAGGAGAAAATGGCAGAAAGTGGATTTTGGAGTATCTGCTAATGATGCAGATCATTCTAGAAAGAGTTCATGACTGCCTCTTTTTTTAACCTTTGGCTCTATTATTAAGTTGTAACGTGGCGTAAAACATGTGGGTAGCTTTTGGTAGCTAATGGCCCTGAAACACCATTTCAAATTCAATATCTTGGGAAAATCTTATAAATTGAGACACAAACAAGCTTTTGGGATATAACCTTGCTGTGGACTAAATTGTGTCTCCCCAAAATTCACCTGTTGAACTTCTGTGATTGAATTGGATTGGGCTTTCAGAAGGTAATTAAGGTTAAGCAAGGTAATAAGGGTAAAGTCCTAATTTGATAGGATTGGTGGCCTAATAAGGAGAAGAGAGACAGATCTGTCTTCACACGCACTCACAGAGGAAAGGCCTTGCGAGGCCATGGCGAGGAGTCGGCCACGTGCAAGCCGGGAAGAGCAGGGAATCAGAATTTCAAAGAGAAACTGAATGGGCTGGCCATCTAATCTTGGACTTCCTAGCCTCCAGAACTGTGAGAAACCCGGTTCTATTGTGTAACCCAAACATTCTGTGGTATTTGGTAATGGCAACTTGAGCTAAAACAAACCTGTTCATAAATTCATAATTGAATACAATTACCCATTTGTAAGTAGATTTCACCCACAACACTTGATCATTATCATTTGGTTATTAACTATGTATAAAACGTAGGATGAAGTGGTATTTAGATAAACATTTTTATATTTATATATATAAATGGATGATAAATCTTATAAATTCCAAAAGAGAAGCCTTTTAGGGGTAAGCCTAAATTTAGGATGTGGTCAAAATCTCAAGCATCCACTGAGTATCTATGCACCCAACACTTTTTCAATCAATAACCGTATTCTTATTAGAAAAGTAAACCTCATACTCTGACCCTAGAGTACCCATTATATAGTAGATACCCAATAAAAGTTAGCTGAGTTAAAATAAGTGTTTTGATTGATAAAAGTTTACACACCAAAATTGGTGGCATGAAGTATCATCTCTATAGGAACAGTTTTAGGAAGAGAGAAAGACATAGACAGGAAGGTGGATGGGAGACAGTCACATGTAGCTTTCTAATGCCCCTTATTGTCATGGTCAAACACGTGTTGTTATCAGCTGTTATAGTATTTTTCTAATAAAGCGTGGTGTTCTAACTTTTTGGAAGGAAATATTCCACTGTTTAAAAAAAAAAAAACTTTCCCTATATTCCAATATCAAGTAGAAAGGGTTTGGAAATTACATGTGATTTTGAAGCACCCATTAGTCTTTTAAGGCTTATAGATATTTGTTTTGTTTGCTTTCCTTCTGAAGAATTTTAAATATGATTAACAAGGACTTTTTATGACACCTAGAGCTATAGTGGTTGAAAAATCTGTTAAAAAGTGGGTAATACAATGTGAATGTTGGTTTTTATTTTCACCTTAAACAACTCTCTTCCTCAAGGATATATTCACATGAAGCTCAAGTAACTACTTATATTGGTTCAGAAAATAAATAAATAAATAAATAAATACATAAATAAATAAATCTTTCAATTGAGAGAGTAAATGATTAGGTTCCAATGTCCATTTCATGATTCCTTCACTTCTTCGCTTATAGTGTTGGCCAGGACATGGGTTGAACATGCTTAGAAAGCAAGGCTCATTTCAGGAGTGTGGTAGGACGGCAGGGGCAGTTGGGGTCAGAGGTCCATGTGCAAGTCCTCGGGCCAGCTGACTGCTCTCTCTAAGTCACAGTGTGTTCATTCAATGAGCGCTTATTAGGCCTCTGTCCTGTGCTAGGCAGTCCCACCTGGGTGTCAAAGGAGCCCAAATAGGAGTGGCTGACATCTGCTTATCACTTACTCATTTAATCTTCACCAAAATTATTTGCTGATGGTACTTTCAAAAGTGGCTATTTCACAGGTAAGGGAGCCGAGGCACAGAGACGTTCATTACTAATTGCTCAGTGCCCTTCAGGTTTATGTCGGCCATAATATCACCCAGACAGTTTAATTCCAGAAACTTCTGTCTTCACCACATTACTGTCGTTGAGAGGATCTTAATTTTGTGTTTATTTACGTAGTTCTTATTCTCATTTATTATTTATTTATTCATTGTCCTTGACAGAGGTTAGGTTGGTCAGTGCCTCCTGAGCAGAGTGCATGCGAGTGCATCAGAAACTGCATCACGAATTGTGAACATGTGTTAGTTATTATTATTTACCATATTTGCCTACATGGGTTCAATATTATTTACTATATTGTCTGTGTCATTAGGCCTCTTTCCTTATTTAAGACTATCTTCATTTTGTGTGGAATTTCCCTTCTTTGACACATTTGAGAAATCTTAATATTTGCACAGTCACAAAAATCGTATTGTATCACCTAGTACATCAAGTCCTTTGTGTCCTAAAATAGGAGACTTCTACCATTTGGTTGTTATTTTTGTGTTATGAATTTTTCATACATAAAAATATGTAACATACATGATGTTTGTAAACCAAAACTATTGCACTTCTCTTGTCCTTGTTGTGAAGATTCTCTCATCGCATAGCATTTTATAAAGGTAAATCCAAAATACTGGTTCCTGCTTTGTTTTGATAGGAATGTTCTCCAGTAGAGAAGCAGCCATGTATTTTAATGGCCTCTCCAACTTTAATAATACCAGATTGTACTAAGACCAGCTGCCAAACTGTACTAAATGTTAGAAATTTTAATCTGACACTTCAAAAATAAAATTGGCTCCTTGCAGTTGAATATTGTGAATGTTTCAAGTGTGAGGACCACACACTCCTTCGGTTCAGCTGGAGAACCTGCAGTGTGGTTGCTACTTCCTGCTCACTGATTGCTGCTGCTACCTGCATAGGAATTGTCTTTGGCTCTTTGTAAACCTGCAGCCAGAAAGGCATTTGAATTTTCCCCCTGTAGCACTTGCAAATCCGATTTTTATGTATAGCTAAGTGCTCTTAGCTTTCACTCTATCTACTACTGGGGCCTGGTGTCTAGCAGGCCTGTAACTACGCCAGATCTAGCCTATGTAATGCTGTTTGTAATGAGAAATCTAAACAGGGAATGGCAGTGAGGCATGGCAGGAATGTGTTTCCATTGGAGAAGTCAGCGTAGAGAAAAAATATAAGCAAAGCTGTGTCCAGAAGGCCTTTTCAGCTGCCCAGGACGGAAGACTAATGTTATTGTACATAGGCTGTTATTCTGCCAGCCCTTCCTCACAAATTTGCTTTCTCTCTCTTCCCTTCTCCTCAACTCCCCTCCCCCTCCATTCCTCTTTCATCTACCCCTTCTCCTTCTCCCTCTCTTTCTGTGGGCTCTGCTGACTGTTTGCTCAGGTGGACAGTGACACCATTTGGAATGAGCTGCACTCGTCCGGGGCTGCACGCATGGCTGTTGGCTGTGTCATCGAGCTGGCTTCCAAAGTGGCCTCAGGAGAGCTGAAGGTGAGGTCTGGGTTGCATTAAGTGTGGGAAATCCAGAGAAGAAGCTGAAACAGACGTGTTGTTGTTTGGGGGTTGTGGGGAGTGTGGTGTGGTAATAAAAAGAAAGGGGCGAAGGGAAGAGGGCAGGGAGATGGCCGCTGAGGTGTGATAATAAGGAGTCTGCAGGTAGCGAGAAGCTGCTCCTGCTCTGAGGGTCTTCCTGCCCTTGGGGGGACTGTACGGTCAAGGCACACTGATGTGTTTTTAAGAGCATAGAAATGGGGACTAAAGCTAAAGCCCAGGTTAAAAATATCCAGTATATACATATCTGTCATGCCCTCCTGGGGTTCTCTTTTGAAGTGATTTAAAAAATATGATTACTGAGTACTATGTGTAAGCTCAGAATACCACCCAGAGTGAAGGAGGTGGGGGGCGGGGGGGGGAGAAAGGTAAATACCAGACGGGAAGGATTGGGAGGAAGAAGGAAATTGTTGATTAGAAGGGTAATGATCCAAAGTATGTTTTTCCACGAAAGAACTTCAAAAATGAGCTACGCTTTATTGTTCTTTTCTTTTTATGGTCTCTTCTTTTCTACATCATATGAAAAGAACAATGTCCAAACCCAAAGTTTCCCAGTCTAAACAATTTATAAAAGCCAGAGACCTGACAGATGCTGACGTTTTATTTGGTATTTTAACAGTGCTATTTAAAGGTACCCTGTGCATCTTGCGTGCACTTGCTCAGTAAACTTTGATGATGCTAACACGGCTTTTTAGTGCACTGCTTGACACACTTTATGATGAAATCTGGGCTGTGATTGATTTGATATTTTTAGCAATTGTGAGGCTTCAAGGAAATATATTGTGATCAACAACATAGGCACTGTAAATTTTGTTAATTTAAAATAAAGTCTAATTGGATTATTTTTCTTTTTGTTTTTAATTGAATTTAATGGGGTGACATTGGTCAGTAAAATTATATAGGTTTCAGGTGTACAAATCTATAATACATCATCTGTATATTGTATTGTGTGTTCCCCACAGATTATTTTTCTTTATGTCTAATGAATTATTATTCTGTGTCACCTGACTGTTTCACTTGTGGTTAAAAATTCAGGTTAGGAATGTATACTTTATAATGAATTGTATCTCCCAGAAGTCTTTGCTCCAACTCTTTAAGAAGCCAGAATGTATAGAAATATAATTTTGATAAGGAAGATATCTATATCTATATGTTTATACCTATTATATCTATCTATATATCTGTGTAGTTATGTATTTATATACATCTCTGTGTATATTCATACATATATAGCTATACTTCTGTACGGTTGACAGGATCAGCATCAGGACACTAATTGCTCATCATGGGGTATTTCTGGGGCCATTAGTAAGTTGCTCACTCCTGAGTCTTTAACTTTGGTAATGAACTGTTGGGAAGAGGAGAGGACTCAGCCTTATGGAGAGTTGTCAGCTGTCTCCCAGTAGCACTTTAGCAATAATCCTTTCTGTTGGAGTAGGTGACTTGTAACACTGGAATAAACTGACTTTTGAAAAGCATGATATGTGAGGGTCTTAGTTTCAAAAGAAGTCAAATGACAAGCAATAGCCAGGCCACAGTATGAGTTTTTAAATGATTCTCCTGGCATCGACTGACTTCATAACAAAGATACAGGGTTATGTTAACATCCACAGTTTCTAATTGTTTTGATTTTGTGGAAGTTTAATCAGTGATTCAGAAGCCCTCAAGTAGAATGCCCATATATTACATTGAAAATCATCATCACTGTTAGCCTCACAGAATGCAGAATTGCCAAATGTATGTCTGAAGACTGTTGAACAAAAACCTGATTCTACTTTTGGAGGTAGCCATTTAAAATAGCCAATTACAAACAAAGTGTCAGCAACATAGTATGGACATGCTGACCACCAGCTGTACTAACATGGACTATTTATGTTAAGAACAAAGATTCATACAAATGCTTTTTCCCACTTGGCTGAGAAATTAGTAGGTATGGTTAAGAAAGAAGAGAGATGAATAGGAAAAAGTAGCCAGCCTAAGAATCAAGAAATTTAGTCCAGGCTTGGCCACTTAAATGCTGTGTCACTCGGGACAAATCACTTAACTTCTCTGGGCCCTCAGTTCTTGCGCAGGATCAGCAGGGTGGACTTGGTAATGATGAAGGTAGTGCGTGGTGATGACATTCTGAGCTACTTGCAAATGACAAGTGGGCCTGATTCTCAGTCATACTATGGCACACCAAAGAGTAGGTATTCCAAAGCTAAATTCAGCTTAGTTTGGTGAGTATTCCAGATTTTGCAGCTGGTTTTTCTTTAGTCCAAGACATGCAGGATCCTAACAAAGGCACCAGTGCTGACAGGCCAAGAGCCCCGTGGGAACGCCATTTGGGAAAGGTAGCAGTTACAGATGATTTGCGGCCAGAGTGGAGAGCTGAGGTGTAGAGCTAACCAAGACGTTACTCAGCGTCTACCTGCCCCAAACTCCAATGTGACCTGCTGGCAGGAACAGTAACACTTAGCTGTGTGGTCATTTTATTCAGATGTAGGAAGAAGATAAGGGGGCTTATTTGAGGAGACTGGGAAGTTATCTGCTGATCAAAGATGTAAAAAGAGAGAACTTTAGGTTTTATTTTTCATATTCTGCATCTGCATTCAGTTTTCACATGCCCTATTCACACTCTCCCAGAAAAGTCAGTAACTGAATGAAACAACGTTGGCATATTTTTACACAGCATTTTGTGAGACTGCACTAATTTTGCGTAGAAAATACAGAATTAAGAGCCTTATTTCCAATAGGGCGGGCCTGGATGGAGTGCTAACCTGAAGGGTGAGAGACAGCTGGAAAAGGGTCACCAAGCTCATAGAAGGTGCAGATCCAGGAGATAACGTACAAAAAGGGAATGTGCCAAATGCCCAATTAATCACCTGCGATTTTTGCTGGGAGCTGAACTTCCCATGACCACTAGTCTAATTTTGACTTATCTTCATCTGAGGGTACTGATAGGCTGAAAGAATTAGAATGTACCAGGCACAGGGAGAGGGTCTAATGCTGATTCTTAACTAGATCGTTTGCAGCAAACTGTGGCTGGAAATGGGCGTACTTTAGTACACAATGGACATGCCCAGTGGACTTCGGTAAAAATTATGGAGGCTTTCATTTTCTAGGTTTTAACAAGAAATTTAAACACACACACACACACAGAGAACAATTTCTCAAATCTATGGATGCCAAAATTGGCTATTTTTCAGACTTTTTTACCAAGGAACACAAATATTCAGAAAATGCTGAAATGTTTGGTGTACTGGAAACTATAATTGGAAGAAGAGTTATATCAAAATGATTTTATTCTATAGGGCATTTTTTAATCCTCACCTGAGGATATATATACATATATATTTAAAGATTTCATTCATTTTTTTAGAGAGGGGAAGGAAGGGAGAAAAGAGGGAAAGAAAGAGGGAAAGAAACATTGATGTGAGAAATATCAATCACTTGCTTCTCCAACCTGCCCCAACCAGGGACTGAACCTACAACCCAGGCATGTGCTCTGACTGGTAATCAAACAGGTGACCTTTCAGTCTGTGGGATGATGCCCAAAAAAACTGAGCCATATCAGTCATGGCAGGGTTTTTTTTTAATGATTTGAGAGAGAGAAAGAGATTCAGAGAGCAAAAGAGACAAACATACACCAATCGTTTGCTTTTTGTAGGTGCCCAGACCTGATATCAAACCCAAAACCTAAGTATGTACCCTGACCTGGAACTGAACTTCTAACCTTTTGGTGTGCAGGACAATGCTCCAACCACCTGAGCCATCCGGCCAGGGCTCAATAGGACATTTTTTAAAGTATGTCTAGAAATAGAAAGATCTCTAAAATCTCAACATTTTTAAAGTTATAAATGACTCAGTATTTGGTTCAAAAGGTGTTACAAAATATCAAGTACACCTTACACACATACAATTTTTGTTGGTCATTCATACCTTAGTACAGCTAGAAACAATGGCTCAATACTTATCCAGATTTACTCTAAAGACTTATTTGTAAACACTTTTCAATTACAGTTTACTTTTAATATTATTTTGTCTTAGTTTCAGTTGTACAGCATAGTCCTTAGACAGCCACATACTTTACACAGTGACCTCCCAATATTTCCAGCATTATCTGACACCGTACCTACTTATTGAAATATTATTGCCTACATTCCCTGTGCTATGCTTTACATCTCCATGACTGTTTTGTAACTTCCAATTTGTACTTCTTAATCTCTTTGCTTTTTTCACCCAGTCCCCCAATGCCCCTCTGCTCTGGCAACCACCAGTTAGTTTCTTGTCTGTGTCTACAAGTCTGTTTCAAATATTTTGTGTGTGTATTTTGTCCTTTAGATTTCACATATAAGTGAAACCATAAGTGGTATTTGTCTTTCTCTGACTCATTTCACTGAGCAGAATACACTCTAGGTCCATCCATGCTGTCACAAATGGTAAGACTTCACTCTTTTTTATGACTGAGTAATAGTCCATTGTATAAATGTCACAACTTTTTATCTACTTGTCCACTGATGCACACTTGGGCTGCTCCCATATCTTGATTATTGTAAATAACACCGCGGTGAACACAGAGGTATATATGTTTTTTTGAATTAGTGTTTTGCATTTCTTCAGATGAATACCCAGAAGTGGAACCACTGGGTCATAAAGCAGATCCATTTTGAACTTTTTGAGGAATCTTCATACTGTTTTTTATAGTGGCTGCACCAATCTGCAGTCCCACCAACAGTACACCAGGGTCCCCCTTTCTCCACATCCTTGCCAGCACTTGTTGTTTGTTGATTTATTGATGATGGCCATTCTGACACGTGTGAGGTGGTATCTCATTATGGTTTTAATTTGCATTCCTCTGATGACTAGTAACATTGATCTTCATGTCCTCTTTGGAGTAGTGTCTCTATTCAGATCCTCTGCTGATTTCTAATCGGATTGTTTGTTTTGTTCTGTTTTGTTTTTTTGGTGTTGAGTACAATGAGTTTTTAATAAATTCGGGGTATTAACTACTATCAGAGGTACCATTGGCAAATGTCTTCTCCCATTTAGTAGGTTGTCTTTTCAATAGGTGCAAAACCTTTTTTAGTTTGATGTACTCTCATTTGTTTTTTCTTTTGTTTCCCTTGCCCAAGGAGATATGTAGGAAAAATATTCCTAAGAGAAATGTCAGAGATTTTACTGCCTATGTTTTCTTCTCAGAGCTTTATGGTTTCAAGTCTAACATTTAAGCTTCAATTCATTTTGAGTTTATTGTTGCATATGATATAAGAAAGTGATCTCTTCATATTCTTCCACATATCTGTTTAATTTTCCTAACACCATTTATTCAGTAGACTGTCTCTATCCCATTGTATTTTCTTGCCTCTTTTGTCAAATATTAATTGACATATAGGTATGAGTTTATTTTGGGACTCTCTATATTGTCCTATTGATCTTTATGGATATTTTTATGCCAATAACATGCTGTTTTGATTACTGTGCTCTTGTAGTATAGTTTTATATTAGGTAGTGTGATTTCTTCCGTGTTGTTCTTCTTTCTCAAGATTGCTAAGGCTATTCAGGGTCTTTTTAAGGATTCATTTTGATGCTATGTTTGGCCGCATTGCCAAAAATAGTAAAAAAGTGAATACTGCTTTAGCTGTCTGGAAATTTTTGTCAAAAAACAGCTTATTATATGAACATAGTTTTTTGAAAAAAATTGTTTAAATAGACATTGTGTTCTCATGTCACCAATAATATCTGCTTTTCCTTGGATGCCGCCTATAGACTAGGCCATTTACCTGTAAGTTGTTGCCATTATTTCCACAATGGCCTTTGAAGTGCCAGACATGTACCACCAGTTGGGTACAAGCTCAGAGACATCATTACTTCCTTTATGATTCTGTACACAGTTGAATACATGGTAAAGCCTGTAAATTTGTCAATCCTCTGATCTCTTTCAGCTACCCTAGAAGTAATTTCTTACAGAGGTAGCACAAATAGGTTAAGAAAAAAAGGATGAAAACAGCCTTTTTCAGATGGTTTATACACTCTCTTTTTTATTAGTATAAAACATTCAATATAGACAGAAAGACAAGAAGCTACATTAGTAGCTTATAAAGCATAATAAAAAATAAACACATTTGAGTTCTTCATCCAACTTAAGAAATAGTACTATCACTACTATCATTCTCTCAGTATTTATCTCACTCCTATCTTTTGACTCAGGAGTAATCATTAAATCATTGTGTGTTAAAGATTATTCCTTTCGCTTTCTTTAATCGTTTTAACTATGTGTTTTAGACCTTTATATAAATGGAATCTCATTGAATGTATCATTTCTCATATTTCTTTCTTTCTGCTTAAAATCATGTTACAAGGGTTTACCCATATGGATTAATAGAGCTAGAATTCACTCATTTTCATTGCTGTAAGGTATTCCCTGTACACCATAATTTGTTTATTCATGGGTTGCATGTTGTAGTTGTCTTCAGACTTTTGCGTTATAGAATGACGCTGTCACGAACACTCTTCAGTGTGCTTGCTGTTTCGCTGTGGCACGGCTCCCAAGTAACCTGGCCAGCAAACTCCTAGCACAGAAATGCAATACATTCCGGTAAGTAGTGCAAAATAGAATCCCAAAGTCATTTTGCCACAGTGACTTCTGCTAAGATGGCAGTTTAAACCTCTGATTTTTTTTTTCATAAAGTCAATGACAAAAGTGGCAAAAGTCTGTCAGGATTAATGTTTTAACTCCAGAAATTAAGCAAAAACTTGCAACAATTCAAGACCATGGATTCTAAACAAAACTGGCTGAAACTTGGTTTAAAAAGCTTTG
Organism: Sturnira hondurensis; assembly: GCF_014824575.4. Lineage (NCBI taxonomy): Eukaryota > Metazoa > Chordata > Mammalia > Chiroptera > Phyllostomidae > Sturnira > Sturnira hondurensis. The sequence goes on from NW_028081528.1 coordinate 4,019,836, forward strand.
TGGTATTTTCATTCACCCTACTCTCATCTTACTTAGCCTTTCCAGTTCCACCGTAGTCTGAACAAGTAGCAGCCTCTGTTCTCGCTGGAAACCATTCACTTAGCAGGTCTCCAGACAGGGCAGAGTGGGGCTGGAGCTTTTTCAAAGACTCATTCACAGAGAATTGTCATTATTTTCCCTTTTAGTGCTTCAATACAAGACCCCACTTGCGAGGTTGTTTTTATCTGACCTGATTTGGACTTCATCAGACATGAAAAGCCTTTTCCCAAGAAGCATTTTTGGGGAGAAAAAAAATTAAAGGCATTCGATTAACTTGGTGCCTGCCTGCCTGTAGAGTAACAGCAGAGAAAGCAATAGACTAACCTGAAAGCTTCAAAGGAAAAACTGGGAATGAGATGTGCCTGAGAGCTGTGAAAAGCCTCATCAGATTTCTAAGAATCTGGAAGGTCCCAGGTATAATAGAGCTGTGGTCACACTCAGAAGAGGCTGGAGAAGTTCCTAAATTCTCACCTCAAGCTATCTTTGAGGCTCTGCTCAAACAGGAAGTGAAGGCCAAGGTGGAGCTTCCAGCTACCTGGCTGCGTATTAAAAATGAGTCCTACACACACACATAGGACCCCTTGAAAAAGACTAGGTACTGCTGGCTCCAGACATTTGAGGAAATCTCATCCAGTCTTCAAGTTACCACTCCGTTCACCAAGCAAAGACTTCTCTGTGCCACACTCAGCCTACGATGCAGACTTTATAGAATTAATTCATAAAGTCAGTAACTGAACAAAACAACAATAACAAACCCTGGGGAGGGGTGAAATATCTGATTTCCAAATTGCCATGGTGTGTCATTTGAAATACCCAGTTTTCAACATACACTTGTGAGACATGCGAAGAAATACATGAATCCACATAAAAAAAATAAAAGCATAATAAAAAGCAACTACATAAATAAATATAAATGGTAGTATAATTATATTTTTTGTTTATAACTCTTTTTCCCCCTCTCAGGTTAAAACACAATGGGATAAAACAATAACCAGAAATCCATGTTGATGGGAACAAGGTACATAAAGATGTAAGTTTTAGGACAATAGCAGCACACGGGGGACATTAGCAGTGGCGCTAAATAATAACAAAACAAAGTGTTTGGCCCTGGCCAAGTAGCTCAGTTGGTTGGAGTGTCGTCCCAACACACCAAGGTTGAGGATTCGATTCTCAGTCCGGGCACATTCAAGAGTCAACCAATGAATGCATAAATAAGTCAAAGAATGAATCAATGATTTTACTCTTTCTCCCTTCCTCTGTCTCTTTCTAAAATCAATAAAATTAGAACTCAAAACAAAGTTTTCAAATTTGTTTATGTCCAAAGTGGATTGTTAAATTGATGTGTTAACTATAATTCACTGAGCAACCAGTAAGAAAAGAACTTAAAAAAAGTATTAAAAGACAAGGAAATTAAAACGGTACACTAGAGAATACTTATTTAACTTAGAAGAAGGTGGTAACAGAAGAATCAAGGAACAACAGCAAACAGCAGCAGCAAAAAATTGACACATGGAGAAAAAAACTACCAAAGTCATTGTGCCGATTTCAGATCCAGCTAGAGGCACATAAAAGTTCCCAGTGCTCTTCATTCTTGCCTCTATGGACCATTTTTGGATTTCAAAGTGTTTGCCAATCTTGTGGGTGTGAAATGGGATCTTACAATGGACTTCTGTTTTCAGATGTAGATCAATTAATTTTGTTACATTCTTCTTAAACATTTTCTTAATATTTAGTACTTCTCTGGTTAAGCTTTTTGTAAAGAGTTACCACCTTTTTATTTCTTTTCTAGCCTTTGCCTGGCTTGCTGACCATCCTTTTACTTGCATGCGTTCTCTTCATTGTCTATAACATCTATCGCTTATAAAATAGCTCACAGCTGGATTCCGTTCTCCAATTTGACTGTGTATTGTGACGGAGGAGTTAAGTTCATTTCTGTTGATGCTGACTGGTAGTGTGCACACGTGTGTTTCTATCATCATAGACTACGTTTTTCATCTCGTCGTCTTGTCCTACTGTTTGTGTGTCTTCCTTCCTTCACTCAGCACTTCCTTTGTTTTCAGTGGAAATTTTTTTCTCATTCTATGTTGTGTCTAGTTTTTAAAAAAATACACACATTACTTCTATTGTTTTAGTAATTGCTTCTCAAGATTTAAGCCGGCTATTTAATAAATCTTAAACTTAATCATGCCCTATTCTCGCTAACAATACAAGAAAATTGGAATGTTTTTAAGACAGTTATGCTGTCCTCACTGATGTGCGATTATGATTCAGTATTTTAGTTTTAGATATTTTTAAATGCAATCACTGAGGCATTATAATACTGTTTTAATCCATCACTGTTACTTTATACTCACCTACATATTTATCATTTTCCTTATTCACCATTTATCTTGATATCTGAAACTTCCATTTGGGTTTTTTTTTCTTTCTTCCAGTACATGTTTTAGAAGTGACTCTAGTGGCTAGTGGCAGTGTCTCAGTTTTTGTTTATCTATGATATCTTTTCGCCCTCACCCTTGAAAGATAGTTCTGGGAAGTACACAGCTTGAGGTTGACAGTTTCTCTCAGTGCTTTGGAGAGTCCTGATGTTTTTCTCACTTCCAGTTTTGACAAGGACAGTATCAGTTTGCAACATAATTATCATTTATTTTAGATATTGTGTTTTTTCTTTCTGATAACTTTCACCATCATTTTGCCTTTGAGATTCTGTATTTTTCATACCATGTGCCTAATGGATTTCATACCATGTACCATGTGGATTTTACCAATTCAAAATTATTTAAAATACATATTAGCAAAACTAAAATTTAATGCAAACCCATGTCGGTACTTTGTGATAAGCCCCCTCTTCAGACTGATACTAACCTTACTGATTTCAATGATTAATCACTTATTTACAGAACAAATATGTATTATGTGCCTATTATATACCAGGAATTACTATAAACATGGAAAACACAAAGACAGGGGAATTAAGTGCTCTCATGGAGAAGGATAAATAGATAAACAAATACAGGTATAATATAAGTTCAGGTAAAAATACATGCTATGGATCTGAAAAAAAAGCATGCAAGAGAATTAGAAGGAGATTTGGGGAGAGGACTCGCTCTGTTAACTCTGGATGACCTTAATGATGGGGAGAAATTTGAGCTGAAAAATGTAGGGGAAGAATCATGTAGACATGCAGGGAAAGAATATTCCATACAAGGGAAAAAGCAAATGCATAATCTTTTTCGTAGGGTGGAGTGAGTAAGTCTTGACGTGTCTCCGGATCTGCAAGAAGGCTTGTGGGGGGGGGGGCCTGGTTACCTGCAGAGGCGCTAGTGAGAGTTGCTCTTAGGTAGTCAGTGCTGGATAATGGGATGTGCACGCACATCTGTTACACAGCACTGTTGTTTCAAATACCTTTTGCCACCAGCTTGGCCTTTCTTAAAACATTATACTGTTTATTCTAAAACAGCACAACAAATACGGTATGGAGTGGAACATTTGTGTTGACTCCAATTTTGATCAAGTTCTCAAGCCGAGGACAAATGGATATTAATAATGCCCGATGGACACTGCTCCAGGGAATTTATTAAAAGGTAGATAAGCCTGTGACCGTCTTACCTAAGAGACTAGATGATACTTATGTGATTGATCCTTTGAACATACCTTATATATTTTAGATATTCTCTGTTCCTGTTTCCCCCTCGAGCTAAGCTAAATGTGCAGGGGGTGGAGAAGGAGTCCAGGGAAATCCCTATGTCTGCACATGGGAGGAGTGGCTTTCCCGTCCTTTGTTTGATGTGTGTTGAGCTACGCAAATCGGTAGGATCACTGTAGACCAGTGACATTCAATCTTTTTCATCTCATGGCACATGTACACTAATCACTAAAATTCTGCAGCACAGCAAAAATACATATTTTTGCCAGTCTAACAGAAAACAGATACAATTTTTGATTCCTTCACACCAAATGGCTATTGTTGGGTTGGCCACTATTGTTTTTTTATTTTATAATCTCAGAGAAAAGAGGTCAGTATCCCTGACTAAATAGTCAGGTATTGCATGTTTAAAAAATTCTCGCAGCACACCAGTTGAAAATCACTGCTCTAGACTACTACCAAGGCGGGCAGGAGTACCCAGAAGGGCCTGACAGATGTATCAGCTGTGGAGAGCCTCATAGAGATAGAAGAGTATCTGAGCCTGTCACCAGGAGAATGCCAAGTGGAGCTGGCTGAAGCCGCCATGAGGCCCGAGGAAGGGGGCCGTGAGCTGCTGCACTGAACCGGGCTCTTGTTGGTGAGGTGGGGTTTTCCTCCCTTTGTGGGCCAGTCCTCACTTTGGATGGAAGCCAGATTTGAATCGTTTTGAAAGGGTTTCACAGAAGACATCTACCTTCCAGGGCAAACAGCATCCCCCTACCAGTCCCCAGTAGAGTGAGACTGGAGATGTGTGAAAGAACTGGTGGGGGATTCCAAGGTTGGTCGACAAGTTCATTGCCCACATCTGTGAAGGTTGCAGGCCAGAGGTAACCAACAATGTCTCTCATTGGGAACCTGCAAGTGCTTCCAATGAGGGACAGTTTTCAACTCCTGCCGTGACAGAGGTCCTTTGAAGAATCAAAAGAGAGATCCAAATTGCACTGCTAAAGGAAAGCCTTTATCCTTTCTATTCCTTTTTTAAATCCTCCCCCAAGGGTGTTTTTAGTGATTTAAGAGAGAGAGAGGAAGGTGGAGGGAAGAGGGAGGGAGGAGAGGGTGAGGGAGAGACATTGAAGCTTGTTAAGCTTGTTCAAGTTTATAGCCAAGTGGTCATGCAATTGCTGTATTAGTATGAAGAAAATTTTGCATTATTATGGATACAACTGCTGTGAGGATGCTTTTCTGAGTCTGTTTGTGGACAAATGTTTTTATTTCTCAGGGTTAAATGACCAGGAGAGAAATAACTGTTATAGCTTAAGTGTATATATAGTTTATAATAGAATGACAAACTGTTCTGCAAAACTAGTTTTGTTGCCTCTCTAATTCCTGATAGTGGTAATTAGTGTTCTTTCTTTTCTAATGACCAGCCTGGCTAGAAGTTCATCAATTTCATTGATCATCTCAAAGAACCTGCTTTGGGTTTCATTAATAGTCTTTATTTTTTTATCTTACTGATTTAATCTTTATTGTGTGTTTCTTTTTTTTTCTGTTTAGTTGTCCTTTGCTTTTTTTTTCTAGCTTTTTTTAAAGGTGGGAGCTGAGGTTGTAGACAGGACTATTCATCTTTTCCAGTATAGGCATTTAGTCCTATGAATATCTCTATTATTTTTAATAAAATTGTATGAATTTAAGGTGTAACACATGATGGCTTGATACATAGTGAAATGGTTACTACAGTCAAGCTAATTAGCATAGCTATTTTCTCAAAAGTTGCCTTTTTTAATAGTAAGAACATCTGAAATCTACTTTCTAAGCAAATTTTTAGTATTCAAAACAAAATTATTAACTATTATAGGCCATGCCTGGGTAGTTCAGTTGCTTGGAGCATCATTCTGTTATGTCAAAATTGCCTATTCAATCCTTGGTCCCCGGACATACAAGAAAGAATCAATGAATGCATAAATAAATGGAACAATAAATCAGTGTTTCTCCTTCCCTCCTTCACCCACCACCTCTCCCCCTTTTTTTCTCTCCAAAAGAATCAATAAAATGTTATCAACTATTATAAGTTTTTCTCTAAATACTGCTTTAGCTCTATCCTATAAATTTTGGCATATTACATTTTTATTTTCATATATTCAAAATACTTTGTAGTTTTTCATTTTGACTTCTTTGACACCTGAGTTATTTAGAAGTGTGTAACTTAGTATCTATTTGGGGATTTTTCCAGATACCTTCTCTAGTCAGTTGTAAAATATACTTTGTATGACTTGAATCATTTTATATGTATTGAGACTGCTAACAGTGTAAATCTCTGTACCTCCTCCTACCCTCTGTATTAATTTCATAATACATTTTACTCTCATATGTATTATAGGTCTCCACAGTAAATTATCATTATTTTTCCTGGAATAATTGAAAGTTTTGAAACAAGTTCAAAGTATTTGTGTGTATTTATGTGTTTGTGTATACATGTGTGGGTGAGAGAGATAATCTAAAAGACATCTTTTATATGTGGCCACATATTTAATTTTTTTAGTCCTCTGTATTTCTGTGGGGACAGATCCAGGCTTCCATCTGGTATAATTTCCTTTCAGCCAGAAGAATTTCCTTCTTTGTATTACAGGCCTAGGGCAACAGATTCATCTTTTGTTTATAAGAAAATATTTTTCTTTTCCATTAATCTTTGAATGATATTATCACTTGATATAGAATTCTGGGTTGGCCATTATTTCCCACCTGAAAGATATCCTGGTAGTGTTGTCTTTTTCCTTCCTTTTAGATGATGAGAGATCAGCTGTCATCCTTATCACCGATCTATTTATTTAATGGGTTAGTGCATCTTTCCCTTCTCTGTCTTTAAGACTTTCTATTTATTTATTTTTAGTAGTTTTGTGATTAGGTGTAGTTTTCTCTGGATTGTTTTTTTTTTAATTAATTTATTTATTTATCTTTAGAGGGGAAGGAGAGGGAGAGAAACATAATGTATGGTTACCTTTCGTGCATCCCCTGCTGGGAGTTGGCCTGCAGGGAACCGGTCTGCAACCCAGGCATGTGCCCTGACTGGGAATCGAACTGCGATCCTCTGGTTCGCAGGCCTGTGCTCAATCCACTGAGCTACACCAGCCAGGGCCTGGATTGTTTTTTTTTTATAGCATTAAAAAAATTTTAATTTATGTTGGAATACAGTTGTCTCCATTTTCCCACCATCACTTTTCCCCACCCCACCCACACCCACCTCCAACCCTCACTCCCATCCCCCCTTGGCTCCGTCCGTGGGTCTCCTATACAAGTTTGTTTACATCTCTGTTTTTATCCTGCATGAAGTTCACTGGGTTTCAAGTGTCAGTGCTGGCTGTTTTTCATAAAATATTTTATTCTAAAATTATTTTATTGTTGTTCAATTACAGTTGTCTGCATTTACCCAACACCACTCCCCTCCACCCCAGCCATCCCAACCTCCCTCCCTTGCTTTCACCCCTTGTTGGTTTTGTCCATGTGTCCTTCAGAGTTGTTCCTGATATTTCTTAAAATACTTTATTTTACCCCATTCTCTATGCCCTTTGTTTTTTAGAGTCCCATTCTATGTTCATTAGGTCACATCACACTGTCCCAATGTACACTGAGGGTCTGCACATTTACTGCAGTCTTTTTCTCTTGGGCGTATTTTCATGTAGATAATTTCTCTTCACCTGTAGCCCAGTTCATTGTTTTTGTCTTCTCTTACACCCACACTATCATTAATCCCATTTAAATATTTTTTTATTTTCCACAGTGCACTGTACACTTTTAAGATTCCTAGTTAATTCTTTTTTACAGCTTTCAGGTTGCTTTTGAAATTTTCCTTTATATTTCTCTTCACCATCTTTTCCTATGGATTCTTAAAGATGTCTATCATGATTATTTAAAATCTTTATTTGATAATTTTAATATCTGAGTCACTTGTATGTTTCTATGGCCTTATTTTTTACTTGATTATACATCTCATTATTTTGCTTCTTTACATGTCTTATAATATTTGATAACACACTAAGCATTGTATTTAAAAACCAGTGGAGGCTTGCATGGATTTCCTTCCCCCACCTTCTGCTTTGGAATTTAATTCTTGTAAAAATTTCTTTGCATCCAAAGTTCTTGAGTGATTTTTAAAAAATGTGCTTCTTGGTTTATTTCATTTTACATGTTCCTATTTCAGAACTGACATTTTGTACATACCTTTTTCTTCTGAATGAAGTGTGGATCTCTAGAACAAATCTGTTTTTGAGAGTATGTTGAAGTTCTCTTTTGTTTCACATTTTATCTTTTATCACATTATTACGAGGAGCACGTGCCAGTGGTTATAATGGAGGCATGTTGACCTGGTACTTGACTTGATTATTCATCTTGAATGAAAGAAAGAACATGCATGTGACTTATATGCTCTCTACACATCTGCTGTGAAGGGCTACCAAACACCAGAGAAAGGAAGAAACCTTGGCAGTTACATGTTGTGGGAAACTACCTTGTTCTTGACCTTCGTACCTCCTGTGCACCGAGTGCCCCAACTCTTTATGAAAACTTTTAATTTAGTCTACTTATGGAATTATTTACACCTCAAAACAATGAGAGATATGCAAATACTTTCCAACTCTTAGATTAAAAGATGAAGCTGCCTACTACTCAGATTTTTTTGCTCAGAAATCAAGACCTGTTGCCCAGTTGGCCTGTCTGTGACCATCCTACTGCGCAGTCTGCTTCCTTTCAGGTTCTTCCCCTGCTCATCTGCTTTTCTAATGGCTAGTATTTCACTTTCTAGCTTGTAGTTTTAACTGCCTGCTCCCTGGTAACTGGATCTGCCTATTCCAGCCTCGTTGTCTGGTTCTTGGCCTCGGACTGTCCAGGTTTCCTTACTTGGATGTGGTTTAGCTCATACTGACTAAAAGTTGCTGCATCCGCCCTCAGTGTCTGTCTACATCTCTCTTCCCTCCAAACCTTGCTGAGCTCTTCTCAGCCCCTGACACCTACTTTACACATTTAGTCTGAGTCCTGATGATGTTTTTAAGATAGGTGGGAGAGAATGCTTCCTGAAATAAATTCCACTCTCAAATTTTACATTTACTTACAAGGTTTTCTGCTGCTCTATTTTTGGTATTTTAAATATAGAACAAATATTATATAATGGGAAAAAAATCTCCCAACTAATTTATGTTTATTTTCTATCTTCGATAGTATTAAATTTGATACCTGCTGGTTTATGTATAATGCAGATGTTTTCTTGCTTTTTTTTGTTTTAATCTCTGCAAAAAGAGTTTTGCTCTTTGATGCCAGTGTCTAAATTGTACATATCATACACACTTGGAGAATGTATTTCACACCTCGGTAATTTTATATGACAGTAAATTTCATACACAAACGCCATGAACTTCTAAAATGAGAAGTCTGATCAGTTGATTCAGTGTTCTTTCTACGCGATGCTATAATGTATATAATGGTGCATAATTTAATTCCTTTCGTTGAAATTTTTATTCAGTTGCCTACTTTTAACTAAATCGACCAATTTAATTATTGGTAGCTATTCTTGTTAAACTGTATAGTCATGGAGAGTTGGAATTTAATGAAAGAAGAAAATTCACAATTAGAGTAAGAATAATATGGCCATAGTTAAAAATTATGTACATAAACCCTAGACATTTTTATAATAGTTATAAAATGTACGTTGCTAATCTTAAAATTTTTGAAATTTCATGTATCTACTTGAATAAATGTACATATGCATCAAAAGGTACTGAGAAATGACCGTTTATTGGATGCAAATCTACTGTAGTAAGATGCAGGTGTAACAACAGTCATCTTACTATGGGGTATTTGTCGATACAGTCTTTTCCCCTCAATACCATCTATGCTTAGGTCTTGGTCATTACTATTATCTTCCTATTATTAAAATACCATGCTATTATAATTACTGCTATTATACTCTCATGCTATTATTTTGTTGTTATGTTCACAGAAGGCCCTGATAATCTGTCTTAAAAATGTTTTCTGTTCTGGTTTTTAGAGAAAAAAAAGCAAAAGCAAAAACTCTTTGCCCTACTTTCTTGTCTATAGAAAGTTTTCATACTGAGGCTCTTTTTACGTGATGAAAAATACCTGATTTTTTTCGGTCAGTGTGGTCCAAAAACCAGTCATGTTTCAAAAAGTTAAGGGAATTAAATTGTTGGGCATTTTGTCAACTGAAACCACTGGTTGATAAACTAAGCAAATTGCTTTCAGTGGGTTATTATTGCCTTACCAAGACCCACATCCTGATGTCTTCCCCCACTGCACACACAACAAAAACTTCTTCATAGTGAATCCATTGTTATTATTTTCACTCAGGGCTCAACTTAAATTATGTGTAATATAAGCACCATCAAATGCCCTCTCTCCCTTCCACCAGGAGACTGGTTCATCATGAATGTGTTTATTCCTATCTATAGCGACATCCTTGCCAAGCTCAAGGCTGTGGGCATTATGGGCCACAAATGCCAGGCTTCCTAAGAACTGTTTTCCAGTGCTGTCATCAAGCTCCTTCCTTCTGGATTCTTCGGGGAGAAGGGCTGGCAGCTGTGCATATGCTTTGAGGTCCACCATTCAGTTAAACTGCTAATGCTGGGCTCCTGTTTTCCTGGCTCCCTTGAGCTCACTCAAAGGAACAAAATGGTATTCCCATATGTCCCTTATTGTTTTCTTGGCAAGTCTCCCTACTTCCTTTAACCTCCCAGATTCTAGCATGTGAGAGACAAACTTTCTTTGTGAAAGTTTTTCTCCTCAGAGGCTGTAGATTAATAGCACTGCTTCTCAAGCAAACTCTCTATTTAGAAAGCCCCTTCTAAAGACTGAAGTTAACTTGTTTTAAGGAGTATGTTAGCATATTCCAAAATAGGGTGCATCCCAGTGAACTGCAGGCTTACGGAACCCAAAAGACTTGATTTCCTAATTTGAACATCAAATTTTATCACAATACAAATAGTTCCAATATCATTAGGAGATACCTATTAACTGAGTGTTCAAGATATTCTGCAATACAGTATTTTATCCTCATATTCCTGTTTAATTCCCTCATTTCAGAAAAGATTACAAAACTAGATTTTATATTTTTATACATAGCATTAACAATAAAGATATTACATAGTATTTTTCATAGACTTGTGGAATCGACCACAAGTGGATAAAGTCTAGCATGTGTCAGTGGTAGGTCCCTAAGATAATATAATTTCTTTCTCTCTCTTCTCTCTCTCTAAGACACCATAAAGGCAAACCAAGTATTTGTGATGGTTACTAGACATAATGAATTTCTTTTATTTCTAAATAAGATCTTATTGCAAGGAAGTAAATCTGGGAAATCGTGTGTCACTGTTGTTTCCTCACAGATATTAGTGTAGCTAAAGAGGAAAACCTGATTACAGCCAAGACCTACATTTACTATTTCGCAGGAACTTTGAATGCAATTTCATGGTCTGATTTTGGTTACCTACAGCCAATTGCAGTGCAAAAAAGATGAAATGGAAAATTCTGAAAATAAACAATTTAGATTGTGCCTGGTTTTAGTAGCATGTGATATCTAATTCTGCCCTGCATGGGACAAGAATCATCCTTTTGTCCAGCATACCATGCGGTGTTTGCTCCCTGCCCATCAGTCACTGAGTAGCCATCTGGGGACTCAGATCACCTGTCCTAATATCACAGGGCTTTTGTTCACGTGACCCTTATTTTACTTAATAATGGCTTCAAAGCGCAAGTGTAGTGATGCTGACAGTTTGGGTTTGCCAAGGAGAAGCCAAAAAGTGCTTTCTTTAAGGGAAAAGATGAGCGCAGTACAATTAGGTATTTTGAGTGAGAGAGAATTCACGTAACATTTACTACTACAATATATTGTGATAATTGTCCTATTTTATTAGTAATTGTTAATCTCTTACTGTGCCTTATGTGTAAATGGACTATAAACTTTATCATGAGTATGTATGCATAGGAGAGGACATAATACAGAGAGGTCTTGGTACTATCTGCCATTTCAGACATCCGCTGGGGTCCTGGAACATGACCCCAGTGGAAAAGGGAAGACTGCTGTATAAGGCATGTTGCACAAATGATTAGCTGTATCATATCCATGATGGTCAGCTCTAGATTGCAGGTTATGTAACAGATCATTAACAATAGTGCTATGCCTGAGCTATTCCTGGAAAATGGAACCAGAGGCAGTTGTACAAGCTCCCACAAGGTAAACAGAAGTGGGGAAAGCAAGGCAGAATGTGTCAGTAGCTGTTTTTCTTTCTCCTGAGTTGGTTTCTGATTATCCAAACCCCCAAATCCATTAGCAGAGTGATAGGTAGCATTCACCCAACTTTCATTTCATTGCCATTGAAGAATTTTCAGTTTTGTTGGCAAAAAGAATGGACTTTCATACCACTATGTTGAGTGTAAGCAGCACTGTTTTGGAGGGTTCAGTCAAGTTCAAATGAACCATCATAGGTGTCCCTCCAGATTTTAGAAAATTTTGATGGACATCTTTGCCTTATTGAACTTTACCTGAATGGCAAGAAGGGAATTTCTATTAGTGAACTACTTAATGTAGCAGGATGAGTAGTATTATCTGTATTTTAAATCTTGTTACAACAAACATTATTATCTCCACTCAATCAAAAACCAAACAAACAAAAAAACCCACACGACAATTTTTTAAAAAACCAAGACCCCACACAACAATTAAAAAACCCAAACAGGATTCAATAGAAGATAACACTATTATTTAAAGCAATGATTTTGAAAAACAAAGTTTTTTAGTATAAGAGGAGAACATCAGGATCTTCTGTCTAATTAAATATTTCAAAAGCATTATCTTGACCATGTTTCTGACTTCTTTACCTTTGTACAGACTTAATGTAAAGACCCCAGAGTTTATTACTATAAATAAAACTTAAATGTATCACCTCAGTTAATGCATGCTTTATTTTCATTACTCTTTTGAGCTATCAGCAGGTAAAAGATTTGAATACTTAGCAACCACATTTGTTGTGAGGCTACAAATGGTACTTAAGAGCACACTGATTTGTTAGAGGAAATAAATTGTGCTCTCTTAGCATAGTCATGTAAATTGCAGGTTCTGGCTCTTTTCAGCACTTCTTTATACCAGCACCAAATAGCTTATGTATCAATATATTTGATAATTATAGTTATCATAGAATATCAGAGTAGATCAAAGTATTTCCAACTATTCTTTTAAAAATCAACCTATACATATGTAGGTAGAGGAACATATCTTAAAGTTATTTGCAAATTCAGTGTGAATCAGAGGTACCTTGGATTTTGGCTTCCAGTGAAATACTTCAAGCACTTAAGTCATTGCACATGACATTTAAATTCAGCAAGTGTATTGGAAGTAATAATTCAACCATCACATCTTTACTTGGAAATATACACTATAGAGTTTTTTCATGCTGTGCTTGGTTTTGATACATATTTTTTCATTGAGGGTTGATACCTTAATACATTTAGAAATACTGTAGTGGTAATACTTGGGCATCGTGAGGTAATTACTGAGCTCTAAATTAGCAATGCACTAAAAAAGAAATTTTAAAAACAGAACTCCAATCAACTAGTCTGACATACTCAATTGCTCTTTGGATTGTAGGAAGTCATATTATATATAAAACATTTTCAACAGGAAAGATTTATTCTTGTAGCTTCCCAAACTAGAAGTATAGCTTTTTTAAAAAATAAGTAAAAACTAATAGCTGATCAACTACTTCTTAACAGAGAGGCATCATCTCTCAGTTTATAAATATCACACAGACTGTGTATACTATGCACTGCAGTTATGCTTCTATAAAGAATAAACAATCAAACTCAGTAAGTAGCTAACAGGCCTGCTGGATATTAGAAGTAGTTTAAGCTCTTGTTCATCACTTAATATTTTTAAAAGTTTATGAGTGATCTTTCCTTTTTTCTTGATGGATTCTGTATGCATTGGCTGGTTCTGTTATACAGTATGTTCTTGACATTCTACATCATTCTCCTCATTGGCAATTAGGCTATATTTATGATGATTTCCGAAATCCAACTTACTCTATGTAGAAAGTAGAAATCATTATGGTCCATATGATCCATTGAATGAATTTACCCATTTGATCATGGGGATGTTAGAGAAATGAAAGTATACATTTCTGCTGTCCGTGAGACTATCTTCATGAATGCAACCACTAAAATAATCAGATTTGTACTTTCCACTTTTCAGTTCCCATCAGTGCCACTGCTGTAGACTGAGTTGATATGGAAGACTTTGAACTTTGGTAAGGTGGAGTACAAAACTGAAACCTTGGAGTGGTTCTAGTGATGTGCTTACTGGCTACCCTTTATTTACTTCCCTGGGGAGGGATTGACTATATGTAAGGAATACACACATAAGTTTGACATTTTGCTGAAGTTGACAAGAAAATGGAAATTTCATCAGTTATTCTGACAGACTGCTTTCCTTCTCATTCAAATTGACTTTTACATAGAGGCAAAGCCCTATGTTCCCTTTCCTGGAGGTCGCGTGGCCGTAGGTGGGGAGCAAATAGTCTCCTGCATTTCTTCTTATGATGATGTCTGAGAACACATCCTTCTTCTTGTGGAGAAACAACCATAACACTAAACAACAGGAAAACAAGGGATGCAAACACACTCAGTACTTGAATCACTCACTGTTACTCTTAGTGATGTCAAAATACTGCCAAAGCCCCATGATTAGAGATGTTCACGACTGCAGAGAATCTAAAACTTGAAAAGACTTTCCAAAATCAGAATATTAAGATAAAAATAACAACCTCCTTAAGTGGATATCAATTCACAAAACAGTACATTAGCATGCATTTGTTTAGATTAACTGCTTTGTCTTCATATCTTTGGATGAAATATAAAGCAGAGATTTTGTATGAAGTGATGTAGAAAAACATGAAAATTGTACGGAAGCATTTGTAGGTGTAAGGACTAAAGTCTTATGTGGTCACAAATTAAAAGGGATTTAGTAGCAGCATCACACACACTCTAAACTTTGAGAACATAGATTATTCACAAAATTTAAATGACTATTATTAGCATTAAATGAGAAAATGATCAACCAAGCCACTGAAATTTTTATTCTATATACCCGTAATTTTTGAACCATAAGACACACCTAGGTTTTAGAGGAGGAAAATAGAGAAACATTTTTGAAGCAAAAATATGATAAAATACTTAATAACATAAATAACATATTTCAACAATATAAATTTAAACAGAACTCAACAGCAGCATTAACAACCATTATTCCTCCCAAACTTGAGAGGGAAAAGATGCATTTTATAGTCTCGAAAATACAGTAAGTTTTCTCATAGTTATATTTTATGAGGCTAGTAGATTATTAAATTCTTTTAGTATACAGTAAATTATCTATTTAAAATGTTCTTTGAAGATACATACATTCTTGAGCCAAGGAAAATTTTGGTTCAAGTGACATCATATACAATAAATCTTCGTGCATGCCATTAAAGGGTACAGGGAATTACAAAACAAGTTCCTTGTCAAGAGGTCCAGAATCTAGTGTGCGAATCAGATGTTTCTATACTACTACTACTACTCGTCTTATTTTAAAGCACTTTCCACAATAGTTCATTGAATCAAAGACTCTATTAACTGTAACAATAGAATAGTTTATATCTTTCTAAGAAAGAAGATGCTAGCAAGTCTAATAGGCAACCTCCCACCAAAAGCAGGCCTGCAAACCTGGGGCCCTCGAGAGAAGGAAGACGGCCAAGGTCAGAGCACAGGAGTGGCCACAGGAATAAGAGCTCTAGTAGCATCTATTCACGCATTTATTTCATCATTCTTTGCTGATCGCTGGCTATGTGCCAGGCACTGTGTGAGCACAGATGATAAAATGGAGAACCAAGTCATAAGGTGAGGACCCCACAGTGGGGCGTAGGACAGTGGATGTTAATCATAAACCACAATAATAAAAAATAATACATCGATTTAATGAAGTGGGATGTCATTACAAACTGAGCACATTTTCAGAAGTGACGGCTGCACATCTTTAAGACTGCAGAGGACCTGATTGTGATGTACCTGGGCTCAGGGACGGTTTCCCTGTGGGGGCGATGTTGGAACTGAAATGGACAGGTGAGAGCGTGTTGTCCAGGGAGAGGGAGGGCACAGGCAAGTGGAAGGCATTCTATACTGAACCAGGAGTGTGGGCAAAGGCCTGCGGCTGGGGGAAACAAGGCCAGTGTGGCTGGAGTGGAGAAAACACAGTGGATGGCCGTATGAGATGAAGCTGAAGAGGGGGCGGGGCCAGATTGCACAGTGTGGCTAGTCTTAAATGCTTGCTTTTATTAAATGCACCTGTTCAGGGGTGCCAGACTGTCTGGGATAGAATCCCAGCACTGTCACTTGCTCGTTATAAACCTTAAGAACCTTCAGCAAGTTCTTTAATCTTTCTGCAACTGAATTTTTTCATTTGTGAAATGAGGGTAATATCTGCCCTCAGATATTGTTAGGATTAAATGAGTACAAAGTTTTAGAGCTTATTATTTATCACATTACTATTTGCAAATATGATTTTTTATGTTTTATATGTTCCATGATAGAACGTCAATACAGGGTGGGGCAAAAGTAGGTTTACAGTTGTGAGTACATGAAAAAGTTTATTCTTGTATCATTATTTGTTAATTATTGTGTTATTTTCCATACAGACAACTATAAACCTACTTTTCCCTACCCTGTGTAATGCTATTATTTGTTATTTTAATTTGTTCTTATTAACAGGAGATACTTAAATATATTTTTAGTTTGGTGGCAACAGTCCAACATAGGAGAAAAACTGATGACACCACAGAGACAGAGGAAAATTGTAGGTGAGATGACCTTGGATAGGTCAGAGAGGGTGAGATTAAATACACGGGTGAATTAATAGCCCTCAGATAGGATCAGGCAAAGGAAGGGGAAGGTGGGTAGATTTTATTCTGGAAGGGTGAGGACATTTTATTCTAATTGCTTCTATTTTCTAAGTGAAATAAGAAGCAAAGTCATCAGGAGGGGGTAAAGAGTGGGCAGGGGTTAATGGAGGTTTGAAAAAAGGAGGTTGAAGTGCCCTTTTGAAAGCCCTGAAGAGTTAACTGACGAAGGGATATGTTATGATTGCTGGGTACCATGAAGAGCCTACCTGAGGTTGGTAATCATGAATTTAAAGGAAGACCAGTTATGTGCCTTTTATATATTTCCAGGTGCAGGAGCAGAATAGATGTGAGCTGTGTTTAATCAGTGTGGTGATGTTACCAGGGGAATATGTTGAAGGAAGAGAGGGACAAAGTGACTGAAAGTCTGTTATGCACAGGAGTCTTGTGCTCGCCCACATGTGTGGGGAGAAGCCCTAACTCCCCGTGTGACTGTATGTGTAGAAAGCATCTGTGAGGAGTGACATAGGTTACATGAGGTCATAAGGGTGGGACCCTAATCTGGTAGGGCTGGTGGTTGTATAAGAAAAGGAAGAGACACCAGAGTGTCTTCCCTCCCTTCCCCCCTCCTCTCTCTCTCTGTCTTTCTCTCTTTCCCTTATGCGTGTGCATCAGAGGTAAGGCCATGTGAGGACTCTGGGGAAAAAACAGACCAGGAAGGGTGCTTGCAAGAGAAACTGAACCCTGTCAGACCTCATGTCAACGTCCTGCCTCCAGAACTCGAGAAAGAAACTTCTGTTGTTAGGTCACCCAGGACTTTGGTGTTTCATTATGGTAGCCTGAGCAGAGTAAAAAGATCAGGAGAGTATGTTGAAGGGAAAAGGGGATAAGGTATCTGAAAGTATGTCCAAGAACTGAATATAATGGACCCTAAAGTCCAGAGAAGGAGGGCAGTGAACATGGTTGGAGGGACAAATGAGAGCAAAAGTTAAGTAAGGTCCATTGATTGGAGGTCTCAGTGCACTTGAACCATTAAGTGGAAAATAGGGTATGAGGAGAGTGTGATGTTTGAATGTTTGACATTGAGATTGTGGAAGAGATGTCCTACCAGTAATGGTAAGATCTATAAGTATGATTGTTAACAGAAGACAAATTTATTGAAGGTGACAAGTCAGGAGACCTGAGAAATCACAGTATTGAATGGAGTGTCTATGTGGCTATTGAAAGTACTGAGAATAATTACTGGATGAATGATGGAGAGAAAGGCAGACATTCAGAAAGCCAAATATTCAAGGCATGGATATGACTATAAGTGCATAGATTTGAGTGGTATTTGGAAGCGAAATCAATAGGAATTGGTCATGAATTGAAATGCGATAAAGGAAGGCTAGGGAGAGGGAGCCATTAAGGCTAGTTCAGGATAAGCCTCCTGACTTCAGACACTGAATGAGTCATGGTAAAATTGGCGAATTAGAGAAGGCTGGGAGAAGATCAAGAGTTCTATCTTGGATTTGAATTTGAAATGACCTCAGGATAGCCAAGTGAAGATCATGAATACTAGGCTGATGTTTTGGCCTGGTGCCCAGTGGAGGGTTCGTCCTGGAAATAGAAATCTGTGAAGTATCTGGTGATAGGTGGTTATTGAATTAACGAGAGCAGTCGCATTGCCTAGGAAGTAAATGGAAAGAGAAGAAGAGAAGTCAAAGATGATGCTTTGAGTAACTTCAGGATTTAATGAGCAGACTGAAGATTGTGAACCTTCAAGGGAGACTGATTAGGAAGACAGTTAAGAAGACCAGGAGAGTACAAAGTCATAGAAGCCAAGAGAAGAGAGTTTTAAAATGGAAGATGTAGCTAATAGTGTTGAGAGCTAATGAAGAAGCAAATAGACTGAGACCATAACAATGTCATTGGATTTAGTGGCACAGAGGCCATTGGTGACCAAAGTAAAACCTCTTTAATGGACCAATGAGTGTGGAAGAGAAAGTAGAGATTGGAAACAGAGACGGAGGTGAGGAAAAGGAAAAATGAAAAAGCAAGGTAGACTACCTTTGAAGGATTTGGGTTGCTAAAGGGGAAGAAAATAAGTGAGGTCGTTGGAGGGTTCAGTGGACTAAAGATAGATATATCACTTTTTATATGTGAGGGGAGAACCCCAAAATGGAATTATCTTCTGGTAAGTGAGCCTCTTTAGTACAGACTTCCTCTACTAAGTTAATGTTCTGGAAACCTGTCAGTATCAGTGCCCCAGCTGGTGGTGTTGAGAGAGGCTGCATTCAGGTTTGGTGAACTTTTTTTGAAGACTCTTTGAACGTGTTTGCCCATTTCATGATGGGTGATTTATGGGTGCAGCTGTGCACACTGCTGTAAGTGTTCAGCAGTTTTGGACCAAAAATGGCATGAGCCTTGTGCCCCACCCTCCTGATTCCCTCAAGCTTGCCCAGGAGACTTTTCTTTGTTTCCCCAGATGAAAAAGTCCTCAAAAGGAACTGTTTTGCTGATGTGGAAGAGGTGAAACCAAAATTGGCAGAAACACTAAAAGGCATCAAAATCAATACATTAAAAAACTGTTTTGAGCAGTGGAAAGAACATCTCAATAGGTGTTCTCCATCAAATGGAGAGTTCTTTGTAGGTGACGGATGTTTAAACATGTCAAAATAAATAAACAACTTATTATAAATAAATTCCACTTTGTCAGGGTTCCCCCTCATATATGTATATATTTGTGTTATCTTGGTTAACATAAAATTTTATTTTGAGGTGGCAGAAACATAAACCTCTTGAAAACTCAATGAAATATATATATATAATTGGAAATTTTCATATGGACTTAATATGTTCATGAGAAAACATACATGATAGTAGAAAATCAGGAGGGGATGGGATCCTAACGGCAGGTGGCGGGATGGACCTCAGGAGGAAGACCAATAGGCAGCAAGGGGAGCCAACTGTCTGGGAACTCAGTCTGCTGTCTTACTGGGCTCTATCTTCTCTCTTTCTGGGTGATCCAGTCGGCTTTTACCAGAGAGATTTATGGGATGGGTGGGTGCAGCTGTGAGGAACAAGAACACCAGCTCTATCTTTGGCTGCGGGTGGGTTTGCAAGGTGTCGGGAAGGAGCTACCACCTGAGCAGACAAATCTTGGGAGAAGCAGCCTTGTCAGGTTTCAGCTTAGAAAAGGGGGCATTTGGAAAAGACATGGGACATTTAGGGGAGTTCACCATTCCTGAGCACACAACAGAAGGTTTGGGTGGATCATGAGGACTGAGGAGAAAGTATGTCTGAGGCAGGAAGATGACACTTTTCAACCCCAAGTCAAGCAGTTTCAGAAGCAGTTTAGGAGAATGGTGGAGGATGCTGTGGAAGATTTTAAAGTGAAAGGCAGACCCTTTCTTTGTTGAAGGAATTTGGTTGTAAGAAAACAAAGATAGAATTCAAATTCTATTTGACGTTTTGTCCTCTATAATCTAGCTAATCACCTATGTGATTTCATTTCCAGTTTGTTCCTTAACATGATCTCTATTTAGACTGATTTCCTGTACATAATATTTTCCTAAATCCTTTCTTCTAAACCATTGTTCACGCTTTTCCTCCTTCCCAGAATGCCCTTCAAATCATTTTTCTGCCTTTTTGAACACAACCCATTAAAATCTATCTCTCCACTTTCTCCTTTTATGTTTTCCTTCACTATGAAATAAGTGCAAGAAATAAGTTGTAAAACTATTTGAAAAGGACATGAAATTATAAATTAAAAATAACCCATGTAATACCATTACTTAAATATATTAGACTGTATATATTATTCTCAACACTAATATTTCTGAAATTTATGAGTATTTTTCTTCCACTAATTATTTATAACAAAATTTTAATGACTGTCTAGTATCCTGCAGTATAGATGTACCATAATTCATATAAGCATTCTCTTATTATCAGTTAACTTTGATAATTTTGATTTTTCCTGTTATAAATAAAACATTATTTTTTTTTACATAAATACTTGTCTTCACAGTGAATAACACCTTTAGGGCAAAAATCTTTTCAGTAGATTACTTATTCTTATATTACTTATATATTCAAAGAGTATATAAATATTTTTAAATGCCCTAGATAGATGGAGTATGTTATTTTCCAAAAAGGCAATAATAAATTACCCTCCTACAAGCAGCATTTATGAGTGTATAAGGCACAACTCCATTGTCAACATAAAGTATTTTTAATATTTTCTATTTCTTGGTTGGGAAAAATGTCTTTCCATTGGGCTTTTCATATGCTTTTATTTGATTACTTACATGAATTGAGCAGTTTATTGATCACTGGATTGATCTTCTTTGTATTGTCTAGCCACTACTTTTACTCATAAGGCAGTATTTTCAACTGAATTGTAAAAGATTATTATTAATGTTAATCTGATTATAAAGATTATTGCATGCTAACTGCATTGCCTTATATTATAGTTGTTGTTAGTTTCGCTGTGTTTTTTCCCCTATAAAATACATGCCACCCACCTGAACCTACTGAGTTCTCCATTGTCAGAATTCCTTTAGTTTCTTTCATATTTATCATAAGTATCAGAAAGATAGTAAGTACCTTAATAACAAGAATAAGGAGTATATCACCATTTGTATATTTATAATTGATACAGTGATATTTGACTTCTGATTTGCTTCTGAGTTAATTGCTATATATGTGCTTATCGAAATATATAACAAATTAACCCATTGTGTGTTGATTACCATAACATTCTAGAAAAATTCATGTATACTGAAAGCCTTAGAGAATAGACTACTTTTCCTGGTATTATCTTTGTGTTTGTAGTAAGATTTGGAAAACATATCCTTGGGGTATATTAAAATTATTTTTAAAGTTTTAAGATTGTATATTAAAAAAACATTGTCTTCGGAGCATAACACTCGAATCATAGTTAAGTGAAAGGTGGTGTAAACCATCTGATAAATGATTTTTTTTTCATGTCAAGAAACCCAACGTTTCTGAGCATTCTGGCTTTGCAAGGATTTATAGTTCCCTGCCTGCATGCTAGAGTCCCTTCAGCTTTCCGTGAGGCATTCCAGCTAATCTGGAGGTTAAGGCATTCCTTGATCATGGACAGATCTGACTGCTACTCAGCCCTGGAATTCTTTATAAAATTCCAGAACGCGGGCTAGAAATTGACTTAGGGAATCCAATAAAGTTGCAAGTCTTGGCAGCCATCCAAGCTAAATTTATAGGCTGGAAGAAATATGGGCTTTCCATTGTTCTCTTTTTCACCTTTCTGGGGTTTCTTTTGTGTGCATGTGGGTGTGTGAGTGTAAATTTATCATTTCGCTGTCACCGAAGTGGAAATAACCATTGAGGGAATCCAGCTAAAGAATTTTCACTTTGGATCTTCCCCGGTTTTTCCGAACTTTGACCCAAGCTTGCACCAAGAATGACTGTCTTCTCCCTCTGTAGAATGTTGGTGTCATAAAATAAGAAGTTGCTCTCGAATATGAATTATGCTAGTGTAACAGCTGATGTGCACATTTGCCAGCTAGGTACAATCCCCGCCCCCCAAACCCCTGTTCTTCCCTTGGCTCTAGGGTGAGCCTTTTCTTTTAGGTACCATCTGAAAAAATGGGATCATTTATATTGTTTCTGTTGATTCCGTGCAATGGCGATGGGGCCATGAAACAAACTCTGAAGCCTCTGTCTCTGCTTCAGTCTTTTTATGTGTGCCTGATGCTCCGTAGTACTCGGAGATTCGAGCCGACCTCCCATATCTGATCACTGGAAACGTATCTTGTTCTTACAGAATGGATTTGCTGTTGTGAGGCCCCCAGGCCATCACGCGGAAGAATCCACAGCCATGTAAGTACCAGAGATGGTTGCCCATCTCCAAGCGCCACGGTTCCTGGCAGTCACCTGCCCCGTGCATGTCTCTGAAGCCTCTAATTGTTAGCAGATGGAGTGAAAAATCTTGCGGGGTACTCCCAGAAGCAGATTTATGGCTTCAGAGATCATATAGCATTTTTTAAAATGCTCTGAACATTATTTATAATGGTTTTCCCGGCTGATTTGCTTTCTTATTTCTCTGTTCTTCTCTATTCCGCAGGGGGTTCTGCTTTTTTAATTCAGTTGCAATTACCGCCAAATACTTGAGAGACCAGCTAAATATAAGCAAGATATTGATTGTAGATCTGGTATGTATTCCTGGCCAGAGCTGCATTTTCAGTGACTCTAGATAAAAGAGAGTGGATTTGTGTTTCTCTGTTAGGTTGTCTTGCTTTTAGCACTCGCAAACAACTGAAGGGTGTGTTTCCTTTGAATGTGGAAACTCATTAAACTCAGGATTGCAGTTCTGAAACCATAAACATTCACGTTTCACTTTCATGGTGTTAACTGCAATTTAATGAGAAGAAGGCGCAGATCAGGGCAACTTTTATGATCCTTAAATGAATTGATACTTCCACAGTTAAAATAACCCAACAGAACCTGAATTTACTTTTCCCTACAGAATATAGACTTTAAACAGTCAGATGTGCTGGAAAGAATGTTGTTGCTTTGGTAACCAATTGGCCACTTCCCTTGGTTAGCAATCATGTTGCTTGTTGTGCAACAGTGGTATTATTAAAACAAGTCAGCATGTCATTCTTTCTGAAAAGATTTCAGATCACATATGCCAGTTTGGGATGACTCCCGGCAGGGACCCTGAGTGATTAAAGTCAGAGGCATTAGATTAGTCTTGCATTTTAACATGATACATTCTTACACAATAGAGTTATAATTTGTTTAACAAATGGCTTGTTTAAATGCAGATGACACTTGGCATGTTATCTATAGTATATTCAGGAATAATGAGCTGGAGATCTGCCCCGTACAAAAGGACCAACCCAGGAAAGGGCGAAAGA
This sequence comes from Sturnira hondurensis, assembly GCF_014824575.4. Classification (NCBI taxonomy): domain Eukaryota; kingdom Metazoa; phylum Chordata; class Mammalia; order Chiroptera; family Phyllostomidae; genus Sturnira; species Sturnira hondurensis. The sequence goes on from NW_028081528.1 coordinate 4,043,313, forward strand.
GAGCTGACTGGTGATTTATGAGCCCCGTTTTCGGTTTGCCTCCAGTTCACGAGGAGGTGTAATAGGTTGTCTGACAAAGCATAGACAGGAAATGAACCCTGGCATCCAAAGCGAACCTGCTACATCTGCACTTAATTAATTTTTGCAGGTGATAAAAGATTTAAAGGCAAAATATGTTAAAAGTTTTTTTTGAAGTGCAAGGCTTAATAGTCTAAATCTTGTTCATATCTGCACTCATAATTAAATCTTACTGGGAAGTCGTGGCCTCACCATCCAGCCTCCGATTCAGTTAAGCAGGCACACTGCAAGGACGGAGAGCACAAACAAAGCCATGTAAAGAAATAGTAAGTTAAGTTAAAGTGAAGATAAAGGGAATGAAAACCTGATAAACATTTCTAGTGCTTGGTCGAGTGGCTGTCTTTCACATACAGGGGCATAGCCTTACTGCAAGCACTTAGTGCTGAGATATTGAAACCCAACTGTCCATGTAGTTTGCAACTGTGCTTAAGTTTCAATGTAGGTCATAGTTCACCATTAAAGAAATGTGTTGAAGGCCTAGATATACTGCAGCAGCAAGGTCTTACACCGTCACAGAAAGGAGGACATTAGCATGCGCTTTCCCATGTACAAATGAAATGACATTTTGTATAATAATTATTGGTTTACATATTTATAAGAGTGAGTGAAAAGTAGTTTAGTGTACTTCTAGTACTGAAAGTTCCCTTAGAAAGATAAACCAAAAACTTGAAGGAAGGATAGCAGATGAAGGCCTTGGATCGGGGAAAATTTTTCTACCCTTTCTAAAATAATTTTGTCAAAATTATGGGGGAAGAAGATGGGTAAACTGTTCATCTTATCCGTAAGAGTCTTTTATTACTACTTTCTAAGGTATCTCCTCTGATACCATTTTGTGATTCTGTGAAAATAATCAACAGCCACTGAGTCTTTCTGAAAACACATTTGGCACATCCCAGCACTAAAGTAATGAATTGTACAACAGACTACAAGGCCAAAATGCCTAGCTTAGGCTAGATGGATATTTTTCACTTGGGAGGATTTGCCTGTAACACGTTGTTTTTGTTCATTAATATAAGAAGACTGCTAGAGATAATTCCGTATGATTTATAAAATAAGTTTCTTGGTAGCTCCAAGGCGTATCCTGTAAGATTACTGGCCTTTGATTGAGTTTGCTCCATTATCCAATCATAAAGGATACTGATTTCCCAGCAGGCTGTAGTAGAGGAGAAGTATTTGTTTCAGATTTTCTAAATATATGAAGTTCTGTCCAAAGGGTTGCCTCTGAGATCACCACCAGCCTGCGTATTCTTACTTTCAAGTCGTCCAAATTCTGCAGCTGCAGGGAGACTTTGAGGAAATTCCCCTGTTCCTTCCAGCTGCCGAGAAGGAAGTTTTAAAGTGCCACGTGGCTCTGAGACATCCGTTCCCCCTGGCTGACAGGTCTGTCCTGCAAGTTAGCAAAGGAGGACTGAAGGCTCTTTAATGGCAAAAAAAACTTCATTCTTGAATATCCAAAGTCCCTAATTTTAGCTAATCAGTGTGAACTCGCTCCACAAATTCTTGGGCCAAAGGAAGGCGAAGCTCCGCTCTTGCCCAGCCCCCTGCAGCTTTGTGTGCCTAGTAAATAGAGAGCCAGAGCTCCAGTCGACCTCCTTCTGGGGGCCACAGCCGAATGCAGAAGCACTGAATATTTTAGGTAGAAGTAATCCTAGTTGATCTGTGGAGCTTATTCATTCCAATTCTCCTTCTGGGGCAGATTCCAAAGACATTCAGATTGGCGGGGGGAGGGAGCAGGTGCACTTGCTTTTCCACTCTCAAGAGACTGGTCATCGTGTTCAGGGTGTGAAGCTGTTCTAGAACTATGATTTGCCTGGATGACTCAGGTAGCTTTTATATGATGTGACTTCCAGTGGAAAATAATATGTTGCGGGCTTTCTTCATAAAAGAAAGTCCACTTTAGATGTCAGATTTGGGGTATTTCCATTTTTGATCAAGCACCAAACTTGACTGAAGAATTGCCACTAAATTATTATAAGTGATTACGTTAGCTGGTAGAATATATGACTGAATCCAAAGCTATTTTAACATTTTAATAAGGGCATATTGGTTCTAAATTCTTATGCAGAATTCTTATTCAGTATATTTTTTGAGCATTAAAGATAACCAAATGATTTTTCAGCATTTCAAGGAAATCTTATACACAATGTGTATTTTGAGGCATTTAATGATTCAGTTAATTTCATTATTATACTACTTTCATATAATTACCAATGATTTTCTTATAACAGTCCCATATATTTTGTTGCCATTGAGAAATAAATCCTCAGATCATGCCTGAACATGAAGTATTTTGCATAAGTATTTTATAGCAAAGAAAGCTGAAAAAACATATGTATATTTTCAAGGTTGTATTACAAGTCATTGACCAAAACAAAAGGCACATTTGCTCTGTCTTACCTTTTTCTTCAAAATCTTTGTGAATATGAACATGGAATCAAGAATTACCTAAGTATTTTTAGAATGGATTTGTGAATTTCAATGAAAATGTCAGTTGAAACCTCATTGTGCTGTGGGCAAGAGTATATTTCTTATTCAGAAATATATTCAGTAATAAGCACCCAACACATTTTTCATGAAGAAATGATTTATTTTTTAAGATAGAAGATCATCTTTTATTTGACATTCTTAAATAAACTTTTGCAGTAATCCTAAAGAAACAAAAGTTATCAAGGTAGTATATATTTTGGGGTTTCAAAGTTTGGGTGCATTTCGCCCAGAGAAATGTTTTTCTTACAATGCTGGCTAGAAATTCTGTCATGTAGTAGATGTGCAAACATTCCTTCCCTGTTGTTTTTCAAAGAATTTATTTGTTCTTCCTCCAGGTATCCAGTAGCAATCTCAAAAGACATTGTGGTTTAAGCTGTTTCATTTTGTTCACATAAAGAAAAATAATTTTGCCCTCTCTCTTTACTTTCCTTTGAACATTCAGAAATCCAGGAATTGATATCTTTTTCAGTAAGCTACTATTTTCCCGATGAGTATTCCTCGAAGCAGAGCAAGTCTGTGGAATGATGCACACCTTCCTCAGTATTTTTTTACTCCATAATTGATTTTTGGTCTGTGTACTACACGCAAGGGAGAGAGGATGTCTACACTGTGGAGAGCAAGCTCAGCGCAGGCGTTCAGAGCTCACCACAGGGAAGGAGTTCGGGGCTGGAGGCTGCAGTGGAGACAAGTTATGTAAAGTTCAATAAGGAGCAATAATGACCACCAGGCTCACTTCACACGTTTGCTAAGGAGATCAAAGGGACCATGAATGGAAGCTAGCAATGCAGTAGTTACGAGTTTGGCCTTTGGAGTAAGAAGTATATTCAAAATGCTGTCTTGCAAAGTATTCTTTGTATCACCTTAATAAATTACTAAAACTCTGAGTCTGAGTTTACTTTTTCTAAATTAGTAGATTTTTAATTTACTCATTTAAAATACCATAGGGATAGTGCCATATACATCGCATAATTGCTAAGTAAGCCATGCAAAGATTTAATGTAGTGCCTGAACCAAAACTTGTAGGAATCATTGTTGAAAACAGTGTGAGTCTTACCGATACAAAATAAAGTGCTATATATAGTTAAAAGTGACCCAAAATTTTTATAAGAGAACCTGAAACTATACATGTTACACATGTAGCAGCAATGTTGTATTGAGTACAAATATATAGACTGTTAACTTTTGAGTCATCTACTTAATTTTGTTCAGAAGGTGTTAGGGGGTTAGGTGTTCCAGTGAAGACACTTTAAAAACTGCTACTAGTTTTATTTTCCCCATTTCTTTTACAGTCCCAGCATATGTCTATATCATGAAACAATTAGTAAAAAAGAACTGTTAAGTTTTAAGTCATGATCATTTACATGTCTGAAGAATTTTTTATTCATTAAAATGAAAGGGTATTTTTTCTACTTTGTTTTTTTTTAAAGGATAGGGAGTAGTGTGGGTAAAGAAAAAAGAGGAGGAAGGAAGGAGGCTGGGAAGAAAGCCATGATATAATATTAAAATTAGGCAGATTGGAGAAGATTGCATAAAGCCCCATGCCATCTTTCTGCTTCAGACCAAATGATTTAATAGCTAATGAGCTCATGCTCCTGTGTCTTTGACTTGCCGTCACGATTTTACCAAAATAAAGTATGAAGTCCTTTTTGCATCTGGCATCTCTTTTGAAGTGATTCTAACTGCTGAGGGATTACTAACTGAACTGAACGCTTCAAGAAAGCCAATTTACTCAGCTGGTTGCAAAGCCTTTGACCTTAATGGTGGGACTTGGCAAATCAATGCATACACGTATGTTTAGTGTTCTGTCAAGAAATGCGAAAATGCTCTGTAAGCCATAGATCCTTCTGCAAAATACTAGTTTGTAGTTTAAACATTAGTCTTTCTTCAGAGGCCAATGAGGCTAGTTAATTAAGCCTGAGGGGTTATGAACTGTTGGCAGTTAATAAGTCATAAAATTCCTCCATAAAACAGGATGCGAGATTCCATCACTGAAGCAAAGAGTACAAAGGGCCGGTGTATAAATATCTAATTGTACCAAAGGACTGGGCTTTCTCAATGACTGCTCATCTGGAGTCTCCAGGGCATGTTCACTGTGGTTTCCTGATTTTTAGAAGCCAGTTTAAAAAATGAGTGCATTAAAGGGTAATTTGCCTGAAAGTTCAGGAAGTAAAGGGGGTGGTGTGGAAGCAAGCTGAAGGGGAGAGAGAGAAAGAGGACATAGGGAGAGGACAGAAAAGGAGAAGGAGGCTAGGATAGAAAGGGAACGCAACATCAGGACGCAGAGTTCTGTCTCCACACACAGTTAGACCTTACTGTGTCCGTCATCTGTTTTCTTTTCCCTGTAGGATGTTCACCATGGAAATGGGACACAGCAGGCCTTTTATGCTGACCCCAGCATCCTGTATATTTCGCTCCATCGCTATGATGAAGGGAACTTTTTCCCTGGCAGCGGAGCCCCAAATGAGGTTCGGTTTATTTCTTTAGAGCCCTACTTTTATTTGTATCTTTCAGGTAATTGCATTGCATGATTACCCATAATTTTCTTGTCCTTTGCTGGTGTTTTAAATTACACGAGATTACTGAGTTGTCCCACGGGAGCAAGAACCAGTGCAGAACAAGTGCATAACCCAGCGTGCTGGTTGTCAAGCAAGGGTGGGCTGGCTTGACGTGTTGTTTGATGTTTATTTCGAGAGCTCACATGTGTTTGTTTTCCTCTCTTCTTGCTTTCTTCCTTGTGCCCTCCTCTCCCCACGGTGGTGTGGTTTTTCTCTTCTCAGGTTGGAGCAGGCCTCGGAGAAGGATACAACATAAATATTGCCTGGACAGGTGGCCTCGACCCCCCCATGGGAGATGCTGAGTACCTTGAAGCATTCAGGTTGGTACTTCTTTCTATGCAAGTGGCAAATTAAAAAACAAATGTCAATGCAAACATCACCAAAACCAAAACAGAAATATAAATTTCTAACTAAGGTAAAGTAGCTAAAGGCTTCCATCAAAGTTCCAAAAGTGGGGTGGTTTGGGGACCTGAATATTGCTACAAAGCCAGTAAGGGATATATATATATATAAGGCAAAAGGTACATCAAGATGTAGCTGTATCATTGGCGAATATTTCCTCCCAGGCAGGCAGTTGTTTTTTGTTTTGTTGGTGATTTCCTTTGCCATGCAAAACCTCCTTAGTCTGATGTGATCTCCCATTTATTTTTTCTTTTGTTTTCCTTGCCTAAGGATATATATCTGAAAATATTGCCAAGAGTGGTGTCAAAGAGTTTACTGCCTATGTTTTCTTCCAGGAGTTTTATGGTTTGGGGTCTTAGAGTGAAGTCTTTAATCTATTTTGAGCTTATTCTTGTATATGGTGTAAGAAAGTGCCTCAACTTCATTGTTTTACATGCATCTGTCCAGTTTCCCCACACCATTTATTGAAGAGACTGTCTTTACCACTTTGTGTATATTTGCCTCCTTTGTCATAGATAAACTGACCATATAGATGTGGGTTCTTTCTGGGTTCTCTATTCTGTTACATTGATCCATGAGTCTCTTTTTATGCCAGTACCATGTTGTTTTGATTACTATGGCAGTGCAGTGTAGTTTGATGTCAGGTAGTGTCATACCTCCGACTTTGTTCTTCTTTGTCAAGCTTGCTTTGGCTGTTCAGGGTCTTTTGTAGTTCCATATAAATTTTAAAATTATTTGTGCTATTTTTCTGAAAAAGGCCATTGGTATTTTGATAGGGATTTCAGTGAATCTAAAGATTGCTTTGGGTGGTATGGACATTCTGACAATTGTTAATTTTTCTTATTCATGAGCATGGTATATCCTTTCATTTATTTGTATCTTCAACTTCTTACAGTTTTTCAAGTATAGGTCTTTTACTTCCTTGGTTAAATTTATTCCTAGATATTTTATTATTATTAATTAAATATATAATATAAAAAAAGAGACCTAGCTGTAGTTGTATAGATATATTGGCCAATGGCCCAGGCATGCTCTCCCTACAAAAGAGGGAAACAAAAAGATTTCATTCTTAAGTAGTTCTGGGAAAGTCTGCTATTATAACATAGGACATGATTTAGAATGGGCATTAATTAGCATATTAAATGCTCTGAGAAATCCTTCACTACCTATTTAACGTCATTGAACTGACATATTCCCAACTTCATTGGACTATGGAATCCAACGGTGTGGTACACCGCACCACTTAGCATTCTTGGTTCTAAGGAGCTAGCTCACTTCTGGAACATTAGCCAAGGCCATCTCATTTCATGATGGAGTGAATGCCTTTTCCCTCTCATAATATGAATGTTTTCTTTCTCATATTAAAACATCAACTAGTTGATTGGTTGTTTTCAGTGTCTCTACAAAATTTAGGCAGTAACTGAAATATAGATTTATGTATACACATTACATTCTGCTACTTTTTTCCTAAGCAAAGAACTTTTAAGATTCATTTAAGTAAGAAAAAAAATTAAAAGCTTTCTTGGGGTATGGATTTGTTTTTTAATTATCTTTGGAATTAAAAAATGTAGTCCTTGGAAGGGCCTCTGTTTTGAGGAGAAATCAGACTGTGTCGATTTGTGCCTCACTCACAAGATTTTATATTTTAACCTGTTGGTAATGTATTTATTTTGATATATTATTTAGTAGAATATAAAAACAGACAACTACATAATAGAAAATTTTAGAAGTATATTTTCTGTGGAATTTACACTTACAAATTCCCAAGGAGAAAATTTTGTTTATGTATTTAAAACTAAAGGAAATAATGGGTTAATTTTCCAATAAGTGAAATTTTGGTGGGGTTATGCTGTCCTGTGTATCATGCAAACTTCAATTTCTCATTTAAGGGTCATTTCTCTTTTGAAAACAGGCCCAGGAAAAATTATGAAAAATTTCTATTTTCAAGAAAATACATTAAAAATCAATATGTTTGAGATACAAAGAAAAATTCTAATCACATTCCAGATTTGTACTTTGGAAACAAAAAATACACTCATATACCTATACTACTCATAGAGAGAAGCAGAAATAAGTTTATTTAGTTTATAACTTGGGTTGTCTAGAAAGATATTTGTGTGTTAACAGTAAAACTAAAAAAATTATGTTAAGAAACTATAGTAGTTTCAATGTTAAGAATTCTGTTTGCCCATATTTGCAACTTAACAAACATTACTACCATCTTAAAGAAACTTTAATGGGATGATAGACTTTACTACTACATCACACATGAATATCTGTTTATGAAGTTCACCTGTTAACTTGCATGATACACACATTAAGTTCTCAGCCTTACTGTAGCATACTATTATACCAATAGATCTGCAATACAGAATACCTAGGTGGGGTTTTTTGGTGTTATTTATAATACTATTAGTAGCACTATAGCTTTGAATAAAAATGGATCATGAATTCACAGCAGGGAAGATTTGTTCGTATTGTCCTCACATGGCAGAGTGAATGGTCAATGAAATTTTTTGAAGAACCCCTTTGAATACAACAACTTCATTAAATAATGTGAGAACAGATAGTAAATATACATTATTGTTTTTTGATTGAAACAGTAAATAAATCAAGTTCCTGAAAGTTACTGAATGTCCTCAAGAATGGAAGTTTCTCTTTGTCTGAAATGTGCACATATATTAGCAAACCATTCTCAATTTCCTGGTATGGTCACCATAAGTAAGTTTAATTAGAGGAGAAGCACCATTATTTGGCTAGGTTGCAGAAATGTATAACTGTGGCTTTTAATATTTATAGTTATTTAGGAAGCAGATTTAAACCATAATAGTCCTGTTGATTTTGAACTATGCAATGTCTGTTAGCTATTTAATATGAATGACTAGAAAAACTTGTGAACTTTTGTGGAAGAATCAAAAAGTAAATCATTCATTCAAAAATATTGACTGACCAGCCTTGGCCTCATGCCTCCGCTGGCTGGAGTGTGGTTTCATGCACCAAAAGGTTGCAGTTACATTCCTGGGCAGGGCACATGCCTGGGTTGCAGGTCCAATGCCTAGGTCCAATCCCTAGTTGGAGCACTTATGGGAGGCAGCCAATCAATGTTTCTCTCTTACACTGATGCTTCTCTCTCTCTAGCCCTCTCCTTCCCTCCCTCCCTTCTCCCCTTCCTCTATCTCTAAAAAGTCAATAGAAAATCAATGGAAACGTGTCCTTGGTGAGGATATAAATATGTATCACATATTATATGCCAGGCACAGTGACAAATACTTGGAGTTCAGAGCTGACTTGCTCTTAGGGAACATACTAGAGTGCAACTGTTCTAGAGAACAGATGTCCTTTGACATAGAGAGGGTAAAATAATGAACTCTCCTGGGAGGATTTAAGGAAGAGCTTCATCGAATACTGTTGACTAGTGCTTCCAAGGATGAGTGGGGGGTTCTCAAGGGATTGGAGCAGAGGGATTCTTATGGGGCAGGGAGAACAGACTGAGAAGCACGGAGTCGTGAAATGGTCTTGCTTGCTGGACCAAGGCCATTGCAGTGGGATTGTGTGGCAAAAAAAAAAAAAAAAACAGATATTACTTCATAAAGTCTTTTGCAGGCAAAGAATTGCCTATCTAAATATACAAATTTATTTCTAATTTGGAGCTTTAATGAGATAGAATCCCAAATAATTTTAATGTAGTATTATTTATCCTTCTGAACCCAACCTTTGTTCCCCAGTGTTGAAACTGAAGATGTTTCTGGCATCTGTTTGTGGGAGCAGGATATGGAGGGGAGTGAAGGAATGGTACCTTTTCTTTTTTTCTCAGTTTTTAATTGTTTCTGGACTGTGATGAGTATGTTCGGAGGGAAAACCTATCTTCATGAAACTACATTTAGAGTGGGATATAAGACAGTTGCTCATTTTTCCATCCAAAATTTGTTAAGATATATTGCCCTGTGGTTTCTATTATGTCTATGGCAAAAAGAAAATATCAGGCAAACCAAACATTTTCATGTTCTTAGTTTTAAAGGTAATTTAAAAAATATAATGGAATACCTAAATTAGTTCAGATANAAAAGCACGGAGTCGTGAAATGGTCTTGCTTGCTGGACCAAGGCCATTGCAGTGGGATTGTGTGGCAAAGAAACAGATAATACTTCATAAAGTCTTTTGCAGGCAAAGAATTGCCTATCTAAATATACAAATTTATTTCTAATTTGGAGCTTTAATGAGATAAAATCCCAAATAATTTTAATGTAGTATTATTTATCCTTCTGAACACAACCTTTGTTCCCCCGTGTTGAAGCTGAAGATGTTTCTGGCATCTGTTTGTGGGAGCAGGATATGGAGGGGAGTGAAGGAATGGTACCTTTTCTTTTTTTCTCAGTTTTTAATTGTTTCTGGACTGTGATGAGTATGTTCGGAGGGAAAACCTATCTTCATGAAACTACATTTAGAGTGGGATATAAGACAGTTGCTCATTTTTCCATCCAAAATTTGTTAAGATATATTGCCCTGTGGTTTCTATTATGTCTATGGCAAAAAGAAAATATCAGGCAAACCAAACATTTTCATGTTCTTAGTTTTAAAGGTAATTTAAAAAATATAATGGAATACCTAAATTAGTTCAGATAGCTAGTCATTTCTTCCATGCAGATAATCATTCATCCCTGAAATAAGGAAAGGATATACTTAAGATTTTTCAGAAGAGTTTTCAAAATATTCAGTAATATCAAATATCTCTTATGTTCAACTAAAATACATTTTCAAGGTTACCATTTTACAAAATAATTATGGCTATTTTTATTGAAGTCTTACATGCCAAGTCCTAGATTAGAAATTTTATAAACATTATGGCTAATTCTTAAGTGGTTTATATGAACCACAGAACTACTAATTAGAAGGGCCATGATACGGACTCAGGTTATGGCTCTAAAATAGTTGCTTTTTTTTCATGCCACATCGCTATTCTTCTACTGTTCATGATTCAAAAGAGTAAGGAGTAATAAAGCACATTGAGCTTTCACTGAGCACATGATCCTTTCTCCCCACCTGACCTATGTCACGGGTGCCCTAGTACATGTCATGGCAAAGAAGGGGTATTTAATAATGACTGGATAAACTGAGGAATTAATGGCTGAATCAAAAAAGATGAATAGAAATTGTGCTGGCTATGAAGGAAGCATTGGAAACCCTGGGAATTAAGTGACACTGGCTTAACTTTTGTCTGAAAGAGCAACTTGAAGCCTAACTACTTCTTGGCCCTTGAAGGAGTTCGATTTACAAAGAACTCTGAATACTCATTCATTTGCCTGTAACAATGTCAAATATCCTCTTGTTATTCAACAAATAATTTTACTGAATGCCTACTAAGCACTTTCTGTTCCAGTCACTTCAAAGGATTGTTCCAATGGTTCTGTCTTATTCATAATCTCAAAATGAACACTAGATAGGTTATTGTTTTAAGATTACATCTTTAAGAATCTGCAAATTTTAAAAGTGATTATTTATATAAGAACATTTACATTGTTTAAAGTAGGCAGGGGACAATATGTATTTCATGTTTCTTATTAAATCTAAAGAGGAAAACATCTCAAAGTGTTTAAAAAATTGCATAGCAATTTCCAGTGGAGGGACCCAGGATGGTGTCAGAATACAGGTACACTCACCTCCTCCCAGGACCAGAGTGGAATTACAGCTGAATTATAGAAGAATGATCCTGAATTACCAACTGAAGACTAGCTGAAGAGAAGTCTTACAACCAAAGATTTCTGAAGAAGTCACATTGAGACTGGTAGGGAGGGCAGAGACACAAAAGGGCTGCCCCCTCTCCCTTTTTGAGAGGCAGCTGGGGTTTTAAAGGGATAGCTCAGCTGCAGGGAGTTCTGCCTGAAAAGTATGGGGTCTAAATCCCAAGCTGGGCTCTCCAATCCAGAGCACTAGAGCCAGAAAGAGGCACCCATATAACATCTGGCTGTGCAAAATAGTGGGGGCTTCTGTCCTTCAGAAAGGGGTGGGGTCTGCTGGAGACACAGACACTTTGAAAGAGCCAATGCACAAAATTTCATTTGCAGCCACTCTCCTGGGCTCTACACAAAGACTAAAAGTAAAGGAATGGAAGATATTTCATAAAAATGGAAATGAAAAAAAGCTGGGGTAGCAATACTTCTATCTGACAAAATAGACTTTAAAACAAAAGCTCTAGTAAGAGACAAAGAAGGACACTACATAATGAGAAAGGGAGCAATTTTTAAAGATTTTATTTATTTATCTTTAGAGGGGAAGGGAAGGAGAGAGGGAGAGAAATATCAATGTATGGTTGCCTCTGGTGCGTCCCCTGCCGGGAACTGGCCTGCAACCCAGGCATGTGCCCTGACTGGGAATTGAACTGTGGTTGTTTGCTTCACAGGCCCGCGCTCAATCCACTGAGCTACACCAGCCAGGGGAGATGAAGGGAGCAATTTAACGAGAGTATATAAACTTTGTAAACATTTATAACACAACATAAGAGCACCTAAATACTTAAAGTAAATCTTGATGGATATAAAGAGAGAGATTGACAGTAATAAAGTCAGAGTTGGGTATTTTAACTACACATTGACATCAATGGATAGATCTTCCAGGCAGGAAATCAACAAAGAAATGGCAGTCTTAAATAACACAGTAGATCAGATGCATTTAATTGATATCTCCAGAGCATTTCACCCCAAAGCAGCAGAACATTCTTCTTAAGTGGACATAAAACATTTTCTAGGATAGACCACATGTTAGAAAACAAAACAAGTCTCAGTAATTTAAGAAGAATGAAATCATATGCAACATCTCTGACCTTAAGGCTATGAAACTAGAAATAAATCATAAGAAAAAAAACTGAAAAACACAAAAATACATGGAAGCTAAATAGCATGTTACTAGACAATGAATGGGTTAACAACGAGATCAAGGAATAAATTGAAAGATACCTTGAAACAAATGAAAATGAGAACACAACAACCCCAAATCTATGGGACACAGTGAAAGCAGTCCTAAGTGTGAAATTCATAGCATTTCAGGCCTATTTCAAGAAACAAGAAAATCTCAAATAAACCATCTTAACTTTTCACTTAAAGGAACTCAGGAAAAAAAGAACAAATTTCAAAGTGAGTTGAAGTAAGGAAATAATAAAGATCAGAGCAGAAATAAGTTAAATAGAATCTAAAAAACAATGCAAAAGATTGATGAAACCAACAGCTGGTTTTTGAAAAAGTAAACAAGATTGGTAAACCTTTACCTGGACACATCAAGAAAAAAAGAGAGAGGACCCAAACAAATAAAATAAAAAATGAAAGACGAGAAGTAACAACTGACTCCACAGAAATATTGTACAAAGGATTGTAAGAAAATATTACAGACAACTGTATGCCAACAAACAGTGAAATCTGTATGAAATGGATAAGTTGTTGGAAATATACAATCTCCCAAAACTAAATCAGGAAGAATCAGAGAATCTAATAGATTACAACTAGTGAAATTAAAACAGTCATCAAAAAAACTCCCACAAAAACAGAAGTCTTGGACTGGGTGGCTTTACAGGTGAATTTTACCAAACATTCAAATAAGAACTAACACCTGTCTTCAAACTATTCCAAAATTTCAAGAGGTAGGAGGACTCCCAAGACCATCATTATCCTAATTTGAAAATCAGATAAAGATACTACAAAGAAAAAAATTAGGACACTACCCCTAATGAATATAGAAGCTAAAATTTTCAACAAAACATTAGCTAACTGGATTCAACAATACATTAAAAAGATCACACGCCGTGATCAAGTTGGATTTATTTCAGGGATGAAAGTTAGGTACAATATCTGCAAACCAATAAATGTGATACACCACATAAATGAAATAAAGGATAAAGCCACATGGTCATATCAATAGATGGAGAGAAAGCATTTGATAAAATTCAGCACCATTTATGATTAAAAAAACTCTCAGCAAAGTAAGAATAGAGGGAGCAGACCTCAGGCCATGTATGATAAACCAACAGCCAATATCATACTCAATGGGCAAAAACTGCAAGTAATTTTTCCTAAGATTGGGAACAAGTAGGAGTGGCCACTTTCACCACTCTTNTTTCAGGGATGAAAGTTAGGTACAATATCTGCAAACCAATAAATGTGATACACCACATAAATGAAATAAAGGATAAAGCCACATGGTCATATCAATAGATGCAGAGAAAGCATTTGATAAAATTAGCACCATTTAAGCCCTGGCTGGTGTAGCTCAGTGGATTGAGCGCGGGCCTTAGAACCAGACGATCACGGTTCAATTCCCAGTCAGTGCACATGCCTGGGTTGCAGGCTGGTTCCTTGCAGGCTAACTACCAGCAGGGGACGCCCAAAAGGCAACCATACATTGATGTTTCTCTCCCTCTCTCCTTCCCCTCTAAGATAAATAAATAAATAAAATAAAATAAGAAATTCTTAAAAAAATAAAATAAAAAAATTAGAAAAAAAGAGCCAAAAAAAATTAGCACCATTTATGATTAAAAAAACTCTCAGCAAAGTAAGAATAGAGGGAGCAGACCTCAGGCCATGTATGATAAACCAACAGCCAATATCATACTCAATGGGCAAAAACTCCAAGTATTTTTCCTAAGATTGGGAACAAGTAGGAGTGTCCACTTTCACCACTCTTATGCAACATAGTACAGGAAGTCCTAGTCACAGCAATTAGACAAAAGGAAGAAGTAAGGGGCATATGAAATGGAAAGGAAGAAGTAAAACCGTCATTAGTTACAGATTATATGATACTATATAGAGAGAACCCTGAATTCTACCAAAAAACTAGTAGAGCTGATCAATGAATTCAGTAAGGTAGCAGGATACAAAATAAAAATATAGAAATTACTTGCATTTTTATATATCAATAATGAACTATTAGAAAGAGAAACTAGGAAAAAATCCTGTTAACAATTGCTTCAAAAAAATAAATACCTAGGAATAAATTTAACCAAGAATGTAAAAGATCTGTACTTTGAAAATTATAAGACACTGAAGAACAAAAATTGAAGAAGATACAAATAAGTGAAATCACATACCATGTTCATGGATAGGAAGAATTAATATCATTAAAATATCCATACTACTCAAGGCAATCCATAGATTCAACACAATTTATATCAAAATAACAATGGCTTATTCCACAAAACTAGAACAAATACTCCAAAAATTTATATGAAACCACGAAAGACCCCAAATAGCAACAGAGATTTTGAGAAAGAACAAAGATGGAGGAATCATGCTACCTAATATCAAACTATACTATGATGCCATGGTAATCAAAACAGCATGGCACTGGCATAGAGACATATGTACAGGTCAATGAAATACACAGCTCAGAAATAAGCACACATGCATTTATAGTCAAGTAATATTTAACAAAGGAGGCAAAAACATACAGTGGGCTAAAGATAGCTTATTCAATAAATGGTGTTGGGAAAATTGAATAGATATGTGCAATAAAATGAAACTAGACCACCTTCTTATAGCCATACACAAGAATAATCTCAAAATAGATTAAAGGACTTAAATATTAGGCTCAAACCATAAAAATCATAGAAGCATAGTCAGTAAAATCTTGAATATGTTGCATAGCAACATTTTCTCTCATACACCTCCTCACAGGAGAGAAATGAAAGAAAAAATAAATAAATGGGACTACATCAAACTAAAAAAGTTTTTTGCTTGGGAAAGAAAGCCACAACAAAAAGAAAAGCAAACCCACTAAACTGGAAAACATATTTGCTGATATATCTGATAAGGGGCTGATATCCAAAATTTATAAAAAACTTACAAAACTCACCACCAAAAAACAAATTACAAAATAAAGGATCTGAATAAACACTTCTCTAAAGAGGACATACAGATGACCAATAGACATGAAAATAATCTCAATGTCACTAATCATTAGGTAAATGCAACTTAAAACCTCAGTGAGATACCACCTCTCATGTGCAAGAATGGTTGTCAGTAAATCAACAAACAAGTGTTGGTGAGGATGTGGAGAAAAGGGAGCCCTTTTGCACTGTTGGTGGGAATGCAGACTGGTGCAGCCACTGTGGAAAACTGTATGGAGTTCTCTCAAAAAATTAAAAATGGAACTGCCTTATGACACAGTGATTCTACTTCTGGGAATTTATATGAAAAAAAGCCCCAAACATTAACTCAAAAGAATATACACACCCCTATGTTCATTGCAGCCTCATTTACAATTGCCAAACTTTGGAAGCAGCCCAAGTGTCCATCAGTAGATGAGTGGATAAAAAGATGTAGTACATTTACATAATGCACTATTACTGGGCCATGAAAAAGAAGGACATTTTACCCTTTGCAATAGTATGGATGGACCTGGAGAGCATTATTCTAAGTGAAATAAGCCAGTGAGAGAAAGATAAATGCTATATGATTTCACTCATATGTGGAATCAAATGAAAATGAACTAATGGGCAAAACAGAGAGACTCGGAGATAGAAAGCAGATTGACAATTGTCTGGTGCTGGGGATTGGAAGTGGAGGGTAGAGCTCAAAAAAGAAGAGAAATAAAGCTCATGGACACGGGCCACAGTGTGGTGGTTACTGGGGGAGGAGTAGAGGGAGCTACAGGAGGGTGTGGGAGGGCTAAATGGTGATGGACGGAGATGTGACTTGGTGTGATGAACACACAACACAGGGTACAGATGATGTGCTGTAGAATTGTGCCCCTGACCCCTGGATAATTTTGTTAACTAGTGTCACCCCAATAAATTCAATAAAAAGGACAAACATTTTTCAATGCAGATGATATTAGTCGTCCTTGAAATTATGTCTATTTTATTGATAAATCAAATGAGTGAATGAATGACAATCCTTGTATGACTTTTTAGCATAAAAAGAGAAACAGAAACCCCTCAAATTCAGGAGGTTTTGATGAAATTAAATGACTCATTTGGCACACAGTGAGGACTGGCTAAGAGAGTAGTGTAGGGCTGTCGATCTGGGTTCCTTTGATGCGAACAAACGGTGAATGAAAAAGTCCCAACTCCTCAAACCAGCGTGTTATCTGTAGCTGCCATAATTCATATTTCTTAATGATGATGATTCTCCCAGGGCAAAGGACCTATAAATATCAGCAGTTTGGGGATGTCCACCTCGGTGGAAAGCTCTGATCCAGACTGATTCTGTTCCTCAGTCAGCAATGGTCTGCCTGGGGTTCTCTTGGCCTGGTTGGGTTTACTGCCATGGGATGATGGCAGGTAATTTGGAGCAGGGCACATAAATACATGAATTGTTTTATTTTTCTCTTCTTGTTATTTTATCAAATATGTCATCATTATTCTAATTAATTATAGAGCAGTCACTTCTAAAAATTCTTGTCATATATGGACTGAAAAGGGGTTGCCAAATTCTGTCTGAGAAATGAAATTGGACCATTGTAAGTATTTATGTTCTTTCCTGTTGAGAATGACAACTAAGTAAATTTTTATGGTTATTATTCTTATTTATATTGTATTTTAATGTAATTCCATGCAAAGAGAATGGCAAGTAATGTCATTGTGAAAATAATAACAATGTAATGATGACAATAACATAGTAATATAGAACATTCACTGAGGACGTAATATTCTAGCTGCTCGTTTCTTTTCATCTTTACCAGTTGTGGAGCTAAGTGCCCCCAGTTCCCAGATGCAAATATCAACACCCTTTGTGTTTCAGCAGGTTTTCTGATGTCACACAGCTGGTATGTAGTGATCGGGAACTCGGTGGTAACAAGCGTGAGTGTGTAGGCAGGACTCGGTTAGGCCCCAGCTAAGGAGTGCTCTTCCTCGGTCAAGAGTAGGGGTGATAAAACAGAAATGTTGTGAGAAATTCTTTGCAAGTGTATTTCAGTCTCTCCAACATTCAGCTGGGACATCCAAGTTGGTAACACTATGGAAATCGCAAACAACTCCTAGACTTTCACTTACCTTGTATCATGTGACAACTCCAAAGCACTTCTTTCTGTGCCTTTCGCTCATCTGAATACTAAGACAGCCTATCCAGCCTATAGTTTTTCTTCCTTTTGATAACTTAGACTATTTAAAATGGGAAATATATTCTCCTTCTTTGTTAAAAGAAATATTTTTTCTGGTGTATACACTTAGATTTTTTGGAATGCATATGTAATTGAACTTGAGAAATACCAAATTAAATTTTAATAGAACATACAGTGATAAATGAGCTTTTAGATCCAATTTTGAAGTACAGAATGATTTGTTGTCATCT
The DNA here is from genome assembly GCF_014824575.4 of Sturnira hondurensis. Taxonomy (NCBI): domain Eukaryota; kingdom Metazoa; phylum Chordata; class Mammalia; order Chiroptera; family Phyllostomidae; genus Sturnira; species Sturnira hondurensis. The sequence continues at coordinate 4,061,107 of NW_028081528.1, forward strand.
GAAAATCATACTCAATACTACAGAATGATTTGGGGTCTTATTTTGTCTATCAGAGCTGTGGTTGATGCTTCCCACTTTGAAATGGGTTCTCGATTGTTAGTGACAACCAAATATATTACGCTCATGATAGCATGTTTTTTCCCAAGGATGTCGAAGGCATTTTGGGAAAGGGTGGAATTTCTTGAAACAATTTGCCAATATGAAATACTGTACATATCAAATTGGCCCTGCTACCATCTTTCCCAGACCATTTATCATAGCTCGCAAATCAAGCCCACATTTTCTCTTTCTGAAAGACTTGGCTAATAAAGAAGATGTGGGCTTCGAATTTGAACTTGTCAATCAATCTCGGGAACAAAGCAGTAATGATTTTCATCTATTGATATTTTATTTCAATGAAGAGCAGTGCATATGAATTTACTGCTGGTGTGATCTACAGTCTTATTCATCGTCCAGATTCTATTCTTTACATTCGGCCTGTGGAGATGTTTTTAAAAGTTTTACCAGAACATGTCAGAAGGAAAAGAGCTATAGGAATAAATCTGCTCTTTGGTTTCACCAATAAGTACACTTCTTTTCCTCTTTCATCTGTGCAACATATTGTACCAATTTTCATCAAAAAATTACAATTTCTATAGGTGTGTGTCTCTAGATACCCTTCGAATTCTGCTCTTTGACCCTGCAAGTAAATTGATCTTATGCACACCTGTCTTCCTTGGGAAACTTGCAAACTTCATTTCTGAGCTGAGCATCAAAGAGATATGATATTAGTAGACAGTATGGAGCTCAGGTAAAAAGTCCAGGAAGTATCTTGAAGTGCTTGAAGCTTTGAAAGGTGAATGATATTTTCAGTGAAGAACTATTTAAAATAGTTCAAATGCTACAACACTGTTTTTAATATTATTTTAAAAGGTCAGATCAACTATAAAAATTTTAAGACATTTTTACCTTCTGACTTAGAACAGTTTTAAAGCCAAATATTTCCAGGATTTTGTGTAGCAATTACACAGTTTTACAAATAATAAGGACTAATTAAAAGAGTGGCTATGTTCCGTGAATTCTTTTTTTTTCTAGCAGTTCTCTCTAAGAAAGAAAGCAATGTGTGTGACTAGAAATTATATGTTTTTATTGTCAAGATGGAACAATGGATTATAAAATCCTTGCTTTGTACAAAATCCTCCCAGCATATGCGGGATACTCAAAGATACCAGGAAATGAAAGCTTTCCACAAAGTCTTTATTGTGAAGCTTTGGAAGCCAAAAATAGCAGATTTTTTGGACAGTCAAGCAGTCAGATCAATTCATCGACTTAAATCATTTCACCCAATAATACTAAAATTGTTGTTCAGTTAATTATGATATGACATAGCCAGAATGGAAAATAAATATAATTCAGAAAGTGTGGGGTCACCCTTTGTTCACAGTTTTAGTGAGGATTTAAGGTTATGTTTCATTTATTGGTAAGATAAAGTCAAGTAAAAATCACTTCTCTATCTTATTGAATAGCTACTAACCAAATTTCAGTGCTGTGGGTCTTAAATGTGTTTTCTTCAAACTGAATGATTCCTTTGTTTTTTCATGATTTTACCCCTAAAGTTTACTAAAAATCAATTTGAGATGACAAAGTATGTGAAAAAACATATAATTTTTAAAATATATGATTAATGTAAATTTGTGTTTCTTTTTTTGAGAAGTAGGTGAATATAATGTTTATTAATAATAATTTACAGCCCTGCTGGTGTAGCTCAGTGGATTGAGCATGGACCTGTGAAGCAAACAACCGCAGTTCGATTCCCAGTCAGGGCACATGCCTGGGTTGCAGGCCAGTTCCCAGCAGGGGACGCATGAGAGACAATCACACATTGCTATTTCTCTCCCTCTCTCCTTCTGTTCCTTTCTAAAAATAAATAAATAATTAATTTAAAAAAAGCAATTTACTTATTAACCTTTTAGATAGAGGGATCATCTTTGGGAAAGTCCCATTCAGCAGAAAGTCTGCTCACATAGTACTCCTCGAGGTGCAAGGCTGACGCTGATACCATTTCCTGGTAGGACTTTCAGAGACTAGTTCAGACATCTGGATGATAGACCCAGTTTTCCATATTTCATCCCAATGATTTGATGTCATGAGATGAAACTTGTGTATCAACACCTGTTCCCACTTATGCAGACATTTAAACTGCTCTGACACTCTTCTGGAAAGGTGAGGACTTGTCCTTCTATCTGTTAGGAATCGGCCCATCTTTCTTCTGGGCACCGCACAGTTCTGGGTACTGCTTGTCTAGACATCTTCTCTCCCAGAGAGCAGCGTGGCTGTCGTAAAGCCAATGGAGGGCAGCAGGCTCACGAACTGCATAACTTCTAATGGAAAAGGCTTAGGAAAATAACCTTCTTGCCATTGTAGTTCAGATTTCACAATTTAAAAAGTGGGTAGGAGAAGTGGAGGGAGTTGATCATTTAGCGACCTTTCAATCTCAGCAGAACTTTAAATCCATCTGCATCTCAATTTGGGAATATTTGGCAGCCCCAAACAACCGTGGAGAAGTCCATCAAGAAAATAGCAACTGTGTATTATCTTACCTATTAAAGAATCATACATAGCATTGCACGTGAAACAATGCCATGGGTTCACCTAAAATATGTTTTTATGTTAGTGCATAATGTCTTTAAGTTAAAGCAATATTGGAATTACTTAAGGGGACCGAATTTAAAAAACAAATGAGCATTTTTATTCAAATGATAGTTTCAGGCGAAGAAACAAAGAGTTTGTTTTCAATCTAGAGCAAAAATGGGGCTGGCACAGTTACATAATTTGAAAGTTTTGAGCCCAGAGAAAGCTTGGCCACTGGGTCCTCGGTTCATTCAGTTTCCTAAGACGTCTCTCAGAAATCAAAGTTGCTGATGTGGGCCTCTGCCTTCACTTTATGTACCCAGTCCTCTCCCACGTGCAAGTTTCTGATGCTGTTATCCACTTTCGTATTCCGGGATTTCTCACTTAAAAATGTCCTGCAGAAATTATTCAGTGAGGCCTTCCTCTCCAGTAAATATAATTATACCAGTGTTCAGCAGGTGAGAAAGTCAGGGACAGAAATAATAAAATCTGGTGTGTGTCATATTTTGCTGATTTAATTAAAAATCATCTGGTTAAATTTTAAATTATTCAGAAAACTGAAGTCTGCCAAAAGCTTGTTAATTTATTCCATTCTATTTAGGTTTTTTTTTTTAGGCTATGAAAATTGGTAAAAATCAAATGATTATATGTAGAATCCAGATGAAAAAGAAATATGCAAGAAGAATCATTCACCTGTAGGTTTACTAGCATCAATTTTAAAAAAGGTAACATATTTTAAAATAGACAATATATACGTCATTACAATTAAATTCGAATTTGACACAGTTCTCTAAATAAGCTTTTGAGAAATTAGAATGTAAAGAGATCTTCCCATTGTCAGAACTTAGTGTAAAATCCTATACCAAGTCTGAAGGACTTAAGAGGTCCAATTTAAAATTTTGTTGTTTTATAATAACTTTGGAAAAGTGTATTGTTCCTTGTAAAATACCCACATGTTCTCTTTTGGAATGGCTCCAGACTGTAACTGAACCACAAGGTTGCCCCCTGGTGCTTTATGTATTGTTTAATTGTTTGCCTTTGGTGGATGTTTTTATTAAAAGCCTATTATTTAGGATAAGACCAAAGTGTCATTTTAAGAACAACAGAAGCAGAGCCGTTCGGTCCAGTAGTTCTTTTGCATAGGTGTGTTAGTGAACCCTGGATGCAGCTAACGAGCTGACATTTTTTCTTGTGTTACTTTAAAAAGAGCAAAAACAACAACAACAAAGTCCTGGGTTTTTTACTTTCCTCCAATAAAACGTGACTGGATGGGCCAGAAGACGCTTGGGCCTGAATGGCAGTGCCCAGGGCAGGAGGAAGGAGAGGTGTATGTGCTGTGCTGACTCGTTCTGGTCCAGGAGGAGCTGGTCTGGACTCACATGCACGTTGGCTGAGTGGCCCTACAGCGAGCCAGAGGAACATGGTGGGCAGGGGAGTCCATGCGATAGGAAGGCCACGGTGGGCTTGCCCGGGTGTTGACCAAACCCAGGTATGTTTCAGTGTCCGTCTGAGCTACAAAGCACGTTTTTAATGCCCTCCCTTCCCCACAACACAACTGCAGGGTGAGTATCGTTCTGACATTCTAAGATGCGTCTGAATATAACTTACATCTGGGAAACGTTTTTTACTTTAATAATTTTAATTCTAAATATTCTCTTTTCTTCCTGAATAGTTTCTTTCCTGAAGTGGCATCATCGTATCATTCGTGGCTTTCTGAGAATTTGTCTCTGGAAAGAATCCCCAGTGTCCTCTAACTGGGCCGTGCCACAGAGATCAAGCAAGAATTAGATTAGTTTTCTTCCCAAGCCAGGTTTTGTGACTGTGACCTGCCCTCAGGCCAAAAACCTGAAGGCAATATACCTTGATACAGTTTCTAGGTCTTAAATGATCTCATTAAATTCCGATGCTAGATATCATTGACATTTGAGGAAATATGATTATTGACAAAATGTAAGCCTGTTATATACTATATCACTTCAAAAGGAGAAAGGCCATTAGGCCGTAATTACATCAGAAACAGTATACACATTTGGCTGGTTTATAAACTGTCACTTTCAGAAGTATGAAGACGTATAAAAGTTTCCAAAGGCTCCATTATGACCCTATTTCCAACAGTATTCTCTGACAAACTAAATAAATTACTGCATATATTGGACCTTTGAGGCTTGGGGCAAAGAATGGAAAAATTATTTACAAAAGCTTGAAAATATTTAATCACTAGAGGCAGGGGGGCAACGGTGTTTTAATTAGCAGGTCCTCGGGCCATTGGCTGGCTGGAGGCTTTCTCAAACAACCCCACAAATGCACTGAATAGCTGTTTGCCAGCCTTAGGGTCAGGCCTGAGATGAAACAGATAAGATAATTGGCTCTAATGAAATCCAGAAGGCCTTGGCTTTCTTGTTTGAGCTTGGATTTGAAAAGTGCGTGTGGAAGTGAGGCTTAATTCAAACCAGAACTGAGCTAGGCCCGTTTCTCAGTGACTTTGATATTGTTTGAAGTTCTAAAAGTGTTCGCCACACCACTAGCCTGCTGGGCTGGGCCTCCCTGGTACCCTTAATTACTAAGCTTTATTGCTGACTTTACTACACAGGAAAGGGGCCATTATATGTTCCATCAACATCAGCTCTTCTCAGATTGGAGGAAAGGGCAGGGTTAAAGGCCACTGTAGGAAGGCAAAAACCTCACTTTGAGGTAGTCAGATCATTTACCAGTGTTGGATTTCACCGTTATGCGCATACATTCCTTACAACACAGAAGCCCAATTTCCATTTTTTAAACAAGTGATTACTTTTCAAAACATTTTTGTTTGTGCCTGTTTTTCGCAGAGAGGACATTTATTTTTAGGGGCTAAAATGCTTGCACCTGATATTTTGAAAAAAAAATCCAACACCCCCCAATTAATCATCACCCCAGAAAGGTCTGGTTGGGTTCTGTAATAAGGAGGATTATTATTAATGCCCCTTTGAAGTGGAAATAAGTGAGGAACCCTCCTGTGGTGTTAGAGTTGTCTTGACACCCCGAGGAATAAAGACCCCTCAAGAGACTCTCCTACAAAATTAAATCCCAGCCTCCAGAGTCTCTCACAAAGAGCTTACACAAAAGTGCTCCCAGTTCGGTCTGAAGCCAAGAGGCAAAAATGAGGAAGTCTCCCCTTTGGGGCTGGCTCTATTGTCACCAGGGACATTATCCTCTTGAAGCTTGCTACTGCTCCTCTTTTGGGCCAATTGGTCCGTTTGGATTATGTATTTTAATGGATTAATAATTATTCATCCCTTGGCCCTCTCCGAGGAGGAGACCTGGCCACACTGGGGAAGCCCAGGGGTGTGGAGCCCAGGCTTACTTCCTGCCCTGTTTATCACCTTCCAGGGAGCAAAGTCATGAGGATGGCATCTGACTCGGTTCTCTTTGAAATAAAAAGTTGATTATTTTTACATCATTTAGGTAAACTTGACATGACTGTGGTCTACGCCTGATCCTGGTGACCCTTCATCTCGTACTCCTTTCTGAGTGGTCTGGGTTACTGTCTGCACTAGATGCTGGCCCTTCAGGAGGATGTGTCTGGGCCCAAGTCACCAGGTGGAGAGCCCAGGGAGATCAGCCCTGGGCAGACCCAGCCTCGCCTCCTCTCTGTAGTCTCTCTGAGGAGAAAGTGAGGAGGCGCTGGCAGACTTTTTGCCAGTGATGATCATGCTGTCAGCTCACACCAGTAGAAAGAATTCTGAGAATAGTCAGCTAATTGAAAACGTGTTTTTCTTTTCATTAGCCGCTGTTATGGACTGACCGCGTTTCCATGGAATTCATTTCTCGATGCCCTAACTCTAGTGTGACAGTATTTGGAGATGGGGCCTGTAGGAAGTAATTAGGGCTAGATGGAGTCCTGGGGGCAGAGGCCTGATGTAGGGATTACTGTCCTTATAGGAAGAGAGACCAGAGAGCTCCTTCCATCCCTCTCTCCCTCCCTCTCCCACTCCCTCCTGCCAGGTGCATGCACTGAGGAAAGGCCATGTGAGCACATGGCAAGTTGGGGGATGTCTGCAAGCCAGGAAGACAGCCCTCACCAGAACCCCTCCATGCCAGCACCCTGATCTCTAACTTCTAGGCTCCAGAATTGCGAGAAAACAAATTCCTGTTGTGGAAGCACCCAGTGCGTGGTGTTTGTTAGGGCAACCTGAGCAGATAAGGCGCCACCACTAAGGTCTTCAGGAGACCAAACAACAACCCATAATGGCTCTAAACTGGAGATTCCAATAAAAGTACTTTCCAAACTGTATTCTGCTCTATCCTAGATATAAAGGCTATTAATAAGTATTTCTGAGCAATTAAAAATCCTATGATGGACAAATCTCTTGAAGATAAATAATTTGCAAAAGGTATATTTAAGACTTTAAGAATTTCAGTGGTAAGGAAACCTTACATTATTTAATTAATTGTTTCCTCAGATTTCTTAAACATAGACCTTCCCACTCCCTCAGTTTTTTTTCCCCCAAAATAATTATGAATATCATGGAAAGTAGCATTTCATAGAAAAGTCAGATACATAGGGTGCAAAGTTAGTGGGCATTTTAGACAGTTCATGATTAATTAGTAAATGTGGTAATATAGAAGTAAAACTAACCTACTCGTAAGATCCTCACATTTAATCTAATAAAAAGCAGTAAAATATATTGTTCTATAATACATCAAATAATATTTTATTATTAGATAAACTGAGCCCTTGGGTGACCAATATTCTACAGATTTCCTTCTCCATTTTCCACTGGTTGTATTTGGGTTGTTCTTAGAGAACAGAGTCAGAAAGACAAAGAAAGAAAGAAGGAGAAACTCAGAATTAATACGAGAGGGAAAAGGAGAAAGAGGGTCAATTTTCTTTGATATCACTATTAAATCATCCAGTGAATTTTCTTAGGGTAAAGTTACTGCCATTCAAAATTACAGCAAATTGGTGATATTTTACAGTTACTGTGTATATTTTGTTTCAGCTTAAATATGTGCATATATCACCCAAACTTATTTTAGATCAGATATGACATATTAAAAACATGGATTTGTTTTTCTAACTCTTACAATTAGCAACTAATTGCAGTGTGAACATATAATTGGTTTTATGGGTAAATCCATTTACGGACTTAGAAAGTTTTAAGACCTCATTTGTTATTCAGGACTATGTTTTGTTGGGGAGAAAACGTGAACTTAGTTTGGGTTAATGTCAGTAGGAGAGTTTCAATTAAGTGAATGCCCTTCATGATAAGAAATCACGCCCTATAATAAGATAGTAAATGATAAAATATATTACTTTTCCTGTTTAGAAATAAAAGCGTCTTTGGGAGGGGACCCCATGGTGTCATGGTGTACCAGTGTCACTTTGTTTCCAAGGATAGTATTTTAGATGTGCAGATGTTCTGAACTTTATTAAACCACAACTGTGGTTATCACATATATTTGTTCAAAGATATTACAGCTTTCAAAGCAATAAAGCAGTTAAGTTCTTAGTCATTCGCTTAAAATGCTCTTTTGTTTTACTCCATGCATAAGTACTCAACCAGTGTCTTTAAGATGTCCATGTAAGTTGAATTATATAAGTGAAAGGAAAAAAGCCTAATAAAAACACATAAATGAGAGAAAAAAGTATATTGAAGCATTCAGGTGTCAATATGACATGAGCCTTATGACACTTACTAGATCCTCCTCCCCCCAAAATAAAAAATACTTTTCTTAACGCAAAAGAATGCAGCATTCCTTTGCTCAACTGGCCCCCATTCCAATATGCCAAGTGGGGGACATGCTTGAGCAGCCACAGAGTGGCTGGAAGGCAGAGTGTTCCTTGTGACACAGACTGGTACTTCTTGTTCCCGGAAGTGAAGAAGTGTGGCAATTCTCTTCCCAAAGTGACAGTTGAGGGAGGAATTCTTCCCTGGAATAAGTTTACACAATGCTGCCTTCTGTGAGTCATCAGTAGATGTTTTTCCAGGTCTAACATAATGGAGTGTCCTTCTTCCCAAAGCTCAAAAGCCCTGGATCTATTGGACCATTTTATCTGTCCTCAAATATCCTTATAAATTGGAAAAGTACTTACCAACATCAGACAGGAAATTAGTGTCAGGACTAGAATGAAAGCTTGGACATTCCCTCACCAGTAATTCAAAAACGGGAAACTGAGTACATTCCAAGGGCGGACATGACTAGGTTTAGAAACAGGCTGAGAAGAAACCAGTCCTCGGTGATGCGGTGCTTCTGTTTGCTTGGCAGTGGCTCACCTCTGCCCTCACTGGATTTCTGCCAGGAGGATCTGGCCTCAGTGTCTGCCACAATTTCTCTGGTGCTTTGTTTTATTATTATCTCTCAGTAATTATCATCCTTAATTGGCCTTCCCATGAAACCGCATCTTTAATTTCCAAAAGGTGCATGTGAAAGGTTAAGACCTGGATTTATATAATGTAATTTTTCTGAAATGGTTAGTTGGCTTGTTGATTTATATAACATCATCCGATCAACTTTTAAAAATTCCATTAACATAGAATGTCTGTCATTAGTGCTGTCTTTTAACATACATTTATGAAGGCAAACCATTTTCCATTGGCCTTCTTTTACGAAAACACCAGTTTAAAGTTGGTTTCCTGAAAGCTTAAATTCGTTAGGCTTTCTTCCCCTCTTCTAATGCAAGACCAAGCCACTCAGCAGTCTCCTTCCTTTCTTGGAGGCAGGTGTGCCTGTGGGAGAAATACCAAGTAAACAGAGGTTTATTGGACACTTGTTCCCGTGGCAGTGTCCAGGCAATGCCATGGCTGCTGAGGGGAGCAGAAATGGCACAGCTCTGTTGACTCCCTGATTCATGTCTCCCGTCATCCTTTGGTGCTTGAGGCATCTCGCTTGAGTATGGATGTGCGGAAGGCTGCCTGACCACAGTTGATCTTCTGTGGACTCAGTGCTGAGCTGGTTGCTGTGAAGGAAAATGCAGAAGTATTTAGCGGTCTCCCTGGAGGAGCTGATTGGGAGTAAAAATTAATATGAGACAATTAGAGAATGAACAAAGTATGAAATGTCGACCTCGCAGTAGTGTTATAGAACAGACACACCAGGGCCCAGACTCTGGAGGACAGTATGCTAATACTGTCTGGACCACCTACTGGGTTTGGTTGTCCTTTGCCAATAGGAAAGACCTTGCTCAGGGCCAGAGATTTGTGAAAAGGAAAGGAAAGGTTTACTTAAAGCTATACAGACTTCAAGTAGTGACCCAATGTCCCTATTAAAATATCAAAGTCCTTTTGCACACCCACAGATGCCCACAGCGCTTCTTCTCCCCCTGCCCTAATTTGGGGTACCATAACTCAGGGAAAGAACCACATGTCCATGTTTCAGGCCACTGGCACCGTCAGCTGTGTCGCTGTCTAGGCAGGATCTCTAATTAATCCAAAGCCATGTAGCACCTTCTCATGGCCTAGTGGCAAGAGTTCTTTATACCCATTTTTTCAGGCAATGTCTCTTCTTTCCTTCACCAGACCTACAGGGGTCTACACTCTGGCCCAAACCACATGGATGTCCCTGCAAAGCTGTGGAGAGGATAGGGTTGCTACTTTGGCACAGCCAAGTGGTGATTCTCTCTACCCCCAGCTGTGGGGGTCCCCACTCTGTCCAAAAGTACGTGGCTCTCTCTCTGCACTGCCACAGCCACGTGGTTCCCTCTCCTTTAATGGCTGCTCTGTCTGGGTTTAAATCCTTGTGCCAGTCCTCCTTTGCAGCCCCATTTCCCACTCCTCCTACAACAGGCTACACCTGCCAGCATTCCTGTATCATTCCAGTTACTGGGCTGCTGCCCTGAGTCTAGGCAGGTGTGGCCCCATGTCCTGGAGCCAATCGTCCCCAAGCTCCCATCCAGATGTTGTAACACGGGGGACCTGCCCCCCAGTTACATCTTGGGTGGAAGTCACTTCCATCCCCCTGGCTCAGAGCATGGCCACAGCTATTTAATATATCTATGCAACCAGTTAAAGGTTATAGATATGTTAAATGACCATGCCAGAGGTTAGCTGCAAAGCCTTTGCTGTACAAAGGCTTTCTCAATGGCCCTGCTCCACTGTCCCTTCCCCAACTCACACCTGTGCGGGGGAAGGGATGAGAGCATCTTAATATTTGCTGGACATCTTAATATTTCCTTGAGTTCTGGACCCCATTCCAAATCCCTTTTTGGGGGCCCCCCTCTTGGCTGCACCCTGTTACAGTAGAAGAATACTAATAAAGGAAAGGGATGCTAATCCAAGCCTTAGATGTAGCTCCTGACCCCACCCACCGCAGACATTTGGAGGAGGAAGATTTTATACAACACAGGCGTGCTGTCATTCCCACTCAGAGGCATGAGTCTCCATCTTGCACAATTACAGGGACTCTCTTTCAGAGAAAGAATACAAAGGAAAATATTAAAAAGAGGTACAGCATCTTGGAAAGTATCCATGTAAGTGCTGGACTCTGAAAATTAAGCTTCACTAGCTTTATGGTAAATACACCTTGGTTCATATAACCTTAATGACTTGTATTGTTGTTCTTTGGAATGAAACTACAACCTATCATGTAATGAGCCTTCAATAAAATTAGTGGCTATGTTAGCTAGTGATGGGAAGCAGAGGAATTGTGCAAGGGTGAAGGATTTCTTAGAATCATTCATTGCACTGATGGAGAACGGTCTTGACATAAAAATTAACTGTGGATATACAATTTTTCATTCTAGGGCATGTGCCAAAAAGATTAAAGTAGAAGGGTTTTCTTTTCTGTCTTTCCAGTGTACATTAAGATAGATTTAAAACAAACAAACAACCCTCCCCCCAAAAAGGTATGGATCAAGGGAAAATAATACAGTCCCTTCAAACAAAATAAATCACAGTGGGCATGGGGAGAACAACGACTGTCGGCGCAGAAGGACACCCTTCTGTACTGATTTTGGTGTGACGTCTGCACCTGCTTGTGAACATGTTCAGAATCGAGAGCGAGGAGGGCCCCTGAGCTGGCCTGGCTCTGACTCTCCTCCTGAGGGGTAGAGTTGCTTTAATGCAGTTCACATGTATGGTGTTTCATCTTAACCAGAGTGATTTATGTTAATGAAATGAAACAGAGAAAATACCCTTGACATCCTACTCTCCTTTAAAAAATATTAAATAAATATGTCCAGGACTTTTGTATGATTATATTTATTAAAACAAATGGAAGACTTCAATACATTCCAGAATAAATTTGTAGGTGACCCTGGGTAGGGTTAAGTCCATTAGAGGAAAAAAATGAATTGTGGCGTTCTTACCAATTTCAAACTTTCTAAACAGCCATTAAGATCAGATAATGTGCATCAACTCTAAGGTAATTTATTCTATGACTTAGAATTTTTTGGTCTGGCTTTTAAAAATGTGATCCCCCAAATCATGATTCAGAGATATATTCAAAACATCTTTACAAATCTAAGACTAGGCCTCCTTACTAGGTCATTGAAAATTAAGTATGTGCCATCTTTACCTGTAAAGTTTATCTTTGAAAATTTTATAATTTAAGAGTTTAGGTTCTAGTGTTTAATTATTTCTAATAATTATAGAACTAGTTAATTTAACAGAACATACAAAGAAGCAGAAAGATTCTTTCCAAATCTTACGTTTTAATAGTATGCATTTCCTATCCCTATACCACACAATCATGTTATTAAATACCATAGAAATTAAATTAATCAAATAAATAGATTTCAAAAATATCAGTTGATTGGAATTTTTCTCAGATGTTGCCTATCTGAGAAAATATTAGGTAAAGAAAATGTCTGGTTGTCTTCACTAGTGGTTGGATTGTAATTTATCCAGCTAATTGTGATATTTAAAAAACCCAGAGTTAGCCAAGTAAAAAGTTTACTTGCTAGGAAAGTAGCAACATAATTTTAATTTCACTAGTACAAGTAAACATTAACCTATTTTTGGAAGACTATTTAAAGTCAAGATTAACACTTGGCTATTGTAAATAGTGTTGCTATGAATATAGGGGTACATGAGTTCTTTTGAATTCCAGGATTCAAACACCATATAATCTCACTTATATGAGATTATTCCAGGCTCTTTTGTATTCTAGGATTCTTAGGGTATATTCCCAGCAATGGAATCACTGGGTCAAAAGGCAATTCCATTTTTAATTTTTTAAGGAAACTCCATACTGTTTCCCACAGTGGCTGCACCAGTCTGCATTCCTACCAGCAGTGCACTAGGGTTCCCTTTTTTCTGTATCCTCATCAACAATTGTTGTTTGTGGTTTTATTGATGATAGCCATTCTGGCAGGTGTGAGATGATACCTCATTGTGGTTTCAATTTGCATCTCTGTGATTGCTACTGGTGTTGAGCATTTTTTCATGTGAATGGGCCATCTGTATGTCCTCCTTGCAGAAGTGTCTATTCAGGTCCTCTGCCCAGTTTTTAGTTGGCTTGTTTGTCTTACATTGAGTTGTATGAGTTCTTTATATATTTTGGAGATTAAAACCCCTTATCCAATGTATCATTGACAAATATGTTCTCCCATACAGTGGGTTCCCTCTTCATTTTGGTGATGGTTTCTTTAGCCATGCAATAGCTTTTTCATTTAATATAGTTCCATTTGTTTATGTTTCCTTTTATATTTCCCTTGCCCTAGTAGATGCATCAGCAAAAATACTGTTATATGGAATATCTGAAATTTTACAACCTGTGTTTTCTGCTAGGACTTTTATAGCATTATGACTTATATTTAAGCCTTTGATCCATTTTGAGTGTATTCTGGTGCATGCTATAAGTTAGTGGTCTAGTTTCTTTTCTTTCTTTTTTTTTTTGCAGATACCAGTCCAGTTCTCCAAACACCATTTATTGAAGGGCCATTTTTACCTCATTGCATGTTCATATCCCCTTTGTCAAGTATTAATTGACCATAGAGACATGGGTTTATGTCTGGGCTCTCTATTATGTTCCATTCATTCATGCGTCTGTTCTTATACCAGTGCCAGACTGTTTTGATTACAGTGACCCTGTACTATAGTTTGACATCAGGTATTGTGATCCCTTCTACTTTGTTCTTCTTTTTCAAGATTGCTGAGGCTGTTCAGGGTTTTCCCATCAGTAGATGAATGTATTTAAAAAATGTGGTGCATTTATACAGTGGAATGCTACGCAGTACAAAGAAGAAAGAGTCCCTACTTTTTGCGACAGCATGGATGGAACTGGAGACTATTATGTTAAGTGAAATGAGCCAGTCAGTGAAAGACAAACACCATATAATCTCACTTATATGAAGAATCTAACGAACAAAAGAAACTAATGAGCAAAACAGAACCAGAGACATGGACACATGGAACAGACTGACAGCTTCCAGGGGGGAGGTGGGAGAAGACGAATGGTGGAAAGAAAGGAAAGGGTCTAGTCAAAGAACAGGTATGAGTTACCCATGGACCTGGGCAACAGTGTGGGGACTGACCATGGGAGCCAGGAGTGGGCTGTGTAGAGAAGGGCAAAGGGGGGGAAATTGGGACAACTGTAGTAGAACAAATAAGAATAAATGTTATTGAATAAAAGTAAGGTAGACTCTGGTGTACAAGCATAGCTTGGAAGAGGGAGAAACTAAATAAGAGAAACTACTAGTACACAAATCCAGGAGTCAGGAGAATAAATTCAGCATTTAATTTAATTCACAACCATAACAAATATTTCTGAAGAGCTTTAAAAAATAAAATCAAGATTAAGAAGGTAAAAAGTAGATACAATTCATATTTTAAAAAATCATTCGCCCATTGCTATGGGCAGATTTCACCAGATTATGTACCAGAATTCACCTAATGCAATGGAGCAATGGGTATTTGGCAAGCATGTTGGATGGCAGCTACCTGCCAATATTCAGGACAAGAAAATAAAATGAAAAGGGATTTTACAACACATTCCTGGGAAATGTGCAGCTGTATCTGCTGGTTGATAGTGCATTACTCTGTCATTTACTAGCAACTGAAAATTCCCGTTTTCTTTTGTTGTTGTTGTTGTTGCTATTTGGGATATAGAAATTAAGTAAATAATATGGTGGGATCCATGGTGTTGTAAGTGCTGGGATTTTCATTACATGTTATAGCACAGCAAGTCAGTCTGTAACATTTCAAGAGCATCACTCTTAGACAGAAAAGGAGTCAGGAGAAAGGTCTGTATGTGGGTATGAAAGTATTCAAGTAGCTAAGTGAAGCCAAATAAAAGGAAATAGAGGCTGAAAAAGGAAGTGAGGACAGGGCAGCCAGTCTTGAGTGTGAAATGCTAAAAGAAAAAAAATAAGGGAGGAAAATAAAAAGTCAAATAGAGGAGTAAATAATGAAATCAATAGTACTTTTTTTAAATGGGCCGAGGGCAAGGAGTCATTACAGCAAGAAAAGAGCCAAATAGTAAATGCCATTACTTCCAATTCCTGCTATAATTTATGAAATGGGGGCTTTATCATGGTCATTGACATTATGACTTTTATAGTCTGTGAACTTTGTCACTATATTCACACCCCCAGAGAAGGCAGTGTGGTCATTGTCCATCCCAATTGGCCAGGCCTTATGGTTGTGAAATCCTTTGAATATCAGAGAGGTTTAAAATAATGCTTTTCTAACATAATGGGAAAACTGATGCAGTTGGTTGTTAAAGTGATTGGTATCCAATTTCAGATGCAGATGGAATTAAGCTAGAGAGGATCCTTTAATCCCACCACACACTGCTCTCCAAGGCAGAGTCAGAAACCAGAGAAACAAAGGCTGCGCCTCCATCAGGCAGCTGGTGACTGGCAGAGCCTGGTTTCCAACACAGATTGTCTGACTTCAAGCCCAGGGCACTGTAAACTAGATTACATATAGCAAATTTTTCTAGCTGTACATCCCCCAAAGATCTGTCTTGCCCCAGCACCACATTATTGTAGAAAAAGGGGGTTTGAAAGCTTGACTAACTGATTAGTAGCTCTTCCCTGTGAACCCTACATAAACACATTCTCTCTATTTAGAGAAAAGGCTGCAATAAATTGTGTTTTACCTGGACCATTGTCAACTGCCCCAGTCTCTTTCTTCCTGTCACAGCCAGAGAGTGTCGTGCTTTAAGACATCACCGTGAGCTTGCTTTCCTGCTTGTCCTCAGCGGATGCTGTGCATGTTGCTCATTGCTTCCACTGCGTTTAGCAATGGTGGCCGGCGGAGGTTGAGTGCTCCTTTCAGCTGCCTGTGGCTTCGCCAATTCTTAATATGTTAAATTTAATTAGGCTGTGGTTGCTAGCCCCTTACTTTTTTGCTTGCTGACCTGTCAGTTAATGTTTCCCTTGCATAGGTCAGAAGGCACAAGGGTGGAGAGAAGTGGTGAAGGGGATCTTTAGCCAAAACCAGGTCAAGCTGTTTAACCAAACGGTAGCTCATTCTTCTACTGAGTCTCTGTTTCCTATCCTCTGTAGTACCAGGAGACCTTTGCAGTCATGGAAACATTCCTTCATTTAGCCCTGTGCACCGCCGTCTTCCTTGACTTCATGCAGAGAAACATGAGGGGCAAAATAATTGTAAGCATTACAGCCTTCCACTCTAATGACCTTGACTCTGCACTGGAAATAAATGTCTAATTAGGAAGAATTTAGCACAGACCACATGAGCAGCACTGATGTTCGCTTTGCACACAGACTGACATATGTTGTATCTTTGCAGTGGGTCTCTGGGTTAGGGCAGCTGAACCCTCCATTCTCTTAAAATGCATGTTTTGGAAAGAAGGTGATATTGTAATACTTCAGTCCTGAGATACATCGCATTATAGGTTCAGGCTAAAGGCTTAGAGCCCCCAAGAAGCTATGAGTAACTGGTTAGATTTTGAATCCAACCTTTAAAGTAACCCTAAAAATCAAAATCCGTTTCCTAAAGTAACTCTAAAAGTCTGGATGCATTTTTCCAGTTTCTGTTTCTGTCATTATCATGAATGGATATTTGACAATGGCAGGCTCTTCACCACTCATGGCTACCCCTTAAGAATGGCTTCTGAGGTGTGTCAGTGGGATTGATTTCAGAAACCGTATAGGCACAACCTCATTTTCTACTGCTAAACTTGGAGTGGGCAAAAGGAAGCCTGTTTCCTACAAATGCATTAGCATTCTCCCTTAACTTCAGGTTGTACGTTGGTGAGATGAATGGCAGGACACAGGATTTCACATGCATTGTCCTTTGGAAATACCTCTGTGGTTTAATCATTTTCTAGTAACATGTTTACAGTTCATATCAGCAGTACTATCAGGTGTAACCTCAACTCCTTTGTGGGAACCAGTTTTGTAGTTTGCCACAGTATTTACTGTAAAGCAGGTTGTCCAGTTACTTAAATTTTTGAGTCTGAGCTCAGGAGGCAGACTGTCTGCTTTCAGAGCTCAGCTTCTCTACCCACTGCCTGTATGATGCCAGTCAGGTGAGCCATCTGTGCCTCAGTTGTTCACATCTGCAAAATAGGATGTGTTAATAGGAGGACGTTCAGGATCCTGTGTGGAATATATGAGTTTATTTAAGTAATGTACTTAGAATAGGGCATGACAGAAGCTAAGCGCCATTTGCTATTAGCATTACTATTTTTAGAATAGGCTTCCTAAAATGGTAAGGCTGTTCCAGTTACTATACATACCTAGAGATAAGTTTAGGTTGTATATCTCTACTGTGCACTCTGCTTTTATATTTACATCTGATTTTAATAGTAAGTATCAATATATTTAGTGATCTATTCAACTAAGTGCTTAATATCTGTGTAAAAATTATGATTCTTTTTTTATCACAGCAGTAGCCAAATACAGATTTTCTGTTCTGTTCCTGATTTTCAGATTGTTTTATTGTTACAAAAGGATCTAATTCTAAAGAGAATTTTTTCTTCAGAAAGAGTATGCTAATCAGCTAGACACTTGATCTCTTACTTTTAATGGCAATCACCACAAAAACATTTCTGAAAGCTATGCCTGTGTATTATACAGTATAATATATACTAAGATTTATACATCAACATTAGGGCAGCGATTTTCAATCATTTTTATCTCATGGCAAACATAAACTAATTATTAAAAGTCTGTGGCACACCCCAAAATGTTACATGTTTTGCCGATCTGACCAAAAATAAAAATAGGTATAATTTTGATTCATTCACACCAGTAGGCCATTGTTGTGTTTTTCTGTTTGTTTATTTGACAATCTAGGGGAAAAGAAGTCAGTGCCCCTGACTAACTAGTCAGGTATTGCATGTTTCAAAAATTCTTATTGCACCCCAGTTGAAAATCACTGCATTGGAGTATCACCATTCCCAGTCCCATAAAATGCAAATTTTCCTGGAAACAAGGGGACCCAGAACAATGTTAGGAGCTAATAAGTTCTCAAAAAGGACTGCCTGGATGGGGCTGGACCCAAAGAGTGCTCTTCTCCAGGACATCTCACATTGCATTGTGGGCTTTTCACCACATAGCTATCTTTACCTAACAGAAAGATAGCGTGTTGTTTTCTGCCTAAACAATTTCTGCTGGGCCACTGTTGTCAGACCCTAAAACACGTTTTCCTTAGAAGTAGATTCAGTCTGCTCTTATATTCTTCGCCTGCCTCTCAGCCCTACCTTTTTCTTCCTTTCTTGGATCCTTCTATCCCAGTTGTCAGTTCTTCGCCCCCAAACTTGTCATGATTCAACTCTGTTGACATTTTTATCATTTTCTGGTTTTGGTAATTCCGTGACTGGCACGTTGAGGTTCCCTTTGTCTGGAATTATTTTTCTTCAAATGAATAATTGTTTCTGTTCCTTTAAAACTTGTGGTTTTTAAACTCTGAGTTGCCCTTCATTAGAGTGTCATAAAATCAACTTAGTCAAGATTGGCTCTTTTGGAATGGAAAGGAGTGAAATATAATAGAAAATGTAAGGCTGTAAGTATTGTTTCATGACATGTACACTTTAGTTTGAGTGTGTGTGTGTGTGTACGGGTTTACAAAATGAATTCTTTTTGCTGCTTCTAGTATTTGGAGAATCTTGATGCACCCCCTGAGCTACTATATAAGCATCCTACTCAAGTATAATTTTCTCTATAAAGCTTTTCCTCTGTTCCCTAGGAACAATCAATAACTTCCTTTTATGTGCATACGTGTGTGTGTGTGTATATATATATATATATGTTTAAGGTACTCACATTTCAAAATTGGGGAAATCTGTATCTGTATTAGAGAACTTACCTCTTTGAACTGGGGAAAATTTATTTACAGTGCTATTTCTCACATTCTATGTGAGCTCCGTTAGTATGAAATCCAGCTGGCAAAGAGACAACCGAGTGAATACTTGATGGATAAATGAATGAATGGACAAATGAACAAATCTATGAACAAGAAAACCTTGTCAAAGTTACCCTCAGCTTTGTTTTCAAACAGGAATGTGATATACACAAATCAATTTGAAAATTGGGATAGACAGTCTGCTCCTTGGAAAGGTTTTTCAAATCACCTTCAGTCTTTGTGATACCTTCAATCTTTGTGAAGATACGAGGAGCCGAACTGCGGGACAGATGACTGCAGAGGATTATTTGGTTGCAAGACAAACATGCATGCACAAAGGAAGAGTAGTCTTCAAGCTCTTTGTCCTCTGGAATCTCTGTTTCTGCCGAATGTGCAGCTGCTCATTCAGCGTGTCCCCGTAGCACTGCCACAGCATGTACACTTGCCGCCACTACATCCACGTTTTTAAAAATGAAAATCATCAGTTAGCCACCAGCTATTTGTGTCTATGGAGCCAGACGTTTGGGAAAATGGATGTTCAGCATCTTTTTATACTTCTTCAGTGCAATGTTTTAGAAATTGTCCTTATATTAATTGAACTGACAATCCATAATCTAACTAAATCATTTGTGGTTTATGTTTCTTATCACTAATTAAAGAGTAACTATCAATTACTCTGCCAGGAAGGACACCATGGAAAGTGTGCTCATTGGCAGAATGAACACGGTGGTTGGAATTGTGCCTGTAAATAAGTTACTGCAGAATAAGAGTTCATACCAGTCTCATTTCTACCATCTTTTGTGAAGTGGGGCACAGTATACCTGCTTCCTTTCAAACTCACAGAAACACTGACATGATTAGTTTGACACACGTGATATGCCTCATGTCCTTATAGAATCATAGCATTTAGAATATTAATGTGTCACCAGATAATGCAGTTAAAAGACAGTGAGCCCAGGCCAGGTGGCTCAGTTGGAGCATCATCCCATGTACCAAAAAGTTGTGGGTTTGATTCCCAGTCAGAGCACATGCCTGAGTTTCAGGTTCAAACAACCGATGGATGTTTCTCTCTCGTATGGATGTTTCTTCCCCTTTCTCTCATTTCCTCTCTGTCTAACAATCAGTAAACATTTCCTTTAAATTTTATATTAAATCCTGGGTGAGAACTTTTAAAAGAACACAGTGAAATTGTCAGATTTTGAGAATATGGACTTAGGATTCAGACAAATCTGAGATTGTATCCCAATATTTGCCAGTTGCTTGCTGAATCAACTTGACAAATTTTTAAAGTTAATTGAGTCTCAGTTTAATTATTTATAAAATGAGAAATCAAAATACATGGCTTTGGATATGTTGTAGGTATTACAGCATCAGCAGTGGTGTATAAACTTTTGTCTAACTCCATGTTTGGCATGTGGTGCCTTTGCAGAATGGCTGATTTTATTGTTGGTGCTGGAAGAAAGGTTAGCTTGCCTCAGGCATAAATAAATTATTTCTTTAGCTTTGGGAATAATCATACTCTCCTGTCACTGTAGGTAAGAATAAAACCAAAACCCCTTGATTTTGGTCTGGTTTCTTGACTAAGGAGATACCCTTCTCTGTACTCAGAACTCTATTCAGCTCCCAAGTTTTTCCTTCCTTCTTAGTTTCTTTCTGGCTAGTCTCAAGGATTTAAATTACCAAATGAGCTTGCCTTTTGTCTTGTTTGTCTCACATTTTTATGCAATTAAAAGGGAAAAAAATTTTGATGATGCCGCCTCCCTCAAAAAGGCCACATCAAAAGGTAGAGTTCACCAAAAATAATACACACTTTTTCCGAAGACACAAACAGTTCCTTGAAAAGGATGTCATGCTGTAATTTGTTTTGTGAATTCTATAAACCACAGAACGTTTACTTACAGTCAAGTTTGACCTTTCTTTCTCCTTTTTATGCCTACACAGCTCCATCTTCTCTTCTTTTGAGAAGAAATACAAGGCTAACATACTCTTTAAAGTATGTGTGTGTTTGTGTGTGTGAATAGTACATATATATATATATATATATATATATATATATATATTAGATTGGTTTTTATTGGAATACTGAGTTTAATTTTTAACCAGGGTCCTTTGGCTTTATGCAATAATATTTTATGGAATGCAATCACTTGTGCAAAGACCAAAGTGAGGCCCATTTGAAACTTTACAGAAAGAATATTTTGTGCTCATAGGGGTGATGGGAAATGCAATATGTGTACTAAGCTCCTCATTGCACCCCACCGAAAACAGAGAAATCCCTGTGACTGATTTGATGGTAGTAGAATCTCTTTGGGGATTTTTTTGGAAAAAGAAAGTAATAACAAGAAATGGGCACATAATTAAGTTTCCAAAGTGCACGTGTCATAAGCATCTTATTGTCCCTCTGGAGGAGAAATTTACTGTTGACTTACGTAGATATGTTCCTACTATGAGCCCATTTAAAAAAAAATCAGCCTTTGTGAACCTCTAAACCATTCTCTGCTATTTGAGTTATAAGAACATTTTACTGTCACTGGTGTTCTATTTTCTACTCATTTTGGCAATGTTTTACAATCACAGGGTTGCCATAGAAATGAAAATAAACACAGATTTGGAAAGATACATGTCACAGGAGCTGCTTCTGCCTCTCTTCCTGAATATGTGGCTCAGGCTGTTCTTTGAATATACCCCCTTCCTTGATTATCCAGATGGTCTTCACCTAAGGAAAGAAAGTTGAAACTTTTATGATCTGATGTGTGTAAAATGTCTCCAAAGTTTCCTTAAGTTACTCTCATGTCCTTTAAGAACAATTGGTCTAAAAAAGAGAGAGAGAATTAGAAAATTACTAAAGGAAAGAAATGAAAAAAAAGGAAGACAGAAAAGAAGGGAGGAAAGAAGGAAGGAAGGGAGGAATAAGTTAAGTGTAAGAGAAGTTAGAGCTTAAAGTGCTCTGAAGCTAGCTAGCATCTCTTGATAGCTCCACTGTGACCATAAAGAAAAACTCATTCTACTTGGGTAGTTACAGGCAATGTTGAGGGGGTTCAAGAAGGAATCAGAGGTTCCAGTGCATTGCCCTGTAGAATACCTTAGCCCTTTCTCTTTTGGCTCAGCATTGGTTACCTATGACTCAGTCTTTTGTTAATTGGATAAGGGCTGAGCAATTGTTCCTTTCCAGCCCTAGGTTTTTTGTTTGTTTGTTTGTTTGGTTTTTTTTTTTTTGCAAATTTGAAAGAAATGATTTAGCAAGACTTTTGAAACTGAAGACATAAGACCATCTGTAAGTTACTGGACCCACATTTGGAATAATAATAAAATAGTTTTGAAAACCACTGTTACAAAATTATAGCCACATTTTTGGCATATTAAAATGCATGGCATTTATATACTTTCATAAAATAATGATTGGGAAGGGACGTATATAATCATGTGTACATTTCATTCTGTATTTCAAAGTAAAGAATGTTCATTTTAATAAAATCTTAATATTAACTCTTAAATGACTTCAGAAAACTCCAAATTAAGCATGTCTCAGAGATTCCTAATTCTGCTTTGTTAACTTTTCAAGACTACACTTCAAAATAGAGCTCAACAAAAGCAAAAATCTGTTAATTACCCTTGTGCATGTGTGTATTTTAATTACATAAGATCATTTTGTTCCTTTTGATAGGTTAGCACTCTCTGAATTCTCCTCAGCTGGCTATGCTTGTGTGCAGGATTTGGAATGGAAAGCCAGCACCATTTCACATGCAAAGGAACATCGAATACCATAATATAAATATAATATGACACTCATTGACAACATCCCAAAAGCCAGGAAGAGTTATTGGTGAGAAAGTTTTTTCTCCCAAGCCTCTGCTCACAGACGCGTTGAGTAATAACTTTGAATTAGTCAGAATGGTTACTGGCCCACATGACACATCTCAGGGAAGGAAAGTCCCTTTGTCCCTTCGAGCACTCATTCTCCTCAAACAACAGAGTCCTGAGATTCACAGAGCCATTTTATTGTAGTAAAGCAAAATAAACTTACCAAATGTCATATTTAAAACTCTTAATTAAAAGAATGAACTTTATGAACTAAGAATATATATTATTAGATATTATATGTATATATACATAGATATATAGTTAGAATATATACGTTCCTAGTTAGAATATACTGTGTAGTATTATGTGTGCACACACACCTTTAAATGTAGTAACCTAATAAGACCTTAGACCTATTATTGTGCCAGCTTTTAAAGTATGCAGTTTGTACATAGTTTTCTTATCCTCATCAAGGGTTTATTTATTCTTTCAAAAATGCTGAATACTATAATCAACATTCTAATGTAGCAAAATAATAATATAAGCTCACTAAAAGCCTTATTTAGAATGCTGTCTCATTAAAAATTATTATTCTGAAGTGGAGTTCTGGCAAAGATGGAGGTGTAAGTAGAAACCCTTCACTTCCTCTCACAAACAAAAGGATGGTAACAACCAATTAAAAATCAATAAATAACCAAAATTGCCAGAATATCAAACTGCATGGAACTCTGACAACCAAGGAATTAAAGAAAATATCAACCCGAACAACCAGACCAGTAAGTCAGACCATATGGGCAGACTCAGAAAAACCAGTGAGATGGCTGGGGGGCGGAGCTACCTGCCAAGCTAGGTACAGCTGCAGGAGGGACTGACTTAAAGGGAAAACAGATTCAGAGCTGACTGTGGGCTAAGGCTCTGGCTGCCACTGGGGTTGCTGTGGTTAGGGATACTTCCAGTCTGATCAGAGAATCTGTTGGAAAGTGTGCTAGAGACAGGCAGGCGAGGTGCAGTGTCCCCTCCCACACAGGCAGTGCAGCAGGGAGGGTTGCCCCACCCCAGTGAACACCTAAGGCCCCGCCCCTTACAACCTGTTAGTGCTGCCAAGACAAAGAAATATGGCCCAAATGAGAGAGCAAAACCTCAGAAAGAGAACTAAGTGATAAGGACATTGACAACCTATCTGGTGGAGAACTTAAAGCCCTAGTAATCCAAATGCTCACAGAAGTAACTAAGCTTGGTCAAAAAATGAAAGAACAAATAAAAGATACCTGAACTGAAATAAAGCAAAATATTCGGGGAACCAACAATGACAGGAAGGAAACCAGGATTCAAAGCAATGATTTGGAACAAAAGGAAGAAATAAACATCCAACTGGATCAGATGAAGAAACAAGAATCCAAAACAATGAAGAGAAGCTGAGGATTCTCTGGGACAACCTGGAACATTCCAATATCCGAATCATAGGGGTGCCAGAAGGAGAAGAACAAATTGAAAACTTATTTGAACAAATAATGAAGGAAAACTTCCCCAGTCTGGTGAAGGAAATAGACTTATAGGAAGCTCAGAGAGTCCCAAAGAAGTTGGACCCAACAAGGAACACACCAAGGCACATCATCATTAAGTTATCCAAGATTAAAGACAAAGAGAAAATCCTAAAAGCAGCAAGAGATAAGGAGACAGTTACCCTACAGAGGAGTTCCCATAAGGCTATCAGCTGATTTCTCAAGAGACCTTACAGGCAAGTAGGGGCTGGAGAGAAGTATTTGAAGTCAGGAAAGGCAAGGAACTACATCCCAGATTACTCTATCCAGCAAAGCAATCATTTAGAGTGGAAGGGCAGATAAAGTGCTTCCCAGAAAGGTCAAGTTAGAAGAGTTCATCATCACCAAGCCCTTATATGAAATGTTAAAGGGACTTATCTAAGAAAAAGAAGATCAAAAGTATGAACAATAAAATGACAACAAACACAACTATCAACAAATGAACCTAAAAGACAAGAAAAACAATGAAAACAAAAACTAACCAAACAACCAGAACAGGAACAGAACCAGAGAAATGGATGCCACACAGAGGGAGTTCAATGGGGAGGAGGAAGGGAGGAATAGGGGGGGAGAAGGAACAGGGAAAAAGAAGCATAGTTGGTAGGCATAAAATAGATGGAGGGAGGTTAAGAATGGTATAGGAAACAGAGGTCTCAAAGAACTTGTATGTACAACCCATGAACATGAACTAAGAGCAGGGGTATGCTGGGGGGTTGGGGGTCAGGGTAGAGGAGGGAAAATGGGAAAACTATAATAGCATAATCAATAAAAAACACTTAAAATTATTATTCTGCTCTAGGAATACTTTGTTCTTGGAGTGGTATGATTTGCATTTGTGTCTAGAGCCCAGAGTCATCAAAGGAAAGACACTCTTCAAAATTGAAATCAGAAAAAACAAGGGCAAATCAGTGAATATGTCACAAAGATTTTGATCAGAAATGTTGGGCTTCAGGCAATGATTGTTCTTGTCTCTTTTTCAGTTTTATTGAGATATAATTGCTATGTAACTTTAAAGTGCACAACATAGGATTTTTTTTTTATCCTTATCCCAGGACATTTTCATCTGCTTATTTAGAGAGAGAGAAGAAAGGAAAGGGAGAAAGAGAGAAAAATCAGTGCAAGAGAAGCATCAGTTGGCTGCCTTTGTACTCACCCAGACTGGGGATCCGTGTCAGGACAGGCATTGTAGGTGTCCAGACCTGGGATGAACTTGCATCTTGGGCATGTGCCCCAACCGGGAATTGAACTTGCAACCAGATGGTTATGGGACAGTGCTCCAACCAATGAGCCACACTGGCCAGGGCACAACATAAGGATTTGGTGTAAGTATATACAGGATGAGGCAAAAGTGGGTTTACATTTGTTCAGATCGAAAATAATACAATAATAATTACACAAGAATAAACTCAGTGTTTTGAGTACTCACAACTATAAACCTACATTTGCCCCATGCTGTATTGCAAAAGGATTGCCACAATATGATTAATTAACATCAGTCACCTCACAAGGTAACAATTCTTTTTGTCCTTGTGGTGAGAACGTTTAAGATTTTCTCTTAACAAATTTAAAACATACAATATATTGCTAACTATAATCATCATGTTGTATGTTACATCCCCAGGACTTATTTATCTTATAACTGGAGCTTATACACTTAGACCACCTTAACCTAATATTTCCACCCCTAACCCAGGGAATGGTTGTTCTTGAAAGAGAAAGAATGTAAGAAGTTGGGGAGTGGGGAATGTCCCTTTAATGTAGTAGCTCTGAGACATAAAGAATTATATTTTGTGGGAGCTGCATATGACTTTAGAGACCATCTAGATGGACTTCCTCCCTGATTTTATAGTTGAGGAAAGACAATTTACTAAGGTCACTCAGTTAGGAGCAGTGCTAAGAACTGAAACCAGATGTCTTGAATTGGGAGTCCAGTGACCTTTGTACAACTGTGCGTTGAAGCTAGGGAGTTCAATTCTGAGATGGCACCAGTGGAAAATGTTGCAGAATTGGTCCCCCCTTTTGCAGGCTTTTGGAGAAACCCCACATCTCGCCCCCCACCCCGCTGCATGCGGCATTCCAGGGCTCAGCGGGTACGGTGATTAGAGAAGGGTGCCCTCAGCGCTGACAGCGTTTCTGTCTTAATGCTTGATTTTCACAAATATCAAAGAACTGGACACTGAGAACTAGTTAGTCTAAATCAGTTAACAAACGCAGGTCAGGATAAGTGAAAATTCATACTGAGCAGAATTATAGAGGCAAAGGAAAGGTATGTAGACACATTATATAAAGAAACAGAAGCCACGTCTTCTGGAGCTGTGAAGACTTTTAAATTCCATTTTCCTTTCTCTCTTTAATGTAATTTCTAAATTAAGAATCAGTTAAATGAGTGTTTGCATATTCTTGTATTTATCATCCCTATTCTTTTCTTTTCTATTCTGGGTTTTTTGTTGTTGTTTGTTTGTTTGTTTGCTGGGAGAATTTTCTAATCAGCTGACCAAGAGGGGAAAGTTGGACTATCTGATGATTGCACTAAAGCAAAAGGTCATGCAGGATGAGGTGGGGATAGAAATGTGCATGGCCTTTTATTAAAAGAGGCCTCTCAAATATATTTGTGAAATGTGCACAGGATGAAGCAGAGCGAGGGACCAAGAAAACCTGAGCTGAAAATTGAAACATCAGAGAGGTTGTGATTCAACATTCTTTTCAACAACTATTTATGGAGTGTGTTCTTGGGGGAGACATGCTTCTGGGTCCCTGGGACACCTCTGTGAACCAAGAGGCAAACAGTTTCTTCCCCTGGGGAGCTTGCGGGTAGTGGGGAAAACAGGATAATAAAAGAAACAAAGTATATGATAAATAAATAATCATATACTGCTTTGAAAGATAAGTATTACGGAGGGAAAGCAGAATAAACAGGAGTGATGGAAGTGAGATGGGTGTGGGAAAGGGTTTCGGGAAAGGTCTTTCAAAGATTATAAAACTAAGAACAAAGATTTGGGGGAGATCACCCCAGGCAGAGGAAATAGCCAGTGTAAAACTGCAGTAACCAGAGTGTGTCTGGCCTATTTGTGAATCAAGTCCTTGCGGAGGGTGGTAAGAAAAGGAATCATGGAGATGCAGGACAGCCTCGTGGCATAGAGACTTGTGGGTCATTTAAAACTGCCCTCACTTTTACCCTGAGAAAAATGACGGGGATCTGATTGAACATCAACCCAGCCGCTTTGTCGAGAATAGAGCACAGATGCAGGAAGTAATAAAGGTACTTCTTAGGAAGCTGTAGCTGTACTTCAGGGAAGATGTGTTGGCACAGGCCAGGGAGATGACAGAGGAAGTGATGAGACATGGCTTCTGGACACAAGTCATGCATGCTTGCTTGCTGACCCTCTTCCACAAATCCCCCTGATGTGCCTTTCTTTGGCACTTGCACAGAAGGGGACCATCAGGGGTGGGTGAGGTCCTGTGGGACCCTCTGAAGCACCAGCAGCTGCAGCCGCTGCCTGGAGTCTCTTTTGCAGTGGCTCTTGGATGCGCTACCTCCACCACTTGTCCAAGCAGGAATGGTTGTGAAGAGTTTTCCTTGGGAGCATCCCTCCCCTGCGTGTCATTCACCAACACACGCAGATGGATGAAAAAGTGTGCCTGCTGTAATGTGCACTTTTGTTTTGGTTAGAGACATCTAAAGAGAAGAGAAGCCCTTGTACCATTTGCAAGTATGTAATTTTATAATGTGATGCTTTTAAGCAATGACTTACATTTAAACTATAAAGAAAAACATAGGCTTGGCTTTTTACCTATAATCCATATTTGCATGATTATAATATGTCATTATGAATTACACAGGGACTCAGAGTCTGCTGTCTCAGAGGTCAACAAGACCTCATAATTCTAAAGGACACTTTTAAATACATAGCTTAATTGATGAGGACAGAAATGATATATGTCAGATCACGTCACTGCCCTCCTCAAACCTCCCCGTTTCTCTTCTCATTCAGAGTGAAATCCAAAGTCTTTGCAATAGTCTCACAAAGTGGCTTCATGCCACCTTGCTGGCCCCATTTCCAACCACATTTCCTGTCATTCACTGTGTGTCAGCCACAGTAACCTCTTGTGCTGCCATAAATACAACCAAGACCATGCCACATCAGGTTCCATGCCTTTACTGTTTCCATAGGCCATGCCCCTTGCCCATGATTCATGTGACCTCCCTCCTCACGTTGCACAGGGCAGTTCTCTGTTCCACTGTCACCACCTGAGAGCCACCTTGGCTGGGCACCCCTGTGTAAATGTGCACCACCTCCCCTGACTTCCTGTTGACTTTTCCCCTTCGTTCTTCCTGCAGGCTTGCTTGCTTCTTTGCTCGTTTCTACACTTTCTCCTCTGTTCGAATGTAAGCTCCTGGAGGGCAGGAGATCAAAGACTTTGTTTGCTATGAACTCTGGCTACCGCATCTGGCGCATCGTGGGTGGCTAGTGAAAATGTGTTGTGTGAAGAACACAAATAGGATGACCCTTGGGATGCATTTATATGATGGTCCACTCTCCAGTTATTTAAGTACCTGCTGCCACCATCCCCTGAACCTGGCCTCCTCAACACCAGGCTCTCCTGGTTCTGGTTCAGACACATAGGGCTGGGGATCTGCACGCCTTCTCTGCTGTTGCTACCCCAGTACACGCCATGTCATATCAAACTGTCCATCATAGCCTCCACACACATTCATGCCTTGGCCCTTGCTAGTCCATTGGCCTGAACTGTCCTCCCCGCTTTCTCTTCCTGGCAGCCTCTTGCGTTAATGTCCAAGTCCACTTTTTGTGTTTCCTCCTCAGATGGACTCTTCTTCAAATTGTCTTCATCTTTCTTGGCTGCCCAGTCCCCTCTGACTCTTGGTAATTTTTTTGGGCCCAAATTGGTATCATGCTGTACTTCAAAGACAAATGCTTTCCACCTGCATTGCCTTCTGAGTTACAGGCTCCTAGAGGGCAGAGCTGCGATGTACCTTGGAATGTTGGCATAATCCCAATGCCTGTCATCTCATAGGAGCTCTGTGAATGACTTCCGAATAAAAACAAAAATATTATTGAGTAACTCTGTGGGTTATAATGCTTTCACATACTTCAAAATGGCTTGTGTTTCCCTTAAAGCCTGTGCAGACCTCCCCTGCACTGAGTGTGCCAAATGGGTGAGTGACATCGTACACTGCATCAGCACACACAGAGGTGAGTCATGGGAAAGCACCAGTGCAGTTCTGCTGAAGCCCAGCACGTGACTCAGTCCAACTGGCCATTGACTGGAGGTGAAGTCAATCTTGAGATCTGATTCTAATTGAGGAGGTTCCAAATCGGTTACATTTCTTTGAAAGAAATCCAAAATGGGGTCCTTTTCTCCTTACTGTGTTTAGTGTCTGATTGCATGATCCCACCTGTTCGTAGCAGTACTTTTGTCTCCCTTTACTTTATGTTTTAAACACTTTTTATCATTGTTCAAGTGCAGTTTTATAAGCTCGTTGTGGTCTCTCTAGCATGAGTCTCACCTGGAGAGAGGGCAGCAGGGATGGACAGGTCAAGAAGAGTATGACAGAATTTCCAGAGGGCAGGTGAAGATGAAAAGGTAGATATGCCATTATCATTGCTTCCATTATCTGTTTTCTTGCAAATAAATGCATTTGCAAATCATCAGGGGTCCCTCCTTATTGCTCTCCTATGAAATAGCCACTACTTTGTCCTATGACTCTGTGTGTCTTTGGTTTTCTTCCTTGCTTGGCACAGTACATTCTCAAATAAATTGCTCAGAAAGCGTGCTTTGGAACTAAATTTCTAAGTCTTTACATGCCTTAAAATATTTTTATTTAAGTAACATACTTGATTTCTCATAGGTAATGGCTGAAAGTAGAATTAAAGTTTAAAACTTTTTTTTTCTCAGTGTGTGAACACTCAAGAGTTGCTGATAGGACTTTGAAGTCAATCTCCTTCGTTGTCTCTCTGAGTATATATGTCTTTGTATACAGAGCTTCCCATTGGCTACACTAATCAAAGCTGTAGAGCTGAATTATTTTTCAGTTGCTAAAAATTATTTTCTATTATTACTTGAAAACTGTTTCTCCTTTCTCTCTCAGCATCCTGGGGTCCCCCTTAATCAAATATCAGACTTCTGCAATGATCCTCTAAATCTCATATTTCCCACTTATATATTTTATCCATTTGCTGCTTCCTTTTTCTGAGGAATTACTTCAGTTTTATTTTTTCAGACCCTTTATTAATTTATGCAGTTGTGTTTTTATCTTGAAGTGCTTCCCTTGTTCTTTGTCATAACAGCATATCTGTTTAAATATTTTCTTGACTCTCTTTGTAGATTATTGCTTCTGCTGCCTGAATTATGTCTGTTTTCCCAGAGTTGTTTATATCTGTCTGTATTTTAATCTTTACTTTTTCTTCATACCACTGGCTCTCCTTATGTGCCGGGAAACTCCTGCTTTGACATTGATATTTATGAAAGTAGTAACTGGTGTCATTTTTCCCTGCGGTTGTGTAAATGGGTCAGTCGGGGGCTCTGCGTCAGTGGGAGGGGGACAGTGTGTGTGGATGGCCAAATCCCACTCTGGAGTAAGCATTCCAGAAGATGGCTCATAGTCTCTGAATCTCCCTAAATGATAACATAAGGAAGATACTAGAAGCCTTGGTTTTCTCCAGAGATATTCTTTTCTTAAGCGAGAGTCCTCTGAATAGTCTGCCTAGCATTGAACCCTGGTTACTGGCATAGAGGGAAGGCAGCTAAAGTGCTGGCATCCAGCCCTGGTCTTCTTAACCAACGTGTCTTTCTTTTCTAGTATTCAGTCCTGCCTTTCTTTTCCTTCACTATCCTTGTTTATCAGGAAGGCTCCATTGGGTGGAGTGCCTCTTATCTCTTCTGTGGTCCCATGAGAGTATGTTCGGGGGGGTAGCTTGCTTTTTTTTTTGCTTCATTTTTAAAGTATGTGCCCAGCCTATTTCCCTCTTCTAGAAATCTCGTTAAAAAAATCAGTTTGTTGACAACTCCCTTCTCCTCTTTTATTGTTGTTCTGTTTTGTGTTCTGATACTTGGTAACATTTTATTCTGAAATATTATTGGACTTCCGGAAAACTTGTAAGAACAGCACAGAGTTCCTATAGGCCCTTCACTCAGCTTCCCCTCATATAAAAACTTACATAAACACAGTGCAGGGATCACAGTTAAGACATGAATATCTGCACAACACCGTGAGTGTCACTACAGATTTTATATGGAACAGCAGCGTTGCCACTCGCGACTCTGTTCCAGAACCCAGTGCAGCATCTCACACTAAAACTCAGGAGTCGTGTCTGCTTAGTCCCCTCCAGTCAGTAGCAATGACTTGGTCTTTTCTGTCGCTGACTTTCACAGTGTCCTGGTCAGTTATTTGGTCAACTATGCCTCAATTTAGATCTGTCTAATGTTTTCTTAAGCAAGAGTCCTCTGAATAGTCTGCCTAGCATTGAACCCTGGTTACTGGCATAGAGGGAAGGCAGCTAAGGTGCTTCAAGGTTACATACTTTTAGCAAGAGTACCACAGAACTCATCTCCCTTTCTCAGTGTATCGTATCCAGGAATTTCGATACTGATGTGTGTCACCGTTAGTGATGTTAACCTGAGTCACTGTATCAGGAGGTATCTGCAGGTTTCTGTGTCATTATTTATTTATTTTACAATATTTCAGGGGACATACTTTGGGATTATGTAAATATCAAGTTTCTTCTCAACCTCTGGGCCCTGCTTTCAGCATCCTTCCCTGGCTTTTCCTTGCATCAGTTATATCTGTTTTGTTTGAATAGTGACTTACTATTTCCTTTAGTTTTTTGACTTATTAGCTGAATTTTTTTGTAAGACAGAGCTGTTTCTTCTTTTCTCTGCTTATTTTGCTATTTTTTAATGTCTCTGTGGATTTTTGGATACTAACTTGACTTTTGGGATTATAATCCGGCACCGTCAATATTTAGTTTTTTCCTCAAGTTGTCCCATCTCTAGCCACTGGAGGCCACATTGGTTCATATTCCCTACTGGCCTGTCCCCATCTCATTGTTTTTTGTCATCACAAGATGCTCCAGAAAAAGCTTGTATTTTCCCTGAGGCAGTCCTGGACTTAACCTCTTCTTCAATGATCCTTGAGTCCTTGTATGGAGATTGACATTAGAAAACAAGGTTTGGGCTCTAAGTATGCTCTCTGCTGCTGAGCTGTCCATTGCCTTTTGGAAGGTCATCCTGACCCATGCATACATGTTGGGAACAGCCCTGCCTGGTTTCAGGGATTGTAACTGCCCCCCATGGCTAAGTGGGTGACCTCAGGAATGTGGGCCACAGGGGACAAAGCTTGTCTCTGGCAGCAAGCGCTGCTTCTGCTTCTTCCCTTGCCCCCAAAGCGTGGTCGATGTCCATGGTGGGTGTGACCCCTCAGAGAGGGGCAACCTAGGCCAGACATGATCACTTGGGAGGCCATTATGGAAAAACTCAAGGGGGCTGCAACAAAGAGGGAGTGATGGACCCTCGTGCCCCTGGCTATTGTGGCGTAGCCCAAATCCCCATTTCTGTCTGGGAGAAGGGCTGCCTGGCTCTAATCCACTTAGGCCTAAAAACCTATGATGGGGAAAGCAGGCGGTGCAGCCCTGTGCTGAAAAGTGCGGGTATCTGGGTAAATCAGGCATAAGAAAGATTATGTAAAAATCCTGTGAAACCTGCTTTGTTTAGAATGCTCTCATTTAAATGATAAGAGTCCAAGCAAGAAGTTGATTCCTAAAAGTTGTATGGCTCATTAGCTATCTGACCGTGACTGACAATAAGCCCTCATACTTCTTTGAATGCTGTCTATTGTTTGAGCCTTACCTGTATTCTTGTGCAAACAAACCCAATAAAAGCCCCTCGAGCACAGAGGGCTCTTGGCCCTTCCCCTTTGAGGGATCAGCCACCTCTCCTCCCCAAGCAGATCACATCATGTCTCAGTCATGTTTACTCTTTTTTAAATATATTTTATTGATTATACCATTACAGTTGTTGTTCTATTCCCCCCTCCATTCCCCTCCACCCCGCACATCCCCTTCCCCACCATTCCTCCCCTTTAGTTTATTACCACGTGTCTCAAGTTCTTTAGATTCTATATTTCCTCTACTATTCTTGCCCTCCCCCCCTATCTATTTTCTACCTACTGTCTATACTATTTTCTGTACCTTCTCCCCCCTTCTCCTCCTCCCACTCCCCTGTTGCTAACCCTCCATGTGATCTCCATTTCTATGGTTCTGCTCCTGATCTAGCTGTCCTCTTGGTTTGCTTTTGTTTTAGGTGTGGTTGTTAATAATTGTGAGTTTGCTGTCCTTTCACTGTTTATATTTTTCATCTTCTTTTTTTTCTTATATAAGTCCCTTCAGTCATGTTTACTCTTATCCATGGCACACAGGGGGACTTGGGAGGAAAGTTGCCCCCAAACATACACACATCTAAAGGTGTCCCTTTACGTACTTACCTGATATAAAAAGGGGTGGGCAAAAGTAGGTTTGTAGTTGTGAGTAGGGAATACACAAAGGTTATGCTTATATTATTTATTAGTTATATTATTTATTGTATTACAACTGTAAACCTTCTTTGCTCACTGCTGTGCTTAAAACCATGAGTTCATATGTATATCTTTATACTTTCCTTTCAGTGGGATATTAGGAAAGATCAGGGGCAAATACATACACTGTTTGCTATATTTAACCAGAAAACCCAATTGTTCAGGTAAAATTTTTAAACAAATACCTTTGAGGATTTGTTCTGTATAAGAAAAATTACTTTGTTTGTCCCACTTAATACTCCCAAGGGTGTTTTTCCATCCTTCAGGGATGAAAGATCTTTTGAGTAAAAATCAATCTAGATGGGCATAAACAGAACAGTGGCAGATGCCACAATAAAGAGGATGTGGAGGCTCAGCTTCCTCAGTTTGTCAGAGACCTGACAGTTAAGAGTTTGATGTCAACAGTAGGAAAATAGAAAAGATACAGTTCAAAATGTAGTACACGTTTAAGGCACAACAGTGTTTACAGCATGGTAGATACTTAATATATGCATGATCTATCCAGGAGGTATCCAGCCATGTAACATGAAAAATAGAGACATTTATTGAAGAAGGTACCAGATACAAGAAACATTGTGTGTAAGACAATAATGCCTCAGTCCCCTTCAAAGTAGGCACCTTGGGACCTCACACACTTCTCCCAATGACCGTCAGGTGCCCTGTCGTATTTTCCTGAATCTCATCACTGGCCTGAAATCTCTTCCCTTTCAAAGGTGATTTTAATTTTGGGAAAAGCCAGAAGTTGCAAGGCAGAAAATCTGGGCTGTTGGGGTGCTGAGTCACCTGGGTGATTTTATGTTTCACTAGAAAACTCTGTGCGAGATTTGATGTATGAGTGGGCATGTTGTAGTGATGAAGCTGCCAGTCACTGGTTGCCCATAGCTGCGGCCTTCTGAATCATCCCAATAGTTTCTGTGGGTGAATGTACAAGCTTAACCCAAACTTTCATGCAGATTCATTGCTCTACTTGCTCAGTCATTTTGAATGCGATGGCCATGCAGTGCACATGCTCACTCTATAGCATCTCCCACCCCCACTGACTAGTACAGTGAAGTCGTCATCATTCACACATGTACATTCCAGTCCCCTCTCCTTGGCTGCTGGATTATATGGGTGTCACACAAATCGCTCTTGTTATATTAACAGTGGCTGGACTTTTTCCAGACAGACCTCGTAGACTGGTTAAAAATGAATGAATGAATTTTACCAGTATCACGACTTCATAAGCATCACACAGCTCGTATAACCATGCATCACTAATTTATTCAGCAAGCAAATACCACTCCAACACAGTTCTAAGCATGTAATTCTTTACAGAGAAGTACATTATCAAATGATATATTTTTCTCATTTCCCATCTTTTAAAACATTTTTGGAATGAATTCAAATGTGTAGGATTAGTTAGTAGAACATTTTGAAAGCCTGTGTGAAACTGTAAAATTCATATTATTTGTGAATTCAAGAATAATACACATAACATATGTGGTATCTACTTCAAACAGAAACTAATGGGATCTATATATTTGGGAATATGTGGCATAAATAGATACATTTCT
Source organism: Sturnira hondurensis (assembly GCF_014824575.4). Taxonomy (NCBI): domain Eukaryota; kingdom Metazoa; phylum Chordata; class Mammalia; order Chiroptera; family Phyllostomidae; genus Sturnira; species Sturnira hondurensis. Next base: position 4,096,436 of record NW_028081528.1, read on the forward strand.
TCTGTAAGTGGTATGATGTCTTTATTAACAAAATAGTTTCACTGGAAAGAAATCTGACTCCTTCACAATTGTAGATCAAATTTCTACTATTTTGCTTTAAAGTTAAAGTGAAAAATTTTTTAAACTTTGGCAAAAATTGATATTTATAAAAATGCTTCCATGGGGGGAATGGTTTGAATTTTATTCTTTTTACTTTGTGCCTTCATTTTCATGTAGTGTATTATTAGTTAACATTTGTGGAAATATTTGTGGGAGATACTGTTGTTTTGTGTGGGTTTTTTTGTTTTTGTTTTTAGATTTTGAAGTCTGAAGCTTTATTTTTCCATTCTCAGTTTTGATTGATAGTTTGAATGGGTATGGGATTTCTAAATTTTAAAAATATTTCCTTTATATTTCTCTTCATATGTTGGCTTCCTAAATGGGTCCTCTAAGTTTCCTATCTATTCCTGTCGATTTTCTGTGCCTCTGTTTTGCACTGAATTCTCTGAGAGAGCTTGTCAGCTTTATCTCCAAATGAATCTGCTATGTGTTTTGTCTGCTGTTTCTTCTGTATTTTAATAGCATCCTCTTTTAATTTCACAGATGTACAGGTATCCCTTGGTATCTATCCATGGGGCATTGTTTCCAGGACCACTGTGGATACCAAAATCTGTGGGTGGCTAAGTCACTCAAATGAAATGGCACTGTATTTGCATATAACCTATGTACATCCCCCATACACTTTATTTTTTGTATTTTATTATTTATTTATTTTTAAATATTTTATTGTTTATGCTATTGCAGCTGTCCCAAATCCCCCCATTTGCCTCCCTCTCCACACAGCCCCCCACCAAACTTCCTCAGCCAATCCCCAAACCATTATCCACGTCCACACTCATATACTGTAAATCAGGGGTGTCAAACCATTTTCACCAGGGGCCACATTAGCCTCAGGGTTGCCTTCAAAGGGCCAAAATAATTTTAGGACTGTCTAAATGCAACTACTCCTTAACTATTAAGGAGTTGAAATTACATTCGGCCCTTTGAAGGCAACTTCAAGGCTGATGTGGCCCCTGGTGAAAATGAGTTTGACGCCCCTGCCATATACAATGTAACTGCTATGTAAGTAGTTGTTATACTGTATTATTTAGGGAAGAATGATACCTAACTACATGTGTGTGTCAGCAACAATGATTCTTCTGGAATATGTTCAACCCACGATTGGTTGAATCTGTGGATGCAGAACCCACAGGTATGGAGGGCCAACGGTACTATTTTGTGTCTTGGGTATAATCCTGGTGTTTGTAATTAGAGTCTCTTGACTGCATTTTCTCAGGTTTTGGGAGTTCCCTGTCTTTTATTTGTTTGTTTGCGTGTTACTTTTTGTCTTTCACGCGAGAAGCTTTGTTCAAACAGCCCATGTGCTGGAGAAAGGGCACTGGAAAGACCTGCCCGCGAGGGGCTTTTTGACTGCGAACTCCCTCTAGGAAGACTGAGGAAATCACCTGGCGGTTGGTCTGATTGACTTCATGTCAGTCTCCCTCCGTGTTTTCTTTTTGTTCACTTTGGCTCTCTGGGAAGACCAAGGAGTCGGCTCGCTTTTCTTGGCTTTGCCTCTGTAGACATACTTATGTTTCAGCTTTCCCTCTGTAGATCAGCACTGCGCTTTCAGTATTCTAAAATTATGTTGGCAATCTCGTCTCCTGTTGTCTCCTGGAGAAGGTAGCAAGTGAGCTGTACCCTGAAGGATGTTTACTCGGCAGTCAGTCTTACAAGTGTAGATGGGGGCGGGGCAAGAAGAGGAAGGGGAGCAACCTTCCAAACAGAGGGAAAGGAAATGGAAAATGAGCTAGTGTGATGCATAGGACCGGATAGATGAATGTGTTCCTTCATCTCCTCATATTTCCTTAAGCGCATTGCCTTTTCTCTCAATGAATCCGTAGGAGTAATCAAATTAAATAGCGTACCTTGATGCAACAGTCTTGATTTTTTTGAGACAACTTATTCCAATGTCTAGTATCCTAACATACATCATATGGCTGTTTCACCCATATGAAAAGTAGTAAATTGATCATATGTAATGCATTAATGAAAATGGCAATGTAAGAGTGGTATTATTAGGAAGGAAAATAATTGATGAGACTGCTCCTTATAATGTAGCTGTATTAGAAATTTTTTTTTATTTTATGGAAGAATAAAGAAATGAAATTGTGCATAGGAAACAAAATATCATTTGACTCAGTTTCACTGATGGGCCAATTCGGATGTAAGTGGCTCTCCAGTTGTTGGAAGGTTGGACGGACTTCCACAGAAGTCTTTTACATGCACATTTATGGGTCTGAACAACTGAGCTTTTAAACTTTTCTAAGAGTAGTGGAGTTATGAAAAACATGTTATTCATTTATGTCTCCATCTAGGTAAGTTTCAAAGAAGTATCTTTATTTTGTAATTTAAACTTCTTGTTTACATGCAAACATTTTTTAAGCTACCAAACTGATATTATTATGGGAAATTGACATATAAAAAATTTACAATAATTACACCACTCCTCAAGAATAATTATTTTAATATTCCGTTTGGCCATTTCTCCCCAACACAGAATAAGAGGCATGGCTACATTTTAAATTCCCTGGGCTGTACACTCTTCCCATTTCATTAAACTGTCTTTGAGAAATTGAATTCTAATGATGGCACACTGGTCTTGAAGCCTGCATTTAGAAAACATTTCAGTGTTATAAAGCCAGGGAGCATCCATTAGTCATTCCCTGTCAGACCCAGCACTGGGGAGAGAGGGATGGGGGAGCCTGAGGAAGATGAAGAGGTAAAAGTGCTGAAGAGCCTGCGTGGGGCCAGCAGGGGTGGCTATCATGGATGAGGCCACCACATTCCTGGTGTCTCTGACCTTGGACTCACTTGACATTATAGTCTGGATTCTATTAAAGGAATTGCATGTTTTTTTTTTCTTCACAAGAATCACCCCCTACCACGACAAATATTTAAAAATGTTTTTTTTTAAGTTGGAAAAGCAACTTTTTCCCAAAAGAAATTTATAGTTCAAATTTACACCAAGTTCTCACTAACTGGAGCAAGCGGGGTTTTCAGGACAGCGTCAGCTTTCCTCTGTAACACATTAGTCACTCCCCTGGAAGAGGCAGTTTTTATAGGCAGTGGGATAAAACAGCCACAGATGTGCATGGGAAATGATGGGCTTAAGAATGTACCTGCAAAGCATTTTTTTTTTAATTTGGAGGGAAAAAAAGATGAAAGATAGAAGACTAAATTGGGATGCTAAAAAACAGTGATTCTGTATTAGCGAAATGATAAGTTTTTGATCCGTTTCAAACAGCGTTTTCTTTTCCCCTTTCCTTTATTCTTGGGAAGTTCTTGAGAGAGTGCCAAGTCTTTTCACTGCACAATTTTTAAAGGTATTTGCCGTTCCCATGTGTAACTGCCTGCCTTTTTACTGTGCAGGGCTGTAGTGACGCCTGTGGCCAAAGAGTTTAATCCAGACATGGTCCTAGTTTCCGCCGGATTTGATGCATTAGAAGGCCACGCCCCTCCTCTGGGGGGTTACAAAGTGACGGCAAAATGTAAGTATATCCTTTGGGGCTTTAAGACATGCTATGACATAACATCTTTAGATTTCTAAAATAGACGGCACCTTTTGCAGGGGTCTGGTCAAGTTAGGTGAGACTTTTGAAATGTGTCAGATAGTGTTTACTGCTCTTTCAGATTCACCTCTTTGTAGAAATTGGCCTTTCAGAAAAACAAAGTTGATTTGTTTCATTTGGTGGACTTGGGGGGACAATTCAGAGCCTTTATGGTTTCAGGAGTCCTGTGTTGCTATTTAAAGGTGTGATAGGGCTTCTGTTTAACATAAGCTGAATGACTTGAAAGGTCATGAGTCTAGAAAAGCTACTGGACATTTTACAAGGAAAATCGAGGTTACTGTTTTTATTCCATTGTACTTGGAGTAAAAAACAAACAACAAAAAACCCCCACTCTTTCCCAATAACACTATGATCTTTGGGTTTGAGTACGATGTGGTTCCCGTGCTCACAGGCTGTGTACATGCCTACAGGCAAGGTTCAGGGTTTTCTGTTGTGTTACAAAGATTAATTTTTTGGCTGTGCTACTTAGCAACCAGACTCCAAATGAACAAATATTTTTCTGTTATATTTGCATTTGATTGATGTGACTTAATGCAATTTGACTAGAAAGAGTCTTTCTTTAAGAATAATTTCTGTATTATCTGAGTGTGAAAACAAGGGTATGCATAGTCCATGCATACAAATGTTTGCATCACAAAGAATAGGATCCATCGTGTTTTTGAGTGATTGGGGGGTGGGGGAAATGGAAACAAACAAATCAAAACCAACCGAAATAGTTTTAAGTGAGAGAGATAAATTTGGATCAAGTGTGTTTTATTAATTTGAATAGGACCAAAGAACCAGCATCATGCCAACCTTTGTCTTTAGTTGGCATCTCATGTGAGAGAGTTTTCTGCTCTCTAATTATTCCAGTAACAGTGTTAGGTAGTAGCTATTTTTAACATCTATTATTTACCCAGGGTTCTTAGTGCCTTGTTGCCTATTGAAAACATATTAAAAGAAGCACCTCCACAAGCACAGACAAAACATAGTAACTCACAACTTTTGTACAATATAATGGAGAAGTATATTTGGTTATATCAAATATCTTTATAAGCTTTTTACTTTCTTTCTGAATGCCACTCAAACAGAAGTCATTCTTTCCTTTAGAGATAAACCTCATTTGAGTCAAGATTGGTGAGTAGCTTGTACAAAATAAAGGGGAATAAGTATTTATGCCCCAAATTAAGATAAACCCAAACAACAGAAAATCATGGAACAAAGATGGAAATCCAGAAAAGGTGTTCCTTGTTATTACATCCCAGAATCTCCCTCTGGAGGGATTTATTGGAGGAATATCTGTATTTGGGTCTTTCTCCCTGCCCTGAAGGCAAGTTGTAACAAGTCCACTTCTCAGAATTAGCTAGAAGGAGTTAATCTTTTTGTTTGCTTGTTTCATTTTTTTTTTTTTTGGCCAAATCAAGTTCAAATATCAAATGTCATCTGGTTTCTACCTCTTGTTAGCTTCAGTACAATGGGCCAAAACTTTCCTTGTGTTTCTTTATCCATTTGGGGGGGACATTCTTCACTGCTTCCTATGCCAGGATATTTGTCTGTAATCTCTCCAACCTCTCACTTTTTCTTATTTTTTTTCCTTTCTATGTTCTTTTCTACTCAGCGGCCATAGGCTGCCTTACTAGGTGATTTGTTTACTAAGAAAAGCATACATGAATTATAAGTGATTTCATAACTGGCCCTTTCTTGAGTACATGCAATTAATAAGGAAAAGATAAACAATGAGGAGAAGAAATCTTAGAAACCAAGGAGATTATAGTTAGAGTTTATCTAAAATAGTTCATATATTTTATAGGTAGGTAAACTAATTTATACTGTGATCTGAAATAATTGGGGTTAAAACCAAAGTGCTTATCCTGAATTTGTAGTAGATGAACTTACATAAGGCTTCTACTGGATTTTTTCACTAAAGAGAAAAAAAGTGCATTTATTCTCATAAGATGCATGAGCATAGAGAACTCAGATGCTTACTACAGAGGCCACTGTGGTGCCTAGGACCCTTAACTTTTCAAGTGTAGTCTGTGATAGACGCTGATTGGCCCCCTGCTACTTACATGAAAAACAACAGAGCATCACCTCTGAGCAACTGTTTGTACGTATCAGCCCATGCAGGCCTGAATTTGCCAGCTGAGATGCTGCCACCTTCACTAGGCAGAGGTTAGCATCGCTGGACAGCTGCATAGTTACATATTCCCCAAATAGCTCACCCCTGGGTCTCTTTGTTCTCTAAAACCTGGCAGATGCCTTTAGGTTGCTTTGGTCTGAAAGTTCTGAACAGGCTGTTTCTATGGGGCCTTTGCTGTCCCACCATGCCAGAAGTCATCCTCTCTTTGAGGGGAATCCCAAAATGAGGCCGAAGTGGGCTAAATCTAAAAGTAGGTGACTATTATAAAAACATTTCTCTCTGATTGTTTTCCCATTCTGAAAAAACTCACCCTGGCCCCAGGTAGAATGTTCAAGGATTTCACTGGGCAGTTTTGCGATCACGTCTGAGATGCTAACATTTTGTTGTCTTAGCACATTGAGTGAATATTTTTAAATAATTTTGTTTGATATTTAAGAAAGGAAAGGGTAAAGTCAAAACCAATAGTGTTTTTGTTTGTTTTTAAACATTTAATTTGTTACCTGATTTTTTAGAGAACTGGTTAATACTGTGACAAAAGTTTTGGTCCCAATACAGGGATCATTTAAAATTAAAGTTGGTTCTTTGCTGGTCTCTTTTTTTCCCTCTTTTCTCTCATTTCTTCACATATTAAATGTTCTATACTGTGAAACTACAACACAAATATTCAGATATGTTTCTACTAAAGTTTAAAATAGATGGTCTGACTTAGTTCTTTGAAATCAGTGCTGTCCTTTCAATGAACCACCCTGATTACAGCCCAAGCTAAAAAGGAGTAAGTATCTTTGTGTCCTACCTGAAGCCTCGCCCCCAAATTCACATTGAATCCATCAGTTTGTCTTTTAAAACACTCTCACTTTCATCTGATTGTCTTCAGAATAGTGTGAGAGGGTTGGCGTGACAACTAAGTGCAATGTTCAAACAATAACATTAAATAAAATTTATTCATCATATTGCAGTAGCCCCTTACTGTATTGTTATCATTAAAAAGATATAATAAAGATTCTTTAGTTCAAATTCATCTTACAAAAGAGGTAAGATGAATTTAAGTTTTTTTTTTTAATTTTAAACACATTTACATATTCTCTACTTTCATTGGTTTCAGGTAGTGAATTCACATGTGCAAACTGCTTTCATCATGTGTATAAAATTTTTCCTTTTCTTTGAAATAATGCAAAGGCCATTGTAAGATGATAGCCACGTATGATTTAAAAAATGCTTCTTTAATAAACATGAAGTAGTTTCACAGTTCTTGAGATAGAAACCATTTCCCTCAGCAAATCCGTAAGTGGGATTTTGACAAGTAAAGAACAGCTAATGGTTGGGGAAAATATCAAATAGCATATCCTCGAGTCTTGAACTGCCAACTTCGCCGTGGTAGAATGTTTTATCCTTTGCGGAGAGCGTCCCCTCTTTTCCCCCCGTGACCATCTGTCTGACGGGGAGTGGGCACCCCACTCGGTGGGGCAGATACCTGCGTAGATGAACCTGTGCCCAGCTGTGAGTTCCTCCTGGGAAAGCACAGAAACCCTTGATGAGTCAGTCCTCCAAAAATAAACCTCTAAGAAGTTTCCGCGCTAAACCAGTCAACACATAAGTGCCAAAAAATAAACTTTGTTAAACAGATGAGGCTGTGTTGGTTCACATCATCTGCTGATGACGGATGTATGTGCTAACAAACTTCATTATTTCTCCCATTTAGAATTGGCAAGAGCTAAATACTCTGATTATATTTACTCCAAGTCTTTTGTTTGTGAAAGAAATAAAAATCACTGCCCCTAAGTCCTATTTGTCTTCCCCTCCTAAACAGTGTCATAATTTGTGTTTCTTTCCGGTACACAAACACACACTCCTACAATATTTTAGTGAGTGTGGTTTCAAATTTACCATACGTACAGCAGAAGGTAAGTATTAAATTATTGTTCTGTGCATATAGTTTATGGAACTTGCTTGTTTTGCTTTTAGCATCTTTGTTTTGACATATACTCATAAATATTTATATATCCTTTTACTTCCTATATATTAGGCAATTATGGACATATACTATTATGTATTTTATCTATCTTCTTCTGAATGGACCGTTAAGTTGTGTCTGGGTTTTCACTCTGACAAACAATGTTGAAGTGAAACATCACTTCTCCCACGTCTTCTCTTGCCTAGGGTGTTACCTCCCGCAGACGGTTCTAGTCCTGGTGCACTTGTTTCTTTCTCAGTATGTAGCACTTGAAAACATGGGGGAAGCAGCTAAAGAAAGAAGGAACACCTTCCACCTTCCTCAGCTACTCCTCAAACCACAGCCCTGTCCCTTGTCTCCCTCAAACATGTACACGGGCACCCCAAAAGCTTTCCTCTTCCCTTTACCAGTCTGTGCTTTGTATATCACACCCCTTCCTTCCCCATTAAAACTGCCAGAGAGCATTCTGTTGTGCACTAATATCCTTCGAGTCTAATCCAACCGTCAAGGGAAAAAACAATGGGCTGGAAGTCATGAGATAGATAGATTCAAAAACATTATTTTAAGATGTTTTCAATAAATACTTCAGGATTTAAACTTAAATTGAAAAATGATTTTCTACTCAAAGCCAGTAACTAGGAGGGCACAGTGGTCTTGAGGTGGGAGGCGTGGCCTGGTCATCCAGCAGACGAGTGATAATCCTGGTATGCGCTCTTAGAACAACCACAGGAGTGTCACGCAATCTCTTGGAGGTTGTTTTCTCCACCCTGAAGGGAGCATTAATTTCATCCTGGCAGTATTATTGTTATTGATGACGGAGCAATAATACCTGCTGGCAGTCATTGAATATTTACTCTGTGCGAGGCACCATATGCGATACTTTTTTGCATCAACTCATTTCATATTTATGACTACATGAGATAATATACACAAAGAACCCTCTGTGTATGTTTCTATTGTCATGATTTTTGTATCTCCTTATTATCCTGAAGTCACTAACGAGGATTTAGCAGTCATTTTAAACAGTGAGAGGAAAATTAAGTGGCTCAGTCATAGAGCTGAAGAATAACAAAACCACAACTCAATCTCAGGTCTTTTAAATTCCAGCTTATAATAGTTTCCATTTGGCCCAACAAGTTATTAAAAATATTCCACATAAATTAGTAGTTTTTAATTGCTGTAGAAGTGTAGTCTGAATTGTGAAAAATATGGAAAATAAAAGGACATTCTCGCACCAATAAATTACTTACCTGAGTAAAACGCTTTAACAAAAGAGTAAGCAGAGCTTTTTATATGTATAGGGGAGTCTACCCGTTTGCAAGCCTTATTTGCCATTTGTCATGGAGGATTCTGTCGAAGAACAAGTCAGGGACCTAGTCTTTAGCTCACATTTTTTCACATACATGTAGTCTCTCCATTGTACTATAAGCAAGTATGAGGCCCCCTGCAAAGGCAGGAGGAAGTAGATTTGCAAGGCATTTCTATTTATAAATTCATTTGTGCAGCATAGTTTCCTTGGATATATCTTATGGCCAGCCTAAAGAAGCAACACAGCTAATTAAGGAAGAAAAAGTGTCAATGTGTAAAAAAATAACAAAGCTTAGATTTGGGGATGATTTGATTTTGAAATGACAGCCAAAAGATTTGTTCAGTGAGTGCTCCGTGTCTTACTGTTCCCCGGCCTTCATTTTCTCCCCCCAATTGCCTGTTTCCTTGCACCACCTGACAACTCAGATACCAAATTGTAGGAGAATACTTTCCATCTGCCGTGCTCAGTTCCTAATGTCATGAAACAATCCTTAGGCGAGGGTGACTATTACTTAACTTTGAAGAGCCAAATTGCTATAACTGTACCATAACTGGGGCCAGATCAACATTGCTTTTGAAAGGAAAATATATAAGCAGACTTTGCCCTGAGGGGGGATGGCAGCTGCAACAGTAGAGCTAGACGTGGGCTGAATTTCACTGATGCTCAAATGCACGTTTTTGTATTTTAACAAGTCGGAATTGGGATGCCTCTTACATCTGATGACATTTCATTATTGGATTAGTAATGTTCTTTTTATTTTTATAGTGGTCTATTAAAAATTGGTCACAATTATTTTGTGCCATAATTGATGACATCTTAGATTTAAAGAAATATAGTATTTTACTTTTTGAAATGTTGTTTTAAAAATACCAGTCAAAGGCCATAGCTAAAATTATAGCTTAGATTTCCATTTTATATTTTCAGGCTTCCAGTGATTTAATAGAATCCCAAGAAAGTAAAAATTAAAGTCACAGTACCAACAAGCAAAAACATTATCTGGGAGAGATTTTAGATAGTGGATTCTCTTAATGTAATTTGCTGTTAGATAAAAATTGTCCTTCCGTGGCCTGAAATTTCTGTGACCATAGGTTCCGACTCTATTGTGATGACCCCTCTAACTAAAATCATTCATTTCTTCTTTCACAGATTAAATCAATACAAAGGAGAGTCAGTCAAACAATTGATTATGTCACAGGTCAATACAATAGTAAGAGTATGGGCCATAGCTATGTGGCTGAGACTCACCTTCTAGCATTTGTGTGGCTGATGAAGTTATCAAGGACACTATGGGGAGTGAATGTGCACTTTGCATTTATAGGAAGTTTTCCTCATCCTACTTTTATGGGCTGGAGAGTCATTACGGTCTAGTACAGTGGTTTTCCACCTAGCAGGCATGAGCATCACCTGGTGGCCTTGTCAGGCTTGCTGGACCCCACTCTGAGAATTTCCCATACCTTAGGCCTGGGGTGGGGTCTGTAATTTGCATTTCCAAGTTCCCAGGTGATGCTGTGACTCCTGGTGTAAGGACCACATTTGGAGAACCACTGTGCTAGTTACAGAAAGGACAGACCTAGGATTTGGAGTTGGCTGGTCGGCAGTCTGGGTCTAATTAACTGTACACTCATTTTTCTGTTTTTTACTGTACTTGTTTCTCAAAGAGGAATAATATAAATCTGTTTTGCCTAATTTAGGGATATTATGAGAATCAATGAGTTATAATGGATTCAACAACATGGTTTCTAATATGTGACACTCTAGATATAACAAGATATCAATGATATTTATTTTATCTATTAAATTTAGGGATTCTATTGTTTTTCATACACTTAATCTGGGTTCAGAATTCACATGTCTTTTATCCATAAAACACTTAAATGTAAGTCAGAATTCATACATCGAAAAACTTTTGCAATAATATATGAAAATAAATGCTAAAATATTTAGCATTGTTTTGAAGTGTTTAGCATATTTAAAGATATTTTAACACCTCCAAATTATTTTTATGGAGATATAATTGTGGTATAACCTTATATTAATTTTAGGTGTATAGCATAACAAATATTTGTACATACTGTAAAATGATCACCACCATAGGCCTAGTTAACATTCATCACCACATGTAGTTACATATTTTTTTCTTCAGAAGAAAACTTTTAAGATCTACTCTCAAGCAATTTTCAAATATATGATACAGTATTATTCACTGTAGTCACCATGGAGTGCATTACATCCCCATGCCATTTATTTTATAACTAGAAGTTTGTACCTTTTGACCACCTTTACCCACTTCCCCCACCCATCCACCTACTGATGCCTCTAGCCCACCAATCTGTTCTCTGTATCTGTGAACTTGTTTGTTGCTGTTATGGTTGCTCTTATATGGAGGTGGCTAGGATCTCATGTCTCTTCGTGTCCCTGACTTCTTTCCAGGAGAACTTCCAGACGTGTCCCAGGTGATGCTGGGGCCAGCTCATGGTCACAGATAAGTCACCAGGAATTTCAGTGATAGTTTTACCACCAGGTCTTACGAATCCAGAGAGTTATCAATAATTAGACTTTTTTGCCTAATATTCCCCCCCTCAGATAGTTTCAGACCAAGAGTCATTTCCAAGAACTTCCCTTTATCTCTCCTTGCAAGCAGCCTTACTGGGACTTGGTAGAGCACTGTGGACTCGCCATATCCTTTGGTAGGAAAACTCTGTAGAAATGAGCTTTCTCTTGATCTCAGAATGCGATGCATTTGCAATCAAACAATACGAAAAGTGACAAGACAGACATATAATTTTCTTCCAAAATAAAAGAAAATTATATGCCCATGAAAAGCAGAGCGCATGTGTTTTTAAAATGCAATACTTTTCTTAAGGAAGTTTCCTCATTCCATCTCTCACCTTCATCCAGTCACGAAGTTTCAGTGCCTACTTGTTCCATAAGAAATTGTATGGGACTAATCAAATTGTAAACTCTGATTCATCTCTTCCTATCTTTTCTTCAAATGTTTAGCATAGGAATTTTCAGTGTAAATGAGGCACCTATATAAGAGTATTTATTTTAATGAAGGAAGTAAAACAAATGCCCAGACTTAGGAAAATGCAGTTTGTAAAACTACATTGATTACCGCATATTTTTCGACTATTCACATTTTTTTAAGACTGACTTATGCTTAGTCATACAACAATATAGTCTATAGGAAAGGTCTGTATTCCCTGCGGTTTTTCTCCTTCCTCTGACTTCGTAGAATTTTTTTTGTAAACTAGAAAAAAATACCTATTTCAAAATTTATTTTACCAAATCATTGACCATGTCTGGCATATCATCCCTATGCTTAGTATTCCTTCTTGCACTACAGTGCACTTTGCCCCTCATACCACACATGGCCTCTCTCCACCTCATCCTTATCCCATTTGCTCACCATGCTCCAGCCTCGAACACCTTTTCATCTGTCTATCAGGCCCAACTCCTGTCAGGGTCTTTGTGAAGGATATTCCTTCTGTCTGGAACCCACTGCCCTTCGGTGTTCCCTGGCTGTCTTCTCAGCTTCGACCTCACCTCAGAGAGATCTTCCCTAACCACTGTGCCCAACCCCACCCCATCCCACCCCACCCCAACCATCCTCCATCCCTTTTCCTAATTTTTCTTTGCTAAGACTATGGTATTTGGGTCTATTAGATGTTTAATTATCATACCCAAAGGGGTTAAAATATCACCTCACTCATTGTCCAGGCTCAAATCATATTTATTGACCTTCAGCTATTGAATGATTATTCTCTTTAAAAAAAGAAATCAAGTCACCTTATTCAAAATGTATTTCAGTTCCATAAAGTCAACCTAATCTTTTATTTGGGAAGTTTGGTGCATGTGTACATATTCCAGATATTTTTTAGTAAAGATCCATGCTGTGCTACGTGTGTTGCTATGTGATAGCAGAAAAAAAGGAAGGAAAAGAAAAGACAATGATTCATTCTGGCAAGCAGTTTTAGGTAGTAGATCAAAAAAGCAGGCCCTGGAATGGAACTTTCTAGGTTCAACACTTGGCTCCGCCACTTCTGTGTGTGTGTGTGTGTGTGTGTGTGTGTGTGTGTGTGATATTGGACAACTTACTTTATGTTAGTGGGACTGAGTTTTCTCAAACACAGATGGGACTCTCTGTTTCATTGGTTTGTGGAGATTAACTATGGCAGCCTATTTTTCAACCTAAAGAATGACATTTAGTAAGCACTCAACAAAAGTGAGTGAATAATAAATAGTCTTAAATTTTTCCTGTGCCTTGAAAGCGCTCTGGATTGTAACAAGTTTCATGCATGCAGAGTGTGTTACTCTTATTGGAGTCGAATAGCCCTAGGTCTGTGTCCCGATAATAATGTATAACTGTCTGGCTTTTAAATGCTTCAGACTAACTCACAGATGAAAGCTAAGCCAATGAGCACTGTTAACAAAATGCATGAGGGCAATCGATTTGGGGAGATCACTTACGTGAGTGCAAGGAATCCCCCACACTTGTGCTTAATAGGGAGTCAGGCTAGCTAGGCATGCTCATGTATAGGGGAGTAACATAGTAGTATAGGCTATTAATATTTGGGGCAAAGAGCAGAATTCTTCATTTAGTGAACATTTCCATGAACATCTAAAATATTATCATATACAGGAAAAAAAGACTGTTCATGTTGCTTCAGATAAAAACAAGGAATGAAATTGAGGGAACATTTCTGTTGGTGATTGGAAATATATCATATCTACTGTTACTGACCACCTTCTCAAAAGCAGATTTTTTTAACACTCCGAGGTAAAGAACTTTACTGTCGTATAAAACATGAAACAACGTTTATTTTTGAGCAATTTATGGAAACTTGTCTATAATAGTATCAATACCGTGATGTAAATTTTTAAATAAGATGGAAACTAGAAAGGTAAAAGGATAGTTGGAGCTAGAGATGATGAAAAACAAAGGTAAACCCAGAGAGACCGGACAGGCCAAGATACCATCCTCGGGGTTTAATTTACTTGGCCAACCCCTTCGTAATGCAGACAGTATAGAGTATTTGGGCAAGTGTGTCTGATGTGGGTTTCACAGCACGTATTTTCGTGTGCGTCGTGTGCCGTTGAGTCAGCTCCCACTCCCGAAGACCCTGTGCATGAATGAGTGATGTCCCCTCCGTCCTGTCCCCAGCAGCCCTGCTCAGTTCCTGTAGATTCAAGCTGAGGGCTATTTGAAGAAGTTAATCCATCTCATATTTGGTCTTCCTTTTTTTCCTGCTGCCTCTGTCTTCCCCAGAATTATTGTCTTTTCCAAAGAACCCTGCCTTCTCCTGATGTTTCCGAGGTAGGACCATGTATTTGTGCACTATATGAAATCCATCATCTCCTTCAGGATTACTTATCTCAAATTCAAAAGCAATTGCCAGCTCTGTTCATTTATTTGCAGTTTTCTGGGTCTACTGTAAACAGTTTTCTCAGATGTTGTTATTTCGAGTCAAAGACTTCTTCCCACAGCAATGCCCTTATGCACAATAGTTCCTTCCTGTTTTAGAGTAATTATCTAAATAAGGCACACATTGGAGTCCCCAAAATCTTTTTGTTGTACAAATAGCTGGCAGAGGGAATAATTTATTAGATGCAGCTAATTTTAGAAACTGACAGGCGTGTGAAGGGCCTAAAGAAAACGGAGGCGTGTCAAGCTACTTGGGATGATTTCAGGAAGGTTGTCAGCTTTAAGAGCCACGTTTTATTAAGGATTGCAATGGTTATTGAAATGTTTCCTATTGTTTTACTCAGTAGTCTCAGGAAGACTATTTGGCACAAGGGTGAAAAATGAGATATGCAATTAGGAAGACACCACTGCAGGCCCTAGACAGTAAATCATTGCTTACCAGACTTAATAACTAGTAAGTGCCAGGCCAAAGTACTACCACAGGCTTGTGCGAGAGTTCAGCCTCTTCATCTTCCCAGCATGCCTGCTGTTGTACCTCCTTCCACGACTGTATGCAGAGGTGGTGTTCAGGTGTTTGGCAAGAGGAGAGTAGATTGCAGTCACCTCTCAATCCCAGTGGAATAGATCACACAAGCTTCAGAAGGTTCATCATCTAGAAACTAAAATCCCTTACACTGGCCACAACTGTCTACCAGGGGCAGCCCTGGGACCACCTTCACATGAGACAGGGGCGTTGGTTTTCTAACAGCCTGGCAGGTGTGAATGTCAATGAATCTGTCCCCTCTGGTGGCAGGGAGGAGGGCGCTTCCAACTGACCTGTTTGCTGACTCCCACATCAGAGAGGAACAAACTTGAAGAGCAGAATGTTAAGTAATTCTTACTTGCAACCAAAGCCACAATACCCCCCTCCAATTGTCCTAGGTGGGATTACTCCTTTTACTTCAACATAACACTCAAGAAAAAAATGGAGAAGAATAGGGGATGTGGTGTATTGGAAATTGCACTAGGAAGAAAGTGACTTTTGTTCTAATCCTCATTTACACACTAATTAGCTGTTTTAAAAATTGATATCTCCAGTCCTCATCTTTAAAATGAAGTATTTGGACCAACTAAAGAGTGGTTAAAATTCTCTATCTAGAATAGCAAGAACTACAAACATTTAATAAGTGTTTATAGTCTATGGAAGCACATTACATTTACTTTCTAAGTTTTTATAACAATGCTGTAAGATAAAGTAATATTGCTATGATCCTCATTTTACAAATGAAGAAACTAAAATATAAAAGAAAATATAAGAAATGGCCTGGTTTATGAAAGAACTACAGCTGGTAATTCCCGAGTGGTCTGGCTTCAAAGCTGGTAAAATGTATTTTCTGTCTATATTTATGTCAGAACTGGACCTCGAAAAATTGAAAATAAGGAGAGGTAAGGACCATGATGCATTTAGGACTTGCATCACCATTTGGATGCAGGTTTACTAAGTTTGCTCCTTTGGCTACAGTAGCTATACCTCTCTCCCATTCTGCTATTTCCACTCTTTTTTCTTCTTTCCTGGAAGGTTATTTTGTATGTTGAGAGCATAAAACTCTCCACCATGAAGAACTGGGGCCCTGCCCTGTGGAGACAGATAGAGGTAAACTTGCGCCCTGTGTACCTATTCTTCCATGATGCTTTATGAAAAGATAAGTGACGGGCAATGCAGAGTGGGAGAAGGAGGCCGATTGCATGCGCACACATAGAAAATCCAAAGGGTTCGGAAAAGTGTATTTGATTTTGTCCCAGATGTACAATGGTATTGAATCTTCCTCATGAAGGAAGGACTGCCAAAACTGCTTTCTTGGTAGAGATGAGATTTACATTGTAAAGATAATTACTGTTGAGTCGAAGGAGCTTAAGTTTATGTTCAATCTTTTGTCTTTTTAAATACTAGATTCTTCTCGTACTGGGCCTTTTTTCTAACGTGAGTGTTGAGATCCTACACACGGTTCCAAGTAGGCAAAAGGGTTAAAGGGGCAAAAAACCCATCAACAAAGAGAGCCCTGAGTACTTTCTCATGAAGGCAGTGGTAATAGACAGAGGTATGCAAACACCTCCGTGTGCAAGGCCCTCCCGCTGTGTCCTTGCCCATCTTTTTATATTGATGGTGATAGTGATGTCTGAAGGGACAGAAAGCTGCAGGCTCTAAACAACTGCTGGTTTTGTACACAACCAAGCCCCTCAGGGGGACAGTCTGCAGTTGTGCAGTTGTGCAGTTGTGCTCAACACAAAGAGCTGCAGGGTGAACGGGAGCTAAGGTGTAACCTGTACTCTGTGCCTCAACCAAACCCCGTGGTCTGGGTCAACATTTAACGAGGAAAATGAAACCAGGAAAAAAAAAGAAAAGTGCTTGCTTCATTCAGCCAGTAAACATTGGCCACCTACTATGTGCTTGATGATGTTGTAGGTCCTGGGGTTACATCAGTTTGAAAGAATCTAAGCACTGTTCTCTGGCTGCTTATGTATCCAAGCTATGCTGTCTAAAAGATTACCCACCAGCCCCATGTGGTCATTTAAATTTGAATTAACCAAACTATATATTTCAAGTGCTCCATAGTCATGCAGAGCTAGCAACTGCTACATTGGACAGACTGATACGGAACATGTGCATCATGGCGGAAAGTTCTTTCAAAGAGCATTTTCTGGTGGTTAATGACTAAACACAATAAATGAGTAGCATAGAGTACATTGGAAGCTGATGTGCTGTGAATAAAATTAAAGTAGGGAGCCCTGGCCAGGTAGGTCAGTTGGTTCGAGGATCATCAGATACACCAAGGTTGCGGGTTCGATCCCCAGTCAGAGCACATACAAGAATCATCCAATGAAGGCATAAATAAGTGGGGCAACAAGTCTCTCTCTCTCTCCCTCCCACCTGCCCCTTCCCCACTCTCTCTCAAAAATCAATTAAAATTAAAAAAAAAGTAGGGAATGGATAAGGTTATGCTGGGAGAAATGAGATTTGCGGATTTCGAGGTGATGATCAGAGATGGCTTCTCTCATAAATGGCATCTGCACAACCACCCCAGGTGAGAAGGGAGCAAGCTGTGAGGCCAGCACAGGGAAGAGCGTTCTGGGTGTGAGAGCAGACAGGGCCGAGGCCATGGGGCAGAGGTTCCTGGGAGTGCTCTGGGAATAAGGAGGTGAGTGTGACTGAGGTGACGTGGTCAAGGAAGAAGAGAGGTGCAAGTGGCGAGCAGTGGTTCTGTTCTGATTTATAGTGAAAGTAAGTGAAGTGGGTTTGCCGTCACACTGGATCTGGCACAAGGGAGGGGTGGGGGTGGAGGATAAAGGGTAGCTCCAAAGTCTTGAGTCTGGACACCAGATAAGAAAGAGCTTATGTTTACTGAAGTGGGGAAAGTCATGGGAGCCAGTCTGAGACAATTCTCAGGTGTTCAGCTCTGTGCATGTTGGATATGAAATGTTTCTTAGACATTTGAGAGCAGCTTTCCAGAAGGCAGGGGGATATGTGTGCTTTTAGTTCAGGCCAGAAGGTAGAGCTAAAGGTAAACATATAGCTGTTGTCAGCAGGTAGATGGCATTTAAAGTCATGCCCCCAGGTGAGTTCACCTATGGGGCAAGTGCAGTTAGAAAATCGATCTAATAATGACGGGGTTTGGGACACTTCAACATGATGACATCCGGGTCAGGACGAGGAGCCAGACGAGGAGATGCCGATTGTCACTAGCAGAGCAAGGTGTCCTAGAACCCAGTTGAAGCCAGTGGTTTAAGAGTACAGCATAGTCAGCCGTATCAAATGTTGTTGATGGGTTAAGTGAGATAAGAACTGTCTGCTAAATTCAGTAACACAGAGGCCACTGCTGACCTTGGCAATGAAGGGTTTGATGAGTTAAAGGCCTGGTTAGGGGAGAGCATTGAAGGAGAGGAGTTGAAGATTTTATGTATATACTATTCACTTTGTGAAGAATTTTGTTCTGATGGGAATTAGGTAAATGGAGCAGTAGGTGGAAAGAGGAAAATGAGCATTTAAAAAATCAATATTAGTAAAACCAGAGCATATCTAGTACAGAGCCAAAAACCAAGGCTGTTGAAAAGAGAGAAGAGAATTAATTTCTGGAGAAATGTCTTTGACTTTATGAAGGGCATTTGACCTGGTGTGTAAATGCAAAGTTGGGACTTCAATGTATGGAGAGTTTCTCCATAGCAACAGTCGGAGAAGCAGAGCGCATGGGTCCAGATGCTGGCAGGTGTGTGAGTGCAGTGGTAGGAGATTTATGAAGTGTGCGTCTGATCGACTTCTTCCTCGGTGAAACAAGAACGAAGGTCATCACTGAGAATGAGAGCAGGAAGGAGATTTGGGAGGTTTGAAAACCAAAGAGAAGATACAATTAGCTAAGAGAGAGGAAAAGGGAATCTGTTAGAAGATGGCATGAAGCCACTTTAAGGACCCACATGAGTTTCATGGACATCATTTCAAAGTGAGACAATTCATTTTCACCAGCCACATCGAACAATCATTCAGGCAGGGCTGAATGAGAGATAGAGAAGCAAAGAAGCAATTTTGTGATGCACCATGAATTTTAAACTGGTTAAAGTCAGGAAGTGAGAAAATGAGGAGTGTAAGGGAAATGAATAATTGATAGGATCAAAATGAATTGCAGATCCCCAAATTATTCCAGTTGCTGTAGTAGTGGAGTCAACTGAAAAGATAGGCACTGATGATATGAGAGAAGCATGCTTGGAATTGACATTATGGAAGGTTCTGATTAAAGGCACCAGGGCATGATCCTAAGAGTGAGTCACCACATCATATTCTAAGCTACATCAATTCACAAAGGGAGTTACTTTAAATTCTTGTTAGGTCAGCATTCATTCTTTCTGACTTGAAGTATCATCTCTTTATGAAAGAACAAAATTTCTAATACACTCATAAGCTGATGCTTAAATTTAAAAATAAAAAAATAGGGTAGCACATTCTCCTCAGATAGTATCACGTAGATAGAGCATTTTGGCTTATCTCTGTGAAGCTAGACAATGCAATCTTGGAATTTGCATTTGACCTGAAGCTTAAGCTTCTTGTTGCACCCAATTTCCAAGAGTTTCTTGTATGGGGACTTAAATACAAACCCAGTAACAATAAGCATTATTTAATTTTGTTTAGTCACTTTCTTTATGAATATATTTGTAGAAGAGAGTGTTTGGGGTGTAGGTTTTTGACTATTTGACTCCACAGCCATAAACAAACAATTGATCCATTTGTCCAAACAGGGAAAGCTCAACAACGAGCAGGTATATGTTTTGTTACCACAAAGGGGAAAAATCAGGAAGATACATTTCCTAATATGTAGGAAATTCTAAGTGTTATTTGTGAAAGAAGGAGATATTTGATGAGATACAGATGATGCTTATGTTTACATTTTATTTTCCACTAGGGTCTTATTTATATTTATTCTTGAGACATAAATGTGGAAATATTTCTGCTTACTGATTTGAAGATTTATTGGCAGTCAATGGGGAAAAAATAGAAACTGGACAATTGCTTTAGTTAAGATTTAAGAAAAGCGTGTACATTTTCTCCAACTTTAAAAAGACTTTGATAAAACACTCAATTTGGTCTGGAGGGATTCTTTCACCATTGCCTTTAAAAGTACAAGGTATAACCTTATCTTCATTAAGTGCCACTGAATGTCTGGCACCACATAACTAACCAGAGAATTGGTAGCTTAGGGTCCATGGGATGCCTCAAGTTCAAAGGGAATAGAGACATCCTGTTTGGTGTTGTATTTCACTCATGCTGTTAAAACTGCCCAGACCTCCTTAAATGTTTTCTTTTTCATTCTTAAGCATGATCTTCTTTGTTCCTAGAGAATAACACAAAGCATAATAAAACCCGATGTCAGAACAAATAATTTTCATAATGTGTCACAAGATTTTATTTTTAGCTACAAAGGTCTTCTTTCCTTTTATACAAAAAGATATCATTTTTTAATGATGGTGGAAACAGGTCACACACCACTTCTGAGGACCTGTGGCTTGTTAGAAAAGAACGAACATTGCTTTAAAGTTACCGATTTTAACACAACACCTTAAAAGTGCAGATTATGCTATTGAAACTTTGTAATGAAGTCTACTGAGAAACAATGAAGGTAGATACGTAAACCCTAACTTGTCCAATTAGGAAAATTCATTCTCAATTTCTAAGATCATAAACATGAACAAATAAGGTGTTTAAAACTACTTCTGCATCTAATGACATTCTAAAAGATTCTAATATGTTCATTGAATCCAGAAATTTCGCATACTAATTTTTTTCTAATATAAAATCATGACCTGTAACTTTCTTGAATGTCTCAAAGCTTATTTTCATTAACATTTCCTATTTTTTAAATTTAAGTCATAGAAAAAAAATGCTGGCTGAACAAAATCTGGTCTGACTGAAGTTTTCAGAAATGACTTAGTAATGTTTTCTACATAATAATTTGTAACAGAGGGTGATAAATAAATACCAAAATAAAAGTCCTGTCTATAGGATGCATATTGAAGCTTGTCTGTTATTTGGAGAAAAATTAATAAGGTCTCTCAGATGATTAGTTTATTGAATACTTTCTGAAACCCAGCTAGTGCTCAAAGTGAGAATTCGTGGTCTGTCAGAACCCTAGGACTTTGCACACTTCCCTTTGTTTTGTAGGGGGGAAATATATGAATAGATAAATGGTTACGTGGCTCCTTTAATCCAGTGTTACAATGACCACAAATTGTTTAAAGGAAGCTGCGCAGCAGCTTCTACTACCTTCATCTGCAGAGTATCAAGTGATCAAAGTTGAGGTCACATTCAGTCTGGCCATGCTTTGCTGGAGAAGGTCTGGTTAAGTTGCCTGCTTTGGCAACCAGAAAGAATGAATGCTGGGATATAATTCTACATATAATATTTTAAAATTTATTTTCATTAAAAATTTTTATGTGTGATTTGTTAATGTATGTTACATGGTTACAATTAGATTTTAGTAGTGACTCTAAAGCAAATGTTATTTTTCCCCATCCAAATGTCCTTTAAAATTTGTTTTCTTTTCCACCCTGTCCCCCATTGCCACCACTGCACAATGGCCTGGATCTGATGCTATTCAAAAGCTGTGCCCGTGTGTGGTCTATCTAGATTGCTGCTTTGTACTGTGTATCTTAACACGTCTTCTCTGAATGCCGCAGTGTCCCCAAGAATAAAGAAGGATTATATTACCATGTAAAGTTTTGTACCTACAGAGATTAGCAAGACATATTTTGTACATTTAAAGAAATGACCTCTTCTGGGGCATGAATAGATGGTTACTGTACTTATAAAACACTATTTTAGACATTTCTCAGTGACACTAGTTCTCAATTATTGTATCATTTGTTGACCCATTTGTTTCATTTTGAAATATGTATTGAGTCTTTAAGATACAGTAGGTGTTCATGGTCTGTTCCGAGAGACATTTCCACAACTATGGCAGTATCGATGTAAAACACTTTCATAGGCCGTGGGAGCGCAGGTGAGGAGGTCCATCAGTCTACCTGGCTGAAAGGAGACCTCGCTGACAAGGTAACGTGGTAGGACGTGGCATGTCGAGTGTTACTCAGCCAAATGGAAGAGGCAGCTGAAGAAATTTCCCATCGATGAAAAAAATTCTCAAAGTGCATGGTGTTTTCATGAAAATGATACATGGCCTCATACAGATAGTGGTTGTATGTGAAGGAGCGTGATTAAGACAATGCATTAGCTCTAGGGGAGTTTCCTGTGAACACAGAACAAAGTGAATTTTAGTAAGCAGAGCCGAGGGAGGCAGCTCTCCTTTTATTTAGGTTACAAACTCACTAAAAGGCTGTGTGCTTCTCTGTGTGTTTGTATGTATATATGTACCTGCCTGCCTATCTTATCTGTTTGTCCATCCATCCATCTGTTATCATTCTATCTATGTGGAATTCACTTTCACAATATTTAAATGTAAAAATGTAAAAAATGTAAATTCCTGGCTAAAAAAAAAAGAAAAAGAGTAAGTCTGATTTAATTGATGACTGGTGTGAGAAAGCGGACTGGTATTGCTAATTCTATTGACTGGTAGATATTTTTCATAAATTCAATGAGCTGAATCCAGAGGTCCACTATTTTAAGGAAGTATTTTTAAAGTACTTATACAATATGCTTAAAATACATCCTTTAAAAAATACTAACTCATAAAAANATATTTAAATGTAAAAATGTAAAAAATGTAAATTCCTGGCTAAAAAAAAAAAAGAAAAAGAGTAAGTCTGATTTAATTGATGACTGGTGTGAGAAAGTGGACTGGTATTGCTAATTCTATTGACTGGTAGATATTTTTCATAAATTCAATGAGCTGAATCCAGAGGTCCACTATTTTAAGGAAGTATTTTTAAAGTACTTATACAATATGCTTAAAATACATCCTTTAAAAAATACTAACTCATAAAAATATTAGACATCCCTTTTAAAATATGCAAGAGACTATATAGTTTTTTTTAATTCTATTAAGATTATACTATCAAAAAAGTATGAAGATTGCTGAATTAGAAAGTTATTGCATAGGGAATGTTTCCAAAGTATGGACTTTGTTTTTGGAATCTCCACTAAGTTTACTGCTATTAATGAGAAATCATGTTTTAATCTTAGGATATATTTGCTCTGGTTTCACTAATTGAAAACATAACTGTGGGATGAGTTACAGACTGTTCTCTCTCAGAATCAAAATGCTAATTCAATGTCCCATCAATAGAGGGCACTTGCTGTGCTGTGTTCGGATTTGAACTGAGCTCTTACGTGATAAATAGCAATCAGCGTGATTGAGTGAACTCTGCCTGCTTGCTAGCATTGGCATCATTTTCTCTGAAAAGCACACTTCCTATAGCTGACCATAAGCTTGATCTCTCCTTTTCCCGTTATCCTTACTGAGATTTATGAAGAATCTGGCAGCCTAGGGCTGGGTTATGTTAAAGATACTGATAAAAAAAAAGAGTGATTTTAAAATTTCATAGGCTCCAGAAGATGGCAAATTTTATTTGTTTCACTCCAAAATTAAAATCAGTAGCATTTTAATTATTCTCTTAGAAGACATAGTGGCTAGCTTAATTTACAAAGTAATACGATTATAGTGGTTTAATATTTACAACTGATGTATTAGTTTTGAATTATTCAATATAATTAGTGTCATCTATCAAGTAGTATGGTTAAAGGCAAATATTCACATCAACCAGATTGTATTTTTAATAAACTAGACACTTTTCATGACTTGGCATATAAAAAATTTTATGTTGGATTTGAAAATATTAAGACAAATTCAAATGTCTATGCTTTATTTCCAGATATCAGAAACTGAGATTCTCTTATGTGTTTTCTGAAATGAAATATTCTTTGAAACAATTGATAGATGGAACATACAATTCGAAAGATTACAGAAGAGGGATTCGTGTCAGTGGGTCTGAAACAGTTTTTCTAATTTAAAAAAAAGGTCACACAATACACTCACAGGAAACAAAGAATTCCAGCAGTGCAGCACAGCATTCCAGAGCTTTTTTCTCTGCCCAAAGGATGTATGAGTTTTGTGAATACATACTTTCCTTTTATATTAATTGGGATAGTCTTACTTCGAAGTCTACAGAGAGCAGCTTAATTCCCCAAACACACATCCACAGACACACAGGCACACTCACACCTACACATACTATTGTTCTTTAGAGAGGTTAAGGTCAGTAAGCTTAAAATACGTATTGTCAGGATGGGGAAAGCTTTACAGAGCTGACACCAACAAGCATGAAATGTACTTGATCCTGGGATAGTGTGAAAACTATGAACAGATTCAAGAACAGATGGCCCCTATTCACCCCATGTGGCTAAACACACAAATGCCAACCTCAGAGACGCCTTACCTTTGCCCTGTCTGTCCCTTCTAGGCTGGGTCTGTTATATCAAGGGTTATTGCCTTCTTGGCCCACCCTGCAATCTGCTTTTGAAGTCCATGGCCAAGAAGCCAGTGTGAGACGCCATTATGAGAGAGGTGTTTGCTTAAAGATATAGTCTGAACAAGATCCCATGGACCCCTTGATCATCTGGCAAGGAACCACAAACTCTAGCCAAGATCTTCTAATCCCCTGAGGATTCAGAACTGCCCACCATAAAAACATAATGGCCTGTTTATCTGAGCAGCCAGGAGATAACATCTTAAAGTTACAATCTGGGTTACAGACTGGTGACACGAAGCAATAAGAAATTCAAATACCTCCCTCACCCTGGGAAAAAGAACATGTGTGCATCCCGACATATAGATACCACTGGGCGCTCCTTTCTCATGCTAATGAGAGTCACAAGTTTCCCAACATTTTTTGGTGAAATAAATTAAATATACTTGGGAAGAAATGGCTGGACCCTGCCCCTTACTCCATTTGCACGCTTAACTATTTTTGAAGTTTGGGACTATGTTAAGAAATATTCCCACTGGCACAATCAAGTGAATTTTTGTGGCACATTTTGACTTCTTTTCAAAGATTGCTTAAATTCTATGACATTAATCACGATTGTCTAATAAAACACTACAGAGGTTCCCAACGAGATGCCTTATTCCCAGGACTCCCATACTGCAACAGATCAGACACTCATTGTTCCGTGTGTGTGCTTGCGTGTGAAAATAATATATTTTCTCCTGTGAATCTTTGATTTTCTGCTGGGGAAAAATTTAAACATCTCAAAGTTTAAAAAGCCTCCAAAGGCCTGTTATTTGTCTGCATTGCTGACGTTAGGAACAAGAAAAGCTAGATTTGATATTTAAACTATGTCTATTGAACACATGATCTAGCGGAGGTTCTATGACCATTTGTTTCTAGGGAGTCTGTTTGTTATTATCAGTCAACAGGGAGAACAACGTGCCTGTGTGGGATGTCCCCCCTCAAATAAATGACTCTCTGGGATTAAGGGTAGCCATCAAATGAACCACTTAGTTGCTAGGCTTCTTCTCATTTGATATTATGGGTATTCTGGCATATCTAAATATGACCATTAACTAATATATTTCTTTTTAACCAGTTTCTAAATACTCAGTAGGATTATTTTCATAATCAAATCTATTTAATCATAAAAATGGGCTCTATATATCAATGTAATATGTTTAATATAATCATTTTTATCCAACCTGCATATATACACACACACACATATATTTGAATCTACGATATTTAACCAGTAGCTTTTTTTTTAGCTCTCTTAGGAGTAAGTCATATTATTTTACCTCAGATTTAGCTTAATCACAAGCTTTGCCTTGCCTAGTTTTACCTGTTTTCTTTTCTTCTGCCTTTTCAATAACCCTGTAAAGTGGTTGAGGAAAGTTACATATAAAATTGCTCTGAAATGTGCAGAAATAGCTCCAGTCACAACTGTGCAGCACAGTTCTAAAGCTACCCTCATGGGCAACTGCCTGTGGAGTCTGCAGCCTCTGACCTCCTCTCGAAGGGAACACCATCCCAAACAGTCCGCCCTCCCTGGGGGTGGGAAGTAGTGCTGCTTTCTCTTGCAACCCAAAAAGGTTTTATTGGCTTTAAGAATTTGTTTAATCAAATCCTAGTAAAGGTCCCTCTCACTCCTGGGGCCCCTTAGTAAAGTACGGATTAGGGCAAAGCCTTCTAATGTGTCCTTAGGAGAGTCATCATGGCGCGATCCGCGGAGGGGTGGGGGGAAATGAACAGCCTCCAGAAAACAGCTTTTAGCCAAAACTAGAGAGAAAAATGAGGCTTTGGCAGGAAAATCTCCCTGTGTTTGAAACAAAACTATGGAAGAAAAGTATGTCAGTAAAAAAGATTTCCCCAAAGATTCGTTTAGAATAGAATTTTCAATATAATGAAGATAGAGCGCTTTTTGAGAACCCCCTGTAACAATATTTCATTCCTAATAGAATTGCCTGAGAGCAACTGAAGCAACTCAAGGAGGTAGCGGAAAATACTTGATTGAGTAAACTGTATCACTGAGATAAATAAAAATGCCCTTACCTCTGTGAGACATCTTGTTGGATTTGCTAGAATGTAATTATTTTGCTAAGGAATCAAAGTAGCACACAAGCAAAAGAAGAACACTTTTGATTTTAGTCCCCAAGGAATAGAAACTGTTAGGAGAAAGAAATTTCATACTATGTATGAGTGAAACATTTCTCTGCCCTAAATATGTAAGCTTTCTGAACCCAGGATGCTCACTGACCTCAGTCCTTGGAGTGTTTTCTAACAAGGATAACTATCTGCAGGAAGAGCACTTATTTGCACATGGTAGTACATTGTGAAGGGTTGGACAAAACATACTGTGCAGAGATACCCCCTGCCTTGTAGGAAAGGGAAGTCTGATATAATAAAGTACTATACGCCATTACTCGGGGGGAAATTAAATATATTCAGTCATGTGCTTGCAACAGCTCTTTGCAGGCAATTTACATGCTCAGGCCAGAGTGTAAATTTATTGATCACAGTAGGAGAAAGGGAAAGCTTTGAAAACGGATGCAAACTTCAGCCTGGTGGTTAAATATAGGAAGGGCCATGGAGCTAGGCAAACCTGGATTTGGGGTCCTGACTCAGCCTTTTGTAAACTGCTTGACCTTAGGCTAGTTGTTAATCTCCCTAAAATTAATTTTCCTCCTTTATAAAGCAGAAATAACAAGTATACTCATAGTTCATGTAAAATACTCCCATGTTCCTAAGCCATACTGTTAGACCAAGATTAGCTCATCGGTAATAATCGTCTCAAGCTTTAATCCAGTTTCATCTTTTTCGACTTCCTTGTTACATATTCTTCCTCTTGATACTCTTTGAAATAGGCCTTCAGTAGAATTTCCTCTCTTTTAACTGCGGACATCCACAGATTGTCTGTTTTTAACTTTCCTTATATTCTCCTTTACCATGATCTCACTGAGTGTCAGTATTTGACCATGAAAGGGTGAGTTTTCCTATTCTTGCAAAAAATGTTAACAGGTTTCCGAGCTTTCTTGCCAGCTATTTACTCTCACGTCTTCAGTCTCTTTCTGCCAAATGTCCTCATATGTCTTCCTACATCCCATCCTAAAATGGAGCGGCTATTCTGTTCTGAAGGTCTCTTCTTTTCATTGTCAGTCACCATTAGTCAAGAATGTACCATTTGGCTCACTTGGCTTTGGGATCTTTGTAGTTCAGCATGCTGTTCCCTCTCTTTATTTTATAAATCTGGAGTCACTTTAATGTTTCAAGTGGAATTGGAGCCAGATACCTCATATTCTGCTCACCTCTCCGTGACCTTTACACAACTGGCAAAGGATCTAGAATAAGAATAATGCTGGCTACAAGATTCTGCTGACTGTCTCAAGCTGCAGCGCTCGTAATTACAATAGGCACAATTTCTATCTTTCCAAAAACACCCAACAGTTGGAACAAGCACAGGCTTTAAAATACCTTGGATTCAAAACACAATTTTCCCCTATGTCATTTAAATAGGTAAAGATTCTTTCTTTCTTTAGTAAGAAGTAGAAATGACTTAAATGGTAAGGTTTATTTTCTATTTCACATAGCCACACAAAGGAAGTAGAAGATAGCTATGAAAGACACACTGTTCTGTGCACTCCCAATATATTAGAAAAGGACGGCCAGCCAATGCCGCTGACAAGTTGCAGAATTCAGAGTGTAACTATGGTGGTCAGAGCACCAGACTGCCACTGTGGTGATAAAGTGTAACTAACATATAATGTGGTCTTAGCCCATTTATTAGTTTGCTGGGGCTGCTTAAAAAACAGAAATTTATTTTCTGCTACTTCTGGAAACTGGAAGTCCAAGACTGACATGTTACCATGTTCCATTTCTCCTGACACCCCTCTCTTTGCATGTAGATATCTCTCCCTCCCATATAAGGATACCAGTCATATTAGATTAAAGCTCCACCTGGTAGCATCAATTTAACATAATCTCCTTTTTATAGGGTAAGATTGTCTTCAAATAGGATTACATTCAGTATTTGAATTTGGGAGGGGAACACTAACACATCCCATAGGAGCCTTCATAGAGATTGCAATTTATTTGGAAGAATAAGATCTATTTTGCAAGCATGAATTCACTCTAAAACGCTGGGATTCGTAAAATACTGCAGTGGTTTATTTATCTAAATCAAGTTTGATCTGGCTCTGAACTGCCACACCCTCAGCATAAGTCAATAGGGAGTCCTCGAACCGTCCCCAAAGTCATGCAGAGACCTGAGGGGCAGAGTCCAGGAGGGGTGCAGAGTGAAAAGATTTCAGAGGAGGCTGCAGCCTCTAGACCATCACAGTTGCTGTCGTCCACTGCCTGAGCTCACGGGAGCCATTCGTAGGCAATACTTTGACTCACTGTCTGCCAAGCAGGAGCATGGGGATGTGGTTTGTTTCCCTTTGGTTCCCAGTTTCACAAGCTCTTGGTGTTCTGTGGCTGTGAAAATGTATATGGCGCCCCATCAACACTCCTTTTGCTTCCTGACAAAATGTTACTCGAAGGTAACCCTTGCTGTTGTTTGGAGAACCTAGTCCTTCACTTAGGGAATTTTAAACATGTGCTGCACGCTCTGTCTGCCCTCCGCATCAGCTGTCCAACCGGCTCTGCGTCCTAGGAAACCAACCTCTACACTCTGCAGTACCAGGCTCTCTGATTCTAGGTGAGTGTGGCCAGTGGGAGTCCTGGCAAGTGCTCAGAAGGCAAGGAGAGAGCGCCTGGAATGTTTCTTCTCCAACACCTCCTGCCGCTCCCACCTGGCCTTGGGCAGGGGCTACCTCCTTCTACTGAAGATCACAGCCCCCTTTGCTGGGCCTTGCCCCACAGCTACAGGTCATTCCTCTCCTTCTCCTTGCCCCTCATGCCTAAAGGTTGCAATGACCTCCCCCTGTTGCAAGTATTGTTCCCAACAGCTGGACCAAGGGAGAAGTCCCTTTATTAATAACCTGTCTTCTATACCCTTTGAGGTACCATCTGTTTCCTGCTGGGACTCTTAAATAATGTCACTAGGGCTGCAGTTGTGGCAATGAGAAAGAAAATTCACCATCCTCAACAGACTTATTTTCTGGGAGTAATGAGGATGCAGGAATTAGACGATTAGAAAGCAAACATGGCAAATGTTAGTAGAATGAAGTATTAAAGGGAATTTAAAATAAGGTGACATGACAGAGAGTGACATGATGACTACTTTAGATGTAGGGTTTCCCTTTAACACAAGTCCCTGTCTCCCTGAAATGATCTGTATTAGATGATCTTAACAGGGCTGGCGTTCCAAACAAAAGTCCGGATGGTCTTCTGTTATCTGGCAGCTTCTCTCCTCTCACCCACAAAAGCCATCAATAGCCTCTAAAGACCAGAGAAACTAGCACTCCGAACACAGAGCCTTGGGATTTCCCTGTGTTTAGAAGTGGGCGCTGTGTGGGGCAGAGGTTGTTGAAAAGAAAAATCTCTTCATTTTCCCCAAAAGAAGAGGCACTAATTAACATCTCAGTAGATTGTTTTTCATATATATATGTATAAGAAAATTTCATCCTTACCTTCATTTTTATCATGTACATTTAGGGTTATTTCAGTGCTCAAATTCCATGAATTTATGGTTTTTGCATGATAAATGAGTGGCAGAAAAAACTGCTCTAAGCTTTCAGGAGATCTCCTCCTGTCAAAATAGTCAGAGATAGGGCAGGTTTTATAAAGAAACAACATTCAAGAAACTCCACGTGCGGTTTGCAAACTCCCCTCTTTTATTGTGACGTTTGCCCTCCTTATAGAAAGCTGTCCTTTATGTTTAGTGACACAACCCCAAGTCCTCTGCCTCTTCTTCATCTGTAGCTTGCTCAGCGTACTCTCTGTCCTCAAAGCCCTTTTACCCACTTTCACTGGCCAATGCTAGAACTCCAGTGTGAATGTCGTGTATTCCCAGAAGATCCAGCCTCCTGATTTCCCAGCTGGAGGTATTCTTGTGAACTGCTTGTGATGATGTTGG
Organism: Sturnira hondurensis; assembly: GCF_014824575.4. Taxonomy (NCBI): domain Eukaryota; kingdom Metazoa; phylum Chordata; class Mammalia; order Chiroptera; family Phyllostomidae; genus Sturnira; species Sturnira hondurensis. The sequence goes on from NW_028081528.1 coordinate 4,126,869, forward strand.
AATCCCTTCTCTTGCTCATTCCTCTGTTCCTGTACTGTTGTAATCTGCGTTCTTGCCTTACATCTCTTACTGGCCCACAGGGACTTGGGAGTTGCTAACATTTTAGATAGAGCAGGTGGATGTACACTAACACTACCTTGACCCTTCCAAGCTAGACAACATGTATTCAAAGCTCCTTTCCAAGGACATTGGGAAGGTCATTTTTCTCCCTAAGATTATGAAGTATCCAGAGTTGAGAGTTGAGATGGTGAGAATACTGGGATATTTATAGCTTCACGAATGTCTTAAAGTTTTTTTTTTTAAGATTTTATTTATCTTTAGATGGGAAGGGAAGGAGAGAAATATCAGTGTATGGTTGCCTCTCGTGAGTCCCCTACTGGGAACTGGCCTGCAACCCAGGCATGTGCCCTGACTGGGAATCGAACCGCCATTGTGTGGTTCACAGACCTGTGCTCGATCCACTGACCTACACCAGCCAGGCTGAATGTCTTAAAGTTTTTAAGCTCTGAAAGCTTCTACTTGGATCAGTGAATACCAGAACTCATCCTAGAGATGGGATGGTTTGAGTAGAAAACTGGGGAAAGAGAGAACATGGAATGGAGGGAAGATTTTTCTTCACATCAGGAGCATCCTTCCATGAAAAGAAGAAACCAGCCCCACATGCATCCAGAAGCTTAGAAACCACAAGCAGGTGCTAGGAAAACAAGCTCCAGTAAAAACCAACTGATCCCAGTGGTGGGGAATCCAACCTGTAGGACAGGGTACCATTCAGAACATAGAAAAGTGAATTTTCTTATAATTTTGTTTGACTGGAAAAAATGAGTTCAGGGTAGAGGAGGAGGAAGGAGGTTCTCACACAAATCACTAGGATGCTCTAATTTGGAAAATGTTTCCCAGGTAAAAGAGATAATGCCCAGATTAACTTTCTATTAAAAACATTTGTCACTAGCTTACATACAATAGGAATTCTCAGTTATTTAATTCTGAAGTTATGAGGTTTTCTCTAAAAAGATTTTTAAAAAGGGGCCACATCCTAAGATTCTTTGATGCATATGAGGATTACATCAGTCATGTTATTCCCAGTTCAGTCATACTGCTAGTGTAAGAATTCCCCACAGATTTTGTGATGTCATATTATTTGACAAGCAAAATTTGACTACAGGTGGATAATGCCACAACCTCCAAAAGCAAAGCTGAATCCAGAAATGATGTCATTGTGGCTCTCTTTATGAGAAGGGCTATGGCCTTCTAGCAGTGATTCTCAGTGTCATGCAACCCAGTGATGTCAACTCAGAGAATCCTTGATAGAAAACAAGATACACTAAAGGGCAGCATGCAGAGCATTTATGAGGCATTCTTACAGTTTGGCTTACTCTTGGTTGTGTAGTGACATATTGGTAGAATAGTGAAGTGGTATCTTAAGAGTCAGTATAAGAATATAGGGTCATTTCCAGCATCATCCAGATGCAAAAGAACCTTTAAAGTGAAGATTAAAGGTAACTTTCATAGAATCCATTCTGAACAAATTTATATATATAATATATGTTATAGTCATAGTATATTTTATTATATACACATAGTATGTATACCCAATATATTTTATGTATTTTTAAATATAATACACTATCAAGAATAATGTATTTTATTCTGAAGAAAATGATATGATTTTTTAAATATTTTATTTATCTTTAGAGGGGAAGGGAAGGAGAGAGGGAGAGAAATATCAATGTGTGGTTGCCTCTCATGCATCCCCTGCTGGGAACTGGCCTGCAACCCTGGCATGTGCCCTGACTGGGAATTGAACTGCGATTGTCTGGTTCGGAGGCCCGTGCTCAATCCACTGAGCTATACCAGCCAGGGAAGAAATGATATAATTTTGTATACTGCTTCTTAATATATGGAATAAAAAACTTTACATGGAACCCATTTTTAAATGTTGCATGAATATTTAGTATTTTAGAAATACATCTACATGCTTATAAAGATTAAGATTCTAGGAGTAAGCATAACATGAAAACTAAGAACCACATCAATTATGCTGCTTTTACTTAGTGATTTTTTATTGAATATATAGATATAAATTTTAGAATTAATTATGTTTAGATCCAGCAAAGTAGCTGAATGATCTTTGGGAAGTTATTTCCTTCTCAAAGTGGATTATTTAAATAATCCAATTTTTTTTCAACACATGGCTAATTTCCATGGTCAGACTTTCTGCAGTTCTTGTCGAAATCTCACATACCTTCTGGACAAAGATGTCTTAATTTTCTACATCGAAAATCTGTTTGTATTCAAGACAATCATTCATATCCAAATAATAGAATTTAAACTACTTGACATAGGAATGTTTTTCATTTGTAGATGGAGGCTGTTGTCAAGGTAGAATGCGGGGAAGCTTGGCAACTCCTCTGATGATTATTTAATAGGTAAGGGATTAGGCTGCTTGACATACTTGGCACCTCCCTTCCAGATCCTTCCAGTCCAAGATTCAAAGGTAATGAGTTAGCAGTACACACTTTAGTCCCCACTCCTATTAAAAAATGTGTGTGTGTGTGTGTGTGTACAATTTTCTTTTTGTTTCATTTGGACCACATGTGCCAGATCCTGTGCCAGAAGGTAAGAGGAATCTTACACTAACCTTCCTAATTAGTACTGACTTCACAGTATGTAAGGTTTCATTAAAGCTTTAAGCGGTGGTTCAGGAGATATGAAAGTGTAATTTCATTCTAGGCAGAAGAGAAGTTAAAACCCTAGAATTTGGGGATATAAAAAGAAAGCCAATGCAATTAATAACAGTGAAAGGTTAAAGACTAGTAAGCAGTTAAGGAAGTATGAGTTTCCGGCCGTAGGCAAGTACGGATGGTAGACATGGGGCCACATACTCTACTTCTCTCCTTCAGTCCTTCTCCCAAAAGGAAGAGCAACAAAAGTAAATTCCAGCTTTCAATTCTTCCTTGAAATACTCAAGAATAAAATGCGAAGTGATCATTATAAATCAGTGAACCTGGATAGGCCTGAGATTTATGTATTTTAGGTATAATTCAGGTATAAATTATAAACTAGTTCTTTTTGAGTAATTCAGATACAGAGGGCAATTATTGGTGTGCAGGTAGATGTTTAAAATCTATTTCTCCAGCACAAGCAAAGAAAATCAAATAAGCCTGTCATGTGATACTCTCCCATGGCCAATTTCAGCTCTCAACGTGGGGTCGCTAACACAGGTTGAGAAGAGATGTTCAATGGCAAAGTATCATATAATACACCCTCTGTATCAATACAGTCAACATAAATAACCCCAGGAGCATAAACAATAGCATATATTAAAATAATTAGGAAGTGTGGTTTTGAATATTTAATACTTTTCTTTTTTTAAAGATTTTACTTATTTATCTTTAGAGGGGAAGGGAAGGAGAGAGGGAGAGAAATATCAATGTATGGTTGCCTCTCCTGGGTCCCCTGCTGGGAACTGGCCTGCAACCCAGGCATGTGCCCTGACTGGGAATTGAACCGCGATCGTGTGGTTCGCAGACCCGCACTCAATCCACTGAGCTACACCAGCTAGGGCAATACTTTTCTTTTTAATATAATTTCTCTTTGTAAGTTTATGTATTTAATATTCATAATAACTGTGCTTACACCTAGCTCACAGAATTTCTGAAAATGTAGCACTCAGTTCTCACAAGTCAGTATGAGCTGACCACTGATGGGGGGGTGTTCTTTCCTCTTCCCTCTTCATCTGCTCTGTGGGGTTGGAACTTGACAGGGAAGATGACAAGGTCAATATATTGAATGCAAATCACAGTTTTCAAAATGTTGACCATTAAGAATATACAGAAAAGATACTCTGGAGTAGAAGTTTCACTATAAAAGTGGAAAAAGGTAGAATAAAGTGTAGCAATATTTTGAAGGAGGATAAGCATTAGAATACTTAATATGATAAAACCAATATGAGATTACAGAAAAAAAATCCAGAATAAGGAAAATGATCTTAAGGACTAAGAATTTTTAGGCCCGTTTGTATTTGCATGTAGATTTAAAAGGGACTGTTGGATTACAGTATTCCTAGGTACCTTGTTCAAATAAATATGTGTGACCAGTGAATGACGACATTAAATCAGTTTGAGTGTATTTGTTTATGTGTGTGCATATGTCTGTGTGTTTCCAAATGTGAAATGTAGTTTTTATTAAGGATCCTTGAAGTCTTTGGTAAGGATCTTTTGTTATTAGAGCATGAAAATGAAGTAGACATTTTCTCTGGACTGCCTGAAAATTTAAGGTACATTTTTGTCTTTATGCCAAGAGAATTGGGTACTTTAAGAGCTAAACCCTATATAGCTATGGCTTTTATCAAAAAGGTTTCATTTAGCATATTGCTGTGGATTTTCCACTTCCTTTCTTGTCTTCTGAAAACCACAATAAACTCTATTTTACTTGATTAAAATAAAAGTAGAATGCTTCATTTTGGAGAGGAAAGAAATAGCTGAAAGGGAAAAAAAATTACAAAAAGGTATGTGCCACAATGAAGCTTTGAAAATGGAGCCCTGGGATAAGGAAAGAATGACAATTTGTAAATCAGGAGCCCAGAAGTTCTGTTTCATGATTATGTTGCAGTTTAATTTCTTTATTTCTTTCTGCCATTGTTAAAAAAAGAAAAAAAAAAAAGCAGGCAGAACTTCAAAGGGACCTCGCATGTGTTCCGAATCAGGCTTCAGAGCTGATGTTTGACAGCCCCGAAATTAAAACGAAATAAATGTGCTGTTCAAACTCCCATTTTTTCCCCAAAACAACAACAACAAAATCACTTCTTCTGTGTTAAGGTTTTTTAAATTGTTGTTGTTAACATTAAAATTCTGTTCCTTCGGACATTTCCTCATTTACCAGTGTGGGCCTGGTGTGTGGAGGACAGCACTCCCATGGACTTCAGAGGAATTCGGACAACCAGAGGGATGTCCAGACTTCAGGATCTGCTTTGTGACTTTCTCTGTACATTAAAACAGACCCCCAACCCCGCAAAGGAAAGAAAGAAAGAAAGACAACCATAGTTGTTAAGCCATGCCCAAACACCTGTGTTTGACTGTTCTTGCATTTTCTTGGGATGATGGAAACAGACATGTCCAAAGAACAAAGAAAGACTCAGGATGGTTTTTGTTTGAAAGTGCACCAGTGAAACGTCAGTCACTAGCCAGAAATTTGGCAGTTATATTGTGGAATGCTGAAGAGAATATTCTGAGTTTGACCTGGTGAGCTGTTATGTGGGGGTAAAGATGAGCCCCACACAAGGTAGAATCATTGATACAAAAGAAGTTCCACATCATCTACAGTTTCTTGGTTTTACAAATGAGGAAATGAAAACATTGCATATCAGAGTGACAACATGGCTTGCTGAAAATAACACAAGAAAGATGGCGGAATTTGGGTGAATCCTATCATGTGGCCAATAAAGTGGATATAGAAACTTTTGGGCTTCAGAGAGAAACAGGCACATGAACACTCAGGGTGTAAGCACTGCTTTCTACCTGCCTATCACAGCTATTACTCTCAAACCTACCCCTGCCTTCCTCTTTTAACTGATATGAGCAAAGATCCAGGAAGGGTGGGCCAGCAGCAGCCAGGAGCAAAGGGCTTCCCTGCCACGTCTTTGTAACAAAGTAAGCCACCCTGGGGGTGTGCTAGAGTTCCTGTGCCTGGGTGCCTTCTCTCCTCTCCCACATGTCAGTTCTTAGTCTGCACATCTGGCCTGCAGAGTATCTCAGAATGTTTATTTCCGGACCCTGAGAGGCTTTCCTGAGCATTGCTTGAGTAGACTCCACATTTCGCTCCTGTTAAGTTGCGTTTTGAGAGTATGTAGTGCCCAAGTGAAGGAGACGATGCACTCCCCTTGTCACATTATCTTAAACATTCTGTGAGTACATGTGATGGAGGAAAAAGAGTCAAAGATGAGTTGAAGTGCTTTAAATTCGAAAATAGGAAATCTCTCTTCATCCTTGGAGGGAAGCAAAGGGGATGCCAAAGCACTGACCTCCCCGATGACTCAAGCGTCCCAGTGTTTGCAGTCAGTCCTGACCATGAACTCAGATTCACGCATGGGCGCTGCCCAGTCTGGACTTCCCTCTGGCTACATATGAGTGTGAGGAGCACTGCCATTTCATTTATTCACAAAATGCTACTGTTTTGATTTACTGGTTGTCGTGTCAAAAGTTGAGGTGTTGAACCACTCTTTCAGAACTGCACAATTAAATCGAAAATGAAAAAGACATATATTGAGAAACAACAGTATCTGATTAAGTGAATTCTGCAGACAACACGTGTAGTGATCAGGGAATTTTCTGGAATATAGTGATTAGGGGCAGCAGAGCTGGATCTTGAAAGGTGAATGAGACATGGATAAGACAAAGAGGGAAAGCAGGGGAAAGGAAGTACACCAGTAAACATCAGTAATCATTTGTGGGGTTTTACTGCATCCTCACCTTGTGCGTAATGTCCATTCTTCCACATATTCACCTTAACCCCAGTTCACAGAAGCAGAAATGGAGACTCAGTGAAATTAAAGGACATGCCTGAGGTAACACTGATGACAGAGAAATGGAATTCAGCCTCCCAAATCTGTGCACTAGTGCAATTCACTATCCAGAATGAATCCTATCTAGGAGTGTCCATATGGCAATATGGCATATTGAGGCCTGAATTACCAAGCCAAGTCGTGCGCACATTATCGTTGGCATATATCAAGGGGACATTAGGAGGAGAAGCTATGTGTAGGGACATTGAGGGAAAGTGGATAATGGATAATACTTAGACGTATTCCATCAGAGTCAAGTGTGGATGTGCAAAGAAATGTCCTGCTGGAAACTTGTGATTGAGAATTAGATCTAGAAAAGTATGATAAGGGAAGCTGGGGAATTCAGTCTCTGACTTAGGGATAATGGATGTAGCTGTGACAGTGGAAAGATTGCCCGATAGACAGTGTTTGCAGAGGGAGAGTAGAGTGGTGAGGTGAGAAGCCTGGGAGTAACCGTGCGTCTCAGGCGGAAGGAGGCAGAGGATCCAGAGTGGACCCAGGAGAGAAGGAAAGGAAGAAAACCTGACTGCGATGCCACAATGCCAGTTGAGAGTGTTTATTAAAATGAGAAGAAATATTAATGATATAGAAAATTAAGGTACTCTTCAAGAGATTGTCTATAGGTTAATGCATTTAAGTGAGATATTTCCATAAGTTATTTACAATTTTCTCCTTCATTTATGCTAAAATAGACAAGAATTCCAGGCTTTTGGGGTGATCATTAAAAACTGCTCCTAAATTAAATCACCAAAATAACCATGCTTCACTACCTTTTCTTGTTTATTGTATATCTCTCCTACACTAAAAGGCTAGTATATTTTTGAGTAATGTGTGCTCGCACAGCCAGTTTGGCCATATATTTTTACAAATGCTGCTACCTCAGTTGTTTTCAGCCAAAAACAAAACTTAAGTAGATCCAATGTTTGACTGAATCAACCAATTGGAATTGTGAGGTATCCTCATGATCCTACTTTTCCATGTATCGTCAGTGATAGCAAGTGATATACATCAGAATTCTATTAATACCATTTGTTTTAATCCTAGGGTCCTGAAAAGTTGTTTTCCTTTGAGAATCGTGGCCCCTCTCACATCTAGTTTTTTGGCTGGTTGAACATAAGCCAAGGTTTTTTTTGTTTAACATAACACACGTCTCCCTTTCTCTATTCAAATCAAGCATTGCACTTTGAAGTAGTAGGTAATGAAAAGACACACACAGCATAGAAAACTTTCTTCAATAAATACTTAATTATTGAATTAATAAATGATAAGATGAATTTAAAAGCCTACTCCTAATAAAAATTGCATGTGTTCAGGGAATATTTTATTATCCTTAGAAGCATGAAGCCAGTAGGGCATTCATGTATCATTATGGAAATTCTTGTTTTCAGAGCTGCCCTATTATCATTATAACTTAAACTATTTGCTGAGTGGAAAGCTTTTTTCATGTTGCCATTTTATTCTTCATAATGCACCATATGAGTAACCAACATGACGTTAACAAGGTTTTGTCTTAAATGTGGGTAGTTTCCTTCAAGACTATATTGGGAAAACTGGAAAGGACATGGTTCCACTTGAGAAATCTTCCTAATGGTAGAAAAAAGTTTTTGTCATTCCAGAATTAATAGACAATTATGTGACTCCTCTTACAATGAGTGAGGTCCATTTTTATGAGTTTTATAAATATTAATATATTTAGATATTGAAATGAGGCCTCCATATCTAAAGCTTTCTGACAAGGGTAGGCCATTGACATAAACCTGCTGCGTGAGCACCCTTCTCAGAAGCAGTATATTGCACGGGCACCGGGGAGGAGGGGGAGAGCCCTTGAAGGGAAGGTTGATGGTAGCCCAGGGCTGGGAAGCAGTGAGAGGGCAGGTGGAAATGCTACCTTCCGTGCAATGCCGTGGAAGGCCGAACCTCCAGTGACAATGCACTCTATTATTTTTATTTTAGTGCCTATCTGTGCTGTCGATAAAATAAAACTGGGTCAATTTTACCTGTTTTTGGTAGGCTTAAGCAGTTGACTACTGTGAAGTTATAAAAGATACCAAGGGATCAAACCAAATGACAAAACTGAAAGGACCCTTTGGGAGTTTGCAGTCAGCTGTTTCTCAGTCCTCAGTTGAGGGGGTTGCTTTCACGCAGAGTCTGGGTCTCACCCGAGAGATTTGGATTGCGACTTGGTTGTTAATGAGGCTCAGGAATCTGCATTTAATAAACACCCATATGATTTTGATAAGCCAGTGGTTAATATCACTTTAAGGAATACTGACTTAGTTCAAACCCTTTATTTGACCCAGAGAAAAAAATCAAAACCTAGAGATGGGAGTTGGCTTTATCCTCCAGGTTATAGAACTTGAACTAGAATTTAGCTGAGAGTACCCATTGTCACTGTTGATCTAATGTCATCCAATGTTATTCAAATTTTAATCAGAGGTGCCATGCTGGTTATGTCACTGATGCTTCATAAGGCAAGCTAGATCATTTTTTTCTAGAAACTACCATTTATTAAGTAATAATCAACAAATGCATTGGGACGGCTTAAGCAGCTGGCAGACAACATCTGGTTATCTCTTAAGGGAAGTAATTTCTCTAGCAAATTTGAGGTGGAAAGTAGTTATGAGTTACACAACTCTTTTAATACATGTTGGTTATGTTAAAAGCCATATTCTTTTAATAGACACCTTGAATTTCTTTTGTCATACATTCTTAATTAGGTGATTTTGGGCACCTACTTGCTTTTTTCTCTTTACTGAGGTTATGACACTTGGGATAAGAAAAATGCTGATGATCACAGCTTTAATGAAATTACCACATTTTCCAGCCACAGGTTTATCTATTAACATGCAGATCCTGAAATTCTAACTGTTTTTGGTAAATATAAACTGACACTCAAAGGGAGGAGCCATAAACTCAACAGTTGCATGTACCAAGTGTGTTTCAGCTTGACTTCTGGGCAAGTGAAATCTGTGATCATCTTTAGCTCGAAAATTGGTTGCCTAAACTCATTACAGACTCTTGTTAAAAGATATCCATGACCTCTAAGTGATAATGATGCTAGAATTGCCAGCAGATTATTCATCTTCATTTATTCTGATAGATGCCTAGCTAGACCCCAAAGTTGTGGCTACCCCCCTTCATCTTTGATCTACCTCCCCATCCTAAATCTGGCCGCTGCTTACTTCCCTCTCTCAACATTCAATTCCACAGGCTTGTCATCTTTCAGATCCCTTAAGTGCCTGGAAGTATTTTACCTAAAATGCCAGTACCCTTTCTGAAACACCGTTTTTGCCATGTTGAAGGTTTTAGAGTATTTTATCTGACGTGAGGTGGATACCAGGTCTCATTCACAAAGAAAGTGTGCTTGTGATGTAAGACCTGCTGTGTGATCAAGGGAATGCTTCTTTTTCATGTTGCAGGTTTTCAACTTGGGGAAGAAAGGGCAGTGGGGAGGTGGAGTAGGGAATGCAGGATAAAAACCACAGTGAAATTTACTCTGAGATAGTTTAATTTTTTTCCGCAAAAGAACGATAGTTATATTCAAGTGTTTGATGGATATGTGAAGTGCCTGTTTCCATCTACTTTAATTCATTCCATTTTATTAAATGGCAAATTGGAATAGCATATAATAGACCAAAACCATTCTGATGACAAATATTTGAAATGAAATCCTTTTTGGGTCCATATTGGCAAGTTGAATTAGGGCATTTGTACTGATTGTATCAGATCCTGGCCATGTTCGCACTGCAGGTTTTCTGCCCCAATGTTGGAGAATGGGATACTTGGAAAAGAGCTACCCTATTGGGTTTATTAGATTCTCATGGGTTTTGCTGAATGCTATACTTTACTTTGTAAATGTTCTTTAAGTATTTCAATTAAATGGTGATTTATTTTTAAAATGAGTAATAACAAATGTGTAATAGAAGTCAAGTATTACAGAATTCTTAATCTTTAACAAATACATTTAGAGACATTTCATATTTATTTAACATACAATTGCTGTCTAATTTAATCTAAATTAAATGGTTGCTTGCAATCTTTAATTTAGAGGTTCCCTAGCCTCCTTTTATGGCAGGGAAAAATAAGAAATCATCAGTTTTTCCCAGAGGGTAGATACTTATCTTTTAAAATCAGGTATTTTGTCTTGAAATTAAAAACCTAGGTCAGTTGGGAAATGAAATTCTAAGGAATGTTTTGGCAAGGAGACTTGTGTCCTCATTTTACTTAGAAAAGACTAATTTGTTTTTCCACCATTCAACAAACTTTTAAAATTTAGCTGATACTTATCAGTTCTTTGCAGATAAATTATCCTCTGTCTTTTTATAGGCAACTATCTATTTTGAGGAGTGTATATATTGAAATTCATCAGCAGAGGTTTTTATTGTTTGGTTTTAAAGAAAAGACCAAATAGGGTACTATGTGTCGGGTAGTTAGTTGGAACTATCACTTCTTTGAAAAGCAGGTAGTCATCAAGTAATTATAAAGACAGATAGTAGGAACCAGTGGATGAACTTTCTAAAAATGGAATTGTGCTCCTGAAACCTGCATAATTTTGCTAACCTCTATGAATTCAACAAAAAAGGGGGGGAAAGGAAATGGTACTGTAAGTATTGCTGTGACCATCATTATCTGAATTTAATTAATGTCACACTGAGGTTGAAATGAAAGCTCACTTTCAAAGGTTAGTTTGAAAAGAACTAGGAGAAGTTTTTTCAGGGGTGGGTAGGAATGGTGGGGGTGGTAATATATTTCCTTTCAAGTCACAATATCTGAAAAATCAAAGTAGATTTCCTTGTATGAATGTAAGTTATGGCTTGAATAAGAAAAATGGTTTACATTCAGTGACATTTGATGATTACCGTTCAGACACAATCGGTACTGGGACTATAAGACCAATACGGTAGACTAGTGCTTCAGCATCATTCAGATTTATACACAGGTGAGTGGATTCAGGGTCAGGTCCTGGAGTCCACCACCAACTTCTCAGTACAGTTTGACTGCATGGCCTGGGCAAGTCAATTTCTTTATAACTCCACCCCCCACTTTGGCAGCTGTGGGATGATTAAATGAGAGAAGGCATTTCAAGCACATAGGATGGGGCCTGGTGATGTTAGCTCTCACTGACATCAGTTTAATNACCGTTCAGACACAATCGGTGCTGGGACTATAAGACCAATACTGTAGACTAGTGCTTCAGCATCATTCAGATTTATACACAGGTGAGTGGATTCAGGGTCAGGTCCTGGAGTCCACCACCAACTTCTCAGTACGGTTTGACTGCATGGCCTGGGCAAGTCAATTTCTTTATAACTCCACCCCCCACTTTGGCAGCTGTGGGATGATTAAATGAGAGAAGGCATTTCAAGCACATAGGATGGGGCCTGGTGATGTTAGCTCTCACTGACATCAGTTTAATAAGTGACATAAGGAGTAAGGGTAGGAACTGTCATGGTTGTGCTCAAAACCATACCTCATTGGCCATCATGGTCCCTGTTACCCAGCTTCTCAACAAATAATTTTTTAAATTAATTTTTGGGGGGTGACATTGGTTCATGAGATGATTTGACTTTGGGTGGTAGGCACACAATGCAAAATACAGGTTATGTATTATAGAAGTGTACACTTGAAGTTAACAAATATCTTTTGAATGGATCAGCCACAATTGTTTTATGGAATCCTCTTAAAGACAAGGTGTTCCAGTTTCACTGTATGTAAAACTAAATGAATTTTCCTATACACTTTATAGAACTGTGTAAGAAACTGTCTGTGACAAGGACTTGACCTTTCTCTTTGGCCTTTATATTTCTTTGGACCTGAACTTTTTCCGCAGCACTGGTCCTAGTCAGCCTTTGAAAAAGATTTTCTACTTATAATTTTCACAGAATCTTTTTAAAAACACTCTTTAAGAAAGGAAAATTGATATTCTATAGTAGATATATCATGAGTATAACATTTTTCAGGGCCTTGCTTCTCTTTACTTTTCTCCAAAACTCACTATCCAGCCAGTACCACTGTGGGCCCAAAATCAAAAAAGGTGAGTATTGTGTTTTAAGAGCCTGGACTCCAGAGTCAGAGAGGTTAAGTCACACTTTGCTCTTTTACTTTGGACAATGTGCTTAACTTTCCTGTGTTTTTTTCTCATCTCTAAAATAAGAATAGTGGTAATACCTCATATCTGCAGGTGCATGTGCATTAAATGAGTTATAAAGTGTTTGGTATAGAACCTACCCTTCATTAAGTTCCACATAAACTTTAGTTGTCATCACACATTCAGCCAGGTCCATAAAATCAGCATCAAATTTATTATGCAGATATCAGTTATTTTATTAGCATATTGAAAATTCCCAGTACCATACTAAGCAGTGGCTATACAAAGTCAAGCAAGACATGGTCCCTCTTTGCTAGCAGTCTACAGCCAGATAGGGTGAACTCACAAATTAAGGACTAGAGAGAGAGAAATAGATGTGAAGGGGACATACAGACACAATTCCACACTGCATGGGAGGTTCATGAGGTTTATTATGATGAATTCAGAGGATGACTAGGAGTTAGCTGGATGTGGACAGGACATTCCATCAGCAGAAGCTCAGAACTGTGGGTACTATTTGACTGCAGTGTGCATCAAACTGCATAAACATTTAAATCTATGTCAAGGGAAATATGAGTGTGTGGGCATGTCAAAAGTTGGGTCTGGAGAGACAGACCATAGCTTGAAGACTGTGAATTTAATCCTGCAAACTGTGAGAAGCCAATGACAAGTGGTTTTGTGGCTGGGGTGTTGAGCTCACTGTTCTATATTGGTGTGCTTAGATTTTTGCTAGCATGCTTGCCCATCTCCAGGCTCATGGTCTTCTAACTTTTCCAGTCCTTCAGGCACATAAGACCTCCTAGAATTCATTGAGCACTAGATGCATTGGTTAGAAAAAGCCTTGCAGGGTCCAGCCTTATATGGCCAATGATCACATATCTTTAATGGAGCCCTTGGTTCTTTTCTTTACATTTTATTTTATTTAATTTTAATAGTTCATTTTTTACTGTATTTCCTTAGAAAAGTTCACAGTTCTGGAAATCTCTGCTTGAGAAAGCTCTCCTAATCTATATGAACTTAAGTTCGTCCAGGAGTAGAGTTCTGTTGTTTCTAGCAAAACGACCCATAGAGTTTGGCTTTGTTTCAGGGAAACAAAGAAGCTAGCAGCACTGACTCTATTTGAAGTATCTCATCACAACTGAAAACTCATCACAACCTGATTTTCAACCAACAGCCTGCTTTCCCCAGATTCTAGAAACTATTTGTTGAGGCATTGTCTTACACCTCAGCATATTGGCATTTGGCACTTTGTAGTAGAGAATAGTGAGAACAGATGAACTCTTTGGGCACATGGTGACATGCATTGGTTACATCATCTTATTCTAAATGAAAAGTAAACATACTTTATGTGTGCGGATTTACAAAAATATTATGTGGGCCCTTTGCATTTTTTTAAACATGCATTATGCTCAGTGTTTAAGACCTCAGACTCTAAATTCAGACAGCCTGACTCGAGTCCTGACATGCCTGATTTCTGGTTGTTTGCTCCTCTGTAGAAAAATGGATGTTCACCTCACGAGGTTGGTGTGAGGATTGAATAAAACCTCTACAGAAAGCCCCAAACCTGGCACAGGACAAATATTTTAGAGTCACTGACTATTGTAATTACCATTGTTATTCCTTACATCTCAGTTTACCTCATAAAGCGGAGTTATGATAGACCTGTAGTATATTCAGAAATGTGGGAAAACTTGTAACCTAAAACATTGCTCATTTACCACCTCACAGTTCTATGGATAGCAAGTATAAGCAAACTTAATAATTGTGTTCTCTGCTTTCGGGTCTCACAAGGCTGGTATCAAGATCTCAACCAGGGTGCACCCTTAATCTGGAGGTTCCAAGGAAGACTTCATTTGAGCTCATCCAGGTTGCTGACCAAAATCTTGTACCTTGCAGTTTCTGGGCTGAGATCCCCCTTTTCTTCACTGGCTGGAAGCCACCCGTATTCCTTCTCACATGGGTCTCCTTCATTTTCAAACCATCAGTGATGCACCAAATCTTCGTATGCTTCAGACTTCTCTAATTTCTTTTTCTATGACCAGCTAAAAAATACTCCTTGCTTTCAAAGGCCTCGTGTAATTAGACCATCTCCCCTCCAACACTGTACCAAATCTCTCTTTTGTTTTAGTCAAAGTCCACCGAACAATCCCTTTTTCACAGGAGTATAAAAGTCCTATATCACAGGATTGTATAATATTCACAGATTCCATCCACATTCAAAAGGGAGGAGATTATGCAAGGGCAAGAGTCATTTAGGGCCATTCTGAGAATTCTACATCCCCTACTCTTCAACTGAAATGGAATCAAGTAAGCATCCCTCTGTGAAGCCTTATAAAAGCTTTATAAAATGTGTTTATTTTATAGCAATTACCTTTATGTTAAATTATAGTCATCTGTGTACTCTTTCCTTGTGTTTTAGTTCACTGGAAGCAGGAACGACATCTTATTCATCATTGAATTTCCCTACCTATCATTAGTATATGTACCCACTAAATGTTGGTTCAATTTGAGTAGTGCAAACTACTGTAATGGGATCATCATTGCTTAGTGTGAGTCTGTCTTGCTCTTGTTCCATCCCACTTGGCCAATTATGCATGAGCATCGATGAGAGAATAGGTCCCATGTGTCTGATGCATTATTGAAAACAGCAGCAAAAACTAGTGATTGGCAAATCAAATCGCAGTTGGGGTTTGGCAAAAACAATTTTGTTGAAGGCTGGGGAGGAATGCTCCTATAATGTCCAAAAGAATTTTCTAGGGATTTTTTTTCTCTCACTGGTTTTATGTTTATGTTTTAAAGGGAAATTTAAATGCACATGTTTCTGGTTTATTTACAGTTAACACACCAGAGCAATGATTTGTTAAAGCCATTTGGTGTCTAGGAATTCTTTCTAAAGTTCCTTTTGAACTGGAAATCATGTCTGAAAATATGGGTGACGTTAGTATACATGAGTTGGTTGATTGGTGGCAAATGCACTCACTGCAAACTTTGGGATCTCACCTCAATTTTTTGTTAACTGTTTGCTTGATAATTCACACTCTGGGTCTTAATCTCCTCATTCTTCAAATGAAAGTTGGAGTATATAAATCAAAATTTATTTCTAGATTTAAAATTCTATGATTAAAATCTTTTTTTAAAAAAAAAGATTGAAACTGCCCTGGCTGGTTTGGCTCAGTGGGTTGGGTGTCATCTCACAAACCAATCAGGGCACATGCCTGGCTCTCAGACCAGGGCCCTGGTTAGGGGCATGCAAGAGGCAACCAATTGATGTTTCTCTCACACATCAGTGTTCCTTTCCCTCTTTTTCCTTCCCTTCCCCTCTCTCTAAAAATATATTTAAAATATTTTAAAAATATAAAAACTAAGTACCTGTAATGTGTCAAGTGTAGTTCAATGCACAGTGCTTATGTCTTTTTTTAGAGGCTTTTCATGATTAGATATTCATTTAAAATCTGTGAAGTACAATAAATAATTCTGAGTTATATTTACAGGTGAGAAAATAAGGTTCACATATCTTTTTTAAGTATCAGGTTTACCTATAAATCTGTGGCACCTATGAGGTATTTAGTAAATAACTGTTAGTATGTAGATGGGTGGGTAGGTAGAAGGATGGATGGGATGGTCAAAATACCAGTCAGCCTTTTTTGCTGCTTTACCCTGGGAAATTCCTAAGGATAAATAGTTTTCAATTTCATTTTTCAGAAATAATGGCATTGGAGTATTCTGTTGTCTCCGACTTTGTTTAGGATATACAGTTACTATTCATTTGTTTTTGAAGAGTGCTGAGAATATAAACGTGCCTCCTAGTGTATTACTGGCTACAACAGTAAAAGGATTTTTACTATGGTTGAAAGTGCCTTCTTTGAAACATATGCAATATTTACAGGGCTGCTTAGAATAAGCCAACTGAAAGATTTAATGATAATAATCTCCATATTTCTTCTAAAATTGATTTCCGGCTTCAATGAACTTGGAAAGAGTCCTGGAACATCAAATAAATAAAGATCATAACATGAAATGAATCTTCAGAATATGTTCATAAATTTACATTTTAAACATGACCAGAAAATATATATCTTTGCCCATTATTAAGGTGATACTTTAATGAAAATTTTTCATTTGCATGAAATAAACCTTTTTGGCTACAGATGAAAGGATTTTATGGTAGCGACAATGGTTTTGTGAGTTAAATGATCCCAACATCATCAGGAATGAATCACAAGTGCCTACCATATGAATTACAGCACCATGCGTCTTAAAAAGGTATTTCTGTGGAAAGCCTTCTTCCCATCTGCAACAATCAGATTCTGCTTTGAAGTCCTGCGAGAGAGCCTCACAATACATGAGACAGCCACATGCTGCCCAAACTTCTCTCTCAACTTGAGTTTGACTGCGTTTTCCTAAAGAACAACATGGTAACTTAACGACAAAGGGGTTCAGAGAGGAAAATGGCTACAGTTTTGTAGTTAGACTTCACAGGATGTGCGTTCTTCAGTGATCCTTCCTGGACGTAACTATAGAAGTAGGCCAGTAGATGTGCAGAGTAAACTTTCAAAATTAAAATGGGACATCTACTACGTTAAACCTGCAATGGAGTCTTCACAAACATGTCAGGCTCAAATGAAACTAACCTGTTTAAAAAGGCATGGATTTCTATTAAAGCTTTTTTTCTATTAAAGATGTCTGTATCAGAAAGTTTTAAAAAAGGGTATAAAGCCATAACATTAGGTGTCAATATTTCAAAAGAGACTGTTACTACTGCTCACTCTCCCTCCACTACCTGTGCTAAATGGCAGTGTGGGGGTGGGGATTTACCACTATCATTTTGCTTTTTTGTTGTTGTTTTAGTACTCACCCAAGAATATATTTATTGAATTTAGAGAGAAGGGAAGTGGGGTGAGGGAAAGAGAAAAATCGATGGGTTGCCTTTCACATACTCCTTGACCAGGGATTGAACCTGCAACCTAGGTATGTGCCCTGACTGGGAATTAAACTTAAAACCTTTTGGTGTGTGGAACGGTGCTCCAATCAACTGAGAAAAAAAAAAACTGAGCCATTTTTGCTTTCTATACGTGAAGCTTTTCCTCAACAAATACAGAAATATTAGTGGAAAAACACCAGTGAATAGGAGCTCGATATAAGCAAAATTAGGATTTTATGAGTAGAAATAAAATAACTTGTCTAATCAATCACTTTGTGTCAGTTTCTTTATTAACCAAATGAATCAAGATTCAGGTACTTTTCTTTGGGAGGTGGCTGCCGAATCTGGAGTCTGATCTGTTACAAAATGACAGAATAGCAATAGTAATTAGTTGTACTTTGTAGAGAAGTCCCTCTTCATCTACTAGCAGAAATCTCTTAGTTTTGGCCTCATAGAGACTTCCAAAACACTATTGTCAATTTCATAATAAAAACAGATTTTTTCAGAGTATCTCTATTTCTCTGAGCTTCTATAAGAATGTTTAAGTGATCCACAGGCATTGGCAAACACATAGGTTTTAAAGGAATGAAGTTAAAGGTATAGGTAAGATAAAATAGTGATGGAAAGAACCTTGACTTAGGGTGGTAAACACACAATACAGTGTAGAGATGATGCGCTGTGGAATTGTGTGCCTGAGACCTCTGTAATTTTGTTAACCAGTGTTACCCCAATAAATTTAATTAAAATGCAGTCAGAATCAGGACATACTGTAATATAATAAAATAAGGTAATACCATTTTTTAGTAAAAGAATGAGGTTTATAAAGTTTTGACTGTACTCTGTTCCCATTTTGCCCTTTTGTTTATGTTCTATCTCATACTGTTTTTTTTTAAAGGATAGCAATATAAAGATCAAGCCTCTTTCCATTCTGAAAAATACATAATAACAATAGAATCGGATAAGTGCAAGATTTAGTGCCCACTTCAACCATACAACAGGGTATTTTTCTGTAACCTTATATATAAAACAGAAAACCTAGTAATACCTAACTTAAATACCTAAAAATAGAGAACTGGTTGATATAGTAATACATTTAAAATGATAGCATAGCCCTGGCTGGTGTGGCTCAATGGATTGAGTGCTGGCCTGTGAACCAAAGGGTCACTGGTTCACTTCCCAGTCGGGGCACATGCCTGGGTTGTGTGCCAGGTCCCCAGCAGAAGGTGCGTGAGGGGGAATAATGCATTGATGTTTCCCTCCCTCTCTTTATCCCTCCCTTTCCTTCTCTCTAAAAATAAAGTAAATTTTAAAAGATATTGTATTAAAGCTGTGCCTAAAAACTGCTTTACACCGAATTGATATTTGTAAATGTAAGTTTAAAAAAGTACAATATGATGCTGTTTTATTTTTAAAATATATAAAAATAATGGGCATAAAATAGCACAAAAGTAAAATCGGTACTTCCAGTTGGTAGGACTATAGATTTATTATTTTATGTATATAATTATTTTATTGCTGTTTATTACTTATTAAATAGCAGACAATATATTTATATAGTATATGACAGTATATTTATTATACTATCTTGATGATTTTCTATTATTTTCCAAACTTTTTCCAGGGGACATGTCCTAATTTTGATTTTTAAAATAGTTGTTTTTAAATGGAAGTTAAAATAAAGCTGGTTAGCGTTTTTCCTCTCACTACTACCCTTCTCTGGGATCAGTGTGGGAGACATTGTAGAGAAGTGTTTGAGATGTGTTATTACAAAGAATGAATCCTTTTGTGTTGGTTAGTAAATACCTACCCAAAGTTACTCTCTGGGCCTTCTTTGATCAGCTTTTCATTTCCAACAATTTTTCGGAACTAAAAAAGTACCGACACAGCATGGCTTCTTAGACAGAAACAAGCCGAGTGGAACATCAGGAATTCAAATGGAAACTATTAAACTACTATCACATTTACAACTCATTGAATGCTTTCTTTAGGAGCAAAAAATATTAAATTTGCTTCTAGCAGATCAACAGAACTGAACAGAGGCTTTTTAACGGAAATGCTCTTCTAATTCTCAGTGGTGTCTCAGTCTTGGTAGTTACCAGTTCTCCTGTGTATGGTCATCAAAAGAAATGATTTGTTCCAGCATGGCTTCCTGCTCATTCTTTTAATTTAATGTTGCTTAAAGTAAATTCGATTAAGTTAAGTTAAAGCTTTTTCAAACAACCAGGCAACAGATAGGTTCTTCAGTGTAGTAGCAATACCGTAGTTGCCATGGCAGCACGTTGTGAATGCCTCCTTCTAGATTTCCTTGACAAAGTTTAAGGTGCCAAATCTGACTTTGGAACAAAGTCCTTAGAGAATTCTGTCGCAGTGGGGAAGACTACTGCTGAGGCTGATTTCAAGTGCGTAGGTACCTGTTCTGAGTCGATTACCTGAGCTGTCACCCCAGGCATTCAGGCCCCTCCCTCAGCTCTGTACTTCCCTGACAAAAGAATTCAGAAACTAAGGTATATTTGGACCCCCAAATCCAGTTCCATTCCCATGGCTAGTGGTTTATTGGGCCCAACATATATCATGTTTACAGATGTGTTTTCTCACCTAATTACTTCTTTTTCTTTCTCTTTTTTTGTTGTTGTTCAAGTACAGTTGTCTCCATTTTCCCCCACCAGTCCCCCCCACCCCAGACATCCCCACCTCCCACCCTCACTCCTACCACCCTCTGGCTTTGTCCATGTGTCCTTTATACAGGTTCCTGACAACCCTTCCCCCTTTTTACCTGTTATCATCAGCCCTCACACTGAGGATTCTCCAGCCTTCTTGATGAAAACATTGCTAGCTGTGGTCTCTGCTACAGTTTTTCAACTGTGCAGATTAAGTATGTTGTGGAAAGTAGGCTGAGCTTTAGTGCCTTTTGTGAAGCTGGGAGTAAAAACTATTAAATGAAGCTTGCAATTATCCCTATTAAAAATGGCTTACATGACTGTTAATCAAATAAACACACACACACACACACTACTGAAAATTTTATCTCACATGTCCTGAAAAAATACCTTGAAATTGGTAGCCACACTTTGCTTTTCTAATCCTAAATATACATACACACACATACAGCAATAATGGACCCAGTAGAACTCAGGTTACTAAAAAGTATTCTTGACTTCTTTACTTTGATTGGGAGAGAGGGCACAAACCATGTAGAAATTTCATTTCTTGGCTTGAATGTTTTCCGCATGCATAGCTTAGAGTTCAGCTGCCTCAGTCTGTGGCTCCAGAGATCACATGGGTAACATGTGAATGGAAATAAACCCTGTAGGTAAAAGAGAGAGGAATTTGGATAGAGATCAAAGATTAGCTTCATTCCATTCTCTCCTTCTACTTTTTACTATCCCATCTAAGTTTGGTATTTTATGGGCCTTTTTCTTTTATTCCCAGAGGAAAGAATGAATTTAAATCAGATTTGAGACTTTTTCACTCCATTTTGTTTTTAAATCCATGTGATTGGATCTGCTCAGTAGTGACTTTAGATAATTGAATTATTGATTGCTAGGGCCCTTCAGTAAGAAAGATATAGTGTTCTGCCTTGATTCATTATTACATCTTTTTGAGTTATTGCTGTAGCCTGGTTTAGGGTATAGGAAAACTTCCTCATGATATTTAGCAGTATGATTACCATAAAAATTTGCCTATGAGTATTGTTTGTTTTTTTATCTTCTAGAGTGGAACTGATTATTATATGCTATTAACCTTAACTTAGGCCAAGAACATTTCTAAGCTTTAGGAATCAGATCTTTGCATTATACATTTTCCAAAAGCTTAACTATTCTTTTTATAGTAATCAGATAAGAAGATGAAGTTTAGTGTGGTCAGTCTCATTCCTAAGTGGCTTGTGGAAAAGATTCCTGTTGATATCAAAATGAAGTCCATAGGAAGTGAGAAATGTTGCAGTACTTCAAAGAACTTGTTACCTGATTTTTAAATCACTTTTAGAATATTTTGCCAACTATTTAGAAACATAGGGTAATTACAAAATGACTGTTTTGACTTCCATCAGAATAATGGCTAAGTGGATAGACTCAACACACTGAAGTGCTTCAAGGCAGTGGGGAAACAAACACATCTTGTCCATGGCTAGCCTCAAGCACCAGACTGGAGCTGGTTTATTGGTTTATTTCTGGTTTATTGGATGGACATTTCTATGCATGCCAAGGATTAAGATGATATGATTTAATTGTCCCAAAATGGAAGCAACTTAGTTTAGTTGAGGGTGGTGGTGGTGGTGCTCATTGTTTGACAAATTGTGTAGACTTTCATTTAGTTCTTCTAACTCTATTCCAAGAAGTTTTATTCTTTTCAAACAAAGACCATAAGCCCTAAGAGAGGACCAGGGGTTGGGTTTGAATACAGTCTAGGTACACTTGCAGGATGCAGACCGTGCATTTCTATATGGAAGGTTATTCTTTCAATTTTCATAGATGTTGAAATATTCTAAATAGTATAAGTATTGTATAAAAAAGGTAAACTAAGATAATTTTAGTACTTTAGAGTGACTAGTGCAAGAAATTAAAAACTGAAATTAATGTAAATATTGAAAAATGAGTATATAGACACAAAGATTATTCATCTGCAGGGTTGGTGGGGTAGAGAGGAGGGATGAATAGGTGGAGGCCAGAGGACTTTTAGGGTAGTGAAGCTGTTTCATATGATAATAAAATGATGGACTCATGATATTATGCATTTGTCAAAACCTATAGAACCATACAACAGAATGAATCCTAACCACAGGCTTTTGTTAACAATAATGTATCAATATTGGCTTAGCAGTTCTAAGAAATATACCACATTGATGCAAGATGTCAAAACAAGAAACAACATTGAAGGATTGAAGGAATGGAATGGTGTTTGGGAACTCTGTACTTTTTGCTTACTTTTTCTGTAAACCCAAAACTGTTTTAAAAATAAAATCTATTCATTATTTTAAAATATAATTGATTAAAAAATTAAATGTGTATTTTCTGCAAGTTCTTAAAGCATATTAAAAAATAAAATGCCATATTGAATACATGGTTTTATTTTTTTTAATAATTTATTTATTTATATATTTTACTAATTTATTTTTAGACAGAGGGGAAGGGAAAGAGAGGGGAGAGAAACATGAATGTGTGGTTGTCTCTCCCACATTCCCCACTGGGGACCTGGCCTCTAACCCAGGCCTGTGCTCTGACTGGGAATTGAACCAATGACTCTGCATTTCGCAGTCCAGAGCTCAATCCACTGAGCCACACCAGCCTAGGTGGTTTTATTTATTTTCACTTATTCTTTTTTATCATTTGCAATTATCCCTGAAATTTGGCAGGTTGAATGAAATCTTAACTTTTAAAAATGTTGAATGAGACACATTTACATTTGGCAATCTGAAGGACTACACATCCTGCCTGAAATACTCCTACATGAAAATATCAAACTACTCTTCTGAGTTTATGAATGACTTCTAAAATGATGAAAGAACATGAGCAAATGCTAGCCTTGTTGGCTAGAGCTTGAATCTTATACACTGCTACATACAGGAAAGGGAGTCAAAGCCTTATGTCCATGATGGGTAGGGTTTTGATTGGAGACCAAAAGAAAGAAGGAATGTCAAAAGGCCAAATCTAAGAAAAAGGATGAATAGGAGAAAAGGAGATACTCTGAATAAAACAATAAATCTATCTCAGCTATGGCTATCAATAGAATTTCAAAGGAAATTTTAAAAAGGAAAAAAAAGTGAATTTCTTTTTCATAAGATTTTATAATCAAATTTTGGGGCCCACATTTGCAATGAACAAATAGTCCTTCAATCTAACAATTTAAAATGGACTCGAGTTGGTAGTGTCCCAGACATCCAGCAGAGGCGAACAAAATCACACTCATCCTAAGTTTCAAAAATAATATCACATTCAACTCAGGCTTCAAATACTTCTCACATATTAAGTTCCAATGAATATGAGCTCAAAAAATTCAAGAAACACAGGAAAATTAAGATATCATGATGGTTAATCAGAAGAAACAACAAACACTGAAACTAAATGATAAGGACTTCAAATAGCAGATACAGAATATAAAATAATTGCATCTAAATGAAGAAACAAAAACATAAGCAAAGAGTGGGAAACTATAAAAATGACTAGAAAGATATAAAACATAACCAAGCAGAACATCTAGAATTGAACAGTATAATCAATGAAATGAAAATATCAGTAAAAGTGATAAACAGCAGATTAGACAAATCTGGAGAACATATCTGGATGATAGATCTAAGCCAAAAGAATGCATAATGCAGGACAGAGAGGTACATAGAAAATATGAAAGAAAACTTAGAGACATTGAAGACATAATGGCAATGAACATATATGTGTAATTAGAGCTGCAAATAGAAAATGGAGATAATTAAAACTTTATTTCAATAAATTTGAACACTTAAATAAAAAAATAATTTTCTATGCAACTACAACTTTGGGAAATATTGAAAACATTAGCAGTCCTATGGAATTTCCCTAAAGAAATTCCATTAACAGTTTAAAATCATTCTCAAAGAAAATGCAAGACAAATGGTTTTGCAGAGGATTGCTACACATCATTCTAGAGTCAGACAATGGGAAAAGAGGATCTCAACCAGGTCAAAAGTCAATGTGATCAATACAATAATAGGAAATATTAGATTAAGCCTGTTCATGAACATAGATGAAAAAAAACCTAAATAAAACATTAGTGAAACAAATCCAGCTGTGTATAAAAAGGGTAATACATCACAAGCAAACATTTTAATCCATAAATTCAACATGGATTAATATTAGAAATAGTAATGCAACTCACACTACAGAATTATAGGAGAAAACCCATCTTTTTGGTGTAAGGAAGCCATTTAATTAAATCCAGCATCTATTCATAATAAAATCTAATTCCAAGTATAGAAATAGAAAGGTCCCTGCTTATACTAAATGAGGACCCTGTAACAAGCCATTAATCAACTACCCCCTTGGCCAGTCACACCAAATGTTGTGATTAGAATGTTGTATCTAAACTGGAATTCTTACATACTCATAAAAGTCTAATGTGATAGTAATTTAAGGTGATACATAAAATTTCCTTTACAATAAAGATAAAGGCAGATGATGGAGACAGGAAACAAATGTCAAGTGGATGGTATTGTTTACCTTATTAACACTGACCATATACAATTTTTTTCTTCCAGGTACACATAGAATGTTTTGTGAATGTTCTGTGCCATGCTTAGAGCCATAATGACTGGTGCAAATCTTGGTTTTGATACTTCTTAGCTATTAGGGACTTGAGTTTTGGTTCCCTCATTTGTAAATAAAGATAGTAGGACCTAAATGTTCAAGTTATTGTGAGTATTGAATGAGTTAGCACATGGAGAGTGCTGAGAAAGGACATGCAAAAAATAAAATGCTCTATTAATATTAAATTCTATAGGAAGTTCTCTCTTAATTTAATACTTTGAAATCGTTGTTTTTTTGTATTATGGTAGGCTTTGGTCATTTGACGAAGCAATTGATGACATTGGCTGATGGACGTGTGGTGTTAGCTCTAGAAGGAGGACATGATCTCACAGCCATCTGCGATGCATCAGAAGCTTGTGTGAATGCCCTTCTTGGAAATGAGGTAAAAAAAAAAACACTAACTAAAAGTACAAAACTGCAAGGGTCAAGGACAAGGAATGTATGCATGCATATTTTTGTCTTTTTTAAAAAAAATTTCATGTATTCAACACAGTGTTGCTCTTACAATTCTAAGAAAGAAGATAAGCCTTAGGTAAGGGAAGTTTACATATTCGCATGTGATATGCAGTAACTTTTGCCCCATTATAGAATCTACATTGCACCGTCCTCAATCAACTTACTGGCAGAACTCAATAAATAAGATAACCCTTGGGAAGAGAAATGTTTTGCATATTGACCTCACTAATGAACACTGAAAAAGAGATAGCTCAAAAGAAATCTCTTGATATTTTCAGTAGAATTACGTTGCTTCATAAGGGAAAGAGCTTTTTTTTAAAAATTTAGCTTTATTAAGGTATAATTGACAAATAAAATTATAATACATTTAAAGTGTATAATATACATTTGAAATGATTTTCACCATTAAGTTAATTTCACACATTCATCATCTCATGTAGTTACTTTTTGTTTTGGGTTTTTTTGTTTTTGTTTTTGTTTTTTTTGGTGAGAACAGTTTAGTTCTACTCTCTTAGCAAATTTCCATTATACAATACAGTATTATCAACTATAGTCACCATGTTCTACATTAGATCCCCAAACCTTATTTGTCTTCCAACTAAATGTTTAAAACATTTTTACCAACCTTTCCCTATCGTCACCTACCACCACCACCACACCCCACACCCTTTCCCCCTCCCCCACTTCCCTGGTGACCACCATTCTACTCTTTGTTTTTCTGAGTTTGATTCTTTTTTTCTTTTTTGGTTTTATGTAAGTGACACCATGCAGTATTTTTTTATTTTTTCTTTCTCTGTCTGGCTTTTTTTCACTTATCATAATGCCTTCTAAGATGTCGCAAATGACAAAATTTCATCCATGTTGTTGTAAATGACAAGATTTCCTTCTTTTTTAAGGCTGAGTAATATTCACATATCTATATATTTACATATCAGCGTGTTGATATGTAGACATATCATGTTTTCTTTATCCATTCATCTGTCAGTGGACATTTATGTTGTAGTGATTTTATTTTCTTTTAATATTACCCAGAAGTGGGATTGCTGAGTCATACGGTATTTCTATTTTTAGTATTTTGAAGAACCTCCTACTGTTTTCCAAGTGGCGGTACTCAGTATACTGTCCCATGAACAGTACACAGGTGTTCCCTTTTTTCCACATTCTCACCAGCATTTATTTCTTTTCTTTTTGATAATGCACATCCTAACAATGCATGAGAGAATGGCTGATCATGGTTTTGACTCACATTTCCAGATGATAATTGAGGTTGAGCGTCTTTTCATGTGCTGGTGGACATTTGTAAGTCTTCTTTGGAACATCATCTATTTGGATTTTGGATTCAGAATGCTTTGCCCATTTTTAACTTTTTTAAAATTTATTTTAAGTTGTATGTGTTTCTGATATGCTTTAGATATTAACCCCTTATTGGATACATGATTTACAAATATTTTCTCCCATTCCATAGCTACCTTTTCATTTTGAGGATTTCCCTCTCGGTGCAGAACCTTTTTGTTACATGTTACATTTATTTTGTTACACTTATTTATTTTTGCTTTTGTTGCCTTTGCTTTTGGTATCTAATCCCAAAAAACATAGCCAAGGCCAAAGTCAAGGAGCTTACCTGCTGTGTTTTCTTTTAAGAGTCTTGTGATTTCAAGTCTTACATTTACATTTTAATCAATTTCAAATTAAATTTTCTGTATAATGTAACATAGGAGTTTACTTTCATTCTATTGCATATGGCTAACTAGTTTCACCAATGCCTTTTATTGAAAGGACTGTCTTTCCCTGCCGTGTATTCCTGGTTCCTTTGTTGAAGAGCAGTTGACCATATATGCATGGATTTATTTCTGGGTTCTCTTTTCTGTTCCATTAATCTGTGTGTCTGCTTTTAATACCCACATCACACTGTGTTGATTATTGTAGTGTAGTTTTAGATCAGGAGGAGTGATATCTGCAGCATTATTCTTCTTTCTCTAGACTGCTCTGGCAATTTGGGGTCTATTGTGGTTTCATATAAGTTTCAGGATTTTTTTCTATTTCTATAAAAAGTGCCTTTCTATAGGTATTCTATAGATCACTTTGGATGATATGAATGTTTTATATCATCTGAGCCATGAACATGAAGTGTTTTCTGAGCCATGAACATGAAGTATTTTCCACTTAAAGTTGGTAGAATTCACTAATGAAGCTGTACAATTCTGGATTTTTTTTTGCTGTGAGATCTGTGGTTACCAATTCAGTCTCCTTATTAGCAATTGGTCTGTTTCTAAATTTCCTGATTCAGTTTGGTAGAGTTGATGTTTCTAAGAATTTATCCATTTCTTCTACATTATCTAACATGTTAGCATTTAATTCTTCATAGCAGTTTTATTATCATTTGTAATTCTCTGTTATCAGTTATCATGCCCACTTTAATTTTTTTGATTAATAAAATCTGTTAATAAAATTGAGGCTTCTCCTTTTTTCTCTTGTTCTTGGTAAGGCTTGTCAGTTTCATTTTTCCTTTTATAAAACCACTTCTCAGTTTCATAGATTTTTTTATTGTGTTTTTAGTTTCTATTTTATTTTTTGCTACTCTGACCTTTATTTATTTCCTTCTGCTACCTTGGGCTTAGTTTACTCCCCGTTGTGTAGTTTCTTGAGGCATAAAATTAGGTTGTTTGTATAATATATTTCCTTTTTTAATTAATTAATTTTTCAATTATAGTTGACATTTTCAGGTGTACAACATAGTGATTAGACATTTATTCAGCTTAGAAAATGATCTCGCCATTTAGTACCCATCTGACACCATACATAATTATTACCTTATTGACTATATTCCTTTACTGTAATTTACATTCCCATGACTATTTTTATAACTGACAATTTGTACTTCTAATCCCTTTTACTTTTTTATCTATCCCCCCAAACACCTTCCCATCCTATGACCATGAATTTGTTCTCTATGTCTATGAGTTCTGTTTCCTAATATAGGCATTTATCACCATCAACTTCCCTCCAAGAACTGCATTTGCTATATCCCATAAATTGTGGTATGCTGTGTTTCCATTTTTACTTATCTCAATATATTTAGTTTTTTGTTTTGATTTATTGTTTTGCCCATTGGTTGTTTAGGAGCATGCTATTAAATTACCATGTATTTGTAATGTTTTAAGTATTCTTCTTGTAATTGATTTCTAGTTTCATGCCATTGTAGTTGGAAAAAAATGCCTGGGATGATTTTAATCTTTCTAAATTTGCTAGGGCTGGTTCTGTGGCTTCATACGTGATCTATCCTGGAGAATGTTCTGTGTGTGCTTGAGAAGAATGTATAATCTGTTGCCACTGGATGGAATGCCCTGTGTGTGCCTATTAGCTCCATATGGTCTAATGTACAGTTTAAGTCTAGTGTTTCCTTAGGGCTTTTATGTCTAGATGAGCTATCAGTTGTTGAAAATGGGTTTTTAATGTCCCCTACTACTACTGTGATTTTTTTCTATTTCTCCCTTTAGATATGTTAATATTTGTTTTGTATATTAAAGTATTCTTATGTTAGACACATATTTACAGTTGTTCTACCTGCTTGATGAATTGACCACTTTGTCATTATATAATGACTTTCTTTGTCTCTAATTATAGTTTTTGGCTTAAAGTTCATTTTTTCTCATATACCTAACTCTGCTTTCCTCTGGGTTCCATTGGCATGGTATATCTTTTCCATCACTTTACTTTGAGTCTGTGCGTCCTTAAAGCTGAAGTGATTCTAAGGGCAGCATATAGTCTTATCCATTCAGTCACTCTATGTCTTTTGATTGGAAAATCTATTCCATATACATTTAAAGTAGTTATTAATATATATGAGCTTACTATTGTCATTTCCCTGTTTTCTGGCTGTTTCGTAGTTCTTTACTTCCTCTCTTGGTATTGATTATTTTTCCATAGTGGTATGTTTGATTCTCATTTTTTTACCTTTTGCTTACCTACTGTCAGTTTTTGTTTTGTGGTTACCATGAGGCTTGCAGAAAGTATCTTCTAGTTATTATAGTGTATTTTAAGGTGATAACATCTTAACTTCTAATGCAAACAAAAGCTCTACATTTTTACACTGCCCTCCCTAAATTTAGATATTTGAAGTCACAAATAAAAACTTTTTATATTGTGTACCCATTATTATAGTTATCATTATTTTAATATTTTCATCTTTTAACCTTTACACTAGAATTAAGAGTTATTTACCACAATTACAGAGTATTCTGGATTTAAATATGTATTTACCTTTTTCAGTGAGTTTTATATTCTTATAACTTTTCATATTGCTAGTTACCATCCTTTCATTTCAGCTTGAAGAATTCTCCTTGGCGTGTCTTTTAAGGCCAAACTAGTGGTGAAGAATTCTTCAGCCTTTGTCTCTAAAACTGTTCTTAAGGACAACTTTACTGGGTAGAGTATTCTTGGTTAGGAGTTACTTCCCACTGCACTTTAAATATATCATCCCACTTCCTACTGGTATGCAGTTTCTGCTGGGAAATGTATTCATAATCTTATTTTTTTCTCCTAAATGTAACAAGTTGTTTTTCTTTTGCTGCTTTAAAGATCTTCTCTTTGTCTTTAACTTTTTACAATTACATGATAATGTGCCTAGTGTGACTCTCTTTAGTGCCATCTTAGTTGGTGTCTTTGGTTTCCTGGATTTGGATGTCCGTTTCTTTTCCCAGATTAGGAGAATTTTCAGCCATTATTTCCTCAGATAAGCTTTTGGCCTTTTTCCTTCTCTTTTCTTCTGTGACCCCTATAATGTGTACACTGGTGGGCTTTGTGGTGTCCTGTAAGTCCTTTAAGTTATCTTCATTGTTTTTCATATTTTTTTCTTTTCGTTACTCTGATTGGATGAGTTTCAATGTCCAGTCTCATAGTACCCTGATCACTGATCCTTTCTTCCATTTGATCTACTTTACTGTTGAACTCTCTTGAAATTTTCAGTTCAGTTCCTATATTCTTCAGCTCTATGAGCTCTGTTTAGTACCCTTTACTATTACCTATCTCTTGGGTTAAATATTCTGTTTATATATATCTCCCAACCTCAGTAATCATCTCTATGACCGATATTCTGAATACTTTCTGGTAGATCACTTATCTTCATATCATTAAGATTACTTTCATTAATTTCTGAATATATGTCTTCTTTTGCTTATAATGTACTCCCCTGGGTTGTTTTGTTTTGTTTTGTTTTTCATTTTTCTTGACTCTTTTTGTTGGTTTGTGCACATTGTACATAACAGCCACTCTCCCAGTCTTGACAGATTGGTTTCATGTAGAAGATGAACTTCATCAAACAGCCCAGTGCAAGCTGCTGTTCACCACCCAAACCTTTGTGATGATACAAGCTACAGTCTTTGTTGTTAGTGGCTCCCATAGTTGAGTGTGTGCCAAGAACTGTCATTTCCCCTAAAGCGAGGGTAACAGTCAGCCCTTAGATGTAGGCTGACTGAAAGCGGTACCCCCTCCATAAAGAGACTGTGACATGGGGACATTTGCCTGTTCCTTCTGCACTGGGCCTGGGTGTATAGCCTGTAGGGGGTGGGAGTTGCTCCTGTGCAGGTTTCAAAACTTTTTGCTATAGTCTTGTGGGACTCGTGAAAGCATGCTATGTTGGCTGTCTGAGCTAGGTAATTTGAGGGCTGATCCTTTGGGTAACAGCCATAAAAGTCGGGGTGCTAGATGTATGAAAAAGCTCCTTCGAAGTAGATATTGGTGGGTTGGTTTTATTGTTGAGGTAAACCAGAAAGAGAAGGCAGAAGTGCCCACCAGCTCTTTTAGGCTCTGGGGAAAATCACAGCCAGCATCTTGATGCGTGCTAATTAGAAGCCAGACTCCCCCTGCAGCAGCTTGTAAAGTGTGTACTTCCCCTTCCAGGGAAAGACTGGGAGATGGGCTTTTTCCCTCGCTTGCTCTGCACTGAGCCCTGGGGAAATAGTCATGGCAAGTGCTCTCATGCCCATTAAGAACTGCTTCTTTGTTTGCTAAAGTCCCGTAGGACTCATGAAGACTACCTTTTATAGCTAAGTATTTTAGGAGACCATTTTGGGATGAGAAACTTAAAAGATGGGATGCTAGATACATGGTCCAAAACCTTCACTCTCCAGGTAAAAACTGGAAGTTTGAGGTTCCCTTCCAATTGTATGATGCTGTGCCAAGTATGATGGGTTTATGGTGAAAGTGTGTCTCAGCCTTTCCTCCACGTTCAATGTGGGTATTTTCTTACTTACTCAGTATGTAGGAGTCATTCAGCTAATTTCTGGATTCTCTCAGAGGGAATAGCTTTATGTGGCACTGTACATTTGGTGCATCTGTGGGAAGAGAAAATTCAGGTGCCTCCTAGGTCTCTGTCTTGGTGGAGTCTTAAAAATATTGATAAACCCTTTTTATCCTGTCACCATTTATGAATTCTCCAGGCTAAGAGATAGATATTATTTCCATCTTACAGATGTTTATAGTGAGTCAAAGAGCTTTAGGAAACTCATTCAAAATCATGTAGCCAGAATGCGTTCAATCCAAGATTTAAACTTGAATCTATGTTGGCAAAAAGCATTCTTCTTTCTTTCATACTACATATACATTTTTCTGAGTACTCTGTAGAGTTCACATCAAATTATCATGAGGTTCACTTCTAAATTAAGCTTTTGAGCCAATTTATTGTAATTCTACAAGTATTTTAAAATTTATATTGATTCATTAATCTTATCAATTTATTTTTATAGTGAATGTGTAAAGATGTTATAACTTTTAAATTTTTTTATAAATTTTAAACTTGACTTTTTAATGTAATAGACAATACACAATCATTTTTAAAATCTGTGGTTCACAATGTTTTTTAACAGTAGCTCATGCTTGTGCCTATGCTATTTACAGAGGGGAAACAGTATTTTCTTCTGCACACTGAGTATATAAGTTTTATTGTCATCATTATTTAAGACATATAATGTTTTGACATGATTATTGTGCTCTATTTATTAAAGTGAATATGTACATTTTTAACTTGAAGGAAAATATGAGAGAGAAAACTTGTCTTTATGTATAATTTTAGACAGCTCAGTAACCCAAAGGATATAACTATTTAATGATTAATGTTGTTACTAGTGGACTGCTATTTTATATCAAACATAGTTCAAGGTGTCTGAGATTTTCTAAATATTAGAGTCTTTCTAAGATTCCTAAGAACAAATAATGTCAAACAGAATGTTGGGGAGTTTCTGTGCTGATCAAGGAGGGGAAATATATAAATGCTACTCATTATCTACTTATAAGATAATGTTGGGTTGTTCTATTTGCCTACCAGATAATGTAATTTAAAATTCACCTATATTCTCAAGTTGTTTATTTGGTTTTAAATATAGAAACATTTTAAGGAAACCAACTGGTTTTAACATTTGCATTGTAAAGGCTTATGCCAGACATGCAGAAAATCTAACTGTAGGCTGTGGATTATGGCTCCATGAGTGACTGAACTGTCCAGAAGGAAACGTTACTGGCTTATAAAAGCCAGCTACTCTTCCAACTTCGTGAAAGGAAATTATGAATTTCACTGGCTCTCTTTGAGCACAGTGCTCTGGTAATCTCTGAGCTCTGCCCACTCTGTTCTTCCACGGGAGTATTTCCAATGAGAATGGAGTGAATTTTCCTGTGACCTCTTCCTTTTAGAAATGACTGTATTTAAGAACACATTCAAATCAGTTGTGGAGTTATACATTGTTCTTCATTTATCTGAGTTCACTAAAAAGCAAAATGAGTATACTTTGTCTCTTCCTTTCCCTGTATGCTCTTTAGACTGAGATCCCTGTCCTCATGACGTAATCCTAGAGATATACTGTTTTCATAGAACAATTAGTGACATTAGAAGGACGTTACCTAAGTTAAAGTTCAAAATGTATGCTTTTTCTCTACATTTTTAGAAAGGCCATGCTTGAGATAGAGAAAGGCATAAAAGTGTCATTGGCCAATCTTAATAAGGCCATGTGAATATATACATAATAAAAATTCCAGTAAGTGGTAACTAAAATGATTATTGGCTATACTGACTTTAATCAACTTTAATTATCTGTATGTCTTATAGTAAGTTTGATTTAGTTATTATAATACCCTAAATACCATCTTGTCCCTTTGCATTGGCTATCTTTAGTTACATAAGCACAATCTAAAATTTGTTGATCATGAACTGAAAAAAGAGAGGTTTAAAGAATCTATGTCTTTCTGTATTTTTTCTGTATTGAGATTTCTTAAGGCTATCAAGACTATGGATTTCCCACAAGATACTTTAAGGATAGCAGATAGATTTGGTATATTGAACTTTGAGAGGTAAATTTTTGTGTGTCAGGTCAATCAGTATACAGAGTTGAAAAGAAAAAAAACTAAGAGAAAGAAGGATTTTTAAAAATGAAAAAATGGAAGAAAAATACATGCATGTTGTACATTATAATTCATTTGAAAATGAGAAATGAAAATGTAATATTTGAAACAACGTCAGGAACAAAGAGTTCTCACTTTCATTGACAATATAATTTATAATCCAAGGCCTGGTTTTCTGTATTTTTTTTCTAGTTCAAAGGTCATCATGACTAACAGCCATGACTACATTGAAGTTTTAAATTTCATTCCTTTAGAAAAGGAATATATAAGGCATATTCTTGTACCTCACCATTTCAAAAAGTGCCTACATGTGGGTTTTTACAGTAGTTTTATGTGGTAAGCTATAGGTAAGAAAACAAAACAGGACGTCTTTCAGATACCAGTTGTGAAATTTCAAATCCTAATTTTCCTTCAAACTCCCTTTTCAAGTGATTAATAGGGCAATTATAACTTATTATCTGGGATTTCACTTTCACAAATAACAAAATGTAGTAAAGGTTGAGCTTAAAACATTGGCAGAACCTACTTTGGCTTCTCAACACTGAACATGCAATTGAACTCAAATTAGGAAGGTCAAGAAGGGCCTTTTTGAGGGACTCTGCACTTTGTCAGATGTATTTATTCATGTGCAGAGGATTAGAATTTATAAACATTTTGCCAGTTTTTTTAATGCTATTTCTTTTCCTTGTTGTTCTTGGCCAGGCCATGTCACTACAGCAAAATGCTGCTTCATATGGCTTATTATCAGCAGAATATATGAATTACATAACCCAAAGGAATTGTAAAATCAGCAGGAACTCTTGGCTCTGCATGTTGGTATAGATACATAGATGGGTACCAAAAAACTTTATTTTTTAAAAAATTAAGTAATCTGAGTGTTGCACCCAAAATAGGCATTTATTTTTAAATATTTTATCATGAAAGCAATCTAGTTAGCAAAATATCTCTTGACTGTTTTTTAAAGAAATATGTACAAGGTCAGTCAAAATAATATACTGTTGGATTAAAACTAATTTGAGCATGGTACAGGAAATTCCTAGAGGCAACTGATTTTGAAGACATACCAGAAGCCCATTTTTTTCTTTTTCTTGGCAAAGTTTAGCACTTAGATTTATCAGTCCAATCAGTGCATGATGAATATTTTTGAACTTCTTCAATGAAGCACTTAGAAACACCAGCTTGGAGTTTGCAAGAAACTGAAGTGACTGCCCGAATGAGAAGTCTCATTAGGTTGCTTGGAATGTCTTCAGAGGTTCTAATGTGAATAGTCACATCTTTTTCATAATTAGTTATAGAAACATCCCTGAGGTTTTCAGAGAAACTGATGTTGGTAATCTGCATTTGTGCTGGCTGGCAAACAAAGTCACACTTGCTTTAAGGACAATTTTGCCTACTGTTCTGCAAAGCCAATTAGCAACACCCTGGGTTACTTCCTCTGAAAAAGAAACTTTTTCAAGAGGTGAGAAGAGCTTAAGCATTTGGCATTGGTATGGAATCTGAAAGGAAAACATTGAAGGACTTCAGGCAGGTGAAAGGAGAGGACATATTGTAGGTAAGAGTCTTGTGTAGTGAGTTGAGAACATAGCCATTAAAAGACCACCTGTCAAAACAGAATAAATGACAGTTTTAAGCTTGTTAGAGAAAAAAACAAATTGCCATAGATGGAGATGATGCTACAGCCTCTGGTACTGCAGGTTCACCACATATTTGAGTGTATAGTGTATTTTCTCTTGATCTCCGAATTCTTTGTAAGGTTTGATTTTGAGATCCTTCCTTCCTTCCTTCCTTCCTTCCTTCCTTCCTTCCTTCCTTCCTTCCTTCCTTACCTCCCTCCTTCCCTCCGTCTTTCCTTCCTTCTGCCCTCTCTCCCTCTCTCCCTCCCTCTCTCCCTTTTTTCTCCTTTTCTTTGTAATAACTGCTGTCTCCTGTTGAGTAGGCTCAGCTGCTTTCATTTGACTTGGATTTCAGCAACAGTGGCTAAACTTAGTGATTGTGTATGTTGATAATCTTTCCAAGATGACTTTTTGCTCTAAAGCTGCTGAAAAAGTCTCTTGAATTGACTCTAGAAAGTTTTGACAACTACCCCTGCGGTGAACTCTTAAGATGTTGTTGTCCAAGTTGCTCATCAGGGGTTTGTTTTCATTAGACTTTGAATAGAGAAGCAGTCTTGTCATCTTTTTCATCCTTTAGATTATGTATGGCTGACTCCATTGGGGAATTGGTGTGAATCTGGGAAAGCTTACAGGCTCCTATTTTGGAGCTTGTAATTCATAAGTAGAGGAAAGGGAAGCTCAGTACAGGGGAAATGTGTGATATCCACACTAATGTTTTTCTATGATCTTCTCTTAGACTTTGAAACCTATCCACACTCGAAAGAGAATGTATGGATAATTTAAAGAGATTAAAAATATTTGGAAAGTACTATTTTAAGATATTTTCCATTGTAGATATGTCCCATGATGTTGCATTTCTTACATTTAATAAGGTTTGTAAGAAACAAAGGCAAATTAATTGTGGGGGGTTTTGTTTGTTTATGTGTTTTAGCAAATGCTAAATTAAGTAGAAGTTACCTGGATAATTCAAGTTCCAGATCTTGGAATATATACAGATCTTCTGTACTGTTTTTACGCTTTTCAGAAAGTGTTATTGGGAATATACATTTATTCTTTTTCTAGGCATCTATATACATTGTATATAGATGTATATAAATACAATATCTATATACAATGTATATAAATATACATTTAGTCTTTTTCTAGGCATCTATTTTATGCCTAAAAGTTCTAACACAAGTGAAAATAAAAGAAATATTAATGAAGTACCTTGGGATTGTATGACCCTTTGTTTTTAGCTTTATTTGGATGGAGGGATATTCTAATAGAGGAAGTAACATTTAGCATTGGTCTTGAATAAAAAGGAGATTTTGACAAAGTAAAGAACAAGGAAAGGAGTTATCTCTTGTGGGAATGCATAGATAAAGACATTAAGACTTCTTGAAATAGTGGATGGCTCCCTTTTGGATTTGTTTGCTTTGCTTTTGGCAGAAGAAAGGTGACTGTAAGTGGAATAAAAATAAATAATGAAGCTAGATTAGTGGAATTGAGTATCACAAGGAATTAGAATTTCTGTGAAAAAGAGAGAAGCATTAAATAAATGAGTCCCATGCTTTGGGGTAAATAGTGTATGATTTTTGGAGACAGCAGAATCTCATACAAGAAAAAAAAAGCTTACAAAGAAAACAATCATTAGGAAGAGTTTTCCCCATATTATCAATGAGCAAAATAATACTCTTATCAGTGATGTGCTGGACCTGGCTCTAATAGCTTATGAGAGTTAATTCTCTGTATCACTACTCAAATGTGAGTTCAGTGACATCCCCTTGGTAGCTTGAAATAGGGCATGGTAGAAATATTTACACCACAGAAATCAGCAAATACTACAAATTGCAGTTATTTTTTAGGCAGCCAGCTGTTAAACATTTACCAGCACGCCACTGCTACATGATGTGAAACAGCTCTTCTTAGCAGAAAAACCAACATTTGGAAACAAGTACAAATCTTTTTACTAAACAAAAAATTAAGAAAAAACAGTTTAAAAACATGCAAATTAGCAGATTAAAGAAGAGAAAATTAAAAAAGCAAATGAGGGTAAGAAAACCAGAGATCAAAGAAAATGAAATGTGAAGACTTACCAAGTATAGCCATCAAATTTAAACTTATTTGCAAAAATAGGGAAAAGGAAACAAGATTTTTGGCATATGAAATGAAGTAGCCTTTTTTATAATAATTGATGTTGAAACTGTGGGCATTGTATTAGGAAACTATACACACAGCACTAAACAAACTTCCCTTCAATGTTATGAAAACTTCAATTTAAACACGTACCTTTCAAAAAAGGCATGTACCTTTCAATATTTATATATACTATTTTCCTAACTCAACTATGAGGTTTGAAATGTTTTCTTGTTATATTGCATATCTACAATCTTACCTCATTGTTTAAACAAAAATACTCATAGTCTGAATTACTCAAATAATTGCATTCGTTATCTTTCCAGTAGACCATAATGTCTATTTTTTTTTACCTTTAAAAGCAATTTTTATTATTTGGCTCACTATTGCAATAGTATTTAAATAGGCCATTTCATCCAAACTTTCCACAGTTAAGTGTCATGGAAACTATGGGATAGTGCTTGGATATGATAGTGAATGCAGGCATTCCTCATGGTTCTTCCTTCTTTATTCAATGACTGATATCTTTTTTTTAATTTTTATTTATTTATTTATCTTTTAGAGGGGAAGGAGAGAGGGAGAGAAACATCAATGTATGGTTGCCTTTTGTACATCCCCTGCTGGTAGTTAGCCTGCAAGGAACCGGCCTGCAACCCAGGCATGTGCCCTGACTGGGAATCGAACCGCAATCGTCTGGTTCGTAGGCCCGCACTCAATCCACTGAGCTACGCCAGCCAGGGCTCAATGACTGATATATTGTGTAACCTACATTTCTTCACAGTGTGTTAGCATTGGATAAAACTCAACTAATAGAACGATAATCACAGTAGTAATCTTAAAGTCTACCCCACTTGTCTCACTTCATTTATTCAAGGAATGCATTCAGTATCTTATGTGAGCCAAATGGCCGTGTCTCTGTCACTTGCTCCTCTTGATACTCTCAGGAGATTCCTTAGGTTTACGTCACTCCTCTTGGCTAGGGATGTTTCATTATTGCTATGTGATGTAACCCTTCATCATCCACAGGTACATAGGCTACAGGCAGACTCAATATGAATAATCTCAGTAGTATGTCAGTGTAGTCACTGTATTGTCAATAGAATCTACTCTGATTTACTTCTTTTTTTCAGTCTATTTAGTCAAGGATTTTAGTTACTGCAAATGAACAAAAGAGGTTATTTTGAGAATGACTCATGAACCACAATATGGATAAAATTATAACCAGATCTACTTAAGCAATCAAATTAAACATATACAACTAATTACAGACATTTCTAAGACAATTATTTAAATGAAAGTTGAGTTTTAACCACCAATCCCTCCTCACTAGGGAATTTATAATAGTTCATTAGCATGGAAGGTCAGGTCTATATTGCAGTCTGCTTCCCTTATCCTCTTGGTCTTGATCATCATTTTCTTCCAAAGTCCCACAATAACTTTGATCCTGACAGCCGAACCTTTTCTGTAGTTTTTCTGAGTTGCTTTGCATGTTGCAGGGAGACTTTCAGTTCTCTTTGTAAATGAATGTGTATCCTGTATCGAAGAATATATTTTGGGTCTTGCTACAAAGCCTGTAATCTCACTCATCATAAAATAGTGAAAGAACGTGGCCTCAAGAACCAGACTTAGTTTCCCTATTCCCTTATGTCAGAAAATATATTCCCTTTTAAAATTGCTTTTAATCTTAGAATATAATATTTATATGGAAAACTGTATAAGACATATATATGCAACTCAAAGAAATACCACAAACAGAGCTCAAACACAGCCATCAACCAGATTAAGAAACAATGTCTGCACCTCAACAGAAACCGTATCATCCCTTTCCAAATCAGTACTCCATTTCTCATTTCTAAAAGAAACCAAGTTTCTGGTTTCTAACAAAAAGATTTTACTTTACCTGTTCTAGAACTTTATAGACAATAAATCATAAAATGCATATCCCTTTCCATCTGACTTCTTTGCTCAATATTATGTTTGTGAGATTCACCCATGTGGTAGCTAGCTACAGTTTATTTGCTATGATTGATATTTTATACTCATATATGTTTCCTGGTACATTTGCACAGACATGTCTGTTTAGTGTACATGTAAAGGTAGTATTGCTGGATAATGGTATACGCATGTGTTTACTATTGTAGGTAATACCAAACTAGTTTCCATAGTGGGTGCCCCAGTTTATACTCCTGCCAAAAGCATGTACTGTTTCCATTGTTCTAAATTCTTCCACCACAGGTATTGTCAGTCTTTTAAAATTTCAAACATTCTGTGTAAGGTATAGTACTGTATCATTATGGTTTTGACTTGTTAGAATATACTAATGAAGTAAAACGGTCTTTACCTCTTTATTATTTGTATACTAGTTTCAAAGTATCTATCCAAGTCTTTTGTCCACTTTCAGAAGGTCAATATTTTTATTGATTTGAGCAGTTCTTTACAGAATCTGTTGGCTTCGTGTGTTAAAATATTTTTTTCTGAATTTTTACTCTTTTAATTCGTGTCTTTAGTTTTTAAATGCAATATGATTTATCAGTGGTTTCCTTTCCAATTAGTTCTTTCGCTACTCTAAGTATTTGTTCTATACACCAAAGTCATGAAAATCTTCTTCCCTTAAAGCTTTCTTTTTGACTTCAACATTGAGATGTTCAGTTCATCGGGAGTGGAATATATACAAGCATTTAGCATGATATAAAAGTTAAGGTTTTTTTAATGTGAGTATACACTGTATCCAGTGCCGTGTATTGAAAAGACCCATTTATTCTTTATGGCTTGGCAGGGGTGTCTTTGCCTATAGATGCATGGGAACTCTTTGCTATTCCACAGGTCTTTTTGTCTGTCCTTGTGACATCTTAACTATTGTATCTTTGTAAGAAACCTTGATATCTTGTAGAACAAATCTTCCACTTTGTTTTTCTTTAAGGCAGACTTGGCTACATTTGTCCCTTCTGCACCGTCATGTAAAGTTTTAGAATCAGCTTCTTCTGATTCTAAAATAGATTTAGATCACTAATAAAAGCAAGAATTAACACATTGTGATAAAATATTTTGTCTAAGGGACAGTTTTTGTACTAAAATGATAAAGTTTGAATAGAAAAATGAAGCAAGAATTAAACTACAAAAAATAACTAAAAGAAAGCCCTTGTGGCTATGTTAATATCAAATACAGTGGACTAGAACACATAGAAAGAACTAGAGATGAAGAGAGACACTTCATAGAAAATCTTTTACATAATCAAAAAGATAAAACAATTCAAATTTTGTGTACCTAATAACAAAGCTTCGAGACATATCAAGTAAAAGTTGAAAAAAAAAGAAAAGAAAAACCAGGCAAAACCTTACTCATACTGGCAGACTTTAATATACCTGTCTCAGTAACTTATAGGAAAGGAAGACAATAAAGGGGGGATATGTAGAAGATTTAACACCTTAATAAACTTGCCCGGATTTAAATATATAGTAAAACACACTGAATAACTGCATGATAGTATTCTTTTCAAGGACACCTGTAATATTTTCAAAAATAGACCATATTTGGGGCATAAAGCGAGTTTCAATAAATTTCAGCCAATTGAATTTATACAGGGTAAAGTCTCTTACCACAGTAAAATTTAATTAGAATCAATTTTACATAACACGAGTGAGTAAAAAGACATCTCATGTTCATGGACTGAAAAATTAATAGAACTCTAGCAAGACTGGTCAACAAAAAAAGGCATGCATTATCAGCACTCAGAATGTTAAAAGGATTACAAGACAATATTTTCCAAACAACTTTAAAATATTTTGTAATTTTATTTAAAATGGAAAAAATTAATACAAATATACAATCTTGCAAAAACTAGATCAGAAAACCTGAATGGTACTATAGTTATAAACCAAATTGAATCATTTTTGTCTTTGTTTTTTTAACATTATTTTTATTGTCATTCAAGTGCAGCTGTCTCCATTTTCCCCCTTCCACTCCCCCCCAACCTCAGCCATCCCCACCTCCCACCCTCAATCATAGCCCCCTTTGGCTTTGTCCGTGTGTCTGTCCTTTGTGTATGTTCCATGACAGTCCTTTAAGGTATCAAGAGAAGACACCAGACCCCCATACAGTTTCACCAGGGAATTCTACCATTAATTTAAGGAATAAAAAATAACCAATCTTATGCTGTTTTAGGGTAAAAGGGAGGGAGGAGAACAATTTACAATGGATTTTTTTTCCAGACCAGTGTAATACTGATATCTAACACTTAAAAAACATCCACACATATTATAACAGGAAAATCTTGATCATAAAGATAGAAGTTAAAATCCTAAACAAAGTAATAGCAGTTCATCAGTATCTTCAAAGCCCATTAACAAATTTGGGTTTAGAAAAGAATAGAACACATTAGCATTGTTAATTAAGTCAATATAATTCACAGTAAGAGAGTCAAGAAGAAATAAAATCATTTCAGTAGATATTTAAACATCAGTCAGTGAATTAAACACCCAATTATGATGAATTATTTTTAGAAAACTAGAAATAATAGGAAAATTTGTTAACTTGATAAAGCCTATCTATAATTATTTAGGGTGCATCAGATTTAAAGGTTAAATATGAGGATTTTTCTTTGAAATAAAAAACAATGCCAAGGTGCTCACTCTTACTGCTTCATTTCAACATTACACTGGTTGTCCTAACAGTGCAATAGGGCAAGAAAAAGAAATGAAAAACATGAAGATTGGTGAAGAATTCAATAAATCTTTTATTATTCACAACTATGTATTTTGTTTATAGGAAATCCATATAAAATTACTTGTGTATACATTAAAATCAATAAGTTTAATAAAATTGATGGGCAATTTAAAAATCAATTCAAACTTAAAAATCAGCCCTGGCTGGTGTAGCTCAGTGGATTGAGCGCGTGCCTGCAAACCAGACGATCGTGGTTCAATTCCCAGTCAGGGCACATGCCTGCGTTGCAGGCCAGTTCCCAGCGAGGGACACGTGAGAGGCAACCATACATTGATATTTCTCTCCCTTTCTCCTTCCCCTCCCCTCTAAAAATAAATGAATAAAATCTTTAATAAAAAAAACTTAAAAATCAAAACTTTAATTAAAAATCAATTATATTGATTTAGTAAAATGTGAAAGACATACATTCTGAAGAGAAATCAGAGCATCAATTATATTGATTTAAAAGTGAATTATCATTGTCATTCTTCCTAGTCTTTCACCCTAAAACCATGCCCTGATTATAGCAGGCAACCAAGAGGAAGATCCTACTCTGTTTAGGTCTGTTAGCTACAGAGCACAGAATAAAGGCTACCTCTTCATGTTTTCTTTCAATTAATCTTTCCTTCATTTAACATTAAAAATAATGCCTGTTGTATACCAGGCTCTATCATTGCCTTTGAATGGTTCACAGGAAAGCAGAGGATGGCAGACATGGCTGACTACAATATAATGTATTTAGTAGAGTAAACAAGAGTATTTGAAATGCAGGTGGAAGCAATTTGCTCAACAAGAATTTTAGGAAAGATTTTACAGAGCAGGCAATATTTGTACTAGTCCTTGAATGATGTAGTAAGGTATCCCAGTTCAAAGAAAGATGGAAAAATAGAAATCAGAAGGAACAGAATAAATGAAGGTATAGAAGTGTGAAAATACTTGGCATATTTGGGAAACATAAAAGTTAACAAGAGTAGTTAGTAGGTCTTTTGCATGGTTGATGTATACTTCTATTATTATGTACCTATAATATTTATAAAATCTGTTTAGCTTCTTTTGGTTCTGTTCTGAGTCATGAAAATAATAGAGTTGATTTTAATGTCTCAGAAGTACAGTGAGTTTTAAAACTCTTACTCATGAGCTTTCTCCAAAGATATCCCCTAAATGCCTCATAGCCAACTAAAATGATTTTGATGA
The DNA here is from genome assembly GCF_014824575.4 of Sturnira hondurensis. NCBI lineage: Eukaryota > Metazoa > Chordata > Mammalia > Chiroptera > Phyllostomidae > Sturnira > Sturnira hondurensis. Next base: position 4,170,182 of record NW_028081528.1, read on the forward strand.
TTTAACTAATCTGATTCTAAATAATCTGAAAATTACTTATTCACAACAGGGTAATGACCACATTTTATGGTGTTTTTAAATAGCTGTAATACTTAGAAATTAAATGGTATGTGCAACTTTACAAACATCTGAGATTCATCAATAAGTTATTGTAACTTTCTGTAAAAGATGTAGAAAAACAAATTTCCCTGACACAGCCCAAAACTTTGTATAAAGAATTAGTGTAACTAATGGTTAAAATTAAGGTTTAGATACAATGAAGCTGAATAATCATTTTATGTGTCAAGAGATTGTCTTAAAATTATATAATGTGTCTTACAACTCCATGGTAATTATTATTACATGATGGAATTGCTCAACAAACTGTTACTGACATTGACCAGCCTCAGTAAACAATTTTTTTGCTATATTTTATTGGCCAAACTAAATACATAACCCAGTTATATTGAATATTCTCATTTTTGCTCCAAATTTATAAAAAGACTATTTAATATTATTTCATTACAGTTAGTTATTAGATTACTAATAATGACCAATACTCATATGTTTATTAAATATATGTAAACAGATGCTTCAATCAGATGTATTTAGTGCTTATAATTGTGAATGATTAAATCAACAAACTCTAGAAAAGACAACTGAATTCTGTGGCCCCTCTGTAAAGGTTTTAATTTATGAAAGCAGACTGATTCTAAATGCTGCTCACCATCTTGCCAACTAAGATATTACCCCATCGCCTTCTCTACAGAGCTCCACAAGAAAAAATAAAGAACCTACATTGAAAATTTTCTGAATTCAGCTCTGTCTGTGTGTATACCCTCAAAATGAAACAAATTGGGGCAATTTACTGAAGGTTAAATCCTCTAAATGACATTTGCCTAAAACATGCTGGGAAATGGTTTGGGAGACAAATTATCAATGTAATTGCCTTAATTCTCCAGGTTGCTTTTATAAGTAGACACAACTTTATCAAATCTAACTGATGATTCCAAATTGGAGGTTTAGGGTTGCTTGTATTTTCGCTCTCAACACCCTGAATCACGTTTACTGTCTACATAACTCAAGTCTTATAAATAGCCCACGGACTTTAGTGAAAGAGTTCCAGTAGAGAGGTTTTTGCATTAATGATCTGTCTGTAACTTTCCCCGTAGTAGCCGGCATCTTTGAATTTGTCAGCCTTTTTACCCTGAAGTCACAGGAAAGTTTTGTGAAGGACTACTAAGTATGCTGATAGCACCTTGTGGTTTTCTTCTTCAATATTTGAACATCGAGTGATGTTTCAAAACATTTTATGAATAAAACCCACCTGATTTCTATTAAAAATATTCTCTGCGATCTGGGACAGAAGTGAAAGGAAAGATTATTTACGTGGAAGGTAACTCAACTCCATCTAACTCTTGAGTAAGAGTTTTCCAAGGAACCTTCCATCATGATTCAGTAGTTTCTCTGAGTTAAGAGGTTGTTATGAGGGTAACATATTCTTGAAGACACTGTCTGAGACACCAGATTTTTTAAAAATTATTTTAACAAGTTTTAAGGTTTTAAGATTGCAGAACCTTTCCCTGAACACTGTGCTGTTTTCTTTTCCTCTCCTCAAACTGTATTGCAAATAAACCTTTTGATGTTGTAAAGGTTTTTCTTTGTCAACTAAGAAAAACACTCTGGAAAGTTATATTTAGAGAATTTACCCCTGTATAAATATCCCCGAGCTAGTCTGTTATTCTATGGCATCTGGAAAAAAGGTGCTATTGTCTTAGATGCCATGATTGAAGTATAGAATAATCAATTCAGAAAGACCCCGGGGGGAAGATTCACTCACAGATGCTTTGGAAACTTGGAATCCCTGAGTGTCCTCATTTTTTCTACAGACCAGAAGACATAGTGAGTTCCCACTTTGGTACAACATCTAGGTGACATTGCTTCCCGTTCATGCCGTGTGATAGTTTGACCATCCCTTTGTGTTTGAGACTACTAACTTTAAATTTTCTAAGAAAACTTTTTTTTTGTTCATCCCTTTGTTACTATTACTTCCCTTGCTTTCTGGGTCCCTGCAGCTAGACGCCTATTCGGTTTGCAAGCACTCTGACCGTGCGGTTTTTGCCACTGCACACCAGGCGACTTCGCAGAGGCATTCATTCCCAAGGATGCATCATCAGAATTAGTTCTGCCAAAACAGCCCACAAACTGCTTAAAGCTCCTCTTCATATCTTGCAAACCACCGTGTGCTGAGCTTCTCTATGAAAAACCGGTGTAATTCCAGAATATCATGATAGATTTGCAAGAAAGGAATTTGTCCGGGGAAGCTAAAATGTAGTTATTTTACATTTGGTTTTATGTGAACATTTACTCTACCACTTTACGAGTATTCACTAGCATTTCAATAAGAGCAGCTGTGCCTCAAGGTTTCCTACTGTGAAGTGCCCCGGAGTACAGGGTGCTTAGATGGAAAATCACCACAAAACTGTGGGTAATAGACTGCCCCCTGTCTGTCTACCACCCCTTCCCTGAGGTTTCCTTTGCAGGGCCCACCTGCATGTACAGACACGATGGAATTTGGTTTGTGAGGAACCTACAAAAATTACACAAATAACTCTGATTTTTAATGAATAATACACAGACATGCACCTGCTTCGGGGACTTCGTAGATTAGTCTGGTGACCAATAGAAAAGCCTTTTGGAATTCAATTATAAGGCTGCAAAAGAGAAAATAAAACTGGCTACATTTTTAGAACTGAAATCAGCAAAATGTTAACTAGTTCTTGGAGCGAGGTATTTTTTTTAAAGCTTGTTTCAATTTGCTTTGCTTCTGTCAGGCTTACTGTAAAGTCATACTATTCTGCTTACGTTATTACCTGCTATTCTTGCAGCTGGAGCCGCTTGCAGAAGATCCTCTCCACCAAACCCCGAACATGAATGCCGTTATTTCTTTACAGAAGATCATTGAAATTCAAAGTATGTGTTAAAAAGTTACTGTTTTAATTTGTAATCAGATATAATCAAGGAAATTTATATTGAGAATTTGAGCATATGAACAGTATATTTGAGTTTTTCAAATACAAAAAACATATTTAGAGTTATTATAATTTGCACATATTATTATAATTTGCACATTTTGTACCTAAATGTGTTATTGCCTTGCTCATAATATGGTAGTCTTATATTGATAATGTAACTCAAAGGCTCTAGATTTAGAATCCTGCTTTTTCTCATATTTTCCAAGTACTCGGATTTTTTCCATGACTGCCACTAAGCACCCACTTAGAACATTCAAATTAGTATAAAAACTGCGACTACTGTCTAGTCGTAACTAAGGTAAGTTATTTTCTAATGAGGTTGGAATTCAGAAATCATTTACTGGTTTTAAGTTTGGCAGGAGAGCAGAAGTTAATGAGAAAGTCTCACTACTAGAAAATCCAACTAAACAAAACAGGGCAAGTCAGAGACTTTATTACTATGCTGTTCCCTTCACATGGCCATTGCTTTTCAAGAGTTTTACTTTTTAGATGCTAACATGCATGAGCACACACATGCATGTGCTCACACACACACACACATCAACACAAAAGTTAGCATGACGAAGAAAACCAAAGGGCAGAATGAAGTGTGGAGGAGTCTCCTTCACATCCGGAAAGCCCTTGGCTTTGCTACTGTCCAGTGAAAGCACTTTTTAAGCAGCACTGGAGAAGCCACCTCCCAGCTGTCTCTCTGAGTCCTTGTCTTTGCTTGCTCAGTAGTAATTTGGAGGTATGAGTGGGTTGGGATTCTATATTATCCATTCATGGAATTCTGTGCCTATTTACAAATTAGGCCGTACAGAAACTGGAAGTAATTTCCCACCTTACTTAATTTCACTTATGCCTGGATTGAGGACCACAGGTACCCAATAAATATTTATTGACTATATTTCATATCTTTTATAGCTTATTCAACTATGAATTTCAAAGATTTTCCTGGCTCTGTAGCTCAGTTGGTTGGAAGTTGTTCCGTGAACTGAAAGGTTGCTGGTTCAATCCCTGGTCAAGGCACATGCAGGGTTGATCTCTAGGTAGAGCATGTATGGGTGACAACCAGTCACTTTCTCTTTCACATTGATCTCTCTTTCTTTCTCTCTCTCTGTCTCGCCCCCCCCCAAATCAATCAATAATTTTTTTAAAAATGATAAAAAATGTTTTCAGAGTGTAGAATAATAAACATTCAAATAATGGGAACCAAAGCCTCTGAGAAAAAGCTCAGCTAAAGAAACTGACAAAGATGGAAAAGGAAAGGCTGGGAGAAGGCTTCAAAAGCTTGAGTACCAAATCCGGTCACTGTACATCTAATGACCACTGAGAGTGGATGCAGAGGCTCTATCCTATGGTATTCCAGAGAGCAAGGAGAGGGATCATCAGGTGACAGCCTTCTCATATTCACCCACATCTAATCCAATGCCCCCTCCAGGTCGTTCATCAGGTAGTATAGACATATGCAGTTTTTACACATATTATTCTCATTTATTCTGAGCATTCTTTTGTTATTACTGACCCAGATTATCAAAGGTTATTGTTCCTCTGCGTAGTCTCATCATATCACTTTCAATAAGCATTCCTGAGTACTTATTACATGTTGAGACGTGATAACTCGATCGAGTTATCAAGGCACAGAGGTTATGAAAAGAAATAAGGCAGACTTCCTGGCATCAAGGAGTTTACAGCCCAGCAAGTGAGGGACAAAGCAATAGATCATTCCAGTGCAGGCTTACGAGGAGCCCTGAGATCCCGGAGGAGCAGTCCCTTTCTTAAGCCCCTTTCAGCGGGGGTGAGAGGTACTGCACAGCGAGGAAGGTTCAGGAAAGGTTCAAGGAAGACTTCTTGGCAGAGAGAGGGCTGGAGCTTGGTCCTAAAGACTGAACAGGATTTTGGTCAGATGAAGAAAGAGTGACTGTTTTGAAAGGAATGACAGAAGCCAGGGACGTCATTTTCATCTAGGTGGGATAAATCGTAATGAACCCTATATCTTTAGAAGCTCTATTGTTGCCTTTTGGATTGGATATAATTTCCTAAAATGATTTTTTTCTTTTCACTACTGACATTTTCAAGTGTCTTGTGCAGTCTACACTAGCCAAACAAACATGTCTGACTCTTGAAAAGAATTCAGTCTGCTATCAAAACCCGCTGTAGAGAATTCTGCCACTGTGGATTCTGAATCTCTGTCTTCTTCAAAATTTCATTCCACCCAACACTGACCCCTTCCTCCATCCCAAAATCTGTTTCCTTCTCAGCTCCTATTGAGGATTCTACCCAGTGCTTGCTAACTGAATACACTCACAAACTGTCGTCTCTGACATGTGGATGTTAATTAGTGGTATTTTCATTGTAAATTTCTTTTTTGAGTTTTTGTGACTTTTTCAGTCCATTTGATTGTGGCTCCTTAATTAGATGGTGATCATCCGGAGGATGGGAATTGTATCTGCTCACCCCTGCATACATCTGTAGGGCAGGGTGGTGGGGGGTGGGGCGGGGGTTGAAGGGCATGGAGGCCTTGGAATTAAGAGTAGGCAGGTTTTAGTAGGAAGGATTTGAATAACTCTCCAAGGCTCTCAGGAACCTAAGGCCACATCAAAGGGAGCTTTTGAAGAACTCCTCCTTTCACGGGTGTGTGATGTTGTGGGGCATTGGGGATTCACGGTGCAGGTGAGTACTGTTGTAGCTACTCAGCACACCTTCCTCACCTCTACCCAAAAGAATCCCGGTTTTATTCACAAATCCTTATACCAGATATCATGCAGCTCAGGGGAAGATGAACGAGTACCAGAATCCAGGGCAGCTGTTCTTAGTCTAAGGCTAACCTAGTCAGTGAATAACAGTGACCAGACAGGTTAAGCAACAACTTAATAGCAATTGGTTAAGGAATGGGTCCATGACCCAACTGTGGCCAGTAAGACTCAGGGCTGGCTTTATGGATGGTCAACCTGTGCAGTCACATTAGCTCCACACTTATAAGGTTCTACACATGGTTTAATGCTGTTGCTGATGCTGCCTTGAAATTCTTACTAAGTTTTGAACATGGAGTATTTTCATTTTGCACTGGGTCCCACAAATTATGTAGCCAATTCTGATGACAATCAAGGCTCTGGTGATACAAAAAAAAAATATTTCCAAGAAAGACTGAAAGCATCACCACAAGGCGAACTCAGATTGTGACCAAGAAGGAACCGAATGGTAGGTTGAGACTGCACAGCAAAAGACAAACACAAGATGACAGTGATATCTCACCATTTAGGACATGGCGTGAAAGTTGGCACAGAGGAAGTGGTTTGATGCTGTGGCTTTGACCACTGTGTGATACATTTTTATGTGGTTCTGCTGAATTGTGTCTCTTTGGGGCTGCTCCTCCAGGCTAAAGACACAGGAAAGGGCTGTGTAAGGTCCGTAGAGCAATGCAATACAATGGGTATTGCAGATTAGCAAACCTCATAATGGCTTGAGCAATGGGCTCTTGGGTAAGCAAACAATGCCGGATTTCCTTACAGAATATAAACTGCACTTTTACTTTTATTTTCTCTATTTTATGACCCATTGTTCCATTTCAGGTGTTCCTGTAGAACTCCAGGATGTTGATTTGGCTCCCTTGTCCCCCTTTGGTGGGAAAAGTAGCCAGGACTGGCTCTATCATTTGTGTTTCCCAGTGCAAAATGCAAATGTGTTAGTGCTTCCTTGTTAAAAAAAGTTAATAATTTCATAAAGGTGACAGCAGAGCCTTGAAACAAGCATGGGGGCCCTTCTGAGCATGGGGCCCTTTGGGACTGTGTAGGTAGCCTGTTGATGAAGACAGCCTTAAAGGTAGCCTTTGTTCAACAGGAGACCCTCCTCTCCCCATATGGCTCTGAGCGTCACACAGGTGCCTCCTTTCAAGTCCAGGAGGTGTTTGAATTTCAGCCCACCTCCTAGCCCAGGTTCTGAAGGATTCTTTTGTGCTACAGTTAGGACTACAGTATCAGAAAAGTATGTCGATGTCGAGAAGTCGGCCTTGCAGCATGTGGGAAACATTCAGGCAAGTTCCTAGATAGCCTTGTCCCAAGGCAGACAGCAAGGTGCTGACAGGCCGTGTGGGAATTCCTCTCTGAGAGCTGAGCCCCCCAGCTGAGGGTCTGCAGGCGCTGGAGGCCATGATTAGCATTGGCCCTCTGCCTGGCCACGTGCATGTGAGTCTTTTGCAGCAGATCATCCTTGTTGTCCTGTCCTTGTTTATGTTACTCATTTAGCTGAGAAGAGAAGATCTCACAAGGCACAAACAGCAAGGCAATCATTTCTCCAGACAGGTAAGGACCCCCTCTGACAGACCAGGGTCTGGTCGCATCTCAAGATGGTGGGTCTATACAAAGATCCACCATAGTGGAGATGAGACAGTTTTCTGCTTTGTCCCTGTTAAGTTTTCAAGACTTAACTCAGATATTATCTATTGTGAAGCCATCTCTGAACCCCCACTCATCTCTGTTCTAGATTAGGTACAGTTCCTATGTGTTTTCATGGCAGAGATTTTTTTGATTTATGTTTTTGTTTTGATTTTGTGAAATTACAGTTTACACTCATTATTATTATTACTTTCAAGATACTTTGTTTTTAATGGTCATACCCTTTGTATGGTGTCTGGCACATGGTGGGTGCTCTGCAAATTGAATAAATCAGTCGGTCTGTCAATATTTGCCATACTTTTTTTCTAAAGCCCAGACTGATGTTGTAATGAACCTAAGGCAGTTATACTCCTTGGCTCACCCATGCAGAATGGTAGATTAAAAAGAGCGGGCAAAGTTTGTGAGGGCCCATTTCCTCCCTCTTTCAAAACCCACAAGGGTGAATACTTTCTAGGTTAGGAAGAACATACATTGTTTGTGAGGTCCCTTTCCAAACTGTTTGTGAGGTCCCTTTCCGTGGCTGAGCTTGGGGGTGGCAATGCTCAGAGCTGAATCTAGTGGTTGGTTGGCTGGCTATAATCACTCACAGGTGATGCCCAGCAGGAGTCAGCCCAGAGTGGGAAAAGGGGCCCTTGCGTCCAAGTTTCCCTTCCCAAAATCCACCCTCACAACATGCAGAGTCCACAGAAATCTCCCCCTTTTTGATAGGACTTGGTAAGAAGCAGGGTCCCCACATGCCATTTTTCACACCATTGCTGGCCCATCATGACATTTTCACTGATCTTTGGAGGGGAAGAACCATGAAGTAAGTTTTCTAGAAGACTAAACTTATTTAGTTTGAAATAGTATAATTTTAAGTCCTGTAAACATATAATGAATGATATTGATATTGATCTGTGAAACCCCAAAATACCAAAACCACAAATATGGAGCCATGGTTTCCTTTTATTTATTGAAATGTTTTAGTGAGAGGAGTATTTCTTTGAAGTGTCAACCAATTTTTGTAGATTTCCTGCATGATGATAGCGATAATCAGAGAATCTCGTGATTTGTGGATGAAGAAAATGTGCTCACACAAGGATCTGAGCACTCTTTTAGAATGTTCCTGTAACCCTCCGGTGGTTTGCCTCTGGGAAGCTGAAAAACACTAGTGGTCAAAGATTTTAAAGTGATTCGAATTCCAGTATAACCCTGCCCTCCACTCATGGACCTTGTGACAGTGAGCAAGCCACAGAACACCTCTGAGGAATTCCGAAAGGAATGACAGGGCATAGCACCGCACTACTGCTCCACGCTTGTGCTACGGGGGCAACAAAATGGCCAGTTAGAAACCCAATCATGAAAGAACGGTAAAAAAGTTCTTCCTTTGTTCCCACTTTTATCTTTTCCCCACTCTAGGGATCCTTCCCTTGTTCAGCGGATTGGGTCTCCTTGGAATTCCTTATAATGCTGACCACAATAAAATGGTGACCCAGGCTAGAATGAGAAAGGGACAGTCTTCACAGTGTCACTGTAGGCTCATGTCAGACTTGTTCTGCATGGATTGAAGAACAACGTTGATGTTGCCTGTATATGAAACTTGTCATTGTGTCTTATTGTCTCTCTATGTCTTTAAACACATACATCCAGTATTATTTAGGGCAATGATAAGTGAATTTATATCCTCTGTTATTCAGCTTTTGAAGCCAGTAGAAAAAGGGGTATGATTTTCTCACTGCACAAGAGTGTACCTTGTGACCATAAGTTATCCACAATGTACAGAGCACACCCTTTCATGCATTCTAGAGAAACAGAAAAGAGACCAAGTTTTCTCTGGGAGATCAGAGGCAAGTGTGACGCCTACTCCTTAGCAGAACTGGCTTAATTTATGTTTTGCATATGTGTCATTGAGGGAATGACTTCTTCCTCCTTCTTCTTTTGTTATTGTTATTCTTTCTCTTTCTCCTCTTCCTTCTGCCCCACCTCCTCCTCCTTCTCATTTTTTTCTTCCCTAGATCTCATTAATGTAACATGGTAATACCTTCTGTTCTAGAAATTTTCCTTAGAATTAACAACTGATACTAGAAAAGGTCAAAGAAATGTGAATATTGTTGATTTCATTTCTACTCTGTTTCAATGAGAGCTAGCCAGTTGGTAAAATAAAATACAAACACTATTGATACTATATTAGTGTGGGTGATCAGAGTAGGTGCTGTTCAGTTCTCTTGGTAACAAAGAGATCTGGATGGAAATTAATGAAAAAAGCTATTAAACTAAGATGAGACTTGCTCTAAAGATAACAACTGTCTTTTAATGTAAAATGCCATTCTCAGCCATCTCTAATCATTACTACAATACTCTCCACCTACGCCCTTTCCGGGGAAAAGGGGCATTTATATTAGACAATCCAGGCGAGAATCCAGATTGCTAAACTGAAAGGAATTTGTGTACATCTCTTGTTGTGGGGAAATTGTCCAATATTTTGACCTCATGGGGTTATGCGTATAGTTCAAAGATTGCAACATGCGCTGTGTAAATCACCTCACAAACTTTAGCAGCATCTTGATCCCACACCCAAATGCTAATCCGCATTCAACTTTTCCTTTCCCTTTTTGTCCCTTCCTATTTCATTTTGATCTTCTCTCTTTTTCTGCCCCCCACCTCCTCTATCTCCATTCTGTTGAGAAGAACAAGGAAGGAATGGGCTTTTCACTCATAAGCATTCAAGGTTTTACTTCAGGCATGAAGAACTGCATTTCAAAGATCTTTATGACTGCAGTAAGGATGGGAGATTCATCAGGGCTGATGGTTGGATGTGACCAGTTTAACTCAGAAGTAGAAGTGCCGTAGTATTGTAATGAATGGGCATGGAAATCATTCGTGATTTGCAGGATTCGGGCTTGGACAGCTGGGTAGATGGTGGTATGACCTGCTCTGAGAAGGAACAGGGGAGGAAGAACTGCTTTGAAAGGGAAGTTGCTGAATAATAGACGTAAGAAAAAGAAACTCCCCTGAGGATTGAAAGTTTGGTGTGGGGAAGGGAAGAAGACATCATCCTAAATACCTGTTTTTCACTACCCTGAAGTTCTGAAGGAACACCGGATGAAATGATTCATGCATGCAAACCCTGCCAGTTGTTGGCAAATGATAATTATTGAATGCTTTCAGTGTGCTAGGCACTGTTCTAAATGCTCTTGTTAATATAAAATTAAATAATTTAATCCTCTCAGCAACCCTGGGAGGTAGGTACTATTTTTATTCCCATTTCTCAGCCAGGAAAACTGAGGCAAATCTACATTAATTAACTCCCCCAAAGTTACACAGCGGACAAAGGCAAGAGCACACAGGGAGCAGGCCAGCTCTAATTTTAGCCATTATATTACAATACCTGACAAATAAATCCCTTCCTTTTGAAACTACTGTGTACAGTTTTCCCATTTCTTCCCAAAGGAATATGTTTATTTTAAAAATTCAATTTTTACTGAAGATTTGGTGTTTTGGAATTTCTGGTTAATTGAGGGGTAGCCACAGCCAGTTTTGGAGGGGCAATGCCAAATTACAAGGAGCCACGGAGCTATGAATCCATTTTGGAGCTCCTTATAAACTTGCAAAATACATCTAATCACAAAAAAATGCAAGGATTGGCAGAATTTCAAATCCCTGCCCTGCTGAGTTTAAAACCCTGACTGTTGTCAGGTGTGAGCTGCTATTTGTCATAGATTCTTTGGCTTTAGACAGAGGCCTTGACGTTGCAGCCCTGGGCCAGGCAGGTCCTCATTGAGGAAAAGCAGTGTTAGACATTTTCCCACTATTAACCCCGCCAGCCCTTCTTGTATCAGAGCCAGGTCAAAGCTGTTCACATCGCTTTTCAAAAGCTGATTTTGAACTAATTAACCATTCTCTTGAAATGCTGAAACTCTGTTGTTTGGCGGAGTCCTAATACTAGAATGTATCAGAATACAAAGGGAAATCTGCAATCTGGATAAAGACTTAACTTGCCTGGATTTTTTTTTAAATCCATCTGCATCTGTAACTATGAATTTTCTTTCATTCACATTTCTACTAAGACAAAATTAATCAAACCAAGAGAATAAGCAAAATTATGCATGTTCCCAGGACTTAACACTGCAAGGAATGCTTTGTGATTATATACTAGATACCAGTATGAGCCTCCCACACACATGCAGTACCATTTACTGATATAGGGCATGTTAGAGGGTCAGTCAGGTTTGGGAAAAGATCATTTGCTGGGTCATATTCATATGTATATTCATCAAGTATATATATTCATTCTGTAATCCCCATACGACTAACAATGCATAATTAGCTTCCTCATCTTGTTCATCAGTAAATGGAGGCTTAACAAGTTTAGGTTGTTCGTTGAAGCTCTTTGAACTAGTAAGCAGTAGAACCAAGATTTGAACCCTGATCTGACTGTGCTATAAGCCCTCTTTCTTTCTACTGAAGCATGTGACCTTCCTGTTCCCGACTTATTCCACATATGAAAACATAGTTCCACCAGCCTTCCTATTCCCGAGTATCCCAGGGTAGACCCTAGAACAGACCATTTCTAAAACATAATCGATTTTTGTGTATATTAAAGCAGACTATTTTAATACATTACTTGACTTGCTAGAATATAAGAGAATGGGAGAGAAAAAGAAAATATAAGCTAAAATTTAAGAAGGGGTGATAGGCAGTAGGTAACATAAAAAAGCAGAGTGTGCCTGGGACAGATAATGGTATCAGAGCTATCGCGTGCACAAGAAACCCTCCGTCTGCATCAAACTTGGGCATAGGAGTTTGATAGGGCTCTAAAGATGAGTAAATGGGTCCACTCCCAGATACTGGAGGAAGCAGATGCAATTCCTCCGTGAAAAATAACCCTAATTTAGATCCTCAGTATACACAGAGATTAAGCTCAACAATATGAGCTCAGGTAAATAAATACATACATATTTAAGTATATGAATCAGGTCAAATACCCAAGAACACTAGCCACTAGGGGAAGTCTGCGGAAAGGAGAAACAAGAAATAATAAGCTTTATGTGTGGGGTTAAAATGGTGGAAGGGCACTGTTTTTAAATAAAGAAAATAGACTAAAAATACTCATTTACTTTCACTCTTCCAGGAAACTCCAAGAAAATACAATAATAACACAGGGGCTCTGTTTTGTTTTTATGACATACACTTACAGAGATAAGGCATGAAGAAGGAAGTAATAGGAACCTGGAGTGCAGATGACCATCTGTTACTGGCTCAGCAGACTTGAAAAAAAAAACAAATTCTGAGACCGTACTGGCAGCCTCATCTCTGCTGGAAGGAGACATAGCAGACACATGCATATGCCATCGAATTGTTCATCCACACACCCAAAGCTTTTTATGTTATTTCATTGATTTTAATTGATCATTTCTTCTAACTCATTATCCATGTCCTTCCTTGACTTTTTACTATGTCCAGCTTAGAACAACTAACACTTAAATCGATTTATCCTTCCACTTTTCAATGTGCCTTCAAAACCTTGCTCTTGTGCTTGTCCAATAAAGTCTCAACCCTGAGTGTATTCTACAAAGAGTTTTCTCCAACACTGAACCTACATGAGCGGGTCTGCTCAAGACTGTCGTGAATCATGGCAACTTGGCGTCCTATAAATTTCCCACCACCAAACTCAAGTGGACCCACTGTAATCCATGTGTATTTCTTAGCCAATTTACTCTGCCTCGATCCAACTCCTCTTTCAAACGCCAGTCTCCTCAAACCTCCACCAGGCTCACCTTCCTCCTTCATCTCAGCAACAAACCTTGCCAGTGTAGCTGCCAAACTGCCCCCTTTGAGCGTTTATTCCCATCGACATTTAAACACCCCCAAATCTCACCCATCTTAAAAACAAACTCTAGCTACCTCCCCCCTTTTCCAGTTTACCATCTTGTTGTTCTTCAACTCTTTAGGAGCAAAATTTTGAAAAATGTTTCTGTCTCATTACCTCAATTTCCTCACATCCAAGTCTCTGTCAGAACCACTCTCATCTGGTTGTGCTCTCACTTGCGGTCACCAGTATCTTCTCTGCTGCCAGATTAAACTTTTATTTTGAAATACTTTAGATTTAGAGAAAAGTTGCAGATATAATACAGGGATCTTGTGTAACCTTCACCCAGCTTCCCCTAATGTTGATATCTTGTATAATCAAGGCACAATTTCTGAAACTAATAAAATAACAGTGATACAATACTCTTGACTAAATATAGACTTCCTTTGGATTCCACCATGTTTTCCGATTTCCTCATTCTGTTCCAGAGTTCAGTCTATGATGGACACATGGCATTTCGTTGTCATGTCTCTGTCTTCTCCCGTCTGTGACAGTTCCTCAGTCTTTCCAAGTCCTTTATGATTTTGACTCTCTTGTAAAGCACTGCTCAGAAACATCATGAAGAATGTTTCTCCGCTTAGGTTTTTCTGCTGCTCCTTTGTAGTTACATCTTTTACAAGATTGCCACTGCAGATATACAGCCCCCTCCTTATTACATCAGGCCTGTAGTGTATAATGTCAGCATACCTTATTATTGGTGCAGTTAATCTGGGTCACATGATTAGGGAGATTGCCAGTGTTATGTTTAATGTTTCCCTTTGGAGTTAATCTGTATCTTGGGAAGATTCTTTGAGATCATGCAAATATCCTGTTTGCCCTCCAACCTTTGCTCACTAATTTCAGCAGCCATTGGCGGATCTTGCCAGCCAGAAGTATTACTCTGATGTTCCAGCGCTGATGTTCTATTTTCCTTACCCCTTCTACACTTATTACTCAGAAATAATCTGTAATGTAGAGCTGTTCTTTCTCTTCCATTCTTTAACTTATTTATTGTATAGTCATGTCATTGTATACTCCTGGGTATTTTTTTTATGGGTTAGAATCCAGTACTGCCATTATCATGTTGCTCAAATTGTTCCCACTCTGACCATTCAGAGATCCTTCAGATGGACACCTATGTCCTTTAGACATGGCTTCATCTTTCTGCAAGGGCTTACTCTCTGGTTCTACAGAAAGTTTCAAGTTCACTTTGGTTCTGCCTATATTCATTTGGGTTCTCCAGAGAAAAAATATATATATACGGTAAAGCTGTAGCTTGTGCGGTTATCAAAGCTAAGAATTACAAGATCTGCAGTCAGCAAGCTAGAGACTCAGAAGAATGGATGTTATAGTTCTAGTCCAAGTCCAAAGACCTTCAAACCAGAAGAACCAGTGGTATAAGTTCTAGTCTGAGTTCGAAGGCGGCAGATGATCAATGTCCCAGCTTGATGACAGTCAGAGAGAGAAAATTTTTTCATTCAGCCTTTTATTCTCTCTATGCCTTCAACTGATTGAAGGAGGCCCACCTGCCTTGGTGGGGTGGGGTGATCTGCTTTACTCAGTCTACTGATTCCAATGTTCGTCTAATTCAGAACACCCTTGCAGACACACTCAGAATACTATTTAACTAATATCTGGGCAGTCTGGCTCAGTCAAAGTGACACATAAAATTAGCCATCACAAGTCCACCTCTGGTCCACTTAACATCATACGCATCTCTTTAAACCATACTTAATCTTCAATTAAAGATAATAACAAGGTGATAGTTCATGATTCCTAACATGTTACAACTATCCACAGTACAACTAAAAAACAAGCAAAAACCAAAATCACTAAGCCCTTCCCCAGAAGAGGAGGTAAAGCTCTGAGTGATGTTTATTCTTCTCCTCAATGCCCCATAACTTAAATACTATGGTGTAAAATTAACCATACTTAAATACTAAGATATAAAGTCAGTGAATTTTATGTTACATGATAAGGGAGGAAGGGACGGAGGAAAACAAATATTTGCAACCCAATATATTCATGACAAAATAAGAAGGAAATACTCATGACAATTAGAGTCCATGTTACTGTGACTAGTCATGTGATCACAGTTGGTATTCATAAGTACCCACCCACTTCAATCCATTCTGTATTCCTCTTTCCTTCACCAAGCACCTCAGCTACTCATGTTACTCATGTTCTTTACCTGATGGAGTGACTCAAACCTTCATTCCTGAAAGGTAATGACTGCCTAGATTGGGTGGCTGTAGTTTTCCATCGACCTTATGCCAAGGCATGGTAGTACTAAGAGATGACTAAGGGATCACCTGTATTCCACACATGGTCTCCTTACTTCCATTGAGAAGAAACAGCCCAATTTTGCCTTGGTTTTGGGGATCAGTCACCCCAACAAGCACCAAAGTCCTTCCTCTGCCTTTTGATTCGGAGTCACGAGGAATGCAAAGTGGCAGGGTGACCGTCTTAACTTCCATGGCATCATGGTTCAGTGGAATCATTGCCATGTCTCCTGGTGGATGCTTTTCTACCTTTGGAAGTAAGACCTTTAGGCTAGCAGAGCATAATGTCACCAGAATAGTAAGCAAAAGTGTTCACTAGTTGATCACTAAATATAATAGATGCCACTTTCATTTCCACCCCTTGGTTCTATGGATATGGGTGAAATGGCACCATCTAAATCAAATCCATCCTTCTGGAGAACCTTGCCTGAAAGATATTAACACCTGGATTGCATGGAAACCCATTCTTCTAAAGGACATTCTACCATTCTATCAACACAGCCATCTCAGTTTTTCTGTCTGTTAGGTAACCCACCTTGCTTTAGGCAGTGGAGTGCTGCCCCTTGGTTTCTGCCACCTGGGATCCAATCACTTCCATTGCATTTAGGTACCCTAATTCAGCAATCACTGTTCCCACTGTAAGCCATGGTCTATGGAAATGAGTAGTCACAGGCTCTTCAAGAGTGCCAGGACTCTGCTCACAGGGTTAGTTCTCAAAGCCATAGTGAAAGGCGTGTCTTCTGGTCCCTCCCAGAGTGAGTCAGTCCATCTTAAATGACAAGCCCACTTTAACATTCCAATCTTCCTCAGTCTTTGAATCCCTTGTCATTGAACCAAGGCAGGTCAGATATTTCTAAATCACTCACCTTGCAGTCCATGTTTTAGACAATCAAACAAGTCAGCTGTTAGAGCCCCTCATGGCTCCCCTTACTGCAACATTCAATGCAGAATCTCTATTAAGTGAGCTGAGCCTGTCATCCTTTGCCTAAGTCCTTTTGGCACCATATATTCTCTCGCTAGAGATGCAATATGGGTAAGTTGTTTTCAACCTCCTCAGTTTTCTCACCTGAGAAATAAGGAAAATGAAAAAATCTATCTCATAGGTAGTTTTGGAATTCTATAAAGTTGCATGCAAACACACGTTATCATAGGCACTCAATAACTACTTATTATTATTTTACTTATTGTTGTTTTTGATTCAGAACATAGTCATCTCTACATGATAACTCTAAAAATTTATATTGTCAGCTCAGACCTCAGAGCTGAGTTCCAGATGGTTATTCAAGTTCTAGCTCAGCATCTTTGCCTTGATATCACAAAGGCACACGTAATCAACATGTCCAAAGCCATTGTCATTATCTTTGCTCAAATGTCTTTTGGGTTTCTTGATTCAGGTAGGTGGTACCCCATACTTGCTGTTTGGCTAGACAGGAAAGTAATAATTATTCTTCATGTTGTTCTTTACAATGCTGTCTACTTATAGTCCATTAGCCCATTCTGTTTTTTTTAATACTCTTTAAACATCTCATTTATCCATCTATTTATTTCTGTTCCTATTACCACTGTCCCAAATCAGGCTTCTATCATCTTTCTCCTGGACTGTTTCTATATCCTACAAAGTGGTCTACCCATTTCCACTCTAGCTTTCTCCAATTTATTCTCTAAATTGATGCCAGAGCAATTTTTTACTAAATAAGGCATGCTAGTCTATGTACCTACTTGCTTTAAACCAGAGGCTTGCAGATGTTAATTCTTCCAATCCATGAACACGGTATATGTTTCCATTTGTTTGTGTCCTTGATTTCTTTCGTCAAAATGTCTATACTACCCAAAGCAATTTACAGATTCAATGCAATACCCATTAATGTATCAATGGCATATTTCACAGACATAGAACAAACACTTCAAAAATTTATATGGAACCATAAAAGACCCCGAATAGCAGCTGCAATTTCAAGAAAGAAGAACAACGTAGGAGGGATCACAATACCTGATATCAAACAGTATTACAAGGCCACTGTAATCAAAACAGCCTGGTACTGGCACAAAAACAGGCACATAGACCAATGAAATAGAACAGAGAGCCCAGAAATAAACCCAACTCTCTATAGTCAATTAATATTTGACAAAGGGGGCAATAACATAAAATGGAGTAATGATAGCCTCTTCAACAAATGGTATTGGGAGAACTGGAAAGCTACATGCAAAAAAATGAAACTTGAGCACCAACTTACACCATACACCAAAATAAATTCAAGTTGGATAAAAGACTTAAATATAAGCCGTTAAACCGTTAAAGCCCTAGAGGAGAGCATTGGCAGGAAAATCTCCGATATTCCATGCAGCAATATTTTTACTGATACGTCCCCTAGAGCAAGGGACATAAAGGAAAAAATAAACAAATGGGATCTCATCAAAATTAAAAGCTTCTGCATGGCTAAGGAAAGCAGTATCAAGATAAAACGAAAGCAACAGCTTGGGAAAACATATTTGCCAATGATACCTCAGACAAAGGTTTAATCTCCAAAATATACAAAGAACTCACTCAACTCCAGTCAAAGAAGACAAGCAACCCAATTAAAAAATGGGCAAAGGACTTGAACAGACATTTCTCCAAGGAGGACATACAGAGGATCCAGAGACACATGAAAAGATGCTCGATATCGCTAACTATCAGAGAGATGCAAATTAAAACCACAATGAGATACCACTTTACACCAGTCAGAATGGCTATCATAAACAAAGAAACAAACAACAAGTGCTGGAGAGGTTGTGGGGAAAAGGGGACCCTAGTTCACTGTTGGTGGGATTGCAGACTGGTACAACCACTATGGAAAACAGTATGGAATTTTCTAGGAAAAATAAAATGAACGTGCCTTTTGACCCAGCAATACCACTACTAGGAGTATATCCTAAGAACCCTGAAACACCAATCCCAAGGAACCTATGTACCCCAATGTTCATAGCAGCACAATTTACAATAGCCAAGAGTTGGAAGCAACCTAGATGCCCACTGGTAAATGACTGGATCAAAAAGCTATGGTGCATTTACACAATGGAATTCTATGCTGCAGAAAGGAAGAAGGAACTCCTACCCTTTGCAACATCATGGATGGAACTGGAAAGCATTATGCTGAGCGAAATAAACCAGGTGGTGAAAGACAAATACCATATGATATCACCATTAACAGGAATCTAAACAACAAAACAAACAAGCAAACAAAATATGACCAATGACACTCAAATAAGGAATAGGCTGACAGGGTCCAGAGGGGAGAGGGGAAAGAATCACAGGGAAAAAGGGGAAGGACTCACATGAACAAGTATAAAGGACACACGGACAATAACTAAGGTGGGGGGCAGAAATGGGAGGGAGGTAGGGAGCACTGGGGGGGTGGCAGGGCTGGGAATATAAGACAGAAAACTGTACTTGAACTAGAATTAAATACAAATAAAAATTTAAAAAAATAAAATAAACCAGAGGCTTGTAAGGATTTTCTGTACAATATTAGGCAGTAAATATATGTGTCATTGCGTTTCAACTGTTTATTCCATTGTAGCAAGGAAGAAACTATAGCCAATATGTGATGAGTGTGGTTGTTTCAATAAAACTTTATTTACAAAACCAGGGTGTGAGAACAATCTGATTCCTGAAAAATGAGAAATCTGAAACAAGTGGTATATGGATGAAATATTGAAATAACAGACTTCAACCAAGACACCGACCGCATTCCTGCGGGGAGGGGACATAAGGAGACCAAATGGTAATGGGAAAAATAAAATACAGATACAGTTTTCCAAAAAGACAGCTAAATTTCTGTGAGGAGTGGAGGAAAAAGTATTCAACATTCCCTGCCACCACGAGTGCTGCAGTCACAGCTGTGACATGCATGAAGCCACCAAGCTGCCAGGAGGTGGGGTTGTGGTAAACACAGGGAATCAAAGATCAAGTATAGATAAAATATATTCAAGAAATAGGGGCAGCAGTTCTGCATGCAATGTTTATAGTCTGAATTTTTTCTACAGAAGCTGTCAATTATTTCACATCCCAACTCCACAGCTATTTATTTTAATGGGTAGTTACGTATTTTAATTTTGCTATTAACACATTGGTGGAAATGTGCTCAAAAACAAATGTGCATGTTAAGATTGGGGGCTTAATTGTTATTTCCCAAGATAAATTGGCAATTAACATATAACTTGCACAAAATGCACAAAATGTTTGTCAATATTCATCATTCAACTTGGGGACATAGTGATATTGTGAGTGACATGAACACTGAAGATGCATGCTGTGAAATCAGTGGCAGCATTTACTTTAAAATTTACTAATTATTCAAAACAAAACAAAAACAGAAACTGAGACCAAGGGAGATTATTGAACAACTGCAGTTGCATAAAGTGCATTTGGGTATCATTCTATGACACCTGACTTCTCATTTGGATAAAATCTCTATGCTTCTAAATTTTTAAATGTATATTCACCTTTAAGTTTTTTTTTCAAGCTCCAAAGTGAATTAATAATTGTTAGTTTATAACAATTAGTTTAGAGGAATATTTTGGTTAAATGAGACAGTGTCCTCATATACTTCAAATAGGAAAATCAAATCTAATAGTGGTTTTTATATTTTTTATTCATGGACTCAAGGGAAGCTGTGTAAATAAATCCACCAAAAACAAAACATACTGCATTATTGTGAGTACTGTTGTAAACAACAGTGAAAATCTAACATTGACAATGAAATCATTTTATTTTATGTTACTATGCAAACTTAAACTTTTGGGGAGCACAGCTTATTTATAAAGAACAGAAATGTGTTTGGTATTATTTATAAAGAACAGAAATGTGTTTCATGTACAAAACTTGTACATTTTATAACAATAAAAATTTAATAATCTTTTGTAATTTCTAAAAAACCTAAAAGAGTATTTGCAGAGATAATGGAAAAGGGATTATAAATTTGATGGAAACTTGCAAATCCACATATCCATGAAACTCAATGTATGTCAAGCAGAATAAACATGAAAAAGTCACACTGAGGAACATCATAATGAAATCTAAAAGAAACCAGAGGGAATATAAAATCATATTACATACAAGGAAACAAAGATAGAGATGGTTACGTAAAGATATAAGAAATCTTCTGAATCTCAAAAGTATTAAGTTAGGTGAAACAAGCCAGATATTAAAGACTTCATGGTTTCACTTACATGAAATTCTAGAAAAGGCAAAGGTATAGAGGAAGAATTTCAGTGACTGGTAGGGGCCAAGACAGAGAGTAAGAAGTTGACTCCAAAGGGCCAAAAGGAACTCTTTGTGGTGAAAAAAAATTATATATTTTGATTGTTATAGTGGTTTTATGACTGTACATATTTGTCAACATGCATCATAACCTGGCCTCAAAACTGGTAAATTTTACTGACTGCAAACTATACTTCAATGAAGCTCATAAGAAATAGAAGTAAAATAAAGCAAAATTTCAGCTTTTGAAGTTTTTAGAATTACAATGAACAGTGTTACAAAAAGGAAAACATTTAAATTGATCCCTAAGAAAACAATGATAAATGAACAAATCGAAGGATAAAAACCATGCACTAGGTTTGATTTTGAAAATCAGTATAACTGGACATTCAAATATGTTTATTTGTTTACTGATTCACTGATGAAACAGTTCTCTAGCTAGATACATTTATATTCTGTTCTGGTGGAATGAAATTGAGAAGTCATATGATTTTCTGCAGCATCTAAATTCAGTAAATAAAATGTTGAAGAGTCATAAATGGAGAAAACATTTTTGAAAAGTTTGGCTTTTATAAAACATTTGCCAAAGAAAGGTATTATGAAAGGACAGAAAAGACAGTAGTCATGAAAATGTTTGGTATAAAATAGTTGCTCATTTCAATACCTGAATAATTTCAGTGAAAATATTCTGCCTATAGCAGAAATTACCGCGAGCTTACTGGGTAGCACTGCCTTGCAGAGATAGTATGTGTCCACCAAAATATTATAGTCTCTTAAAAAGAGTAAATAAAAGATGCCACAATTTCAAAATTTTAACTATTAAATTCCACTATGAAGAAGATTGCAGGCAAATTTTTGAAAGAGTCTAAAATATTTAAATCACTTAAAAGCAAAAATACAATTTTCATAAAAATACCAATAATATTCTATCAGTGAGAGAGATGGCCACAAAACTAACATGTATGAATATTTACCAACAATTGTAATTTTGCTTATGTTATTTTCTAATGTTAAGATTATATAAAGAAGATGCTTATTGTGCTTGTGCATGCATTATGCCATTTTTTAAATTTTTAGCATGAATTTTAGTTGTGAAAATAATTTTTGAATATGATATTTTATAAATCTACTGATAATAATTAGTTGACCAATAAATGAAAAATTGCATAACAATTTTTTAGCCCCATTTTTAACCTCAAAAATGCACCAATTTGGATGAAAATAACCTGGTCACTCTATCTACACTCCACTTTTCTTTTTTCTTTTTAATTATTTTATCACTGTTCAAGTACAGTTATCTGCATTTACTCCCCACCACTTGCCCCCCACCCCAGCCATCCCCACCTTGCTCCCCTGCTTCCACGCCCCCTTGGTTTTGTCCATGTGTCCTTTATAGCTGTTCCTGAAAACCCTTCCCCCCATTAGCCCCGATTATCCTCTCCTATCTCCTCTCTGGTTACTGTCAGTTTGTTCTTAATTTCAATGTCTCTGGTTATACTCCACTTTTCAATGCATCTTTATTTTTTCATACATAGTGTTTTGAATCCCAATAAAATTCTCCGTGTGGCCCCACAAACTGTATCTTTAAAAAGTACTAAGAAGCTCTGAGTTCTAGCAAATTCATGATTTAAGGCTCCTTGTAAATCCCAAGTGTTAATAATTTTTTAAGGTCGAAGGGGATAGGAAAAGATTTAGGTCAGTATCAGCTTCTTCTCCTATGAGAACACAGTGTGTAATGACAAAAGGCAACATCATTCAAATGGGAAGAGCAAATCTGAGAAGCGACTCTGAAGGTCCCCAAACCATGATTGAAGCAGGAGGTCCTGGGGTCAGGAGGTTTTGAAAGCATCCATGAGCTTGGGCTGCAAAACCTCTTGCTAGATGGGTTATTTCTAACACAGACCTTCCTGTGTGAGCAACCACCTATTTTTCCAAATTGCACATTACCAAGAGTGCCCTGGTTTACACTGAAGTCTGGCTATCCAGTGCCTGCAAGAGATCCTCTCACGGGGCTCAGTGACACTCCATCTATGGCCTCTGTCTCTAACTCTCGACTTTCTGCATTCCATTACCTAGCTTTTACCTTTATTTTAGATTCATCCTTTGCTTTACCTTTACCAGACAAAGCAAAAATGCAGAATAATGAAGGCCAAACAGTCCAGAAGTGCTGAGAAATGAGAAACTTTACATAGTGGGAAAAATGAATTAAGGATAGAGGAGATGACCATAGAGGGAGTGTGTGCATCCGGTTTTAATGGAAAGCTCTCTTTGGCCAGCTTTATTGCCTTAGGATAGCAACCCAATAGTGGCTGGCTACTAATTTTTTACTTTATGAGTAGCATCTCCAGAAAACTCTATTAATAAACCTTGGTTCATTTCTCTTATGTGCTAATGGGCATATTATTCCCATGCCAACAGATAATGATTTTCTTGCACATGTTTTTGAAAGGGAAAAAAAATCCTACCCATTCTGTGAAAATATAACACATAGGGTTTGAATTGTCTGCATAATTCAGTCTGTGCTATACACACTTTAATTATTCTACATTACAGAAGGAGATAGTGGTCATAAATGCATTATTAACGTAGAATATTTCCCTTGTTTTTATAGGCTTTGCCGGAGGTCATATTGAATTTTAAGTTTGGGGTTATTTCTGAGTCAGGAACCTCATATACATTTGGATAAAAGCCAAACTTCTAACATTTATTCTTAACTTAGCAGAATATTTTATACATGTTATTCAGAAAGGCCTCAGCCATTTACAATATTTCTTACTACTTACACACATAAAGACTAAACTTCGAAATATCATTGTCAGTTATTCTGCTGAAAGATTGTTATTAATGATTCACATCTTCTGTCCTGATTGTGTTTGTGGGATAAAGATGTTTGTTTTTTCTGTAACCGAGAGCTCTCTTCTTGAAGAAAAAGTACGATGCTCGAAAATTGAAGCCCTTGGTTACCCTAGGTGTGCCACATTATCTAAAAATAAGTGTTTGCTGACCTCTTCAAGGGTCCATAGGCTCACAGGAAAAGAAGGTTTTCTGCCACACTAAATTTATTCTAACATCCAAAAGTGATACATAATATGAGATCAGAAGCATCACAGTTACTGAGAATGGAACAGAAAAAGACCTTGCTTATCACCACACCCATTCCTGTCACTTTATAAATGTGGAGAGTGTGCCCCAGAGAGATCAAATGACTTCTCCGGGACTAGTCCAGTGTCTTCAATCTGGGAATCATGACTTTTAGCTCAGGGCTCCATTTTCAGTGGACTTTCTTGTTTGTACTCATAAATGTTAGCACTTGTCTCCAGTTTTACACTAGCTTTGTCAGTGACTAATACCTGGTAACCAGATCTTGCAAAAGTGCAGGGCTAGGAGAAAGGATGAGTAGAAAAAATTAGTCTCAACATGGTTGTCTCAGCTAGTGCAATAAATTTATGCCATTAAGCCAATAAATGGCTCATTGACTGACTCATATATCTAAGCAACAAGGGTAATATGTTATTACCAAAGATGGTTTCTTTGTAAAGAATATATATCATTCTTTGGCAATGTCTATTAGGAAGAGGGTAGGGGAGAACTAAATAAAGATGGACCACAGACTACAGAGAAAGAGATGTTTTGGAATCAAGCAGTCCAAATTGAGGGTTTGAGCTTCTCTGCTTGCTAGCCATGTAACTGTAGAAATAATTACCTAACATTACCTACATAGTCATGAGGATTAGTGAAATTGTAAATTATAAATGTGCAGACACCTGGCACAGTCCTTGACAATACATATTCATAATATCAATATATACTCATATTCACATTATGATATAAATATAAATAATATGTCAATATATATAATATATGTATTCAAAACTTAATAACAGTAATTCCTCTTTCTGTAGTGTTTATAACATAATTTAACTGATACACCAACAGCTACCTGTTGTTTCAGAGGCCCCATGTTAGTCATTCCAGAGAATAAGAAAAGCATGTCAACCAGCATTGACAATTTTGTGAATATCATGAGCTAAAATAATGTTTAATAGTAATATTTTCTGAAACTCATTACAACTGAATGCACTTATAGATAGAGCACAGCATTCCAACTAGGGCAAGATTATAATGACAGTGATCTAGAGAAGTTTGGGCCTTGTAATGGCTCTGTCAATTCAGGGTCATCCTTCAAAGTTGAGAGAGGTGGGAGGGGCACTCATGAACAACAATATGGTGATTGCTTGGGAAAGGGTGTTATGAAGGGACTAAATGGTAATGAAAAAAATATAATAAAGATTATATACTTAAAAGAGAAGAATAAGCCAAGATACATTCTCATTGCCCAGCTCCCAACCCTCTTTTAGTCCATCTCCTCATTTCTATTCTGTCACTTCCTCTTAATTAAGAAATTATCACTTCCCCCTGGACATTTGCCAAGATGTACAGCTGATTTTTTGCCACCACTCTCCTCACCTTTCCATCCATCGTGCATGACCTCTCCAGAGGGATCTTTTACAAACTTGAACCCAATGCCCTGTGTGTTCTGCTTATAACATGGCCCTCACACCTACACATTGAAGTCCAATATCGTTGGCATGTTGTCAAAGATGGTGTGTTAATTAGCCCATGCCTATCCCAGCAGTATCATTTACCACATCCAGACATTTCCTATGTTCCAGTCGTGCCTAACAGTGGGCTTTGTACCCCAATAAACTATAGGAATTCAAGTTTCTACACATCTGTATACACTATTTTCTTTTCCAGGGATACCTCATCATCAGCACCTCCCTCTATTTCAGCTTCACTAACTTCTGATGGTCTTTCAAATACTCGGTCAAGTGTTATTTTTTCTGGCAAGTCTTCTCTCACCTTCCTGCCATCATAAGTGTATGTTCTACTTGTTTCCTCTCAGGAACACATGGGCCTTCTCTATACAGAATTGTCATTGTTTGTTAACTAAAAGTGCTGTCTCAACTAGACCATGAGTTTCTTGATACCAGAGAAGCACCCTTGTGTCCTTCACATCTGGGACAGGCTTAGCTTTCAAAAAATAGTGGTTCGTGGGTTCATTCACAGTTAAAATTGCTATTATGCGATCCACATTGGAAGATTTGTGATTCTCAGTCTTTGGTCAGAATAAGTGATCACAGCAAGGAAAGTAGTAATAGTAGTAGACAGTTGCGTCAGAAGGTTCTGTTGGCACAGGGAGCGGGTGGGGAGACTGGAGATCTCCCAACACATTTATTCCTTTGTGAAACAGTAAGATAGGGAAAGGTCAGTCATGAAATGTTAGTTGGAGCTGGAATGATTTGAGGCCCTCCCCTTGCTTTGAGAAGCAGAAATAAAGAGCCACAGAGGGTTGCCAGCATGAGGCAAAGCTGGGTCCAGAACCCAGTTTTCTTGCTTTCCAATCCAGTATTCATCCATGTGCCTTTTCTACTCTAATGGAACTTTTTTTGAAGTAAGCAAACAATGCATGCCAACTCTCTACATAATTGGTCAGGCTACAGGGATAGTGCTAACCTCGTGAGTCATGTTAGCACGGAGGGAGATTCTTCTGCTTTGATTTGGGGCTACAGAACGCTTTACAAAAATAGCTTAGGGGCTGCAAGAAGGTCATTAACTCTGCTCTTTCATACGTATCCCACTGGCATGTTCTCATGAAATGACCTCCTATTTTCCCCTCACTCTCCTTCCCTGCCTCAAAAAAAGAAACATCCCGGTGACATATGGAAGGGTTCCAACATCAGCCAGTGTGTATATTAAAGTTTTAAATCAATTATTGTTCTAGTGCACACCCTGGGGTTAAGAAAGAAAGAACATCCAGGACTAACAAACCTGATGGTTCTGGCAAAGCTGCCATTCAATTCATGCTGGCATTTCTGGCTTTTTCCTTTTCTTTAATATTCCAGCTTCATTAAAAAAAAGTTAATGGCTCAAGTAGCAATTTTTAACATTGCTATTTCATTCAGTTTCTCCAGGAGACTTCTACCTCCCAGTCTCTTGAGGCTTTCCCAGGGGCACGGTGCCCAGCATTTGCCGACTTAGTTGCAGAGACAGCTGTTGGTCTGATAGTGAGTTCATTGGACCCGGATTATTCCTCACTGATTACCTTCTGAGCAAGGGAGAGACTCGGAGTTGGGCTTGTGAGCACTTCACAACTTGGCCTCCTTAGACTGAGAAAGAAGACAGTCATAATGGTCAAGAAACCAAATTACAACTGGGAATAATATGGTGAATTTTAATCTGTCAACCACTCTGGGTTAGACCTACGTGAGTATTCTGATTAATACTGCTCTAACTAAAATTTCAATAACGGACAATGTGTGTGATTTTCTCCCTAGGCAAATACTGGAAGTCAGTAAGGATGGTGGCTGTGCCAAGGGGCTGTGCTCCAGCAGGGCCTCAGTTGCAAGAGGAGACAGACACCGTTTCTGCCCTGGCCTCCTTGACAGTGGACGTGGAGCAGCCCTTCGCTCAAGAAGACAGCAGGTATGGATCCAATGTGGGCAAATCGTGCAGGTCAGTAACATCCGGGCTCATTGTTAATGTTCGTGAACCTCGCTCCAGACTCCTCCGCCACGTGTCTCCTCCATTTCTACCACCTGTCTTCTCCAAAGCCACAGATGCCGCAGCACATGCTGTCGGCTGTCGAGAATTCATTCGTTGGTTTCATTCTTCATGGGACACACAGAGCTGGAGCATGTGGTTGCAGTTCACAGAGAAATGGAGGGGAGGAGATAGATGTGAGAAAAATCACTTCTCGGTGGATAATTTAGTGCAGATTATCATGGAAAGAGCTGCGAATGGGCTTGCCTTCTGCCCTAGTCGTCTTTATCTTTCCAGATGTTCTTTTCTTTCCCTCATCATTTTGAAATTACTGATGTAACACACAGAAAAAGGGAGAGCAGAAGCTAGATGCACTGCTGGCCAGTTGCACAGCCTAAATAACGACAGGCTCCTTAGATGGCCGGCCTTGAGGTACAATGATGAGATGAGGATGGGATTTGCCTTCAAAGGAGAACGTGTGTAACAGAAAGTGTGGACTTGAGTCTGAATTTACCTTACATTATGTTAAGAAGGGGTTGGTTTAAGTCTACTATGACCAAGGCCGCCACAAATGTGTGTACACTAATATTGGTACTTTCTTCAGCTGACTTCAAAGTCACATTTCCTCAATTCAAAAACGACTCAGGTGAGGCTTTGCTAAAGCTCTGCCAACTTGCACTTTAATTAGCAATAATCGCACCTCGGATAAACCTCATTGACTATGATACTGCCACTGCGCAAAGCTTCCAACTTGCACTTTAAAATTGCTTCTGAGAATGAAACTGGACTCCCTCCGTACATAACATCACCATTAATTACACAGACTCTGCTACCAGTAGATAGCTTGGCAGTTTTCCCAAGAATGCACAAACTTGAACAGTTTTAGCTTGCTTGCTCTTACTGAATATTCAGAGTTTAATGGATTTAACATCTTGCTTGGGTCAGAGCAGGAGATACATTGAATAAGAGATTTCACTTTTATGCAATTATTTTTTCTTACCGTAACCACTTAAACAGCAGATTACCAGAAGGGAAAAAAAGAGTTGTACAGTGTTGTATTAGAAGTCATCATCATACGGGCACCTGGAATGTAAGGGAAAACTTATTTTATGTCTTTGATAATATGAACTAACCCCCTGCCGCTCCCACCTAAGAACTGAACCAAGTTCATAATCCAAAGGTGTTGCAATTATTCCCAAGGCCAAATACAGTTAGTTTCTGTCATTTGAGGGCTATAAAACTGAGGAAACTAGCATCTGTTCATGTTGGATATAAAAGGAGAATAGCTATTCTTGAAACTTCATTTAGTATAGAGAAACAAAGCTCAATCCCAACCTGGGTGAAATGAATTATAAGTAATTTTGCCAATTAAATTGTGGAGCTTAGAATAATTAAGACTACTAAATCGTGTTATAAACCCTAAGAAATGTAACAGTCTCAGCGGTTTGGCTGGAATTAGCTCACTAGCATGCTTGTTTAACCAGGTAACCAGTGTGCTTGACTCCTGGTGATCCAGAGGGACTTGATCCGGGCTTCAGTTCACCGTGGTTTTTAAACTTCATCTCGTGGCGGAGAGAGCATGGGAATGGGAGTGGTTGGATGTCCGGGGGAACCGAGCTGAAGTTTGTGGCCTCCATTCATATTTGTTTATCTGTTTTAGAGAGATTGTATCAGTTTTGATTGAGTTTTCTTGCAGAAAGGAAAATAGTTTTGCTTGAAATATTTTCTATGGCTTTGAACTCACTTTTTTTTTTCCAGGAGAGGGAAAGAAAAATTATTCTAGAACTGGCTTTTGCATTTCTATTGAACCATGCATGAATTTCATCAGAGAGAGAGAAAGCCTGAAAGCCACAGAGTCTTTATTCTCTTCAGGGGAATGCTCTCAGAATTGTCCCCCAACTCAGTAGAGGAAAGAGGACTTTCAGAAGGAGATAAAAAAGGTGGAAATGTTCTGGGGCCTTTGTGATGAATGCGATATTATAAGTGCACAGGAAATTGAGAGATTAGAAAAATCAGAGAGCTAAATGGATGGAAAAGGGTGAAGGCAAGATTCTTTTTATAGAATATTCTTGCCAGTTATTTTGGAGGATATATTGGTGTTTGGAGTGAGATGACTCATTTTGTACTAAGATTTTGGGTAAAGCAGCTCTTTTCCTGGCCAACTCATATCTGACTCACTTACCACTGGTGAATAAGGGATAAAATGCTCCTGGCTGAGAACCATTGTAAGTATTTTTTGTTCATTTTTCTTGGATGGAGGTGGGGGTGGAGATGACAGCACAGTGCAAACAGTCATTTCATTTTTATAACTCATTAATGGACCATGAAGAAGAAGTTATTAGAAAACAGTATGTGGGCATTCATTTGGGGGATGATTGACTGAAATACAGTTTCAAGACCTAATTTTCAGGTGGCAAAGGACTTGAGTGGGAAAAATGACTGGTAGACCAGCAGAAACAAAAACAAAAACAAAATATGAAAAGAATGAAGTGGGGCTACATTATATGTTCAAAGAATATTAAGTAGCTAGGCTTGGTTTTATATAGAGTATTATTTTTAAAAGAGAACTATGATCTTAAAGGTTTGTTTGCCAGGAGACTGTACCTTTGAAAGATGGTAATTTGCATTGGTCAGATATATGTTTCAAATGCTTCTACTTTGATGAGACCAGTACTGTGTCCGGGTTTATTCTTGGATGCCAGTTCAGGATCTGCTAAAAGTCAAGAAAAAGATCTATCTGTGAATTAAGACTTCAGGATGATTGATAACTGAGTTGTTGGGAACACAACTGAAAGTTAAGTTTTCAAATGTGAGTTTGACCTATTGATTGTAGTAGGGATCATGTTACATGTATTTTCAATACAACCCAATCTGATTGTTTATTTAATCGTTTCATTTTCAAATTCAGGTAACTTTTGTCATGAATGAGATGGTTTCAAGTCATTATGTAATATGGAAGCATGAGAAAATATGTAATTCTGAGCCTGGCCATTTTGTTTTTTGAGTAATTATTTTGTTCATGTGTATGAAAAAAAGTGTAACGCTAAACTAGAAAATCCCAAGTATCATCTGCTTTAGCTTTGAATGGCCTATCTGTACTGCCAAGGACATTGATAACCCTGTTTTCCTATATCTGAAGATCTGTATAGAGATATAGACCACTATTAAGAATATACATTCTGCCCTGGCTGGTGTGGCTCAACAGATTGAATACCAGCCTGCAAACCAAAAGGTTACCAGTTTGATTTCCGGTCAGGGCACCTGCTTGGATCGCAGGCCAGGTCTCCGGTGGGGGCGTGAGAGAGGCAACCAACTGGTTTCTCTCACACATCGATGTCTCTCTCCCTTTCTTTCTCCCTCCCTTCCTCTCTTTCTGAAAGTTAAATAAAATCTTTTTAAAAATATAAATTCATGTCTAATATACTTAGAAAATCAACTTCATTTTTCTTCCTTTAGGAGTGTGTCTCCAAGGCTTCTAGAAGCTAAAGTATTGTACAGATGGTGCAGGTTTCTGACTTTTTCTCTCTGATCCCATTATTTTAAACCCTTGCCTATCTAACTAGCCAAACATACCAATATAAATGTTAGCCTTAATTTTCATCCAGTGTCAGCAAATCCTTAGTTGAAAGGAGGACTGAGATTTGGAGACTCATGGTAAAAGGAATGGCAGCCTGTCCCATGGCATCTTCTTCTTTCTCTTCCTGGGACCTTTGGTCTCTGTTTTCCGTGCCAAACATGTAGTCCTGTGGCTCATGTTAGTCCTGTGACTAACATGGAGTCCAGACTTCGTATGCAGGGGTTAAATCCAGTGTCCAGTTATGTATTTCAGAGTTCCATTCTGAATTCTTTATTAAGAAGTGTTTAATTTGGAAACAGAAACACAGTTAAGTCGAACCATAACTAAAATGAAATGTATTCCAACGTGCGCTTCCCATTGTCTCATCTTAGTCTGCACTCTTTCGTACCAATCTTCTTACCATCACAGAGGAAGAGCAGAGTGAAACTGTAGATAATAATAGCTGGTCTAGATAATAATAATAATCTCCAACTTAACAATTGTGTTGTCAGGGACAAGGTTACTTATTTCTCTGTGTTTTTCTTTGTCTTTAAAATGAAGGGAAAATGTCATAGGGTTTTGAGGATGAAATGACACAAATACACCTTAAGACCTTAACAGAACCCCTGACACATAGTAAGCACTCAGTAAAGGTTGAGCTTTATTATTGTTTTCTATCGTATTTCTTATTCCTCAATTTGGTCCATTTCTCTCCTTCCTTTAATTACATTGTTTATCACCCAGTAATCTGTAATATTAGAATACAGAGGCTGTGCCTGGGCATCTATATTTTTATCTGTTCATAGGTTAAGTCAATAGTACAGTCATTAAAAATGAGAGTTTGACAAATAATCACTAAGCAATCAATTGATTCAATTAGCTGCTTAGTTGGCTTAAGAACTTTCATAATGCCAAATACATTGTAGGTAATAAACAAATACTTCTTCAATGAATGAATCCAAAGACAGAGACAAAATATCATAAAAATGGTAACATAACATTTTGTAATACCAGAGCTCTTCTTATCTCTGTTTATGTTTTTCGAAGGAACAGGTGTTTTTTTATATTTTTATGACTTTTTAAAATGTGTATTTTGTGTTTCTTTTCTTTCACAGTACTAATTGACAATGTTCGTTCTCAACTACACTGACTACTCAGAATCTAGAGCACTAGTGTCATAAACACGGATTGACTGAGGAAGTGTAACAAAGGAAGGAGGGGGAGGCAGAGTGTCTGAGGGGAAAAAGGCATGTCTTTCTGGGGAGAGGAAAGCACGGGGGCAATGCTGGCACATTCCAGGATTACCCCTCCCTTGTGGAAAGAGAAGGGAGAACATTCAGTTATGCGTTCTTTATACACTTCCGGACAATGTTCTCTCTGTGAGGCAAACATTGGGAGCCAGGATCACAAAGCTTCCCTGCAGCCCTCCAAACATTCACATACTTGGGGATTATATTAGTTCTCAATTGCTATCTTAAAAAAATCACTACAAACTTAGTGGCTTAAGAAGACAAAAAGGTCAGAAAGCTGACACAGGTCTCTTGGGCTAAAATCAGAAGGTTGGAAGGGCTGGTTCCTTTCTGGAAGCTGCAGGAGATCGGTTTCCTTGCCTTTCCTAGTGTCTAGAGGCTGCCTGCATTCCTTGGCTCAGGAGCGCCTTCCGCTTTCTTCAAAGCCAACAATTTCTATCTCTCTGATCTTTCTTCAGTCACCACATCTCTCTCAGACTAAAGAAAAAAAGCTAGGAAAGATTCTCACTTTTAAAGACTCGTATGGTGATATTAGACCCACTGGGATAATCTAGGATAATTCTCTATCTCAAGGACCTTAACCTTAATCCCATCTGCGGGGTTGATTTTGCCTTGCAAGGCAGTGTATTTATAGCTTCCAGGAATTTGGACGTAGATATTTGGGGGCTATTATCCTTCCTAGCCCAGAATCAGACATAACAACCAACGACAGTAAGTGAAAAGTCACTTCATAGATTGAGCTGCAGATTGAAAGAAGACCCAACACAGGCCAAGAACTGGGGAACAAGTCACAGGACTGGGACAACTGAGCCAGAGGTGATTTGACATAGTGAATAAGAAGGAAGGCATCCAAAAGAGAGACAATAGCTTGCGCAAACTATCCCTCTCTTTTTAAACTTCTGTTGCCAACACTCAGTCCAAAGTACCTTCATCTTTCCTCCAACCTCACAGTACTTCCTTTATTAATTCCCACATCCACTTCGCCTTCTTTTTAGTCTGTTTTCTACATGGCAATCAGAGAGCTCCTCAAAATGATACAAAAAACAACTAGGGACCAAATCTTGCCATGTGTCTGCTTGAAATCCTTCAATGCCTTCCACTGCAGTAGCATAAAGACCATCATTCTTAAGAGGGCCCGTAAGCCTGTCCAGTCAGACCCTCTCCTTCCCTGTGTGTCTTAGCTCTGTCATTGTTCCTCTTTGTGCTGTGATCTGCTTTTTAGCAATGACCTTGTTTTATTTTTTTAAACTGAGATATGCCTTACATAAAATAATATGCACATAAAATATCTATCTAAAAACAGATAATATTTTTATCTATTCCAAACTCATACACACAACTCAGAATAGGATCAGGAACATTTTTATCACCCATAAAGTTGCTTGTGCATCTTATTAGTCAATGGCATTCCCTCCAGAAGTAACCTTTTTTTTTAGTTTTAACACTGCAGATTAGTGTTACTAGTTCTTGAATTTAATCAAAAGGGGAAAATGTAATACATATTATTTTTTGTCTGGCTTTTACTTTAATAAGCCTAATATTTTTGAGATTCACCCAATCACCAGTGTGTTCATTTTTATTATTGTGCATTATTCTAACGTATACACAAACCTTAATTCCTTTATCATGCACCTGTGGATGGGTATTTCACTCATTTCCCATTTGGGGCTATTCATTTTTTTTCTGATTTCTTTAATTGAGATATAATTGACATGTAACATTATGTTACTTTCAGTATTAGATATTTGTGTATATTATGATATGAACACCACAATAAGTCTAGTTAACATTCGTCACCACACATAGATACAATTTTTTTCTTTTGATCAGAACTCTTAAGATTTACCCTCATAGCAACTTTCAAGTGTACAATGCATTATTGTTGACTACAGACACCGTGTTGTACCTCAGGTCCCCAGGACTTCTCTTATAACGAACCTTGTACCTTTTGACCCCCTTCACCCATGTGGCCCCACCTCTGGCAACCATCCATCTGTTCACTGTATCCATAAGTTTAGGGAGCTTTTAGCTTCCACATAGAAGTGAGACATACAGTATTTGGCTTTCTTTGTGACTTACCTTACTTAGCATAATGCCGTCAAAGTCCATTCATGTTTTTGCAAATGGCAATATTTACTTTTTTTGTAGGGCTGAATTATTTACATGTATGTAATGACAAGTGTTGCTAAGGATAAGGAGAAAAGGAACATGATATAAAGGAAATGTGATATATATTTATATATATATTTATCACATTTTCTTTATCCATTTATCTACTGGTGACCACTTTGGTTACTTCCATGTCTTAGCATATTGTAAATAATGCTGCAATGAACATGGGGGTGCAGACATCTTTTTGAATTAGTGTTTTTATGTCCTTCAGGTGAATGCCCAGAAGCAGAACTGCTAGATCATATGGTAGTTCCATTTTTAATTTTTTGAGGAACCTCCACACTGTTTTTCATAGTCATCGTACCAATTTGCACTGCCACCAATGGTGCACAAGCGTTCCTTTCCTCCTTATCCTTATCAGCACTTGTCATTTCTTGTCTTTTTTTATAATAACCTTTCTAACAGGTATGAAGTGATAGCTCATCGTGGTTTTGATTTGCATTTTCCTGATGATTAGTGTTGTTGAGCACATTTGTCCGTCTTTGGAAAAATGTCTCTTCAGGTCCTCTGCCTTTTGGGGCTGTGATGAATAAAACTGCTATGGTTTTTTATTGTGGCATAAAGCACACAGTGTTTACCATCCAAACTGGTTTTGATTGTACAGTGACTACTAGTAACTGTATGTGCATCGCTGCACCACACATCCCTGGAACGTCTTCATCTTGCAAAACTGCAAATTCAATTCCTATCAAACAATCGCTTCTCTTTTCCCCTGTTTTCAGCTCCTAGCAACTACCATTCTCCTTTCTGTTTCTAAGTATTTGACTACATTAGATCCCTCATATAAGTGGAATCCCGCAGTGTTTGCCTTTTTGTGACTCAGCTTACTTAGCATAATATCCTCAAGGTTCATCCATGTTGTCGCATATGACAAGACTTCTAGCTTTCTTATGACCAAATACTTCAGTGAAGGAGCATGCAATTATCTCTTCAAGATCCTGTTTTCAATTCTTTTGGATGTATACCCAGACGTGGAATTGCTGAATCACATGGTAATTATATTTTTAATTTTTTGAGGAACGTAGTCTCTTTGAAATTTTTGCTCGAGTTTTTATTTTGTGAACACAAATGCGCAATT
The DNA here is from genome assembly GCF_014824575.4 of Sturnira hondurensis. Lineage (NCBI taxonomy): Eukaryota > Metazoa > Chordata > Mammalia > Chiroptera > Phyllostomidae > Sturnira > Sturnira hondurensis. The sequence goes on from NW_028081528.1 coordinate 4,205,522, forward strand.
GCTCTGATACATACCTAGAGGTAGCACTGCCAAGTTGTAAGGGAGCCATATGTTTTACTTTGCAAGAAACTTCCAAAGTGCTTTCCAAAGGGCTATGCCATTTTTCATTCCTACCAGCAATGAATGACAGTTCCAAATGCTTCATATCCTCACCTACACATTGTGTAATCAGTCTTTATAATTAAGCCTTTCTAGTGAGTATTCAATGGTATCTCATTGTGGTTTCAGATTTTCTCTAAAGAGCCATATTCTTGTTCACATCAGGCCTTTTTGGCACATACCCTTTCCTCTGTTTGGATTACCTTTCTTGTCTTCCGTATCCTCCCACTAACCCTATACTAACTGCTCCATTCTTTTCCACTTAGAGTTTAGAGCCCAGCTCAAATATTTCTGCCTCTTCTTGGAAAAGGTTCACTGACCATCCATCCCAATATTAGGTCAGATCCCCCCGTTATGCTTTTTATGTTTCCCCTGTAGTTCCAATACCTAGAGCAGAGCCAGGGTGCATTATATACATTCAGTAACTATTTCTTGAGTCAATGAAAAATTCTGTAAACTGAGGCATGCCAGCCTTTATGGAGATGTGAGGCTTTGAAACAAGCCCTCACAGCTGTGGGAAGGTAAACTAGGACTGCCACGCTGAAAGGCGATAAGCTACCAATTCAGACACGGGAGATGTAGGACATAGTAATCCCGCTCCTGGAGGTGGATCCTGAAGACATTCTCACCCAAGGTCATTAGGGTACATGGACTAAGAAGTTCGCTACCACCTTATTAATGATGGGTGGATAGGGGGAGTCAAACCCTGCCCTGTGTGGGGAGCATGAATAGTTCAAAGGTGGAGAACGTACACAGTGGAGGTGTCATGTCACACGTGGCAGCTACAGGCCGGAAAACCTAAGTGCAGTACTGAGTGAGAAAATTCCGCAAGGTGAATTATGCCTGTGTATGTAAAAATCAAGTTTACATGAAATAAAAAACATGTGCTCATAAAACAGTAACACGTCGCTTTGGAGAATGCCCTGTGGACAAAATCGTATACAAAGCAGCATTAGATAGCTTGCCTTGGAAAAGAAAGAGGAAGTAAGAGATAGGGGTTAAGTTATATCAATAGAAGTGTCTTAATAATGTCATTGATATTAATTAACAAGTACTGTTTTAAAAATCATAAGATATGAAACGCCCATTTAAGGGAAAATACAAGAATTTAATTGTATGCTGTGTCTTATCCCAAGTTAAATCCTCTCTGCTCTTTATTTGCGCAAATTATTATAAGCCAGAGAAAACTACCATCCACCTGCATGTGGTGTTTCCCTGTGGTGGCCTAGTCATGTCTCTCTATCTGATGCCGTTCAGCACAATTTTATGGGTATGTTAGATGATGAAAGGACAGCTCCGAAGTGTTAAATAACTAAACGTATCACAGTGTTTGTTATTTATGAGTCAGTTTTACCTCCGTTTTTCTCACCTGCACTAATTCTGTAAGAAACATCTTTTTCCTCCTGGCCTTAAACCTGAAACCACAGCTTCACGGAAATGCAGTCATAACTTCAACTGTCACTGAAGTAGCAACTGCAGAGCTCAGACCCAAACGCAGTTCACCCTGCATCTGAAATTCCAGTCCCATTCCCTCAACAATCCAGCCACCCTCATGTACGTGGATTCCTACTACCATTTGTCCTTTTGGCTAAATCAAGAAATCATTCTAAAAGTTTGCCTTTAAACACCCTCAGAGTGTTACTAAATTAAGGTTAAATCTCAAGTATAAATTTTCAAGCAATTAGTTTTGGTTTTACCCGAGCAGAACACCCCACAGATGATGCCGAAGAAAAACTATTTACACACGACCATAGTGCCTTTCAAAAGTGTTGGGTCTGTAGCAGCGATTTGCTAATCAAATTCAGAATCTGATTTGAAATGCCTCCGGCAGGCAGCCAATCCAGTTATGAAAGAACAGAAGCAAAAACCAGAGCCCTGGTGAGTTCCCCGCAGAAGCTAGCTGGGTCCTTTGCTCTAGTGAGCAAACTGGTTCCATAGGAAATCACTGCAATTGCTCCTAAAATAAAATATCATAGTTAATTTTTTTCAATAAATTATTGGACTGTACGAGATACAAAACATGTACATTTTGGAATCTAGAGTTATAAAATATTCTGACATGTTTTAATATAAACAGGAACATTTCCAATGATTGCTTGGATCTAAAATGTTTTTCCACTTGACATTTGTTTATACTTCCTAGGAAAGAAACTCTATTTATGGATAACTGAATAACACAAATAAACATTAGAAAGAGCTGAAAAATCAGCTTTGATTATGCATGAAAATCTACAATGTCATTGTGTACTCTTATGCCGTATTCTGATTGCCTGTTTATTTTTACAGAATCTCGGGTGAGCCTATGGAAGAGGAGCCAGCCTTGTGAAGTGCCAAGTCCCCCACTCTCCCCCCGCCGATATTTCCTGTGTGTGACATCATTGTGTATGCCCCCCACCCCAGCACCCTCAGACATGTCTTGTCTGCTGCCTGGGTGGCAGAGATTCGATGGAATATAAACACCGGGCACAAAATTCTGAACAGCAGCTTCACTTGTTCTTTGGATGGACTTGAAAGGGCGTTATAGATTCCTTAAATGTAACCACTGTGATTCTAAAGTTACAGTAAACCACGATTGGAAGAAACTGCTTCCAGCGTGCATTTAATGTGCTGGGTGACCCACTCACTCCCAGGCCTGAAGTATGAAGTAGAAACGGCCAGTACAGCATTAGATTCTGTTAATTACAGATGCTATCACAGCCAGTGAAATTTGGGGCAAAACCTAGGAAATACTTTTTTCTGACATTCTGATCCGTTTTTTATTGGATGACTTTTCGTCAAACAGTCTCACACTGTTTACAGGATTTGCTTTCAGCTACGAACAGATAGCAATTCCCGACAGATCGCAGGGATTTTGTTTTGTTTTGTTTTGTTTCTCTTTTGGCCTTGGTTTTAACACATGGCTCAACTCTTGCTAGTTACGAGTTCAAGATGGAGGGACTGGGCTGAGGCGTTTTCAGTGGAATAAACCATGCTACATCTTAAAGTCCGAATGCCAAAGGAACCTCAGACACCGCATGTAATGGTGCGACATTTCATGTCACCTTTTTAAAAATTAGACCTTATTTCCCTAACATCCCTCTCTGTGTGCTTACACACACAGGAGGCTTGCAACTGTATTGGGCATGAGCTCTGCCTCCTCCTCTCCCTTGCTCTGATGACAGTAGCTCTGGCATATGTTCCATGGAGAATTTCTAGCGTCTTTGAAAACTTTTCAAAGGTGGTCTTAATCTGTTCCAAATCTCTCCAGAATTTATTCTCTCAATTCTCTTATCCTGCCCTACATCACTTCTTTTTTTTACCTTTCATCCATCCTTCCTATAGAAAAGCTGAAGATTACCCATGACCTCCGCAATTGCTCAGGAGCCTTGAGTATTGACATTTTTCCTAACGTTTGTAGGTTAACACAGTGCTTGGTCTAATGTGTTCTTATAGCTGTGAAATCATTGAGGTGAATATGGCTTAAGCAATGTTAGTGAATTTTCTAGATCTTTGAAATGTTAGTGAAGGCATTGCCTTTTTGAACTCCTCTTGAATTGAGTTAACCTTGAAGTTGTACCTTTATGCAAAAAAAAAAAAATGAACTCCTCTTGAATTGAGTTAACCTTGAAGTTGTACCTTTATGCAAAAAAAAAAAAAAATCAACCATAAACTTAACCTTTGCACATGTGGCCTTAGTGTCAAAGACTAAACATGACGGACATTTATTTGTGAGATTAAAATTCACTTACTAAATATAAGCAGGTTACCCCCCGACTATCCAGAATTCTACTTCAGTGTATAACTCAAACGCATAAATATATTGCTATAGAATACCTCGCAGTATTTAATATCTGACAATGCTTTTGAAAGAGTCGATGTTTCTTTTTATATATTTTCCTAACTCAAAGGATATATTAAAGCCATAAGTGAAGATTGTCATGCTTTTATTCAGAAATCTGAAAGAAACCTTAATTAAAACAAGGCTTTAAGGAAGGCCATGATATGAAAGATATGGAGCAATATGGTTTTAGTTAAAGAGGACTCTAACCTGTAAATCAAAGATGAAAGATTTCACTCAAGTAGAATTATATAACTCCCTTTTGTTATACAGTCAGACCATATTTTTCATTCATATGGTTTTTTTAGGATTACCATTTTAATTTTAAAGACTTTTATTACATATACAAAAATGGCTCAATACTTGGTTTAACATCTTAGAAATTTGAGACGCCCTTTGAAATAGGAAATCTGAAATGGAATGTAACTCAGTATTAGGTAAAAATTACTTTCATTGAATAAAAGAGTAAGGTCAATCTTGATTCACAATAGTAATGAACTTTTTGTAAAAAAAAAAGTCATGACATTTTCAGAGAAATTCATGCCAATCATATTTGTTAGCTCTTGTTATTTTTCTGTAATTCTTTGAAATTTACTTGAATAAAACCAAATAATGGAGCCAAAGGGATTTTTAAAAGCCTCCCCTCTTTACAACAGAAATTTATATCATTTTAATCAGAAACATAAATGTGACTATTTAAAATAAATTGATGATTATAAATCTCTATTACTGCTTTCAATCCTCCCAGATATTTGTAGATGCTGCATTAAAAAAAAGGAAATGGTAGCGTGCAAACATACCAATTTACCAGTGTTTCCTGCAATAATTTTGCTGCATCCTTCTGCACAGCCGTGGGTCTGATAGAGCCAAATCCCTAGGACATCTGCATGGTTACTTAGATTTAAAACACAACAGATTTAAAACACTTGCTGTGTGATACTGTACCCACCTGGTTGCACAGAGAGCTTCTCGAATACACAGAGAGGCAGATAAACTGTGAAGAGGATTAATCACAGCAGAATGTAGTTGTGAGAACAGAAGGCAGTGCTTTCTGATTCTATCCTAACAAGGTGGAGTGTAGCCCTGAGGGACAGAACAGATGCTTTGGGAGAATCACAACATGTCTTGGAAATAGCCAGCACTTTTCAAAACCATAGTGTCAGTTATAGTTTTCTTGACTTATCCACTTAACTTTTATTGCTCAGAACAGTTCTCAGTATGAGGTTATTAGAAGAATTTGTCCTAAGCTTTATGAACAGTATATCTTTCTGATGCATACTTTGAAAGATGATCACATAACCTTTCTCACAATCTCACAATAACTCACACCTGGGGAATAGTGTATTTTTGAGAAATCTATTAGTAAACAGTGCTAGGAGTTCAATTTAACAAGATTTGATTGTAGGTACAAAAGGAAATTAGTTTTCTCAATGATATTGTACAACATAGGTTTGTATATGAAATTGAAAAAAAACCAGTTTTATTAGATAAGTAAGTGACCTCAACTGGTGATAGAAGCTATTTAATTATGTTTTGTAAGTGGGAAGAATATTTGGGGATAAAATATTTTTAAATATTTTAACAAATTTACACCACCAATAGTGGAGATAGAAGTCATCTTTTGGAATAAACAGAGATCCTTATGAAAAAGCACTACCAATCGCATTTCCATTGCCGATCCTAGGAACCGACATCTTGCCTTCACCTCTCCGTGACAACATGGTGGGTTTGAAAACAGGACACCTCACAGGAGATTTCAGAAACCATGGGGCTGGACTCTGTGAAGAGCTCAGTGCTGTTCTGTTTCTTGAGGTCATTCATAAAGCTGTGTAGATATCCTGGGTTTCGTCACAGGCTCCACATGGGAGTAAAATGAGCGACCATGTGGAAAGTCTCCTGCAAGGCTATTTCCCTCTAATCAGTACTTTATACTTATTTTTTTTTATCCCAGCATTTATGTGTAGGGCAATTTATTTAAATATTTCTTCCTATTTATCTTTTGAAAATTTACTCTCAGTTTGTCTCATTGCTTTGTCCTTACTTTGAAACTCTTGAAACTCTCTGAAACTATTAAATGTCTAATAGTCACGAAACAAAGAGGCCAAAGGTTTCTGTCTTAAAAGTGATTCATTCTGAGCTTGAAACAATCACTCTGTCAGAGTTTGACATTGTCGTTTCTGGCAGCATCTTTCTTAACATTCCTTTCCTGCTTCAGAAATGAAATCACTTGACGTGCTGAGAAAATAAGAAAAAAAAAAGTAGGAAACAACGTACCTGTCCAACTCTTCCACAAAGAGGGTCTTTTCAGCTCCAACAGAAATGAAAACCAGATGATCTCTGCTAAGAAATGAAGGCATTTTATTGTGGTCTTCAAAACTGATCGTCAACATGGTCATGACCATCATCAAATATTTCTTGAGTCCTCGAAGGACACAATTACACTTCAGGCTCCAGTCGTGGCAGTACTATTTACTGCCTTTTCAATGAAGTATCATGAGTATTACATCACCTTCATCACACCATTGCTAAAATCCGGAAGTGTCTGTGTGGGGCTTCTTTTCCTGGTCATATTTACATTGGAAATCATACCAACCCTTGCCTCCTAACAGGTTTCGTGTAATCCATCAAATGTTTCATGGAGCACAGCGTGATTGTCCCATGGCCAGAGTATAAATTTTTTAAATGAACATGGTATGCTCAGAAACTCTAGAGCTTGGTTTCTTCAAACCAACGGCAGTCCAGATTTTTTCTGGGATATATACCTGGCTAGTTTTGCATAGTGGTTTATGCAACAATTGAGTCAGCTGATCATATGCTGGACAAAGCTGGGTCAGACAATGGAACCTTCAACAACTGATGTTCTGCTGTTTGGACTATGATCTCCATGACAGAGTAAGTAGGGTTGTAACAATTTCTCAAACTGTCTTAATCTTCAACCTGAAACATTTAGCAAATAATATGGTGAATTCACCTTACAGTGCCAATCACTCTAACCAGTAATTTCCTTCCCACTCATCTCTCCCACCCCTGTTCGACTGCCAATACCAAATTGCCACATCTAATCTATCAGAATAATTTTCTAAATCTCCACTTTATGTTTCCCGAGTGGAAACAACCTTGGCTATTTATTTTCTGAGACATCACTAAATATATTTTCTTCTCTGTCACTTTATATAAACACTCTAGTACCATAGCTACTTTTTATCTTCCTTTTTAAGAACCACTTGGCTTTTTTTTTTGTACTATTCTTACCTTAAGAGGCAGGTCAAGTTATTGTGTTCTGGCGTACGGTGTTGGACCTGACACCCTGTTTGACAGACAGAGAATTTCTCTTCTCATCTCTGGTAGATTTTCTACTGTTCTTGTCCCTGCCCTTTGTGCTGTGCTAGTCGTCACATAAAGGGTTGTACATTTCATATTCTTGCCCTTTGGGTAATGTCTTTAGGAGTCAGACTCACAAGCATACACTCCAAACTCAAGAAAAAAGAGCAACAGAGAAAATTTAAATTAATGTAATTTGGAAGCAAGATATTTCCAGGCTAGTCAAAGGAAATTGAGTCCTTTTATGTTTCTGTTTGGGCCTGAGGCGTACACTGAAGGCAAGTGTTGCAACATCAAATCAAATAAGGAGGGTCCAACAATGTTTTGTGAGACCTTGTGGTCACATCCTTTAGGCTTCATTGTGTAGCCCTTTTTTGGAGTCGGCGTTTTTTTGACAATTGATAGAGGTCTTGCAGCAGTTTCTGGCTATTGCTTTTATTGACTTAAAATTGAGTAGAAATGGAGTAATCTTTTTTTTAAACTTAGGAATTAAGAATTCTAAACTCTGAGGAGAGAGAGCAATTTCCTTGGGTATGCAAACATTGTTTCTAGATAAGAAAATCTCCATATGCTCCTCCGAAATTGTGAGGTGTTCACCCTCAATGTCGGTGTCTATCTTCACAACAGCTGAGTTATGGGAAGTTGCCCTTTCGGTGGTTGCTGGACGGAACGAGCATGCTCTTAAAAATGAGTGACTGTTAAGTAGATTATAGCATAGGCAGTTTGTGTCATTTGAAAGCAAATACCCTGATATTTTTAAGTAAGATGGGCAGGGCAGGCAGGAATCCAATATTTATTACTCTTGTGATTAAACTCTCTAAGCCAGGCTTGATGTATATGCCAATAATCTGGAGTTCCTGGCTTAGGGTACAATTTAAATGTCTTTTCTATCGTGGTCTTATATCTGTTTCTGTAATAAGATCAGCGTGTTGTCCTCTGTGCACCAGTGGTTTTGCCCTTAATTTTTTGGCTCGCCTTCACCAAAATCTGTCATCCAGTGCTGCTGAGAAAGCTACATGTTGCCAAACCTCTTTTCTGAAAATTGTGCTGCCAGTGGTGTTTTCCCAGATGTGAAAAATAATTATCCAATAAAGGATTAATACTTAATAACAGTACCATGATTAAACATTTTCATGCAATGTTCACCTTCTTTCTGATTCCTTTTCTGTATTTGAAAACATTAAATGGAAAATTCAATGGTGTGTTCCAAATTGTCGCTGATGTTGTTAACATGCTTCTCCTTCAAAGCGGATGAAAGATTCCCTTCTGTCTTGTGTTTTCTACTGAATTACATTTTCTTCTAGTCCTAGTGTGAATAAAAGCTATTTGAAATAAAAGTGTTCTTATTTTTCTACCCTTGGCGTCTACCATTAGACTCTGAATACTAGATATCTGACACATATTCATTGAATAGATTAAAATACTACTAATGCTAAGTTACTGTGACATATACTCTTCCACTTTCAAAATATGGAAGGGTCACTTGCAAGTAAATCTCCATTTTAATGATGTGAGAAGTCACAAAAGAAGAAAAAGTAAATGAAAACAGACTTGCTACATAAATATAATTTGTTGGTCAGGATAAAGAATAATAATGGAGGCCCTGGTGGGGTGGCTCTGTTGGTTGGAGCATTGCCCTGTGTACCAGGAGGTTGCAGGTTCTATCCCCTGTCAGAGCATCTGCCTGGATTGCGGGTTCAGTCCCTGTTCGGGGTGAGTATGAGAAGCAACCAATAGATATTTATCTCTCTCTTATTCCCCCTTCTTTTCTCTCTAAAAATCAATTAAAAATATCCTGAGATGAGGATTTTTTTTAAAAAAGAAGAATAATAGCTATCACTCATGAAGCATCAACCATGTGCCTGTTACCAAAATTAGGTCATTCACTACATGAACCCCACGTCATTTATTATTACTCCCACCTACAGATGAGAGCATGGAGCATGGGAAAGGTCAACCCATTTGTTGACCTTTGTTTAGATAATAAGAGAGAAAATTAAGTCCTTATCCATGTCTAGCTGTAAAGTGCATTTTCTCTCCAAATGGCATGCATGATATGTCAAAGATGGTATGGTAAAGGTATGCTTAAACTATAGAAACTATGACTAACCTTCCATGTAGACTAAATGCTCAATCTACGCCAATCTTATGATTTAATGAAATTATCATTTTAAATGGATCTGGTAACTGTGGTTGGGTTTGTATAGTAAGTACAAGTTACAAAACAGTTCTTTTTTTCCACTTCAACATCTTTCTTTAATGTAGCCAAGTACCCTAAATGTCTGCAGAATACATATTCCAAAAATTCTTGAAATCTAGTCCAAGATCAATACTTATTTTTATATTTTAGAACCTCCTACAATGTTAGCATTTCAAAATATAACCATTTCCAGTGGACAATGGTTTGCGTTTCTTCAGGGAAAAATAGTAATATTTTGTCTTAGAAAAAGTAAACTTGAGATGGAGTGAGTAGGTAAAGTCAGTTGTAATGGTAAACACCACTAGTTTAATCAGACTTGTCAACTGGCAAATGTTACTTCATGGTTCTTTGTTTCTTTTAAGTTTTTGTGGTGAAAAGAGGAATTGAAAAAGTAGAGTATGAGTAAAAAATGAGAATGAATGTATTATTGTTATTTTTAAAAATTAGTTTGCAGCCCTGAATGGTGTGGCTCCTTGGGTTGAGTGCTGGCCTGTGGACCAAAACATCGCTGGTTTGGTTTCCAGTCAGGGCACACGCCTGGGTTGCAGGCCAGGTCCCAAGTTGGGGGTGAGGGAGCGTCAGTTGACTGATATTTTTCTCACACATTGATGTTTCTCTCCCTCTCTCTCTCCCTCCCTTCTCCTCTCTCTAAAAAATAAATAAAATCTTTTTAAAAAATAAAAAGTAGTTTGCAGTTAAAAAATAGAATTGTAAGGAATTTTCTTCACTACTTAATACTTTGAGTTACTCAGAGTCTTCTATATATTATAATTACTCCTTAGCTTTGTAATAGCAATATCACTTTTTAAGACCATCCCAGGGTACCAATAATGGACCATTGCCCACATATCTTAATTAAGAACTTTGGAAAACTTATAGCTATTCTTTTAAATGTCATAGGAATAGAGGACTAAGATTCATGGAAAGAGGTGCATGGATTCCTCTTTTTTAATCTTTTAAAAACTGGAGGTATAATAAATAAAATGAAATAGAGATTGTATTTAACTTAGATCAAGTTAACTTTAAAGTTCTTAGTGTATCTACAAAAGACACTATTAATTTTATATTGAAAGCATACACAGTATGTTAAAATCTGATATAGTTCCACATATAATTTTGCTTTTTCTTCCAAAGTAATTTTTCCAAAAGAATAAGATATAAAAACTTAAGATGTGATAAAGTAAATGAATTTAGTAATGTAATAAAAATAAAATTTTAATAACAGTTAATCGTATTATTCTTTATTGGATACTAATACTTTATATATATGTTAAATGAAGTTGTTTCTTTTAAGAAGGTATATTTTTACTATTTTTAATTTTTCTCCTCTCCAAATATTTGGTTATTTTAGTTTTTATTTATTCTAAAAATAAACAAATTGATAGTTATTAAGCCCAAACCCTGCGCTCACATTTAAATCTCAAAACACTCCTGTGAGGGCAGTAATTGAGTAGAAGAGCAAATTGAGGCTTAAATGCCAGGAATTTTTAAAAACTCTTCTTTACTGCTACCCAAACTATCTTATTTAATATAGTGAATATTCACTGAATGCCTACTATATATCACATATATTCCATATTATTCTCCTAATAGCATGGAGCCTGGCAAGAAAATTGGCAGTATAACTATATAAAAGGAATGAAAATTTCATTAATGCTCCCTCTTATGTAGCCGCAAAAGAAATATTACTATAGAGTAGATTTGGGGTTTAGAATTGTGTGATACTAAGGCTTTAAAAAAGTTATGACCTGCTTTCTTTCTCCACAGAATTATAACAAACATAGAATACATTAAAAAATATTTGTTCTCTAACTTACAGGTTATTATTTTACTTTATTTTAATTTTCTATTATATTTATATTCAATATTATTATATATTAGTTTCAGGTGAACAGCATATTGGTTAGATGATCATGTACTTTAGGAAGGGAGCCCCTTGATATTCCAAGTACCCACCTAGTACCGTACATAGTTACTGCAATATTATCGACTACATTCTTTATGCTGTACTTTATATGCCCAGGACTATTTGATGACTACCAAGCATAGTGTTTCATCACTACCTTTTTTACCTGGCCACCCACCCAACACAGTTACACATAAGTATCTTCACAGGAAGATTTGTGCAAAGTTCTATCAAGAGAGTAGATAGGATTTAGGGTGTTTGTTAGTGTCCATTTCATTTCTAGTATCAACCTTCTTTATGTCAGCATTCAATTGAAAGGATATGATGCTGAGAATTCGAAGGATAGGAAATAAAATTTATAGAGATCCAAAAAAGTTCCCTTGCAAATTGTTTTCTAAGTTGCAATCATTTACATTTCTCTTATTATCTCTTGTCTTAAATTAATTATAACTTCCTGTACATTGAGTGCCAGATAATCAAGTTCTTCAATAACTATTTCTGCTTTATTTCATTTTCCCATTAATGAAACAATTTCCAATAGCTTTTTACATTCAAAGTACTAATCCCGACAAGCAGTACCTTCAGTGATTTTGTCAGGCCCCAAACCCCAATACACCTTAACATCCTCATCGGAAAGAATGCATTCACAGAGAGTTTTATTTCAGTGCCATTAAAACTATGAGGCCATTTTGAAGTTTTAATTTCTCCAGTTGAAAATTCATCCCATGTTTAACTAATTAAGTTAACATTTAGAATGGAAAGACAGATAAAGAGCTACCCAGACAAGAAAAAGCTAGAAGAGTTCATCACCATCAAACTAGTATTCAAGAAGTGTTAAAGGGTCTTTTTAAAGGAGTTTGTCATCACCAAGGAGTTTGTTCACAACTGAACCTAACACAAAAACAAACTAAGCAAACAACTAGGAAAGGGACAGAATCGCAGAAATGGAGATCACATGGAGGGTTATCGGTAGGGAGGGAAGGGGGGAAATGTACAGGGAATAAGGAGCATAAGTGGTAGGTACAAAATAGACATGGGGAGGTTAAGAATAGTATGGGAAATGGAGAAGCCAAGGAACTTATATGTGCAACCCATGGACATGAACTAAGGGTGGGGAATAATGGAGGGAAGAGGGGTATAGGGTGGAGAGGGATAAAGGGGAGAAAAAGTGGGACAACTATAATAGCACAATCAATAAAATATAATTAGCCCTGGCTGGTGTAGCTCAGTGGATTGAGTACGGGCCTATGAAGCAAAGGGTTGCCGGTTTGATTCCCAGTCAGGGCACATGTCGGGGTTGCAGGCCAGGTCCCCAGTTAGGGGCGCGTGAGAAGCAACCACACATTGATGTTTCTCTCCCACTCTTTCTCCTTCCCTTCCCCTCTCTCTAAAAATAAATAAATAAAATATTTTAAAAATAAATAAAAATAAAATAAAAAAATAAAAAATGAAATCCAATATATCCAAAAATAAATAAATCAAGGATCTTCTTTAAAAAAAGAAAAAACATGAAAGATCAAAACATGAATAATAAAATGCCAATAAGTACATATTTATCAACAATTACTTGGGATGATGAAATCTTGCCATCTGTAATAATATGGGTGGAGCTAGAGGGTACAGTGCTGAGTGAAATAAGTCAGGCAGAGGAAGGCAAGAGCCATATGATTTCACTTATATGTGGACTCTAAAAAACAAAATAAACAAAACAGAAACACACTCATAGGTACAGAGAACATTTTGACAGTTGCCAGATGGGAGGGAGGTTGGGGTAATGGGGGGAAAAGGTGAAGGGATTAAGAAGTACAAATTGATAATTACAGAACAGTCATGGGGATGTAAAGTACAGTCAGTATAGGCAATATAGTCAGTAATATTGTGATAACTATGTATGGTGTCAGATGGGTACTGGATTTACTGAGGTGACCACTTAATAACTTATATGTCTAATCACTGGGTGGTACACCTGAAACTAATATAATATAGTATGTCAACTGCAATTGAAAAATAAAAATTATTTAAAGCCAAAAATTTTTTTAAAAATGCCCACTTAACTTAGGGTCAGTTTTCTTAATCATACATCTCTATATTCCCCTCATGGAATATAAAAGCCCTAAATTGCACTGATTCCTGTATACCATATTTAATCTTATATCTCATTGTTGTCTAGTATTTAGCTTCACTTTTTTTAAACCTTTATTTTATTTTTAACAGTTATTGCTACCAATCAGTGATTATTAACATTCTTCTATTTATATCAATACTAGTAAGTAAATAATTATTGACTTGTATCATGTTTATTTGTTTCTTTGCTCAATAATTTTATGTGCACCCTATTTCTCTGTTTTTTCAGGCTTAGAGTAATTCATTTTCTTCCACTTTTTCTTCTGAAATGCATTTATTACTTTGGCCTCACTGTTAAATGATGTATTGGCTGGGTATTGAACTCTAGGTTGTCAATGATTTTTTCTCAGTACCATGATAACGTCACTTAATTGTATTCTTATTTCTATATTCACTACCAAACATCTGGAATTGCTTTGCAAGGAATGTGTTTTTCTGCCTTAGATCTTTTAAGATGTCTGTGAGCAGGTATGATCTCCATGTTTATTCTGCAAGGCACTTAATGTTTCCTTAAATCTATGAGTTAAATTCTTTCTTCTACTCTAAGTTTTTATGGTTGAGAATAGCTCCCCCAAACTTCTAAAACCACCTCCCCTACCTCTTACTAGGTACCACTCTTGTTAGACATAAACTGTACTCATTCTGTACTCTTGTCTGCAAACTTGTCTTCACATTTTCCATTGCCCTGTCTCCTTATGCTGCCCTCTGCATAATTTTCTCTAATCTTTTATGTCTGATTTGATGCATTTCTATCCTATGAAGTTTAATTTTCAAAGGCCATATTATTCATTTTTTAAAAGATGTACCCACTTCTTTTTCATTATTCATTATTTTGGTGTCTTATTTTTCTTCCTGCTTAAACTTTTTGCTTTATACTTGAATCATTTTCTATACATTTACTTTATAGTGTATTACCATTCTCTACAATCTCACAGACTCAAGCATTGCTGACATTAGTTTATTTTCTCCTCCGAAAAAATGTATACTGTGAATTTATTTTTAGTAGGCATTTACCTGTGAGAAATGTATGTTATCTGGATTGAGGACATATCCCTCTTTAACAGTTTTCTATTTTCTTCTGGCAGAAATCCCAAAGGTTTTACCACATAGGACCATTTTAATGCCCATTTTGCTCCTTATGGGTTCTTTGACCAAATATCTAATATGAACGAAATCACAGATCTATGTGCAGCCTCAGGAGAAATTTTTTTCCCACCTGGTGTACACAAAGGAACAACCAGCTTCCTTGTTGTCAGTCTGTTGTCAGTGGGCAGATATATTTTTAGTCTATCCTACAACTTAGGTGGCAGCCTTTCAAGGACCCTAAATTAATTGTGAACATGTGTTCACAGGATGGGTTTCTCCTCTCCAATTCTTTCCCTCTAGAAGTCCCAAGTATTCACCTCTTGTCTCTGCGTAAGTATTAAAACATAAGCCCTTGGGTCACTTATGCTGGCCATGCCCCACAACCCCATCCCCACCAGAGGCAATATCCACTCTCCAACCTGCCATGCTTCCTTTCATGCCTCCCTCCATCCTGGTTCTAGGGTTTCCTAACTTTGGTAAATTTGTCCATACATTTAAATGAAAATTTCATCCAACATTTTTTATCTTTATGGCAGCAGCATTGCAGTTTAACTGTTCCTTCACATTGACAGTATTAGAAGTGGTCTTGGGTTCTTTCTGTGAAAAGAGAGTATCTATTCTCTGTATTTCCCTTTGGCTCTGATATTATGTGAATTCCTCCTGTGCGTGAAATTGATATTTTAGTTTCTGGAACTGCTGATCATTCCATTGCCTAAGCAAGCTCCTCCTCTGGGTAATGGGTGGCTAGTGCCGTAAGTGTTTTTCAGAAGCTGAAACTGATGAGAAAGTTTGCAGGCTGCTTCGAGAGAAAAGAAAGGTAGAGCGCATAGACCCTCCATAGAGGTTTGACTGCTAATGATTTGGTGTCTCTTGTGTGCTCTGAAAACTACCTCTCGTGGTGCAGTGCTGGTCGTCTTCCCTTTGGGTGAGTGCGCTCAATCTCACTGTTGACAGCAAAGGAAAGGAGAAAGGAATAGTGAGTGCCACTTGCCTGAACTTTAGAAGTGAGAATAGAGTTACATGGGTAGCATTTCCTTTTCTCTGAAAACACGATAGGGAAACAGATACCCATCACATGTCAGAGAGGAAACGATTGGGCTAGTGCTTGGCAGGAACATACGTAGCTAAGGTTTTATTTCTTTGCTCTCTAGTACATACTGTGGCCATGTCAAAGTTCAGGCTTCACATTTCTTTCTGGTGAAAAAAGGGGTTTAAGCAATATGCTACATACATGTTTTTCTAGATGCTAAGTTATCTAGATTCTTCTAGATGACATGTGTCTTCCTCTCATTTTGGCTACCCTTTTCTGAAGACTTTGCTATATTGTGCATGGGTTTCTTTCCAACTGCAAAGTGTCTATCGAGAAGGAGGAGAGGAATCATTGCTATGGGACAAAAACATTTTCCCTGAAAAAAGAATGTACAAGCACACACACACAAAAAAAGATGTGGGATTTTTATGAATCATATCCTGTAATTTTTCACTTTTTTCCAGCTACCTCCTTCTTAGAACAGAATCCAAGAAAACCAAAGAAAACTATTTGTGCTGTGAGCAAAAATTTTGCCAAATTGAATTACGTAATTCATCTAGCAGATTTGATGAGTTCCTGGATGCAATTTGCAAATTTGCATTTTGGGCACAAGGAAATAATGCATTTGTTATATATGAAAAAACACAGTGCTTGTTACAGAATCATATTCTGTAACTGCTCAGGAATGTCTTTGTATGTGTGTGTGTGTGTGCACACATATACACACACATGCATATCACATACTCTTAGGCATGAGGCCTGGCCATTATTCACATACCCTTCAGGATATTTAACAGTGAACATAGTGAACTATGGAGTCAAATTCAAATATTACTAGAAATTAAGCATGTTTATAAATTTATAATATTAAAATATTTGTTAAATATGCTAACTAAGTATGATTAATCAACTTTAAAAACTTCCCGGTAGAGGAATATACTCAAATTGATACATTGTACTTGAATTTATTATACCCTATCCTTTATTTCTCAAAATAAACATTAAAAATTATGTAGAGGAGGCTTGATGTCAGCAAGACAGTGGAGTAGCAGCTCCAGGCCCTTATTTCCCTAAAGAATTATCAAATAACCAACCACAGACTGACTAAAATAACTTCATAAGAGCTCTGGAAACCAGCTAAAGACCTACAGCAACCAAGCAAATGCTCAGTTAAGAAAAAGCTGCATTCAAAATAGTAGTAAATTTCCTGGTGCTTTCACTCACCTTTGACCAGCTCCTGCATGGCCTTGCACAACTGTCTGCACCGAGGCCAGGAGGAGGTGGCCTTGGTGTGTTCAGACACTCTAACAAGACGTTGCCAATAGCCAATTCATGACCTAACTTTATACTTTAAGAAACAAAAGTAAAGGACAAACTAATTCCACAGCTGGCAGAAAAAAAGAAATAATAAAGATAAGAGCAGAGACAAATAAAGTAGAGAATAGAAAAACAACAGAGTAAAGTCAACATAAATAAGAGTTGGTTCCTTGAAAAGATCAACAGAATTGATAGACCTTTAGAGAGACTAAGAAAAAAAAAGAGAACTAAACTAAAGTTCACAATAACTAAATTCAGAAATGAAAGAGAGAAAATTACTAGGGATTTTATGGAAATAAAAATGACTATAATATAATAAATATAATAAAGTATTAAAAACAATTGTACTCCAATAAATCAGGTAACCTAACTGTAATGGACAAGACATAAAACAGATAATATACCAAAACTGAACATGAAGAAACAGAAAATCCAAATAGACCTATAACTCATGAGGAGAGTAAATCAATAATCACACCTTTCTAACAAAAAGATATTCTACCAAAGAACCAATGGCTACACTGATGAATTCTATCAAGCATTCAAAGAATATCTATCCTTTCCCATCTCTTCTAAAAATTTAAAGGGACAGGAGCACTTCCTAACCTATTCCATGAGGCCAGCATAACCCTGATATAAAAGCCAAAGACTAAAAGAAAATTACAGAAAAATATCCTCCCTGAATATTGATGCAAAAATCTTCAACCAAATATTAGTAAACAGAATTCAGCAGAATACTCAAAGGATTGTACACCATGACCAAGTGGGATTTATTCCTAGAGCATAAGGATGGTTCCTCATATAAAAAAGTAACCACACTGACAGAATGAAGAGGGAGAAAAAAACTTACATGATTACCTCCATTATTACAGAAAAAAAAATCAACACCCTTCATGATAAAATCTTGGCAAACTAGGAATAGAAGGACATTACACGAACATACTGAAGGCTATATGTGAACAGCCAACATCATACTTGGGTTAGGGTTCTCTAGAGAAACAGAATCAGTAGGTTATACAGTTGTCCCTCGATATCCATGGAGAATTAGTTCTAGAACAGCCCCCCTAATCCCTGGATACCAACATCCACAGGTGTTCAATCAAATCTCTTACATGAATGATGAAGTATTTGCATATAACCTATGTACATTTTCCCATATACTTTAAATCAGCTCTAGTTACTTATAATACCTAATACATAAATGGTATGTAAATAGCAAAATGTAGCATAGACATGTAATAGACAGTAATTCAGCCTTTAAATGAAGTTTTGACATATGCTACAATATGGATCAACTTGGAAGACCTGCTAAGATGTTAAGTAAAATAAGCCATTCACAAAAAAATAAATGTTCTATATGATTCCATATGTCATTCCTAGAGTAGTCAAATTTTAGCCAGAAAATAAAATAGTAGTTGCCAGGAGCTAGAAGGAGGGGGCGGGGGCGGTGGGGAGAGTTAGTATTTAATGGGTTCAGAGATTCTGTTGGAGAAGATAAAGAATTTCTGGAGGTAGAGATGTGGTAATGGATGCATAACAATGTGAATGTACTTCATGTCACAGAACTCTACACTTAAAAACTGTTGAAGTGGTAAATTTTATAGTAAATATATTTTACCACAATAAGAACATATTCTAAATATTTCCTAAAACTTCTGGAAAAAATTTGGAGTTGGAGAAATCTTACAGGGAATGACAGCACGTGGGTGGGCAGATTGGAAAGAACATTGGCAGCAAATGGCTCATTAATTTAATTCTCATTTAACTTTGGACTTCACTCTTTTGAGTGAATTTAATGTACGAATGTAAGATGCTGGACTAAGAGTTCTCAGGATGATAGTAAAGTATTTTACTTACAAGACATTTTTAATATTGTACCACTATTTTGCACTATATATATATATATATATATATATACATACATTACAAAGACATATAAACATTACAAGGTTTATATATAAGGTAGTGAGAATGAATAAAGCAAATATCCTTGTAGTATAAGTTCCTGACATGAAGCTTGTTGATTGTAGTATAAATACCTGACATTAAACTTTTGATTGCTAAGGCATCCATTTCAAAAACATTCATCCTGAATAAACCTATTACCAGCTCCAAGAGGCAGCTACTGATAAACAACCAGATAAGGAATTAAGCCACCCCCACCCATGAAGATGCCTAGTGCAGACAGCTCTGTGGAACCTGGACCCTTTGAGTGACCCTGCTTTTGCCTTCCTGCACCCTAATTCCTGCTCTTTTGCTTTATGTTAACCATGAAGGGTGAACTTGCAGAACTCTTGCCACCCCAACCTCAAACCCTAATCCAGGCAGAGCCCCAGGTCAGCACACCCAACCCATGACCAGACTGCCTGGCCCTCCAGCACACGGTGTACACTCCAGGACATGTGAGTAATGAAACTCATTCCTCAAAGTTCCCTGATGTTTTTTGCTGAACGGCATTCTGCAATCCTAATAAGAACCACAAGGGCTGGGCCAGCCACCATATTGGCCCCAGTGGGGGAAATGTCTGTGGAGACTTGCTACAACTCATCGGGGCCAAGGGAAGTGCCTCAAGCATTCCTAGCCGATAGCATCACTATCAATAGTCTGGGACCCACACAGCGATCCTGATCCAAGCCATTGGCGTATCTGGTAGGAAGAACCAAGATTTGCTTTCTATTTTCAAATATTTCACCATATTAAAACATTTTGCTTTGCCTCAGTATTTCTCTGGACCCAATTTCCCTGTTGTAGGCTACTGTGAGATGCTAAGTAAAATAAGCCATTCACAAAAAGATAAATGTTGTATATGATTCCATATGTGGTTCCTATAGTTGAACTGTTGGTGGTCAGATGAACTCTTACATCAAACTCCATGCCAAGGCAGTTCTTAAACTATATCATCAAGGCAACTTCAGCTCTCTGTCCCAAATTATCTCTCTCCCAGTCATACAGCAGACATGTATTGAAGAGAAAATCATTAACTTCATCAGAAACAATACACATACCCTTAGGAAAAACCATGCATTAATATTATTTTTATCCTCACCCTAGGACATTTTTATTGCTTTTTATAGAAAGAGAGGAAGGGAGAAAGAGAAACATCAATTTGAGACAGAGGCATCAATTGGTTGCCTCCCCTACATGCCTGGACCAGGGATCACAGTGCCCAGACCTGGGGAATCATGTGTGCCCACACCCAAGATTGAACCCACAACCTAGGTTGCATGTCCTGACCAGAAATCAGCCCCTCAACCTTTTGGTTACAGGATGAAGCTCCAACTAACTGAGCCACACTGGCCAGGGTTATGCATTAAATTTAAGGTCTTGTAGCCACAGGGTAGTGTCTGCCAGCAGAACTTAGAAGATAGAAATACCTATAAATGCTTGAAGAAAAAATGCCAGGAGAACAGAATATACTTTAGAAAGAAAACTAAAAGAGCTCAGAATAAACCTCTACTTTAGACCATTACTGTAGAAAAATCTCCAAAAGAAGGAGCTACATATTACCTTTCGCAATAATTAAGCATCTTTGTTCCAGTAGAAAATGGAATTGCTTGCCTTCCTGTTCAACTGCACTGAATTGAGAATTTTTAGTAGAAAACATTTTCCTTATATCCATCTATTTATGTAGGAGGAAAAACCTAGGTATCGTGTATTGAAGCTTCCCTATTGAGGAGTCTTGCTTTCTAAACTCTCTAAGAAGTTGTAGAGCCTGTAAATGTGTGATCCATAAAACACCACCACCTATGGGCTGGGGATTTCTCTTTTTTTAAATTTATTTTTAAAAATTATTTCATTGTTGTTCAATTACAGTTGTCTGCACTTACCCACACCACTGCCCCCACCACCCCAAGAAGAGCTTCTGCCCTTGGCCCTGGCCATGGTGGGATTTTCTTGCCATTCAAGGGAAGCACTGTCCAGAATGTTAATTTGATAACTGTGACTGTTGTGAGCCTTGTAATATTAAGGGGTAGTCTAACTGGGCAGCTGCCTTGGAAGCCAACTATAAAAGGTAGTGAAAATTCCTGCAAAAACAGTAATACAATGTCAGCTAAAGCTGATTTCCACATGGGACTTCTTAGATAACTGGCAAAAGGTCAATTGGCCCTGATTTCCCTGAAACAGCCACAGATGTGGGTGGGTTACATGGAGCAACTCTAGGTCTTCATTCCTGGGACCAACAAAGCCATAGTTTCCCGAAGTTGGCAGCCTCAGGGCAGGGTACCAGGAACAGGTGATTTACATGTTCATTTAAAAATGGAAACCATTCAATGTGTGTCCAAAGGATATATTTAGTTCAGAAAATCACAAAACAAAACCAGAGAGGAATAGTTGGACATACCTTACCTATGTGGAAGCTGGGGGTGGGGCAGATGGTGGGAAAGAGCACTTAAACATTATCTCTGTTTTCAGTGAGTGCAAGTGACTGATGCTATATGACAATGACTAGGGGAAATTTTCTGAAACAAAAGCAAACTCAAACAGTGTACAAAGTTATGTTGTATTCTGTCTAAGTAATCTAGTCCTACCACAGGGTACCAGCAAGCTCCTTCTATGCCCATGTGAACCCTGAGCTAGACTCAGTGCCTTTGCATTCAGAGGAAAGAGAGGTCGCAGTAATGACTTTCAGTGCCCTTGGGGTATTTGTTAAAGTCATGAAATATAGACTTTGGGCTAGCGGGTGATTTAAGATTTTATGATACACTTTAGGACAATAAATACCTAGAATTCTGAAAAGAGTCCATAGTAATGTTCACAGAAATGACTGAGTAATCTGAAGGAGAACTTTGACTTGTAGAGTTCTGTAAGCATGAGACTTATTAAAGAGAGGCTGCATACTGATTATTAATTGTCACTGGTATATTTATGGAAGAGTTCAAACCTTTACTATCTTCATCACAAAACACTTTCAATTTTAGTTGTGGTATGTAATCCTATTTGCATGAATTCCTTCTGACTCTAAGTTTTACTTTATTAATTTGCATTATTTCCCCACAAACCTAACAAGCCAATGAAATTGTTTGAGAAACTTCTCTATGTTTAGAAATATTAATAAAATAAAACAAGTTCTGAGGGATATATTTAAGATTCTTAAAAGACATTTTAAGTAATTAATTGAATTTCAAAGTTCCTGGAAGTAAGAGTAAGTTACATTTAGACAGACTTGTCTTTTTAAAAAGAGTTTCTTCCC
Source organism: Sturnira hondurensis (assembly GCF_014824575.4). NCBI lineage: Eukaryota > Metazoa > Chordata > Mammalia > Chiroptera > Phyllostomidae > Sturnira > Sturnira hondurensis. The sequence goes on from NW_028081528.1 coordinate 4,227,613, forward strand.
ATTTGGCTTGATATATGTTTGTATAAAGCTTCTAGTTTATATAAGCTATTATTTTCAAGAATAAAAATATGAATGTAATGCTTAATATTTCCAAAATGTTATTTGTTTTTCTAACCTTGGAGAACACACATTTGTGTTAACACAAGCAAAGTGCATGAATTTGGTATCTTTATTTTTTTCATCTGTAGTTAGAGAAATGTAGTGATTTAAGTGTGTAGAATTTAATGTTCTGGCACATCTCAAATTACAGTATGAAAATGACTTTAAACTATAGCTTAACTAGGGAGTGTATGAGAGACTAATAAAGGAACATTCAAAAGCACACCGAAAAGAGAAGTCACTTCCCCTGGCATCTGAGATATCTCAATGACATATGACATACAATTGAGAAAACAATTACCTAAGTACATTATTTACATCTATTTATATTTTCAACTACTCTTTATTGAGCCAACATGATGGAACCATTTGAAAGTGATGTTACCTTGAAAGACCAAGAGTTATAAATCTGTTAAATCCTTTGCTAAGCACCTAGGCAAATTGAAAGTGGATGCTTCCAATACTAAAGTAATTAGACATAATTTCAAAGAAAGTATTGTCAACATGGAATATAAAATTTTCAGATTACTAAGTCTGTCTGGAAAAAGTCCAACCATTGTTAATATAACAAGAATGGTTTGTGAGACATCAGTGTAACCTGGAAGCCAAGGAGAGGGGACTGGAATGTGCATGTGTGAACAATGAGGATTTCACTGCACTAGTCAGTGGGAATAGTAGACGCTATTGAGTGAGCATGTGTACTGTGTGGTCATTGCATTGAAAATAACTGAGCAAGCAGAGCAATGAATCTGCATCAAATTGTGCATTAAGCTTGAACATTCCCCTGTGGAAACGATTTGGATTATTCAGAAAGCCACAGTTACGGCCAACTAGTGACTGGCAGCTTCATGATGACAAAGCACCTGCTCATGCATCATGTCTCGTGTAAAGTTTGGCAAAACCTCAAATGGCCCAGGTGACCCAGTGCCTCTACAGCTCATATTTGACACCCTGTGACTTCTGGCTTTTCCCAAACCAAATATCACCCTTGAAAGGGAAGAGATTTCTAACCACTGATGAGACTCAGAAAAATATGACAGGGCAGCTGATGGCAATTGGGAGAACTGTGTGAGGTCCCAAGGTGCCTACTTTGAAGGAGACTGCGGCATCATCGTCCTATGTACAATGTTTCCTATACCTTGTATCTTCTTCAGTCAAAGTCTACATTTCTCACAGTACATGGCTGGATGCCTCTGGACAGACCGCGTACATGTGTGCGCACAAAGTGATACTGTCCGCTGTCAACATTATACTCAGTCCAATCTTTGTTTACAAAAACCCCAGCAATGTAAAATATATGCAAATAAGGAATCATTTACTGATTTCCAACTTGAATATTCTCTACAAGTTTGGAATGGTCAAAGCCAGGGCAGCTTTTTTCTAGCAATTCAGAAAGGCATTTCCCTCACTTTGCCATTCATTCAAATTAAAGTTACTCATGTCAAAACATAGGAAGTTGATTGTAATTTTTATGTATGCCCATCTCACAGTAAGATAAAGCTCCTTGCCTTTCTGTTTATTCATTCAATCAACAAATATTAGTTTAATTTCTACTATGTGTCAGATATTGTACCTAGGGAGTTATTTAAAATGAATTCAAGACCATTTTTCTAATAAACCTCATATTCTAGTTTGCAGGGATGATCAACAAACAATAACAGTAATAAATCAATAAACACATCAAACAGTGAACTATTAGGTGATATGTGCTATGGGAAAAGAAAAAGTATAGCAAGAGAAGGGGAATCCGGAGTTAGAGAAACTATGAAAATTGAAATTTTAAATAAAGGGTAGGTAGGCCTGGTGTAAATGCGTCCACCACGGGCAATTTCAAGCTACAAGAGCTTTGAAAAATGACTTGCAAAGCTCCTGAATACTTAGTAATTGGCTTTCATGAGCTGGTAAAAGCTGGATCTCGAACAAATTTTGAGCAGACTCAAAGAAATCGAAGGTGTTAGCCAAGCACACCTCTGGGAAAAGAGCCTTTAGAGCAAGACAGGACCTGGTAACAGGAAGTCAGTCTGTGCGCTGGAGCACAGGAAAGCAGTGAGGAGGGGAAGGGGAAGGGCTCAGAGTCTACAGGGCCGTGCAGGCCTTTGCAAAGACCGATTTTCCCCCGTGCAGGAATCCATTGCAGGGCGTTTAGTAAGAGAGTCGAATGGAAACATTTTCAAAGGATCCCTTTGGCTACTTTGTTAAGAACAGACTTTAAAAGACCAAATAGGGAGAACACATAGGGAAATAGGGAGACCAGTTTGGCAGGTAAGCCATTAACCCAGATGCTGATGTACACTTTTAAAGGAAGAACGAACTGACTTTACTAATGGGTTGGGTGTACAGTGAGAGAGAAAGAGAAGAGTCAGGGATGACTCCAAAGTTTGGGAGCTGAGATTTGGAAAGCTAGTTATTAGATGGAGAAGACTATGGGTGGAGGAGGTTCCAGGGCAAAGCTCAGGGGATGAGTTTTTAACATCCTGTGTTTGAGATGTCTACTAGATTACCAAGCAGAGGTATCAAGTAGACAGCTTGGAACATAAATCTGGACTTTGGGAGAGAAGTCTGGTTTAGGGATCTGCAATTTGGAGTCACTAACTCATGGATGCTATTTGAAGCCAGACATTTGGAAGCAAACACCGAGGGAGTAAGTACAGATACCTGAGAACCAAGGACTGAGTGGTGGAGCATTTCAACCAATGATCTCAAGCTCGAGAGAACAGAAGGGCTCAAAGCGGGAAATTGTTGAGGAGTAACAAAGTGGTCCAAGGTTAAGGGAGCGTAGTGTCCTAGAAGCCACTCTAGTGCCCTAAAGAGTGTATGTCAAATATGGAGTCAATATCTCTTCTAATTGAGGAGCATTATTTTTTCAGAATGATTTTTTTGGCTCACCCTAAATATGTGGTGTCTAGGATTTAAAACTATAGAATTTATGTTCTAATAAAATAATGTTTAGTTGGAGGTAATATGCACTTAACCTAATAATAATCAAAAGTAGTATCTATTTTAGTAATTTTAATTTTATTTGCATTTGGTTCAAAGGATTCCATTATCAAGTCAGAATTTAATTTTCATTTTTGGGAAGTTTGGAGCACACAAAATTGAATTAATTATACTTCTAAGTTCATAACTTACTCATAGCATTGCATGGTCTACTTTTATTTATATAACTATTTATATTCATCACCCATAGCTCCCACCTGAAATCCAGCACTCAAAACAAAAGTTAGGATTGTGAAAATTACATAACTTAGCAATATAGTTTGCCCAGCACTCCACTCTGTTGGCTTCTTCTACTCAAGATACTATCTTTTTAAATCTTTGTTTATCGTTCTTTCAATGCTTTAGATTTTACATTGATTTAGTGCATCCATAAGCATTCCTGTAAAAGTATTTTTCATTTAAGTTATTTTTATTTATAAAAAGTGGAGATGTATAATTTCTTGAGACTTTTTCATGGGTTACATTGCTAAGATTCATATATATTGTTTTATGTTTAAATAGTACATTAGTTTTGACTGTGGTATAACACTCCATTGTGCAAACGGATTCCACTCATCATTACCAATTGACGGACCCTTGCACTGTTTCTGGATTTGTGCTAGTGTGAACCCTGGTGTTGGGAACGTGTAATAGATTTCTCCTGTTGTGTATGTATCTGCTCCAGTTGGTTTCTTCCTTATCATATCTTATGAAGCTAGCTATACCAAATTGTCCTCCTTCATTTGTATTTTAGCATTTTTTTGGTCATTTGGTCATTCATATAAATTTTAATATCAACTTGTCAATTTGTATAAAAAGTTTGTTGAGATTTTTATTGTAATTGAATTGAAGCTGTAGGTTAATAGGGGGTGAGAATTAGCTCACACATTTATGGAAGCTGGCAAGTCCGAAATCCATAGTCAGGGTCCCAGTTCAAGTGTGAGTCTGAAGGTTGTTAGACTGTTATACAACCAAGAAAAGTCCATTTCTCAGTGGGAAGTCTCTCAGGCAGGGAGACCTAATGTTCCAGTTTAAAGGCCATTAGGCATAAGAATTTGCTGTTACTCAGGGGAGGGTCAGACTTTTTTTCTCAGACCTTCAACTGATTGAATGAGGCCCACCAACTTTATGAAGGGCAATGTGCTTTACTCAGTCTACTGATTTATGCATTAACCTCACCTAAAAACACCCTCACAGAAATGCCCAGGCTAATGTTTGCACAAATATCTGTGCACCCTGTGGCCCAGTCAAGTTAACATATAGAATTAACCATTGCATTCATGTATTGAGATAATCATTTGACTTTCTCATGTCATGTGTTAATATGAGGAACAGTAATTAATTTTTTAATGATAAATTCTATTTCATGGATTATTCTTATTTTTTTCTTTTTTATATAAAGACAGGGGAAGGGAAGGAGAAAGAGAGGGAGAGAAACATCAGTGTGTGGTTGTCTCTCATGTGGCCCCCAATGGGGACATGGCCTGCAACCCAGGCATGTGCCATGACTGAGAATTGAACCAGCAACCCTTTGGTTCGCAGCCCATGCTCAATCCACTGAGGCACACCAGCTAGGCATGGATTATTTTTATATACATGACTTCAGTTTTTTTGCTAGTATTTTATCAAATTTTTGCATATATCTTTCTAAGTAAAATTTGCTGGCAATTTTATTTTCTTGTGCCCTCATCTACATCTGGGAATATAGTTGTTTAAAGTACTTAAGATGATGAATAGGAGAGTGTTTTCTATTTCTCTTTACTATGGGGTAATTTATATATCAGCTTTTTTGTTTCTTGAGTGTTGTAAGAACTTGCCCTGAAAACCATCTGGACTTAATGTTTTCTACTTGGGAAAAACTGTAACTGCTAATTCAGTTTCTTTTAATGGTTACCAAGACTATTCATATATATGTCTTATATTTTAGCAGTTTTAGTTAGCTACACCTTTCTAGAAATTTGTCCACTGCTGCTAAGTTTTCAAACGTAATGATATATTTCTTCAAAATTTCTTCTTACTATGTGTTATTTATGCCCCTTTATAATTTATTAAAATGCTTATTTATTTCTCCTCTCATTTTCTTAATCAGTCTCATCAAAAGTTTGTCAATTTATAAGTCTTTTCGAAGATTTAAGTTTTATGATTTTTATTTCTCTGAATCATAGTTGTTTTCTCTTTCCGTAAAGACCAGATAGTAAATATTCTCAACAGTGTAGGCCATATGATCTCTATAAAAATGGCTCAACCTTCATATTGTGGCATGAAAGCAGCCATGGCCAATACTAAATGAATTAATGAGGATGTGTTCCAATAAAACTTTATGTATAAAAACAGCCAGCAGGCCCCCAGGCTGCAGTCTGCTGTTCTCTTGTTCTATTTCATTAATTTCTGCTCTTTATAACAAAATATTATTTAAAATATAGTGTTTACCTGAATTCTACACGTTTATTTTATTTTTTAATACAAAGAACCACTTAAAATGAAGTTAAGTCCATCTCTTTAAAATAATTTATGTAAGTTGTCAATATTTTTCATAAGTTCAAATACACATATATCCTACTGAGTTCAGTTTTGACAATGTCTGGCCTTAGAACATATTATTTGCTACTTGATTCAAAGTAGCAAATTTGAAGGCAAAAGCAGTCCCTAAGAATTAAGGTCTATCTAACAGGAGTCATTAAACACAAAACAAACACACAAGCAAAGAAAAGGAGCAAATAGAGATATGGAAACCCAGAAATGCAATTTTGTATGTGCTTGTTGCAGGTCAGGGTCTCTGGAAACAGGCTGAGATTACCTGGGGGGATGGATACCTGTGGAAAGGAGAGGAAGGAAGTAGCAAGGGCCAGAGGGGAAGTCAGATTGGGATGCAGACCAGCAAAACCTCAGCCAACCAACCCCACAAGAAGATGTGGAATTAGAATAGCTCTTCAGAGTTATCTAGCGTATTGAGTTATTGAGCCAAATAACTAGTTATTTTGTTATTGAGCTAAACCCTTCACACTTTTACATTCACATCTTACTCAGTAATTGGATGTGGGCTTCTCAGGAAAAGTGGGACTATAGGCAAGACCTTTGTAACTGAGCAAAATCCTGAAGGAGCTGCCAGCTGACAAGGTAACAGGTCCGCCCATGAAATGAGGTCCCCAACACATGTCCTTGTCCACCACAGTGCTCTACCCGCCCTCATCCCTGACACCATACTGGGCTCTCTGGATGGCGCCATTTCACGTGCTTCTATGAAAGCCATTCTTAGAAGAGGGGGACATAGGTTTTGGTTTGTCTTTTCAATCCCTGGAGTTTCCTATTAGGCCATCCACTGCAGTGCTTCACCTGGATTGCCAAGATTCGGCAGGATCTAGAGCCTGGAATTCCCGATTCTTCAGGATACTGGTCCTATCAGACTGACAGGCCTTGTAGTTCTATTCTGGATGTGAGTTCTCCTTATTAAGTGTGCATATGTGTATGTTCTGACAAAGAAGCAAAATGCCAGGAAAGAGTTACTGTCATCTGGTGAATCAGAAAAGGTTAAATTTTCCAAATGAAGAAATAAAATTTTTTCTCACTTCCTTAACTCTGAAAAATGGCATCTGCTTTTAGAGGGAAGAAAAGTATAGAGGATATACAAAGCTTTATCACGAGCATATCAACAATGTGTATAAACGAGGTCAAGGGGTAGACTGAGCGGCTGAGAGGTAGATAGGAGGATACTTAAGAATATACTCACATTACATGTTTAATAATATAAAATATAAATTGTGAGTCCACAGTAAATAAATAAACATTTTAAAGCTCCTACACTATCTTCCATTCCTGACTGTGTGGCGATAAATAAAAAAGGTGCGCATATCTTATGATTTTCTAGAATGTTTGGCAAGATTGCATTAAGAATGTTCTCTCTCGAAGACTTTCAGTCAGGATGGTGGCAAGACAGACATGACAACCACATCAAAATTAAAACTAAAATATTGAACAGCCATCACTCAGAATTGCCAGAAATCCACTTGAATGGCAGTCTGTCAACTACGGAATTAAAGAAACCACATCCATCCAGACTGGTGGGAGGGGCACAGGTGCAGAACAGGCGGGTCCCACACCCAAGTACGGTGGATAAAAATTCAGGAGGGATATTTTGGGAGCAAGGAGTCCGAGCCCCACACCAGGCCCCCCAGCCCAGGGTTTAATATCAGTAAGCTAAGCGCATACAACTTCTGGCTACAAAAACCAGTGGGGATTGAGTCAGTAGAAAAAATTCCTGGAACCCTGAGAAGTTCCTCTTAAAGAACCCACACACAGACTCATCTCATCTACTCAGACTCACTCCCTCTGAGCTCCAGCACCATGGTAGCAGCTTGAAAGGCACCAGTGACATACTGGAAGAAACTGAAGTGTCTGGCATCAAGGTGAGAAGAGGCAGTAGACCCTTTTCTAACCCCGCCGCCCCCACACACAGAGCCAACAAGCTGTTGCCCTATCTGAGACTCCATCAAACTGGCTAACACTGAACCACCTTGGAGATCCCCAGAGACACTGCCCCATCCAGCTCATGGGCCCACCCAAGCTGATTTTCCATATGAATGGCTGATCTTGGCTCATGCTGCACAACTTCCTAAATTCTCTCAAATAAGCAACAGCTGGCCTCAGTGAGCCCCAGGCCCAGCACTAGCATCAGCAGCCAGCCTAGATTCACAGGTTGGCTTCGCCTGGGAATCTCTAAGCCCAGCGCAAGGAGCAGCCATCTCAGATTGCTTTATAGCTCAGGCAGGGTGGCCCCTGGAAAACACAGATGGGGGCCAGCCTTGGCTTGCACTACCTGAGAAACTCCAGGGCCAACACACCCAGTGGACAGCTGCAGACCACATTGGAGCACCACCACCCTGCACAGCTGATCCTCCACACAGGGTGGAGGTTGGTGGTCAGTGGTCACAGCCAATCTTTGCAGCTTACTGGTCTGGGTAAATCCCTCCCATTGATCTGCCAATAGTTACCAACACTCAGCTATAAGAGGAGGGTGTACTTAGTCCACATGAAGTGCACACCTCAAGTACCCAGCTTGGGTGATAAGGGAGGCTGTGCCACTGGTCCCTACAGGACACCTACTATATTAGGCCACACTACCAAGTCACAGAGTCAAAGCAGCTCTACCTAATACATAGAAACAAACACAAGGAGACAAAGAAACTAGATCCAAGTGGAAGAACAGATCAAAAGTCCAGAATGAGAGCCAAACAAAATGGAGATAGCAATCTATCAGATGCAGAATACAAACCACTGGTTATAAGGATGTGCAGGGGACTTAGTGAAGACCTCAGCAGCATAAAAATATCCAGTCAGAAGTGAAAGATACACTAATTGAGATAGAGAACAATTTACAGGGAAACAACAGTAGAGTAGATAAAGCTGAGAATCAAATCAATGATTTGGAACATAAAGAAGCAAAAAACAATCAGAACAACAAGGAAAAAAAAGGATCCAAAAACTGAGGACAGTACAAGTAGCCTCTGGGAAAACTTCAAGAGGTCCAACATGCACATCAGATGGGTGCCAGAAGAAAAAGAAAAGCGATAAATTGGACATCAATTTGAAGAAATAATGACAGAAAACTTCCCTAATTTGGTGAAGGAAATAGACATGCAAGCCCAGGAAGCACAGAGAATCCCTAGCAAAATGGAGGCAAAGAGACTCACCCCAAGACACATCATAATTAAAATGCCAAAGATTAAAGATAAAGAGAAAAAGTTAAAAGCAGCAAGAGAAAACAGGTTAGTTACCTACAGGGAAGCCCTCATCAGTCTGTCAGCTAGTTCTCAAAAGAGACTTTGCAAGATAGAAGGGATTGGCATAAATATTCAATATTTATTGGTATAAATATTGGCATAAAAACCAGGGACCTACAGCCAATATTACTCTACCCAGCAAAGCTATCACTTCAAATTTAAGGGCAGATAAAGAGCTTTCCAGACAAGAAAAAAGCTAAAGGAGCTCATTATCACCAAACCCTTATTAGATGAAATATTAAAGGGGCTTATTTAAGAAAATAGAACATGAAAACTATCAACAATAAAATGGGAAAATGTGTACCTATCAATAATTGAATAAAAAACAAACAAAGCAAACAAGAACAGAGAGAGAACCATGGATATGGAGACCATTTTGATGGTTGCCAGAAGGGAGGGGGTGTGGGGGGATGAGTGAAAAGGTGAGAGGATTAAGAAGTACAAATAGGCAGTTACAGAATAGCCAATGGGATGTAAAGTACAGCACAGAAAATGGAGTAGCCAAAGGGCTCATACACATGACCCATGGACATGAACAAGGTGTGGGGGTTGCCTGAGGGAGTAGGGGCTGCTGGGCTGATGGGAGTAAAGGGGAAGAAATCAGGACAGCTGTAATGGCTTAATCAATAAAATACAATTTAAAAAAAATGTTCTTGGTAAATGCTCTCCCTTTATATTTTCTTGTGTGTGCCCTGAAGATAGTCATCTCTGGGGGTAGAGGGGGTGCGGATTCATCTTTTAAAGCCTTTCTTTATCAATCTTTTGTCTTTGAAAAGCTTTCATTGTTTTAGCCAAAGAAACGAAGGCTCTTTGTAGCATAGCTCAAAAAGAAAAAGGCTTGTTTGCCCTCTGTGGCCCCTTCCCAAACCGTAAGTAGCTTGAGGTAGTATATGTCAAGTGAAGCACCACCTTTTAGAGGCATTCAAAATTTCTGGCCTAAACATTCATAATCTGTAAATTTTGCACAATAAATCCAAGATTCCTAGGGACTTAAGAGCCACTAGAATCTGCAGGCATTATTGGCAGCAGTACCCACTGAAGACTGCTCAACATCTTCTGCTCCATGGCTGAAAAATATTTTACATTGTCTTGATATTTAATGCCAGAGAGCAACATGCTTAGTGCTGTGCATATGTGATTGTTTGTGGACTCAACATTCTCCTGTGAGGTATTCTTCCTGGCTTGTCTAATTCATAACCTCAGCATTTGCTCTTTTTACCTGATCTTCTTTAATTTTTTAATCACATATTTCAGAAAATGTATCAAATACAAAAATAATAATGTGGTGAATTATCTAACTGCTAAGACCATCACAGAGTATTGTTGATCTCCCCATGCATTATTTTGCCCTACAGTGCATCACACTATAGCTCAGATTGTACTTGCCTGGACTGATTTGCAGCCAGACTGACAGAAAGCACAGCAGTCATGGCAGATTTTCCCAGTTCCACTTTACGGACTGTTGAGAACCACAGTTTTGACTTTTTTATGATTGGACCTTAGTTTAGATATTTTTCCCAAACATCACTTATCCAAGGGAGAGGAAGTTATTCCTATTAACCTATAGGACACACTTAATTGGAAAGACTTTCTAATTGAGACATCTTCCAGATACTCCATTTAAACATAATGATGTATAATGGCAGTAAATGCCACTTAATTAGCAGAGTAATTCTGCTACATCGGAAAGTAACCAAACCATTGAAAGGTGTTGCTTTTCTAGTAAAAGGGTGCATTTCCTATAGGCTCAGAAATTATATTTTTACTTTTGTAAGCCCTCAATTCCTGTGACATTAGGGGTACCTTTAGTCTTTTAACCCCATCACTGTCCTGAAGTTCCAATTAAGAAGCCTTATTTGTTTAATTAAGACAGTTTGTACATGGAATATTATCTTAGAAAATATAAAGGACAAGTATAAAAATTAACAAATGTCTGTGCTGTGCCAGGGGCTATTTTATGTATTTAAAACATGATATCATCTTTGATATTCACAAAATATTATTACTGATTTTAAAAATGCAGAACCTGAAGCTCGAAGAAGTTAAGGAACTTAAGATTAGATAGTGAATGAAAGTCCAAGTGAATTGCAGGCCTTAATCTATTTCATTTTTCTTTATAACTAGAGGTTCTCTGGGTTTTAACAAGTGTTACACACCTATGATACATAAAGAGGTGTAACAAGTTTACTTAATATTTCTATACTCTTTCAGTCATCAAAGAGACTTGTACTGAAGTCTATTGGATGACTCACTTATGTGTAGAAACAGTTCACATTTTCCTACATCCAACTCAGTTTCAATAGGTGAATGTGAAATTAGAAGCCTATGACAGTCAGGTTGAGAATCATACCACAGCCACCACTACAAGTATATTCTCCAAAAAAGGTATGGTAGAGTCAAAAATATTATTTACCAAAGATCTGAAGGCACAATTCTAACCTAGAATGTATTTTAGGACTTATTGGGGCCAGCAATGTTTCTCCCAGCCTAAGAAATGATGCCCCAAGTTCTTCCAGGTTAATGGAGGTCTTTATGTTGGCTTCCAGAGAATCTGCACACACACACACACACACACACACACACACACATGCACACACATGAACGCCACTCTTAGGATAACTGCCTGTTATCCTAAACCAATAGCTGTTCATCCGTGATTTGTCCACCTACCAGAACTAAGTAAAGGGAGTGGAGGCGATTTTCCAAATTGGGCCTCCAAATTTTCTGTTTATGAAAAGATAAATTAGTTGGCCTGTGCGCATTGATCAAATTTCCCTGTTAAGTGCTTAGTTCTACATTTTGTTTGACCTACATTGACATATCTAGAATAAAGCCAATAGCAATAGTAGTCAGTATAATCTACAAAATTTGTGCAACTAAGTCAACATAGTTTTCAGTGATGTTAAGCTAAATAAATGACACAAAGTGCCTCCTTTTATTATATTTTTCAATTATCCTAATTCGTAAGTAATGTGCTACTTTAATTAGTTTCTCATTATCCAAGTGATCCCTTTTCTGATGTCATAATTAAAAAATATGAGAGTAACCCCAAGATCTTGCTGGAGTTGTGTGACTTAAACAATAGGAAGCAAACTTTTATATAATTTTGAACATAATTTTTAATTTATGTATAGTTGATAAGCAATATTATATTAGCTCTATTAGTTTCATGTATACAATATAGCGATTTGACATTTTTATACCTTATAATGTGATCATTCCACTAATTCTAGTAATTATCTGAAGATAAACATTTATGTCAGATCACTCTTGGGTTTATTTGTTTACTTATATAATGGAAAGTTTTTAAATCTAGTATAAATTATCATTAGAGGAACATGACAGTGTGAATTCTCTTTATCCCAAATAGTAAACATTTATATAGAAAGTACTAGAATTTTTAATTAGTTTCCTCTAGTTCTTTCCTGGCTCTATTTTTTATATATTATGTTTGACATGTAACATTATGTGAATTTAAGGTGTACAACATATTAATGTGATATATTTATGTATTATTATACAATTAATGTTGTAGCAACATTTAGCCCCTCTCACATTACATAATTATTCTTTTTCTTTAGTGGTTGAAATAGTTTTTAGTTTCTTAGCAAAATGTCAGTATATTAAGATTCTGAACACTGTGACTCCTTTAAATAAATGTTCTCTAAAATCAATAATATAGATATACATTAAACAGAGTCAGGGTAGATGATTTTCTGACTTTCATACTTTAATATTAGATGAAAGGACAAGTGAGTAACTGAATCTGCCATGTCAAATACTATCACAATGCTACACAGTATTTATCCAGTAACATATTGAGCATGCGTTGTGTGCCAACCTCTGTGTAAGAGAATGGGTGTAAACACACTCTTCTTTGCTGATAAGTATATGAAGCAAGAGAGGAGATAGGAAAGACAAATTGGGGTCACTTTGTTACTTGAAAGAGTGACTGCCAAACTGCTTGTTCATTCATAGGTATTTGGCACAAATTTTCTTTAAAATTACCAAAAGGAGCCTGTTGCTCCAAAACAACTAAAAGTGTTTGTTGTCAATAAAATTTAACCTTTCGAGTAGAAATTTCAAATGTTGGAAATTTGTATCCACCACTCTGAGTCTGACAGCTCCCCAATACTTAAGGCTTTGGGGCTGAGCTCGATAATACCATGTTAATGAATGTGGGGTTTTCATACTGGATAATAACTATGTCAATGTTTAGAAATTCTGCACAACTTAGTGAACCAATATCTTTCAAATTATCCACGCATAATGGGACAAAATCACACATCAGTAAAGTATGTATTCAAAGTACAAGATATGAATAGATTTTTGTGTAACCAAATAGGTAAAGTGCATTGAAGAGGTTTCAAACTCCACATTGAAATGAATCTTTAAGAAACTAGTATTGTTGAGATTTGGTGTAATAGCAAGAAGAGTGTTGCATCTAAAAGGCTACTAACAGGCTCCTCCTTTGCCTACCTCCATATCTGTGTAAAGCCAGAGCTTTGCCATGTATGTCAGCCAAACCAACAGAGTGCAATAGACTGAATACAGAAGCAGATTCTAGCTATCTTTTCTTAAACCAGGTTTCAAAAAAGTTGCAAAACTGTAACACCATGTCACCTTTTTTTACTACATTTCTTAGTCTTAGAAGATACATTATTTAGAAAAATACATTCAAAGTTTTCATTTATAATAAAGTAAGTATCAATACATAGATCCCAGATAAGCAAAACCTCTTTGAGGTATTTCGAATAATTTCCAAGAACCAGTTACCCTGATCTGTAGAGTTTCTGGCTGCACATAAAAAGGCCATGCAGGGAGTTTAACTTTCCACTGGGGAGTTTGAGAGAGGAGGACAGGCTGCAGATCAATGAGGGCCATTCATAAGGTAGCTGCTTCTTGAGTTATTAGAATTCTGTCGAAGTCATTTTGAAACCCATGTTTCAGGGGACAGAGGTGGCCGAAGATGAACCTTTTCACTTTACCTTGTGATAGGGAGCAAAGCAGCCGTATTATGAATTGCTGAGATTAAGTAGAGTAAGAGCACGCACTGAAAGCAAAGGGCAGAGAGGAGGTCGGAGTGTAGGAAGGAAAGGAAATAGGGGGTCTTCTACTGATCCAGGTGGAGGGAACGCAAAAGATGCAAAACAGGGAAGAAATTCCATTTGAAGGACTATGGGGTTCTGACTTAATATCTAACTGTATTGTGTAAGTTTACCGACACCCGAAAATCTTAGTATTGCTGTTGAGCTCTGGCTTTCTGCCTTCATGTGATGTTCAAGGTCTCTACCTGTAAAGCACCAACCAGGAAGTCCTTGGCATTCTGTGATTGAAACGTAGGACAGCATGAGTACCAGGAACTGTCGGAGTCAACTTATTTTACAAATGAAGAAACAAAATCTTGAGCTGGGGAATGATTTGCCCACACAATGGCAGAACTAATGCTAGAACCTGGGTTTTCTGACTCTAGAATCTGTAGTTTTTATGGATATAAAAATGACACCTTAAAATTTTCATCCCAGAGGGACCAAGAGGTTCACTTCATCCAAAATCGTCCAAATAACTTTGACCGCTGTCAATATACTGCCATCGAGATTTAACTTCACTGGTTATGTCAAACCTAGATTGATCAGAACGGACTGGCTTTGTGTCTGAGATGTTTGAAAGGAGAATGTCAAACACCATCTGCACGTGCAGCCTAAGCCCTAGTTCATTAATTCCATCTGCAGCTACTTTTGCTTTTTCCTACACGGTGTAAGTCACTTTCCCCTGCCCTTAAATGTATTGTATAGCCCTTGCTTATATTATGGCAGGACTATCTCTCAAATGTCAGTATACTAGCCCATTTCCATGCTCCAGTTAATAGGTCACAATATGGTACAATGTGCAATCCAGAAAGCACTTGATTTTCCACATTAAAAGAAAGAAAATTGTGTGGATAATTAAAAACTGTGACTAATTCAAAAGATATTTGAATTTGTAATGTGTTTTGTGCTAACATTAAACATGGACATAATTATGTTTTGAAAATTCTCTTCAAACAAATGAAGTCACTCTCTAAATGTCTCCCTTTTTCTTGTTTTTGCTGTTTAATCATCCACATCCTACCTCATATTCTTCCTTTGGTATACTTTGGGATAACCACATCTACACCCTTCAGAAGCACACTTATTTAGAAATATAAAGACCTTGATAAGTTACATACTTGAGATATAGCAAATATTTACTTCAAATACAGCTAGTTCTTATTCTTCATCCTTAGCAGATAGTCTCTTTTTGATGGTGGTACTCATGACAAAGGTACTCTTGGCCTAGATTTTGCATCAGAATCTTCTCAGTGCATCACTCTCAGACAGTTGTGTCAGAGTAACACAAGGGTTAATACCTGTTTGACACCCCCAATCTAGCCAATGACACTTTTCCCAGTGGCCCTCCCTCTTCATCCAGTAACGCACAGTTGGGTAAGTCTAGGATGCAAATCTGTATGGTCAAAGGGCTTCCATATGTTCAAAGAGCATTATACCCACTGATTTCCTGAAGATTATTTTTCATTTAAGTCACATTTTAGTAGTAAAGGACCTTGAAATTCAAGATGGTGATGGAGTAGGTAGAAGCTACACTCATCTCCTCTCAGAACCATTGGAATCACCAAGAAAATACAGAGCAATCAGCCTGAATAACCAACTGAAAAGAACCAACTGTTCTCCACCAATTTACTAGGTGGAGAGAGGTCTTGTAACCAAGGATTCACAGAAAAAGCCATATTGAGACTGGTAGGAAGAGTGGAGACACAAAAAAGCCTGGCTCCACTCCTGTGGGCAGCAGCTAAGGTTCCAAAGGGATGGCTCAGCTGCAGAAGTTTCTACTGAGTAGCATGGAGTCTCAAACCAAGCCAGGGGTCCCAGCCCAGAGCATCAGAGCTGGGAAAGAGGCTTCCATGTAACACCTGGCTGTGAACATCCCAGTG
Source organism: Sturnira hondurensis (assembly GCF_014824575.4). Classification (NCBI taxonomy): domain Eukaryota; kingdom Metazoa; phylum Chordata; class Mammalia; order Chiroptera; family Phyllostomidae; genus Sturnira; species Sturnira hondurensis. Next base: position 4,243,435 of record NW_028081528.1, read on the forward strand.
ATTCTGTCTACCAGGGGGAAACACAAGGAAGAGACAGGAGTCTGCTAGAGACACAGGCACCCTCTTAAAGGGCCAACACACAAAATCTCCTTTGCAGCCACTCACCCTGGGCTCTGGTGGAGGGAGAACAGAGCAGATTAGAGTTGAGTCAGCAGAGACTGGGATTTATGGCTCTGGGGAGAGAGCTGAAGAAGGGACAGCAGCCAGGATCCCTGTGCTGAGTCACTCTCCCACACCACAAACTCCATCTTTCTTGGGTGGAGGACTCACCTCCACAAGGCATCAGCCTGGGGGAATGCACAGCCCCACTTTCTTAACCTTGAGTCACCCCACTCTGAGAAGCTTGTGCCCTGCTGAGGAGTCAGCTACCTGGGCCAGGGTGTAGAGGTCTGGGAAGACTCAGGGGGTGTCAGTGACTGAGTTGTTTGGCTTTGGGGCAGTAGCCATTGCCCTCACTCGCCCATGAACCTGACTGGCACCTCCCCCCTCATGAAAAATTCACTAGCTCCACTCTCTGGGCTCCCAGTGACCCCACCCTCCTGACTCCTGATGGCTCAGCCTGCCAAGTCTGGGCAGAATCTGGGACAGACTGAGTGGCATGGCTCTGGGATGGAAGCCATTTTTCCCTCACACACTTGACTGGTGTAGAGCCCACCCCTCCCGGGGCCAAATCTGTCTTTTGGGGCCTGATGGACCTGCCTGGCCTCACCCTGATAACTCCCTGAGGCACTGCCCCACTACACTGGTGTGTAAGCACCTGGTAGGCAGCAGATAGACTGTCCCCAGCATACCTGGGGACACTTGCTGAGTGGCCTCAGACCCAGCACTGGCCCCGAGCTTTGACTTGTACCAGTCTCATGAGCAGCACTTCCCCTACCTGGTGACTCACTGAGAACCTGCCTCATGCAGTTTGAGTACCAACGGAGGCTCTTCCAGTGACGGAGACTAACAGGGAGCCAGCACGCCGAAGCAAGTGGATGCAGATCTCACTAAACATAATGAATGGGTTAACAAGGAGAGCAGAGGAGAAGTCAAAAGATACCTTGAAACAGTATGGAGTTTCCTCAAAAAATTAGAAGTGGAACTGCCTTATGACCCAGTAATTTCACTTCTGAGAATATAGTAAAAAAAAAAAAAACAAAACAAAAACCTGAAGTACTAATTCAAAAATATGTATACACTCCTATGTTTATTGCAGTGTTATTTACAATAGCCAAGATTTGGCAGCAGCCCGAGTGTCCATCAGTGGATGAGTGGGTAAAAGGCAGTGGTACATTTACAGAATGGAAAACTACTACCCGGCCATAGAATGAAGGCAATGCTACATTTTGCAACAGCATTATGTTAAGTGAAATAAGCCAGTCAGAGAAAGATAGGTATCATATGATTTTACTCATCTATGGAATCTAATAAAGAAAATAACAAATAAAATAGAAGCAGATGCATAAATACAGAAAACAGGCTGACAGCTGTCAGAGGAATGGGGGTTAGGGGGCTGAGTGAAAAAGGTGAAGGGGGTTTAAGCAAAACAAAAAACTCATAGACAGAGACAACAGAACATTAGTTACCAGAGGGGTAGGGGTGTAGAGAAAGGCAGAAGATGGTAAAGGGTGGATAAATGGTGAAAGGAGACTTGACTAGGAATGGGGAATACACAATATAATATACTAGATGTATTATAGAATTGTACACCAGAAACCTATATAATTTTATTAAGAAATGTCCCCCCAATAAATTCAATGAAGTTTTTAAAAAATAGTTCTTACTGTACCCGACAGTGTCTTTACTAACATACAAGTTGATTATATACAGAACAAGTTATTTATCTTATCAAAGATCAGTTACAAATAGTTTGTAGATGGGCAGTGTGTCCCAAATCCACAGTTTGAATACGACTGACCTAGACTACAGTCTCCTTGGTAGTTAAGTTCTAACCCCTGGCTCGTGGTTGGAAAGGAGGCTGGCGACTTCCGGGGCTGCGCGTACAAACCTCCCATGCCCTTCCCGGTTCTGCTGCTCCCCACACTGGAGCCTAGGGCTGAGGATGACGCAGTGAGGCGAAGAGCCTGGTGCTCTTAATCAGCCACAGAAGCACTTATATTGGACTTCAGAGTGCAGAATAAAAATTTCTCCTGCATTAAATCATTGAAATCGTGAGGATCATCTGTTATAACAAGTAGTGTAACCCTGAGTATTGGATTGTATAATAGGGTATGTTTACATGTAAAGATCTTCCATCAGAAATAATGCACTTTGCAAGTAACTTGGCTTTATTTTTTATTGATTATCTCATTTTCAAAGAAATTAAGTCAGGGCTTAATAAATTAAGATTTAATTTTAAACATTTTCTTATTCATTAATATCACATTTTACTTTATTGGTTTTTAAGCCCTAAAGTGTCTTTCACTTTTCTGAATCAGGTCTTGCTTATCATTTTGCAATTGAAGTAAGTCCATTACAAATAGCTTTATTTGGACATATTCCCATATTACTTTCTCCAAAGATCACTCTGATATGTAGGCCCTACGTGCAAAGAGACTGAATCTGTCTCGACCATGTAGAACAGAGCAGGCTCTGGATAGCAGTGCGTTGCATGAGTGATGAAATAAACATCATTCTTCACACGCATGTTATCAGCACACCATTCCATAATAAGAAAAAATTTTAAATTACATATATATGTGTGTATACATACACACACATATATCTTTACTTTTTATGCTTAGATCAGTATTTGCATCTAATTTCCTTGGCTTTATATAATGCACACCCACTTTTCTTCGTATAAGAACACCAAACAGAGCAGGCGAAGGCCCTCTTCATTCTGAATTGTACCTGTTGCTTATAGTACACACAACGGTAACAACACCAATTTGTTGTGTATCCGGCACCAACCTGGGTGTTTTCAGACTAGTGTCGCTAACCCTCATAATAACCTTCCTGACAGGCATGTGAGGTGACCTTGCCACGAAATACTAAGGACTTTTTAAGGTACCTTGTCCACACTCACAATGTGAGTAAAAAACATCTATGATTTGTGCTCCAAAGGCCTTAATTTTGTTACCACCTTATTTTACCAAGCACACTGACCAATATAAGGCACCCATTTCTACATGCCCTTAATGTGACCTTGTTATACATGTTATTTGTGATCAGCACACTTAATTCCACTATTCAGCAGCCACTGAGGAAGGCTAATTTCAGGCATCTCCAACATAATAAATACTTCTTTTTCAGCATGGAAAGTGTCTGTTCTAAGATTTCACTATAAGGATCCTATTTGTTGGTCAGGATATGATACTAATATACTTTTTGAATAATCAGCAATTCTGTTTGTGATAGAAAGAGTTTCTAGACTTTCAGTTTACAACCCAGTCTATTAGCATAGGTTAGTAATTAAGAGTGTGCTCTGAAGCCAGTCAGAGTCAGATTCCAGGCTCAGATATTCCACTTACTGGCCACATAACCTTGAACCTCTGTGATAATTAGTTTCCTCAACATTCTGTTTCAGGAGATTGGTTTGAAGATGAAATAAATTGATACACAGTGAAAGCAAGTATTCAATAGTAAATGCTAAATAAATAGCAGTTATTACTGGTCTAGATTTCTTGTTTCCAAGTTCTGGTTTTGCATCTTTGACTCTTTTTACTACTAACTCCCTTGATCCATAGAAAAAAAAACATCCTGGTAGTGTTTCTCATCAGAGACGTTTCCTGTTTGGGTAAACACATGGAACATTGAACTAAAATCCAATTACACATAAAATGGGGAAGGAACTGAGACAGAGGAAAATGTTGAGAAATGTAACAGGGCTCTTTTAAAGTGATTTAACAAGCATATGAATTGACACACTATCACAAACACCTACTATCCATAGTGATTATGAAAAAGCTCAGATTAATAATTGATCTAAAAAGTGTGTATACGAGAACAATAATATCTGTGGGCCTCTGACACAGAGGAAACAGGCTCCACTGCTTGACACTATACCATCTTTCCAGCTCCCTATTTTCCATTTTTTTCTTATCTTTTATGATTATACCTAGAGGTGATGTCATAAGATGTCAATATTGCACATCCTTTGTAAGAGTTACTCTAAATGTTTTTATCAGTTAGAAAATTTAACGGTGTTTGAAATCACTCCTGCTAAGGATATTTCAGAGAGCTCAGTATGCTGCAAGACCATGTTACTACATAAAAGCTAAACAGAAATTACTGTCCAAACTGACTACTGATAAAGCAAACAAACAAAAAGACAAGAAACAAAGCAATGCCAAAAATGGACAGTTGGCAAGGTGTTAGCATTTAAACAGTATCTACCCAATGAGCTATTTTATTAAAAGAGCATTTTTAAAGAATACATTCTGTCATCCTGAGAAGATAATTCCAGAATTTCCTGTCTCCTCCACATTGTAGGACTTTGTGTTCTTCAGTGTAGGAGGAGAGAATTAAACAAGAATTTAGTTTTTAATGTCGAGCACATCTTAAACAAACCAATATTTTAAAAAATAGCATGAAAAATTATTGAAATTCTTCATCTAACTTGGCATTTAATATTCAGGAAAGTCATCCTTTTGTAAGGCCCAAACAAAGCAATTTATATAAATCATTTAAAGTATTTTATAATATACCAACTCAAAACTTGATGGTGATAGCAAAAGAATTTTATATAGCTCATAACTTGCAGTGATATGAAATAACTTTTACTGGAATAAATAACACAGACAACTATGAAAAATAATACTCATAATCATACCCATATTTTAGTGTTTTTCCTATGAATGTTTTTTAAATTCATGGTTAAGATTATATATATGAAGACAATGGTAACTAGACTTATTTGGTGGTCATATCACAATTATAAAAATATTGAATTATGTAATGAACTTGAAACTAATATAATATTATATGCCAATTATACCTCAATTTTTTAAAGAAAAGATTACATACACTACCAATCTGGCATCTTGAAGTTTTCACTCATCTCATAACTAATTTCAATGGTATTAAAGTTATTTCTGAAAGTAATTTGTTATATAACATTTCAACATATGAAAGGTGATATATTTACTTATTCTAATATAGAATATTAAATATAATTCTATTCTTGACATTATAATTAATTCTTTTCCAAATATTTTTACACGTAAATTCTTGTCCCCATTTCCTCAAGGAAAAATCTAGTAACCACTGTTATTGGCCCAGAAGGGAGGAGTGGACATCATTAGCATGTTACCCTTCAATACATTTAACAATCAGGATAGATTTTCTGATCTGAAACATAAGAGTTTACAAGAAGAATAAATCATTACAAAGACATACTCTGAACAATACATTAAATAATATAGGTGAAATGGACAAATTCCTGGAAAGGCACAAACTACCAAAACTGATTCAAGAATACACAACCTGAACAGAACTGTAACAAGAAAAGAGATTGAACTGGTGATCAAAAACTTACCCACAGTGAAAAGACCAACCTCAGATGACTGCAATGCCAAATTCCGCCAAACATCTAACGAAGAATTAGTGTCAATTTTTCACAAACTTGTCCAAAAATGAAAGAGTAGAGAAAATTTAACAACTCTGTATGAGGGCATTATTATCCTGATACCAAAACCAGACATGCACCATAGACCAGTAATTTTCAACATTTTTAATTTCATGCACACACAAACTACCAAAATCCTTTGGCACACCAAAAATATATTGTACTTTTTGTGATCTGACAAAAAATATTAGGTATAATTTCGATTGATTAACACCTAACAGTTATTATTCATTCACACCAACACAGTTGTGTTGGCTGATGTCATTTTTTTTTTATTGGCAACCTAGGTGGAAAGAGGTCAGTGCCCCTGACTAGATAGTCAGGTATTACATGTTTTAAAAATTCTTGTGGCACACCATTTGAAAGTCACTGCTATAGGCCAATACCTTTTATGAATATGAATACAAAAATCCTCAACAAAACACTAGTCATCTAGCAGCACATACAAAGGGTTATATGCCATGACAAATGAAATGATTCCCACCAATGTACAATTGGCTTAGCATCCGAAAATTAATACAATACAACATAATGACTGAATTTAAAAAAACATATTATTATCTCAATAAACTCATTTGACAAAATCCCACATGCTTTCACAATAAAATCACTCCACAAACTAGGAATTGAAGGGAATCTTCTCAATCTGATAAAGGGCATCCATGGAAAACCCACAGCTGAAATCATGTTTAATGGTTAAAGTTCAAATGCTTCCCACCCTCCGATATCAGGAATAAGAAGAGGATGCCCACTGTCAGCACTTTTATTTAAAATTATACAAGAGGGTCCAAGACAATTAGGTGGTATAAGGCATAAAAAATAAACAAACAAGCTTAGATCTTGACTCTAAAAAACCCTAAGGAATTTACTGAAACAACAAACAAACAAACAAAGCTAATAGAACAAATAAATGAGTTCTGCAAGTTTGCAGGATCAAAACACAAAAATCAATAATGTCACTATACACTTGAGATAAACAACCTAAGACAAAATTAAGAAAAATTGAATTTACAATAGCATCAAAAATAGTAAAGTGCTAAGGATTAAATTTGACAAAAGAAGTACAAAGCTTTATTCTGAAAACTATGGAAAATTAGTGAAAGAAATTAAAATATCCACGTACATGAAAAGAACATTTCATGGATTGGAAGGCATAATATTGTTAAGGTGGCAATACTCCCCAGACTGATGCGTAGATACAATGTGCTCCAGTAGCATCCTAGCTAACTTCCGCGTGGGTATCGACAAGCCAATTCTAAAATTTACATGGGAATTCAAGCAACTCAGAAGATACAAAACAACCTTGAAAAATAATCCAAGTGGAGGGACTCACATTTCTCAACTTTAAAACTTACAACAAAGTTGTATTAATCAAAGCAGTGTAGTGCTGGCATAAGGACAGACACACAGATCTAATGAATAGAATTGAAAGTCCAGAAATAAACCCATGTGCCTATAGTCAGTTTGCAGCCAAGGTTCCAATAGGGGAATGATAGTTGTTTCAACAGATGGTATTGGGACACATTTTACAGGCCAGCCACAAGTAAAACGAATGACGTTGGGACCTTCCCCCACAATGTACAAAGAATACCAACTCAAAATGGATCAAAAAACTAAATGTGAGAGCTAAAACGATAGAACTCTTAGAAAAAACATAGAGATAAATCTTCATGATGTGGTATTTGGTAATGGATTCTTAGACGTGATATGAAAAGCATGAGCAACAAAAGAAATAAACAAATTGAACTTTATCAAAATTTAAAATGTTTGTGCTTGAAGGACACTATCAAAGAAAAAAAGACACAGAATTGGAGAAAATTATCTATCTATGTGATAAGGGACTTTCATCTACAACATACAAGAAACTTATGCAACTGAATAACAGAAAGACAAATAACTCCATTTAAAAATGGGCAAAGGATCTGATTATACAGTTCTCCAAAAAAGATACGCTACACATGGCCAGTAAGCTCAAGAAGAGATGCTTGACATCATTCGCCATCAGGGAAATGCAAATTGAAACCACAATGAGATTCTACTTTATATCCACTAGAATGGTTAAATTCAAGATGTCAGATAATAACAAGTGTTCACAATTGCAAACATGGAATAATCAGAACCCTCGTGCACTGCTGATGGGGCTGTAAAATGGTGAGGCCTCTTTGAAAAACACTCTGGCAGTTATTCAAATGGTTAAATATGAATCCTTTTTTGAAGACTTTATTTCTTCATTCTTAAAGAGAAGAGAAGGGAGGGAGAGAAACATCAATATACAAGATAAACATTGATTTGTTGCCTCACGCACACCCCCAACTGGGAATCCGGCCCATAGCCCAGGCATGTTCCCCAACCAGTGACCAAACCAGCAAACTTTCGCCTTGCAGGCTAGATCTCAATCCACTGAGCCATACCAGTCAGGACAACATGAATTATTTTTTGACTTAATCCAATTCCTAGCTATATTCTCNGGAGAGAAACATCAATATACAAGATAAACATTGATTTGTTGCCTCACGCACACCCCCAACTGGGAATCCGGCCCATAGCCCAGGCATGTTCCCCAACCGGTGACCAAACCAGCAAACTTTCGCCTTGCAGGCTAGATCTCAATCCACTGAGCCATACCAGTCAGGACAACATGAATTATTTTTTGACTTAATCCAATTCCTAGCTATATTCTCAAGAGAAACAAGACTTGTACATTAATGTTTATATCAGCATTACTTATAATAGCTTAAACATGGAAAGAGCCCAAACTTCCATCAACGGTGTATCCATACAACAGGATATAATTTGGCCATGAAGATGAGCGAAATACTAATATAAGCTACAACATTGATGATCCCTGAAAATACTATGCTAAATGAAACAAGCCAGTCACAAAGGACTACGTACTACCTTATTCCATTTAAATGAAATGTCCAGGAGAGGACAAATCTCTAGAGGCAGAAAGTAGATTGGTGGTTGTTTAGGTCTGGGAGGCCTAGGAGCCTAGGGAGGTGACAGTTAAATGATAGATAGTTTCTTTTTGAAGTGATGAAAATGGTCTAACAATGACTGTGGTGGTGTTTGCATATGTTTGTGAATATACAAGAAATGATTGATGTGTACACTTTAAAGTGGTGAGCTGGATGGTATGTGAGCTATAGCTCAATAAAGTGAAAAAAATCTACTTTTTTTACATATCGGTGTAGAACTGAACAATATTTAGAAAATTTGAAAGAACATATGGTCAAACATTTTCCCCTTTGAAGCTTTGCATTAATAATACTTCTGTTTGTGATTCATTTACATGTAATTCATCAACATGGTTTCCAGCATTTGATGACTAAGGAGACTGATAAACCTTTTATTTGGTGAACCTTGGTTGGATGTTTTTCTCTTTTCCCTCTGAACCATGATGTTATGCTTGACAACATTAGTTTTAACTTAGTTCTGGAAAGGTTCATTTCCAGTTCCAAACTCAGATCTTAGAAATTGCAAGGGAGCTCTACATTTTGTAAGAAAATGCGGAACATGTTATTTCCTCTGATTTGAATGATGAAGCAGATTACATATGACACTGACCAGCAAGATAGCAAGTTCAAATGCCTGGAGATTTTAGCTGTATGTAAAGTGAAACGTAGTACCTAAAACATGCCTTTCATGAGTTCTCTTCCCTGTGACTGAGCCATGGGTGGGCGTGACAAGGGTTGCCACATGGGTACTTCCTGGAAGAGGCAAGAGGGACAGTCACGGCAACTGCCAACTTAATGTCACTGGGTTGGTGACTGTCAGCTAGACCCCTTCCATGAGTCACATCAGTGGGAGAGTAATAAAAGCAAAGTGTATTGTGGAGAAGGGACAGTGATGTGGGTACTCAGTGGGGCAGGGAAAAGAGGTGATGTTATGAATCTGATGTTTCCCTGTAGAAATGAGGCGAAGCGGAGACACTGACTGCAGGGGACTCAGGAGCTCCTGGCGACCAGATTCCCAGACTGACCACACTGAACATGCTCCAGGGGAGTGACTCCTCTGGGCTCCTCCAAGGGGCATACAGTCTGTGCCGCTCCAGTCATTTCCTGGAGTAGCGAGCAGGCTATTATTCTCAAGACATAAAAAAGGTGTGTGAATTGCCCTCAACCTGAACAGTTTGCTCTGCTACCTAGGTGTTTCCTGTTGGTGGTGGGGTTCAAATGCACATAGGTAGCAGTATAGTCAAAAGAACTAGCAGAGCTTGCAAAGAGTGACATGCATATCCTTCTGTTTTTCTAATCCCTGTGTCTACGCCCAAGGCAACAATTCCAACACTCCTGGCAAAAACTTGCCAAGGTGTTTCATTCCTAAATCAATCCAGAAACTAGCCTATTAGTCACTGTGTGGTCAGTAACCAGGAAAATAGGGGGTTTTATTAAGTTAACCTTAAAACTTTGACTGTTCAGTAAGGTTTTTTCATTTGTTTGTTTTTGTTTTCAGTAATTGGCCACATAAAAGACTTGCAGGATAATGCTTGGTCTCAGATGCAAGAAAGGTGACTCAGCCTGGCTCCCCCTCTGACCCAGCAGAAACTTCCCATTATTAAGCCAGACACAGTTTTACAACCCTTCCCGCTGCTGGGTAGCTGCCATATCTACCTCTATTCTTCCCGAGTCACTGCCAAGTAGATCAGATTCACCAAGGGAAGAGGAATGAGCTGGAGGGGAAAACATTCATCCCAGTAAACTATATTATTTAGAAGTGGAGGTCCAACTTCCCACCCTCACCGCACACTCACAGACTCACACGCACTTTTGCATTCATGAGTGTGGCTGGGAAAGGATTGATGGTGTGCTCGAGGCTACAAATGAATTCAGACTTGAGGTAGCAAGTGCTGGAGCCATGTATTAGGAAGCTGAGGGTTCTCAGCTTCAACCAAGTATTGGGCTGGGAGGGAAGAAGTTCAGAGAAATAGCTTTCCTTCCTTTCCTCAAAAGCTAAGAGGGGTGTTTTTTTTTTTCAGGTCTTCTCCAGTGATAAGCGCAATGATAAGAATGAACTCTTGTTGGGCAAAATGATACGACAGACACTGGTCTGAACCCTTTAGGTCGATAATCCTGTTGAACTTGCACACCCTCCTGAGACCTATACCATTATTCCCCAATTGACAAACAGGAAAACAGTGACGAGAGACTGAGCGCTTTGCTAAACATCATATTGCCAAGCAACCACAAGGGAGATTTGAATCAAAGGAACCAAGTTCAGAGGCCCAAGGCCTCACCGATGTGTGGCAGTGAGGGGGGGCCTGGGCAAGTGAACAAGACACATGGCCATGTATTAGTTCAACTGACCACCCACTTACTAAAAGCCTCCTATCACAATGAGTATACACATGGACCCCAAAATAGATTTTTTCCTGCCCCTTATGAAAATCCAATCACCACAATTAGGTATGAAAGGAAAAGAAAATTCACTTATTTTTAGAACTTATGTTTATGACTAGGAAGAGGGTCTTTCAGTCATATACACAATATTGAGCTTATGAAGCCTTGAAAGAAACAGATGAGATCCTGGAAGGGCAGATTGACAGATGTTGTATAAAAGTGACTAACGGGCCCTGTAAAGTACCATAAAGTTGAGAGAAAACAAGTCTCCCTGCTGCGGAGCTGTAGCAGAGTCGCTGCCTAAAATTAGATCAATCATATGGTTTACACAATTCCTCTGGAGAATGAGAAAGGGACATGAAGAAACAGGAATATTTAAAATGTTAAAAAAAAAAAACCCCTCCAAAAACCTTTCTTGAGACTTGAGAACAAATGCAGACTTAACAATGTGGGCAACAAGCCCAAAACTGCCACGTCGCCCTTGGGGATAAAGACACTTCGCTGCGATCGTGGCCGGATAACAAAACAGACTGCCTTCCTCTCCTACCTCCCTGAAAGCAACAGTCAAAACTGCACTGGGCGAAAACCCTGCACTTGGGCTTTGCTTTGCGGCCATGTGCTGACACTGAGAATCTGAAATGGGCTGACTCATGGGCCTTGTGATTTTTTCCTTCATTGTCCTGATTAATAAGGTTAGTTGGTGTCAAGTTATGAGAAAAACCAGTTGAGAAAAGACGATTTTTTTGTTTCTTTTCAGAAAATACCACTGGGTTTTACTTACACATGTTGCGTTTATAGCAATACGCTAATATTTTATTTGTCTTTACTGAGAAGGAAAGTAGTATTTTGACAATTTTTTTTTTTTACTTTTCAAAAACAAGCAGGATATTTAAAATTATTATGAGGTTGAATTAGCTATGTGCCTGGTCCCCAGCCCAAATTGAGTGGCCATTTTGACTAGACACAAAGTTGAATACAAGTGATGTTATGGGACTTTGAACCTGACCAACTTAAATGAAAATTCTGCCCATATCAGTCCATGGCTGTGAACTCCTGGGTAATTTATTCAACCACTCTGAACTTTATTACCTTACTTGTAAAATGGGGATTGTATACATCACAGTGTAAGTGACTTTAAGAATTAGAGATAATGTACAAATGACTGACATATACGCTAATTTACATTATCAACAACTTATCTGATGAACTGATTGGCTCATAGGTTTGTCTACTAATCAAGATGTTCCTTGATCTAACTGTGACTGCTACCAGTTTTTGAAGTTTTTTTTTTTTATAAAGAACTGCTTCAGCCAAACAGTTTGGAATTACAGGAGACACAGGCTTTTTGGGTGTTCCTGTAATGTATGAGGTACAAGATGTAATGCAGAGTAAATTAGAGCTCCAAGTTTCAAGTCTCTAATGTCTACCAACAGCCATGGAACTTACAAAGTACTTACCTAGGTTTCGTTGTATAGCTGATGCAGGGACTGCACAGGTGAACCAAACAGACAACAACGCTCGGCTCCCATACAGTTTAGGTGTGTGAGACAGGGTGGGGCAGACGCACCAGGGTGGAGATGAGAAGCAAAGACTATGGGGAAATATGAAGTGAGTTTATAGATGGGGCTGTGGATTATTTGTGTGGATTGATCAAGAAGGAGCAATGGGTGAACTAGTTCTTCTCTTTTGAAAAGAAAACAAAGTTTTTAAATTTTTTACAGATTTTATTATATCCTGAGTGTCCACTTCTTTTTTTTTTTTTGGAAATTTTATTTATTTATCTTTAGAGAGTGGGGAAGGGAGGGAGAAAGACAGAGAGAGAAACATCGATGTGAGAGAGGAACATGGATGGGTTGCCTCTCCCACGCCCCCAGCTGGAGACCTGGCCCACAACCCAGTCTTGGGCCCTGACTGGGAATTGAACCTGCAACCTTTCTGTTAGTGAGATGACACCAAACCCACTGAGCCTCACCAGTCAGGGTGCCAATTCAGGTTTTAATTCATTTTTTGCTTAATTACTCCAGCCAGCTTTTTTTAAGTCTGAAAGTCTTGTCAATAGGTCTCCTAGGAATCCCACTTATTATCAGTACTGTAAATTGAATGCATTTAAAGTTTTATGAGAAATCAGTAGAACTGAGGGAAAGATTTCTCCCACAAGGTATTTGAGGCTGAATTTTTCATTCCTCTCCAGACAAAAAAAAAGGGGGCTCTATGATGGGCTGAATTGTGTCCTCCCAAAATCCCTGTGCTGAAGTCCTAGCCACCCTTACCTCAGAGTATGGCTCTATTTGAAGACAGGGTTTCCAAAGAGGTAAGATTAAAGGAGGTCATTAGGGGGGCCTTAATCCAATGTGAGGGATGTCCTTATACGAAGAGAAGATTAGAAACATCCTAACTGTCCATCCATGGTTGAATGAATAAGGAAAATATTATTCAGCCACACACGCACAAAAGAAATCTTCCCATTTGCAACACCACGGATGGACCTCGAGGGCATGATGCTAAATAAAATAAGTCAGACGGGGAAAAACAAATGCCATATGATCTCACTTATATGTGGAATCTAAATTTAAGAAAACAAACCAAAACCAAAACAAACAAGTGCATAGAAACAGGGAAAGATCGGTGGTTGCCAGAGGTGTGGGCTGCGGGGCACTTGGACAAATGGGTGAAGGAGGCGAAAAGGCACAAACTTCCAGTTATAAAATACATGTCACGGAGATGTAATGCACAGCCTGGTGACTAGAGTTAACAATCCTGTACACTCACTTGAAAGTTGCTGAGAATAGATCTGGAAGGTTCTCATGGCAAGAAAAAAACTTGGTAGCTCTGCATGGGAACAGATGTTAACTGGACTTAGTGTGGTGGCCATTTTACAGTGCATGCTAAAGACACTGAAGCATAATGTATTGAAGTATAATGGTGTATACGCCAAACTCACAGAAAGTTATATGTCCATTATACTTTAATTGGGAGAGAGGGGAAAAGAGATTAGGACACAGAGACAAGGAGAGGGTCCACAGAAGAAACCAGCCCTGTCCCACATGAATCTTGTATTGTACTTCTAACTTCCTGATTTGTGACAACATAAATTTTTGTTGCTTAGTTCAGCCTGTGATTTTTTGGTATGGCAGCGCCGGCTACCTAATACAGGTTCTAAAGTAATATGAAAGCCACTTAGTGCATTTGCCTTCTCGGTCATTTATTTTTTAGGTTACTTGACTCCCACTCAAAATAAGGAGGTAGATAATAAACACTGTTGACCATTTACAAAAAAGCTTCAGCCTGCACCCTCTAGGACCAAGATGTGCTCTCCTGCTCCAAACCCCTTAATTTTTCCTTGCTTTGGGCAGAACTGTAAGGGGTCAGACTAGCTGTAGATCTCCACATTTCCTCTTCATGAAAAAAGAGAGATATTCTGAAAAAATTACATTTTCACTGTGATTTTTGAGAACTTACTGGAATGCAATTTCAAATACCCTGTCTTGGGCGGAGAGAGAGATCTGAACTGCAAAACTGTCTTAGTTGAGATTGAAAAAATCTATGTTATTAACCCTCAATTTTTCATTTCTCTCTCCTACACTGTTTAAAAAAGGCAGACAAGGTAACAGGTTGCTGAACAGTATCTGTCAGCAGGAAACGATTTGGGATGGTACCGGCTGGTTCTTTCTCATGGATTTCTAAGCATTTAACAGAAAGCTGGAATGTTGGACCAGCCGAGCAGGAAGTTCCATACAAACCCCCACTTCCACATCTGCCGCCTCTTTTTAAATCCATTGACTGAAGTTCACTGGTGTCCCCGAGTTTCCCCAGTTAGCCTGTCAGTTAGCAATGCCCTACGAGTCACCCTGTATTTTTGGTAGATGAGAGATCCCCAAGTTCTCCTTTGCCAGAAAGGTTAATACTGTAAAGTATTTGCAAGGAGGTCATGAGAATGGAACGCCACTTGTATACTCTGTGCCACACATATTCACACGAGGATCCAAACAGTACATTTGTAAGGGGCTTTATATTGCTAAAGTTGTTCTTAACCATTCTCTCATAGAATCCTCCAGACAACTGTTTCGGTAAGTAGGCAGTTAGGGGTCTGGTCTCTCTGATGGCGGGGAGGTGTGACAGCGGGGGAGACTAGAGGCTAATCAGCAAATAGATGGACCTAGAATCCAGGTAGCCTGCTCCCCAGCTAGTGAGTTTCCTTCCGTAAATTCTGTGGTTGGCTCACACATTTGACCTTTTCTGACCATTTGAGTGTATCAGCATTTCTTTTCAACCTGGTAGTTTGATCGACATTACTGACCAATCAAGTGCAGAAAGTTCCTCCAGCCATGCACGTAGCCACCGCCTTCGGGTCTGTGCTGTCCGGGACACAGGTGTGCTTTGTTATGCCAGTGGGATTCAGGGCAATTAATGTTTTCTTTCTCCTGTCGCCTATTTAGCACACAGCAAGGTTGGCCTCTTCCAGAATCCTCATGTGATCCTTGATTGCATTACAAAATATGATCAAAAGCCTCCACCTCAATGGGCATGATTGGCCTGCTTGCTAAACTCAATGGCAATTTATTTAAATATGATACTCTGCAGGAGAACTCCTTCAAAGAAAAGGCGCAACGGGCAGTTTATCATTTCCATGCGAGGCATTTGGAGTTATTGCCTCTTGAAAGCATTGGGGAAACAAGGATAATGCTGGTGGAAGAGTTAAAAGGTGATATGATCATAAGCCCTGCTCTCTATGAACAATGGTAGTTATGTCCTAGAGTTAATAGCTTGGTGGTCTCTTCTTAACACAAATCAGCCTCCCAAACAGAGGAAAGAAATGGGTGTGGGTGGTAAGGAAATTAGGAGCATGGATTCTAGACAAGAATATATCTGAGATAATCGAGTGATGCAAGCACATTACTATTCAGTGTGTGGCAGAGTGCCGCTAATTCACTAAAAAGCTAACTCAGGCAAATATAAATTAAAGCATGTGCAGGACTGGATTGTAAAAAATAGGAGCAATTAGCACTGCGGTATGTGCACATCTGCAATAGTCCTGTTTGATGCATCTTCTATTAATTAACTTTATGAGAAGAAAAAAATCAGGTCAACAGAAGGAAATGCACAGCTCTTGGCCACTACAAAGCATTTCCAAACACTGACTAAGTTCGCCATGTAAATGTGTCAAATGTCCTCCTTTAGGCCCAGAATAGAAAGGCAAAATGCCTCTTTTTGTAAAGCTGTGTCTTTTAAGCTTACAAAGTTTAATTTCTAGAAGTGCATTATGGCAACGTTTGTCCCTGTACTTGTTTTTCTCCCTGGTAACAAGTTTCCTGTGTTTATGGGGAAAATTATGCTAAAAAGCAGATTGAATAATTTTATTTATTTACACACAAATTGCAACCCCATCAAATCTATGATTTGGAATATATAATGTGAAAAATTATAATTATGCTCCTGAATGTGGAAATATTTCATTGTGTAGTCTTTATTTAATATTGCATTTTAAATATTTCTATATTCAATTATAGAGAAGATTATAGATCAAAAGTAATATAAAAAGATTCAATCAATGTGGAAAGTAGTTTTAGAATGCAACAATTAATCCTTTCTGAAGTATACAAATAATTTAACTCCTCGTTTAATAGGTTGTGAGATATTTCTCACGAAATGTTTATCTTTCCAGTAGTTTCTGAAATGTCTAGTATAGGCAGGCAAATTATCAGTTTTCAATAAATTGAATTATATACTGAGAATGAGTACTTCTTAAATATAGCATCCATTATGTCTCATTCTTATAGTCAGTTTGATTTTACAACAGATACAGCTCTAAAATAAAACAATTGTATTTGAGCAGGTATTGTTCATGTCAAAAACCATAAATTATATTTCTTAACTAAAATTGGAAGCAGTCTGTGCTTTATAATTCATGTAAATTCATTAATATTTTTTCTAATGCAAAACCTGCTTACTTTAAATAACTGATGCTTTTGGTTTTTACCACCTTTCTTGTGCATTTACAAAGAAAGCAAATAATATGGCTGTAAATGAAGCAACACATTAATTAATTATCATTGCTTGGTCCTTCTGGCTAAACTCCAGCTCAACAGACATACTTTTAAAAGAGCACTATTTCCATTATGTGAAAATGCTCTTTGAATAATACCACCAAATGTATACACATAATTTGAGAGATGTCAGTCTCTCTATATTTGCAGAAATTAAAAAATTAAAGTATTGTACACAATCTAGTGAGATATTTTACTATAAATTAAGCCTAATTCTGATAATAATTATGTATTTAATAATTTCTTTAAAAACAAAACCACTCTTAATATACATGTCCTTATTAAAATTCAAAATATGTTTTCTGCACGAAATAGTAATTAAATATTAAAATGGAACAACAAGCAAGTATCAATTTTTGAGGAATAAATTTAATACAATGTGATAACAATCCAGATTAAATGTTCTCATCAATAGAAATTTGCTATCTTGATTGATTAATACATTTCAGCTTTATATAATTATATGTAAGACAATGTTTAAAAATCAACACTTAAAAATATGTACTTCACAACCATTGAACTTTGTCTTCTGTGTTATGTACATAAAGGAAACCGTATTTCCTGAGACCTACTCCGTGTCAATAGCCTGACTCTCTGGCCTCTTAAGTGAGATCCGTAAACTAGATGGCTTTGAAAGCATGGCTTGTCCCATACAACATAAGCAAAGACTGTGCAAGTGAATAGTTCTTCTAAACATTCATTTGAGAATATCACTTTTATAAGGTTCATACCTTAAACACGTCTATACCACAGACCAAAATCTACACCATCATTTTAGAAGTGTTTTGAATTTGTGACTTTTGTCTATATATTAAGGTTAGACAAGAATTCGTGTTCATGAAGAGCAGTATTTTTATACCAAGTGTAAATGTTAGTGTCCACAATATGTTGTATTAACATGAGCCTTCTATCACATTACCCTGTCAACACTATATTTATAAAGTATTTTACAGATATGTGAACCGGGCCCTCACTACCTGTCATTCTTCAAAGATCCATCTGCCCCTTGGACAGAGAACCAGTGTAGAGCTTCTGCATTTACTCTCAATTTCCTGGCTTTTCGAAGGCTTCGGCAGACCCATAACATGTCCTTAACATTGGTTTGTGTGTGTGTGTGCGTGTGTGTGTGTGTGTGTGTGGTTTAATATTTCTAAAAGCAGTAAATTATTTCCAGCATATGTAAAAAAGACAAATTTCTCTGTGGTTAGTGACCACAGAACAAAACAAGAAACAGAAATACTTCAGAGCCTGAATCCTAAGAAAAGTTTCAAGTTTTAAACCCTTAACTTTGAAGTCATATATGGAAAAGGAAATTTCAATGAAGAATTATGAACTAATATTCTGAAGACATCTTGTAGCCAACATACATTTTTTATCCATCATTTTCATTATCAATAATAAGTATGTTAATTGTTAGGGAAACGCACAGACTCATTGTTTCTCATGGACGTGTAACATAGCTATGAGCTACTAAACACGATAATATTGACTAGTGAAGATATTTTTTAAAGTATAATTTATTGATTGATTTTTAGAGTGAGAGAGGAAGTGGAGAGAGAGAGAGAGAGATCATTTTGTTGTTCTACTTACTTATGAATTCAGACCGGGGATTCAACCCACAGGTTGCAAAGATATTTTATAAATGACTTAAGATAGACTCAATCTTCAATTTAAGAGATTAATAACAAATATTTTGTTTTCACAACAAAAATAAAAAAATAAAATTATTAGCAAATGACTTTTAAAACAATAAAATGTTACTGATTTATCACTGCTTTTGTACTTGCTCCCAGATCTCAAGTTTTTGTTTTTAAGTACAATAATTTGAACTTGAGAAAGTTTTTGTAATTTTAAATAATGCTTCACTTAACAATTTTTAAGTTACAATTTTAGAAAATGTAACATTTTAATCGATCTTATAGATTTAAAATCTGGCATATGTACAAAAAATTTCTTCACAGTTCACAATGGTAATTCCAATTGTATTTTATTGAAGTGTCACCAGAGATATTAGATTCTACAATGACAGAATGACAGTGCTTGTGACATAATCTAGCATACGCCCCATAGCAGAGAACCTGATGCCCAGGTAAATTCAGTTAATTGCCAAAGAACACAGCTAGTAAATGTGGAACTTAGACTAGACTTGTTCTTCTGTTTTCACTTATACCTTCAACTAATCCAACTACACATTAGAAGAGAAAGAAGAGCAAAAACCATGTTTAGATGATCTAACAAAGCAAAAAAATCAAAACTATTAAGCGTCTTTCATTGTTTCACGTTGCTAAGGCTTTACCTTCCTTCTCACATGTGGCCTCGTGGGTAGACTGAGCACAGAGCGACGGTAATTCATGGAAGAGAGACACCAACAATGACAAAATGCAGTACAGATTCTAGACTCTCAATCTCCAGCAAAGTAAAATAATCAAGTGTTTTGCTTTTTTCAACATTATCCCTGCTTGTTTATGCATATTTCTTCTGGAGCAAATCAAAACTAAGCCGAGAACCCAGATGGTATGTACAGATAAAGAAAATGGGCATATCACTTTGAGATTTCCACCCCTGATACATAAAGCCAAGGTTATATATGGAACAGGTTTTTCTAAACTTTCTAAATTACATATCTTGTATCTGTAAATTTCTAAGCTTAGAAAAATGGAAGACACAGACCCAGGATTTTTTTCCTTTTTATATATAACTACCAGTAAGATGGACTAATGACCATTTCAGGATATATGGTACCAGAATTTTTCGAGAATTTTTATCTGCCCTTTTAAAATAATCTTTTACTGTGAATAATAGATTCTAATTTAGAAACTCAAATTGCATATTAAAAAAGGAAAGAAAAACAAAAAACCTTCTAGTTAATAAATTTTTGGTTTCAAATGTTTGATTATTGCCACATAAAAATTATAGTTTCATTTATTATACCTTCTCTTTTAAAAGTCTATTCATATTCCTTCCATAAGCTCTCCTGACTAGAATAAAATGCAACAGTTACTTTGCATGCAAAACAGTGGGGATTCCCTGCTCCAAACTTGACAATGAGCTTTAAAATTAAAGGTAAATGACGGTACGGTGGCCTAAGAGGATATTAAAATGTGAATGCTAAGTGGAATATTATAGTCGGATTTGTCCAACACTGAGTTAATAGTAAATCATATAGTGATGCCAAGGGGAATAATCCAGACTTCCTATTAAGGCTCTTCTGGCTGGTGACTGCACCACAATGTTAAAGCAAATGCCTTTGTTTGGAGACAATGAGGCAAAACAAAATCTCAGGAAAGAAAAAGATAGTCATAGATCAAAGTGAGAAATGCTTTTAAGTTTTAAAATTTGCAAGTAGCTCAGTTAAAGTGTTAACGTTATATACAATATTAGTGGAATATATATAAATATATAAAGTATATGTGTACACATGTGCATGTAACATTATACTGAAACCAACACAATTCTCTCACGTGTATAAGAAATGGGACCTAAAGATCTCACTTCCGCTCTCTATGCGCAAGGCCTATTCCTTTTCCATTCTAGACTCACTAATTTGTTTCAGAAGCTGTGTGATTTTCTGGGGAAGTAAGGCCCACACATTTCTTTATATTCCACATTTCCAAAGTCGCTACTCTAGCCTCCTCCCTTGCACTGGAATCCTTTCCTTCCATGCACAAGGATGCTATTTCTCGGAGACTTCCATTCTGAAAGCAGAAAAAGCATAAAGGTGGGATGTCAGAGAAACCCAGCCACGCTAATGGCCTGGTGGATGTGACTACTGTTTCCAAATGTAACAAAGAGACCACTGTGAGCCCTCAGGTGAGTCACTTAACCCACTGTGTCACAATTGCTCCACCTGCAAATCAGATAATCGCCTTTGCCACCCATCTTCCTCTCGGGGTTGTTTTGAGAATGTCATAACTGGTCATTTCTTTGATCTGTTCAAGAAACACTCCATGCCCTTGGACCTATGAATGTGCATACCCAAGTGCAAGCTCAGTTATAAAACTACACCCAACAAGAATGTTTCTTTACTGAAAGAGACAAAGGGCAGCCAGTTGAAGAATGCCAGACCCAAACGACATCTTGAAGGACTTTGAGATTCTCAGATGAAAGGCTTTATGTAAAAATAAAGTATTATTACCTAGGCAGAGAAAAATGTACACATTTTCTGTCAGCATTCAAAAGCCAAATATAGGGGTGCCCTCTGGTCCCCTTTGATATTTCCTTTGCATTTAGTTTGATGACAATATAGATAAATCCCCTATTTGATGCCATTGGACCCAGGTTACATTTCAGTGTGTGGAAAAATGACAAAATGAAAGAGAGAGGCCTTTGAAAGAAAGTGAAAATAAATGTAATAGCCAAAAGCCAAATAATAGTCATAGTATATTTAAAGTCTATTAAAGACCAGCAGTCATGGTATCAAATGCACACGCTCTCATCCCCTGTGGTCAGCCTACTATGTGGACCACCTGCCTTAAATTACACAAGTTCACCGCATCCCCGGAGTGAGGCGGGGAGGCTGGAGAAGAGCGGGGGTGGAGAAGCAGCTTCCCCCATTCATAGGAATCACAACGAATTTAAAATATCTTTAGAGCGCCTCTTTTCAATTCACAATCAACTATATTTGAATCGCTAGACCTCCACTTTTGAGTTTGGAACAACGTGCACCTCGTCACAATAAGTGAGTGACTTGGGATTTCAGCGTTTCAGCAGATACTGACTGACATGAACTGCTTAGTTATCAGTGATCACGCTCTTTTAGGAGGTGACAGGGCCCTGATAACAAACTAGCCATATTCCTAATAGAATGTGACAGTTTTGTTTTGGGGAGGCCATGGCAGCTACAGATGGTTGGGGGGGGGGTTCATTGGTATATGGCACTTTGGTCACGGGGCCTGAAATCAGCCCTGCTCTGACAGGTAAGCCATCCGCCCTGGCAAGAAAGGGTTTCTGTACTTATTCGAATGAAGAAATATNGCACTTTTGAGTTTGGAACAACGTGCACCTCGTCACAATAAGTGAGTGACTTGGGATTTCAGCGTTTCAGCAGATACTGACTGACAGGAACTGCTTAGTTATCAGTGATCACGCTCTTTTAGGAGGTGACAGGGCCCTGATAACAAACTAGCCATATTCCTAATAGAATGTGACAGTTTTGTTTTGGGGAGGCCATGGCAGCTACAGATGGTTGGGGGGGGGGGTTCATTGGTATATGGCACTTTGGTCACGGGGCCTGAAATCAGCCCTGCTCTGACAGGTAAGCCATCCGCCCTGGCAAGAAAGGGTTTCTGTACTTATTCGAATGAAGAAATATAGGTGACGGCAGATGTGAGCTCTATACTGAAAAGCACTCTAATATACTTAAGATAAATGCCTTCATTTTATACTAATGTTTTAATATTATATACTATACGTTAGTTTATAATAATAAATGTCTTTTTTTTTGTGCTTACTTGGTTTTTCAGTCTAAGCATCAGCCTGAAAAGTATATGAATTTTCCCACCATAATAGTATGGGGTTGTCATATATTTTTTGAGTCTTTTAGATACGAATGTTGCCTCTCTGCTTCGGTGTCCTATCGTATAATGGTGCTGTTAGTTCCAACCCCCCCAAATGCCATGTGACGGCTCCTAAGCGGGGTGTTGGGATTTCAGTGATGAGCTGGATAGGCACCCGTCTACAAAAAGCTTGAAGTTTAATAAGCAACTATTCACCTAAAGGATATTGCTACAGAATGATGAATGTGCACTGAAACATATAAAAAAAGAAAAGTAGCAAGGGCCGCTTCTCTCTGTTCTAAAGTTTCTATCCTTAAAACAGTAAACGCAGAGGAGCCCCTTTTGTGTTTTCTTCCACAGGTCGGGGTGGCCGGAGGCTAAGTTTCTGCGCCACCCCGGAATATCAAAGAAAACTGGGAGGAAGTTACCACTGGAGGAACCTCCAGTGCACACACAGCAAATATCCACAGGTGAGACCAGCCTTCTGTGATTAGAGGCTCTTGTTTGTTATGATGAGCGGGACAGAGTCGCTTCGGCATAGCCCTGAGACCTTAGAGAGACCCTCGCGCAATGTTTGTTGACTGAATAATCATGCTTTTGTTTAATCGGAGGCAGTGCCACAGTGGCCACCCACACAGCCTCTCACTTGGGGAAAAGTGCTTGGGAAAGAGTGAACATTTCGAAATTGCTTCTGCAGATCTAAGGGATAGTTAACTCTCTCTCTGCAGAGGAGGGAATGCATCTTTTACAGGAGAAAAATGAGTGTCTCCTGGCTATACATTTGAATGATCTCCACACACTTCCGTGGTTGTTATTTTTCTGAATCACACTATGTAAAGCCTGATTTTAGGTTGTCCCTTGGGTCTGTAACTCTTGAAAATAAAACCCACTAGGAAAGCACATCAGACATAAGGATGGCATCACAGATCACAAAGTGAAAAGGCCTCTGGGATCATTTTCACTGAGCAGGAAAACCGGCTTACGAGCATCCTCCGTTGGTTCCGCCTCATCCCGTAGTCAGCCCATGGAGCACACTACACTCCTGGTCTTTCTGCCCAAAAAGCAGTTTCTGTACATGCTAGTTAAATTATCTTTCTTTTCCCCTCAGTCTTGAACTCGTAAGAGTATTCTTAGTGGCAATTATCCTTATCAAAGACACAAACAATGGTCTTAGGGCATTTTTCCACAAACGAGGCTTTACGTCTGTAATTGCAAAATACATAAAGTAAAAGGTACCCTGAAAGGTACACCGATTCACAGTATTATTAATTTTTAGTGTATATAAAATTATATATATGAAAAGGCAAAACAGTGAAATGAACCCTGGCCTTCCTAACTTACCAGGTGTTCTGTCTATACACAAAGCAGTGTCCAGTCTCACTTATAAATAGACAGTTGTGGTCTTGTGATTGGCTACATCTGCACAAAACTTTTTAGTAAAAGAGAAAGATAGTGAACCATGGGGGACAGTTGCTCAGCTGGAAGATACTGAGTAGTTCTGGTACTCAGGCCAATTCTGGAATTTACTCTGCTGTTTAAAATCTTAAAACATGCTCCCAAGTAGTGAAAAGAACACTGGACGAAGCCCGTTTAGTTTTGGGAAAATATCTTAATCACTCTGGACTTCAGAGTTCTTTGCTCTAAATTAAATGGTTGAATTACATGAATCTGCACCTTGACAGAAATGGAGACTTTTATTCCAATGGTAGAGGGCCTATCAATAACCAATCAAGGAAGATAACCAACCAGATAACCTGGTTATCTGCTTCCCTTTCTCTGGGAAAACAGATAACCAGGTACCCAAAGCAACTCTGGAAGTACCTGTGAAGTGAACTGCAGGGGACATTGGACCTAATGATAATGGTGTCAAACCAAGTATCAGGATTTATCCGAGGATTGATAGCAGCTGATGAGCAGATTAACCTGTAATTCAACAGTTAAAGCCTGATGTCATTTTTAAGAAAGCAAAAGTCCTATGGAAGCTGTAAGTGGAAAAAGTAGCTACTTCTATTCTGCAGGTTATTCCAAGTCACACATTTGTCTTGTTCATCACAGCCAACTACAGAACGTATGTCACCAGTGTCACCTTCCAGTATAAAGGACCATCTCTCTGTCTGGTGGAATTGCAAGTTGGAAAGAATATTGGGATGAGCCCTTTCAGAAGGCAATTAGTGCCAGCTATTAAAAATCAATGCACACCTTCTGGCCACACCAATGTACACCTTCTCCCCATTCCCCACGAAATAATCTTTGCTACCATAGACAGCACAGTCTAATACAGAAAATAAAAGCCAAATCCATAAGAATTCAGCACTAATTTCTCCTTCCACAGTATACAGATGAGCCCTTTGATCACCGACCTGTCTTTCATGCTACTTTCAGAAACCCTGTCAGGAAGAATAAAAATTTCTGTGGCTTGTAGAGCTTTTGGGAGGTATAAGGTCTTGACCAGCAAATATGAAAGTATATCGTTGGGTTTCCTCTCAATATCAATACTTAGTATCACATTTTGGATCTTTTAAGCACTCCCATATGTTTCAGAAATAATTAAATTTTTATTGACATTTTGGCCTGCCTCCTAAAGATGAATATCCTTCAGCTGTTAAAAATTTGATAGGTTTGAAGTTGGGAAAGTTTTTTCATTTAATATTTTTATGCTCTTGAATATGTACACACTGAAAAGACAAGAGGTGACCCG
Organism: Sturnira hondurensis; assembly: GCF_014824575.4. NCBI lineage: Eukaryota > Metazoa > Chordata > Mammalia > Chiroptera > Phyllostomidae > Sturnira > Sturnira hondurensis. The sequence goes on from NW_028081528.1 coordinate 4,268,562, forward strand.
AGTCTTTTGATGTAGGGATCCGACGTCTAGGAAGGAGGCAGTGACTTGCAAACACTCACAAGCTGCCCTTTGAGAGAGGGGCTGGAGTCAGCAGTGTGCTTTTTGTCCCAGGATCAAGCTGATCGACATCAGGTTCTACGTAAACCAATAAGCTGATCTGGTTCCTTGTTTTGTTTATTCAGAAAGAAAAAAGCTTGAACATTGGAAAAGGAGATTTTCTAAAGGCTTTTGAGTTAATCCATTCTCTTTCACCCAGGAAATGAGGCTTATTTTTTCAAGCAGGAAAGCAAACTGCTCACCTTCAAGCTGCTAACATGGGTGGGGCTTGGGAGGTGGAGGGATGGGGGCTCGTCAAAAAAGACTGAGACATTCAGACGGTGTTCCCCAGATAATACAGATTCCCAGCGTTGTGGGCTTTTAAGAAAATAACCAGGATGTCAGGACTAAACCACCTTTTGTAGGTACACGTTCACTAGCAGTGCCCTGGCCTCGACCCCCCTCACTGCTGGTCTTAAATGCCAGCTTGCTTAAGTCCTTCCTTAATTTGCCTTCACCTTGGGGTGGGGGCGGGGGGGGGAACCAGGTTTCTCCTCCCCAATCTCCAATCTGGAACATTTCGAAGGAGGAGAAAGGGCTGGAAAACCTCTGGTTTCCTTCGGGAAAAGCGTTGGCTGGAGGCTACTGAGTGCCAGGCCCATCTTTAGCTTCACAGCTTCAGATCGACAATTGTCTGCAACGTGTTCTCAGCTCTGCTGGCCTTGAGGGGGCGATCCCCCTGAAATCGTGTTAGCACCCGCCCTGTCTGACCTGCACCCCTGCCGCGGAGCACATTTCAGCTTTTCGGTTTCCTGATGGAGCGCTCGAAGTAATGGAGTCGAAGGCTTATTTTTCCTGGCCTCGCCTTACCATTCTGAGCCTGCAGGAAGCTTTCGGAAAGACCTCGCCTCTCGCAGCAACCTCCCCCCAGCCCTGCCCTAATGCCCGGACAGCTTCTGATCTTTCCCTGGGTCTCCGCCCCGCTTGGCGGTACAGGCGGCAGAGGCCGGCGGCAGAGGCCAGAGGCTGAGGCCGAGGCGGGAGGGTGAAACCACAAGGGGTCTCCGAGGAGGGTTTATTCCCGCCCTGTTTCACATTTTGGGGTCAAATCTCATTAACACCAAACCACCAACCGGGCGGGAGCAGGTGGTTCATTGCACAAAAACAGAGTTAACTGCAAAAGACTAACTTCACGGAAGAGTGACCTGATTCCCCTCCCTAGTGTGGTCATCCCACCGAAGGGGGAAAAATCCCTCCTTGCTCCTGAGGAGGAAGCAGGGAAAGGTTATCAGCAGGCTGGTGCACACGGTCAGTTTAGGGTGACCGGCAGGCGGGCGCGCTAGGGCTCCCATCTGCGCGGCTCTTTGGATACAGGTTTCCTTCACCCTTCCTCGAAGGTATGAGCTTTGGCATCTGGAAGTGTCAGAAAGGAGGCTTTGGTCATAAATCATCCTGAGAAGCATTCAAATCAGACAAACATCTAGAGACTTCTTAGACACTCCACCCCCAAAATCCTAGATCAAAGTATAATTTCTGGAACCATAAACACCTATTATAACTAAAATCCTACTTATCTGGAGGATGCTAAAGCCGACGGAAAAGGAAGGGGCAAGGGGCATTTGTTGCTATAAATCCCCCGCACAAATTCACAAACCCTATCTTTTCTTAACCTTGTCGACTGCTTTCTCAGAGCCAGCCAACCACAGCGCTGCTAGAGTCGCCCAATGTGCGTTTCTGAGCTCCTGGGAACAGCTGGCCAGAACGCTCAGCACGCGGGACTGGACATTTGCTTTCGCTTATTTTTTTTTCCACCAGGAGAAGCAGGTGCGAGAGAGTCCGGGGCTTGGGAGGCGGGAGGCGGAGAAAGAGAATCCATTAGGTCCTAGTTAGGGGACAGCGACCGCTCCTTACACATTATACTCGTGCAGCGGACCTCAGTGCAGAGAACTGTTCCACCGAAATTTACACAACTCGGATCAGAAAACAACCTCCCAGTCCATTTCTACTCTAGCTGAACTGCCCCCGCAGCGCCACACTTCCCAAATTTCCCAGACGGACGAGGACACTTAAGAGGGGACCTGGGGTGGGGAGAGGTCTCCGACACTGGGATCGCAACTTTCTGGGTTCGAAAATCGAAAGACTCCAACTTCTTTCCCTCGACTTCCTCGGTCAGTCCTGAGCCAACCGAGTGTATTAAAATCTCAAGCCCGGAGCAGGGATGGCCCTGCCGGGCGTCGGCGGCGGAAGCTAGGGGGCGGTGGGGAGAGGGGGGGGGGCGGTGGGGAGAGGGTGGGGGCGGGGAGGACGCGCAGGCGAGACCTCCCCCCACCCGATACACCCCCGCTGGGAGACCCGCTGGCCTACCGGGCACAGCCAGAGGGGGCCTTAGGAACCGCGCCGGAGGCCAGAGGACTCCAAAACCGAGTTTACGGGACGCCTGCCTCTAACTCCTCAAGATCCATTTCTTATGGGTGATTTATGCACGAACCTCTTTGATCAGGGACAGTTTTATCTAACCCTACAGATGACGGACGCGGCTACTAAAATGCCTCGTCCCTGCTGAGGAAAATGTTGCTCCCTCTTTCCCAAATGCGGTTGCCTTTTCCCCCGTGATCCGCACCCCCTGCCTCTTCGCTCCCCTCCACTATCCCCCGCCCCGTTTGCTACATTAGCTGCAGTCCCTCCGTGTGTTTTAAGTCAACAACAACAAAAAGGCCCCGGGCAGGGTCATTTGGGAGCCAAGGCAAGCAGATTTGGGGCACGCGATCACCTTGATGCCACACGTGTTTGGGGTCCTAAAAAGAGCTCCAGCCAAGGACCAGGAGAGCTCGCTCCCAAAGTGCGGGGGCCGCCTTCCTAAGGCAGAAAGCGAAGCCCTCGCAGGAAAGTCCCCGGGGGCTTGGGCTTGCTCGAAAGAGCGTTTGCTCAGAGGAGGGTTGGAGCCTGGGTGCAGAGGGTAGCGTCAGTCCGCGGTTATCTGCGGACCGGGACTCATCAGAGCAACCGCTTTGGCTTAATTGGGGAGGAAAGGAGGCGGCAGGAGAGGGGCAACGGGGGATCACGTTACGGAACCTCCTAGTCCCTAATAGGTAAAGGAAAAGCGGCATCTCAGAAGTGATTAATAGTCGATTGTGTGTGTGTGTGTGTGTGTGTGTGTGTGTGTGTGTGTGTGTTAGTAGTATTTCATTAAAACCATATCCTGAAACAAAGAGTTGTTTTCTTTCTCCTTCCTTCCTTCCTTCCTTCCTTCCTTGTTTCCTTCCTTCCTCCTCCTTTTTTTTTTTGGCTTTGTTATTACTCTAACAGGAGTTCTAAAAACAGGATTTTCCAAATCAAAGGATCCCCGGAGTCGTCTGCCCCCTCCCAGCCTCCCTTCCCTCCCCCAAACTGCTTTGGTACCGTTATCCCTGCAGGGAGTTCTATACTCTTGATTCAGCCGGAGGACAGTTAATAGCTGACTGGATTAAATACTGCAGACTCCAGCCTGGGCTATTTGAAAATCCGGGTCGTGGACTGTGCCTAACTTCAGAGAAGGAAAGCTGATCTATGAGATGTGTTTTAAGTTTCACTCAGTTGGGGCCTGGAAAGAAGGAAGAGAAAGGAGGATTCTTTGCTCCAGATCTCTTTTATATATTACGAAGTTAGAAGTTTTAAAAAGCCTGTGTTGGTCAGGGGTAGCAAGAGAAGGCAAGGGTGGAATGAGGCGAGAGGCAACCTTAGCAGGAGACTAAAGCAAATTTCCTTCTGTCATGATGTGCAAAGGGAGTTTATAAGGACATTTTTAAAAATGTTGCCCTGGGAGATAGGTTTCTTCCCCAGGAATGGAACCGTATCATGTGGAGGTGAATCAACAGACCCCTCTGAAGGGTTCATTGTCATTGCTAAACTGGCAGTTCTGAAATGGTCCCTGTTAGCTAACTGTTGGCTTTCAACAATAGTAACAGCAATTTGATTGGTGTTAAGTTTCAGGAACAAAAGAGGAAAAGAAATGTAAACTTTCCTCCAGCACTGTTTAGAAATGGAGGTCTGCAAGCCCCAAAGGAAAGCTCCACAGAGCAGAGGCAGGGTGTTGGGATCCAACCCAACACTCATCTAGTCTGGGCAAACCCCAAAAGGCAGGGTCTGAGGTCTTCCTCCAGGATGCTCTGGGGTCTATAACCAGATATGGAAGGCACCCAAGGTGATTTAAAAGATTAAGTTCCTCCAGGGATGGCTAAATGAGTATTTAAAGTAAATGGTACAGGGAGAAAAGATGTGCCTATTTATGTGGTCCTGTGCATTTTTAAAATGGTCACCCTTAAAGCTAATGTGATCCCTTTGAAGGGATTTCAATTCTGACCACACCTTTGGAAACCCAAAAAAGGAAAAAGATAAACTCTGACAGTAAATTAGATTTAATCTTGTGGAAGGAAGTACCCCAACTTCTCAACTTTTAAAGAATGTTTAGAGAGCTGTATGGGTGGCTATATAATAACTATAAGCCAGGTGCAATGTCAATATAGCAGAGTCTTAGGAATAGTTTTGCATTTTAAGTTAAATAAGAGCCACGGCAGTTCACTTAATGGACAGTGCTAGAGCACACTATCCATTAGTGTTCATTTAAAATCTTAATACGCACAGAGATCCAGGCCTGCGCCACGTGGTAATATTCACAATAACCTCTATGGGCCTGTCTCTTAAGTACGGAGAAAAGGAATCGGACTGACTTCCACAACTGGGCAACTGCTAACTCATTCTAATTTTGTTTGTAAATTGAGTTTCCTTGTTGCACGGAGAAAAAGAAGTCTCCTATCTGTACAAGCCATTTAAAAATCCTTTTCAATCAAACTGATGATTTCACTGGGTGAAAACCCTGCGCCATGGGCAGCTGGCATCCCCAGCACGCTGTGTCCCCGCCCCAGGAGGGAGGGGTCACCGCTCATCTTTCAGCTCATCCAAGCATCTTGGAGGCTGAGGGTCTGTCAGGTCTGGCATTCCTTCGCTCTTCTTATCACTCTCTACCCTTTCAAAAGGCAATTGATTAGTTTCAGCTTTTCCAAACCGAGATTCGATACGTTTCTCAGGATCAAACGTCTTTGAGAAGCCAAGAGAGAAGCGTGGGGGATGGGGAACGTGAAGCAAGAAAAGCAGTGGGGAGAAATGTACCCTCTACCTCAACCCTCCGACCCCAAGGCACCTAGGGGATGGGATGCTGGGCAGGGGATGAGATTGTGACTTTTCCTGGAAGAGGCTCTTAATGAAAGATGTGTCCTCCCTTTCCAGAAGCAAATATTTAAAGGAGAATATAGATACTAGAAAAGGAGGTTGATGATTTATGCCTGGATTTCCCTCTGAGCTTTTGCCTCCCTTGTATTTACAGGCGTGGCCCCCTTTGCAAGTTGTACATCTGTTCTCTTCACGTGACGTTTCTTAAAAGCCCAAACATCTGGGCAAGATAAACTTGCTTCAGGTACCTGCTTAACTTTTCACTTGTCACACTTGCGTCACTCCCCTCCTGCCTGCCTCCGTGGCTGGGTCTAGGGTGCACTTTGCTCCAGCCCCCCAGTCCGAGGTGATTCTACAACGCTTCGTCCCGCCCCCCCCCCCCAACGCCCACCTCTACCAGGGCCTAATTCTTTGGCAGACCCCCGTCCTTAGGTCTCCCGCCTCTGGCTCCACTCTGTAGGTCAATGAGGGCACCATCTTGAATCCATGCAGAAAAGTCCTATGTCTTTCGATTCCGGCTTCAGAACAAAAACAAAACAACTGCCTAATAAGCTACACGCCAGCTCGCATTGAGACCCGACAGTCTCACGCACGTCTCTGCATCCCGAAGTTAAATGAGAAAAAGGAGCAGCCGAGGTTGACGGTTGTGTTTTACCTGAGCATTGGCAGTAACTGCTAGATGTTTAAACCGCATGTTTTACAGAAATTTAATTTCACTCGCTCCAATCTCTCCTCCCTCAAGAAGGCCGCCTCCCGGGATGAATGTTCTTAGAGCGTTTTTTTTTTTTTCCTTTTCCTAATCTGGAATTGCGTTCCCTTGGCTTCAGCTTATATCGCAGGCAGAAGGACGGAGACACGTCCACAAACTTGGGAAAGGGGGGTGGCGAATAGAAGGAAAAGAAAATAGTCCACGTAAACAAGCAAGCCGGCCGCTTGAGGCCTTCACTCCAGCAAACCCCAACTGATCTCATTGCAGGGCGCCCGCGAAATCCCAGCTGTAATTGAGTGTTTTCTTTGAGGTTTTCTGACCATGTGCTTCTTACCATGGTTACCATGACTCTGATAGAAGCTGGATATACATTAGAATCTCGCCGCATCCTTTCCCTTAGGCTTATCTCCTTGGCTCTTACCAAAGAGAATAGAAAGGGGGAAAATTTTGTGCCAGTGATTTTAACCTGCCCCACCTTCCAATGACCTGCCACATGCTCCTTCTTACTTTATAGACATCTGGGAATTCCATACATGCCTTACACTCCAATTACACACCTTCTTCAAAGGGCACGTGCTTTGATTTGCTGAGAACTTTAAGTGGGCTCAGGTCCTGGGGCCTTGGGACAAAAGCGAATGGAAAATGTATCCAGTGGCCTGTTTACCGGGTCTGTCTTTTGCTGTTTGGTAAATAAGGCTAATTAATAAATCTTTTTGCATTGGGAAGGCCGAGGTTTCGAGGGGTTTGGGGGGAACATAGTGGGGTTGTCGGCCTTGAGAAATTACGAGGAAACAGATTTCTCCTTCCACTTGGCCGGCGCACTTCCCTTCCACTTTCGCTGGGGGTGGGGCACGCTTTACGACACACACGCAGAAAATTCTGGAAAAGTGGCCCCGGGGGATCCCCCTCCTGACCCCCGTTTGTCGCTAATGCGGGCCTCTCTCTGGAAATTGGAGGTTGGGCCTTTGCCTGAAGCTGCTGCTGCTGCTGCTGCTGCTCGCTTCACTACCGCTGACACTTGGAGCCGCCGCCTCTGCGCCGCGCCAGACGCGGGGCCCGCGCGGTGCACGCAGTCGGAGGAAGGCGCAGACGCTGTCGCTGTCCCCACGGTGCGGCCCGGCCGCCACCCACGCAGGGGAGTCTGGGCCCGCACCCCCTCCCGCGCCTGCCGCAGGTGAGATCCCCGCTCCCCATCAAGCTCTGTTTAGGTTTCCGTGGCGTTTGTTCCCCGCAGGTTTGTTTGTTTTTCTTCAAATTACAGATGCAGGGAAAACCGCCTGACATCATGAGAGCCGGACAAACGCTCACTTTGAAGGATTCCTGGGCAGGACTTCAAGTGAAATCATATGCCTGAGAAGAACTTGATACCGGTCTAGAGAAAATAACCAGTTCTGAGTTTGCCAAACCGTGGAATGTGCAAAATGCTCGACTTTTTTGCAAGAGGCCAAGTGTCCCTTAAAAAGCTCCATTATGAATATGAGCCTGAAGACCGAAAGAGCAAGAAGTTTGTGCCCTTGTTGGGTGTGAGAAAAAAGTACACACGTTGTGTGAGTTTCTGCTATTTAATGTTATTTTATATGTTTCACTTGGGGAAGGGTACTGCAACTGTGCATGAATGATCAACTGTGACCGTGCTTAGCAAGAGGGTGCACGGAGAGGGGGAAATGTATGTATATGGGAACAAAAACTTGGTGTTTTCTTATGACTGAGGCCATCAATCAATCCAGCGACATTAAGAGCAAGACCAAAAAGCTATGTGCAAAGTAAAGGAAACATTCCTACTCAGTTGTGCAAAAGTCATCCAAGAAAACTTAATACCATATTCCTTCTCCAGCGAATGCATTCTGGTTAAACAGTTAAGAGTCCTGGGTGCGCCACCACATTAAATTCTCACTTCTGGAACAGAAGTAAATCATTCTAAGTGCCCTTTAAATAAGAATAGGTAGCAAAAATAAAGTGAGATAAGATGCAACAGGAAATAACAGTGGAGAGAAGAAAACACAGGTGGCTTTATTTCTGTTCTGAAGAAGACTCAGCATTGTCACGTGCTTTGGGGTCGCGGAGGTTGGATATATAGAGTCTGCAAGCTGAAAATTGTGTTCCAACAGCTGATATTTTCCATATCGAATTCTTCTCATTCAAAGTAAAACTAGTCACCACCCTGCTTTCATTCATTTATTTGTCTGAAAATCTAGATGAAAATATCACCTTCAGTTTAGTATTTAGTATTACTCAATATAAACGTGGCATTTGCTCTTCTCCAAAGTGTTTTCTCTTATGAGAGAAATGGAGAGAACAAAACACCAGGAAAGAAAAAAAAAAGCAGATGGAAGACTACCTAATTTTGAAACTTCTAGTTTTTATATCATCAGAGTTTAGAAATTACCTTCTCAGCAATGATGCTCAGCTCCATCCTGAGGTACGTCAAGAAATCTGAAATATCAAATAGTCAGACCAAGCTAGTGAACAAGGAGATCCCTCCATGAACAACTTAAAGAATGGAGGTGGTTGGAATGTACACACACAAAAGAGAATCACCAGCCTGGTGTTCTCTCTCACCCTTCTCGGCACTTCCCTTCCACTTCTGCCCTCCACGCGCACATACGCACACAGTCCACTAGTGCACCCCCACTGAATCACTTTCCCATCTCAATTTTTGGTAAAAGACTAGCAAAATCCAAATATTAATTCCCCAAGCCTTCACTAATCTTTTAATATAAGTAAATGCTAAGGCTTTCTATCATAACATATGGTCTAAAATACACTAATAAATGTACCATACTGTTAAGTCAGCATTCTGTGAGGACATGTGGAGAGGGAAGTAAAAACCTTAGGACAATATAGTAACCTGGACCTGAGCTGAGCAAACATAATCTGTTTGCATTCTTATACTTTTTTTCTGCCGTAGTCATTGTTTGAATTGGGCAGCAAAATTATTTTCCAGTTGAGTTTTCCTATTTGCACTTGAATGCACCAAACTGTAAATAAAAGTTATGAACTAAGCAATACAAACTTACTACTTCTAATATTAATTATAAAAGCCGGAATTTTCCTGGCCCAAACATAACCAGAATGAAATAAAAATCAAGCACTGTTTGTTCCTATTATTGATTTACTTAACACCATCAGATTTTATATACATAATGTAACAGGAAAATTCTGTGTAATTTTGGGTAAAACATATTTGCTAATGAACTGACTAGAAAATGAATAGCTACAGCATTAACAATTGTAATTGTTCCAATAGTTAACAAGGATACTGGAAGTTCATGTTTTTTGTTTATTTTGTATTTCACTCCACATGTCCTTATGTATAAAAGGAGCATGCCTTCATAACGGGTAACAGCAAGATGGGAAAATATTCATAAGTTTGGCTTTTTTTTTGCAGCAAACATGACAGTAAATGTCATTTTCATTCATGAAAGAGTTAAGCAAACTACAAATGTAATTCTCTCTTGCTGGGTTACTCTTCATCATTTCCTTTGCATTTGTATTCATTTATATGTGTATAAAGGGTAATAATTTTAGTAACACTATGTGCATCTTTTCACTGAAATGAATCCATTATTTAATAGTCCTTACCAAAAAAATGGAGGGCATGACAAAAATACACAGTAGCAAGAGAAAATAGTGCTGACTGCATACTGCTGATTTGCATTTAACTGTTTTACAGCTGCATCTTCAAAATATAAGGAAGAGGGGTAAATAACAAATTTAAGTTTTTGCCGTTTGGGGACCTGATTAGAGATGGAGAGATGCTACTAAGCCCAGTAACAACAAACTGGAATAATAATAAAGCTGTCTTTCTAAATAACAGGCCTGTACCTGTCAGTAGCTAGTTTGAGTTTTTCACTGCTTTGTTTATATTAGTGCCCCCTCCCTCCTGTGTGCCTTCAGAGTTAAACAAGCAGGTATTTACCTCCAACTTAATCCTAAGCTTTAAAAATATAGACCAAACTCTAAAGTTCTTAAAATTTTCAGTCATATTTATTTATTGCAGAAAAATAATATACAAAGATATTTACAAAACAATCATAAAAATATGAATGCATTTAGACACCGGATCTATTTGCATTTTACCGTGGGTCCTCAATAAATAAATAGAATGTTGTATTTTGTATTTTAAGTTTTTTTCCCTCAGAGGAAGAATGAAAAAAAGAATTAACTGACTGTGATTTTGCATGTCAGTTTTATTCCAGCATTTTTATTTCTAAAGGTGTTCTTAATATCCTTCTGATTGTTACCATTTTAAAATGGAGAAAAGTCCATAATGATGTCTTTCCTTTCAGTGGCTGATTGGCACGACCTCTTGAGAATGCATGCATGAAAAAATAAAAATAAAAACATTCTTCGTCATAAAAAAAAGAACACAAACAATTGTTCAAACTTCTATCAGAATGCAGAGGTGTGAGGATGGTGCCGCTGCCCGTCTGGGAATCACTGTCCACGGGCCTGTCTCGCTTTCTCTTTTAAAAGTGCGCCCCACGCCCTGTTTCTTTGAATTTGGGTTCTGCTCTTCTAATTTCCAAGAAAATCTTTGGCATATATATTTATTTTTAGTTATCCAGCTCCAGAGTCTCTAGACTGTCCATTTTCTCCTTCTCTGGAAACAAGGACATCTGCAAAAACCCAAAAGGGGGTAAAGTCGGTTATTGTGTAGGTCTCTGGCTGTTTTCTAAGACTAGTGAGCACTGTTCTTATCACCACCCCTGAGAAATAGGCTGAACAACCTGGAAGGATTTCAGCCCAAGGGCAAGAGGAAGTGGGTGGGCGGAAAGAAGGAGGAGGTGGAATTTGGAAACATTGGTTGTAAAGAGAACGAAAACTTTAAAGCCAAAAGAAGGGGAGGCGCTGGCAACTGGCCTTACCCATGACCCTTGACTCTCTTTCAGTCTCCCCTCCTGTCTGTCACGCACACTCATCCACACGCACACCCTCACCAGGGCGCATCCCTCACCCCCTAGCCGTATCGAACTGCCTCCAGGGGGAAGAGGTGGCGGTACCAGGTGGGGTGGGAAAGGCTGAGAGGGAAGCGGGAGAAGGGGAGGAAGACGCGGTGGGCTGGGATCAGCGGCCTGGCCGTCAGTCCTTCGGCCACCTGAGCGGCGAGGGGGCGCAGAAGCGCTGGTCCTTACCTAGGTCTCCGGCCTTGCCGAGGGGGTGGGGAGCTCCGCCTGCTAGTGGGACGCGGACATGGACCAGGCCCCCTCCATCCTCCAGACCGAGAAGGCGTAGCTGAGCCGCTCATGGGCCACATAGCTGCAGCTTGCCATCTTGGAGTCCAGCTCGTCGCTCTGGAGGACCTGGTAGAGGAAGTCGATGTACCTGGCTGCCAACTTGAGGGTCTGGATCTTGCTCAGCTTGTCCGAAGGCAGCGTGGGGATGATCTTCCGCAGCGCGGCGAACGCCTCGTTCAGCGACTGAGTGCGCTGGCGCTCCCGCACATTGGCCATGACCCGCTGCGTCTGCAGCTCCTCGTAGGACTGTGGACTCCCGCCGCCGCTGCTGCTGCCGCCGCCGCCCGCGCCGCCACAGCCCGCAGACTTCTTGCCGCGCTTGCCCTGGGCCGGGCTGCCCGGCTCCTCGCCGCCTCCGACGCCCCCGCCCGCGGCCCCGCCGGGCCCCGAGCCGCCGCCCGCGCTGCGCCGGCTGCTGCGCCGCTTGCGCCCTCCGCGCTTGCCGCTCGGGGGCTGCTGCCGGTCCGGCTCCTCTTCGCTGTTGCTCAGACTGTCGTCGGCCGGCGAGACTGGCGAGCTGGACACGTCCTGCATCATCTCTCGGGCGGCAACGTGCGGCCTCGCAGGCCCGGGGCAAAGGGGCGGCCCGGGGAAGAGGAGGAGAGCTGGGCGCTTCAGCCCGCCAGCTTCCCCCGCGCGCGGCGCCGGCCCGGGCGGTGCGGCCCACCGAGGAGGGAACGGGAGGAGGGACAGGGAGGATCTCCGCGGGGAGGGCGCGCGGGGGAGGCGGGGAGGGAGGCGGGAGGGGGAGGGGACGGTGTGGATGGCCCCGAGGTCCAAAAAGAAGGCGCCCAACGGCCGCAAGCACACCCCGCTCGGCCTCCTGGAAACGCTGCGGGTGCCGGCGAGCCCGCGAGATGTCTGGGAGTTGGGCGAAAGCTGCAGACTTGGAGGCTCTTATATCTTCGTGCAGGCGGAAAGTTTGGGGGCAGCAGTGTCATTGGCCTGACGTGGGGAGGAGGGACTTTCGAAGTTTTATAGGAAAGTTTCCGCTTTCCAGCCCCCCTTCTCCGTCCCCACCCCCCTTCCTTGGGGTCTAACAATTCGTCCTCCCAAACCATTCAAAACCGACCTGGCCCGGCGGCCGGCCCCTCTGCCCGCCTCTTTGCTGCCCTCCCCTTTCCTTCCCTCCCCGCCGCCCTCCTCCCGCGGGTTTGGGCGATTCTCTTCCGCGCCGGAGCGCGCGGGCCGCACCCCCGCACCCGAGCGCAGCCAGGGGAAGCGGCTAGAGGGGACCGTCGCGGCTGCGGTGTGGGTCCCTCCCGGAGAGTGGCTGTGACAACAGCGAGGGCAACAGTTCCTGCGCATTGGGTGATTTCTCATTTCGCCCCAATAGCCTCCAGGTCCGTGGGCCGGTTGGGGATTGCTGGGCGGGGGGAATGGCCAGAAAATTGGCAACCGCGTAGCCCACCAATGGTCAAGTAGATGGGTCCCTGGAGCCCCAAGGGCCAAACTGCTGTGGCTGGCTCGGAGGTCGTGGGCGTTTCTGAAGACGTGGCCGCGCCGCCGGGACTGCGGATCTGCACCCTGGCCTGCTCTCTCACCCCTGCCTGAGAAGCATCTGAGCTTCTTTTGCTCTTTGTAGTGACCCAGTCTAAAGGTTCACAATACCCAGGGGACTACGCCTCCGAAGGTGCCTGGAAGAGGCAGAAGTTCATTCTCCAGCGGAAGGGAGAATGTCCTTGGAGAACACAGTTGGGCCAGAGGGGGGCAGCGCAGCGTGTTTGCCGCGGCCCTGATGGCTTGAACTGCCAGCCCAAGGTGGGAGGCAGTTCTGTCCTCACCCCACTTCCAAGTAAGGCCTTGGGTGGTGACCTCTAAACGTCGGCTCGAGAGAGAGGGACGGGGTCCGACATTGCCAGGACATACGGGGCTGCCGGCTGTGAGAGCCTCCTTTCCCGACCCCATTTCTGGAGGTCGGAGTCAAATATGCTTCCTGCGCCCCGAGCGCACACCAGTTACTTGGACATTTTTACATTTTAAGCATTTCAGTCTAATAAGGTAACAGCGAAGAACCCCAAAGAGGGTGTTAAGGCAGAATGTGGCAAATCGGAAGCAACAAAAGTTGGTGAGCTGGTGAGGGGAAGGAATTCAGCCGTGGAAGGGAAACTCATCTTGGCAACGCTCCACTACTTCTTCTTTGGAACTATTTGGGACAATATAACTATTTCATGTTCATGTCTTGGGTTGCAAAGCAAACCAGAGGTCAAAAGCCGTATTCGGTTGGAGGGGGGTGGTTCAAATATGGGAGGGTGCCAGAGTGTTGCATCCTGGGCTCGGGTACCCCGCGCAGGCCAAGTTCCGCTCGGGTTCTCCCAAGTCTGGACTCAAAGATTAGAATGAACTCAGAGAAGCCCCTTTCATAGCTAGACCCAGGGTCGCGGGCGTCTGGTGGAGGAGGCGGGAGCCCAGGCGACACGCGAGCTGGCCACGTGGCTTTGCCCCGCTGAGGCTCACAGCTTTGGTCCGGTAAACCCAGGGGTGTGGAGCGCATGGGTCCGGTGGAGGGATCAGCCTTGTGGGAGAAATGAGGGCAAGAGACGTCCCGCCTGCAGCGGTCAAACAAGGAAGGCTGTGCTTTCCTGGGAAGGGTTTGTCTGTGACCATTTGTACAAATATTCAGAAACAATGACTACAGCGTGCCAACTGGCCTGCTTCGAGAGTCACTGCCATATTTTAAAATGAAAGCCTGTGTGAAAATCAAATTCTTCTTGACCTCCACATAATAGTACTCAGGCAGGTCTCCTGGAAACAAAACACACCCTGATAAGTACCCTGTGTCGCATCTTCTGCCTGTAGCACTTCACTTGGAAGCAGTTAGAGACCAGGCATAAATTCTGCCACACCCTCTACCCAGGGTCCTTTTCTCGTCAATTTGAGTTGCAGAGTATTCCGCAACTCTTATTTGAAAGTGGTTGCAGAAATCTTGAGAAATGTCCACCTTTACTTACCTTATTTATTTAAAAAAATCAATCTCAAATCTTAATTTTTTTTCTTCAGCTGAATTCTCAAAAATAAAGAGATCGAATATTTGGATGCTTTCTTTTGTGGCTGTGGGTAAGCAAGACAGGGAAGTGTGGGCAAAGAGTAAAGGAAACCATACCTGACCAAGGGGATTTGGTGTGGGGTTGGGGGATGAAAATGGGGGCGGAGAAACTGGAGGAGAAACCGAGTCCTTGACAAGGCAGCAGCCGGGGATCATTAGCCAGTCCGACTTGCAGAGTCATCAATCTCCAAGGCTAGTTCTTAAACCAGTGAGCCCAGCCCTTCGGCAGGCGCTAAACTTCTAGGGGATGAAGAGCCTTTGGCCATTACTGGGACCTGCAGGGTCAAAGCGACTCTGGTTGACGATGCTTAGAAGAGGATTTAAAATGAATGGCCTGACTAGGACCCTCCCCATCCCCACACGGAATCCTCCTGACCCAGTCACAATGAACAACTTTAGTTCCAGGAGGAAATTTTCCTCGAACTCTTCCAAGGAGTGGAGGAAGAGGATGAGACCGATTTCTGAGTGCTCAGATGTTGTTTTTTGAGCAGAAGGATGTAGCCTACCAAATGAATCACCTCTCAGAACATCTGGGTCTCCAGACTCCCCAGTTTGCAAAACGTGCCCTGGCCTGATGGTTCCACTCTGCTCACCTATAGCTGTATCCTACCTAACATTGTTTTTAAATTTTTTCTTATCCACTCTTGCTGATGCAAGAGTGAAGGCAGGATCCCTTTCTATGTGCTGAGGAGCTGAATGTAATTCTGCGTATGTTGTATACACACTAACGATGACTTCAAAAACACTCAGTTTAACATATGAAATCATAGTTTTAAAAGCCTAATTTTGGGGCTCTTAAGAAGCATTCTTTGAAATTTCCCTTTGAGCCGGACCTGAGCCTGACTTGAAAGTCAGTGGAACACTACCTTCTTTGGGAATACTGGATCCATTGCAACTTAATCATTTTGTCTACTTCTAAAATAAATTTTCTGAGAAAAATTAACCAAAATCAGAAAAGTTGTCTTTTGCACTTGACAATTCAAAATGAGCTTTGTTTTCAAACTGCGAAGTTGGCATGTTTGCCGTCCTTCCTGAGGATTGTGTGCTGTGTTAAATTTTTTTTTGAAAACAGGAGTCAGAGTTAGGGATCTCATACTGAGCATGTGCAATAAGTATGTACAGATCTGCATCTTTACAGTTTGAATGCGCACTGGTGTTCTCTTAGCAACAGTCATTCATAAATACTTTTAGAGGAGAGGAACGCAACAAGCTGGAACCGTTAGCAAGCTGGTAAGTTTGGGAGTTGGGTCTTGCACAAACGCTGAGTAATCGGATCTGTGTCCACCCTTTCTCCTCAGTCTTTGGATGCCCTACCACCTGCTTGTTGGCTTAGAGTTCTGCGAAATAATTTCTCCAAATTGCATGGATGGAGCACAAGATCATTCCCACAGAAGGGGGCGCAAATTGGAAAAGGCTGCGTGAGTGCATCTCCGCCGCTGAGATTGCCCGTTGCAGATGAGATCTTACTTTCATCGCTGCATGGGGGTGTGAGTGAGAGGGTTTCTTCAGAGGGAAATGTAAAGTTTGTGGCAGCATGAATGACCTTGATGACCCTCTAAAGGCAGACCCTTTCTCTGCGACACAGGTAGTTTTAATGATGTTGGAACCCCTTGCCCTAACTAAGGGGTCATTCTCTTTCGTTTAATGACAGGTTAATTCATGATTTTGACTGATTCTACCTTTCTCTTTAAGAATTTCTTTAAGAAAAACAAACAAAGTTGTAAAGTTGTAAGTAACTCAAATCTGAAGCTTGCGGTCCAGAAATGAAGAAAAAAAAAATACAAAGCACAAGCAATTGACTTGCCAACACCTCAAATGAGCAAAGCAAATTTTCAAATAAATATTCATTTCCCAACTACCTGGCATTCTGCACACAAAGTGAGACATAGCTTGCCAGACTTCTAGGGAGGGAAGGATCAGGGTGTCGAGGCAGAGGGAGTTGTGAAGAGCCGCTCCCCAAACGCTTTCCACTTGCCCGGTGTGCGGGCTTGGAAGTCTGTTCTCCATCTTTGCTGCCAACTAGCCTTGTGGAAATACACTCTCACTTTACTTACTTCGAATAATTGCTGCAATAAATAATTGAAGAAAAAATATAAGAAATGCATAGTTATCCGTAGAGGCTTTTATCATGGCCGCAATCTTTTTACATCATATGCATTTTTACCTCCTTTTAAATCATGCGATAATGGGGCAATTGAAATATAAATCAAATGATTTACATTCTGTTTTTTTGTTCAGCTAAATATCCCTTTCTAATGACAACTTTCATCTCTCTTCAAGGGTTTTTTGTTTTTTCACAAATGGCTTTGCCTGAAGCCCTAAGTGCTACTACATCCATTGTTTAGATCGATTCTTTCTACAGAAAACATGTTGTTTTTGCCAGTGACCACAAGAGGACGCAATTTCCCAGAGAACTTGGTTTAAAGAGAAGCTCATGGAAGAGGAAAGCTAACGACATGGTAAAAATACTCCACAATTAAATGTCATTTTAGGGATGTCTAGTTGATTTATGTCACTTTTATTAATTTTTAAAAACAAACATGAGTTGACATTTAAGCTTTAGTGTTTTTGGAAAAATTATGATCTTTTCTCTTTATTGAACAAAGTTTATTGTACAAAAAACTTTACATTAGTGAAAATAAAATACCATTTTAAAGGAAAGTTTATTTTACATTAGCAGAATTTTGTGCAAAACTCTATCACCAGAAATTTTATTTTCTTAACTTCAGAGCCATGTTTGAGAATTAAAACCAGTTAAAAAACATATATGGCCATTCTAGAATGTCTTTGAAAGTTTGAATTTTTAGTTGGGGCACTGGGAATGTCTTTATATAAAAAATGGAAATTATATTTTGTCAATTATATTTTAATGTGCATGGTAGATTAAGACCTAAAATTATTGTTTCAAAGCTGTAGAAAAACAAGTTAAAAAGTACCAACTCCCAACACTTCCCCCAAATTATTACACATTGTGTTTGATTTAATTTAAGATTGCCTTCCTCTTTTCTACTACTTTCTTTCAAAAAATATTTCAGGGCTGAGTTCTTTGTAAATTAAAGTTAACATGAACTACATCTTGATCTTTTTTGGGAAGAGTTTTGTGGTCCTGGTGGAGCACCGTGACATCCAAGATGGGGCATGTCGGTTTCAGTGGGAACCCAAGGCTTTGGTTTGGCACTTGTGTCTTTTTGCAGATATGTCCCTAATCACATCTTCCGAGAGCCTGCTGGAAGGACTGAGCACTGGACCGAAAGACTTGGAACAAGATGAGGAAAAGACATGAGAGGGAAAACAAAGTGAAAATAAGGAAGAAATGAAGAGAGAGCAGAATGTGGAGAGAGGGTAAAAGATGGAGCTGGAGCAAGTGAGGAAAAGGGAATTGACAGAGAAAGAGAGAATGAAGCTTCATGTGCAAGGGGAATAAAAGGCTTAAATGACAAGAGTGAGAAAGAAATAATTTCACTTAGTGGGAAATAGGAAAGCGCCAGGATTATTTGCCTCAGTTTCTGCCTGAGTTGTAAGTAGCTGCGTGGCCTTTATTATAGGCATTTAGTTTTAAAAGTTCTTGTCACTGTCACCTGAGTCATAGCAACAGAACAACAACAACAACAAAACCATCACAAGAAACAGTGTGAAGGTCCATGAAACTTTTTTTAAAGATTATTTATTTATTTATTTTTAGAGAGAGGGGAAGGGAGGGATAGAGAAAGAAATGGAAACATTGCAATGGGAAAGATATATCCACTGGTTGCCTCTCTCATGCCCTCAACTGGGGACCTGGCCTGCAACTCAGGCATGTGCCCTGACTGGGAATCGAACCCATGGCCTTTCAGTCCACAGGCCGGTGCTCAATCCACTGAGCCATACCAGCCAGGGAGGGCCATAAAACTTTTAATTAAAGTTGATGTTCATCTAATCGGCATGCTCTGTCCAGAATTAGAGTAAAGATGGTGACATGTTGTCCTTATTGGATCTCAGGATGGTGAAGGAGGACATCTGGGGGAACACTGATGCCATTCCTCCGGGAAAAATGCTATGAGCCATGATAGGATTTCAGAAATCTTGGTGGTTGCTAAGACTCATTAGTTATTTTCCACTTGACCTCCAGGATTGAGATCAAACCGGTTGTTTTTCCCTGTAGTTAATCAGGATCAATGCTTTTTCCCTCTCCACCTCAGATTCCTCAGGGAAAGACATAGTGTAAGTGATGAGTCTTATTCTCACTCACCCCTACTCAAGACCTTGAGAGATTGTAAGATTCGGATTCTGCCTAATGGTGCGTTAAGGAGATCTGAATTCTAGTTTCCACTGGCATTCATTAATTGCAACACGTTTAAGATTTGTAATTTAACATAAATTCCTCAAAGTCTTTAATTATTTTAGGTGCTCTGGGTAAGAAGATTTTAGTCTTTGACATCAAGAATGTCTCAGTCGAGTGGAAAATAAAACACGCAAACAATTTTCTAACATGGAGAGCTAAATATTGTGATAGATGTTTTCTTTCTCTTTCTCTTTTTAAAATTGATTTGATTGGGGTGACATTGGTTCACAAAACCACACAGGTCTCAAGTGTACAGCTGAAGAAAACATTATCTGCATATTTCATGGTGCACCTATTGCCCAAATTAAAGTATTTTTTCATCCTCATTTCCCGCTCTTGGGTCCACCACCACCTCCCCTCACCCCCCTCTCCCTCTGGCTACCTGATAGATATTTCTAAGCAGTGCCAAGGAAAGACCTTGAACCTGGTTTAAGGCAACAGGATGGCTTTGCACTTTGGGAAATCACCTCACAGTGATGGTAGCCTCCTCATAAATTTCCAGGAAGTCTGTCCTAGAGAGAAACCCACACAATGGCCCACTGACTAAATGAAGATGCACGTGACACATGGTTTGTTGAGTCAGTTTGAAATATCAGCAAGAAAGGGAAGTAAATGGGGCAGATTAATATACTAATCAGGTTGCAGACAGGCAGGGAGGACCATGCTACCAGGATCTTGGGGAATGCAGATCCACAGTGTTAATATCCTTTCATTAATATCATCTCTCTCTCTCTCTCTGTCTATGTCTTTCTGTTCCTCTTCCTTTCTCTCTCTTCCCCTTCCCTCTCCCTCCTTCTGTCTCCCTCTCTCTCTTTCCCTCTTTTCCCTACCCCCCTTTCCCTCTATCAATCAGGCTTCCTTGCTGATGGGGTGAGAGATCCCAAGTTTGTGGTGTGCCGTGTTAGAGGACGGCTGGAGCTCTTGGTCTCCCAGAGAGGCACAAGGCAAATGCGCCCTTTCTCAGATGAGCTTGACACTTCGCCTACCGAGCAGTTATACATTTTATCCTTATGTCTTGGCCAGAAAGACAGGTGGGCCAGGTTTGGTGTCACTGATAGGGGTCCGATCTAAGATACCATGAATATGGCTTCCCCGGGGAGCTTTATGCCTGCTTGATGCCTATGTAGTCTTTCTGTCCCTTCCTACTTACTTTACTGATGTCTTGGATGTCTCTGGGTGTTTACTTATTTCCTCCTTGTTTCTCTTATTCTCTTTAGCTGAATCAAATATTCATAAATAATACAGAAAGCATACATTGCAGTTTTCCTGTAGTATGCAAGTACATTATTTCAGCTTAATCCTAAAGGATTAATGGTACACACCAAGTGAGAAGTAGAATGGGTAGGAGGAAAGAAAGATGCTGGGAATGACATGGACAGACATGTGACATGAGTTTGCGTGGTGGCCTTTTCAGGGACCTGTTGGAAGTGCTGGGTAGCGGGAGGTGGAAGGAGTATGGAAGCAGCTGGAAATGACACAAAGTGCAGATTCCAGTAACTTTGTGTGCTGTGCTAAGGAATTCGGGTTTTATTCTACATGCAATTGGAAAATGGAAGAATGTTAAGCTGGGAAAGTATGTGATGAGATTTATATTTTAGAAATGTTAGTCTGGGGACAGACACAGTGCAGGGGATGGATGAGACAGGTGATTAGGTTTAGGAGGATCTCTCATCCACCCGCAAAATACCAGATGTAAGTGCATCAGTTGACGTACGTGAACGTACACGATTGCACGGGTGTGTGGACAGGATAATATAATGTTGGGAGAAAATGACAGGGTTAAGGGCGATTTTGAAGCCTCGGTTCTTTCTGTAAAATAAAATAAATGGGTTGGGAATATAAGACAGAAAACTGTACTTGAACAAGAATTAAATTTAAAAAATAAAATAAAATAAATGGATAGATAATTACAAAAATTTTAAAATATGTAAACATGAAAGGCTTTTAGAAATCATCCTGTCTGAATTATAGTCAGTTTTATAGATGAAAAGTTTCCTCTGTGACTGTTTGTAACTAAGATTCGGCAATATCTGGAACCTGAAAGCATTTTCCTAAGTGATGAGAATGAGCTTTCCTCTAATTCTAGAAACTGTGTGTGGCCAACTGCAGGCCTAAACATTTACGCCAAAAATGAGTAAAATAGGCAGTAAAGTAGTTTGAAGGGGGACAGAAGGGCCTCCTTCCAAAAACCACCTTATACTCCCCACAGTCATGCTTTAAATCTGTCACGGGTACCTCATTAAGTCGGGGCTTGGCATTGTCCTCTCCAGGCTCCTCTTAGAGATGGCAAAGTCCCCGAGGTGAGGTCACACATTAGGTCACTAACACCTTTAAGTGAATTGGATCGTATGATGTCTTTCTCAAGACAGGAGGGGATCCAGGCACCAAAGAACACTGGGATATACAGGAGAGGACAGGCTGAAAGGCAGGGAGAATTGTGAAGAAAGAGAAGGTCGTGGCACTAGGGCCTTTGTGGGTCTTCCAAGTGTGGGTCTTAGCAAACGTGGTGGTTCAGGGGCCTGTGGGAGCCTTCCCTGCCTGTTATTCAGGGTGGCTGGAGACATCCAGCTGTCATTTGGATTCAGTTCTGATAGGTAGAACACAAGGAGACTGCAAGGAAACCAGAGTCCACCAGACTTGTCTCATCAACCTGATCTCTGTTGAGGTCTTAGAACCTTGACATGGGTCCATCAAATAAAGGAATAGTCATCTATTTGCTATCAGGTATAAATTAAGAGCAGACAATAATTCTGATCTCTTGGTTTTAACTCTAGTGGGTCTATTTATATGTAGTCGTGTCCAAGACTAGAAATATTTCTGGGGAACATGAGTGTGTATAATGACTGAGAAAACAAAAATATCCACTCATGGTCATAAGCAACCTTAATGCAGTTTTAATTTCAGGCAAGGTTTTGGGAGGAAATAATTGTTAAAAATACCCTAAAGAGAAAAAAAGATGTTAATAAGGTCTGAAGGACCTTAACAGTCCAGCAGGGCTGGACTATTTGAAGAGCAGATATTACAAATAGATTATATTTAACATATTTTAATTGAGCCATCCTGTGAACTGGACCACACAGGCTGAGAGAATATTTCAGAAAAATAAACTCTACTTCTAGAGTTATGTAACATCTACTCACCATTATTCCATTATACGATTCTTATATGAAAATTGGGCACCCAGATATTGTATAGAATCGTTAAAATATTTTACACTGTACCCCATTTAACACATCCTAGATGAAAGAGAGAGAATTTGAGGGCAAACTTTGGTAAGGCAGAATGACTGTCAGGTTTTATACGTGGAGACACTGGCAATGAGGCTATGATCACGTGTGCTGTAGCTCCTGTCATTTCCCTGAGTTCACAGGTAAGGCAGAGAGTCATGCTATTGGAGTAATTCCATAGAGCAACAGCAGAATAAAATAGGAACCTAAGTAATTTCCCTAGATTAAATTAGATGATCATTTTTCTCTAATTTTTTTAAATTTAAAGCATTACAATTACAGAACTGGAGAAACTGCTTAGAAAAGTCACTTCATTCAAGTCGTAGATGACAAGAGTTAGGGGAAGTTTGAGAAGTCCAGAGCACTTCTTACTTTTCTGGCAAGACAGAATGGCCATAGAGGACGCTGTGGTAGATGAAAACCTGGATTCTGGAGCCAGTTCATGGAGGGTCAAATATGGCTAAACTTCTCCCTACCTGTGGCCTAAAAGATCTTACTTACTCTCCCTATGCTTCCAGTGAAGGAGAAAGAATAATGTTCAAGTACATCAATAATGTACTTGAACCTGAGATGATGAAATAGAGCCGTAAGAGCTAACCACTTAAAATGGTGTCCAGCACTTGATACATGTTTGATGTTATTATTTAAAATGAAGACTAAGGTTTTCAGTACCATGTAGACAGAGATGAAGCATTCACATTCAATTCTAAGTGAAAAGTGCAAAGGGAAATTTTTAAAGGGTCATTGAGGAATTCAGTTGATGGTCCATTACTGTTTGAAGAGCAACTGTTCCTAGAACCTTGTCCAAGTCCCTAAAGACTCAAAGTTCAGGGGGAAACACCAATTGGAGGAGGTTCAATGATTCTGTACCCTAGCTGCATAGAAATGGCGACAGGAGGCATCTGACTTCTTCAGTTTCTGTCTTGGTTGGTGTTTTGTCTGAGCTGAAGATTCTCATATTCAACTGTGCGCTTGACACCACAGAGTGGGTTCCTCACAGAGAAGTGGAACCTACTGTCACTCTCAAATAACTTGCTGATCAGTAAATTAAGTATATAATGTTTTAAAAAATTATAACAATTTTTCCAATGAGAGTTGACATTCAATATTATATTTGTTTCAGGTATACATTATAAGTGGTTAGACATTTATATAACTTACAAAGCGATTTCCCCAAAAGTCTAGTACCCCCTGACGCACATGTAGTTGTTACAGCACTGCTGACTATGTTTTCTGGGCTGTACTTTACAGCCCCATATTTATCTCGTTGTTTAGCCTGAAACCTCTGTTTTCATCAGCCCACCCCCTCCTCCATCCGAGTGGTCAGGAGGAGTGCACTCTCCACCAGCATGGACAGTCTGGGTGCTCGCCCAATAACGGGGAGCTGGTTTGCATGTGCGGCACTCGGAGCTGCTGCAGAGATGGCATTTCCAGAGTGCAGAGTGCTGCGACGCTCTGTAGCCTGAGTCGGTGTTGGGTGGCTCATCTCGGAGTCTCTTTCACTCGTGTTAGTATTTTCTCCCCACATCGCCCAGCGGCCATAAGAAACCAGATGCTTCTCACATTCCTCAGGGACTCCATGATGTGCAAAAATAAGGTCCACAAATACTTGCTTATTGATTATTATTTTCTTTAGAAATGTACACAAAGTGCATTTTTAGGTCAAATATTCCTCAACACATGCCACTGTCACCCTAAAACTACATTTTAGCCAATATACTTGAGTGGCGATGACACAAAGTAGTATCTATTACTCAGAGATTAAAAACTCTTACTTTAAAAGTATTAATTCAGATACTGTTTCTTCCCACAAATATCCAATCAAGTATTACCACTCACTGGATTCTGAAATTGTTCAATAAACATATTTTTGTCTTGCTCTCCCAAATGTTGTATCCAATAATTAGGAGAATGTTTTACTTTGTATAGTAGCACAGGAGGGACATGGCTTAACACAAATGTTGGTAAGGATAAAAGAAAAACTATAATAAAGCAAAACTTATCTGTAAAGTTCCTGTTTTATTTACTTTGCCAAGAAGAAGCTGAAGAAGTTGCACCTGCGCTGGAAGAGGAGGAAGTCTCCAAGAGCCGGAAGTTAGTGTAATAAAGTCTCTGAGAGAAAGTACTAAGGGAAGTGCCCAGTCTGAGGCTGTGACAATCTTCCTATTCTGCATGGAAGGATAAGAGGGGGGTGAGTTCTTAGCCAGCTGACATGTCAGTCCTGTCCTTTGCTGATTCCTTAGGATGACATAAGCATTTGGGACGTGCTCCACTCTGCGCATGATATGCAGGTATCACTCCGCTGCAAGCAGGAGAACCAGGGAGGATGCACTTGACAATAGCACAGAGCAGCAGGAATTATGCCAACCCAGCAGTATGCCAAGATCTTTGGCACATGTGGGTTTTTCTCTGGGAGCAGAGAGACAGGGTAGGAGGCCACAGCTGTAATGAAGGTGAGAGGTGAATGTGACCTAAACCGGGGTGGTAGCAGTGGAGTTGGAAAGAAGTAGTCTAATTCTGGATATATTTCGAAGGTACAGCCAACAGGATTTGCTAAAGGTAATATATGAGGTATGTGGGAGAGGGATCCAGGGTGACTGGGTGACTGGAAGGCTTTTTATTTGAGCAAGAGAAATGAGGCACTGGCAACTGCAAAGATGGAGAAGTCTGTGATAGAACACAGTTCAGGGGAGCTGGAGAGTTCAACTTCAGGCATGTTGGGTTGTCTGTTAGAAATCCGAGTGGAATTGTTGGTCAGGCAGTTGGGCACGCAGCTCTGGAGTCTGTGATGGAGGTGTGTCTGGAGACAACGTTTGAAAAATGTCAGCATATCGATAGCCTTTTAAGCTATGTAATTGTAGGAGATCGCTATGGGAGGGAGGGTGTGAGGAAGAGATGAGGACAGAAGCCAAAAGAAGAAAAAAGATGGTCATCACTGCTATGGAGGGAAAAAAATCAGAGAAGGCATGTAGGGATTAATGAGGAAATACAATTTTAAGTAGTGTGATATTGTGGAATTAGAGACAATTCATTTTCCCAAGAAGAAACCAGCAACAAATGGATAAGAAGCAACAATCAGTAATAAAAGACATAAAATAATTCTCTAGAGTGAAAAAAAAAAACTAACAGGGTTCACAGACTAGAATGACACACTGTATTCCAGATGAAGTGAATGAAAATGGAACCACACCTATAAACATTCTCAGGAAAATGTTGGCTATTGAGGATAAAGAAACTACCCTGTAACTTCCAGGCAGAAAAGATGGATGACTTATAAAGGAATGAGTATCAGGCTACTTAGGTCTTTTTCATAAGAACACCTGCCAAAAGAATGCCATCCAAGACATTCATCTTACCAGCTGAAGTCACGTTTACACATAACAACAACTCAGAAAATACCATTTTGTCCTCTTATAAACAAAAAAAAAGGTCGTGTATTCTTAGCTCACTGTGAAAGGCAAAAGAACTGTGGTGAGAAATGATGAAAGGAAACACACACACACAGTGAGAGGGAGAAATAGAGAGACCATGAGAAGACCAACTATTCCTGGTACTGTGACCTGAGAGGAGTTTCGTCCCCCACCCCCTCCACACTTAATTTTGTTGGAGAACAAAGCACTAAGTGTTGTAAAGGACAGTAGACTGTATCTTTGAGCACATCTGTATATTAAGTACACAACACATTTCATAGAGCTATTTTTAAAAAAATAATGTCATTTAAGATAGGTTTATGATATGGTGGCCAAAAGAATTTACTGAAAGTCAACTTCTCAAAGGCTGATTTATTTTCATGTGATTTCATTCTGTTATAGATTTTTTAGTATCTTGAATAACGCACATACTGGTTGCTCTCCTCACCAAATGTTCTCTCTCTTAACTGAGATAATGAAAGTTGTTCAGAAGTGATTTTGAGATTTTGCTTCCTGAAATATGATAGTAAAATGTGATAATCGAGGCGAACAGCAAAGTGACTATTTTCTTGAGAAAACCATTGTGCCCAACAAAATCTTAAGTGGAAGACTTATGCTTAATGTAAAAGCTTTGTTACCCATAGATGCAAAGGTATGTCAATGAACAGTTATTCTCTTCTACAACTTTGTGCTAGTAACCTACATCTGTCTTGTGAAAGAGAAAGTCATAGCAGATACACCAACTAAAACCATGGTAAATGTATTACAATTTTTTAAAATTTAAAATAAGGTATATTGTAACTATGTTTTTGAACATTTTTATTTCACACAAATGTATACTACTCATACTGTCATAAATGAAAATAACTTTGAGTTGTCTTTGATAAGGTGTAGAGCAGATTTCTGTTCCATCACATTTCATGTTCTTTTCACTTTGTATGTGCAGTTAAGCAATGTTCCTTTCTGTAACATAAGAATGGTACCTTGAAAGGTGAGATGAGTCTAGGGTATGAGGAGTTTGAGGTGTGTTACAAACTGGCTTGGAGAAAAGGTATGTAAGACTGTCTCTCTCGCTTCAGCCTAACGTGCTCAGAAGAATTTGAACTTGGCCCTTGTCTGTTTGTGTTCTGGCATTAGGCTTACAAACTTTCTGTGTAGTCTGAGGTCATTCTTCCCTTTGGTGGTCCACAACATTTATGATATTCTACTATGTGCCAGGAACTGTCCCACGGCACCTAAGAGAAAGAGATATGGAAGGTAAAATATGGTACTATAATATTAAGTTCCAAAAATGTAGTGAATTAAACAAGGCAGTTTATTTATCTCATGAAAAATTTGGATAGGTTCTGTGGCTCAGCCAGGTTGGCTGTTGGAGATTTAACTTCTTACTCTACTACCCATGAAATGAGAACTCCATTTCATGGACCAAATGGCCACTCCAGATCTCATGTTAATTTTGCATTCCAGCCACTGGAAAAAAAAAGAAAAGCAAGGGGAAAGCCTCTCTTAAGGGTCCTATCTAAAAATTTCATGAGACTTCTGCTCAGATCTCATTACTAGATTTTAGTCATGGCCACAACGAACTACAAGGGAGGCTGTGAGATGTAGTCACTAGCTGGATGGCCATGTCTAGTGCCATCTTCATGGGTTCTGTTGCTAAATGAAGAAGGGAAGAACAGAGATTGTTAGATAACCAGCAGGCTCTTTATCCAGTAGTGAACCACACTGCCATCCTCGGCTTGAACTTGACTCCAACCTTGGAATTGCCTCTTTTAGACCTAGTCATAATCTGCATACTATGTATATGACCATTTTACTCAGCCTGCCAACACTGCTCTTCCCAGCAGCTTCAAGTTAAGAGCATGTAAGTATAAATTAGTGCAGAACTTAGAGTCTATTAACTGTATTTGTCTGTTACATCCCAATAGCTACCATTTTTAAAAGATTAGATTTATTAATTTTTTGGAGCGGAAGGGAGGCAGTAAGAGAGGGAGAGAAACATCAGTCTGTGTACCCCAACCTGGGGACCGAATCTGCAACCCAGGCATGTGCCCTGACCAGGAGTTGAACCAGCAACGTTTCGCTTGGCAGAATGATGCCCAAACAACTGAGCCCAAGCAGTCAGGGCTCAATAGTTATTGTTTCTAATGCTCCCACATATCCCATCTGGTATCTGCACAAATTCATTAAATGTAACTCCCTCATTCTCCTTTTTTTTTGTATTTCAAATCATTTAATTAATTAATTACTTTTTAAAAAATATATTTTATTGATTATACCATTACAGATGTTCTATTCCCCCCCTTCATTCCCCTCCACCTTCACACTCCCTCCCCCACCATTCTCCCCCCCTTAGTTTATAACCACGTGTCTCAAGTTCTTTAGATTCTATATTTCCCCCACTATTCTCGCCCTCCCCCCTATCTATTTTCTACCTACCATCTATGCTATTTTCTGTGCCTTCTCCCCCCTTCTCCCCCTCCCACCCCCCTGTTTCTAACCCTCCATGTGTTCTTCATTTCTATGGTTCCACTCCTGATCTAGCTGTCCTCTTGGTTTGCTTTTGTTTTAGGTGTGGTTGTTAATAACTGTGAGTTTGCTGTCCTTTCACTGTTCATATTTTTCATCTTCTTTTTCTTAGATAAGTCCCTTTAGCATTTCATATAATAAGGGCTTGGTGATGATGAACTCCTTGAACTTGACCTTATCTGAGAAGCACTTTATCTGTCCTTCCATTCTAAATGAAAGTTTTGCTGGATAAAGCAATCTTGGCTGTAGGTCTTTGGATTTCATGACTTGGAATACTTCTTTCCAGCCCCTTCTTGCCTGTAAGGTCTCTTTTGAGAAATCTTCTGACAGTCTGATGGGAACTCCTTTGTAGGTGACTGTCCCCTTATCTCTTGCTGCTTTTAAGATTTTCGCCTTCATTTTAATCTTGGGTAATGTGATGATGATGTGCCTTGGTGTGTTCCTTCTTGGGTCCAACTTCTTTGGGACTCTCTGAGCTTCCTGGATTTCCTGGAAGTCTATTTCCTTTGCCAGACTGGGGAAGTTCTCCTTTATTATTTGTTCAAATACGTTTTCCACTCGTGGCTGTTTCTTTCCCTCTTCTGGTACCCCTATAATTTGGATGTTGGAATGTTTAAAGATGTCCTGGAGGTTCCTAAGCCTCTCCTCATTTTTTTTGAATTCTCATTTCTTCATTCCTTTCTGGTGGGATGTTTTGTTCTTCCTTCTGGTCCATTCCATTGATCTGAGTCCCAGTTTCCTTTCCATCACTATTGGTTTCCTGTGCATGTCCCTTCATTTCAATTAGTTTAGCCTTCATATGTTCCTCTAATTTGTGACTATGTTCCTCTAATTTGTGACTATAATCTACCAGTTCTGTGAGCATCCTGATAAATAGTGTCCTGAATTGTGCTTCTGAGAGGCTGGCAATTTCTCGGTCGCTTAGAGTTGTTGGCTCTGGGACTTTGAGTTCTTCTTGCACCATCTTTTGGGCTGTTTGTGTCTGTTCCATAGCAGGATCGGAGCCCTAAAGTGTTCGCTAGAACAGGGCAACTAAGTCGCTGGGTTGTGACATTGTATGTGGGGGCGGGGTCAAAGAGGGACAATGGCTTCCCGTCTGCCGCCTCCCTCCGTGGCCCCCACAGGTGCCGCAGCTGCCACCGTCACCGGGGCCTGCTTGTTTCATCCCACTGCACGTGAGTGTGCCACCGCAGTCAACCCTCCACCACTGGGTTCACCCCCTGGGGCCTGTGTGGTCCGTCTCACTGTGCGCTAATGTGCAACCCCGGTCAGTCTGCCCCACACACCGACTGGTTCCGGGCTGCCTGCACGCCTAGGTTGGGGGATCTGTCCTGTCCGACCCAGCTCCACTGCTGGCTCCGCCTCTCTTACCGTCCCGTTGAATGGTTCATAGTTGTCGGACTTCCGTGTAATTCCGTTTTCTGGTCTTTGGGTGTGTCCTAGTTCTCCAAACCTTTGTTGTGTTCAAACTTGGTTGTGGGAGAAGGCACAGTGCTTCCACCTATGCCTCCATCTTGGCGGACCCTCATTCTCCTATGAGCTCCATTCAAGTCATACTAATCAAACTAGAAAATTGTGTTGAGAAAAGACTCAAGTCCATAGCAAGCTCCTATTAAGTATTTAATATATTTTTGTTAAATGAGTGATTAAAGTTAGAGTGAGAACTGGATGCACAACAGAGCAAGAACACTCAATCTGATCCAATCCAACTTAAACAGAAGCAGAGCCTACACTATTGCTACTTTTGACTCTCTTACTATGACATTTACGTGCATGAACATTTGACTTGGGAAAGTGGTGCCAGGGAATTGTTCACCTTCTTGATCATTTTGTCACCCCCTGTCTTCTAAAGGGGACATTTATGTAGTCTAATGACTTCACTTACTTGCAACAAACCATATTTTCATGTTTTCTTTCTTTATAATTTCTAGTTAAAACATATAATTTGCATGTATTTTTGTAGCAGGAAAAAGTCTTCATTTGAGAAGAGGAGAAACTTCTGATTTTATATGCAGTATATAAAATATAGTCCAAAGGAATCAACAGACAGTGGCAGCATTAGGGAAAGAATGACTCTGTGAAGGGAGAGAAGGAGGAGAAGGGAAGCAGGAGATATCTGTAATTATTTTATTTTTCATTCAATGCAGCCATTTAGTCTTGTGACATGAATGATGAATGACCAGGAGAACTGTAACACAGTACAATACATTGAAAGCCAATTAGGAATAATATAGGAACATTAAAAAGCAACTACAAGGAAGTTGTAGCAAATCAGTCAGAATATGAACGAAAAGCATTAGATTTATGAAAGAGTGAATTACTCTGAAGAACATCCACAAAATCAGGGCTGTAATGATGCCATTATACCTAAAGGTGATGAAGAAAACTGTTATAAATCATATCTTGTCACTTGGAAATTCTCCCAATGGTTAGAATTTTATTTCAAGAGAACCTCTATTTCTGAATTAAATGCCATAAATCTGAGAATTGTATTCACTTTTGTCATTTGATCCACTTGGTAAGAAATTTATGGTGAGTCTCCATTAAAACTTCCCACTGCATAGTTACAATTAGTCTGAGTTCGGCCCTTTCCTTTTAAAAGATGTTTCCTTGGGACTTGCCACTGTCCTCTGGATGCTGGGACTCAGCATCTCTGACTTTGGTGCAGCTGTTGATACTGTTTGGCATTCCTTGGTTGTGATAATATAACCTCACAAATCATTTCTTATACTAGCATTGCATGTGGACATGAGGCAGCCTTAGTTTTCAACCCAGATATTGTATATCCCTTTTGTTAAAATGATGAAATAAACATCTTTCCAAATTTTCTTTTTTAATGTGAAATATTGTTTTTTAGAAGTTCATCTCAATTTAATTTTAGTTTTGTTAAAGAGCATGAAAATAAGTGGACAAAAAGAGAAAAACCTTAAAGTAACCCTGCCCAGTAGCACATGGGCAGTGATACCAAGTGTGACTGCTGTGGGGTGGACCTGGCCAAAACAAGATCGATTTATCCTATGGATTAATCCTATATTTATCTGCTAATGGTCCTACACTCTCCCTCCCCTTTTTGCTGTCCCAAACACCATAAATAAGATAAATACCATATATAAGGTACTTGAATGGGTAGCATACAGTATGATTATGTAATTATGAGTCAGAGACTCTAATGAAAGTCAATATGAAATTTCTCTCTAATGAAGGAAATACCAAAGATTATTTGGTCTGGAGGTGGTAGGTAGCGTTTTATTAGACATCAGCCCATAGGAAGCTGTTCATGTACGTCACTCACCAACACACACATGGACCCACATTGTTAGCCATGAGCATTTCTGAAGCACCTGAAGAAACAGCTTAGTTTATATGCAACAAATTTTTTCTTATGCTATGAACATAAAGCAATAATAATAGAGAAAATAATAATAGGGGAACATAATACAAATTGCATGAAATAGAAATCACCCCAGTAGCAACAGATGTCTTATTTGGAAGATGGTATACCTGGAAACCATATCATATAGGGAAGAAGGTGCCTTTGAAAGTTAAGACATAAAACCAGCCAAACAAGTAAAATTTGGTCTTTTTGTTCCTTTTGATTTGTATTGGAAACAATGGAGTTGGGGAAGAGTAAGTAATCCCTTGTTTTCTTTGTGATCATTTCTCTTTAGAATTCACCCAAACTTTCATAGACATGATGCCTGATTAATTTTCAACAATTAAATGTGAACAAAGAAGAATTGTAAATACTATGTAACAGACATGAATCAATAGAAAGGGTTTTGTTTTGTTCAAATTAGCTCCCTGGGGGCTAATATGAACATATTCTAGGTATTAATTTAGCTTAAGTGGCTCCCACAGAAACCGTTTTGGTTTCTATGGAGACTTCTGCTCTGGTTTACTGATATATAACAGCTTCCTCACCTTTTCATTTCCTGAAATAGCACCAAGTACAGTATCTAAATTTTGACTAATATAAATCAAAGCACGTGCTCTCCTTTCAGTAAAGTCCTCATTTCAACACATGTGCACCATTTTCCTTTCTGATGCATTAGACATCTGGTACTGCTAATGGGGATAAAATGTCACATGTTAAAAACAATAAAAGTTATTAAAAACAGTGCAGGCTTTAAATATTTTGAAATTATGTTAGAAATGTAATTCTTTTTCTTTTGGTATATGGCAGCTTTCAAACCATGAGTATGAAGACTGTGAACACAAATGCATATGAACATGTGAATATGAATATGTACAGCTTTTTGAGAGTATGTTATCAGGTTCTAATGTGTCCTTTTAAAAATTAAAGTAAATGTTAATGTTACACAAGCTCTCTGTACCTCATGCACACACAGGGGCGCATGCACACGCACCCACATGAGCACACTACGCACACTGTAAACTCCCTTGGGCTAGACAGAAAGCAAACCTGTGGTACTAATTGTTTGAACATCACAAATTTCATTAGAAATTAAAAGTGTATTTCTGACCAGTCAACAAATTTCTTAGCATTAGTAGAGTTTGCTGTACCTTTTTAAAATCATGTGTGTTTGTGTATGTGTATGTTACACATGAACTCAGCAGTGCTTAAGAAGGAATATCTCACACTGTTAAAATGTCCATTTCAGTGTTAATGAAATTAAAGTACATATCTTCTAAGTAATTTTTCTTTTAATGTTTAACTGTGTATTTAATGGTAAATTTAATCCTTATCTTTCTAATTAATTTCAACTTCTCTTTTTAGGGGGAGGGGACAGTAGAATAGTTGCTTTGCTGAACACAAATTTATGAATAAAAATCAGTATTTCCCCAGACCCAGTTATTTCATTCATATGAAACAATACAGATGCTCTGAAGCTAATCGAGTGTATTAGGTATCAGGACACTAGATACACTTACAAGCAGAGAAGGCAGCAATTGTAAGGAAGCACAAGAAGGGCCTCTAGGATGCTGGTATGTTCTGCTCCTAGAATCCAAAGGAATTACAGAATACCATTTATAAGCATGTTACATACCTAGTTTACATGTTTTTGAGTTAAGAAGTCAAGAGTTCTCACCTGAGCAACAGCATCCCACCATTCAACTTAGAGTACAACCCACAATCTGCATTGTTGCTATTTTTAAAAATATTTTATTTATTTATTTTTAGAGAGAGGGGAAGGGAAGGAGAAAGAGAGGGAGAGAAACATCAATGTGTGGTTGCCTCTCATGTGTCCCCCATTGGAGACCTGGCCCGCAACCCAGGCATGTGCCCTGACCGGGAATCAAACCAGCAATGCTTTGCTTCAAAGGCCTGCACTCAATCCACTGAGCGACACCAGCCAGCGGCGCATTGTTGCTATTTTTAATTTAAAGTTATTTTGCTTTCTTCATTTTTGTGTGATGATAACATTTCAGATCTATTAGCAACTTTCAAGTATGTAATACACCATTGTTAACTATAGTCACCTCGCTCTACTTTAGACTTTCAGAACTTATCTATCTTATAACTGGAAGTTTGTACCCTTTGACCCATTATCTCCCCATATCCTCCACCCACATCGCCTGGCAATTACCCTTCTACTTTATTTCTATAGCTGGGCATTTTCAGGTTCCACATATAAGTGAGAACATACTGTATGTGTCATTCTCTGTCTGACTTATTTCACTTAGCATAATGCCCTCAAAGTCCATTCATGTTGTCCCAAAAGGCAGGATTTTCTTCTTTTTATGGCTTAATATTTCATTGTATGCATATTCCGTTTTCTTTATTCATTCATCCATCCATAGATAGTAGGTTGTTTTCATGCCTTGACTGTTGTGAGTAATGCTTGTGAATAATCCAGATGCTGATTTCATTTCCTTCAGTATTCATTTCCACCCAGAAGTGAAATTGATGGATCATATCATAGTTTTATTTTAATTTTTAGTGAACCTCCATAGTATTTATCACAGTGGCTACACCAATTTATATCCCTACCCACAGTGCATAAAGTTCCCTTTCTCCACATCTCACCAACACTTCTCTCTTATCCTTTTGATGATAGACATTCTAACAGGTGCAAGGTGATATCTCACTGTGGTTTTGATTTGCGTTTCTCTGATGATTAGTGATGTTAAGCATCTTTTCATTTACCTATTGGCCATTTGTATGTTTTTTTTGGGGGGGGAAATGTCTGCTCAGATCCTTAGCCCATTTTTGAATGAGATTATTTGTGCTTTTGCTATTGAGTTGCATGAGTTCTTTATATATTTTGGATATTAACCCCTTATCAGATAGATGGTGCGGAAATATTTTGTCCCATTTCATAGGTTGCTTTTCATTTGGTTGGTGGTTTCCTTTGCTGTCCCAGTTGCTTTAAAATATTTTTATTATTTTTCTGAGTAAAAATACAAACAAATACAAAAGTAATCAGTTCTCCTACATCATGTATAAAATGAACATTTATATTACAGATAAAAAGATATGCATACATATCCATATATACTTATACACATTCCCATATACAACAGAAATGGAATCATGCCTTACATATTCCTTTATAAAATACTTCTTAGTCATTATTTATTGAAAACATCTTTCCACAACACAAACTATTTTGTGCATCATCTTTTTAACAGCTTCAACAGTTTATAATAAAGATTCACATTTTTAGACATCTAGGCTATTTTCTATATCTTGATATTATAAACAAGAATGAGGTACATATTTTGCAGTCTGATCTTTGTTCATAGCCTTGATTAATTCCTCAGTCTAAATTCCTACCAGTGAAATTTCTGTAAGCAAGCTGTAAGAATCCACAAAATGTGCTAATGTTGTAAAATATGGCTTAGATCTTCCCAACCGGAGCTAAGGTTCAGAGAGCATTCTTATGTCCTTTCTAACTTCTCTCTTGATATGGTAAATTACCTAAACTTTACATACTCTTGAATCTCTCCAAGAGGAAGTAGCTCTGCTCGGAGGGAAATTTCTGTTTTTCTCATTGAGCCAGTGACCCTCATCTAATCAATGAGTGTTCTGAAGGTTTCCTGAATGGCAATTCCAGACACTTTCTTTTCTACAATTGACTGGCTGCTGGTCCTAGTAATTATATTCAGGCCTGATATACTTATGTGGGGCTCATGCTAAATCAAGAACTGGAGTAATTTTGGAGCTTGTTTTCAATGTATATGCAAACCCTGATACTTAACTTTTGGTGATAGAAAATGGAATGTTCAACAACCATTAATATTATGACATAGGTAATGTTCAAGAAAGAGATGTCTCTTAGTAAAACAGAGTGAAATTATCCATGTATGGAAGGAAAGGGAAAAAAAACTTAAAGTTTAAGCTATGGGTAAAAAAATGGACATATGTACTATCCATGCTAAATCACATGTGAAGGTATTCTGACGGAAATACTTTTACTTGTGTGCATGTTTGCATGCATGTGAGTCATACAATGGAGGGAGGGATTGTAACTATACAACCAGAAACTCTGAGGTGTCCAGAATAAGTCCCTGAAGTTCGAATTGAGGTATGTGCATATTTTCATGTGGGTATAATTTGGGAAGATTTTTGTCATTTTGTTGTGTAATGCTTTGAGTTCTGGGCATTTTTCCGCCTGTTTCAGATTAGATTTAGAAGCAGTTGGTTGAATTTGATGAAATGTAGTACACTATTAAGGCTATAAAATTTAATTTGTGGTTCTACCATCTTGAAACAAAGTGGTACACTTTATACATATATTTTCACTGAGCTCATCTCTCTAATTGTAATAGGCTTTGGTGAAATTAGGCAAATGAACGGTGATGAAAGAAATGGTGTGGCATGTTCAATAAGATCTACAATTAAGAAACCAATACTTGTCAAGTATTAATTAATTATAGTCACCCCATTAATTATAGTCACCCCATTTTGGGGTCAAAAATATAAACATGCGGTGAGAATATTTGAAATTGGGTATGGTTCCCAAGGCAGAAAAATTTTAATAAATTTCAGAAGGGCCTTTATCATCAACCCTGAAGCCACTTGAAGTTGAATCAAAGCATTGAAAATCCCAATTAATAATTATTCTTTTAACTTTCTATGCAAGGAAGAAAATGATCATGATAAATAGTACGTATGAGAATTTTTGTGTAAGTTAAGGCTAAGTTTATCTTTTCAAAAACCAATACTTAAGTTGCAAAAAATTTAGGCCAAAGAGTACACTGTTTTTTTTGAGATTTTGTGTTAACCCACTAATGTCAACATGAAAGCAAAAATCTGTGTGCATAAAGAGACTAATAAGCCAGGCAACAAAAGATGTTCAGGAATGTACTTTAGGCTTCACCTTCTCTCTCTGCAGCTTCTAAAAGACACATGCTCTCTTTTACTCCCTGATTCTTTTCTGTCAGAGGTGGGTGTCAGTTTCTTAACCTTCTCAGGTGCGCAAGCACTGTTTTGTTCTTTGGGGACCTGAAGCAAAGCATGACCCTGCTACCCACTCCCAGGTAAGTGGGCTGAGTGGGTTTTTCGATTTCATGTTAACCTAGATCAGCAGTTTTCAACTGATGTGCTGCAAGGATTTTCAAAACATGCGACACCTGACTATTTGGTCAGGGGCTTTGACAACTTCTCTGTTAGGTTGTCAAAAAAAATGACAAGAGCTAACATGGTAATAGGTAGCTGGGTGGTATGAATGCCCTGTTTGGAACCATGAATGTATAGGTCATATAATAGAGTTTCATCTTATTGGTCACATCACATAACAAGCTTGTCTGATTGGTCGGTACAACAATTCCTTATATACAAGTTTCTTATATAGACACCTGATTTTTTAAAAAGTCACTTTGGAACAAAATGGTAGGTGATTGCTATTATAATTTTTTATGACTCTATCAGCAAAGATGTATTTTTTGTCAGATCAGCAAAGAAGTATTTTTGGTTTGCCACAATTTTAGTAATTAGTTTATGTATGCCGTGAAATGAAAAAAATTGCTGGCCTAAACCAATATTTAAGAAATGAGGCAGTCCTGCTTATTATTTACTATCACCAGTACCTTAGCTTTCAAGATTAATTTGCTCAAATATAAATTCTCAGAGGATTTACCTCGTGAGGTATCACTTCTTCATGTACAAAGCTTTATATGCACATTTTAGATATTATTTTAGAAGTGTCAGGTTTGCAGTAACCTTCCTTGCCAAGTGAATGTGTGGTTGCATGTGTCATAGATCAGAAGTCATGCCTTTAAATGTCTATGTTTTTAAAACAAAATTAAAGAAAAATACATTATTAGAACAGCTTAAATTAGACACAAATGCCATGCTGTTTAAGCCTGACTCTGTTTGAGAGAAGCAGAACAGACTACCGAATATCGTTTTTGTGTGTGTGTGATTTCATGAGCCCTTCTCAAAGGCTCCATTGTCGCTTTACTCTATATAAAAGTTCAATGTTGAACTAGCAGAAACAACGATGTTGTTTAGTATTTACTTTGTGTGAAGCACTGTATGAAGCTCTTTATAAGATCTCTTCTGATATTTAAAATAACCCTGTGTTCATTTTTTCCATTTTATAGATCCATGCAGGTAGTGAAGCCCAGATGTTTTAAGTGAGTTATCTAATTTAGTAAGTAGGAGAATTAAGATGTGAAGCTTCAACACTAGAAATCCATTCTTGACAATGCATTTTGACAAGAATGTCAGCATGGATGGATCTTGAGAATATCATACTAAACTAAATAGATCAGACAGAAAAAGTTAAGAACCATATGATTTCACTCCTAGGTGGTAGATAAAAGTGAAAGCAACAAATGAACAAGTGAGAAAAACAAACAAAAAGTCGTAGACAGACAACAGCATGGTGGCGGTTACTAGAAGGAAGGAGGCCTGGGGTAGTANGTGCAGGTAGTGAAGCCCAGATGTTTTAAGTGAGTTATCTAATTTAGTAAGTAGGAGAATTAAGATGTGAAGCTTCAACACCAGAAATCCATTCTTGACAATGCATTTTGCCAAGAATGTCAGCATGGATGGATCTTGAGAATATCATGCTAAACTAAATAGATCAGACAGAAAAAGTTAAGAACCATATGATTTCACTCCTAGGTGGTAGATAAAAGTGAAAGCAACAAATGAACAAGTGAGAAAAACAAACAAAAAGTCATAGACAGACAACAGCATGGTGGCGGTTATTAGAAGGAAGGAGGCCTGGGGTAGTAAAGGGCGAAGGGCATCAAATATATGGTGACAGAAGGAGACTTGATGTTGTGTGATGGACACACAGTGCAATATATAGATGATACAGCATAGAAATGTACACTTGGAACCTATATGATCTTATGAACCAATGTCACCTCAATAAATTTAATTTTTAAAAATGTCAGCACGATCTAAGGGACCCAGAGTCACTCAGTGCTTGGCCAGATCATTTGGGGGTTGAGTCCTGACTTTTATTTTGGGATCCACAGAACACCATGCAAAAAAAAACCCCACCAAAACTTGGTTTTATGTTCATGAAACACTTGGAGAAAAAATTGTAGAACATGGCATGAGTCAAGTATATGTGAATGTCTCCCTAAAATTAATGACAATTTACATTTATAAGTTCAATGGCATGTTGTAGTAAGTATCTGATTCTTTCACTTCATGTTTTTAATTTATTATAGATTACAGAACATTACAAAGATGGTATAGAGAGGTTCTGTGTTTCTTTCACTCAGTTTCCTCCACTAGTTACATCTTACCTATTTTAGTACAATATTAAAGCTGAGAATTGATATTGGTGTAAAAAGACATAGTTCTACACCTTTTCCATATGTAGATTAGAGCGACACCATTGCAACTAAGATACATAATGATTTCATCATAAATTATTTAATTTGAATAAATGCACACTCATTTGGCAAACATATACTGAACCATAATATCTGAGCTGAGAGAATAGAACTCCTCTGAATGAATGCAGGTCATTATTTTCAGATTTAAAGTAACTTACCTGCCATTTGTTTTTATATATATGCTATTACAGTAGCAGGTTAAATGAATGAATTTTGATCTCTGTGTTCATCAGTTGGGGGTGCATTGTTCCACTTAGAAAGATGCATATACCAGGGCTCAATGCTGGCAGCCAACTATGCCAGAAGTAAAAAAATATTGGGAGATTAAAAAAATCTATTTTGTGTTTTCAGTTTATTTAAAAGCACTACATAACAAGTCCTGATCTTTATACTGTATTTTAGGTTTTGACTCATTACCGTTGGTGGTATAGGTGATGCCTTGTTCATAGAGTCTTCATTGCCATAGAGTTGGAAGGGATATAGCAATGATGATAATGATGGTGCTGTGAATTCTCATAGTAGTTACTGCTTACTGAGTGCTCACTATACACCATTTACTCTGCACACACATTTCAGTCAATCCTCGTAAGAGCTCTATCAGATAAGCATTATTATCCTGTTTTAAAGGTGAGGAGACTGAGGGTCAAAAAGGTTAAGTAACTTGTACCAGCTTCCTTAGCATTATGTGTGTCCTTGTGATTCAGTCGCACTGCTGACAAATTCCAAAGCTTGTGTTTATAAGCACGTGGTCATCAAAAGAAAGTTGTGTCCTCAAAATATCCACAGAAGATTATTTCAAGGCCTCTTTAAAAACTTCCACCAGTAGTCCTTCTTCCCAGGTGTGTGTGTGTGTGTGTGTGTGTGTGTGTGTGTGTGTGTATGTGTGTGTGTACAGAGACTGTAACCCTCTGCTGTAAGAAAAGCCATGCCTACACTTGTGAGGTCCTCAGTAAAGATACTAAATACTCATTTTCACATCATTTCTGCTTAAATATAATAACCATATAATCATTTACAAGTAACTTCAGTCCCTAAGAATTTGGGCTCAGAAAGTCTTCACTGGGTGTAAATCCTAGCTTCCCTATTTATTAGCTCACGGAGCATGGGAGACTATTTAACTTCTCTATTCCACAATGTCCTCATCATTATAAACGTAATAATATGAACATAATAATATATCCTAAAGTTCTTATGAGAACTTGACTATAAGTTATGTAAAGAACTAAACACAGCATTTAGAACATGCGCTTTCATGCAAGCAAGCAGCAATACAGTATGTATGTTATTATAGATATTACTACTACTATTATAGATATTATTACTTCATCCAGAGTGAATAATCCAATTACTTGGTTGTCCTCCTTTATCCCATTTTTAGTTTCTCCACCATTTCACTAATCTATGGGATTAAATTAGCCAATATTTTACTAAATTATAGGACTAAATATAGTTCAAGATCTCACCAGTAACAAATACAGCTTGTGATTTTATTAAGTTTTGAAGTCACAAAATTATCGGCAACAAAATAATTGTGTAATCATACTCATTCATTCAAACATATTTATGTTCACCAACTGTCTCATCATTTTCATATCTCTCAGACATTTCTTTCCCTTTGAAGACTGGATAGCATAAAAAGCTGTCTTTAATAGCTGCTTGGAGGTCATCTACTTTTGCCAGCTGCAGGTGGAAATCTCCCTCATACAGCCCTAAATAGAAAGTTGTATAATTTGGCCCTTGAGGTCAGCCAGACCACATTAGACTTTTATATAATGTATCATCCACAGAGTGGATTGAGGTACTTTTGATCTTTAAAAGTAGCATCTTTTCAAAGTCATGTGCTTCTTACACGTGACCATTGGTCCTTCCTCGAAATCTCAGTAGCATGCTGATTTTAATGAGTGAGTGAATTCTTAAGACGGTACACTGATGACTCGATTTAACTGAGACCCTAGATCCTCTTGAAATCCAGTTGGGCCCTGGCTGGTGTAGCTCAGTGGATTGAGTGCGGGCCTACGAACCAGAGTATCGCGGTTCGATTCCCAATCAGGGCACATGCCTGTGTTGCAGGCCAGTTCCCGGCAAGGGACACACCAGAGGCAACCATACATTGATATTTCTCTCCCTCTCTCCTTCCCTTCCCCTCTAAAGATAAATAAATAAAATCTTTTTTAAAAAACATTTTATTTATTTATTTTCCGGCAGAGAGGAAAGGAAGGAGAGAGGGAGAGAAATATCAATGTGTGGTTGCCTCTCATGTGTCCCCCATTGG
Source organism: Sturnira hondurensis (assembly GCF_014824575.4). Classification (NCBI taxonomy): domain Eukaryota; kingdom Metazoa; phylum Chordata; class Mammalia; order Chiroptera; family Phyllostomidae; genus Sturnira; species Sturnira hondurensis. The sequence goes on from NW_028081528.1 coordinate 4,309,321, forward strand.
AGACCTGGCCCGCAACCCAGGCATGTGCCCTGACTGGGAATTGAACCGCGATCATGTGGTTCGCAGGCCCGCGCTCAATCCACTGAGCTACACCAGCCAGGGCCAATAAATAAAATCTTAAAAAAAATAAAAAAGAAATCCAGTTGGGAAGATCAAATGAGAGAAAGTATGTAAATGGTTCTTAAAAACAATAAAGAACTAAGTAACCATAGATGTTTTATTAGCATAATTCTATAATATTCATCAAACTCTTGATTTCACTAAATATTAAGGTTTCTTTGCCTTGTACAAAATTAAGGGTAGAAGTCTACCAAATATTAGCTTAGTGTTTTAAAATACATTCATAGTATTCTTTGCATTTCATTGGATTCCTTATACTTCTTTACAAAATGCATTTTAAGCATAGAACTAAACATTTGGTGTCACAGAGAAAGTTGTGGTAATTTATAAGCTTTGGTTTCTAGAGACTTGAAGAAGTTATTCCATCTTTCTGGTATTTTATTTCTGTCAGTTTGCATTGCTTCTTTCCTTTCCTTCTCCTCCTCCGCCAGGTTTGGTTTTGAGCTTTGGATTCAAAGAAACCCCAAAGTCAAAACAAAATGGTCAGAACTGCTGACTCTTGTTTTGTAACCTTTTTCAGTTCAGCATTCACAGGAAGAGAGGGCACAGACCAGAAATGAGGCCTTACCTCACCCAAAATGTTTGGAAAATTCAGGAACCGTGGACTGAACTTGGGCCAAGATATAGATATATACCAGGACTTCAACACATTTCTAACTCATTTAAATATAATTTAATGAACTTTCACTCTTCAAAAGTAGATTTCATACTTAAAATTTATTATTAATCTGGCAGATATTTTTGATAAAAATTAAATAATCTAGTTTATATTTTGTATTAAATCAGTCTCTTGGTATTTAAAGTTGCAGGTACACTTTGGAACCTTACTTGTAAAATGCATTTGGGTGTCTTAATTACCTTTGAAAATTTTGAAGATTTACCATTACATAAAATAAAATTATACTACACTGTGCTTATTGAGTTTCAACTCAGAAGTTTTATAGCCATGTTAAAACTCTTTCACAATATAGTGTTTTTATAATGAAATGCGGACAAATGCAATAATAAACACCAATCCAAGAGTCTTAATTGTATGTTCACGCAGGAGGGATGAATGCTAGAATGGTATCTGGGTCCATTTCCAGTGCTCATTTGGGCAGAATCCGTCTCCACACTGGGCAACTGTAACAGACGATCAACCTGGGGGGTTGCCTATGGATGGCAACGTCTTCTGGGTGTTTTTACTTTCCCTGGAAAGCCTGATTATGTCTTTCAAATATGATTTCATTTAGCCCTTTTTTGGTTTATATGTCTGAATACCAATAGTAACCTGATAGTTATGGGGAACTTAGTGTGAGAGCACTAGGCAGTTTTCAGTCAGCAAAGAGTGTAAAAATAACCTGATTTCAAGGAGTAGCTAAAATGCTGCATTCCAAGTGTCCAAATAACTTTAAGATTTCAAAAGCTAATTATTACAATTTTCCAGAAGTAATTGACATAATTAGGACATTTTTAACTGGTAGAAGGTATTAAAAACCAATGTCTACTGACATTTCTATCAATTTTGTTTAGAAGATAATAAAGAATAACATGATTTTAACATAGGTTGTATATATACTAAAATAATGTATTAAAATATGCTGATTTTATGGATCTACTGGGAAAAATTAAAACTATCATGTTACTTAGTTGAGTGTCAAAATATGAAGGTGCAGTAGATTCATGTTTAAAACCCAGACCATTTTGTGTTACCTCTAGGGATAATTTGGTGTAAGGAGAAAAATCTACCCAATTCTTTGTGTTTCTGATTCTTGCTTGGCTTCACATTATTCTATTAATATGATGATTTTTAAAATGCCTTAAGAGACTTTATATTTTACCTTCCAAATATATAAAACACAAGGACAAAGCATTTACAAGCTGTAACAGTTTTAAGAATTGTGGACACCATTCTACTAATAATAGGGGAAATAGCTTTTTATTTGGAAGTTCTTCAAGTATTCTTTACTATGCTGAAGAGGTATTCACTCTAGGATATTTTGTCCTCACTCAGAATCTAACAGAATCGTTTGGAATATGAGGGAAGGGATTAAGGGTGGTGGTTGTGCTAAGTAAAATAAGCCAGGCTGTAAGACAATATCATATGAAGTCACTTATAAGTGGAAACTAATCAACAAAACAAACAAGCAAGCAAGATATAACCAGAGACATTGAAATAAAGAACAATCTGACAGTAACCAGAATGGAGTCGGGGGAAGTATAATAGGGGAAATAGAAGAAGAGACATCAGGGAACATGTGTAAAGGACACATGGACAAAGCTGAAGGGGGTATGTTCGAGGGTGGGAGGCGGGGATGTCTGGGAGAGGATGGTGGTGGGAGGGTGGGGAAATTGAGACAACTGTACTTGAACAATAAAAAAAAGGGTGATGGTTGTATTTATTCTACAGAACCCAGTGATTTTTGAGATCCTTGGTCTACACAGTTTTTTCATTCTAATTTTTAAAATTGGTTCTTTCAACAAAATATTAATGATTCCTAGAGTTGAACCCTTTTTTACTTATTTGAAACTTGCAAACATTTTAATAAATCATGTTTAGGTTTCAGGACTTTAAGTGGGAGAAGAAGAGATGCTTTCATATTCTCTTTCAGTTTTTAACCCATTCACACTATAGGTAAAATGTTAACAACTTTTTAACTGAATAAATGAATAAGTGGATAAACATGAGGGATTGACGTAACAACTAGCACTCTGTAAGTTGAGAGGCACAACACTATTTGATAATTAATGAGAAATAATTATTTTTCTTGAATCTATTGAAATGAATAATTTAAAAATTATCTTTAAAAATACAAATAGGCTAGTCTTAGTAGCTAAAATGTTATTTAGAAATAGAAAATAAAATGAGTGATTTTACTTTATAAAACTGATATAGAGGTCATTGTCCAAATTTCAGTTTATTTAATGAAAGCACTGGAAACTTTAAAAAAAAGAAAAGAAAAAACATGGCCTGATTTTGTTGTTTGGTCTTAGCTGGTTACATTTTTCTCTTTTACCTGTTCATCCTGATGATTTTGTAGTAGAGATAGAAAATGAAATCCTGGTGACAAGATACAGTCAAAGTAAGAAATTATCTTTGGGAGGGTGGTCATTTCAGAACTAATTCAGTTCCTATAGATAGGAGAATTAGGAAAAGTTTCAAAAGGCATTTGAGAGACAGGCAGGTCCCTTCAATGCTGATGGGAGAGAGTGTGAACTGGCAGAACCTACTTAGGACGCAGTCTGGCCATGGTAGCCACCAACTTAAATGTTCATTTGGCGCGGAGATTTCACTCCTATGTAATGTTAAGGAAGTTGTCAGAGGCAGAGACGTATAAGAATGGTCTTTGCATCATTATTTATTTTTTAAAGAAACTATCTCAGTTATGCATTTGTAAAGGACTGGAGTTCAGTGGTGAAACATCAATGTGACAATGAAATACAATAATCAAAATTACGTTTGGATCATAAAGTCAAAGGGAAACTGATCATTCCATAATGCCGAGTGGGAAAAGATCAGTACTCAAAAGTGTCCCAAACTTGTTAAGCATATTAATTTTATATCTGGATAAAGAAAAAAAAAAGAAGGAAATAGGTAAAGATGCTGTGTGCAACATGGAATGATTTAATTTTTTTTTAAACCTTTGTTTTCTCAACTTTCTAGGATAAGTATATATTACTTCTTAGTATAATGAATTATATTTCTGAAAGCATGATAGGGATCGTGTGGGGGTTGGGGGCTGAGGGGGAGTGGAGGCACGGGGAGGGGGCGGGAAAGAGCAACAAAACAAAGTGGTGGGAGCCGGATTCATCTTTCGGGATTACTGAATTTACAGTAAGACTGGCACTGTTTACTCCTGTTCCTCTCCTCACCTACTGCTCCCTGAAGCCCCCCAGTTCAGGTTTAGCAGGTCCCCCAGAAGGAAGAACTGGCAGAAGGTCCAAAAGGGAGGCGGCCCCTCAGCATGGTCCTGCTTCAACCTCATCTCCAATGCACACATTTTTGCAAAGCAGAGGACCGCGTCTCCTCCTTTGTCTGTTTTCCTCGGCTGTTCCTACGTGCCAGTTGACCGAAAGCTGTCTTACTGCCGTAAAAGTGCGTGCTCAGGAGATCCAGCGCCTTGGAAAACCCGCCCTTCCCCCCAGCCGAGGAGACTGGGGAAGCACCGGCCCGCAGCGAACGCCGTGGGCGCCCTAGGCCCCCGGGAGCGCAGCTGCCCCCGCCCGCCCACCTCCTTGTTAAAGCGCGGGGCCCCGGGAGGGACCCCAACAGGGCTGCCAGTTCTGGGAGAAGACCCAGGGAAGTAGAGAGCCGGGGCGAAGGGAACGTTGTGAGGCCGCCTGTCCTCTCGATCCCCCTGCCTCCCGCATCTTCTTTCCGCCTCTCCACGAGCCTGGACGACCGGGGGAGAGGCGGAGCCGCTGGGACTCCCCGGAGCCCGCGCCCAGCGCCTCTCCAGGGTCTTGGCTCCGGGATCTGCTAAGCGCGAAGGCCTGAGCGGAGCGCCTGCCAGGGACGGCGCCGCAGACTCTTGAGGCTCAAAAAAAAAAAAAAAAAAGTCTCTTTTTAATATCTAATTTTTAAAAAGGTAAGGAAGAGATATTGGACTCGATAGAAGCCCCAGAAGTCTGCCGTATTCGGAGAGGATTCACTTTCCACCCACCGCCGGCAGAAATTGCTTCTCAGTTTGCGCCTCGACGGCCTCTCTGGCTCTAGCGGGTTTTGCCAGGCGCCGCCCGCCCGCGGCTGCCCAACACACTCCATGGAAAGCGGTCTCGTGTATATTAACTCTGCGGGGACTGTGGGTGTTTTCCAATTCCGACCCGAGCTCCAGAAGGACAGACACTCGGTCTCGGAGCGTCCCTCCAGACCCTTCAGCCGCGCCCATTGCCGGGCCCTGAAACAGGCCAGACCGCACGCGCCCAGGTGAAGAGGGAGCAGGCGCGTCCATCCCAGATCCGCTCAGCAGGTTTCCTTTTTCTTGCAACTCTCCAAGAGCTCGGTCATGAAGGAAATGTAGACAATGGCCAGGCGTAGCGTCTCGATCCGCGAGAGTCTTTTCTCGTACGCAAAAGTGGGCACCTTCCTCCGCAGCTGGTCGAAAGCCTCGTTGAGATTGAACATTCGTTTCCTCTCGCGGATGTTGGCTGCCTGGCGCTGGGCATAGGTGATCACCCGTTTCCTCTTGGGGCGACCCAGCAGGGAGGTGCCTCTACCGTGCTCCTCTTCCTCCTCCTCCCCCTCGTCTACTTCACCCTCCTCTTCTTCTGGATCCTCCTCCTCAAAGCGCGCCAGACTCTTGGGTCTTCCCTCTTGGAGCACAAGGCCTCGGTTCCCAAAGTGGACTTCGGGGGCGAAGTCACAGAGGAGAGGGTGCCCGGGGGAGGCGAGGGACAGGTCTGCGACGAAGTCCAGCACGGTGGCGTCCACGCAGCTCTCCGGATAGACCGCCATCGCGTCCTCTTGGCCCGGTGTCTCATCGGTTTCCCGCAGGGAGGGGCGAGATTGGTGATCCGCTTCCTAACAGCCCCAAATCTGATGCGATAGCATCGACGAAGGGCTAGGGGACGTTAAAATTTATAACTAAGCCGATAACAGGATCAGTCGCACCGATTAAGAAGTCCGTGACGACGTCCCTGCTCTCGAAACTGATGGAAGGAGACAAGCGTGAGCAAGTCTGGAAGACTCATAGAGACCCGCCTCCAATTCTGAGATCCATTTCACGGCGCCACCTGGGACAGTTCCTTCTTGGCAACTCCCCCCAGCTCTTACCTGCTGTGCTTTTTGTGTCTCTCCTCACCCCGAGGCCAACTAATATTCCTCAGGCTCCTTATCTCATGTAGTTCTTTAATTTAGAGTTGGCTTTTCAAAGCGAGGATGTTTTCCACCTCTCTGGCTTCTCCTTGGCTTCCGATTCGGAGTTTTGAACCTTGCCGTCTGACGCCGCCAATGAGTGTGAAACAAGTGCATGTGCTTTTAATGATGTCCTGAAGAGGGGCCCTGTCTGCGGGGGGGAGGTCGAGGGGGGCTGTTTGTCTGGTATCCCAGTGCAGCGGCTACTGAAAGGCAAGATCTTCCATTAGCTTAAGTAAGCACGGCTGAGGGGCCCAGAGCGCATTCCCCAGAGTCGCTGTTGGAACCGCCTTTCTCCTTCCAGGACTTTGTAAACATCTCTCCTGCTGCGTTACAAACCCTGACTTCGAAAGTCTGTTTTGTCGTAAGCAGCCTAACAATTCAGATACTTGACTTTCCTTTCCCTACCCTGATCTCCTACTCATGTAAAGGAGAGGATTTTCTTCAGAGGGCAAAAGTTATGATGGCAATAAACTGAAAAAGGGAGGCCCAGCATATTTTCTCAGAGCTTGCTCTAGTGAATAATCCCAGCGTGTGTGTATGTGTGGGGGGCACTAAGCAAACCCTTCCCAGCACCCCCAAAACAACTTCAATAACCTTTAAAAAATGTGATTTACCCTTTGGTAAATCCATGGGTCCATCAGCCCGCCTTCTGTTGAGAAGTCTTTCGAATTTTAAATTGCTGATCGGTATTTGCGAACAAAGAAAAATCCTAACACTTCCATCTAGCTGATTTCGTTCATTGATCTGCACTACTCGACAAGACATAAGAGCAGAAACTATACTTTATTGAATTCTATATATGGGAGATTTTTGGTTACCCTTAGATAATTTTCTACATAAAAAGGAAATTCAAATTTGGTATAATGAAAATAAAATTTTACTGATTTTGTATTATCTAATATTTTAAGGAAGAAAGATTCATTTTTTCTTTTTTTGTTCGCCAGTAACTATATTTAATTATTCAGTGTAGGAAATTTTAAGAAGACAGTGTGGACAGAACAACTTGCTAAAAATTATCTTAGAGATGTATTAGAGGACATAGCTGGGGGTGGGGGTGGGGAAAGAAGGTAGCAAACAGTTGCCTTACTTCAAGAGGGAAAAAAATCACCAAGCACCTCAATTCCTATTAAGAAGGTAAGTTGCAACTATGATGCTTCGGTTAGTACATTGGACAGCTCCCAGAAACTGCCTATTTCTGACAGGTGAGCTCAATGCCCTTTCTTCTTCCTAGATTCCCAGTGTATACTCCCAGACACCATTAAAGCAGTGCCATCTAGAATTCTTTTTCTTCCTTTTTTTAACCCACTGTGTCTTAGCTCCCCTCGCTCTTTGGTCTTTTAACTAATTTTATTTTTCCTTGCTTGTGTTTATTCTTCACTCTCCGCCTTTTATTGTGATAATGCAGGCAGAGAGGAATTGAAATGTACATTCCTGAAAGAGGTTAATGAGAATGAGGTATTTTGATTGTGATTACTTATTTGATTTTTACTAAATATCTAAAGAAAAGACTGAAAAATAAAGATGAATTGGACTTCCAACGGTGGCTGAGAAGTAAATGGGAGAGTTAATTTTTGTTTTGACAAGCAGTAACATACTTTCTAACTCCTGTATAACTTAATGTGTTATTACATATTTGGGCAAATTTTACAGTTGATTTTTAGTTCTTAAATTTTTCTAATGACTTATGTTCCTTTTTAAATGCACATATACCTGGATTAAATACCTCATCTGGTAAGAATCTAGTTCAACAACAAAATACTTTAGAGCACCTAATGAAAGGAAACATGGTAGAAATTTAAATTTAAGACAATAAAATAGATGTCAGACACTATCATGAGATGCTAAGAAACACTTTTCTTGGACTAAAATTCTTTATTATTTTATCCAAGGCAATGAATATTTCAACAAGTGCGCCACAAAAAAGGCTGTGGCAAAATTAATGGAACCAACATGCATAATTGGTTTCAAATATTAACATTAAAATATTGAGAAATTTGTAAAAATGTATTTGTAGGTAAGTCTTTAGCATAATTTAAAAATCATTTCTTTTTAATTTCATCATAAAATCCTAATATAGACACTTCTGTTTATACCATATATTTTCAGATTACCTTATAATGTCCTAATTCTGGTGACAATATTAAAGCAAAATGTTAAAATCTAGATTATAATGATTGAATATATTTTTGTTGGTAAATATAATCAATTATAGAACATAAATAAGTGAAAGTGTTTTCTCTGCCTATTTTGAAGCATCTACTTTAAAAATGTCTTTGTTAATATTTGGTTCCTTAGTAAACATACGTAAATGTTGTAAATTTATAAAATGCTAAGTAGTTTCAAATGCTTCATCCCATTGGAAGGAACCATTATTTTCATTTCTAGATGTGAAAGAAACATTTTAAATAACCCAACTGAAGATTAAAGAAGGTAAGTTCAAACTTGTCTCCTTTTAGTTCTAAGCCTATAATTTATAATTATTCAGTTATCTATATGGAGCATTTTGTAAAGAGTTTGATAAACCCTCCATAAATTTTGATCAAGATGTTTCAGGACATGATAACGAGATAACGATTTTGCTTAGTTTGTTACCTTCTTTAACTCCATAGGCCATCCCAATTAAACATTAACATTTTGTGTATGCTATTTTCTGCATTCATTCAGAATCAAAGCAGAAAAAAACCCCAAATGGCCAAGAATAACTTGAGGAGTAACTCTTAAGGGGGCTGGAGGGTGGGATTGAGTGGTAAGGAGAGAAAGGTAGATTTAAAAGCACCTACAGTAAAGCAGATACCTAACACTCCCAAATATGTTAAACCTTCCCGCTCCCTCCCTTTTTTCACATCCCTTCCTTTATTCTTACAGAACCATTACTTTAGGAAAGTGATAACATAGAACAACAGCAGACTATTGTAATGTCTGTAGAGAGAAAGGTCTAAGAAATACTCTCTTAAGTCACACAATAAGGGAGCTGTGTCCTTCTCATCCAGTTTCAAATAATGTATGGTTTGTGGCCAGGGCTGATTTTAGAATTAAAAGAATGTATATACATCTACTTTATTTTTTTATTTTAGGTTGACCTTTTTTTGCAGTTGAGTATGTATTTAAAAATTCACCAATTATATATACAGCTTAATGAATTTTCATAAAGTAAACATACTCATGAAACTAGTGCCCAAATCAAGAAATTGAGTACTCAAGAAATTGGAGATAATGAACAACTGGATAAATCATAACTTTATTGTTTGAAACTATTTCAGCCTCCTCCACGACATTGTACTCAGTCGCTAGCTACTCTCTGAAGTACCACTTTTTGAGGTATTATTCCTGACTTCTAAGATCAATTTAGCACATTTTGAGCATTATATAAACACAAGCCATACTCTGTATGCTCTTTTGTAGTTTCATTCAAGATTTTTAACTAGACTCATGCATATTATTTTCACTGCTAAATGGTATTTCATTGTGTGAACATACCTTGTACTGTTGATGGGCATTTGGGTAGTTTCCATTCTTTAGATATTACAAGTTGCACTGATTTGGATATTGTACATATCTTTGGAGAGAACATTTATGCATCCCTGTTCAGCATATACCTACAAGTAGAAGAGTTTATGTATATGTTCAGCTTTAGTGATTACTGGTAAATCACCTCCCAAAATGGTTGCAACAATTTGCATTGTCACCAGAGATGTATTAGAATTCGTTTCTTCACATCCTTATCAAAAGTCAGCATTTTCAAGCCATTCTGAAGAGGTGCATGGTGGTTCTGATTTACATTGCCCTGATGAAAAATGACCTGCTCTTTAAAATATTAGTGTAATTAGGCTCTGGGTGAATTACAAGTAACTAGGAATAAGAAGATGCAAAGTTCTTTGACAGAGCAGACTTCTACTCTGCGAAGTGCTTCTCATGGTCAAAATCCATTAAAAAAAGAAGGCAGCTGCCTGGAAAGGCTCATTTCCACCCTCGTTTCTACCTATGCTACCTTTTTTGCCATAGAGAGTTCTGATAGAAATTGCTCAGTATTCTCCAGTATATACTTATCTTTTGCCTTTTAGTAATAGGCCCAACCACACATACTTTAGTTGGACAATTCTGCCCCACCACATTCACAGCAATGGGATAAATGAGAAGCAAACTGTGCAAATTAAAGTTGCTCTTTTGAAGATGAAAACATTTGCCTTCCACTTGGTCTGTTGCCCTCTTCCCACAGCCTGGAATGTGGGTACTTTGGTGGTGAGCTAGCGCTGACCAAGTAGACAAGGAAATCACTCCATGCCAGGGGTTGGATAAGCTTTTTTCGGGAAAAGACCAGATAGCGCATATTTTAGGTTTTGAAGGCTGTGCGATCTCTGTCACAACTAGTCAACTCTACCGCTGTGGTGTGAGAACAGCCGTAACTAGTGCATAAATGAGTGAGTGCGGCACAGTTCCAGTAGAATGTTACTTACAAAAGTAGGTGGCAGGCTGAATTTTGTTCTCAGGCTGCCGTTTGCTGACCGCTGCCCTGGAGGATGGCAGAGTGACAGGATGGCAGAGTGACAGAAGACGGGATTTGCAGTGATCTAACGGAGTGAACTGCACCTCTCAAAGAGGGAACATGAGAGGAAGATCATACTTCCAGCGTACACCAGCTTTCTCACCGCAGTGGTGTGTTTTCTGCTGGCAAGAGAAAAAGATTACACAGCTAGATACGCTACTTTACATCTATTTTAAAGTATCATTAAAAAAACCCACTTAAGTTAGTTTAAATTTTTTTTTGCCTCAGGTTTTTCCTATTCACATGAAATGTTTTTCCTCTTCATATGAAAGTTAGCCTTGGGACAAATCTATTTTCCAAATTTTTATTAGTTCTTAACATTAGTCGTTGTTTGAACCCTCTCCAAATTCTTCACTTCTTTTTCAAAAACTTGTGGAAATTAGAGAGGTGTGAAGGAAAAAATGTCCCTCAGGATGTTATAAACTACTACCCCTAAATAATTTCCCCCTTTTCCCTCATTTCCTATATTATATTTTCTGCACAGCATTTTTAATAGTGACTTTCTTTAGAAATAAATATAAGTTTGATAGTCATCCATAAATCCATAAGTTCTGTGTACATTTGGAGTTTAAACACTATCTGTGTGATTGAGCAATTTAACAATTTTTCAAAAATTTTATAGCACCATGCTCTTCACTTGTGATATGGGGAAAATCTTAATTTTTAATGTATTTTATTGATTATGCTATTACAGTTGTTTCATTTTCCCCCTTTACTCCTCTCTACCCTGCACACTCTCTCCCACCCACATTCTCCACCTTTAGTTCATGTTCTTGTATCATACTTATAAGTTCTTTAGCGCCTACATTTCCCATACTATTCTTACCCCACTCCCTGTCTATTTTCTACCTGCCATCCGTGCTACTTATTCTTTGTACCTTTTCACCCCCTCTCCACCTCCTACTCCCCTGTTGCTAACCCTCCATGTGATCTCCATTTCTGTGGTTCTGTTCCCGTTCTAGTTGTTTGCTTAGTTTGTTTTTATTTTAGGTATGGTTGTTAATAATTGTGAGTTTGCTGTCATTTTAGTATATATGTTTTTATCATCTTTTTCTTAGATAAGTCCCTTTAACGTTTCATATAGTAAGGGCTTGGTGATGATGAACTCCTTTAACTTGACCTTATTGGAGAAGCACTTTATCTGCCCTTCCATTCTAAATGAAAGCTTTGCTGGATAGAGCAATCTTGGATGTAGGTCTTTGGATTTCATGACTTGGAAATTCTTTCCAGCCCCTTCTTGCCTGTAAGGTCTCTTTTGAGAAATCATCTGATAGTCAGAACTTCTTTGTAGGTAACTGTCTCCTTGTCTCTTGCTGCTTCTAGGGTTCTCTCATTCATCTTTATCTTGGTTAATGTAATTATGATGTGCTTTGGTGTGTTCCTTCTGGGTCCAACTTCTTTGGTACTCTCTGAGCTTCCTGGACTTCCTGGAAGTCTATTTCCTTTGCCAGACTGGTGAAGTTCTCCTTTATTATTTGTTCAAATAAGTTTTCCACTTGTTGCTCTTCCTCTTCCCCTCCTGGTACCCCTATGATTTGGATGTTGGAATGTTTAAAGATGCCCTGGAGGTTCCTAAGCCTCTAATTTTTTTTTGAATTCTTGTTTCTTCATTCTTTTCTGTTTGGTTGTTTCTTTCTTCCTTCTGGTGCACTCCATTAATTTGAGTCTCCGTTTCCTTCCCATTGCTATTGGTTCCCTGTACATTTTCCTTTATTTCACTTGAGGTAGCCTTATTTTTTTCATCTAGTTTGCAACCAAATTCAACCAATTCTGTGAGCATCCTGATCACCAGTGCTTCAAACTGTGCATCTGATAGGTTGGCTATCTCTTTGTCACTTCGTTGTATTTGTTCTGGAGATTTGATCTGTTCTTCAGTTTGGGCTTTTTTTTTTTTGGGTCTTGATGGACCTGTTATGTATGAGGGGCAGAACCTTAGGTGTTCACCAAGTGGGGCAACCCAGTGGCTGGGTTGTGATGCTGTATATGGGGGAGAGGTATGGGGAAGGAGTCTGAGATGGAACAATGGCACTTGCTTCACTCTGTAGAATTTCAGTCTTTTCTGCCACTTCCCCCAAGCAAACTGGGCCCTTCTGGTGCTAATTCACAGGTGGGTGAGCTTGTGTACATTCTAGGACCCTGTGGGTCTCTCCAATGAACTGTCCTGTGAGGCTAGGAGTTTATTCTGCTGCTGCCTTAATTCCCACATGTGTTTTCAATAGGTGTTTTGAGGCTTTATTTTTCAGCTCTGGGGCCCTGGGTTGTGTGGTCTGTCTCGCTCCCCAGTTTCGCCTGGTTTATCTGAGCATGAATGTGGGGCTGCCTGGTCTGCCAGCCACCTTATGAGCCCTGCTGGGTCTGCCAACTGCCACCTGTGTTTCCAGGGTCCACCCACTGTCATCCTGCTCACCCTGCCTGCCAGCCACCACTTTTTTTGGCTGAGACCCCTCTCTGCCCAGCTGTCCAACTCCATCCCTTCTTCTGGTCTGGATGAATGTGTCTATCTTAACTCCTTGGTTGTCCAACTTCCGTACAGTTCAATTTTCTATCATTACTGGTTGTTTTTTTTCCCTAAATTTTTGTTGTCCTTATTTTGATTGTGCAAGGAGGCACAGTGTGTCTATCTACTCCGCCTTGGCCGGAGAAGTCTTAATTTTAAGGTGAAACACATGACTGACAAAAATCAAACCAGTGTTAACCTAAAAAAGTAATCCATTTAATTTGGCTAAACATAATATATTAAAGAACACTTCCACTTAATGAGAAATGAAATTAAATAAAATTAACATCACATGTGATTCTACTACTTGCATCAATATATACAAATTACAATGTTATTCTATCATACACTAAATTTATTTTACCCTAAATGAAAAAAAAATACAATTTTTTCAATGAATTTTTATTGAATGCCTGTGAGTGCCTGGTCCCTGCGGTGGCATTGATTTAGGAGCTTGGTATACACTAATGGACAAGATAGGAAGCACAAACAATTCTTTATTGTGCTGAAGGTGGTAAGTGTTAGGAGAAAAATGCTTATGTAAGTGGGGATCGTGAGGGCTGACAGTTGGGTTCAGGTTGCTATTTTTAATAGGGTTATCGTGTGAAAGTCTCATCAGAGGTGATATTTGGATAAATATTGGAAGGTAGCGGGAGGCAGTTAAGTGCACATCAAATGAGTGTCCAGGCAAAAAGAACTGGCATTTCAGAGAAGAGAAGAAGGACCCCTGGGATACTGGAGGGACACCATAGAGGCCATGAGACAAACAACCAAGGGACAAAGGAGGTGAGGTCCATGTGGTCCTGTCGGGCAGGGTTGTATCACGTAGGGCCTTTTCAACCATTTAAAGACAGTGGCTTTTACTTTGAGTAAGACAGGGATCCACTGGAGCCTTTTGAAGATTTACTTACTGTTAAAACAACCTATTTGGCTCATGTGTTGAGAATAAATTCTACAAGGAACACAAAGGAAAGAGGGAGACATGACCAGAAGGTTTTTACATTAACCCAGGATCGGAGCTGTTGCTGTGATACACAGTGGTTACATTGAGGATATATTCTGAAGAACATTCAACCAGATTTGGTGATTGTATGGAGGTGGGGAGAGAAATAGGTCAAGGGTGATCCCAAGGTTTTGGTCTGAACAATGAGAAAAGGTGTTGTGATCAAAGAGAAGAGAAAGAACCCAGGAAAAGCATACCCAGGGCAGCATGAATATCAGGAGATCAGCTTTGCACAAGTCAAGTTTAATTTTATTAGATACTCAAGTGGAGACACTGAGGAATTTTCTCTCTCCCTCTCAGGGTAAAAGTCATAACCATGTCTTAAAAGGCGCTATTTTACACGATACACTATTTTCCCACACTAATACCTGTGAGAGCGCCTGTCTTATTTCCCTCCTCCTTCACTCTGCTTTAGTGATGTTGTTCTGTTTGCTGCTCCTGCAACATGCAGATCCATTATCTGCCTCAGTGCCTCTGCATTTCTGTTGCCTCTGACTGCAGCGCCCTTCTCCCAGCTATCAATCTCTCCCTTAGGTCCCAAGATAATGCCAGCTCACCAGAGAAGCACTTCCTGACACCCTCATATAAACCTCCCTCCTCTGTCTTGCACTCTCTACAGTACACAGAGCTCTGACACACTATATATTTACTTGTTTGCTTGTTAACTTTCAGTTTCCCTCATTGGAATGTGAACTCCCAGTGGCAATTATGGAAGTGCACTGCTTGGATTTCTCTTTCAACTGCAAGGATTGCATTAAGCCAATATGCTCCCTCTGTGATGCCTTAGGGACCCACTGTACCATTTAAGCTGAGACCACACTCTTTCTAGTCAGCCTCAGCATGAAAGGAATACTAGGGCCTGGCCATTCTACCCAGTGTGAGTCATCTCAATAGAAAATATTTCTATGTAACTCCCTGTTCTGTTTGCTGGTTTTTTCCAGCTTTGCATCACAGTTTGAGGTTCTTCCTGTGCAGATCTCATTCTTATTCTCCTCTCCTCCTCCTTCTTTTCTCTTCTTCTTCTTCTTTCTTCCTCTTCTTCTTCTTCCCCTCCTTCTCCTCCTCTACCTCCTTCTTCTTCCTTCTTCCTTCTTATTCCTCCTCATCCCTCCTCATTCTTCTTCTCTCTTTTTATTTTTTTATGGATATCATATCATTATGGCTCAAGGTCTTCTCAGCTGAATTATTTTTTCCTTTATTTTTCACAGAAGTTACCACCCCCCCCAACAACAAACAATTAAAACCCCCACCCTCTTCTAATTCGATATTAGTATCTCCTTTCCAGAGGATCTGAACTTTCTAGGTTGCTACTAAGAGTATTCTGACAAGTGTTAAGTAGGACTAGAATCTGAGGAATAGATCACTTGCCATTGTAGATGGTACGTAGGACACATAGTTCCTGGTACCAAGTGGTGGTCCAATTGGTGAAACTTTCACTGTTGGTAACTAGGGAAGATGTTTTAGTGGGTGGGATTATCCTGGGTGATGACATGCTATAGGCTTTTGAAAAGTCTGAAGGACAAAATACTTTTAAGAACAATGAAACTGACCAGCTCTTAAGAAGTTGCAGTGATGTAGTGAATAAAGAGTATTTAAAAATTTCAAGCAGTTTATACATGATTTAAAATGAAGTATGATCTCAACTTTAACAGGAAGCTAAACAACAAAACAAACAAGCAAGCAAAATAAAACCAAAGACACTGAAATAGAGAACAGGGGGACAGTGACCAGAGAAGAGAGGGGAGGGAATTTCGGGGGAAAAGGGGGAAGGATTTACAGGAACTAGTGTAAAAGACACATGGACAAAAACTAAGGGGAGTGGAAATGGGAAGGAGGTGGAGAGCACTGTAGGGGTGGGCTGGGATGGGAGTAAAAGACAGAAAACTGTACTCAAACAATAATTAAATAAAAAATAACCAAAAAAACCAATAAAAATAAATAAATAAGTAAATAAAATGAAGTATGATGGCAAGAAGTTCTTAAATCCATCAGTGGGAGAGCAGGAAGAGCTGGAAACCAAATTCAGGACTCAATATTTAGAGTTGTTGAGCTTCCAATATAGCAAAGGTCTTATTAAATGATAAGTTTTGGTGTCATGTGGACACTTTGGAGTCCTCAGGCATTCACAGATAGGAAGGAATCACCAACCTCTGATGAGCAGGAGGAAAGTAAGTAGACTCAGGTGGTCCACTCTGGCACCTGTTGGCTGATTATGAGTGAGGAGCATGCGGTTACCAGACTAAGACTTCAAAGAGGGTTTGAGATACACGGTTAGGTAAACCTCCAAGACTAGCTTGGCAGATAGCTAAGGAAGGGTAGGATTCGGAATGGCAAGTGGAAAAGGAAGACAAGGTGTACTAGTTGCAACCCCAAGAAGAACTGCAGAGATGGGGCTCCAGTTGGCTCTAATACTCTCTGCCTTCCACATTTACACTCAGGAACAGACCAACTCTGAACCCTGGAGAAGTCACCAGTGAACTCTTACATGGAGAGGAACGCATGTGGCACAGAGCGAACTGTGGCATCTTTGGATGTGCACTGCTCCTCTCTTCCTTCTAGAAAGGACTTACTCAGCTTGAGAAGTGCAGTTAATCGACAGCCTCCCTTTGCACTATAACTCCCCATTGTATTGCCTGAGCCATTGCCACATCTGCCTCACAGTCCAATTCTCTCACTGCCCCGTTTTGCTTCCTCACTGATTTCCTTTCACGGGTGTCATATTTGTGTCACAGTCTGAACGCTTTCTAGGTCAGTTCTACTCCCGCCTCCTTTGTCTTCCATACGCATCACACCACACACCTTCATCCCCAACACAGACATCAGCCTCTTTCATTCCTAACTGGGTCTCGGCATCTGCTTCCTGGAGGAGGACCCAAACTGACCTACTCCACAAGGGCAGGGTGTCATCTTTTTTATCTCAGCAGAATCCCCAGTGCCTTCAGCAGTATCTTTCAAGTTGTAGTCATTAAATAAGTAGATTTTTAAAGCTGTAATATGAATTGCATGTGATGATTATCTCCCTCCATATTAGAGGTAGGTTTTTCAGGACTGGTATAATAATGACAAAAACAACAAAAATGTTATTGAATACTTACATGTTAAGTGTTGTGCTTTTATTATTTCATTTAATACTACAATCTTATGCAGGAGATTCTTGTATTTTCCTCCTTTCCAAATGAGTCTAAAAATGCTTGATTTCACAAACATATAAATACTCACATCAGGATTCAAACATAAGTCAGAGCCCAGAGGTTTGATTGCCAGGTTACAATGCTTCCACTACCTAGGGAATTTATCTGATGTCAGCACCTAGCAGAAAGTCTAACCCAATATTTCCTCAATCATTTTCAAAGGGTTTCTATAAAATTTACTCATTTGATGTTATTTGCATTTTGTTTGGAAGCTTTTTATCAACTTTTTCTTCAATGAAGAATACTGTATTGGGTTCACTAGGCATTTTCATTAAATAACTTTCTTTAGGTAAGGATACCAAGGGTATCATTTGGATTTATTTCTGTCCTATATTATCTCTTCTAAATTTAAATGATTTACTTAAGCTTTAAAAATGCTGGCTGTATCAAAACTAACAACTTTGAAGTGAAAGGCTGCCTAGCCATTTTCCTGCTTCTTGACTCACCCATCTTCCTTGGGCAGGGTTTCCTGGTTGTCCTGCCACGGTCCTCAGCTTCTTTGTGGCTTCTTACAGCTATCATTTGAGGACTGCAGAATGTCCATATGGGTGAGTGTCATGGATGGAGAAAACCATCATCATGGTGGAAGCTGCTACTGTCATTATCTCTGTGGATCCTGGAAGATGACGAGCCTCCAGAGCACTCTCCCAAGTGCTGCTCTGTGCCTACCCAAAATTCCCACTTTTGACACAAATTTTCATCCCATTCAGGTGGCACTGACCTCATTCTCAGTCATCTTATTTGGCAAAGTGGTTTGTTACACAATCTTGTCAGCCTCTTCCTGGACCTCTTTCAATACATTGCCTTGGAATTTCATGTAGTTCTCATCCACATTTGAGCCTATTCTCCTTCTGTCTTTTACAGCCACCCTGGCTCACCCATCCACATTAACATAAGGAAACTTTAAAAGTAAATTGCCATGCTCATGGGGGGGCCAGCTCAGTAGAACTATTCTCATCTCCTTACATGTTAACCCATATATATATATATACCGTCTCAGTGTATCTGTCTGTCCAGGCTTCAGAACTTAGTCTCTGTTACTCCCTCCTGAATTGAAGATTAGGTACAGTAGATGTGAACTGTTATTCTTCCCCAGGGCCAGTTCAAAATGGCTTCTGGGACCATGATCTCCAAATTGGTAATCTCCAGTCAGAATTCATTCCTAGGAAAATTACGACAAATTTCTTTCAGTTCATCGCAAGGCGGAGTGAAGAGAGCAGATGATCAGATATAATACTTAAATTTTTAAGATTCTAAAGAAAAAAATGGTCAAATAATTCTTAAAGTTTCTGAAAATTTATCTGTACTTTATAGGTAAAACGAGACTTGAAAGATTTGTTGTGTTTTAACTCCAGCTTGGTCTGGTGACTTTGAGATTGTTTGGATATGAGGTTTGCGCTTGGCATGCTATGGGGACCAAGAACCATGGAGGAAAGGTGTGAGTTAGGTCAGCACTGCCTTTGGAATGAGTAAACAACGTCGAAAGCCACACCATAACGGCGTTAGCCATTGTCAATTTGTTTTCTCCCATCTGGGAAGAAACATCCCTGATACACACAGTATGATAATGGAGAAGGCCTCTGGGGCAGACTTTTCTAGGCTTCCATAGTGTGCCTTTTCTCCTTCCTCATTTTGCTCTCCTCTTCTTATACTTTTACTCAACGACTCTCAGGTTTCATAATGATCCCCCTTTCTACTGACCTGTGGACTCCGTAATGATTAGTCCTATAATATTAAAGTTAAAAAGAGTCACCTGGAGGTTCCAGCCCCTGGCTGTATGCCTGTGGCTGAATGGGCTAGCGCATGCGCTCTTCCATTCCCTGGTCTTGGCGGCTGATGACTTGGCAGCTGAGTGATCACCCACAGGATGAGCACCTCTTCCACCCCAATCTGGCTGGGCAGGTAGGTCAGGGCCAGGAAGATGGGGCCACCATGTGGGCCACCTGCAGACCATGCTGGGTGCCAGCTGATCTGGATGGGCCACCGAAGGCTGTTTTGAGGACTGAGGGCAGGGATACTGCCATACGTGCCATACTTTCCTTGTTACTGGGTTTGCTTAGGGGTGCTGAGTAGCCACCTGGCTGTGTCCCCACAGGCCAGCCCTTCTGTTTTGGCTGTGGTCATCAGAGTGCCTTTGGGGCTGCAATGCTGGGTTTGAGGAGGGCCAGGGAGTTCTGGGTATGGCTGAGGCCTTGCTTGCTCCCCCTGCTCCGGGCATGTGGGGGACAGTGTCTCTGGGTCCACCATGCAGGTGCTGGGCTGGGTGGGCAGCCAGGGCGTGGTGACTGGCAGAGATAGTCAGTGGGTCACTGCACAGGACCTGAAGCCCTCTGTGTCTCCGGCTGAGTCCAAGGTGTCGTGGGTGGCAGACTAAGGGTCTTCAGCCGACGAGGTGGGCAGAGACTTGCTGAGTCACATGGGCACATCTTCTAGGTCGGGAGAGCGTTGTCCTCTGCCTGCTACTGGGACCTGGTGCTGATGTCATTGGAGCATCTAGGGATGCAGGGCCTTGCGGTGCTGACTCACAGGACGGCAGTAGGTGCGGGTCTATGTTGAACATGTAGGCCAACAGTGCAGCAGGAGGGTCAGGCTGGCCTTGCTGGTGGCAGTAGGTGGTGGCTGTGCATTCTGGAAGGAGACAAAACAGGGACTAATACCTCAGTGGAGTGTGGAGAGCCCACCCCTCTGGACCACTGGGGCGTGGTTGCTGCAGAACACAGCACTTACTACAGTGCTTGTGTTTGAGCACAGCACTTGTTCTTGAGCACTTACTATCTATGAGACACTGTGAGTGTGCTCCTGATCTCTTACTGGTTCCTTCTCATCCGTGATATGGATCCATTCTGGACCAAGTATTTCTCTTCGGATGCCTCAGTCCAGACTAAGACATTTCCTTGCCTTTAAGTGATCGGTTTAACTTTTCATTATGAATACCCAAGAGGAGTAATTCTTTTTGCAATAGGCGGCTGGGGTTAATTCTCCTGTCCAGCAGTGGACTGGTCATGTGTCCTCAATAAAATACTGGCTGGCAGGGTTCCATTTCAGGGTTCTCTAAGAACAGGTTGATTTTGCTGAATGTTGGCATCATTGTGAGATGAAGTTCACTTCACCCTCTAAAATACGCCATCTTTATGATCTTAATTTGTTTAAAGAAATGAAGCATTGAAGTTCACACTGCACTACAAAAGTCCAGAAGAAATCAACTGAGATTTTTTTGTGGTAACAGTAATTACCAAAAAACAAGCAAACAAAACACTGGCTTTTAGGAAGAGCACAAGGCCTCTCTCTAACCCTCCTCTTAATTTCAGTCCAGAGGAGGAGGAGTTCGGTGCAGACTGTGGGGCATTTTATTGGTAGAGCTTGCACAGGTGGAACGTCTGCTCACCTGGGTATTTTCTTCTCCTCTCACTGCTCTTCATTACTGCAGCCCTCAGAGGTCAACCTGCCCTCTGATTTCACATTCCTTTTTGACTCTCTGGGTCTCTCTTCCTTCTGAAATTGGGGTGTGTACTTTAGGCAGGACTTAAACAGAGACTGGAACAATGCAAAGCTTGATTTTGAGTGCAGGACAGTGATTCTCCTTTGACCTGTAGACCACGTATCTCAGAATGAACTGCTGGCTAAAAGGCAGTTTCCATAACCCAACCTAGAGCTATGGAATCGGGCTATCAATCAGGCTATCGGGCGGTCAATAGGGTTTGCCCTGTCCAGTGCTTACTGTTATGCACACTCAAGATTTTGGTTCATGGATTAAGTCTAACAGTGGTTCTCAATCTTGGCTGCACTTAAAAATTACCTGTGAATTGAAAACTACTGATAGTGGAATAATACTCCAGAAAAATTAACTCAGCATTTAAACTGAATTTCCCCACGTTACTCTAATATGCAGGTACAGTTGAAATGCATGGATTAGGGAAGCTGTATTGTCTAAATAGAGACATCTTTCTTAGATTTTGCTTTCATTATGACCTCATGGTATGTGGTTTAATCTGAGTTAGATTCCTATAGAGTCAGTTTAGTCAATATTTCCAATGAGAAGAAAAATGAGATATATTTAGAACCAATAATAACACAAAAACCAAAATATTCATGCTGAGCTCTTAGCCTGTGAAACTTTGTTTTACATGTGTTCTAAAAATAAAAATCTGATCATTTTAGCTAAAGTCAAGTAGGCAAATTTTTTTACTACAAAATAGACTATATTTTTAAACATATTTCACCAAAGATTCCTTCGTGAACTTTCAAAGATAATGATGAAAGTATCACATAAATTGAAAAGGAAAATCTTTTCCCTCCATTTTATTTTTCTTAGAAATGATGAAAATCTGATGCAGATAGGCTTGGTTACTACAACCAATGCGGAGGGTCTTCTTGTCACCCTTGTATTGCCAAGACGTACTCAGTGCCCAGATTAATGCTGTATCAGGTGATCTCATAAATCAGGGGTCCCTAACAGGTACCGGCTGGGCCTGTTAGGAACTTGCCACATAGCAGGAGGTGAACTTGAATGTGATGAGTTTGAATCACCCCAAAATCATTCCCTAACCCCTGTGGGAATTGGCCTTAAATCCATTTAATTTGGCCTGTGGAAAAAATTGTGTTCTTACAAAACCAGTCCCTGGTGCCAAAAAAGTTGGGGACTGCTGTCCTCAATGACTGCCAGTGATTCTTAGGTATGGTTCATCATTTCTTAAAGAATTCTAGTGTCATCATTATCATCATCATCACAGATGCACACAAGGTTAAAGGATGTGTACTTACCTATACAGTTACTGAATAATCATTATGAATTTTAAGTCTGTAACACAGTTGGCAAACACAGGGCCCCAGTACCTAATCCAGCCCTCCACCTTGTTTTATCTGACCCAGCACCTTGTTTCTACCTGGCAGCAGTGCCAAGCTCCTTACCCCTAGTTAAGGAGTAGTTATATTTATATGGTCCTAAAATGACATTCAGCTGTTTGAAGGCAACCACGAAGCTGATGTGTCCCCTGGTGAAAATGAGTTTGACCCCCCTGGTCTATGATACTGATAATTTTGTTGAAGCAGAGCCTGCATTTCATCGATGTGATGGAGCTATTTGGTTTTGGAAACAGTAATGACAATTTAGACTAGGGAGAAAAATCAGTAGTGGTTTCTGTAATGCAAGTTGTGAATCAAATAGTCAAAATCAATCTCAAATTACAGGATATAGAATATATTTTCTTTAATAGAGAGCTCAATTTCTTCAGAATATTTTCCATAAAGGAAAACAAGAAATGTACATGCATTATTCTATTATCATTTTGATTTCACTGATAAATAGTGATAAACATGAAGATGTTAATTTGTTTCATTTGATGATTAATCATTTTATTGTCATTAATCTATTAAATGCTTAAATTGATTAGGATATAAATTAATAATTAGATGGTTAATAGATTAAGTATTTTCATACTTAAAATGCTAAGCTTAATCAAAATTGTATGGGTTGGAATAATGTTAATGTAATCAGAAATTATTTGCAAAATATAGGAAATGTCACAACATGCTATAATAAGAGTACTTAAAATATATAAAACATTTTGTGGACTAAACAATATTAGGTTTATAAGAGACAAAACAGAATTGAGAAACAAGGTTGGTTTAATGAGTGACTATGAATAAATTGTAAAGCTTTAAAACTAGATAGAGATTTCTGTTCTGATTTCAATTCCTATTTTGATAAATCTACCACAATTCTGTATTGCATTGATTCAACATCTGCAATTAATTCCAAACATTCTTGAAACTCATCTTTATATCTTTTAATTAATAGACCATATAACTATCAACCGAAAGAACTTCTCTGACATTCCTCCACAAAAAAACCTTCAACTTGCTCAATATTTAATATTGTTATTAAGCAGCGCCCGGCTAGCTCAGTCAGTAGAGCATGAGACTCTTAATGTTGTTATTAATACAATATGAAATTCTTGGAGTACCATTATGGATTCTCCAAACTCTCTGTGTCTTCTAACTTCTCATTAAACCTTACATGCTTTCTCTTAACCATGTCAAGAATATGTTTTCTCATTCTTCATTATTTGCCATTGATCATGGTGTACCCTGGACACCCCCATCCTGACTTACACTATGTCATGCATCTGCCCAAAATGTTTCACATTTCCTAACTTGTCTCTGAGTATCTTACCCCACTGTAATGCATTTTTCACTCTACAGCTAATGGTGATTATTTTAAATTTGCAAATCTAATCACATCTATTCTGCATATATCTGCTCAGTGACTTCAACCATTCCTAGGATGGAATTAGAATCCCATAATATGACTTGCATGGGCTTCAGTGGTATGATCTCCAGCAAGCTCTCTGGAGCCATCTCTCACTTTTTCTCTTTGTTCTAGACATGCTCATGCCCTTTGAATTCTGAGGAAGGCCATGGTTGCTCTCCAGACCTTCTGATGTGGGACATTCCCTGTACCTGTGGTACCATCCTTCTGTTTTTTTTCCCCTAGTTGTCCAGGTAGAAAATGAGTACAGAGACTGTGGTTAATGCTCTTTTTAAAAATAAAGAATAGAGGGCTTCAACTTTTGTGAATGGTGGAGTGATAGGCACTGCACTTACCCTGTTGTATGAAACAAAGGAAAAATGGATAAAACATTTGAAAAATATCTAGGACAATAAGATTTTCAAACAGTCCTCAGAACCTTTCTGTATCGTGCAGCTTGCAATTGTAACTTTGGCCAACTAACTAACCACCATGCATTTCTTCAATGACGCCACATTAGTAAATTTAATTTTATGCATATTGAGATACAATCAGATGTTGCTCAATATGAATCTTAGGTTTAAATATAAAGCCCCAATCTATAAGACTTTTATTTAAAAAATGTAAGAGAACCTCTTTGTGATCTTGAGTTATGCAAAGATTTCTGAGATGTGACTTCAAAAGCATGATCCATAAAAATACCAAATTGATAAATAGATGTAATCAAAAATTAAAAACAAAACAAAACAAAACATGATCTTCCTTCTTTCTGCTAAAAGAAAGAAAAGACAAATCCCAGACTGGGAAACACTATTTGCAAATTCAATATCTGAATATATAGAAAGTGTCTTTAAACTATATTTAACAATTGGGCTGCTTCCATATTTTGGTGATTATAGATAAAAGAAACCCAAGTATCCATCAGTAGATGAGTGGATAAAACAGCCATGGGACATTTACACAATGGAATACTACTCAGCCATATAAAAGAAGAAAATTTGACCCTTTGTGACCGTATTGATGGACTCGGAGAACGTTATGCTGAGTGAAATAAGCCAGTCAGAGAAAGACAAATACCATATGATTTTACTCGTGTGTGGAATCTAATGAACAAGCTGAACCAACAAGGGAAATAAAGACAGACCCATAGAAGAAGAGCAGGATGACAGGAAAGGAAAGGGGGGAAATTAAGCAGTGGAGAGACTGAGGAAAAATAACTCATGGACATGGACAGCAATGTGGTGATTGCAGAGGCAGGGGAGAGAAGTATAAGGAGACTAAATGGTAATGGAAAAAATACAATAAGAAATAAAAAGTCTATTTAAAATACTTTTAAAACTCAATTAGAAGAAAACAAACCACTTGATAAAAAGCTAAGAAATTTTTTGGATGACTTTAACAAAGAAAGTATATTCATGATAATAAGCACATGAAGAAGTTCACTGTAATTAAGCAACAAGGGAATACATATTGAAACCACAGTAACCTCCTATAAGACTATATGAATCAAAAAGACAGATCATACTAAGTTTTTCTATACTATGTATAGAAACTGGAACCTTTATATTCTGCTTATTGGAGTGTAAAATGCTATGATTACTTTGGAAAGCAATTCAGCAGTTTCTTAAAAAGTTCAATGTATACTTATCATATGATCCAGCCCTTCACCCTTACACATTTACCTAAGAAAAATAAAAGCATATGTGTTATACAGGAATGTTTATAGTAGCCTTACTTTAATAGTCCCAAACTGTAAATGATTTAAATGTCCATCAACAGGTTAATGGATAAACAAAAGTGTATCTAAAGAATGGAATACTATTTAGCAACGAAGAGGAATAGAGGATGGATACCTGCTACAGCATAGTTGAATGTTAAAATAAGTATGCTGAATTAAGAAAAACAGAGTAAGAGTTTATATTTTATGATTTCACTGATATACATATACTGTTCTAGAAAATACAAATTAATCTATAATAACTGGCTGCAGATCAGTGGTTGTCATTGAATGTGGGCACGTGGTTGGGAAGAAGGAATTACAGAAGGACATGCAGAAACTTGCTGGTGCTGGATATGCTCATCACTTTTATTGTAACGATATGTTTGCAGATGTATACCTTTGTCAAAACTTCTCTAACTGCGTTTGAGTAGGCACCACTTATCTGTCAATTATACCTTTAAATAAAGCTGATTTACAGAAATAGAGAGAAAGAGAGAGAGAGAATGTCTAATAAATAAAACTTCCCTTGAACTACTTTAGCCCTCCTGAATTGATGAGAGGTGCAGTTACTCAGCAGACTGGTGTGCAGCCAAGAATGAGAATTACATACTAAAGGATTTGAAGAATGTGGCTTCTAATGGCTTAAAAATAAATCTGGGTTCTGGACTTATATACCTGGAAATTCCCCAAACCTTAAAAGTTATCAGCTAGAATTCCAGTTCATGGTTTAACTATGAATATTTTGAATTTAGTCCCTCGTTTTGTGCCATTCACAATTGAGATTGCTTTGTACCCTATTGCTTAGATTATGTATATAATACTTACCATATTTTTCAGACTATAAGATACACTTTTCCCCCTCAAATTTGGGAGAAATAGTGGTTGTTAATGCTGCTGTTGAGTTCTGTTTACATTTACATTGGTGAAATATTATGCTATTTATGTTATTAAATATTTTACCACATTTTTTCCTTCAAAAATTTTTTTCCTATTTTTCTTCTCTAAAACCTTGGTGGGTCTTATGGTCCAAAAAATATGGGTAATACAGGCAGAGTTTGTGGAATTCAATTTGTAATTGCCTTCATTGTTTTTGGTAATTCTAGAAAAGACCTTTATATTATAATTTTAAGTTAGTTTTTTAGCGGATTCTACATACTGAGCATACTTTTAAAAACGTCTTGATTACTTTTATCATCAGTATGTAACCTAATGCAATTGTCATCTTAAACTCTGATGAAATATAATGTGATCCTATTATTTTGGAACCTTGGAAAGCCTCCTTATGTGGCAAGCAATGAAATCTAGGACCAAGGGTTTTAGTAAATAGACTGAAAAATATGAAAACCACATAACCCAAGTAGTTATATAATACTAAACAAACTTTCTGAAACATATTTTCAGGGCTATATTCAGTCCAAAACCCATGGAGTCAGCAGTTTTCTTATGAATTATTTTTTGATGGCTTAATATTCTGGTCCTTGCATGACTTAAATTATAGCTGGAAAGCTTTAGAATTTACATTACTATAAAATTCCCTTCCTTTGCTGTTCAATGAATATTGTTTTTGATGAATGTGATGGTCTTTAATCTACCATATTAAGAAAAATTATTGTTAAGAATATCCAAATAATTGCAGTTTTAGACCACATAAAACAATACTGATTAATATTTTTGACCAATAATTAGTATTAGATATGTTTCCCATCAAACATGAAATCTATATTATTATAACTGCTCATATAAACTATATTAAGTATTGTCTTCTTAACAATCGATAATGAGATTCTGTGTAACTTTTAACAATTCGGTGGGTAGTTGTTAGTAGGCTTAGTCCTTTTGCTAAGGAGTATAATAGATTTCTAAGTAGTATATTGTTCATATCTGAGTATTTGTTGTTTATCTAAATTCCTATTAGGAGGTTAAATATGGATTTATTTTATAGTTTAACTTTATGCTGCCTAACACCTGGACTAGTAGTTTGGAAGAAACAAACTAATAAATCATGTTTTTTAAAGATAGTCATATTTTTGATCATGGCTTAATTATACAAATTGGTTTCATTTTTCAAATCACATTGGCCTTTTCAAACATATCTATTTTACATAAAAAGTAGCATGCCAATTTTACTTTAGATTTTTTTGTTTTTGGTCATATCTTTCTCTTCCTCTTCATTCTTCTTTTCAATTGAGGTAAGGGACTTAAACTACCTTTCAATGGGATAAACACTCTGACCTCTCAGGTAAGTCTTCCTCCAACTAAATCTTCACATCTTTATAGGTAGAGTCATATTTCTGCACCATTCCAACATTTCAGTGTAAGCACATCATCTGTCTCTTGAAACTTGAAATGATTTTCAGTTCTTA
This sequence comes from Sturnira hondurensis, assembly GCF_014824575.4. NCBI lineage: Eukaryota > Metazoa > Chordata > Mammalia > Chiroptera > Phyllostomidae > Sturnira > Sturnira hondurensis. Next base: position 4,336,841 of record NW_028081528.1, read on the forward strand.
ATTTTATTTAAGTGTAATTAATTATTTTCAAGATTATCTGCTTGTTCTCTGCCTGCCTTCTTTAGTTCTATGTTCTAGATAATACTGTTGAGAAGAAAGCCACGTATGTAATTAAACATTTTCTATACCTATAACAGTTGGAGTTTGACCAGCAGGTAGAACTTACACATTAATTTAAACAGGGGAAGCATAATATAAAGAGTTCTGAAGCTAAGAAAGGAGAGTGACTATGAAGATATAATGAGAGCTCTACAAAACACAGAAAGGATAACCTTGGAACGATGGCCCTGCTCCATGGTTGAGATTCAGACTCCCCTAGAGAAAATGTGTTTTTAGCTCCTTGGATGGCTAAGAGGTTTTCTGGGTTGCCTGGGTCAGAGACAGTCCACAGTCACTGAGCAGCAACAAACAATCCTGGGGTGTGTGATGCAGCCACGGCTGGTAGGAAGATGCTCAGCCAGAGCCAGGGCACTGGTGTGGGAACAGGCAGTTGTCCAGGGCTGCTGGAAGACAATCACTGGGCCTGGAGTGGGGTCGCTAATCACTGCTAATCACTGTGCAGCAAGAGCAAGATAAAAACCCAAAAGCTCAGCCTTCAGAATTGAGAAGAGATGCCCCCTTCATCCTGCAGTGTTCCTCTGACACCCTCAACTAACAAAGCTGAAGAGCATGTGGACTGTAGAAAGGAAATGCTTTAAGAACCTAGTCAGTTCTCATAGAGCAGGTACTGATGAGGAAGTTTAGAGCTTAGAGGCAATAAGTTGATAGGCAATAAGTTGATAGGCAATAACTAACACATGGCCACATATAAAAGTAAACAGGTAAAATTAATGTCAATAATATATTATATTGAATGTGGTCAATACTTCAATATTTAATCAATATAACATTATTATTGTGATATTATTTTTATATTTTACTAAATATTCAAACTCCAATATATAATGTGTGCTTATAGCATATCTCAACTTAGACACTAATTTTTCATTGGGTGTACTTGATCTATATTTACATTTCATAAAATTTACAGCTAAAAACATCTATATACACTAATTGTTCCAAACATACTTAAAAGTTTTGCAAAACTTAATTGAAAATTCCAAATAATTTCCTTTAACATTCACATTTGCATTGATAAACTTGATTTATTTCTTTTACAGGAATTGATATGAACTTAAAGCAAAAGCATAATTTCAAACTTTCAAACTTGTATCTAAGTTAAGTAAATTCACTAACTCTTTTGATAACACAGCATTATTGATATTGAATTCAAAATGGTATTGCAAAATTAAAAATTAACTTTGAATTTGTCAACAAAGTGTTTCTCAAAATTTCTTATAGATTTGCAGCCAGTTTATATAATACTGTCAAAAACAATAGAAATCTTCTGCACATAGACCCATGTTAGAAAAATGCATTAAAACATTATGATTGAATAAATTATGAAATTTCAGTTTTAACATAAATTCTCATACCTGTCTAGCTATGTTACACATAAGCCTTTTATTTCCTAGGTGATTCAGTTTTAACTCATTCATATGCAATGTGATATGGATTATAATTTTTTATTTATTGATTTATTTGAGAGAGAGCGACATTGATTTGTTGTTCCACTTATTTATGCATTCATTGGTGGCTTCTTATGTGTGCCCTGATCCAACCTGCACCCTTGATATACCCAGATGATGCTCTAACCAGCTGAGCTCTCTGGCCAGGGATGATATGGATTATGATTTGATAAGCAAGCAATCCACCAGAATTTTAAAGAAATCATACAAACTTGGACTTAAGGAACAGAGTCATTTTATAATGAAATGGGGTCTCTTGGTTTTCAAGCTTCTGCAGAAATGAAGCAGAGAAGTTATTCATTTCTAAGCACAGGCCAGAAGGCAGAGCCCATAGTCATGGTAAATTATTCTCAGGCAATTGGCCTGGTTTTAATCAAGGAACCGGAGGTGCATGTTGAGCTGTGTTTCAGAATCGTAATAGATCTGTGATTGTTACTATGAGCCCTCCTTTCTCCTCCGTTTCATTCTCAGTTTATTTATTGTGGTAAAATATACATAACATAAAATTTACCATCTTAACCATTTATATTATACTATATAATATGTATTATAGGTGGTATATTTATATACATATATATATATATAATCCTCACCTGGGAATATATGTATTGATGTTAGAGAGAGGAAGGGTGAGAAGAGAGAGAGAAACACTAATGAGGGTGAGAAGCATCCCCCCATTGCCTCCTGTGAGCCTCCTGACTGGTGGTTGAACCCACAACCTTTTGGCGTATGGGATGATGCTCCAACCTACTGACCCACCTGGCCAGGGCTTAATTATTTTTAATGTGCACTTCAATGGTATTAAATACGTTTATATTGTTGTATAAACATCACCATTATCCATCTCCAGAACTCTTTCATCTCCCAAACTGAATCTCTATACCCATTAAAACAGTAACTTTCTAATCACTCCTCTCCCTAGTTCATGGCAACCAACATTCCACTTCATGTCTCTGTGATGTTGACAAGTAGTTCATGTAAGTGGAATCACACAATATTTGTATTTTTTGTCCAGCATATTTCATTTAGCATAATATTCTCAAGGTTCACCTAAGTCGTAGCATATGTCAGAATTTTCTTTTTGTTTAAGGCTGAATAATATTCCACTGCATATACATACCATTTGATTTATCCATTCATTGATCAATGTATACTTGGGTTGCTTCCATGTTTAAGTGGTTGTGAATAATGCTGTTGTGAATATGGGCCTATATATATATCTTCTCAAGACCTTTCTTTCAATTCTTTTGAGTATATACCCAGAAGTGGAATTGCTGTACCATATATTTTTTGAGGAACCACCATATTAGTATTATAGTAGCAATACCATTTTATACTTCCACCAACAGTGTACAAGGGTTCCAATTTTTATTAATTAATTTTTTAGGGAGAGGTGAAGGGAGAGAGAAGGAAAGGGAGAGAGACATTGATGGGCTGCCTGTTGCATTGCCCAACCAAGACCAAAACCACAACCTAGGCATGTGCTCTGACCGGGAATTGAACCAGTGAATTTCCCCTTTGTGGGATGATGCCCAACCAACTGATCCTGTCACACTGGTCAGGGCAAGGGATCCGATTTTTTACAGCTTTGCCACCCCCTTTATGTATGTATGTATGTATGTATGTATGTATGTATTTAGATAGTAGTCATCCTAAGGTGTGCCAGGTTCTTTCTCATTGTAGTTTTGATTTGTATTTTCCTAATGATCAGTGATGTTGAACATCTTTTCATGTGCTTATTAGGTATTTGTACACCTTTTTTTCCAAGTATATCTTCTTTGGAGAAGTGTCTATTCAGTCCTTTGCCTATTTTTGAATCAGGTTTTTTGTTGTCGTTGTTCAGTTTTAGGAGTTCTCTATAAATTCTAGATATTAGTAACTTTTCGGATATATGATTTGCAACTATTTTAGCCCATTCCTTGGATTTAATTTCTAATTTGCTGATAGTATCTTTTAATGTGCACAGTTTTGTTTTAACTTTTATAACTTTTACCTGGCCTGTTTTTCCTTCCGGTGCCTGTGCTTTTGGTGTCATATCCAAGAAATCATTGCCAAATTCTATGCCATGAAGCTTTTCTTCTATTTTATCTTCTGAAAGTTTTGTAGGGCAGAGGCTTGCAATGGTGGGGGAAGGTAGAGCGAAATGGCCGCCCACCTCTTTGTCTGCATCTCTGTGACTAGAAGAAGCAGCCACCAGTGATCAGAGAACAGATCCCAGGTATTTGGAGGACAGGGTCCTTTCAGCCGCTGTGGCTCCTGCCAACTGTACAAGCTGCTCTGGGAAGCCTGCAGGTCTGCCCGCTAGGTGGCTGGGGGGGGGGGGGCGACATGGACANGGGGGGGGGGGGCAGACATGGACAGCTGCCACTGTGCTATAAGCTGAAATTGACCAAGAATAGCTACAGTTTACCCTCCAAGCCTACTCTCCAGTAGACTGGAGAGTTCCAAATAGTTACATGAGGAAGATTCTGCCGTTTTTATCTAGGTAGGAAGACAGATTCCTGGTGCTTCCTATTCTACCACTTTTCAGAGTCTTCTATGAGTCAGTATGTCTTTTTGATCAATCTCTTAAAGTGGTTGTTTAGCTATAGGCCAATATTTAAAACGTGTTTTTAAAAGCCCAAGTTAAATTAACTGGAGAAGGAAAGGTGTGAATAAATCGTGGAAGACCAGCAAACCCCTTTGATTCCCCTTTATCTATTATTATTTTAATGACTGGTTTGTATGTACAATAATGTTATAATAGTTTTATTTGTCCAGAATGACATTTAGTCAATGATTAGTTGTATTTATTAGTCTCTGGAATGGAATCTATACTATCTAGTCATTTATAAATTTAAGTTGATGACAGTAACTGGATCATAATTTGTCTTATTTGGTCAATAGGGTTGAGTCAAACATAATTACTCAGTTTATAACAAATGATTTTTAGTGGGCTATGTAAGTCTCATCTATTTGTTTCTTTATTTTTTAAAAATTGTCCCATTTCATCAGCAATTTTCTCCTATATCCTCACCTTTATGAGCAACCTTATAGTATGTCAAGGTGTATGATTTTATTTGCATTTAATCTTGTAAAATCTCTATATATTGTTGTGCGAATTTTTAGTTTACATAAATTATATTGTTCCATAGAACTGATTTTGCTTCCTTTCTCCCACTTAGTATTGTTTTTAAGATCTATATTACTCTCTTTATATCTATTCAGTGCCTCCCCTGCCACCACAGAGTAGTTTATAGTACACATGTACAGTTTATCTCTCTTCTTACCGGAAGTGTGCTCAGAGATCTCCTCTTTCTTACCATCACAAACAATCTTTGTACAACCTTTCTTGTGTACTGTGTTATAACTTTTATTCAGCAAAAACCAGTTTTGTTAATGCACATTTGAAATAGCCTACATTATCATACGTGACTTTAAAGACTCATATCCTAGGTTACTCCCTGGGAATTTAAATTAAAGGCCATAGGAAAAAACCTCTTAATCCCAAATTAAGGGACCACTGATTTTCCCACAGACTTGCTAATGAAGCGAATCAAGCCATTATGGTCTAAATTCTGTGTGAATATCGAATATTGTTTAAATAGTCATTAAAAAATACTTCTGGAAAGAAAAAATTCTCTCATGGAAGTACATGATAATGGTTGCTATCATTATAAAGTCATTTGAGAGGGTTCATTATTTGGTATGCAGTCAATCATAGCTTCTAACTTCAAAAACTATTTTTATGTACTATGAAAAAATTGCCATTTTCATCCCTATAATCTTCGATGCTGGCATCTATGCCAATTTATCTGGGCTGAGTTGAAGATACAACCCATAAATAACACCATCCATCAGATTTTCAGATTAGTGGCTAACATAAATAAGCACACTTGAACCATTACTCAACATTATATACTGGTTATGAGCTAATTAAAACTTAAAATTCTAATAGAATATAAATTACTTTCTGTGAACAATGATTAAACATATTACATTTTACTAGCTTTTAATTCTTCTTTAAAAATTTGGTATGTAAAAACAAATTTTTCAAAAATAAAATTTAAGGCTTTAAATCAAGCCAAGACCTAAGTGTGATATATTAAAGGTAGTCACCGATTATTTGAGCTTTTCTCCATGAGAGGTAGCTCTTTCCCACCTCTGGGATCTAAGTGGACTCTGTGACTTCTCTGATCACTAGAACACAACAGTGTGACCTTGGATATGTTTCCAAGCCTAGCCTTTAAGAAAAGGGCAATTTCCAATTATAACCTCTTGGAATGCTCATTCTGGGGACAAGCAGTAAGAAGACTGGTTATGCTAACAGAACCATGCAACGAAGAAGCCCAGGATAGCCACATGGAGAGCCACTTGAATGTATATTTAGGCCTTAGTTGTCCCAACCATGTCAGCAGAGGCATCAGACATGTGGGTGAAGAAGCCTTTAGACAGATACCCCAGAGGCTAAGCCCAGCTACTTCCTGACTGTGATTGAATTAGAGACCCCAGATATGAAGCACTTCAGCCAAGCATAGTCAACCCACAGAATGCTGTAAAAAAAGTGATTGATTTACGCCATTACGTTGGGGTTATTAATATGCAGTGTTAGACTACAGGCACGCTTGGTGTCCCAATGTCCAGCTCAGGCTTATGAGGTGTTATGGGAATCGTGTGTAAATAAAATCTGTCAGTGGGGTCATATGTCCTCTTTTTTAACTAAAAAACAATTATTTCTATCTAAGGTAATGAGGACAAGAGGCAGGAGAGGATGAGTAACTTCTGATGTTTAAGGACTGGACTGAAATTGAAACTTAGTGTTGCCGTGATCTACTGAGCACAGAAGACCTGGAAAAAAGGGGGGGAGGGGTGCAGGTGTGTTTGCAATCACAGATAAATTTGATGACACCAAAAATGTTTCTTTTCTGAAAATGTTTAAAAGTAGATTTCTCAGGAATTCTTTCATCACTCCCCGGTGAACATTAGCATGTCTCTGTGAGGCTACATAGATTGGAGAAGCTTTTATTTTGGGAGATGAATCTTCATTCATTTCTCTATTTGGGACCGTGCATATGGTGTTAGAATATGTGAACATGTACCATTGTCTATTTGTATGCTTCCAAGTGTCCTGTCTCTGAGTCCTGGTTCTCTACTCCTTCAGACATGTGGTCTACCCAGATCACTGGTCCTCAGGATTTTCATCTGTAAAATGGAGATAGTGACCATACCAGTTTATGCTTTTATTGAGAAGAACAATGGGAAAATTCAGGAAAAACTCACCGGGGGTGCCCGGCAGATATCAGCTGTGCAGTGAAGTTTAGTATTATTATACACTAATAATACTAAATAGTAATAATTTAGTATTATTACTATTATCATCACCATATAAAGCATAACAATATAAATAAAAGATTACAGCAAGAGATTGTTTCAAAAGAGGTTAATTGAGGTCCATAGCTTCTCCATTTTCAAGTTAAGAGTCTAGTGGAATTCTAGTCTTTCTCCATGACTGTTTGCAATTGTCCTAAATATTAAAAATATTTTTTCTTGCGTAAGTTGTAAATGTTTGGACACCAGTGTAAAATGTTCCTCGTATCTTTCACTTTAAAAAGATTAAGCCTGCATTTTGGAAGAAGGTACTCCTTGCAGTCTGGACCAGCGAGCGGAGGAGTCCACAGGTTCCCAGGGGCCTCAGCTGATGCTGAGAGAAGCCTTTCCCTAAGGCTGAACTGAGTGATGAGCAGTGCAGGTTGGGCTGAGGCGACATTCCCTTCCCGGGGTGATGGAGATGAGAAGAGGTATAAAATTCTGCATGATCCGGAGCCATTTTTCTAGCCCTGTACATCAGCCCTCCCCATTGCTTGCCGTGGAGTGCTCATTTTCTGCTTGTGGTTATACAAGGTGGGGTGAAAGAAGGCTTACAGTTGTGAGTGTGTGAAACACAGAGTTTATCCTGGTATTATTATTTATTAATTGTTGTGTCATTTTCCATACAAACAACTGTTTCACTACTTTTTCTCCACTCTGCATGGACTTGCTGTACTTTTCCATCCCCAGGAAGTCACGCGTCTTTCCTTTCTGCTGGGATTACTCCTTCCTTTCTACTCCCCAGAGGAATGCCTGTTCGTTTCTTAAATCTTAGAGTAGAAATCACTTGGGGGAGTCTGCTCAGATATACCAAAACAGTCAGATATCTCCCCCTTCACTGTTTCTGTGGCTAACCTGAATTTTGCTTGATTTAACACCTGTTCCACTATCCATAAGAAATTAGTGTATTTATTTGTCCGTCTCTTCCAATAGATTGCTTGAAGAAAGGAACTGCTTTATTTTCACTGGTGTGTACCTGGGTTGGCAGATAGAAGGGACTCAGTAAACATGTTGCATTAATGAATAAAGAGGCACTAAAGGCAGAGAGTCAATTCCTTTGATGCCTGTCTAGAAGGAAAAGAGCCTACTGCTGTGGAAATGACGGCCTGTGGTTTCAGCTCTCCCTTGTCCAACTAACTTTTGGAGCTAGCTGAGTTTTATAACTTTTTTGCCTTTTCCCATGTACTTTAACTTTTGTGTTTCCATAGCTATCTAATTGATATCACATATTATTTGGGGGCCTCTTTGTTAAATAAAACATTGTCCTGCTTTTATTTTTCAACCCCAAAGGTTGAATTTATTATTTTTTTCGGGAAATAGTGATGCTGATTTCTATTGCAAACATGGATGTTCCCTTGACACACATTAAGACCATATCACACTTTATAGTATTCCAGAAAGGAAGGTGAACTGTTTTCAAAGGTAATAAATAGCTTTAACAACAAAGGAAGTAAACACCTCATGAAACAAAAAGTCTCTAGTCATATGAATGACTTGTGGCTGAATATTTCAACAGGATCAACCTTTGTCTCTTTGATCTTTAGGTTTTTACTTTTGAATGTCCACACCTGGCATCTGCAGTAAAGTCAGGCAGCATCTGGCTTACAGAATGCAAATAACATCCGCTCAGGCAAACCTTCAAGAATAGCTGCTTTGCTGTCGGCATCAGGCCCTGGAAAGAAATTGATTTGGACGGCAGGAAAAACTTTATGTGATTTGGGGGGCCAACTCGAATTTTGTGGAGGATGGCCCTATTACGCCTTCCCTTTTGGAGTTGAATATGATTTTTGTCACTATTCTTAATATTACCTTAATTCTAAACAATACTGAACTAGCATATTTTGCAAGAATGGCTCATCTCTTAAGTTTCTGTGTACCTTTCTGTTTTAAACAGTTTTCTAAAACTCAAGAGAGAATGATTTATTAGTAAGATACTTAAACACTTCCCTTATGTTATTTATTGTCTGCAACTTTCAGGTACCTTGGAAAAATGTAAACATTTTAAACAAGCCACCACATTTTCCCCAATTATGTAGCATATGACTCCTTACTTTATAAAATGTTCATTAAAGCAAGGTTAGGGAAAGTACTGGGGTTGGCACAGCACAGAGGAGGGCAAATATAAATCGTTGGGTCTGATGTGGGTGATATGCCTGGGAGGCGAAGTGTTTCTGGGGCAGGTTGTATGTTAAATGGATAGCTGTGCAATGCCATGCTTCAAGAAAACTTACAGATCAAGTTCTCTTCAAGTAGATTATTAAACTTGCTTTTAGGTGTAGTAAAAGTGATCCTAGGTTAGGCAAGCAATTTATAATAGATCTATTTACCGGAAAGCTATTTGGTTAGTATGCATGTGTATGCGGCTGATGCAGTTGAGTGGAGAATTTTTACTTCTGTTATAACCTCGCCATTTTTTAAAGAAGGTATGTTAAGAAATACTATATTCAATGTGAATATAATTACAAATTATATACAATTAAAATCTATACATTCAGACACTGCTTTGGGGCTAATTTCCCCCCCATCCCTGTCCATCTAAATATCCAGATGTTTGACGTTACGTGTGATCGTATGAACGCTCTGATCTGAAATCCCGTGGCTTACTGGATTACCCTTTACCCACATGGTTTAAATTAATAATAAAAAAATTCACCAGGGCAATCTTGCAACAAAAGAACAAGACTTTATTGTATAACAGAATTGCAGATGTGGAAAGGTGCTCATAATAAAGACCGAATATTTCTGTTTCGAGGAGCATCTGGAACGCCACGGGATCTCTGCCTTATCAGGAGCGCACGTTAGGCAGCCTTGGCTCGTGATTAATTTAATATTCAGGGAAACTTCTTTTTAAAGCCTTGTGCCATTCATCATCATAATGTCATTTTTGCAATCCTAAAATGATTTACAAAGTCAACTCTCCCCCGCCCCCCAATTTCTAAAACAATATTAAGACATCAAAAAGTTTCAGAACCACACTTCAAAGGGCAGCCAAATCTGAGATTTCTGGCTAAGACAGTTTAGATCATTTAATATCCTTTGGGTTTCCTAGTATTAAATTACAGCCCATTGAATTCCTGGAATTGGGCTAAGGAAGTATTATATACTACGGCATGGCAATTTGGGGGAGGGTGGTGGAGGACTAAGAGATGGGGATGCCATCCTTTCAATTTAATCAACCTTTCAGTGAATGCTTATGAAATACTAGAGACAATGAGAAGTTATCCCAGTGTGAATGTCAAGCTCTGATAACCAGGGAGATGTCAGTGTGGACACGTAGGGTGACATTCACTTGGAGACACCACCTTTCTTCTCCATAGTCATCATATTACAGGGAAGCTAGAATGCACGGCTCATGAATGAGTGTCTGAGGCAGGGACTGACAATGGGCACTCATTCTGGCTCAGTCACAAAGGCAATGCTTCGAGTCCCTGAGGTTTTCTGGGGACAGCAGTGAGTGCTGGTCGCTTGTGCAGCACCATGATGTGGCATGGGAGAATCACACCACACGTCATTCTGCCTGCAGGAACAATCCTGCATGTAACCACCAGTTTCTCTGAGGCAATTCGGTGTTTTATGAAAGAGCCACATTCAGCTTGAAGAGGCGCTGGTAAAAGGAAAGGCCTGTGAAACAAATACATGGGATTGTTCTAGGAAATGAGCTGCCACAAAGGACTCTCCGCCTCCCCCACACACGCACATGCCACCAGAAAGGTGAGCGTGTTATAGGTTGTGATGTGCATGAAAACAAATTTGATCACTCTTGGGATAATATATGTTTTTTAAACATGAGTTTGGTGACGTCAAACTGCATCGCTGGTCTGATAGTCAGGTTTGCTTCTATGCCTTCAGTTAGAAACAGATTGTACAAACAAATTGCACTGAGGTTTCTATGATATAGTGGGATCAGCAACAAAAAAGGTAGAAATTACAGAAAAAAATGTACAGAAAAATTATTTTTGATTTAAAAATTAAATATTATATCTACTCTTCCTTACATCAATGTTCTGTGTATGTGCATATGAGCATCAGTCGTCTGAAGCCCCAAGAGCGTGATTTAAAGTGGTTAAAGTGTGAGATCTGCCTGAATGGTCCGTGTATCTAAGCCTTTGTGGTTATATTTCAACTTGGCATAACCAAACAGATCCACACCCTTATTAGGTCAAGCTGCATTATATACCATTCCTAATGTGTGTTGACCCTCCTAATTTATTTTATTTGCACTTTACATTTAGAAAAATAGATATGCTCTTCCATCAGAATGTAGCTTATCTTTATGGTTTTTAAAGGGCTGTAAACATAACTATCTGCTTTAGCCCCAAGTCTTACACAAATTGTTCTATGTTGTAATTTTGGGTTCATTTTTCCCCTTGGATCCTTCCATGTAGTTACTCAGAATTTCTTTGTGTGTGGAGTGTCTAAAATAAAGGAAATCATAACAGCACATTCAAAATCGCAGCAGACTTGGCCATTCCGTCAGCATCCCCTTTCACATTCTTGCCCCATTTTAAAGATACACTAAAAGCTAGGTAAGAGGAAATAGGTGAAGGATGAAAGCACAAATGAGATGAAAAAAGCGAGATGAAGAGAAAACACAAAATAGGGTTCAAAGACTCACAAGAGAGCCAGCTACTGAGCTGTGGTTGGAGCTCTGCCATGTGTTTTGCCTAAGAACGTTCAAATCATGATAATGGTGGCTAGAGAAGAAGAATCCATATGAAATATGGTGTGGCTTCGGGTAGTTCATCAGTGACAAAATGGCCCCCCTTTAGGCTGACAATCTTCCTACCAGTTTCTTATGTGTCTGCTAGAATCTAGATTATTTTATTTAAACATCATGGACAGGAAACCAGTGTGGTAACTGCCAGAGGGCGGGGGAGTAAGGGAAGGGAGGGAGAGGGAGGTAAAGGAGGCATAAGTGGTGATGAACGAAGACTTGAATTGGGGTGGTGAACAATGAACACAGTGCACAGATGATGTGTTATAGGCTCCTACCCCTGAAACCTGTACAGTTTTATTAATCAGTGTCACCCCAATAAAGTCAAAAAAAGAAAAAAAGCCCTAAGAGGTACCCTAAAAATTAATTTTTCTCCTGTTGAGGTCATGCACTAATGTTTAACAGGGACCCAGCAAGTGGTAGAGAATAACATGAACATGTTTTCCCTTTGATTACATCCTTTAAATAAGATTTGGTAGGTCTTGGATTGGGAAAGCAGTGGTTCTTTCTAAAAGGTGCAGCTGGTACCTCCAGTCCCCTTGCTGGTATGAGGGAATGTGTGGTCTGTGTAGCTGTAGCTAACTCCTAACCACATCAATGAGAAATGAAAATTTAGTTTTCCTGCTATTAAAAAATGCAGTAGAAAAAGTCAAAAGCCAGTATAAAATTTTAGTATTATGTAATTTATTCCAGAAATCTTCAAACCAAGGGAAACCTAATAAAAATACATAGGAACATCACATTTCTGTCTGGTTACAGAGACTAAGAGAAAGGTACACATTCCTTTCTTTGAAAACCAAAAAAATTGGGGAGGCTATGGAATCCCACGAGGTCCTGGATGTCTAGAGGGGGAAACAAAAGCCTCGTATTTTCTTCATTCTGTTATTTTTTCCTCCTTTGTCAGATATTGTTTCTTTAAGGTTGAGTTTCATACACAATTGAGGAATATTAGAGCACAGGTGGCATATGAAAATTATATCTTCTATTGTCCAGTTTACAAAAAAGTCTCATATATGTTACAAAAGCAAAAGGACATTAATTCCCATGATTACATGAAGGGTGGTTTTAAAGGCCCTGCCCACACAGGTTCCCCCACAGGCACCATCATCAGGTGTTTGAGTCCCACTTGGATTCTGTTTCTCAGAACTGCATATCCACTGACAAGAACACGTGTGCCAAATGCAAGTACTTGACTTAAATGTAGGATTTAGCAAGACTTTTTCTCTGTCATGCAGAAGAGTGCTATAACTGTATTGCACGCGAGGTGGTTTGGGGATATACCTTTTAAAAGTCCATTATGATCCCCTTGATAGAGGACCTTGGGAATGTTGTCTGCTTGTCGGTTGTTCAGCTGGTATGTTTGTTTGTTGGAAATCACGTGGACCAATGAACCAGCAGCCTCTTAACGTATAGGATCTCTACGTTGTTTTAGGTTAGTCTACTTTTTTTCTGATGAGAAATAGACCATTGTTTTTGAAATAAAAGTATTTTGTGCACAAGGTAAAAATGATAGTGACTTAGGAAATGTGGAAAGCCCACAACAAAAAAATTACATTTTAGATTAGAATATGTCACTTTATAATTCTTCATCAAATACTAATTTTAAATAGAGTCCTGTATAAAATAGAGTCCTGTATAAAACACTTAGGGCTTTCACCAAATGGTTTTAGGTTTTTCAAGTGACAGGAGTAAAATTTCTTTGTATCTATCTGCCTTTTGTGTTAAACATAAATATGGAGAAATACATGTGAATTAGTACAGATGACTCAAAAGCTAATAAATCTCTTTAATTAAAATCAATAAATCTAAAGAGGCTAGATGACTTCAGGTGTACTTAGACTCCCCAGTCACTACGCACGAGAAGAAATATAGATATTGATGAATTAACTCCCTTTGAAGACACGTGCTATCTACAGTGACCTCACTTTGAGGACCCTTCCTTTGTAGTTGCTTCCTGATGTCTGTGTCATCTCTTGTGTTGCGTGACTGCGAGGCTGGTCTGGACCCTGTGCTTGTTTGAAGGGAGGTGCCAAAGAGCATCGTACTGTGCTCTGTCTTTCTGAACAACATTAAAATTCAATGTCTCAATTTTGTTTTAATAATACAATGGACCTAAGGAAGATACCACCAATATAGCTTGTTTGAAACAGTACTTTAGGCAGGTCCATGCTGACTGAGGTCAATAGTCTTTTCCCCTCTCAGAACCCTTCACTGGCCTCCTAAGGCAGTCAAGCCTTTTACTGTTTTAAGAGCTCACGTCTTGCTCCTTTTCCAAGTGGCTCAGGGGTCAGTGATTAGCTGAAGATTGCTCCTGTCACCCTAGAAAATGCTTTAACAATTTCACGAGTCATAAAATTGGGATTTTGACTATTCTTTGACAATTTGAAAAGTAGACTTGACATTTCTTTAAAGGCAATGTGTTCTAAATTCCTAGTGACTGACTATTGTCAGCGATTTTTAAATACCAAATTTATATTTTAATTAAGCCCTCGTTGGGAAAATTAGAATTATTTTTTAATTTTCTGTCAATATATGTTCAGATATAAGTGGAATAATGTGCTAAAGAATATTAAATTTAGCCCTGGCTGGTGTGGTTCAGTAGGTTGAGTGTCACCCTATGAACCACAGGGTGGCTGATTCAGTTCCCAGGCAGGACACAAGCCTGGGTTGTGGGCCGGGTTCCCAGTAGGGGGCTCCTGAGAAGCAACCACATGTTGATGTTTCTCTCCCTCTCTTTCTCCCTCTCTCTCTAAAAATAAATACATAAAAATCTTTTAAAAATATTATATTTAATATTTTGTTTTTCATCTACTTTTTTGGCCAAATTTGTGTGTGTGCATATATATACATACATATGTAATGAAAATATATATGGATTTTTCTACATTGTTGTATAGTAATTATGTTTTAAAGGCATATTTTTAACTGGACAACCTAATTGTGTTAGGATCTACTAGATAGTGCTTCTAACAGTTTCTGTAATCTACTGATAAAGTTGAAAAATAAAATGTCATTAAATAAAGATAATATGGCCAAGCTCTGTTGCATGAGTATTTCTGGTAAGGAGAAGAAATAGAAGTAGCATCTTTAGAGCAGAGTAATATGATACGTAGGTGTTCAGTGAGTAAACGGTTGCTGAGGAAGAATTGTAAATTGAGAAAGAAGGGTAAAGGAGGTGAACGAGAATCCACTTTTATCCTGTACACATACCAGTCACACTGTCTCCCTCTCTTTTATTTATTTAAAATATTTATAAAGTCCCTCCTGTGTTTTAGGCACTCTCTGGTCAACAACGATCATTTCTTCCTTCATAAACCTGATTCAACTGGAGGCTAAGTCACCCCCCTACCTTTGTATTTGATTGTCCTTGTTTTCATTTTGTTAACAGTGACATAGTGCTACTTCTGTTTTTTCACTCTATGCTCCACAGTGATCATTAGAAAATTACGCAAACATTTTGTGCATTGGTAAGAGAACAGGTACTTAAGTCTCTTTCCAGGCATCCCAGAGCTTAGGAAGGTTGCCTCAAAGGTAGATCTGAGGAATAGCAGTATGTCCAGATAATAAATTTGTACAGTTTCAGATCAAGTGACAAATGAGGTAACAGTGGCGAAAGAAGTGACTTGAATTCCACTGTTATACAGGACTGGATGTTGCTACTATGTGGTACTGGGAAAGTCTGTAACATTTTCTAGCCTCTCTTCCATCCTGTACAGATCAAAAGGGCTTGGATAGGGCTCCTTCCATTGTAAAATTAACTCTGTTATTTCTAAAGTGTAACCTTAGTCATGGAGGTGAACCTCTGTTCACTATTCATGTAGTGAACCAGAGACCTATTTTAATTAATTTATAAAATGTCTATTAATAGCATCAAGTAGGACTCCCTAAGGTTATCCGTTTCACTCGTTTTCAAGAATCTGGAATTGTCAGGCAGTATGAGTACTGAAAATTTCACGACTCATTAGCAGGATGCACATGTATTTTTAAGCACCGTTCAGAAAACTATGTAACCATCCTCATTATTATATTTCAGTTTCTATGAGAAACAAACTTGCCAGATTCATTCTAACTCACTTCCTTGTTACATGTCAATTTCTTTCCTATATCAGCCATTTATTGTTATTGATAGCCTCCTTTGTGTTCTATCAAGTCTTACCTCTGGTTCTCTCCTCTCTCCAGTACATAATCTTTATAAAAATTGTATTTGCCAATTTAAGGGAATTTCAGTGAAGGTAAATAATCTAAAAATGGATGTTTTGAGTAATTATTACTCAGTGAATTTCACTGTATCATAGAACATAAAGCAGAAATATGATCTCCTTAATCATTATTCTATTTTCTACATGTTCCATAACTTCCTCCCTCAACACAACCAAAGCGGCTGAAGGTTAGAAAACTGTGGTACTTGTCTTCAAATCCCTTTGCACTTAGGTAGTGGGTGTGAAAACAGAAATGTAAGAAACAGAACATGTGTGATATATGAATTAAAGTGTGCAGGCTATTTGGTGTGAAACAATGCAATCCTTGTAGCTCCTGCTAATGCATCATTCTGCAAATGCCTGAAGAAGACAGTTTTCAATGGCAAAAACAGTCTCCTGGAAATAGGCCCTTCATTCAGTCCCTTGCATAAAATTTTACTGGATGAAAACAAAGGAATGTCTTCATCTTATGCACTTAACGTAGGTGTCTGTAATCGGATATGTAACAAATACATGGAAATGAATTGGTTCACACCATTACCTGTTTTCTGCAAAACCAGTTGCTCTCCGTTTTAGTGAAAATTCTTTACAAGTCAAGGTGACCTCTGGAAACAAATGAATGTGGCGGAAGTGTGTTTCTAAAAGGATGAACTGATCTGGTTTGGCTGACCCCAGGCGCAAATATGATTATAGCAATTAGGTAGAATTCACACAGCCCCAGATATCTAAATATAAATACTTGAAAGTATTCTTACTCCCCAACTTTCTGTAGGTGATGTGCATAATCATCGAGTATGGCCAAATTAGGATATACATAACACCGATTTCTAGTCTGTTTACCTAAATATTATCATATAACAACTTACAGAGAAAATACTGTAGATCTTGAGTTATTTTATTTGGGAGCTGGTGAAAACAAATATGGGTAAGAGAGAATGCATGACATGACTGTTCAGTTATGGTCTTACACAGGTATTCATGACCTTTCTCCATGTGCTCTGGCTTTGCTTATCTCGCGCTCTTGTGTGCCAGGTTGTTTTTTCCTTAATTTAGTGACCCTGTTTTTATTGGTAAAAAATTCTTTGTCTCTTTTGTAATTGCTGTAAGATCTCTAAATATTGATTAATACCATTACTGCAGTAGCCCTCACCCCCAATGAGCCCTAAAGAATATCCTGAGTCAAGCAACTATTCCTTTAGCATATTTTTTTTTCCATTTGTCCATTTTCTAACCCGAGAACTGGTGTTCTCTGGACATCCACCTCTGCAGCGGTTCGAATGAGTCAGAAGAGAGTGTTCTGATCCTTTTGACTGGGGTCACAGTTTGAGAAGTACCCTCCTTTGGATGCCCCATGACACAAGCTTCGTGGTCCAAATAAACAATCCTGAACTCTTCATCCTTCCACATCCTCCTTTCACACTTCAAGAATTTCTGAAATGTTTCTACATAATGTTTCATCACTTCTAGTCCCCTATATTTCCAACCCACTTCATCACCGCCAGGCCTATGAAGTACCACCTCCAGACCTATGAGCTACACATATATTATATTTTTATGTATTATTTCATTTTCTTTTTCTCTGGGGCTGTTTGCCTGTGTTTCCTCTAAGTATATCCTCTGCCTTTTCAGTCTCCCCTCCGTTGCCCTCTGTATTCATGGGTTGCAAGGCTGGACAGATGGTGGGAACTCTGTTATTGGAATGTGTTTTTTCTTTCTTCTACTCATGGACAATTTAAACTTGGAATGTGGTCTGTTTTTAATGCTGAGACTATAGGTCTAGTGTGGGTTAATTCTCACCCTGGTTGATTTGATTGTTTTGGGAGGGTGAGAAGAGATTTGGAAAGGATCACCATGGTTCTCCAAACCCCCAACATTTATGTTGTTGGGGGTCTACCCTATATCATGGGTATGAAGGTTCAAACACTTTGTCTAGAATATTGCTGATCGTTAGATGAACTAATAATTTTTTATTAGTCTTCTCCTATTTTGTGGGGGCTCTGTGAGGACTGGTGAGGTCATACAGAAGGCATGTTTTGCAAGCTTTATGGACTTCATAACTGGCATTTATCAGTGTCACCCATACAGGGGTCTACTCGGCAAGGCACACGGTTCTGCTTCTCACGTCTGGCCAGTCCAGGTCCTCATCCCTTTTTACAGAGATGCTGTCCCATTAGGGTTTTCAGCACACACACACAAAATTTGTTTATTTATGTATGCATAAATATATATTTCTATATATACATAAATAAGTACTATATTTGTATTATATTTATATTATATTTTTATAAGTAAACTTTTATGCATTTATAGAAAGAAAGAAAGATGGAGTCACCTTAGAAAGTGCATATTATTGGGACATGCTATACTATTTGATGCACATCAGAAGAGTCCTCGGCAGTTAGAATGCCTCCAACTTTTAATCTCAGCTTCACCTGAGCTACTATGCATGTCAGTATGCATACAATATGTATACTATATACATGTAAATATCTATATATTTGTTTTTGTGAGCTCTCCTGAGTTATTTTTGGAATAATATAGAGTGTAACATGAACAAAGAAACAATAATTAAGGTGTTTCTTTTGCCATCTTGTGAATGGGGGGTTATCCTAATTGATGGTTAACCTTAAAAATGCCAAGATAAGATGCTCTGACTCTTGCATGATTAAAGATTTGTTGGAATGATCTATTTCAAGGTGATTTTGTATAAAACACAAGAGGTTTAGAATATAATTGAGAATTTCATTTTCAATGGAAATGCAATTTTATTTTCATATAGTTACTCTATTAAAAAATATTACACTAAACAAAGAGTACATTTTTAAAAATTATTTGCTCCTATTATGTTGAGTATAATTCTTTAATTCTGTTTTATGACAAGAGCCTCTAGTCCTCAGTAATATTTAATATAATTTAAAATGTTATTATATAGTCATATTAATACCTATATTATAATGGTGAGGTATAATAATTATTAATATATTATACTAATGTATTCATACTAATATAGCATTTTATTAGTATAATATATGCAATATATAAGTATATTTTAATATATTTTAAATATTTATGATAATAATATAACAACTTTCATCCCGTCTTCCTTTGATCATAATGAGCTATCCACGCATCATTCTTTACCATGCGGTTCTAAGATCTTTGGGCATACAACTTGTATATTCTGGGTCAGTCTACTGCACTTAATGGATATTCCCTTAATTTCTGTTTCTGAAGTACATTCCTTAGCATATCTAGTCCTCAAAATATTAATAATCTCTCCCTCAAAGAGAAAGTGTTCTGTGTGAAATAAGTTGTAGAAATCTGAGGTTAAAAAAGAAAGTGGGTTTCTTTTCCAAAATCAGGACTTTGCAGGGCCCTTGATTAGCTCAGGCGTGTGGCGTGTCCCACGGCGGCGTTGCCACGTGAGCCGCATTGGCACATGAGCGGCTGCGCTCACGTGTTCACTCATTCGGTAAATGTACTTTCAGAGTCTTTAGTGGGGCAGCCAGCGCTCTCATTCATTCACATGTAAACAGAACAAGAATGTGGGTCTCTTCTCCCTGGAATTTCCACCCACTCGCACAGTAATATTTTCCAAAGACTATCTCCTAGGGGTAATTACTATTCTACCCTAAGTAATTTAAAATTAATATTATGTACGTTACACCATATATGGATCCCTTTCTCTGCTCCCATTTTCACTCTTGTTTATAGATACACAGATCCCCAGTCACTACTGAAAAGGCTAATGGAAAGTATTTATTTAATACCCATATGCTACTTATTGTAAATACATGAATGTTGAGTGTAATTTAAAAAATATGACAAAGCAAAATGGTGCAACTTTATTTATCTCTCACATTACTTTTGTCCTAGTTCAATTTTCTATTATATGTCATTTTATTCCTCAACTTCCACTAAATCTTGACATTTACATATTGGGATAGTCCTCTGGGTTTTCATTTTTTCCCAAGGCTCTGTCATTACAGAATTATAGGAGTGTGAGTTAAAAAGCTTGAACATTTCGATGCCTGACCATCTTCAGAAATGGTTTTGTGTTCCCAAATCAAGCGTGGCCAAGAGTCGAGGCACATTGCATGACTTATTTGGAATCTCAGAAAGTCCCACAAAGAGACCACTGCTTGAACATGATGTAGAACTGAGAGGAGCGGCCCTGGACCAAGAAGATGTTTCATCACCAGAGAGAGGAACAGGCTCCAAACAGTGGCGGTCCACAGAGGGCTGTTGATGGCCGTGGTGTCAAAGTTCTCATTCTTACTTTCCACTGACAGGGAGCTGGCATGCATCTCAGCTGTGTCAGGAAATGTGTTTTTGACATTTGAGAGGTGAGAAGAGAGCCAGGAAGGAGACTCTGGGACCTTTTAAATGATTATACAACTTAAGCCAGATTCTTATTTTATAGAAATAGTCATATTGAGTTATAAGTATGAAAATCTGGCTCCACTGTTTTTAATTCTCCAAAGAGCTTAACATTTCATCTTATTTTATCCAGCAACAATAATGTGTTTCACCTGCATTTAGCATTATGAAGTAGATATTTAATGGAATTAAGTCACTGGAGCTTTATGTCTGACATGGTCTTTAATAATTATAAAAAGCTTTATGATTACTATTTGGGAATTATTTTACTTTCTTATCAGTTTGTCTTTTGGCCAACCCCAAAGACAATACCTTTATTTCCAGATTCTACACAGTCTCGTGTGATGAAAAAGTATTGCTTTATAATTCTATTGAGGTTGGATGTTATGTCAAATTTAGTTTATAAGCAAATTAAACTGCTTCGGAGTTAGGTCAGGCCATTGTGCATTAGCTTTTGTGCAGCAATTTCTGCTTCTTATGCAGTGAATGAAGGGTTATGGGGTTAGCGAGCACAAGTAATCCCCCCTGCTCTCTCTTCATGCTCTGTGCTCAGCGTATAAACAAAAAGGATGTGCTGATTCAAGGAAAGCATTTCTCAAAGCGGCTGCCTGCCTGCTCTGTTCCATATGGGCCTGTCAAGCAGGCGGCCACAGTTCTGGTGTTGTTGCCTGCTCTGTCCCACGCAGTGCCCTCAAAATTGTGGCCACAGTTTTGGTTGGTCACAGCAGGCTCAGGAATGCTTCTCCCTAATAAGACATGAAGGGAACACACACTAGTGGATTTACAACATCAACAAAAACCTGATTAAAGATGAACTGGATTCAGGCTAGGTTTCTAGACAACCAAATACAGCTTTTAAGTTAAGACAAATCCAAACAAACAAGCAAACACAATGCAGTGTGGTGTTTACCTGCGCACCCACCAGAATGCTGGTGGAGCACACGGTCACACAAGCCCCTGTCCAGTCACCATCCTCATTTTGAGTCTTTTCTTCCATGATCTGTGCTGGCCCAAACATGTCACAGGCCCCTGTCCCCCTGATCACTTTCCGGAACCCACCCCACACCCTGTGCAGGGAGTGCTTTGTTCATGTCTGCAGTTGCTCAGCTGCCACCTGGGAAGCATCGGGCTATTGTGCCTGCATTTCTCCTGGCTCCTGTGATTCCTTTTCCTATTTTCTATGGCACGAATAAGTGCGATTTGGGGGAAAGATGTTTTTTTTTTTTTCCCAATGTGAGTGATTCTGCTAACATTGAGCAAAAATCTATCTGCAACAAAAGGCTTTCTGCATTTGGGCTAGGGAGGATTTTGTTGGCCTCTATCCATTTAAGGCAGGGGAAAGTTAGGTTCTCATTTATGTATTATCTAGAAGAAAATTTCTTATATTCCTGACAAAACTTTGTTTCTCAGAATGTCTCTGGACTCTTGCTACCAAATACTTTAGGGCTCATTAAGAGGGGAGTAAAATTGTGTCAGTTGCTTTTTCTAGATGACAGTTTTGCTACGAGGATAGAACTATCAGTATCTGTCAGAAAGCTGGTCCTTACTGACTGCTGCAGTGTTTCCTAAAGCTTATCCTTGTCCCCTGAAGGGTGACAGTCAGATAAATATCGGCTACCTCTCTGTGCCCTGGGATAGTGTTGGTGATACATAGGAACAATATATAAAACACATAGGACACTGTATGCACACAGTAAGTGCTATATATTTGTCAGGTATTATTACCATTGTTGCTATTTTTACTCTCTTCAAGACGAAAACAGAACTGCTGATATAGAAACCTAAGAAAATTCATTTTTCCCTGAATTGGCTCATCACAGAAGAACTCAAGAAAGCAACTAGTGTTACTCCTGCCCGAATGTCAACTGGTCAGTCGTAAGACTCTGGCTAACGAGAAAAAGCGTCCACCTAAAATTCCACCTCTAATGCTTAGCAGTACTTGTCACTCTTTTCTTCATGGGTTTCCCACTGATGCCTTTCAAACACGGCTTGAGTCTCTCAAATACAGAAGCGGTAGAGGAAGAAGTATGTGCCTGCGTCAGGTCACTGTGTCTGTCCATTCTGAAACAAGGGAATGTTTCCAGAAGGTGTAACCCATAATGGAACAATGACACAACCGGGCTGACCTGAAGGTTTTAACTGAGTCAGTGGCAACTTGAACGGTTTATTGGTGACGTAGTTCCTGCAGGCCTGGGTTCAGAGCCCGGGGGTCTAAGGACTTCTACTAGCTTGAGCTTCTAGGCAGTCATTTCACCTTGGTTTCTTCTCTCTTAAGAAGAAGATGAAATTCCTAACCCAAAGCAAGAAGCGACCAAGGAATGGTTCATTAAGTAGGGATTTTGAGTATTAAGATTCTCAGGAGATGTATTGTTTAATTACTGATTTTGCCCCATAGTATTTGAAATATATTAACTCTTCCCTTGCTCTATAAGGAAAATTTCTGGATTGTGTTCTGTGGGAGCTCATTAATTGTGATCACACATCTTTTTTTTTTTAAAAAGTGATTCATGCCGTAGCTGGTGTGGCTCAGTGGATTGAGCACCAGCTTGTGAACCAAAGGGTTGCCAGTTTGATTCCCACTCAGGGCACATGCCCAGATTGTGGGTCAGGTCCCCAGTTGAGGGTGTGCAAGAGATAACTACACATTGATGTTTCTCTCCTTCTCTTTCTCCCTTTCTTCCCTGATGTCTAAAAACGAATAAATACAATATTTTTTAATTTAATTATTGTTCAAGTACAGTTTTCTGTCTTATATTCCCAGTCCTGCTCACCACCCCCAGTGTTCCCCACCTCCCTCCCATTTCCACCCCCCACTTTAGTTATTGTCCATGCATCCTTTATACTTGTTCCTGTGAATCCTTCCCCTTTACCCCTGTGATTCTCTCCCCTTTCCTCTCTAGTCCCTGTCAGCCTGTTCTGTATTTCAGTGTCTTTGGTCATATTTTGCTTGCTTGTTTGTTTTGTTGTTTAGGTTCCTGTTAAAGGTGAGATCATCTGGTATTTGTCTTTCACCACCTGGCTTATTTCGCTCAGCATAATGCTTTCCAGTTCCATCCATGATGTTGCAAAGGGTAGGAGCTCCTTCTTCCTTTCTGCAGCATAGAATTCCATTGTGTAAATGTACCATAGTTTTTTTCAATCCATTCATTTACTGATGGGCATCTAGGTTGCTTCCAACACTTGGCTATTGTAAATTGTGCTCCTATGAACATCGGGGTGCATAGGTTCTTTTGGATTGGTGTTTCAGGGTTCTTAGGATATACTCCTAACAGTGGAATTGCTGGGTCAAAAGGCATGCTCATTCTTAGTTTTCTTAGAAAATCCCATACTGTTTTCCATAGTGGTAAATACAATATTTTTTAAAAAGTGATTCAAAATGAATGTTATGGTGTTCAGCTAATAAAAACAGTTAAAGCCTATTCCTAGTACAAAACTAAAAAACAAAACCACACCTTACCTCCATTTTGGTATTGATTAGAGTTTAATAATATCTTTTAAAATATACATAGAGTAATAAATACCTGATATTATTGCGACATGTATTGTTTTGCAAGTGCTGGCTGGGGTTATCTCCCTTAAACATCACAACAACTTTATGTGAAATTTCCTGAGGAATGTGGATTGCAGGGCTATTAAGAGGCTTGTCCAAGGACACCTGGCTGGCAAGAGGGGAACCAAAAACCAGACCTTCCAGCTCCAAACCCAGAGTTCTCTCCAAACTCAACACAACCTCAAAAAGACAAAGTCATTATCCCTCGGGCTTTTATCAGAGGAAATATACTAAGACAAAACGCACATTGTGCAATTAATGATAAAATAATGGTTTGCTCTTCCAGGCAGTCCTCCCAACCACCCTGACCGCCAACTCCCCAAATCCCAAACCTTCCATTTGTTTCAGTAGGCAAACACCCTCATAATGTGCTTGAGCACATTTTTCAATAGCATGTCCTCATGCAATATGAAAGATGAATTTGTTTTTTGACTTAATATAGAATAGGTACTTTTTACACAATGTTCTCATATATAACAAAACTAATTCTCAAACATATTTTGGCAAAGTTGGAGGAGTGATTTGAATTATAATGCAGCTGGCAAAACTGTAGGCATCACTGGTAATTAAGACTAATTTGACATGTTTATCCTTTAGTGCAAACAATGTTATCCTATCCAGTTTCCTTAGTTCTTGATATTTTACTATGCTTTGCCTCTTCAGTCTGTCTGCTGGCATTGATTATTAAACACTTAGGTCTTTAAATTGGAGGAAATTCTACATAGCTGAATCGTTCATGTCGAACATTTGCCTATGCATCAGCATGAGTTTGTTTCTGTCAGTTCTGTTAATAGAAAGAGATGAAATGGCCACCATGATGTCATCATGTTGGCTCTGTTTGATGCATATTCACTTTTCTTTGTCTGCCGTTAGCCTTTGAAACTGCAAAAGCATCATCGTAACCACATTAAGTGACTTCTAAGAGAACATGTACATTTCAGTCCTGTCACCCTACGTACAATGAATTTTCCTTCCTGGTTTGGCTTTATAGCCTTTATTGTACTTTGTAGACTTCTGAGTGGACAGCCAGTCCTGACTCAGCCCTAGCCAGAATGCCAAGTGCACTGCATTATACTCAGCTACTCACTTATGGGGGTCTCTAGACTGCAAACTCCTGTAGCAAGGAGGCCTTGTCTTGTTGGATTTTTTACACCCAGCTCATAGAATGGTGTATGACACATACAAGTTATTCATTAAATGTTTGGTGAATAGATGAATGAACAGGGAATCAAGTTAATTGAGACAGCATCTGCCTTCTTCTATTCCTCCGCTGTTTTCCTTGGGCACAATATAAAATGAAGCAATGCTAGTATTATTCTCAAAGATTAGTGCAAGAGCTAGACCATACACTTTAATGTTTTTAAACTGTGAAGTGCCTTCAAAAGATGACTGTGCTAGTCAGCACAACTTTGTATCTACATGTTTTCTCTTCTGTGGATATACCACAAATATGTTTTGTGTGTTATTTCAAGTCTGCATTATTGCAATAGCAGTATCCCTAGCCTGTGTGCTTCAATTCCTGTTCTTTATTCCACACTGCACCTAGATAAACCATTGAAAACATGAGAGAGGATTGTCAGCTCTTCACACCCTTCAACAGAGACTTGTCTGTCTCATTTGACACTGGGTCTCCAGCTTTCAGGCCAGTGCCTGGTCTTGGTGCTTAGAAGCCAACATCTGGAGGCCTCCAAAGAAGGGCATACAATTTTTTCATCACATGCCTCTTGCATATCACCCCAGCCTCAATCTCCCTCCAGCCAGGCTTGGACACCTGTCCGGGATAGTAATAATAAATAACAATGGGAACTCCCCAAAGAGACTGTGCTCTTTCCCACTTAAGTGCATTAGCATATGCTTCCTTTTCTTCCCAGAGGGCGGTCTGCCTCCCTCAGTGGGACATTGGAAATGTTTAACCCTTAGGACTCAGCTGAGCCTTAAGACTCCTCTTTAAAGCGTTTCCCTTTCACCCAGCAGAGGTTTTTTTGTCATTAGAACTCTCACAGCACGTGCGTGGAAGCATACTACACAGTTTGAAAGTAATCTTTAATAACCAGTCACATGTGTTTTCCCCTCAACTCGATGATGAGCTTTTTTAGTGCAGCCTGAAATGTAATGATGTCTCTATTCCTTGCACCCAATGTGCTGGTGCTTGTTATTTCATGAGAACTCAATAAATATTTTTGGAATGAATTACGATACAAACTTTGTAACTATAATTTCATTGGCAACAGTATAACCTACCATATTCCTCAACTGGAATTTACTTAACCGTTCTCCTATTGTAGAAATTTTAGAAATTCCCAGTCATCCTGCATGTCAGTTCTCATTTCAGTGGCATTTTTCACTTAGTGAAAATTTTCAGGCAATGGAATATTTAAAAATAAAGTTTCTGATATGTAATATGTTATAATTGTTAGATTAAATAAGAAATGAAAGAACCTACTTTTGTAAACCTATATGTAGGCAGTTGCTTTGTATACATAATCAAATACTTAAAATATTCAGTTATCCGTGTGAATATTTTATCTGCATATGTGACTTTAATTTATATAAGGAGTATATAAAGCAGGAAGTACAATAGCCAAATAGGCAACTAGCACTACTAGGCAATTCACAGAAGGTGAGCCATGAATGACTCTCTAGTATATAGAGAGATGTTCAAACTCACTAGTAATGCAAGAGATACAAATTAATGTGTTAATAATCATCACTCAGTTCACTTCAGTCAGAATTTCAAAGATTAAGGAGGAGGGTTATTACCAAGTGTTGGCAGAAGTGTGGAAAGACACAATTTTTTGCACTTCTAGTAAAGTATAGACAGGAGCGGTCATTCTGGCAAGCGATCTTATGGCACTTAGCAAAATCAAGTCACTCCTCATGGCGTTGCTTGTGTAGCAGGGAGATGGAGGGAGCCGATATGGCTAATGCAAGCAACTATCTAAAATAGTCCACGCAACCGGTTACAATGCAGCCATTGGGAGCAGAAGAACTGAATGACATACAGCAAAATTAACGTCATAGAAACATACTATTGAGTAGAAAAGGTAAGAAAGAGAATGCAATACATACTTATACTTTTTAATATGCCATTTTCTTTCTCATTCTTTATTGGTAATGAGATGGTATGATTATAGTTTCGTTTTATCTGGTCCTGCTGGCAAGTCAGAGCATTCTATAGCAGCGATTTTCAACCTTGCTTATCTCATGGCACCCAGAAACTAGTCATCAATATTCTGTGGCACACTATCAAATATATTTTTTGCTGACCTGACAAAAAAGAGGTATATTTTTGATTCTTTCAGGTTGGATGGCTGTTGTCATTCTTTTATTTGACAATCCAAGAGAAAAAAGGCCAATGCCCTTGACTGAAGGGCAGTCAGCTGCCATGTTTTACAACGTGTTTGGCACATGAGCTGAAAATAGCTGTTCTAGAGTAATGGTGCATAGTTATGTGACGTGTTCCAAAGCTACGGTTACTCCTTAAAGATACAGTTACTCCTTAAAGAGCTGGATTTTAAAATGAATTTGTTAAAAAGAAATTTTGGTAAATATTCTCCCCTACAATTGATGACTATGAGAAACCATTTTTTCCTTAATATAGAAAACTAGATTTGTTAGATTGCTACATTTTTTGTTACATTTTTTCTTTTCATTTGTAAAACTAAACATTTAAACAATATGGGATTGTACAAAATAAAATGTAAAAGTTCTTCCTTCCTAATTCCTTTCCTTAGGGTAGCAATTTTTTCTTCCTTTCATAATTTTATTTATTTATTTTCCCAAAATATGTTTTATTGATTATGTTATTACAATTCTCCCATTTCCCCCCTTCATCCCCCTCCACCCTGCATACCCTCTCCCTCCCACATCCCCTGCTTTAGTTCATGTCCATGTGTCATAAGTTCTTTAGCTTCTACATTTCCCATACTATTCTTGCCCTCCCCCCTATCTATTTTCTATCTACTGTCTATGCTATTTTCTATACCTTTCCCCCCCTTCTCCTCCTCCCACTCCCCTGTTGCTAACCTTCCATGTGATCTCCATTTCTGTGGTTCTGTTCCTGTTCTAGTTGTTTCCTTAGTTTGTTTTTATTTTAGGTGTGGTTGTTAGTAATTGTGAGTTTGCTGTCATTTTAGTATATATGTTTTTATCTTCTTTTTCTTAGATAAGTCCCTTTAACATTTCATAAAATAAGGGCTTGGTGATGATGAACTCCTTCAACTTGACCTTATCTGAGAAGAACTTTATCTGCCCTTCCATTCTAAATGAAAGCTTTGCTGAATGTAGGTCCTTGTCTTTCATGACTTGGAATACTTCTTTCCAGCCCCTTCTTGCCTGTAAGGTCTCTTTTGAGAAATCAGCTGACAGTCTGATGGAAACTCCTTTGTAGGTGACTATCTCCTTATCACTTGCTGCTTCTAGGATTCTCTCCTTCATTTTTATCTTGGCTAATGTAATGATGATGTGCCTTGGTGTGTTCCTTCTTGGGTCCAACTTCTTTGGGACTCTGAGCTTCCTGGATTTCCTGGCAGTCTATTTCCTTTGCCAGACTGGGGAACTTCTCCTTTATTATTTGTTCAAATAAGTTTTCCACTTGTTGCTCTTCCTCTTCCCCTCCTGGTACCCTATAATTTAGATGTTGGAATGTTTAAAGATGTCCTGGAGGTTCCTAAGCCTCTCCTCATTTTTTAAAATTCTTGTTTCTTCCTTCTTTTCTGTTTGGTTGTTTCTTTCTTCCTTCTGGTCCACTCCCTTGATTTGAGTCCCAGTTTCCTTTTCATCACTATTGGTTTCCTGTGCATTTCCCTTCATTTCAATCAGTTTAGCCTTCATTTGTTCCTCTAATTTGTGACTAAAATCAACCAGTTCTGTGAACATCCTGATCACCAGTATTTTGAACTGTGCATCTGATAGGTTGGCTATCTCTTGGTTGCTTAGCAGTATTGGCTCTGGGACTTTAAGCTGTTTTTCTGCTTGAGCCATAATGTTTTGGTCCATTCTCACCTGACTCCATACCTGGGGCAGAGCCTTAGGTATTCACCAGGGCAGGTTGACCCAGTTGCTGGGTTGTGACACTATATGTGGGGGCAGGGTCAGAGAGGGGGAAAAATGGCACTTTTCTCTGCCTCTGTTGCACCTCAGACTCTTCCACTGCTTACCCCAAGGAAACTGGGCCTTTCTGATTCTGATTCCCATGTGGGTGGGCTTGTGTGCATTCTAGGACCCTGTGGGTTTCTCCAACAAACTTTCCTATGAGGGTGGGAGTCTCTCCCTGCACCTCAACCCTCACAAGTGTTTTCAATCTGTGTTTTGAGGGTTTATTTCCCAGTGCTGGGACCCTGGGTTTCACAATCTGTCTTGCTCCCCAGTTATCTGCACGAGAACGTGGGACCACTGCATGGTCAGCCAGCCACCTTGCACACAGTGCCCCCTCACTGGGTCTGCTTCTCAATTGCCACCTCACTGGGTCTGCTTGTTGCCACCCTGTGCCCGGGGTCTGCCAGCCACTGCCTGGCTTCCCAGGGTCTGCCGGGTGCCACCTTACGTGCCCAGGGTGCCTTGTGTGCCCCGTGTCACTGCTTCCTGTGCTGTGACCCTTCTCCACTGGGCTGCCCCACTGTGCCTGCCTACCGGTCTGGATGAATGTGTCTATTTTAACTCCTTGGTTGTTGGACTTCCATACAGTTTAGTTTTGTTTCAGTTTTGGTTGTTACTTTGTTTCTGAATTGTTGTCCTTATTTTGGTTGTTCAAGGAGGCACAGTTCATGTACCTACGCCTCCATCTTGGCCAGAAGTAGATGGCTACATTTTTAAAGCATTTTTCCTTCTCTCTGACATGAGAGGGAGGTCAAAGATTTAGAAAAAATAATTATAAAATATTTAAAATTCTTGGTTTATTTAAGAACCCAAGAAATAAATTATTTTTTAAATGGTATTTTTACATGGACTAGTTTGGCCAATGTTTTCCACTTCCTGTTGAAATGTCATTTAAACAAGGTATTAAGAGAATTTTGTTTTTAACTGTCATGATGATAAACTAGGTGGCAAAGATAGAGCATAGACAGTGCAGGGAAGTCCACATGGACACTCAGACATGTCATTTTGTGGACCAATCTAGAAGTGTACATATGACTTGCTG
Organism: Sturnira hondurensis; assembly: GCF_014824575.4. Taxonomy (NCBI): domain Eukaryota; kingdom Metazoa; phylum Chordata; class Mammalia; order Chiroptera; family Phyllostomidae; genus Sturnira; species Sturnira hondurensis. The sequence continues at coordinate 4,366,737 of NW_028081528.1, forward strand.
TTTCTGCCCTTTTTATTTCTCCAATCAGAAGTTTCCACGAGTGAAGATCATCCAAGGGTACAAACTTCCAGTTATATAGTGAATGCGTCATCAGGATGTAATGCACAGTGTGCTGACTATAGTCAACAACACCGTACTGTATATTTGAAAGTTGCCAAGAGAGTAGATGTTAAAATTCTCATCATAAGAAGAATAAAACTTGTAACTATGCACTGTGTTGGATGTTAACTAGACTTCTTTTGGTGGCTATTTTGCAACATATACAAATATCAAGTTATTATGTCATACATGTGAAACATATAAAGTTATATGTCAATTAGATCTCAATAAAAAGGAACCCAGTTATCTTCAACTAGTCTATTTTTCTGACTCCTAGATGTAGCCAAGGTTATTGAGTTCCATGAAATAGCCCTCCTAAATATCTTTCTAATTATCTTGACTATTTTACCATAACTTCTTGATTTAACTTTTTCCTTGGTTTACTGTAACAGACTTCTTGTTTTACAGCCTCTCCTCACTTCAATCCAACTCCCCAGTTACCCTTTTAAAATTGTCACTGATTTGCTTAAAGTTAGTTCTCCTGTCCTCACGGGGTCAAGTCTAAGACTCTCTGGGATGGCCTCCAGGGCCCTTTGCAAAATAGCCCAGTGCTCACTTTCTGCCTTCATCCTCCAGCTCACTCCCTCCACAGTGTCACCTGTTCCTGAGATTGTGCCTTCCTGATTATGACGTGTCCAATATTCCACAGAAAACCATCTCCCTTCTGTGAAGCTGCTGCAGGAAGCCTGGGGCCCGCCTTATGTGTTTCCACTTTGCTTTGTCCACGCACCTGTGACAGGGCAGGAAATCACACGTGTTGGCATAGGAGTCTGTGTCCCAAGGAAGAGCCCTACACAGACTGGCAGGGGTGGTGCAAATTTTTAATACGTGTTTCTTTAGAATGTAATTAGGGCAGCTGTCTTCCTTAGAAATTCAAAAGCAAAAACTACTAAGTGATAGAAACCTTTGGGAGAACTGGGATAGCTCTCTCTCTCATCGTGTTATCTCTGTATTAGTTATTTTTTTCTGAAAAAAAAGGGGGGCAGTCAGAATAGATAATGAAGGAGTATATTTCAAAGTCTCCCCTTCCCCTTTCTCCAAATATATATACCCCCAACCCTGCAGATGTGCCCGCACCCAAAGCCTGAAGTCACTGTGTTTACAATGAAGAAGCCATTTTGTTTATGCTACAGGTCTTTCACCTCCAACTTCATTCTATTGTAGAAAAATTTGGCCCAGAACTTCAGAAGCCACCTAACCAGAGATACACAGGATGGGAGTCAGATGTTTCAAAGTTCCACTGAGTTCTTCTTAAAATGCTGTGCTTGTGTTTCTTAGTAATGAACTTAAAGATACTGTGGTAGGCATGAAGGAATGTCTTTACTATTACTATGATTTTGAAGTATAAACAACAAAATTGGGGCTCAGATCATTAACTTCTTATATTTTGGTCCTTTTTAGCTTCCTTTTGGGAATAAATAAGACATAGTTTATGTAATTTGGGAAGTTCTTTATAACCTTAATGGGGGAGATTTTTTTCCCTATCATTTGTTTAGACAAAAAGACAAAACTGGTAAATTTAGAATTTCTTTGTGGAAAGTCTCTGTAAATGAAACTAATGAATCTTGATTTAATAAACTTGAATGAACATGTATTTTGTCATAGTTGAATGGTCTAAGTACTCTGAAGTCAGATGTGCTTTCAAAATACTCCCATAAATGTAAATTCTTAATTATGACCATTTTTAGGGTATTTATCTGTCTCCTGGTGGTTGTTGCTACTTTGGCCTCTTTTATATGTTTTGGACAGAGAAGGAAACACAATGCTTGCATTCCTGTGGTTGCTATAGTAACAGGGAAAAAACCCTGCAGCTGTGATTGTAGACTTGACGAAAAAGACTGAGGTAATTTCAGCCCTGGAGACTTAGTAAATATTAATTGTGAAGAAGAAAGCTCCTGCTCTCATTCATATATATATATATATATATATATATATATATGAGCCAGAAGTCATTATACTGAGATAAATTGTGACTCACTGTTACTGCCTGTAATTGCGTTCCAAGGGTTGAAATGTTAACTAAAATCTGAAGTAGTAGGATTTTGCATTCGATTTAATGAATTCTTTGGCTGGAGCTGATATTCTATAATGTGGAAGAAAAAACTGGCTTCATAAAAATAAAGTTGTAGATTCTCTCACAGAGCAAGAAACTACTGTTTTCACTCAGATTTCTTGGTTACATTTTTACTAAATAAGTGGTCCATTTGAGATTCTCTGTGGTCTGTTGCATGGCCTGTGCAGACTCCGAGCGAATCCTTTCTGTATTGCACAGAGCCCAGACACTGTGTCCGCCCAGGGTAACAGAGGCTGCCATCTTAGTTGATGCTCAATACATGTTAACTTCTGTTTTTGTTAGGGTTGTTGTTATTTTTTGGTAGTAGCAGATGCTACATTGTTATTACTTTTGTTCCAGGGGTAGCGATCCAAAAGGAGTTCCCTGATCAGTGTTCAGATAAGTTCAAGGTAAAAGTCAGCTGCCATAAAGAGTCCAATGCCAGTGGAGCCGACAGGAACACCCAATAGTAGTGAGGCGCCCTGGCGTCCAGGTGGGTTTACGTCAGCACATGCTCATTGAGTGTTTACCATGTGTTGAATCACTGGGTCAGGGCTATGGGTTCAAAGAGATGTGGATCAATTTTCCTTCCTGTCCAAGATGGGCTCACCGAGATTTTGGATTATTTTACTATAAATTCTATAGTAATAATAGAATATTATTACATTACTATACTGTATATTAATATCAACAACATAATATTTATTACTATACATAGTATGTGTAAATAAAATGCAACTATACATACACATATATAGTATTATTTTCCTGTCATTTGAAAAGCACCACTACAGAGGCATGTGTAGGATGCTACACAAGTGCAGAGATGAAATGAATGAAGACTTTACAGAGCTGGAATGGACACTGGGTGGTTGAGGATGGACTCCAGAGCCAGGCTAAGGCTACATAGGTTTAAATGTTAACCTTGTCGTTTTCTCCCTGCACAGTGTTGGCCGTGCTAATTCATGTCTCTGTGTCTCTGTTTCCTCTTCTGTAAAATGGGAGCAGTAAGCACCTAGTTTACGGGATGTTCTGAAGATTGTGTTTGCTGTACATGGTGATAAAGTGAATGTCTGTTTGTCTGTCTCTTTCTATCATCTATCAATGTATCATCTTCTACATTAGAACAATATCAGGAATATAGCAAGTGATACACACACACACAAACAATAACAACAGTCAGGTCAGGAATACTTCTGATGTCAAACAGTTTATTTAACACCACAGTCCTGGGCCTTCTGGTTCCTTGGTTTCAGTGACTCATACAAGCATCCAAGGATCCTCATAATTAGTTACCCTTTTGGAAACAGTGTGTTGAATATGTATACATTCTAATCTTACTAGTGTTGCTTTGGAGAGTCATGAAACGCTGTTAAAAATAATCCTGCTCTCACAATCTTGGAGCAGACTATGTACAGTGTACAAATAAGAAGCATTTCAATTAGCTTTCATGCTGGCATTTAAGAGTGCTTACTAGTAAGTTCAGCTTTAAATATGAACTCATATTTATTTATGTTCAGAGTATCTTTTAAAATATGGCATATCTGCCCTGGCTGGTTGGAGAGTTGTTCCGTAAACTAAAAGGTCATGTGTTTGGTCCCCAGTCAGGGAATCCTTCCCCTCTCTCTAAGGTAAATAAGCATGTCCTCCGGTGAGGATTTGAAAAAATAAAATATGGTATATCCTTGCCAGTTGGTACACATGTAAATATTTCATTATACCTTGCTTCTTCCTTGAGCCCCTCCTCAGAAAAATTTATGTCTGATATAAGTGTATATTTTAATTGACATGACTCCAAATATACCCTCCAAACCTAAAAAAATCTATTAATTTGGGGGAATATAATTGAAAATATAGAGGTGTATGTACATGTATCATTATTATAATATTATGATTGCTATTTTATTACCTTATTAGTAGGAACAATGGATTGGAGGTTTGGATGTAGCTTTAGAGACGGGATGGGACCTGTTCTTAAATACCCGTGACATCCAAGTGACCTGATGTATGTTTACTATTCATAAGTACCCTAAGGCATCTCTGATTAAAACAAATAAAAATTAAAAAGTGATGTATAGAGGACTACAAATACTTGGTCAATGATTCCTAGGTTCAATAAAGCTTAGTCGGGTTATTACTACCAAGATTTAGTACTTTGTCTTTCAAGTCTTATAAAATGATTCTGTTTTAGTAGATTCTAGAGGTATTTATGTCACACTTAATTGAATCCATAATTCAATTTACCTGGGTTCAATTTGTGAGTTAGAATGCAAATGTTCTTCCCTCTGCAAAAAAAAAAAAAAAAATTCAATGCTTCTTAATTGCTTATTGGGTAAATTCCAAATCTGCTGGAATTCGTCGTTCCGTGGTCTGACCCAAGTTACTTCTCAACCTCATTACGACTTTTTTTTCCCTGTAAAATTCATGACCTTCAACTGAAGAACAGAAAAATGCCACTTTTGTTCTCACGTCCTCCGGTTTTTTCCAACGAGGACTTTAAAGTCGTGAGAAGCGCGTCCTCCGTTTCTTTTGTGTTGGGTCCTCCCGTGTGAGTCAGGCATCAGCATCGGTTGACAGAACTCATTGGGTTTGACTAACTGACAGTAAACTCTAATCTCCCTCTCGTGCGCATGGTCTAGAAACCTGTCTCACCTCCTGATTGGCCACCACATTCTTCATTTTGCTGTCTTTGCATTTCCCAGCGAGAAGCTGCCGATTACTAATGTACATCTTTTTTTTTAAGATTGATAACGGTCCTCAGAGTTTTCAAAGACTCAACATTGTTTTGAAATAAGGGATGTCCTTCATTTTGTTGCAGAGAATCTAGGTGCAGCCTCTGCACAGTCTCAGTCATGTTGTTCTCCTGCAATAGGAGAGAATAGAAGTTTTCTTCTTTTTTCAGTCTGTGTTGAACTAATGCTTTTTCTGTTGACTAGCCCTTGAGCATGGCTTTGAATCATCTTCTCCCTATAATGTGTTCCTTTAATGTTTTTTTGTTGAATTAATTCTTTACTGTCTAGCAAATTTTCTGCCTCCTTAATGAGATGGACACCATAAAAGCATTATTCAGATTTGCCCACTTCCTTCTGCAGTCTAGGGACCAGCCTGTGTGATTAGGGACCCGTCTCCACGCAGTAAGATGAGGTTTTCTCGGCAGCTGCAGTACTGGGACTCATGCTGAATATGCATTGATTTATTAATCCATTTCTCATTTATTCCTATACATTCAGCCTTGTGTTTAACGTTGCTATATGGCAGACATGATGCAAATAGTGGTTTCTGTCTGAGGCTATGCCCCCCACCTAAATTTCTTTTATTCCAGATAAATGCTTAATGCCTGTCATTTCAGCTAAATTCATGAATGAAGTTGGTGTTATTTAACCTGTCTCCATTGCTTATCTTTTAAAAATGTTTTTAAGTTGTGATAAAATGTACATCACAGGAAATCACCGTTTTAAACATTCTCTACTGTACAGTTCAGTAACACTAAATTCCTTCACATTGTTGCACACACCAGTCTCCAAACTCTTCATTTTGCAACACCAAAACTCTTGTTTCTAAACAACGACTCCTCTCTTTCCCTTTCCCCACCCTTGGCAACAACCCTTGTACTTTCTGGCTCTATGGTTTCATTATTCTAGTTACCTCATATAAGCAAAATCACACGGTATTTATCTTTTTGTGGCTGGCTTATCTCACATACCATACTATATTGAGGTTCACCCATATTGTACCACAGGGGAAATCAGGATTTCCTTCCACTTTGGGGGGGGGTGGATTTCATTTATTTATTTATTTTTAGAGGGAGGGGAAGGGAGGAAAAAAAGAGGGAGAGAAAGAGTGATGTACGGGAGGTATCAGTTGCCTCTCTCATGCCCTTAACTGGGGATCTGGCCTGCAACTCAGGCATGTGCCCTGTCTAGGAAATAAACCAGCGACCTTTTGGTTCACTGGCCAGGTCTCACTCCACGGAGCTACACCAGCCAGGGCAGGATTTTCTTCCTCTTTAAGTTGAATAATATCCTATTGAATGTATATACCACATTTTTTTGTTTACTCACACATCTTTCAGTAGTCTCGGGTTGCTTCCACCTCTGGGCTATTGTTAATAACACTGCTAGGAAGCTGGGTGTATCAATTTGCTTGTCTGTAAAGTGCAGATTACAATAGCACCTACCTCATGGGGCTTTTGTGAGAATTAAATTAGTTAATTAGTAGTTAACATAATGATCTGCATGAACCATCACCTAATGAATTTGGTTATTGATTGCATCTAGGTGAGAAAGATAAAAGTAACAGTTAGGAGTGGCGTGGGGGGAAGAAGCCTTGTGTGGTCTTGGCGCACTGAATTATAAGGTTAATGAGGCTCGACTTGGGAAACATAATTGAAGCCAGCTAGAAGGGCACCCCACCCTCCACTCCCCCCAGCTCTGATATTTTCCCAAGCTTACCATACAGCAATTTCATCATTCAGACTGCTTTTGATGTAAACCAAAGTTTGATTTTTAAACTAAGAAGAGAATCACATTGCAGAGTATTTTGAATGCTGAGGAAAGGTTATCTTACATAAAATTTTAGGCTTTGCATTTTATGATTTAAGCACATTAGTGGTTACAAGACCTGAAATAGATGCATTTCAGTGAAAAAGCATTTTAAGTTGTAGTTGCTTTGGCAGAGGGGGGATTTACTTCATATCTAAGTATGAGCTTTGTTTTTATCAGATTACCAACTCTGCAAATTGGATTAATGTATAATTTTTAGCATGGCAGGCATGAAGCTTCATAGAAGGGTTTTGTATTTCTAGCATTTTCATTTTATTGAGTTATTTTTAATTTTTACAACTGATGTTGGACAATGGCACAGTTTTACTTTCCAAAATTGACGTATAAAGAAATCTTATTTCTCTGATAGACTCCTCGAAGGAAACTGTGTAGCCATCACATCTGCCTTGTGTTTTGCCGCTAATGGAAGACAAGAGAGGCTCAAACTGTGCTGCTGGGAGTTGGTGAAAAAATAAGACCTTGATGAGATTTCTTGTTTTCCCGTTCCCAAGCCCACATGATTTTAGATCTGTGTTCAAGGTCACTGTTGGACCCCTTAAGTAAGCTCAGCTCTGGGCTCGAGGCCAGCAATTCTGGACCTCTGCCACCAGTCTGTCTTTGGGAGTGGGGAGTGGAAATCTGAATTTGACATCCATGTAATCCCTGACTCTAGTTTCATATGTTCCTATATAGCTTTTTAGTTTTTCTTGTCACTCAGGTATCAAAGTGACAGCATTTGGTACTTGTACGTAGAGATTCCTGAAACTAGTGGAATGTAAAATGTAAGGACCGCTGCATACCTCACCCCTACTCCCCACCTCAGTTCAGTTCACAGACAACAAGTCTTCTGGGGCAGAGGTGAGTGTAGCATGAAGAAGATGGTTGTACTAGAGTTTGGCAAACATGACTGAGTATTGTGAAAGTATATCTTTCCATGAGGTAGTCTTTATCATCTCACTCTGGTTTCTACTTTGAAGAAACACTAGCAATAGAATACAGACACAACAATAGAACTATGACATGCATTATAGACGATTTTATCTTCAGGTTCTAGCACATTTCTTTGGGATGTTACATTAAAACACTGTGGTGGGTACAAATTGCGACAGGGCTTGGAAGATGGCGTGGGGAATTACCCCAGA